>NC_056694.1:25098326-26375826 GCF_018350215.1 Panthera leo
AATACGCCAGATCCCATCAAAGCAGCACCACAAGCCTGGCGGTGTGCAAGTAGCCCAGACAGGGGCCACACCACTCCACAGTGAGTCCTGCTCCTGGGAGAAGGGAAGATAAGGTACACACCAGTCTGACTGTGGCCCCATTGGTGGGCTGGGGACAGACATCAGGTCTGACTGCGGTCCTGCCCATCAACACAAGTTACACCAGACAGCACAGGGGAAGTGCCCTGCAGTTCCACGCCACCCCAGGGACTATCCAAAATGACGAAGCAGAAGAATTCTCCTCAAAAGAAACTCCAGGAAGTAGCGACAGCTAACGAATTGATCAAAAAAGATTTAAGCAATAAAACGGAACAAGAATTTAGAAGAATAGTCATAAAATTAATCGCTGGACTTGAAAAAAGCATAGAGGACAGCAGAGAATCTATTGCTACAGAGATCAAGGGACTAAGCAATAGTCAGGGGGAGCCAAAAAATACTATAAATGAGGTGCAAAATAAAATGGAGGTGACCACAGCTCGGATTGAAGAGGCAGAGGAGAGAATAGGTGAATTAGAAGATAAAATTATGGAAAAAGAGGAGCTGAGAAAAAGAGAGATAAAAAAATCCAGGAGTAGGAGGGCAGAATTAGAGAACTAAGTGATGCAATCAAATGGAACAACATCCGTATAATAGGAGTTCCAGAAGAGGAAGAGAGAGAGAAAGGGGCTGAAGGTGTACTTAAACAAATCACAGCTGAGAACTTCCCTAATCTGGGGAAGGAAAAAGGCATTGAAATCCAAGAGGCACAGACAACTCCCTTCAGACGTAACTTGAATCAATCTTTTGCACGATGTATCATAGTGAAACTGGCAAAATACAAGGATGAAGAGAAAATTCTGAAAGCAGCTAGGGATAAACAGGCCCTAACATGTAAAGGGAGACCCATAAGACTAGTGGCAGACCTATCTACTGAAACTTGGCAGGCCAGAAAGGAATGCCAGGAAATATTCAATGTGATGAACAGAAAAAAAATATGCAGCTGAGAATCCTTTATCCAGCAAGTCTGTCATTCAGAATAGAAGGAGAGATAAAGGTATTCCCAAACAAACAAAAACTGAAGGAATTCGTCACCACTAACCAGCCCTACATGAGATCCTAAGGGGGATTCTGTGAGTGAAATGTTGCAAGGACCACAAAGTACCAGAGACCTCACTACAAGCATGAAACCTACAGACATCATAATGACTCTAAATACCTATCTTTCAATAATAACACCGAATGTAAATGGACTAAATGCTCCAACCAAAAGACATAGGGTATCAGCATGGATAAGAAAACAAAACCCATCTATTTGCTGTCCACAAGAGACTCATTTTAGACCTGAGGACACCTTCAGATTGAAAGTGAGGGGATGGAGAACTATCTATCATGCTAGTCAAAAGAAGTCAAAAGAAAGCTGGAGTCGCCATACTTGTATCAGACAAACTAGACTTTAAATTAAAGGCTGTAACAAGAGATGAAGAAGGGCATTATATAATAATTAAAGGGTATACCCACAGGAGGAGCTAACAATTACAAATGTCTATGTGCCGAATATAAGAACCCCCAAATATATAAAACAATCACAAACATAAGCCACCTTATTGATAAGAATGTGGTAATTGCAGGGGACTTTAATACTCCACTTGCAACAATGGATCGATCATCTAGACACAGGATCAATAAAGAAACAAGGGCCCTGAATGATACATTGGATCAGATGGACTTGACAGATAGATTTAGAACTCTGCATCCCAAAGCAACAGAATATACTTTCTTCTCGAGTGCACATGGAACATTTTCCAAGAGAGATCGCATACTGCGTCACAAGACAGCCCTTCATAAGTATAAAGAACTGAGATCATACCATCCACACTTTCAGATCACAATGCTATGAAGCCTGAAATCAACCACAGGAAAAAGTCTGGAAAACCTCCAAAAGCATGGAGGTTAAAGAACACTCTACTAAAGAATCAATGGGTCAACCAGGCAATTAGAGAAGAAATTAAAAAATATATGGAAACAAATGAAAATACAACAACCCAAATGCTTTGGGATGCAGCGAAGACAGTCCTGAGAGGAAAATACATTGCAATCCAGGCCTATCTCAAGAAACAAGAAAAATCCCAAATACAAAATCTAATGTCACACCTAAAGGAAATAGAAGCAGAACAGCAAAGACACATCAAACCCAGCAGAAGAAGAGAAATAATAACTTTCAGAGCAGAAATAAACAACATATAATCTAAAATAAACTGTAGAGCAGATCAATGAAACCAAGAGTTGGCGTTTTGAAATATAAACAAAATTGATAGGCCTCTAGCCAGGCTTTTCAAAAAGAAAAGGGAGATGACCCAAATAGATAAAATCATGAATGAAAATGGAATTATTACAACCAATCCCTCAGAAATACAAGCAATTATCAGGGAATACTACGAAAAATTATATGCCAACAAACTGGGCAACCTGAAAGAAATGGACAAATTCCTAAGCACCCACACACTTCCAAAACTCAAACAGGAAGAAATAGAAAACTTGAACAGACCCACAAGCAGCAAAGAAATTGAATCAGTTATCAAAAATCTCCCAACAAATAAGAGTCCAGGACCAGATGGCTTCCCAGGGGAATTCTATCAGACATTTAAAGCACAGATAATACCTATCCTTCTCAAGCTGTTCCAAAAAAAAAGAAAGGGAAGGAAAACTTCCAGACTCATTCTATGAAGCCAGCATTACTTTGATTCCTAAACCAGACAGAGACCCAGTAAAAAAAGAGAACTACAGGCCAATATCCCTGATGAATATGGATGCAGAAATTCTCAACAAGATACTGGCAAATCGAATTCAACAGCATATGAAAAGAATTATTCACCATGATCAAGTGGGATTCATTCCTGGGCTGCAGGGCTGGTTGAACATTCACAAATCAATCAATGTGATACATCACATTAATAAAAGAAAAGAACGATGTAATCCTGTCAATTGATGCAGAAAAGCATTTGACAAAATTCAGCATCCTTTCTTAATAAAAACCCTTGAGAAAGTCGGGATAGAAGGAACATACTTAAACATCATAAAAATCATTTATGAAAAGCCCACAGCTAATATCTTCCTCAATGGGGAAAAACTGAGAGCTTTCCCCCTGAGATGAGGAACACGACAAGGATGTCCATTCTCACCACGGTGTTTAACATAGCGTTGGAAGTTCTAGCATCAGCAATCAGATGACAAAAGGAAAGCAAAGGCATCAAAACTGGCAAACATGAAGAAGTCAAGCTTTCTTTCACTTTTGCAGATGACATGATATTATACATGGAAAACCCTATAGACTCCACCAAAAGTCTGCTAGAACTGATACATGAATTCAGCAAAGTCACAGGATATAAAATTAACATACAGAAATCAGTTGCATTCTTATACACTAATAATGAAGCAACAGAAAGAGAAATAAAGAAACTGATCCCGTTCACAATTGCACCAAGTAGCATAAAATACCTAGGAATAAACCTAACCAAAGATGTAAAAGATCTGTATGCTGAAAACTACAGAAAGCTTAGGAAGGAAACTGAAGAAGATATAAAGAAATGGAAAAACATTCTGTGCTCATGGGTTGGAAGAATAAATATTGTCAAAATGTCAATACTACCCAAAGCCATCTACACATTCAAGGCAATCCCAATCAAAATTACACCAGCATTCTTCTCGAAGCTAGAACAAGTAATCCTAAAATTTGTATGGAACCACAAAAGACCCCGAATAGCCAAAGTAATATTGAAGAAGAAGACCAAAGCGGGAGGCATCACAATCCCAGACTTTAGCCTCTACTACAAAGCTGTCATCATCAAGACAGCATGGTATTGGCACAAAAACAGACACATAGACCAATGGAATAGAATAGAAACCCCAGAATTAGACCCACAAAAGTATGGCCAACTAACCTTTGACAAAGCAGAAATGAATATCCAATGGAAAAAAGACAGTCTCTTTAACAAATGGTGCTAGGAGAACTGGACAGCAACATGTAATGCAGAAGGATGAAACTAGACCATTTTCTTACACCATTCACAAAAATAAACTCAAAATGGACAAAGGACCTGAATGTGAGACAGGAAACCATCAAAACCCTAGAGGAAAAAGCAGGAAAAAACCTCTCTGACCTCAGCCGCAGCAGTTTCTTACTTGACACATCCCCAACGGCAAGGGAATTAAAAGCAAAAATGAACTACTGGGACCTCATGAAGATAAAAAGCTTCTGCACTGCAAAGGAAACAATCAACAAAACTAAAAGGCAACTGACGGAATGGGAAAAGATATTTGCAAATGACATATTGGACAATGGGCTAGTATCCAAAATCTATAAGGAGCTCACCAAACTCCACACCTGAAAAACAAATAATCCAGTGAAGGAATGAGCAGAAAACATGAATAGACACTTCTCTAAAGAAGACATCCCGATGGCCAACAGGCACATGAAAAGATGCTCAACATCGCTCCTTATCGGGGAAATACAAATTAAAACCACACTGAGATACCACCTCACTCCAGTCATAGTGGCTAAAATGAACAAATCAGGAGACTATAGACGCTGGCGAGGATGTGGAGAAATGGGAACCCTCTTGCACTGTTGGTGGGAAAGCAAACTGGTGCAGCCACTCTGGAAAACAGTGTGGAGGTTCCTCAAAAAATTAAAAATAGATCTACCCTATGACCCAGCAATAGCACTGCTAGGAATTCACCCAAGGGATGCAGGAGTGCTGATGTATAGGGGCACTTGTACCCCAATGTTTATAGCAGCACTTTCAACAATAGCCAAATGATGGAAAGAGCCTAAATGTCCATCAACTGACAAATGGATAAAGAAATTGTGGTTTATACACACAACGGAATACTACGTGGCAATGGTACAGAATGAAATATGGCCTTTTGTAGCAACATGGATGGAACTGGAGAGTGTTATGCTAAGTGAAATAAGTCATACAGAGAAAGACAGATAGCATACTTTTTCACTCTTATGTGGATCCTGAGAAACTTAACAGAAGACCATGGGGGAGGGGAAGAAAACAAAAAGGTTAGAGAGGGAGGGAGCCAAACCATAAGAGACTCTTAAAAACTGAGAATAAACTGAGGGTTGATGAGGGGTGGGAGGGAGGAGAGGGTGGGTGATGGGTATTGAGGAGGGTACCTGTTGGGATGAGCACAGGGTGTTGTATGGAAACCAATTTGACAATAAATTTCATATTAAAAAAAAAGAAATGGAAAAACTTTTAATGCTCATGGAATAGAAAGGCAAATATTGTTAAAATGTCAATACTACTCACAGCAAGCTACACATTCAATGCAATCACTATCAAAATAACACCAGAATTCTTCACAGAGCTAGAACTACAATCCTAAAATTTGTATGTATTGCAAAGACCCCGAATAGCCAAAGGAATGTTGAAAAAGAAAAACAAACTTGGAAATATCACAATTCTGGACTTTTTGGTCTATTACAGAGCTGTAATCATCAAGATAGTATGGTACTGTCACAAAAACAGACACACAGATCAATGGAACAGAATAGAGAACCCAGAAATGGACCTTCAAACATATGGACAACTGTTGGGAATAAGCTTTGAAACACCCTGGGCTTACACCAATGGTTTAACAAGGCATAAAGAATTACAAAGCCATAGGATGCTCACACCCAAGTTTGGGTAAACAAGATTAGGTAAATAAGTATGGGGAAGGCAGAGCCGAAGCCCCAGTATAGAGAGGGCAGGGCAAAGGCCCCAGTATAGAACATAGGTACATAAAATAAATAAGATTAGGTGTTCAGGGCAGAAGCGCCCCCCACCCCCAAAGTTACACTATAGCAGAAAACTGCTTTCACAGGAAGAAAGGTCTAAATTAGGTAAAAAGGTAACTGGGGTTATAGACCACTGCTCTGTGGGTGATGCTGCCGAGATGGGAGCTGATTAACAAAAGAAAAGGTGCCTTGTTAACCCTGAGGTTATTTTCTCTGTTTCATCCCCTAGGCTAGCTAAGATAAACAGAGGTGGTGCCTCACATCTGCTGTCAACAATAATCCACCCGGCTGCCTGGGCCAGGATTTTGTTTTCTATTAACCCCAACCCCTAATCCCGAATATCTTCAAGACCCCCTTTCCCTCACGCCCATGAGTTAATGTTCACAGTTTCATTGTCTCTTTGTGCATGTCCATCACCATGTTTATAAGCCGTCTGATCCTAATAAAAACAGGGCAAGGACCCTTATTCGGGGCTCTTGTCTTTTCCTGGACATTAGCCATCTTCTGCATTTTAATCCTGCATCTGCTTTCTTGCTGGCCAAGAGAGAACTTTAGACAGATCTATGACAGACAACTAATCTTTGACAAAGGAGGAAATAATATTCAATGGAAAAAGAGTCTCTTCAGCAAATTGAACTGGGAAAACTGGACAGCCACAAGGAGAAGAAGGAACCTGGACCATGTTCTTACACCATACACAAAAGTAAACTCAACATGGATAAAAGATCTAAATGTAAGACAGGAAACCATTAAAATCCTAGAGGAGAAAATAGGCAACAACCTCTTTGACCCCTGCCACAGCAACTCCTTACTTGACATGTCTCCAGAAGCAAGGGAAATAAAGGCAAAAATGAACTCTTGGGACCTCATCAAGATAAAAAACTTCAGCACAGCACAGAACACAACCAGCAAAACTCAAAGGCAACCAACAGAATAAGAGAAGATATGTGCAAATGACATATCAAAGGTTAGTATCCCAATAAAGAACTTATCAAACTCAACACCCAAAACCAAATAATCCCATGAAGAAATGGGAAAAAGACGAGAATAGGTACTTTTCCAAAAAAGACATCCAAGTGGCTGACACATGAAAAGATGCCCAACCTCACTCATCATCAGTGAAATACAAATCAAAACCACAATGAGATACCCCTCACACCTCTAAGAATGGCTAAGATTAACAACTCAGGAAACAATAGATATTGGCAAGAATGCAGAGAAAGGGAACCCTTTTGGACTGCTGGTGGGAATGAGAATTGGCGCAGCCACTCTGGAAAATTGAAGGAGATTCATTAAAAAATTTAAAAAATAAATTAAACTAAAAATGGAACTACCCTATGACCCAGCAATTGCACTACTAGGTATTTATCCAAAGGATACACAAATGCTGACTCACGGGGGCATATGCATTCCAATGTTTATAGTAGTATTATCAACAATAGCTAAGTTATGCAAAGAGCCCAAATGACCAGCAAGTGATCAATGGATAAAGAAGATGTGGTATGTGTATATACAAAAGAATATTACTCCACAATCAAAAAGAATGAAATCTTGCCATTTGCAACAATGTGGATGGAAATAGACTGTATTACGCTAAGTGAAAGAAGTCAGAGAAAGGCAAATATACGATTGCTCTCACCTGTGGAATTTAAGAAACAAAACTGACAAACATAGTGGAAGGGAAGCAAAAATAAGACACAAACAGAGAGTCAAACGAGAAGAGACTCTTCAATACAGAGAACAAACTGAGGGTTGCTGAGGTTTATTGAATAGGGTGATGGGCTACATGCGTGCTGGGCATTAGGGAGGGCACTTGGAATGAGCATTGGGTATTTTATGTAATTGACAGATCACTAAATTCTACTCCTGAAACAGTGTTACATTATATGTTAAGTAACTTGATTTAAATTAAAAAAATATATATATTTAAAATAAATAAATAAATGTAATAACATATAAAAGAAGAGAATATTTAAATGGGACTCTTTGAGTGGAAAGGAAAGACCAAAAGTGATACAGCTAAGAAAGGATCAGAGAAAACATCAAGAAAAAGTGGTAAAACAAATGATAAAATGGTACTAAATATATACCTATCAATAATTACTCTGAATGTAAATGGACAAATGCTCCAATCAAAAGACATCAGATAGGGTGTCAGAATGGACCAAAAAAGAAAAAAAGAAACAAACAAACACATACCTATCTATATGATGTCTATAGAGGCTTATTTTGGACCTAAAGTCACCTGCAGATTTAAAGTGAGGGCATAAAGTAACATTTATCATGCCAATAATGTCATAGAAAAGCCAGTAGCAATATTTCATTCAGACAAAACAGACTTTCAACTCAAGACTGTACTTTTGTACGATTTGGGTAAATACCTAAAAGTGAAATTGCATGCACCCCAATGTTTATAGCAGCATTATCAACAAGAGCCAAACTATGGATAGAGCCCAAATATCCAACAACTGATGAAGGTATAAAGAAGTTGTGGTGTGTGTGCGCGCATGTGTGTGTATGCACATGCACACACACACGTGCACACACAATGGAATATTACTCAGCCATCAAAAAGAATGAAATCTTGCCATTTGCAATGATGTGGATGGAGCTAGAATTCATCATGCTATGCAAAATAAGTCAATCAGAGAAAGACAAATAAATGATTTCACTTGTGGAATTTAAGAAACAAAAAAGATGGAAACATGGGAAGGGGGCAGGAAAAGAGCAGAGTGGAAAACAAACCACAAGAGACTCTTAATTATGGAGAACAACTTGAGGGTTGATGGAGGGAGATGGGTATCAAGGAGAGCACTTGTTGTGAGGAGCACTAGGCGTTGTATGTAAGTGATGAATCACTGAATTCTACTCCTGAAACCAATATTGCACCATATGTCAACTAAAACTTAAATTAAAAAAATAAGTAAAACACTAGCAAGAGATGAAGATGGACACTATCTCATAATAAAGGGGACAATCAAACAATAAGAGCCAACAATTGTAAACTTTATGCAACCAACATGCAAGCACCAAATATATAAAACAATTGACAACAAACATAAAGGAACTCATTTATAATAACCTAATAGTAGGGGACCTTAACACCCTACTCATATCAATGGACAGATCCTCTAAACCGAAAATCAACAAGGAAACAATGGCTTTGAATGACGCACTGGACCAGACCAACTGAACACATATATTCAGAACACTCCATACTAAAATCGCAGAATACACATTTTTTTCAAGTGCACATGGGACAGTCTCCAGAATCGATCACATACTAGGTCACAAATCAGGCCTCAACAAGTACACAAAGACGAGCTCAGACCAAGCATGTTTTGTGACCCAAAGCTAGGAAACCTGAGGTCAACAACTAACTAACTAACTAACTAACTAACTAACTAACTAACTAACTAAAGGGGTTGCCTGGGTGGATCAGTCAATTCAGTGTCCGACTTCAACTCAGGTCATGATCTCACGGTTCATGAGTGCAAGCCCTGCATAGGGCTCTGTGCTGACAGCACACACCCTGGAGCCTACTTTGGTTTCTGTGTCTCCCTCTCTCTCTGCCCCTTCTCTGCTCGCGCTGTCTCTCTCATGTCTCTCAAAAATGAATAAACGTTAAAAAAATTTTTTTAAAGACCACAAATAATGGGGGTTAAACAACATGCTACTAACAAGAATAGGTCAACCAAGACCTCAATCAGAAAACACATTGAAACAAATGAAAATGAAAATGCAGTGGTACAAATCTTTGAAATGCAGCAAAAGCAGTCCTAAGAGGAAAGTATAGAGCAATAAAAGCCTACCTTGAAAATAAAAATCTCAAATAATCCAAACTTATAACTAAAGGAATGAGAAAAAAGAACAATCCAAGCCTAAAGACAGCAGAAGGAAGGAAATAATAAAGATTAAAACAGAAATAAGTGAAATAGAAACTAAAAAAACAAAAAAAACAAAAACAAAAACAAAAACACTAGACCAGATCAATGAAGCCAGGAGCTGGTTCTTTGAAAACATTAATAAAATTGATAACCTCATAGCCAGACTTATCAAAAAGAAGAAAGGACTCAAAGAAATAAAATCACAAATAAGGGAGGAGAAATAACAACTGAGACCACAGAAATACATTTAGAAGAGAATATTATGAAAAACTATATGCAAAAAATGTGGACATTCTGAGAGAAATGGATAGATTCCTAGAAACACATGAACTACCAAAACTGAAATAGGAAGATACAGAAAATCTTAAAGTAGAAAGAAATTGAATCAGTAATAAGAAATATCTCTCCCAACACAAGAGTTCAGGGCCAGATGGATTCACTGATGAATTCTACCAAACATTTAAGGAAGAGGTAATATTCTCAAACTATTCCCAAAAATAGAAAAGTTAGGAAAACTTACAAATTCATGCTATGAGGCCTGCATACCCTGATACCAAAACAAATAAAGACTCCACTAAAAAAGAAAACTGCAGGGGCGCCTGGGTGGCTCAGCTGGTTGAGTGTCCAACTCTTAATTTCGGGATGGTCATTATCTTGCAGTTTATGCATTTGGGCCCCACACTGGACCCTGTGCTCACAGTGCAGAGCCTACTCAGGATTCTCACTCTCTCTCTATCTCTGCCCCTCCCTCACTTTTGTGTTCTCTCTCTCTCTCTCTCTAAGGAAATAAACAATTAAAAATATGTTTAAAAAATGTTTTTAAGAAAACTACAGGCCAATACCCTGATGAACATGTATGCAGAAATTCTCATTAAAAAAACTTCAAGTTAAATTCAACAATACATTAATAGCATCATTCACCAAAATCAAGTGGGATATATTCCTGGACTGCAAGGGTGGTTCCACATTCACAGACCAATCAACGTGATGCACCTCATTAATAGAAGTAAGAATAAGAACCATATGATGCCGTCAACAGATGCAGTAAAAGCACCTGACAAAATGTCACATCCATTCATAAAAACCCTCAGCAAAGTAGACTGAGACTCAACATACCTGCACATAATAAAGTCTATCTATGAAAAACCCACAGCTAATGTCAGCTTCAATGGGGAAAAACTGAAAGCTTTTCCTCTAAGGTCAGCAACAAGTCAGGGATGTCCCCTCTTACCACTGTTATTCCACACAGTACTGGAAGTCCTAGCCATAGCAATCAGACAACAAAAAGAAATAAAATGCATCCAAATCGGCAAGGAAGAAGTAGAACTTTCGCTATATGTAGATGACATGATGCTCTATACAAAAAACATGAAAGACTCCCATAAAAACTGAACTGATATACGAATTCAGCAAGGGACAATATACAAAAATCAATGTACAGAAATCTATTACATTTCTATAGACCAATCATGAGCTAACAGAAAGAGAAATTAAGGAATCTATCCCATTGACAAGTGCATCAAATACCATAAGAAACTAGGAATAAACCTAACCATATCAAATACCATAAGATACTAGGAATAAACCTAACCATAGAGGTGAAAGACCAGTACTCTAAAGGCTATGAAACACTGATGAAAGAAATGGAAGATGATACAGAGAAATGGAAATACATTCCATGTTCATGGATGGGAAGAAAAAATACTGTTAAAATGTCTACACTACCCAAAACAATCTACACATTTAATGAAATCCCTAGCAAAGTAACAAAACATTTGTCACAGAACTAGAACAAATAATCCCCAAATTTGTATGGAACTACACAAGACCCCAAATAGCCAAAACAAACTTGAAGAAGAAAAGCAAAGCTGGTGGCATCGCAATTCCAGACTTTAGGTTATATTACAAAGCTGTACAGATCAGAATAGTATGGTACTGGCGAAAACAAAACAAAACAAAGCAAAACAAAACAGACACATAGATCAATAGAATGGAAACCTAGAAATGAACTTACACCTGTATGGTCAATTAATCCTCAATAAAGCAGGAAATAATATTCAATGGAAAAAAAGATAGTCTTGGGGCACATGGGTGGCTCACTCACTGAAGCGTCTGATTGTGGATTCAGCTCAAGTCATGATCTCAGGGTTCTTGAGTTTGAACCCTGTGTCATGCTCTGTGCTGGCAGGGCAGAGCCTGCTTGGGATTCTCTCTCTCCATTTCTCTCCCCCGCTCCTCTGCATGTTCTGTCTCTCTCTCTCAAAAATAAATAAAGAAACTTTAAAAAAGTCTCCTCAACATATGGTTTTGGAAAAACTAGACAGCAACCTGCAAAAACAAAACAAAACAAAACAAAAACAACAATGGACCGCTTTCTTACAACATACACAAAAATAAATCCAACATGGATAAAGACCTACGTGTGAAACCTGAAACCATAAAAATCCCAGAGGATAACACAGGCAGTATCTTATTTGACATTGACTGTACAAAATTCTTTGTAGATATATCTCCTGAGGTGAGGTAAACACAAGCAAAAATAATGGGACTTCATAAAAATTAAAAGCTTCTGTCACCAAGGAAACAATCAACAAAACTAAAATGCAACCTACAGAATGATAATTTCAAAACATCTGATAAAGGGTTAGTATCCAAGATATATAAAGTTATACACCACCCAAAAAATGAGAAATCCAATTAAAAACGGGCAGAAGACATGAATAGCCATTTTCCCAAAGAAGACATACAGACAGCCTAGAGACACATGAAAAGATGCTCAACAACACTGATCTTCAGGGAAATACAACTCAAAAGTACAATCTGTCAGAATGACATCCGTCAAAATGACTAAAATCAATGAATGATGAAACAACAGGTGTTGCCAAGGAAGTGGGAAAAGAGGAACCCTCTTGCACTGTTGGCAGGAATGCAAACTAGTGCAGCCACTCTGGAAAACATTATGGAGATTCCTCCAAAAAGTGAAAATGAAAAGTGAAACTACCTTACCATCCAGCAGTTTCACTAAGAGGTATTTACACAAAGAATACAAAAATAATACTTCAAAGGGGTACATGCACCCTGATGTTTATAAGAATATTTTCTACAACAGCCACACTATGGAAACTGCCCAAGTATCCATCAACTGATGAATAAATTGAGATGTAGTATATGGAATGGAATATTATTCAGCCGTAAAAAAATGAAATCTTGTCATTTGCAACAAGGTGGATGGAACGAGGGAATGTTATGCTGGGTAAAATAAACCTGTCAGAGAAAGACAAATACCACGATTTCACTAACACATGGAAATGAAACAAAACAAAGGGGGAAAAAGGAGACAGTGACAGACTCTCAACTAGGAAACAAACTGAGGGTTTCCACAGTGGGGTGGGGGATGGGTGAGACAGGTGATGGGGATTAAGAAGTGCACTTGGGATGAGCACTAGGTGATGTGTGGGAAGTGTTGCTCTATATTGGACACCTGAAACTAATACTACACTGCATCTTTACTAACTGGAACTTAAATTGAAAAATAACGTAAGGTTTATTATACCTAGCTACCAGGTTTTCTCTAGTTTCCAATTACTTCACCATGTTGGGAAAATAACCATTAAATTTTTAAAAAGCACATATGATGTGGGGGACAGTTTTGTGCCCTTACCTCGGTCTCTGGTCCCAGCTCATTCTTCTAGAAGGTCCTGAGACTGAGCATTTCACATATTTACATCCCAACTGAATGCAGCTTCCCTTTCTTCTGAATTTGTCAGGATTTCTCCCCGGAAACAAGCCTGAATCTGGAACAAACCATCCACTGCATCTATGCTGTTGTGGGGCCCCTCAATCCGCGGATCCTTTAGTAAAATGCGTCTTGTTCAAATACCGTCAGGGAAAGTGAGGAAGGAAACATGGGAACAGCCCAGAAAATGCAAGAGACTGTGCTGCTCACCAACCAGTGCGCCCAGGGAAGCCACCCAGCGCCCCCTCCTCAGCACTCAGCGCAACAAGGCAGCTTCTCTCTGGCGACTCAGGAGGCGCCAAGTTGCTGCATAGCTCCCAAGGTCTTCCCTGGGGCGGGCGGTGGAACCTGCTGGAAACGCAGCTCTGAGTCTCTGTCCTGAGGCAGCGGCAGAGGCCCTGAGTCCTCTGGAGGCAACCAAAGCCTTTGCTTTTCTAAGGGGACCCTGGATCAGAAAAGCCCCTAGCGCGCCCTAGTCCGGCCCCTCCGGATTTGTGGTGCTCGCGCGCCCTCTGCTGGTCATCCTAGGGATTCCTGCAATTCTCAAGGCCATGGCCACTCAGCTGGAGGCACTGAAGGTGCTCTGGGCAGCTGAGCCTGTTCAGCTTGGGAAGGGTCTTAGTGACAGGGCCTCGGACACAAAGAAATCTTTTCCTTCTCCTTTCTTGTGAGTGAAGAATGAAACTGAATTTATTAATGTAATGACATCATTTCTAATGCTTTAAGCAATGATCACAGAAAAATACACTACCAATTTACATATGCTGAACAACAGGTAATTAATTGTGTTTACCACCGAAATACTTAGGTTAGATAAAAAATTTATACCTTTGAGAGAGAGATACCGGCTTCCCGCTATGGAATGAACAAGTCATACAGATACAAGGGACAGACTATGGAACATAGTCAATCCTGTAATAATAGCGTTGCATGATTTCACATGATAGATAGCTACACTTGTGGTTAAGTACAACATAATTTATAGACATATGGAATCACTAGGATGTATGCTTAAAACTAATACAACAAATGTGTAATATTGTAATATTTCAATGGAAATATTCAAATGTGAAATTGTAATATTTCAATTAAAAATTGATATCCTTTATACTGTTTTTAATTTCTCCCGCTTTGCCATTAAAAAGTCATTCCTGGGGTGCCTGGATGGCTTAGTCAGTTAAGTATGTGACTTCAGTTCGGGTCATGATCTTGCAGTCCATGAGTTCGAGCCCCATATCGGGCTCTGTGCTGACAGCTCAGAGCCTGGAGCCTGCCTCAGATTCTGTGTCTCCCTCTCTGTCCACCCTCCAAGCTTAAGATTTGTCTCTCTCAGGGCGCCTGGGTGGCTCAGTCAGTTGAGTGCCCGACTTCAGCTCAGGTCATGATCTCAAGGTTTGTGAGTTTGAACCCTGCATCGGGCTCTATGCTGACAGCTCAGAGCCTGGAGCCTGCTTCGGATTCTGTGTCTCCTTCTCTCTCTGTACCCTACCCCACTTGTGCTCTCTCTGTCTCTCAAAAATAAATAAATGTAAAAAAAAAATTAAAAAAAAAGATGTCTCTCTCTTAATAAATAAATAATATTAAAAAAATTTTTAAATCATTCCTAATTTAGAATATGTGAAATTCCATTTATACCAGATTCTCTAACATCACCATCTTGATGTTGACAGCTTATCTTAAAAGTCACTAATAATATCTTTAATGACACATATGTGACAAGGTCAGAATGCAACTTACAGGGAGCTATACATCTGTTATGAATTTACTGCATGTATCCTGGCTAATATTTTCAATGAAGTGTGCTTTAGGGATGCAGATGAATGAAATAATGTCCATCAGTCAATTTCCTATAGGACCATTATGCCTTTAATTACTAATTGCCATTTCTTCATAATGAAAAGAAAGCTGGGAGAAGAAAATGTCTTCTAATTTGATGTAAGAGGAGACTATGGTGTTTAAAAGGGTTCACTTACTATTTGGCATCCTCAGACAGGAGAATAGCAACCCACTATCTTGATGCACATTTCAATTTCCAGAAGGAGAATATGGACCTTAATGCCAAACACTTTTTATCCATATCAGCAGTCCACCTCTGCCAGGTCCAGGCTGCAGGACCTGGGGGCAGCACAATGCTTGATGCCTGGGTTCAGAACATGAGGAAGGCCAGCTGGTGTGGGGGGAATGCAGCAGGGCCTGGGGCAGTGAGGGAGATGGCTCAGGGTCACCTCCCTACAGGGCAGGCTTGAGTTTACCTGTCAAAGAGCAGCACACTTTCCCTCAAGACATCCCTCTCCATGAAAGAATCTGAGGCTGAGCCCCACAATTTCAGGAGAAATGACGCATACCCATCATTTCAAATGCAATGGCCTCTGCAGAACTTGGCCCCAGGGAAGGTGGAGTCTTGGACTCACAGAACTCTGATGCCCATGATACCACTCTTTTCTGCCCCAACACTCACAGCCACCTAATACATCCCCTCTTCCCTAGCCCATGTCACCCGTCCAAATACCTGGACCAGCTCCCTGCTTTCCTCCTTGCAATTCCTTTGTCTGTTCTCTTCTAAGCCTGTCTCTCTCTCTCTCTGTTTCTTCCTTTCATTTTCTAGGACTAGCCCAATTCCCCCCATCACTCATTCAGTGTCTCTCTCCCTGGCTAACTCTGTCTCCACCTCTCACCAGGCCCTCAGGCTATCAGCTCTGTGCATGCAGCCCTGTCCAGGAACACAGGTCACTCCTGTCTCTCCCTCTGTCATGTTTTGTCCCAGGCTCTGATCACAATGGAGGAGAATCCCCTGTACAGCGGCTACTCATGTTGGCATTTGCTGTAGCAATGCTGGCAGCATGTGGACAGTCAGACATTAAGCCTTGGTGGCCCAGCCATGACCCATGAGCTGCTGGATGGCTGGCTGCTTCCCTAAACTGGGAGCAGAAAGGGCCTTACAGGGTTCAGGGTCCCTGGGGGTAAAGTGGAATGGACTGGCAGATGTAGAAGGAGCCATATGCTTACACCCAACTCTCCTGGGTGCTGTGGAAGGAACCAATCTCATACCATTGACCTCTGCCCTGCCCATCCCTCAATAAGGAAACAGGGGGAGGTTTATGGGACATCATGTGACTCACTTGAAAACTGCTGCCATTTGCTCCCTTGGAGGCCACCTGGATTGGTGCTATTGGGGGAAGCTGGTAAGGTGGACAAGGGCACAAGAGCTGGATTAATACAGGGCCTCCTTACTGCTCTCCTGAATCCATTCCTCAATATCACAATAGACCCCTGTCTGGAGACAGATACCTGCCCTGGTTATCAACACAAACCCCATAAACTAGCAGGCGCCATGTGCTCATGAGTATCTATATACAAAATTAACAGCTACCACCAGAGCTCCCTATAGGATGTGTCCAACTCCTCAGATGGAACTATGGGTCCCTTCTAGGCAATACAACCCCAAAGGATGATCTATCTTCTTCCACCAATACTATACATTCTACGGGGACCCCAGAGTGTACACTTGATGGAAGAATGAGTGTCAATCTTCTGGGAAGCAGACACTGACACAAAGACACAACTGTGACAAGTGCATTATGGGACACTAGGAAGGACACCGGAGGGGACAGGGTGGACAAGGAAAACATTCAGACCAAGGGGCAGATCAGACACCATCTCTAAATATATAGTCACCACAGCTGGTTTGTAATGGTTCAGTGTCCTCTTCAAATTTCAAACTGTCCTCTGTCAAAGATATTTTGAGTTATTGCAATGGGATCTTCTGTTCATTTTGTCTTCTACAATACATCTGTGGCCTTGGATGAACACTTAATTGTGTGTCTGCATCTGTGTGTCTATCTGTAATGGAAGAGGAGTGTCTTCAGATCATAAATACAGATCCCTGAATGTACACATTCTCATACTTTTCTCTTCCTTCTTTGTAAAGTAGGACCTGAATTTTAAGAGAAAAAACACAGGGGTCTTTGCCATATCATTTGAAACAGGGACTGCCAATCTCGCAGCCTCAGGCACTATACCCTTAGTTTAAGGAAACTGAATGAACGTCTTTAGATGACCTTCTGTGTGCAGATACATTCATTTACACACTGAGAAAGGTGAGTGCCCACTCATCCCATGTATTTTACAAATTCCTTATGTGCTTATAATCTCTTCATCACACTGATCTCAGACCAACGTGGTCCCTGCTTCTCAGATAACAAAGCTGAGGCTCTGAGATGGCCCCACTGAAAGCTGGTATTAAGGCTGAGGCAGCAGGAACACAGGGAGGCCTCAGGATATTGTGAGGGAAGTTTCGGAGATGCAAACCTTCAGGCAGGGTGGTGACAGCAGATGCAGTGGTGTGGTGATAGGAGTCCAGCAGGGGCTGTGCTTGGTCAACCCTGAATTGCGCGCTAAGAGTCTGACTCAGCCTAAAGGCCAAGGAAGCCACAGAGCTGATCTACAGCCTTTCTTCACATTTAGTCTCACAGAGGCACGCAAACATAGGCAGACAAGCATCCCATAAGAACCAAGTTAAACTACAAATCTCCAGGGCATTCTTTCACACATATCCAGAACCTTCAGAAAACCAAGGGAAACAACAGTCTTTATTTAGATAATGAACTAGGTGCACTTTGGCCACAATGACATTTGAGAGATGATAACTACATGAACTGTGCCTGAACCCATGCAGCAGCTCTGCAGACCTCACGCTGCCCTCATGTTCCCTGCCCCGCCTGTGGGCCCCGCCAGAAATGGCCTCCAATTCCCTCTCACTGAGTTCAACACCCTCCCCCCTGCATCATCTCAGCTCTTCCTTCTCGTCCACAGCCTCCAATTCATTCCCATGAAATTCACGTCTCCGGCTCTTGTACTTGAAGACCCATTACTGGAGCTTCCACTATTGTAGCTCAGAAGCTCCATGTGATTTAATGCATGGGACTCTCTCCCTGTTATGACACCTGAAGCCCCTGATGGTAGGGGTGTGCCTCATCTCTCACAGAGCCAGGAACATGGACTCCATACAAGGCACATCTGCAGAACTGATATGTCTGCTTTTTTTATAAAAAGACTCTTTCCTTCTCCTCAAGAGACACCTGCAGCCCAGCTCAGTCAGGGTAAATGACACAGCCCAACATATGTATGTCCCGAGAAACTTGAGGAATCTTAACAGTGTCCTCAGCCAGCCCTATCCTTGCATTGCAAAGCCTGTGAGGCCATCTCTACCCCTTCTCAAAGACTCAACAAGACGGAAGCTGAACACGTTGAACAAGTCAACTCTACTGTTCAGATCATCTAACAAATAGTCGAGGTGGAGGTAGAGAGTCCTGTCCCAGAGAACACCAGGGGGCTAGAGGTGGCTCATAGAGCCCATGAATGGTGATAAAGGGGGGACTGTGGGGAAGGGCCTGCAGGGTGGTCCTGGTAAATGAGGAGGTCCTCTTGCATCCATAGAGACCTACAGAACAGAAGGCACTGGTATATTGGTATGACAGACAGAAGCAGAACGCCCACAGGAGCTGAAACCCAACGAAGCAGATGTCAGCACCTGGCTCCTTGTTCATTCACAGGTTTTACGAGAACAGAGCATCAGTACCAGAAAACTCTACCCTCATATGAGGTCCCACCTATAGCTTGAAGGTACCAGATGCCATGAGGAGAAACTACGGTCATCACACATCACTGCCCGTGTTTACAAATGCAGAAAGCCAAGGCATCCTATTCTAGAAGACTGATGCTAGTCTAATAAAGGAGCATATTCCATGGAGGAAGGCATCTATGTCCAGGACCCCTATGGTGTCCTCTTCCACCACATCTGCAGACTTTTTATTTGCACATTGAGAACAGAAAGAACATGAAGGAATGAAAAGCCCAGCACCACAGAGATACAGAGTCACCCCAGGGTCAAAGCTCAGCCTGCCAGCCCATGCTTGTCCTTGCTCTGTTTCCCCCCTGCCAAAGGCATCTTCTCTGCAAGGCCACCGAGACCTCTGAGGAGATGGGGATTCATGGAGTCCTGCAGGGGGACTGGAAATGTGTTTTCTAAGAGGAACACGTTACCTGTACACACTCATTGGACTCAGGTATGTTTATCTTAATTCACAGGTAATTCTGATTTTAAGTACAATATGAGTTGCAGAGCTATTTTGTCCCATTGTACAAGGGAGGTGGAAATTCTACATGAAAGAAGTAACAGAAACATGTCTTGATTTCAGGTGTAAAACTCCCATAAGGTATCATGAGACAAAGTACCAGTTACAACAGCTCCCGGGATACAAGAGAACCTGCTCATAGAAACACAACTGAAGGACTCTGTGAGGTACTGGCCCTGCAGGTAATCACCGATTCTCTCCCTTCATGACTGCAGTTCCGACATACATTTTCGAGTACATGTGCCGCTTCTGATAATTCAGTGTTTCCACCTACTGGACAACTGGAGAAATTCTCTATCGCACATTGACCAACACAGAAGGACCAGTAATGAATTCTGAAATTTACCTAAGAACAGTCGGCACTGCACAAAGCACACAATACAAAGTTGGAAAGAGTTTTCATCTTTTCCAGTCACGAGGCTCATAGCAGACATTCTGAACAAGTTCATCACCTACACTGAAACAGGAAAAAATGAAAATGGTAATAATAACCCCACGTAAAGAAGGTGCGGAAGGAGTCAGCCATGCCAGAAGACTTGAGTGTGGAGTGAAGTGTCATCCTCCTCAAGTTACTTCCACAAACACAAAGTGAGAGCCACGTGGCCCTCAGCCTCCACGCACCTGTGGCTTCCAGAGGCACCAGCTAACGTGATGATCTTAAACTGGAGAAGCCTGGAGGCTTGTGAGGAAGAAGTAAATAAAATAGTAAAGATACCATAGGACATAGAAAACCAGACCAGGCCAGATAAAAGTTTCCAGAAATCATTACAACTGAAAAGGGCAACAGATTTTACTTTGTCTTTCTCTGCATCCTTGGTAGAGACACAAGTGATGTTCCCCATGGGAGCTGCACCACACCCTGGGTCTCATAAAGGCTGGAGGTGGATGGAGGTTGATTCTGACTTGCACAGGCTTCGTGGAAGGAAAACAAACCGTCCGCAACATGTTTCATTATATTCAACTCTTTCCAACTCTCGGGTCCCTTACCAGGGGCAGAGGGTTTTTCAGGTGACTCGGGTGACCCTTGAGGACAAGAGGGAGAGCTGACCCTGTCCCTTGAGGTCAGTTCCACAGGGCCCTGGTTCAGGTGTTTTTATAACTAATCCAGCAGCTGTGAACAGCTCAGGTCTCAACTAGCTAGAAATAAAGTTAGGGGTGTGTCTCATCCCTCAGAGAGCCCAGCGCATGGTCTCTGTACAAGCCACATTGTAGGGAGTGCTATGTCTGTCAGCCTGTATAAGGCCTCTTTCCTTCTCTATAAGAGACACAGGCTGCCCAGCTCACTATGTAGAAATGACAGCCCATTTCATACATGTCTTGAGAAACTTGAAGAATGTTACAATGTCCTCAGTCAGGCTGACCTGAAAGCCCTGTGGTGACAACACTGCATCTTCTCCAGACACTCAACAAGAAAAAAGATGAAACGTGTTTTATAAGTCAACTCATAGTGTTCAGATCATCTTACCAGATGGTGGAGGTGGAGGTGGAGGTGGAGGTGGAGGTGGAGGTGGAGGTGGAGGTGGAGAGTGAGATCCAAGAGGCCACCAGGGTGGAGAAGGTGGTTGTGGCCCAGAGCCCAGGATGGTGATAAAGGACAACCCATGGGGTATGGAATGGAGGGCCCTTCTGGGAAAGGAGGAAATATTCTTGTAGCCACATTGACCTTGCTGGACAGAAATTAAATTTCTGAGATGTGTTTAGGGTAAAAGATCAAAAATCCAACACCAACACCAACACAACACTAACATAGCTGAACCCCAATGAAGCAGGAACAATACTTGTCTCCTTCTCCTCCATCTGGTTTCAACAGGGCAGTATCAGTGCCACAAAACCCCACCCTTCCCATTGGGCCTCACCGAGAGCTTCTAGGAGTTTGAGGAGACAAGGCACTACATTGCTGGCAGCGTGCATAGTACTCGCTGTGTCTGCAAATGTAGGGAAGGAAGTGGCCGGTCCTAGAGGATCAGAGAGAGAATTCCAGACTACTAAAGAAAGTCTGTTCCACATTCCCAGGCATCTATTTCCAGGACTACTCTCCACTCAGCCCTTCACCACCTCAACAGCTCCGTCTTGGCATAATAAGAGCCGAAATAATGAGGAAGAATTATGGTTTCGTATCATTCATTTACATCTTTAATCCATTTCAAGTTAATTCTTGTGAGTGGTTTAGCATAAGGTTCTAAGCTTTATTCTTATACATGTAAATATCCAATTTTTCCAGCACCAGTTATTCAAGACACCTCTTTTCTCCACTGTGTAATCTTGACTCCCTTGTCAAATACTACTTGACCGTGTATGCATGGGTTTAGTTTGGGCTCTCAATTTCTGTTCCATTGTCCTGTGTGTGTGCTTATGCCAGTGACATAACTGATTAATGTTATAATGCAGCTTGAAATCAAGAAGTGTGATCTTCCTGTTTTGTTCTTTCTTGCTTTGGGTACTTGGGGTGTTTTTGTCGTTCCAAATACATTTTAGGATATGTTTCTCTAATTGTGTAAAAATTGCACTGGAGTCTTGGTAGAGATTGCATCGAATCTCTAGATGGCTTTGGATAGTATGGACATTTTATCCATATTAACTCCTCCAAAAGATGAACATGGGATCACTTTTCACTGACTTGTGTGTTCTTCCATTTCTTTCATCCAAATTGAATTTCTTCCATTTCTCCACACACGTTTTATAGTTTTCTGTAGAGAGATCTTTCACTTCCTAGGCTAAATTTATTCCTATATATTTTATTGCTTTTTGATGCTATTTAAAATGTTGTTGTTTACTTCTTTTTAGATAATTTGGTGTTAGTGTATAGGAATGCTACAGAATTTAGTATGGCAATGTTCTAGTTTGCAACTTTACTGAATTTCTTGCTTTTTATTTCATTCTTTTACCTTATTTTAAAAAATCATTTTATCTGGGAATGCTGACACACTATGTTACATTAGTTTCGAGTGTACAACGTAGTGATTGGACAAGTGTATACATTCTGATATGCTAACACAGATGTAGCTATCATCTGTCACCATACATGGCTATTCCAGTACCATTCACTATGTTCCCTATGCTGTATCTTCTACCTGTGATTTGTTCATTCCATAACCAGAAGCCTGCATCACCCAATCCCCTTCACATATGTAGGGCATATGTGCCTGATCTTAGAGGAAAATCTTTCACCATTTCACTGTTGAGTATGATGTTAGCTGTGGGCTTCTCATACATGGACTTTCTTATATTGAGATATGTTTCTTCTACACTGAATTTTTAGAGTTTTCTTTTTAGCACAAATGGATACTAAATTTTCTCAAATCTTTTTTCTCTGTCTATTGACATGGTCATATGAGTTTTCTTTTTAATTTTTAAAATTTATCTATTTATTTTTGGTTTAAATTTTTACACTATTTAGTATTTACTTTTTCAAGCTTTTATTTAAATTCTAGTTGGTTAACATACAGTGTCATATTAGTTTCAGTATAGAATTTAGTGATTCATCACTTACATACAACACCCAGTGTTCCTCACTAGTGCCCTCCTTAGCCCATCCATCCATTAAACCCATTCCCCTGCCACCTCCCTTCTAGTAACCCTCAGTTTGCTATTTATAGTTAAGAGTCTGGTTTCTGGTTGATTTTTCTTTCATTCAATTATGTGAGGTGTCACATGTATTGATTTGCATATTCGGAAACATCCTTCCTTTACAGGGAAAAAAACCCTTCATCACAGTAAATGATCCTTTTAATGTGCTGCTGAATTTGATTTGTCTGTATATTATTGAGAATTTTTCATCTATATTCATCACAGGGATACTGGCCTATAGTTTTCTGTTCAGGTAGCATCCTTTTCTGGCTTCCTAACACGGTAATTCCCAGTTTCATGAAATGGGTTTGGTGGTGTTCATTCTTCTTTAATTGCTAAGAGGACTGCTGTTAGATTCTTCTACAAACGTTTGGTCAAATTCACCAGTGAATCCACCTGGGCTTTTCTTCACTGGGAGAGTTTTGATTGCTGATTCAATTTACTTGTATTGGTTATCTTCTTGTATTGGTACAGTCTTCCATTAATTGGTCTGTTCAGACCTTCTATTTCTTCCTGATTCAGTCTTCGTAGGTTGTGTGTTTCTAAGAACCTATCCATTTCTTCTAGGTATAGTCGGTTTGCTGGCATATAATTTCACCACAGTCGCCTCTTTGTCTCCTTTAATATTTCTGTGGTATCAGATGTAATGTCTTCTCTTTCATTTATAATTTTTTTGATTTGGGTCCTCTCTCTGTTTTAGCATAGTCTATATACAGTCTTGTCAATTTTGTTTAACTTTTCAGAAAACCCACTGTTGGTTTTCTTCATATTTTCTATTGCTTTCATGGTCTCAGTTTCATTTGTCCACTTTCATATGTATTACTTTCTCCATTGTGAGAACATTGGACTTAGATTGTTGTGTGTTTTTTTTCTAGTTCTTTGAAGTTAATGTTAGGTTGTTCGTTTGAGCCCCAAATCTCTCCTCCACACATGAAAATCCAGTGACTCATCAGAGAACCTTCAATAGGTCTTTCCTGTCCTATCTCTGATTGTCAGAACTCTGAGAAAAAGAACCAGAAAACTTATTTGAAGACCTAATAGATGAAAACTTTCCTAATGCAGGGAAGGAAACAGATCCAGAAGCAGGAGGCACAAAGAACCCCCAATACATTCAATAGAAGCAGATCCACACCAGGTCATATCGTAATTAAAAAGCAAAATGTAGTGAAAAAGGACAATTTTAACAGCAGGAAAACAAAAGATGACAGCTACCTACAAGGGAAACACCATAAGGTTATCACTGGATTTTTTTCAGAAGAAACTTTTAAATCAGAAGTGAGTAGCATGGTATCTTAACGGTGCTGAATGGAAAACTTCTGCAGCCAAGGAGATTCGTCTATCCAGCGCACTATCATTCAGATGGAAGGAGAGATCAAGAGTTTCCCAAATAAAAACTAAGGGAATTCACAACCAACAAACCACCCCTGCAAGCAATGTTAAAGGGGACTCTTTGAGTGGAAAAGAAACACCTAAAGTGACAGTATTAAAGTGCGAAACACAAAAGCAATGAAAATGAGAATTTCTGTAAAAAAATCAGTCAAGATACTCACGATATAAAAGGCTGTGTAATATGATACACAGGGATATGATATCTACAACACAGGGAGGAGAGCAGTAAGAACTGCTTCAAACTTAACCATCAACTTAATATAGACTTTTATACACAGAAGTGGTTATATACAAACTTATATACCACAAATCAAATATCACTAACACATATGCAGAAAATAAAGAGAAAAAATTCCAAATGTACTAATAAAGAAACCCAGCAAACCATCAAAGAGAGAAAGAGAAGAAAGGATCAGAAAGATTCAGAAACAACCAAAGTCAAGTACTAAAATGATAGCAAGTACATATCTATCAATTACTTTGAATGGAAACAGACTAAATGCTCAAATCAAAGGCACTGGGTGACAGATAGGGGCATCTGGTTGGCTCAATTGCTTGAGACTTTGACACTTGATTTTGGCTCAGGCTATGATCCCAGGATCATGGGACTGAGCCCCATGTTGGGCTCTGCACTGAGCATGGAACCTGCTTAAGATTCATTGTCATTGTCATTGTCATTGTCATTCTCTCTCTCTCTCTCTCTCTCTCTCTCTCTCTCTCTCCTCCCCACTCCTATGCCTTCCCATGCCTGTGCTTTCTCTCTTAATAATAAAAGGCACTGAGTGGTAGAATGAATAAAAATATAGGACCCATCTATCTTTTACCTACAAGAGACAAATTATACAACCAAAGATACCTACAAATAGAAAGCAATGGGATGGGGAAACATTTACCATGCAAATGGGTATCAAAAGAAAACTGCAGCAGCAATACCTACATCAGACAAAACATTGAAAAATAAAACCGTAACAAGAGACAAAGAAGGAGATTATAATAATAAAAGGTACAATCCAACAAAAAGAACAATTGTAAACATATATGCACTCAATGTGGGGGCATCCAAATACATAAAACAGTCAAAAACATAGCAGGGCACTTTAACACCCCAATTACATCAATGGAGAGATCATTCAATCAGAAAATCAACAAGTAAGTAGTGACTTTGAATGATACACTGGACCAGATGGACTTAACAGATAAATTTAGGACATTCCATCCTAAAACAGCACAATACACATTCTTTTCAGGTGTACATGGAACATTCCCCACACTAGATAAAATATGTCATAAAACAAGACAAAACAAATTCAAAAAGATCCACGTCATACCATGTTCTTTTCATACCACAATGCCATGAAAGTATAAGTTTACAAAAAGAAAAAAAAATCTAGAGAAAGCACAAAAACACGGAAGTTAAATAACATGCTCCTAAACAATCAATGGGTCAACCAAGAAATCAAAGAAGAATCCAAAAGGACATGGAAACAAATGAAAATGAAAACACAACAATCCAAACTTTTGTAAAGCAGCGAAAGTGGTTCTAACAGGGAAATTTACAGCAATACAGGTCTGCCTCAGGAAAAAACAAACAAACAAACAAAAAAAAAAACAAAACTCAAGTATACTACCTAATCTTATAACAATAAAAGCTAGACAAAGGACAACAAACAAAACCCCCAAACAGCAGAATGAAGAAAATGATTAAAAGTGGAGGAGAAATAAATGATATAGAAATTAAAAACACAGTAGAATAAAATAAATGAAATTAGGAGCTGCTTCCATGAGAAGATCAATAAAATTGATAACCCTAGCCAGACTAATCAGAAAAGGAAAAAGAAAGGACTCATATAAATAACCATCACAGAGAAGAACAACCAACACCATGAAATACAAACAATTTTAAGAGAATATTGTGAAAAACTATATGCCAACAAGCTGGACAAACTGGAATATATGGATCAATTCCTAGAAACATGAAACCTACCAAAACTGAAGCAGGATGAAATCGAAAATGTGAACAGATTATTTGCTAGCAAGGAGACCGACTCAGTAATCAAAAAACACTTGACAGACAACAGACCAGGACTGGAGGACTTCACAGGCAAATTCTATCAAACATCTAAAGAAAAGTTGATGCTTATACTTGTCATTATAGAAAGATATGGGTTTAGAGTCATTGTGATGTCTGTATGTTTTATGCTTGTAGTGATGTCTCTGGTACTTTGTCTCACAGGATCCCCCTTAGGATCTCTTGTAGGGCTGGTTTCGTGGTGACAAATTCCTTCAGTTTTTGTTTGTTTGGGAAGACCTTTATCTCTCCTTCTATTCTAAATGACAGACTTGCTGGATAAAGGATTCTCGGCTGCATATTTTTTCTGTTTAGCACACTGTAGATATCGTGCCAAGCCTTTCTGGCCTGCCAAGTTTCAAAGGAGAGATCAGTCACGAGTCTTATAGGTCTCCCTTTATATGTGAGGGCACGTTTATCCCTTGCTGCTTTCAGAATTTTCTCTTTATCCTTGTATTTTGCCAGTTTCACTATGATATGTCGTGCAGAAGATCGATTCAAGTTACGTCTGAAGGGAGTTCTCTGTGCCTCTTGGATTTCAATGCCTTTTTCCTTCCCCAGTTCAGGGAAGTTCTCAGCTATAATTTGTTCAAGTACCCCTTCAGCACCCTTCCCTCTCTCTTCCTCCTCTGGGATACCAATTATGCGTATATTATTTTTTTTTAGTGTATCACTTAGTTCTCTAATTTTCCCCTCATACTCCTGGATTTTTTTATCTCTCTTTCTTTCAGCTTCCTCTTTCTCCATAACTTTATCTTCTAGTTCACCTATTCTCTCCTCTGCCTCTTCAAGCCGAGCCATCGTGGATTCCATTTTGTTTTGCAATTCGTTTAAAGCGTTTTTCAACTCCTCGTGACTGTTCCTTAGTCCCTCGATCTTTGTGGCAAGAGATTCTCTGCTGTCCTGTATACTGTTTTCAAGCCCAGCGATTAATTTTATGACTATTATTCTAAATTCACTTTCTGTTATATTATTTAAATCCTTTTTGATCAGTTCATTAGCTGTTGTTATTTCCTGGAGATTCTTCTGAGGGGAATTCTTCCGTTTGGTCATTTTGGAGAGTCCCTGGCGTGGTGAGGACCTGCAGTGCACTTCCCCTGTGCTGTGGTGTATAACTGGAGTTAGTGGGCGGGGCCGCAGTCCGACCCGATGTCTGCCCCCAGCCCACTGCTGGGGCCACAGTCAGACTGGTGTGTGCCTTCTCTTCCCCTCTCCTAGGGGCGGGATTCACTGTGGGGTGGCGTGTCCCGTCTGGGCTACTTGCACACTGCCAGGCTTGTGTTGCTGGGGATCTGGCGTATTAGCTGGGGTGGGTAGGCAAGGTGCACGGGGGCTGGAGGGGCAGGCTTAGCTCGCTTCTCCTGAGGTGATCCACTTCAGGAGGAGCCCTGTGGCAGCGGGAGGGAGTCAGATCCGCTGCCGGAGGTTTGGCTCCGCAGAAGCACAGAGTTGGGTGTTTGCGCGGAGCGAGCAAGTTCCCTGGCAGGAACTGGTTCCCTTTGGGATTTTGGCTGGGGGATGGGCGGGGGAGATGGCGCTGGCGCCTTTGTTCCCCGCCAAGCTGAGCTCTGCCGTCCGGGGGCTCAGCAGCTCTCCCTCCCTTTGTCCTCCAGCCTTCCCGCTTTCCGAGCAGAGCTGTTAACTTCTGACCTCCCAGACGCTAAGTCGCGCTTGCTGTCGGAACACACTCCGTCCGGCCCCTCCGCTTTTGCCAGCCAGACTCGGGGGCTCTGCTTGGCCGGCGAGCCGCCCCTCCGCCCCGGCTCCCTCCCGCCAGTCCGTGGAGCGCGCACCGCCTCGCCGCCCTTCCTACCCTCTTCCGTGGGCCTCTAGTCTGCGCTTGACTCCGGAGACTCCGTTCTGCTAATCCTCTGGCGGTTTTCTGGGTTCTTTAGGCAGGTGTAGGTGGAATCTAAGTGATCGGCAGGATGCGCTGTGAGCCCCGCGTCCTCCTACGCCGCCATCTTCCGGAACCCCGATGCTTATACTTGTCAAACTATTCCAGAAAACAGACCAGGAAGGAAAAGACCCAAATTCATTCTATGAGACCAGCATTACCCTGTTCCAAAACCAGGTATAAAGACACCATGAAAAAACAAAACTACAGGCCCATATTGTTCATGCACACAGATGCAAAAGTCCTCAACCAAGATTTAGCAAACACAATCCAACAACACATTTGAAAAATCGTCCATCAGCATCAAGTGGGATAACTTGCAGAATGCAAGGGTAGTTTTATATTAAAAATATCAATCAAACTGCTATGGCACAGTAATAAGTGAAAGGATAAAATATATATCATTTCTACAGACACAGAAAAATTATTTGATAAAGTACAACACCCATTCATTATTAAAACTCTGTAAAAGCAGGTTTAGAGGGAACATACCTCAGCTTAATATAGTCTACCTATGTAAACCCACAGCAGACATCGTACTCAGTGGAGAAAACTGAGAACTTTCCTCCAAGGTCAGTAACAAGACAATGAGGTCCACTTTCACTGCTTGTATTCACCAGAGTACTGGCAGTCCTATCTAAAGCACCTAGCCAACAAAAAGAAATAAAAAGGAATCCACACTGGGAAGGAAGAAGTACAATCTCACCACATGCAGATGACGTGATACTCTATATAGAAAATTCACAAGAGTCCACAAAAAAAACTACCAAAAATGATACCTGAATTCAGTAACGTCACAAGACAGAAAATCAGTGTGCAGAAATCAGTAGCATTTGCATAAAATAATAATAAAACACTAAAAGGGTATTAAGGAAACAATCCCAATTACATTTACACAATAAAATAATAAGATACTTAGGAATAAACCTAAGCAATAAGTGCAACACCTTTACTCTGACCACTGTGAAACACTAATGAGAGAAAATGAAGACAACATAAATAAATGGAAAGGCATTCCATGCTCATGCACAGAAAGAGGCAGGGGCGCCTGGGTGGCTCAGTCAGTTAAGCTTCCAACTTCAGCTCAGGTCATGATGTCACGTGTGTGGGTTTGAGGTCCACGTTGGGCTCTGTGCTGACAGCTCAGAGCCTGGAGCCTGCTTGGGATTCTGTGTCTTCCTCTCTCTCTGCCCCTCCCCCACTCACGCTCTGTCACTGTCTCTCAAAAATAAATAAAACGTTACAAAAATTTTTAAAAGTTGGGGGCACCTGGCTGGCTCTGTTGGTTAAGTGTCCGACTTCAGCTCGGGTCATGATCTCACAGTTCCTGCATTCGAGCCCCACAACAGGTCATGTGCTGACAGCTCAGAGCCTGGAGCCTGCTTGGGATTCTGTCTCCATCTCTTTCGGCCCCTCCCCAACTCACGCTCTGTCTCTCTCTCAAAAATAAACAAACATTAAAAAATGTTTTAAGTCAATAAATAAATAAGCAAGAACCAATACTTTTGAAATATCTACACTACCCAAAGGAATCTACGCATTTCATGCAATCTCTATCACAGTACCCACAGCATTTTTCACACAACTAAAACAAAAATCCTAAATATATATGGAACCAGCAAAGATCCCAAATTACCAAAGAAGCTTTGAAAAACAAAAGCAAAGCTGGAGGGATCACAATTCAAGACTTCAAGTTCTAGTGCAAAGTAGTAGGCAGTAAAACAGTATGGTCCTGGCACAAAAATAAACACATATGTTGAGGGAACAGAATAAATTATCCAGAAATAAACCTATAATTTTATGTTCAATTCATCTTCAACAAAGCAGGAAGGAATATCCAATGGGAAGACTCAGGCTCTTCAACAAATGGTGCTGGAAAAACTGGTCAGCTATAAGCAAAAGAATAACATTGTACCACTTTCTTACACTATACAGAAAAATAAATTCAAATGGATTAAGGACCTAATGTGAGACATGAATCCAGAAAAATCCCAGAACAGAGAACAGGAAGTAATGTCTCTGGTAACTACCATCGCAACACTTTTCTAGATATGTCCCCTGAAGCAAGGGATATAAAAGCAAAAATAAACTATTGGAACTACACCAAAATAAAAAGCTTCTGCATAGCAAAAGAAACAATCAATAAAAACTAAAAGGAAGCCTACTGAATGGGAGAAGATATTTGCAAACGACATATCCAAAAAAGGGTTAGTATCCCAAATATACAAAGAATGCAAATAAACCCACACAAAAATATCCAATTAAAAAGTGAGCAGAAGAAATGAACAGATCTCTCTCTAAAGAAGATACAGAGATGGCCAATAGACACATGACAGCAGAAGACGTCAATGAAACAAGAAGCTCATAGTTTGAAAGAATAAACAAAATTGATGCACCTTTAGCCAGACTCATCCCCCTTCCCCTCAAAAGAGGACTCAACTAAAAGCAGAAATGAAAGAGGATAAATCATGACAGACATCACAGAAATATAAAGGATAACAGAATTTCATGAAAAATTATATGCCAACAAAATGGACAACCTAGAAGAAATGCATCAATTTCTAGAAACATCACATCTAAAAGTGAACCTGAAAGAAATAGAAAATTTGAACAGACTGATGAATAGCAATCCAATTCAACCAGTAATCAACAAACTCCCAAAAAACAAAAGGCCAGGATCAGATGGCTTCAGAGCTGAATCCTTTCAACCATTTAAAGAGTTAATACCTATTCTTAAAATATTCCAAACTATGACAGTGGAAGGCAAGTTTCCAAATTCATTCTATGATGCCATCATTACCCTGATACCAAGCCAGATAAAGATATTACAAAACAATAACAAAACAACAGGCCAATAGCTATGATGAACATAGATACAGTAATTGTCAAGAAAATATTTGTAACCCAAATCCAACAATGCATTTAAAAAGTCATTCACCTCAGGTGCTTGAGTGGCTCAGTCAGTTAAGCATCTGGCTCTTGGTTTGGGCTCAGGTCATGCTTTCACAGGTCTGGAGATCAAGCCCCTCGTTGGGCTCTGTGCTGAAAGAAAAATACCATATGACTTCGCTTCTACATGGAAGTTTGGAAGCAAAACAAAGAAACAAATTGGAGAGAAGCAGACAGACAAAAAACAGGCTCTTAAATATAGAGAGGAAACTGGTGCTTACCAGAGGTGGGTGTGGGGATGGGTGAAAAATAGGGGAAGGAGATTAAGAATAAACTTATGGTGAGGAGCAGGGAGTCATATAAGAATTGTTAAATCATTATATTATACACCTTGAAGAAAATATAACCCGATGTTAACTACATCGGGTTAAAAAATTAATACAATTGAATGTTAAAAATTAATATAAAATGGAAAGACTCTTACAGCAATAGAAGATAAAAGATTTAGTTTTATAATCTTGGAATAAAAAGTGATATACTTAGCTTATGAAATCATTAATAAATTGGAAAAATGGGACATTGTCATAAAATTGCTCATAAACAGATACATAATTGAGTAACTACGGCAGGCATATAAAAACTGTTTGCCATTCTTTCCCCCGAAATGGTTATTCCCTGGCATCTTTCTCAGAAAATAACCCTAATTTCACATGCAAAAATTCTACATTTATGAATTCAATATGCAAATCTTATAATTTTACATTTAGGATATAAATTTTTCTTTCAAATTCAATTATATGTGGGATTTTCTCATTTTTAAAACATCTAATATGCATACACATAAGATATCAAATGAAGAAATCAACTATAATGAAATGAAATCATACTGGTGCACAGAGATTCCATTTTTTATGGAACTACTCAAGGTGGGATGGTATTGTCAACTGGCTGGAAAAAGTTAACAGACACCTACAAAAACAAATCTTGAAGTTACAGAAAGCTGCATGCTCATCACAACGTCTGTCTTCTTTCTTACAGGGACAGAAAGGAGCCTTGAAACTATGTGTGGTGAATGTAAAACTCAGTCAGGTCTACGAATATCTGAATGAGAAATGAGCAAAACAGAAAAAAATTTTGAAAAGTGGAAATGTATCAAACAGGGGATATAAGCATCAATTTTACTAAAGACAAAATAACATCAGGCGTTTTCTTCTAAAACTGACTCACAGTGTTTGCTTAGTACAATCTTGCCTACACTGAGAAGTGGTCTTGCTACCTTCTTTGACCAGTAGTAGTCACAGGGGGATCCTGTGAATGAGCTTTTAGTAAAAACTGCTATCAATTTAAAAGTATTTCAGATTTGCATGAGTTTCTGAGAAATTAGAAAACATGCCAAATGTCAACTGAAAAGGAAATAAGGTAACGAGTATGTTTTTAAGGTATTATTGATGAGATTTCTTCCAATGAAGACAAGAAAGGATAATTGTAACAGATTCTGTTGCAGGAATAATACTGAATATTCAAAAAACGGGAGGTTCATGACACAATCTAAGTGTCAGGTTTTCAGTTGTTTTCAACGACTACAACATTGTTGGAAAAAACTCCCACTGAAAATTAATAAAAGCATGTATGATGTGGAGGGCACATTGTGCTTTTACCTCAGTCTCTGGTTCCAGCAGGACTCGGAAAGTGGGTCTCAGCTCATTCTTCTAGAAGGTCCTGAGAGTCAACATTTCCTGTCTTCACTACCCAACTGAATGCTGCTCCCATTCCTCCAAATTTGTGTCAGGATTTCTCCCCCCAAAACAAGCCTGAATCTGGAACAAACCAACCCCAGCATCCCTCACGTGGCATTGCAGGACCCCCTGATCCACGGATCCTTGACTGAAAAACATCTTGTTCAAATATCGGCAGGGAAAACGAGGAACAAACCATGGAACAGCCCAGAAAATGCAAGCGGCTGAGCAGCTCACTGACCATCAGGTGCCTCTGGGGAAGCTACCCAGCGCCGCTCCTCGATACTCACCCCACCACTGAGGAGACGCCAAGTTGCTGCGAAGCGTCCGGGGTCTCCCCGAGGCCGGCGGCGGAACCTGCTGGAAACCCAGCTCTGGCTCTTTGCTCACAGTCACAGGCACTGGGTCCTCAGAAGCAACGGGAACCTTTCCTGCTCTGAGCCGCCCAGGATCAGAAAAGCCTAATTGGGCGCCTTCTCCGGCCTTCGCTGAGCGCGCAAGGAACCGGCCCCTCCCTGTTCGCGGTGCGTGCGCGCCCTCTGCTGGCCTCCGTGGGAATTCCTGCAATGCTCAAGGCCATGGCCGCTCAGCTGAAAGTATTGAGGGTGCAGCTGGTCCAGTTAAGCCTGTTCTCCAGATTAGAATGGGTCTGAGTCACAGGGCCTGGGACCCAAAAAGAATCTTTTCCTTCTCCTGTTTAGTGAGTGAAGAACGAAACCGAATTTATTAATGTAATAATTTGTAACGCTTTAAGCAACATTCAAAGAAATACAGACTACAAATTTACACATGCTGAACTACAGGTAATTGTGTTTACCACCAAAATACTTGGGTTAAATAAAAGATTGCCACCTTTGAGAAAGAGATACAGCCTTCCAGCTATGGAATGAATATGTCATTGAGATACAAGGTACAGCCTATGGAATATAGTCAAGCCTATAATAAAGTGTTGCATGCTTTCACATGATAGCTACACTTGTGTAGGTATATGGAGAGCATAACGTATAGACACGGAATCACTATGATGTATACCTGAAACTAATACAACATGGTGTGCCCACTATATTTCAATAAAAAATTGACAATATTTTAAATTTTCCTTCATTAAAAAAATTATTTCTAATAAGAACATATGAAATTCCATTTATACCACATTCTCTAATGTCACCATCTTGACGTTGAGAGCTTATTTTTCAAGTTGTCAATAATATGTTTGATGACACAAATGTGACAAGGTCAGAATGCATACCTAGAGGGAGTTACGCATCTGTTATAAATTTCCTGCCTGTATATGGGTAATATTTTCAATGAAAGGTGCTTCAGGGATGAAGACAGACGAAATAATTTCCATGACACTCAGATAATTGTGCCTTCGAATAGTAAATGGCATCTCTTCACAATCAGAGGAAGGCTGGGTGAAGAAATAGGTTTCTCCTTTCATGTGAGAGAAGGCTGTGGTGGTTTAAACTGCTCGCTTACAATCCAGAATCCTGAGACCAGCAGTAGATGTAAGAATAGCAACCCCCTATCATGTTGCACATAAGTAGTGCTAGAAGGAGAATATGGACCTTATTCTCAAATACTTTTGGTTGAGATCAATAATCCATCTGTGCCAGTTCCAGGCTATAGGCTCTGGGGGCAGCACAATGCCTGACGCCTGGCTGTGGAACATAAGGAAGGTCATGCTGGAGCAGTGGGGAATGGAGCAGGGACTGGGGGAAGTGGCGGAGACAGATCACGGTTACCTCCCCATGGGGCACACTCTGGACTTTACCTGCTAATGAACTGCATGCTCTCCCTCAAGCCATTTCTCTCCATGACCGTTCCTGAGACTGGGCCCCAACACGCCAGGCAAAATGAGGGGGACCCATCTTCCCAGGGGCAATGGCCTCGACACAGCTTGCCCCAGTGAGGTTGGAGCCTTGAACTCAGGGAACTGTAATGCCCAGGTGTCCTACCCTTTCTGCCTCCAACCCTAAGAGCATCTTCGCAGAGCCCCTTTTGCGTGGCCTATAGCCCCCTCCGCACACTGTGACCAGCTCCGTCCTTTCCTCTGTGCTTCATTTCTGTCTTTGCTTCTCCCTACCCCTGTCTCCCTCTGTTTCTTTCTCTCACTCTCTAGGACTTGCCCAATTCCCCCACCACTCACTGTCTCTTTTCCTGCCTGTCTCTTTCTCTGCCTCTCCCCAGGCCTTGTGCCTTCTGTTCTGTGCAGCCCTGTCCAGGGATCAGGGCACCACATATCTGTGTCCCCCTCTCTCCTGTCGTGTTTTAAGCCCAGGCCCTGATCACAGTGGATGAAAATCCTCTTTACAGAAGCTGCTCATAATGATGTTTACTGCAGCATTGCTGTTCCCAGACACTCCCGGGAAGCATGTGGACAGCCAGACCTTGACCCCTTGGTGGCCCAGCCATGATCCCAACGATGCTGGAGGGCTGGTTACCTCCACAACCTGGGAGAAAGGAGGGCCCTGCAGGTGTCAGGGGCTCTGGAGAAGAATGCATGGCGTTTGAGGATCTGGAAAGAGCCAGATGCTTACAACCAACTCCTCCATGGTGGTGAGGAAGGAACGGGTATCATGTCATGGACCTCTGCCCTGCCCATCCCTCACTAAGGAAACAGTGGGAGGAGGGGAGCCTGGGTGGCTCAGTCAGTTAAGCGTCTGACGTCGGCTCAGATTTGATCTCGTGAGTCGTGAGTTTGAGCCTCTGGTCGGGTTCTGGGCTGACAGCTCAGCGCCTGGAGCCTGCTTTGGATTCTATGTCTCCCTCTCTCCCTCTCTGCCCCTCCCTTGCTTGTGCTCTGTATTTCTCTCTCGTTCAAAAAAATAAACAAACATTGCAAAAATTAGAAGAAAAAAAGAAAGCACTGGGAGCGATATGGGACATCATAAGACTCACCCCGAAAACTACTACCACTGGTCTACCTCAGCTCCCACCTGGATTAGTGCTACTGTGAGGTAGCTTGTAGGTGGGAAAAGTCCCCAACACCTGGATTAATGCAGGGTTTCCTCATTGTTCTACCAGAGACACTGCTGACCCCTCATCCATTTCTTGCAATCAGAAATCAGCCACTCCCTGGGGACTGATGGCTGTCTTGCTGATCACCACACACCACTGTGACTAGCAGGTGTCGTGTGCTTGTGAGTAGCTACTGAGGAGTGAACACAACCATCACCAGATCTACATGAAGGTTGTGTCCACCACCCCAGAAGGATCCAGGGGGACATGTGCAGTCAATACCAGTCAAATAATGACTTGTCTTCTGCCCCTATTACTGTAGATTCTACCTGTTTGTGACAGTGTATACAGGAGTCACACTGTGTGCATCGAAATAGAATGACCGTAGGTCCTCCTGGAAGCAGACACTGACACAGAGGCAGAACTATGATGGGTTTATTACAGGAAACGAGGACAGACAAAATGGAGGGGACAGGAATGGTCAGGGAAAGGATTCATTCAAATACGCGTATCAGACAACTTTTCTAAATATATCACATCGCCACAGCCTATTGGTCACAGTTTAGGGTCCTCTTCAAACTTCAAGTTGTCCTGAAAGGCAAAGAGATTTTGGGTTATAGCAATGGGATCTTCTGTTCTCCTCTATGCATTTTGTCCTTGAAAATATACCTTGGATGAACACTTAATTGTGTGGCTGCATCTGTGTGTCTACCGGTAATGGAAGATGATTGTCTTCAGGTCTTAGATATAGATCCCTGAATGCACACTTTCTCAGAGTTATCTTTTCCTCCTGTGTGAAGTAGGATCTGGATTCTAATAGGGAAAACACAGGGGTCTTTGCTGTATCTTCTGAAACAGGGATTGCCAATCTCTCAGCCTCAGGCAGTATACTCTTAGTTTAATGGAATTGAATGAACATCTCTTGATGAGCTTCTGTGTGGAAATACATTCATTTACACACTGAGGAGGGTGAGTGCCCACTCATCCCATTTATTTTATAAATTCCTTATGTGGTCGTCACCTCTTCATCATACTGATCTCAGAACCCAACCCTATCCCTGTTTCTCAGACAACAAAGCTGAGGTTCTGAGATGGCTCCCCTGGGAGCTGGTATTAGGGATGAGACAGCAGGAACACAGGCAAAGCCTCAGGATATTGTGAGGGAAGTTTCGGAGATGCAAACTTGCAGGCAGGGTGACGACAGCAGATGCAGGTGTGTGGTGACAGGAGTCCAGCAGGGGCGGCCTCTGGTCAACCCTGAATCCCCACTAAGAGTGACTCAGGCTGAAAGCCAAGGAAGACGCTCAGCTGATCTACAACCTGTCTTCACCTTTAGTCTCACTGAGACACACAAACTTAGGCATTTCCTAAGACCAAGTTTAATTTCCCAAACCTCCAGCACATTCTTGCATACGTGTCCAGACCTTTCAGAAAACCAAGGGAAATAACAAACTGTATTTAGATTATGAACTATGTGCACTGCGGTAAAGTTGACATTTTGGAGATGATGACCGCATTGTACACTGTGCTTGCACCCATGAAGCAGTTCTTTGCAGATCTCTTGCTGTCCTAAAGCTCCCTGCCCAGGCTGTGGGCCCTGCCAGGAATGGCTTCCAACTCCAACCTACTGTCCCCAACACCCTCTCCTCCACACCTCCTCAAACTCTGCTTACCTTCCACAACTTTCCTTCTATTCCTGTGTGATTCAAGTTTCCCCCATTCCTTCACTGGTGCTTCCATTATGGTGATCACAGGGTCTGTGTCATATAACGCATGTGCCCCATTTCACACAGGACACCTGAGGCACCTAAATTTAGGGGTGCACCTCATCCTTCACAGAACCCACAACATTGTGTCTGTAAAAAACACACCAGTACCTCTGATACCTCTGCCTTTGTGTAAACATCCTCTTTCTTTTTGACAAGAGAAACCTATAGCTTACCGCATTACAGGGAAATGACACAGCCCTTTGTATGTAAGTCCTGAGAAACTTGAGATATGGGAAAGTGTCCTCAGCCAGGTTTGCAGGTGGGTTGCCAAGACTCAGAACCATCATTACGTCATTCCCACCAAGTCTTTCATGAAGAAGATGCATGTGCTTTACCAGTCACTCATCCAGGTCAGGTCATCTTACCAAATGGAGTAGGTGGAGGAGCTGGTGGAGGAGGGGGAGGTGGCCCCCAGCCCTTGGCTGGTGATGAAGGGTGGTCCATGTGGTAGGGCCTGCAAGGCCATCCTGGGAAAGGACCAGGCCCTCTTGCATCCATAATGGCCTGCAGAACAGAAAAGAATGTGGTGTTCATAGGACAGAACAGAGCATCAACACCAGCAAAAAGTGGAAACCCAAAGAAGCAGTGCTCATCTCCGGCCAGCTTTCCCCCCACCAGGTTCCAAGAGGGCAGCATCAGCACCAGGGAGCCTCTATCCATACTTTGGCTTCCACTTACAGCTTTTGGGGTGGGTAATGGATGCTATGGGGATAAACTAGTGTCCTCACATGTCTGCAAATGTAGAACAGCAAAGGCTCTTGTCCTAGTGGATATATGGTGTGAATGCCAAATTAACAAAATAGCATATTCCCAATAGGAAGGCATCTGAGTCCAAGATCACCCGCCACCTCTCATCCCCCTCCACCACAGAGGCTGCTTATTTGTAAGTGAAGAACCTCTGAATGGGAAGGAATGACAATCCCGGGCTCCACACATGGAATCATAGCCCTCGTGGCTCAAAGCTCTGCCTCTAAGCCCCCGCCTGTGCCCAATCTGCTTCTCTCCCGACAATGGGGTCTTCTGCTCTCTAGAAGTGCTATCCACAGGCACAGAGACACATAGAGGGGTGGGGATCCTGAGGTCCTGAAAAACATCTGGATGCATATTCTTAGAGAACCATGCTACCTATCTATACATGTTAGTTAAGCTTAGCTAATTTATTTTAATTCAGAAGTACTTCTCAGTTTAAGTACAGTACAATTTGCAAGGTAATTGTGTTCTCTAGAAAAAATGAGCTGAAATTCTAAATAACAGAATTATCACAAATGCACATTTGTTTCTGCTGTGAATGCCCATGTTCCACCTGTAAGAGTGACCCAGGACACAAGAGAACCTGCTCATGGGAACACAAATAAAGGACACAGTGGGGAATTACAATGCAGGTAATTATGGATTTTCTCTTCTTCACCACTCATGTTCCAGTGCATGTTTTCTAGGACAAATATGTCACAAAAAGAGTTCAGAGTATTTATACCCAGGGCACACCTGAAGGGATTCTGGACAGCACATTCACAAAAAAAAAAAAAAAAAAAAAAAAAAAAAGGCTGAAGGGTGATGGGTATGAAATTTAGTTTGTCTAAGACCACTCTAAATGACACATACAAAAATATAAGTTGGAGTGAAGGCAGTTTGCATTTTCGAACCATAAGGATAACCTTAGATTTTGTGAACACGTTAATCCCCTAGACAGAAACAGGAAAGGAAGAAACAGCAAGAGCAATGATTCCACATTGAGGAGGTCCAGGGAATATGAGGCATGCCAGGAGACTTCCAGGTGGAGTGTGGGGTCATCCTACTTGGGTTATTTCCAGGAACACACTGGAAAAGTCCTAAGGTCCTCACCTCTAAATACGTTTGGCTTCTAAACTTACTATAAGGAGTTGAGAGGCAGAAAATAGAGAAGCCCATAGACACTTGGGTTAAGGTTATGCATTTGGAAAATAAGAAAAACAAGCAGATGTATCATACAACACACAAAACAGACACAGTGCCAGGAGAGAGCACTGAACAGAAAAATGAGAGTTTCCCAGAAGAGTTTTACTGAAAATGGCCACGGTGTTTACTGTATCCTTCTTGGCCCTTTTAGAGTCTGTGTTGTTCTCACTCACAGGAGCAACTTCTGGATCTGCAAAAGGCCCTAGAAGGGATGGAGGTTTATTCTGATTTGAGGAGATTGTGCAGAGATTAAAAAAACAAACCCTCCCCTCATTCCTCAAGCATCTTAAACTCTTTGGCCCAGTCAGATCCCAAGTCACATACAGAGGGTAGCCCCACATGCTTCAGGTGATCCCAAGGCAAAGGGGAGAACCACCCCTAAACCTTGATGAAGACCCATAAACGCCCTGGCTCAGGTGTTTTCATAACTCATCAAACAACTACGGATGGCTGGTGGCTCACCTGGACAGATACACATTAGGCTGAGCCTCATGCCTCCCATAGCCCAGCACATGGACTGTGTATAGCACACATCTGCTGAAGCCCTATGTCTGCTTTTGTGTCTACAGCCCCATTCCATCTCCACAAGAGACACCTGTACCAACACAGCGTGTGGGAAATGACACAAAGATGATATGTTGATCAAGAGAAACTCAAGGAATGTGGTTATGGCGGCAAACGCTTTTCCCTCGCATTGCAATGGTCTGTGGTACCACCTCTGCACCTTGTCCAAGACTCAACAACAACAACAATTAGATGAAGGTGCTTTGCAAGTCAAATCATACTGCTCAGATCATCTTACCACGCGGTGTAGGTAGAGAGGTCCGGGGTGGTCCCCAGGGCCACCAAGGTTCAGGAGGTGGACATGCCCTATAGCCCATGGGGGGACCTCTAGGGTAGGGTGTGCAGAATCTTCCAGTTAACAGAGGAGGTCCCCATGGATCCACGCTGCCCTGCAGAAGAGAAGTGACAGCTATGTGCATATAGCAGACAAGACAACCAATACCAAAAACAGCTGAAACCCACAGAAGAATATGTCAGCACCTGCCAACTTCTCAGCCACCAGGATCCAAGGGAGTAGCATCAGTACCTGAAAACCCCATCTCTCCCACTGGGTACCGCCTACAGCTTAGGCAAATAAATGCTGGAGGTTAAACTACGGTCACCACATGTCCCTGCCCATGGCTTAGAATGTAGAACAAAATGATCTCATTTTAGAGGAATCAAAGAAGTAATTCCAATCTAATGAAGTAGCATATTCCAGACAGTCAGACATCTATGTCCAGGATCACCCTGCATCCCTCCACTACAGTGACTATAGAAGCTCTGGTTTTGGCATATTCCAAACACACAAAAAAATTGAGTGCAAATAAACACCTGATTCTCTGCACACGAAATCACAGCTACTACTGGCGAAAAGTTCTTCCTGCCGGCTCCTTATTTTGTCCCCTCGGCTTCCCTCCCTACGAAAGGGGTCTTCCCTCTCTGGAACTGCTGTCAAAGGCCACAACACCACTGGGGAGTTGGGGACGCCTGGAGTCTTGCAGGGGAACTGAGAAAGTGTTTGCTGTGAGGAACATATTACTTATCAACGACTACTAAGCCCACATGTGTTTACCTGAATTCATAAGGAATTCTGATTTTGAGCACAGTACAAGACACAGAGTAATATATACCCTATGGAAAAAAAGAGGCTGAAATTCCTGTAACAGAATTAATGCAAATGTGTTTTGATTTTGGTGTAAATTTCCATGGATGTGTCATGAGTGATGGTATCAGCTCTAACGCTGATTGGAGACAAACAGAACCTGCTCCTATGAACACAACTGAAGGACCTCGTGTTCAGAATATTTTTACCTAAGATACATTTTAAAGGATTCCCAACAGTTCATTTACCAACAAAGACGTGAAGGTGGTGAAGGTGGTGAGTTATGACAATGACTTTGTGCATTCTAAGTTGTACAAGGCACACAATGTAAAGATAGAGGGAAGTCTTTCCGCATTTCCAATTAACAAATAGCTTTAACATGTTAATCACATGACCATTAAGAGGAAAACAACAACAACACTGATCCCACAGAGAGGAGGTATAGTAGTAGTCAACAAGCCTAGAGACTTTAGTATGGAGTGCAGTGTATCTCCCTGGTGTTATCTCCAGAACACATGAGAAAAGCCATAGGTCCCTCAACCTCTAAGTTCCTTTGGCTACTAACCGTTCCAGAAAACGATGACAGGCTGCAAAGAGAGGAGCCTGTAGACTCTTGGGTTAAGGCTGTGCATTTGGAAAACAGAAACAGGCAGACATATCACACAACACACAAGAAAAGGGAAAAGGCCATAGAGCCTGCTGTACTGCAAAAGAGGGTTTCCCAACAGACTTACAACTGAAAATGGCCCCAGCATTTACCTTGTCCTTTTCTGCATTTTTGGTAGAGTGTTTGTTGTTGTAACTTACCGGAGCGACACCAGCTTCTGGATCGGCTAAAGGCTCTAGAAGGGATGGAGGTTTATTCCGATTTTAATAGGCTGTGCAGAATTCAAACAAACACCACATTTTGTGACATCTTAAACTTTTCCCCACACTTCAGACCATGAGGAGAGGCAGAGAGTAACCCACAAAGCCTTAGGTGACCCCAAAGATAAAGGGAGATCCATCCCATCTTGTTAATGAAGAAACCATAGGGCCCTGGTTCGTGTTCTTCATAATTAGTCAAATAACTTGCAACAGGTCAGTTCAAATAGAAATCTGGAAAGCGTCACCAAAATAGCCATTTCTCAATGTACATTAGGGGTAATAACTCACCATCTCATTACAGATAAGAATAAAAATGAGAGTACTGATTGGGATAACATCAAAAAACCCTCCACAGAAGAGCATGGGTGTGTTTCTTCTGGCTCCAGGCGAATTGTTCAATCTTCCAGCTTATCTATAAGCTGCCTTCCACATGTGAGCAGGTATTATGTAACTATTTCCGAATAGAAATATACTTGACTGATATTATACTAATGAGAAAAGTAAAACTGTGGGAATTTAGCACTGAAGCTTCACACTTGCACTGATAGCATCAGGGGACTAAGCTATATGGAACCTGAACTTAGGAATGTAGGAAATATGGTTCAGAAAAAATAAGACAAAAATAAAGGAACATAAAAAATAGTAAATAAATGACCTTCTCCCCCCAAAAACTAAAATAAAATTGAGTCAAGGTAGGAAGAAGGAGGAGGCCTATGTGCCATGTGACATGATGGCATGTCACCCCTCCAGACTCATCTCTTTAGTTAGGGGATGCTGGAGGAGGCGGGAGGGTCTGCAGTTGGGGGAGGGGCATAAGCTCCACAAGTCACAGGGACAAGTGCCCCACTGCCTGGGGCACCCTCCTATCACCCCTTCAGACAACCTGATGTCCTTAGTGCTTGTGATTCTTTCCAGGCCCCAGGAACAGGCTGCACAGAAGGAATTAGGTTGCTGCCCATCACCATGTGCTCCTTACCTCTCCTTGGAGGGTTCTGGGTCTGTGGTCTTCCAGGCATTGGTTTCTGCCTCATGTATCCCTCAAGCAGCCTCTTTCCTTCCATCATGTCCAGTCTTGGATACAGAAAAAGAATGGACTTCCATAAGAGTTGCAACACCACGTCCTCTACAAGACACTAAACAGCACAACTGTCATCCCTCGACACACCATTAAAAACACATGTCAAGATCACCCACCTGTGTTTCAAGTGGGCCACCTCCCTCCTCTCCTCCGCCATCTCCCTCTCCCAGATCTGAGTCTTGATCTGGGGGAGAAAAACACATCCACCTTCAGTCATGCCAGACTGTGCACCAAAGAGACAGAGGAGGAAAAAAAGAAAACACTTACCCAGTTGTGCTGAGCATTCTCCTCATAAACTGCGATCTGAAAAAGCCAACACCGAAAAGCCCGTGTTTAGGGATTCCAAGGGCCACTACACTCACCAGCATGAGGTGCTAAGGGTTTAATACGTCACGCAGAATTCAAGTTACCTGGTGTCTGAAGGTGAGCTCTTTCTGTCGCAGCTGTTCTCGTGTTTGTTCAATTTGTTGCCTGTGAGTTACAATTGCTTTCGTCAAATAAGGCCTAATATTGCGCAGGATTTTAAATAATCTGCCCATGTTCCCATCAACTTCATATCTGTCTCCTAATACAATTTATCCTTACACATGAAACACTTTTCACATAATTATAAATGTACAGTAGGACCAAAGTGATTGTTCCATCCTTTCCTTACTCATTATTCCCTGCCTACAGAGTTCAGAGTTTGTAGAATTCCTTCCCATTTTCAATCTTTCATCATATGACAAGTGCCTTTCATCATAAAGCTCTATTCTCCTTTAACTTTGTACTCACCATGTTTCCCAGGGTTGCAAAGACCAAGGCCATCAAATGGCACTACCATGTTGATGGGTATGATTTCATCTTATAACAAACTGCTTTCCTATAGATTATGACATGTGACACCACCCCTCAGGAATGTTGGCATGGATGAAGTTTCCACATGGTCAGGCCAGCACTGGAGATGTGGAAATGTTTAGTAACTTAACTGTTTTACTCTTTCTAATAGTTATCTTTTTCTATCTGTTAATTCCCTATAGATATGTCCTCTGAATTTGCGTTTGTATACTTCGTTCGTGGAGTCCACCCATTGTACCAAGGTTCAAACTAAGAAATGAACAGGGGTTTCATGAGCCTCTGCTGATCAGTATCTGAACTCACTTGCACTTGTGTATTTCCTCTGTAGCTATTTTCAGATTTTCTTCTGCAGTTGCCATCTGATTCTTCACTGCAGCTAGTTCACAGTTCATCGTATCCAGCTTTCTAGGATGAGAAAGATATATACATAGTCCAGGAGCCAAGGTCCAGAAATTCTGCCTTTTAACTTCCCAGCTCTCTTGAAGGCCTAGATTCAAATATGCCTACACTGTCCTCCCATTGATGCACAGACTGACAACACAATCAGAGAAATGAAGACCCCATTTAAGGTTAAAGAAAAATCAACCCCTGTCTGCTGCCAAGTCACCTGCAATCAGAGCGGTCTTTCGAGTTCTCTGCTTCTACTCCTTCATCATAAAGTCATCAAATAACATTGCACTTTGTGCCTTCCTAGAGTTGGTCTTTTGTTCGAGATGGTGAAGGCTCATTTCAGTTCAACGTGAAAAACTATGCCTGACCGGCTATACCCATTAGGATGAAGCAGGGGATCATCATTGCCTTATACCTCCATGGGGCAATGCACTGAGTCTCAGTCCAAAAGTTGTACCCGGACACAGACACTCAGTATGGAAGATAGCCTTCCAGGATATGGTTTCACCAGCATTGCAAATCACTCCCACACAGGAGTTACAGGAGTGTAACCCCTGCCTCTTCCTTCAAAGATCCTGGTGGAGGAAAAGGCCAATCTTAAAGTGGCAGTATCTACTGAAATATAACATGATGTGAACTGTCCCACAGTCAGGCTGTTATCTCCAGGAAATAGATTTCAGACGGAAAACTATCAACTTCATGGAGTCAATCCAGTCTTTAACAAGACGGAGTTTATTGATAGTGAAGGCAGCAAAAGGCAATGCTTCAAAAGTCTGGTTTGCTGTGCTGCCCTCAGACTACTTAGTTCATGGTGTTGCTTTAAAGGGTTTCAACTTGGCACTGGATATACTCAAGAATCACATGCAAAACTGAAAGACTCTTAGAAAATGAGCAAAAGCACTAGACGGAGAAAGGCACATGCATTTCCTTCTGGCCTCTCAGGCAGTCCTTCAGCAAATGCTTTCTGGTCTGTGGCTGTCATGTAGTGGCTCTGTTGTGAGGGGGTAAAGATAGAGAGGTGGTCAGAGCTTACAAATTAACAAAAACAAGATGTAAGTGAGACAGAGAAGCCCCCACCCCAGGTGTGAGAAGGACTAACACAAAGCTGAGTCTCAGGGAAGAGAAGGAAGAGTTTACTTTTCAATGTGAATGAGGGACTTTAAGGTCCCTGATCTCCTCCTGAGAACAAAAGAAAATACTGGACAAAAGAGGAAACATGTGAGTGGTGCACCAAATTTGTAATGAACCCATGAGACACACTTCATGCAAATCTCACTTGCAGACTGGATGAAGGCATCCAGTACTGATGGCATCCCAAACCACTGTCCATTGTGTCTACAGCAAGATAATTCCATTTTTCCCATAGATATTTTTGACCCAAGTCTGGTGCTGAACAACGATGACCTAATTCCCGGCTGATAGGACAATGTGATGGGATTGAAACCTATAGGACAATGTAAATGGATCCAGAGGGAATCCAGGTATCAATGTGATTAATGCCTTCCCTCGTCCACCCTAGGTACATGACACAACAATGTGTGGCAAGCAGTAAGGACAGAAATGAAAATGCAGGTTCCAGAAAGCAAGGTAGGAAGGGCAGGCACAATTCTACTGAATGCATTTGGCAAAAATACTCTGGATCCAATTCTAAAAGAAATACATTTACCTATACTGGCCACCACATTCCTTCATACAACAGTACTTGGGACTCTTATCACATGAACATCTTACTTTTCTATAGCCACTTTTCTTTCTTCATAGCGTTCTTCCAGGATGCCTGCTTTCTCCTTCAACTGTCTGACTTTGGCTTCCTCGACTGCTTTCGCAGACCTCAATGCATTACACTTGTCCTCCAGGGCCTTTTTACTTTCTGTCAAAAAATGAACTTTATTTTTGTGTGTGCACACGACATGAGACTTGGTTTTGGGGTGACAGGAAAAGGGCAAGTACCACGAAGGCAGGAAGCTATTCCTTCCCTTCCCAAAGCAAACCCATTGCCACCATATGGGCATTTCTCCCCAACAGACAACATACCTTCCAGTTCACAGTTAGTGGACATCACGGCTCTCAGTTCTGGATCCTCAAATTGACCGTTTGCATCTTGTGACTTTAAGACAGATGTGAAAAAAAGACATTCAAGAAATAATGACCGCATAACAATGTGAGTGTACCTAACACAGCAGGACTATGCATGGCAACAAAGAAAGATCCCAAAGCATAAATATAACCATGAGAAGGCAAAGAACATGGAATATAGTTCAAGTCAAAGAGCTCACAAATGGCTTTCTTAGGGGAATATTCACACTGAACATTGTTCAGCATTAAGGGAGGAGGGCAGTATACAATTTGGCTATTGCCCTTCATCTCTCAACTGTCTTGGGGGATTTTCTCCATATCTTGGGAGGGCAGGGCTGAATGAGGTGGTAATTACCCAGCTATGAAAATAAAAGACACTTGCTAGTCCTTGAAATAGCAAAACTCCTCAGGGTGGTCCTAAGTGAAATTCCAGGTCCTTGTGAGGATGGAGGTTTGGCTCCCAGAGGCCCACCCTCTACTGTGGTAAACAGCAGAAGAATATGCTGTGCTCACCTCACCCAATGAATAAAAAGCCTCCAAAGCCAAGTTACAGTAAAACTCAGCAGCCAACTCATCACTTGTGGATTCTTGACATTCCTCTCTCTCTCTGATTGCAAGGTAGCAAGTGCACTTTGAAGGGTGTCATTTAAATTTTAAATCAAGTGCTCAACTTTTTTTGATGTGCTCCTTCAACAAAACATGTTGAATGAGCAATAATAATTCATTATTTTACTGGTGTTTTTAAGAATGCAATCCAGGCAAAGAAGGGATTCTTACTTTCTTTTTTTTTATTTTTATTTTTTAACGTTTATTCATCTTTGAGAGACAGAAAGAGACAGAACACGAGTGGGGAAGGGGCAGAGAGAGGGAGACACACACACACACAGAGAAGCAGGCTCAAGGCTCCCAGCTGTCAGCACAGAGCCCCACATAAGGCTCAAACTCAGGAACTGTGAGATCATGACCTGAGCCAAAGTCGGATTCTCAACTGACTGAGCCACCCGGGCACTCCATGGGATTCTTACTTTCAATTTAGGAGCTTCAGCAGAGTGAATGTTACTTCTTCTCTCAGCTTCTTGAAGACGTATCTTTGATTCATTGATCTACATATAAAACATATGAAAAAGGAATCAGAATTCAAAAATAGCATCATGGTAGATAAACCTATCTCTAAATGTGTGATTCCTTTCACTAATAAAGAGGTAGTTCTTTACATTTGTGAAGCTTGTCTTGAATTGGGAGTGTTTCTACAACACATGAACTAGGTCAGTAGGATGAACTACCAGAGGTGAAATAACTGAAATAAAATCACACAAAGAATATTTGAAAGGGCAATGCTACCTTCTGTTCCCAAATGGATATTGCTTCAGCCAGCTCTCTGTTTTCTTTCTTCACTGTGTTGATCTTTTCAGTTATTTGCTGTAAATTAACTAAAAAGAGATAAAACAATTTCTAAGGTTGTTACCAAACTGGTGACATCGAATAATCCCACTGTATTAGCAGCAGAGACACATTATCTGACATGTGGGTGTCAGTGGGCAAAGTACTCACTCCAAACCTCAGACTCATATCATCACTTGTTTCCTAACCATTTCTATGCAAAATTACACTCATCCTGTTCTCCTTCCTCCTATGATGTTTTCCTCCCCTGGTCTCTTAAGAGATGCCAAATCCTTCCACAGTGTCACTTAGCCTCCAAACAGGGAAGAGAAAGATTTTCAAGAGTTAACAAGTCAATTAGACATCAGAAGTTACCATATTTATCCCTAGTTAAAAAATTAAAACCCACATCAAACACCAGTACTGAAAAAAACTTACAAAGAATACTAAAACCTTAAATCTTACCTTGATATACTGGAGGCTCTATCTGAGAGAGGAAGAAACAAAATAAGTTTGAGGTCAAACATATTATTAGTAAAAACGTATTCTTTCTGATAAAATATTAAACGTAAACCAATGAAATTACAATGATCATTTTGTTCAGCATAATGAATTCATAATATTAAATATAAGCAAAAATTAGAATTTCATATTTAGTTCATGATTCCTTATAAACCATTTCTGATAAAAGCATAAAGATTCACGGCTTATTTTCACTAAAAAATAGATTTACATTCTATTCCATGAACATCAACGTATTCAATTTTGTCAGTGCATAATGCAGACAGTTTTAAAATTATATAAATAAAATATTTGTCTGATTTTTTTCTCTTGTAGTCAAACCCAATATCCACACTGAAATCCAGAACCTAGGATCATTTGAAAGTCCAAAAGAAAGAGAGAGAGAGAGAGACAGGGAGAGAGAAATAAAGAAAGAGACCCACGGTGGGGGGGGTGGGGAGAGATGGAGGGGAGGGAAGGGAAGGGAAGGGAAGGAGGAAGGAAGGGAAGAGGAAAGAAAAGGAAAACCTTTGTAGTAAGATATGCCTCTTTCATTCTCTAGAAAGCTTTCTGAAATCGTACAGAGTTGGCTGTTCTCTGAATCAATAAACAATTACAACATGTCAGGTGCTATGATTTTCCTAGATCACTAAAAACAGAGGGTCTTCCAAAAACAAAAGCCATCAAATGAGAAAGAGAGTGGAACATGACTAGAGAAGCAGCACAGGCAACAAAAGAAAAGATGGCTAACATTTCAAAAAAAAAAAAAAAAGGAAAAAGTGCTCCCCATAAGAAGGTATAAGAAAAACAAAAGGAACTTCACTCGTGTAGAGGCAGTGGTCTGAGGCAAGGGTTAAAAGCTTCCATACCTCCTTCTGGAAACGTGAACAAAAGCGAGATCACAGGTATTAGGGAGTAATGGTTGTCTGGGCAAAATTAGAAGTAATAATTTAAAGCCTGACTGCACAAGTATTTCTGTTTCCTAGGAGCCCTAAAAGAATGTCAACCATGGAAAACCATCCTGTGATGGTCTTGTGTCCACTGAAAAGTAACAACCACAAGATAATGACTGTGGGACTAAAGGATGCTTCCCCACTCCCAGCCCCTCACTCTTTGGAAAAGTGCCTTTATAAGCCTGGCACACTACCCCTTTAGGGAGCGATATGCCTCTTTCTTGTTGGCACCATTGTATACGAGCTATCTCTAATAAACTCTACCTGCTTTGTTTCCCTTGAGTTCAGTGTTCATTCCTAGGACACTGAGACTCAAGAACCTGGTCTTGGGGATCCAATAACACCCAGACCCGAGTTATCCCCTGGTGAATTATAGCTCAGTAAAATCTAGGCCAGACTCTACTTTCACAAAAGGTAAAGACACATTTTCCTGACTTCTAGAATGCCTATCCCTACTCAAAAGTTTTAAATGGGGCTGAAGCTAGCCCCAACATCTTGCCAGGATATTGGAATATCAATGTGTTATCAAAAAGCAAGTCATAATAATGTTGTTATAGGAAAGTGTATCTATGGAGGGCAAATAGAAAACCATGGATAGTCTTTAACATCACATGTTTCCTTTCCTAAGCAGGGGAAATGGAAACAGAGATGGACTTACAAATACATAATATTTATACTTTCTTTATGAGGGGAAAGATTTCTAAATTGGCAGGAAAGAGGAAAAATAGCCATTTAGACATAAACTCATGGTATTCTGTTCTTCCTTAGAAGGCCTGCCCTCAAGAGAAACTATTTCTCCAAAACCTAATGGGGGTTTCCCTAAACACAAGCAATGCAGATGAAGGGAAATACTCAACTACAGTGCTCTTCCTCCTTCCTGTCTCACAGGGGAGTAAGCTCAGCCTAAAACCTAGCCAGGTAAAGACAAAACTTCACACTCAAGGCCTATTCACCTCAGTTTCTTTAAATAAGGATGTGACTCCCAGCTCTCAAAAACACTTACAAGGTACCCTAAAAGGAAAAGCCACATATTTTGAACACACAATGCAAACATTAGACTCATATTTCCTATGGCAGAGATGTTGGGATAATCAGGCTGGGAATTTACAACTGCTCTGATTAATAGGAGAATAACTCTAATGGGAAAAGTGGTCAGTATGCAAGAAGAGGTGGTGAGTGTGAGCACAGAGATGATAACTCTAGGATCCAAGAGATTTTGGTTCTAGAAATCAAAAACACCATAACAGAAATAAGAAATGCCTTTGTGGATATATTAACACACACAACATAGCTGAGGAAAGACTCAACAAGCAGAAGGAAATATCGAGTAGAAACATCTGAAACAGAAACACAAAGAAAATAATTAAAAATACAACACAGAACATCCAAGACCAGTGGGACAATTACAAAAGGTGTAACATACACAAAATGGGAATACCTGGAGAAGAAGTGAAAAGAAGACACATTTGAAGTGAAAATGACCATGAGAATTTTCCAAAATTAATGATAGTCGCAAACCACAGATCCAGGAAACTAAAAGAATTCCAAGCAGGATAAATACCCACCCCCCCCCAAAAAAAAACCCACCACAACAACTACAACAAAAAACTACCCCTAGACATATAGAATTCAATCTACAGAAAACTGAAAACAAACAATTTGGAAGAAGGTAAGGGGAAGTGTTGAGGGCTGGAGTTACAGGGAGAAGGGAGAAATAACACCGTACCCAAGGGGAACCAGGAAAAAAAAAATACTCAGAATTCAGAAACCATGCAATCAAGAAGAATGAAATGTTTATAGTGTTTAAAGAAAAGAACCCATCACCGAGAATTCTGTGGCTACTGAAATTATCTTTCAAAACATTCTACAAAGTAAGGAAAATTATCGGACATACTGAGGTCAATAATAAAGGCTTAATTCTCCAGGGAAACATAATCCTTAATGTGCATGCATTAACAACAGAGTGTCAAAATACATGAGGCAAAAACTGATACAACTGCTAGGAGAAACAGACATACACATTATTATGGCTGAAAGAATTCAATACCCTCTATCAGTCATTGACAGTTTGAGCACACAGACATTCAAATTTAAGAACACAGTTGGACTGAACTGCATCATCAGTCACCTGGATGGCATTACCATCTGTAGAACACTTCAACAATAGACAACTACACATTCTTCTCAAACTCACATAGAACATTCACTGACATGGACCATATTCAGGGTCAGAAAATACATCTTAACTTAAAGTCAACAAAATCATAGACAATATGTTCTCAGAACACAAATGCAAGCTAGACATCAATAACAGAAAGACTGGTGGAAAACTACAAAAAAATATTAGAGATATTCTAAGAGAAGATATAGAATAGAGATAGAATAGAGATATTGTAAAAGAAGTGGGTTAAAGAAGACAATTCACAGAATTTTAAAAATATTTCCATCTACATGATAATGAACATTGGAATTATTACAATTTGTGGCTGCAATGAACGCAGTGCTTAAAGGAAAATTTGAAATACTGAATGCATACAAAAGGTCTAGTTAAAAATTTGTGCTTACCAAAAAAAAAAAAAAAAAAATTTCTGCTTACTGATGATTACAAGCCTATCTATAAGGTACTTTAGTATACTCACAGCAAGGACAACTCTCCAGAGGTAAACCAGACATGCACAAATTGCAAGGGTGGCAGTAATAATGGTAAGCTTCCACAGAATCCCAAATACACGAGAGCCAAAAGGGAAACGGCCAGCCACAATATGGACAAGCTGAAATAATATTTGAGACAATGAGGAATATCAAAGACATTTATAATATCTGTTACAAAGAATCATCTTTATAAACCTTCAACCAGCCTCCAGGAGGTGATAAGCACATCTCTCAAATGCCTCCTCATGAAGGACAGGGCGAACACAGGGCTTACAAAGGAGCAGGGGCAAACTTGTGGGAGTGATGACTGTGTTTACTTACTATGGCGATGGTTTCATTGCTTCTTATCTATATCACATATCAACAAACTGCAATCTTTACAAAGGTCTTGTTATTATACATAAGTTATACCACACTGCAGCTGTTGGGAAAATCTAATAGGCCATCTTAGAAATTTTATAGTGCTGACAAACACACTGGAACAATTTTTAAATAGTTAGCAGAACTTAAGAATTTATCAGCCAACTTAAAATTGAAAAAAAAAACAAAATTAAAAAAAATAAACACAAACTTTTAGTAGACAAGAAGTAAATGACCTCTGTTGTACATTCGTGAAGTACCTGGATAAAATACTTTGGAACATTTCCAAAAATACACCAAAGTTTATAGAAGGATGGGAGGAAGTAACAATGAAAATGTACTAGAGGTTCAAAGGAGATTGTTATAGAGCCAGATGTTTACAGATATGGATATGACTGAGAGAGATGGGAAGCTGTTATTATAATAATATGGGATTATTCCAGCAAAAATAAATTCTACATTACTGTTTAGTTTCTAAAAACACGGAGGTTTTCTTTTTCTAATGTTTATTTTTGAAAGAGAAAAAGAGTGGGGGAGGAACAGAGAGAGAAGGAGGCAGAGAATCCAAAGCAGTCTCCACGGTGTTAGCACACAGCCTGATGCTGGGCTCAAACTCACAAACTATGAGATCATGACCTGAGCCAGAATGAAGAGTTAGATGCTCAACTGACTGAGCTATCCAGGTGCCTCATGAGATTTTACTTTCAAGGTTTACTTTGAATCTGAATCACAGCTCAGGTTGTCAGATTTCTGAAGTAAATAAAGATTGGCATAATCAGGTGATCTTGTCTATTTTGATGAAATCTATGAGATTTTAAGTTATTTGAACACACATCTCCAAATAGCCAATACAATAAAGTCAAGTTCCTATTTCATAGTGTTGAACCTAAATCAATCAATAGCTACTATGAAAATTACTTTCTAAAAGAATACAAAAGTCCTGAATATGCTCACCAAAACAACAGGACACATATCATTTTACTAAAACTAGGCTTACCAGTATTTAGGAGAAAATACACTCACAATGCAATTCATACTAATTCACATACCAAACTTTAATTTTGTGCCAATAAATCTCTCTAGAAAGCAGCCTCCAAAATGTGTACCATTTGTATCTTCAGCTCTCAGAACTGAGGTCACTAAAATGTGTGCTGGTGGGAAATGTACACTGTCTTTGAGTGGCCACTGTCTAAAAGAAAGCAGGAGCTGTCCGCTCAATGATTGATCATGGGGATCAAATGCACCACAGACAGAGCCCATCTTGACACGAATGGTAAACATGCTAAGTCCTGGGCACTCTTGATACCTCTGGCAGCTATATGGAAGCTGATATCAGTAGTTAATCTTAACTAGATTAGATCCAATGGGGTCAATAACGCCAGGGTCTCACAGACGGCCATGACTAGGTGGAGGTGGGAGATGCAAGACAAGTTAGTTTATGGACGAATTCAGAGATGAGGGAGGGAGAGAGAGCTGAACTGATCTGTGAGATACATTCTAGGTAGAGGGGGGAATTTCCAATAAACAGAACCAAGAAATTTCCTCCTTCATAGACTCAAAAGAAATAGAATAGATTCTGTTTTGACTGGAGGTATTCATGTAGGAGGATTCTGCCTCAATTTAGGTTGTTCCTGACTTGGGACTTTGTAGATCCCTCTCTAAGAATCTGGTGCGTGCTAATCTAAAGAAATCTACTTCTCTCTATGGGTGTTCCCTGTCTCTCTGTCTCAGGCTCCTGGGAGTACAGGTTTTTCTTTTTAATGATAGAATGAAACATTCACACTGGGAACCAGGTATTTCTTTATAGTTGGACAATCGTAAGGACATTCGAGACCTTTTTTGGTTTGAGTACCTCGACACTCTGCACATATTTGGCTAAAGAAAGGACAAGAATTCATTCACTTCCTGATCACTTCACTCATAGTGATTGTCCTATTATAAATGTCCAAGCAGGGTGAGGCCACTTCATTGATGTTGAGCTCTAATCAACCTGTTTGAACACACAATTCTTGGCAGCAGCCTCCAAGACCAGAGGGAGAGGGCTGATTCACAAGATCCTAAAAGCGAACAAACCAGAAAGCACAGAGCACAAAGGACATTTCACTTTTTAACTCTCTAGTACCAACACCAATGCTTCAGATACCACTGTTCCCAGGGCTACCAAACTTCACAAATATGAACAATGCGCTGATAGGAAAACAAACTACATATAAGATGGACTGTAAACTTACAAAGCTTGGAGCAGGATCTTGACAGGACTTCCAGGAGCCAGTCTAACACTATGAAATACTGTTAATACTATTAAATAGTGCCTATTAAATGTTTCTGACATTTTTAGAAACAGTTTTAATGAGGTATAATTCAAACATCATACAGGCCCCTTATTTAAGACAAAGATCTCAGTGGCTTTTAGGATCTTCACAGGTCCTTCTTTCTTGACACTATGAAGCTCAGGTTTCCATCCTGTCAATGCTACTCTTTTTGTACCAAGAGGCCCAGACAGGATCCACAACTTGATGTGGACAGTTGTGGCCAGAACAAGCTGGTCAAGAAACCTTGGCCCTGAGGTCCTCGGTTTTCACAAAGAACCGAGTTCTCATCAAGGATTCTATGAAAAAGCTGTTTTTTAACCACAGTCGGGAAAAATAAATAAATAAATAAATAAGGAAGAAACCACTGATATAGGATGTGTACTCACATTCGTGTTTGGGAAACCGGGATACCCAAGTAAGAAGATACAGAAAAACAGCGTCTGAACCATTATGTCCTAGTCCTTTCAGGGGGAGCTGGGGCGCCAGAGAGGAGGTGCAGATGGAGGTGGAGAGGAGGTGGGGGTGGGAGGGGAAGGGAGGGGGTGGGAAAGGGGGCGGAGTGGTAACTGAGGTTGGGGTTGGATTTAAATAGGGGTGGGATTGGGGAGGGGGGTGTGTCAGGAGTAGAAAGGAGTCAGGGACAGTACCAGGAATGATCAAGTACACGAGGGGAGGGAGGAGGGTTAGAAAGGTTAGTAGGTCAACAGATCAGTAAATCACTAGGTGAGAAAGACACAAGTAACCGGTTAAGTAAACTGTCAGGAAAAGATGGAGCAGAGAAAGATCCCTCTCCGTCCAGGTCTTCACCTGTTTGAGCGTTGCCATAGCAATCCGGATGCTGTATACCCTCTCTCCACCAATCAGAGGCCTGAGCCCCTGATAGATCACAATGGACATCCCGTGTGACCGCATTTTTCAAAAGCCCCTGCCCATTATGTACGTTTTCGGGGACATGTGTGTCCATATGGGAGTGTCTATGTATATCTGGGTTTTGTATGTGTGTATACTAGTTATGCATGTGAATTTGCTGCCCCTTTGGGTCTTCCTGATTGTATCTGTGTGTGTGCGTGTGTGTGTGTGTGCGTGTGTGTGTGTGTTTTCCTCAGGGTGTCATTGGCCATGTCTGCAGTGTGGGTCTGTGTGTGGGTCTGTCCGTAAGCCTCATACCTGAGTTCCCAGGTGAGGCTGGTGTGAATCTGTGCTTGTGGTGTGTGTTTATTTCCCTGTGAGTGTGGGTGTCTATGAACCTCAGAAATGAGCTGCCACAGAGGGGACTCCCCAGAGGTGACCCCCAGAGATGGGTGGATATGAGACAATCTATCTCTTCAATAGATACAGTTGGGAAAACTGTATATCCATGTGCAAAAGAATGAAAGTGAACCCTTCCCTTACACGATACACAACAATCTACTTAAAATGGCTTAAAGACTTAAATGTAAAACTGAAACCATCACACTTCTAGAAAAAACAAAAGAGGAAATTTGACACCAAAAGCATAAGCAACAAAAGGAAAAATGAACAATTGGGACCACATGGAACTAAAAAGCACAGGAAAGGAAAGGGAAGGAAAGCATCAACAAAATAAAAAAGCAACCTACAGAATGGAAGAATATATTTGCAGACCATGTCCAAGAAAGGGTTAATATCCAAACTATATAAGGAGTTCATGTGAATAGTTTAATCTTAAAAATAAAACTGCCAGTTATGTTACCAGAAAAAAAAAAATTGGCTTATTCAGCAATCGCAGAGAACTGCCACTCGGGACAAATAAGCTATCGCAAGTCTGGAGAACAAAGGAGAGGAACACTTTTATAGACAAAGGGAGAAGTCAGGAGGGCTATGGTATATTAAAAGTCATTGGAGTAAACTAGGAGATCCAAGTAGAGTGGCTTTTCATTGCTTAAGTTGTGACAGTCTCTCATTGGCTGGGCTGTCATCAGGGAAGAAGAAAGACCTTTCTTCCTCTTGCTAGGGTAGGAAAGCAGTAGCTGAAGTAGTATCAGTTTACAAGGTGTGTCTCCTTCTGGTGGGTCTGCAATAAATGATACGTAGTAGAGCCTCTGAGCTTCCCCTTCTGGCCCCCTGACTCCATTTTATTTTATTTTTTCTCTAAGTTTTTATTTTCTTTCCATTCGTTTCAAGTATACAATATAGTAATTCAACACTTCCATTTTAAATAAAGTTTCCTTTTATACTTTTCACAAACTCAATAGCAAAGAAACCATATAACATGGTTAAAAAGTGGGCAAGGACACGAATAGACATTTTTCCAAAGAAGAGTACAAAAGGCTAACAGGTATATGAAAAGACGCTCAACATCACTAATTATCAGGGAAATGCAAACCAAAACCACAATGAGCTATTACTTCACACCTGTTTATTAGGATGGTTATTCTCCAAAAGTCAAGAGATAACAAATGTGGGCAAGGATGTGGAGGAAAATCGAACCCTTGAGCACTATTGTCGGGAATATAAATTGGTACAGCCATTATGGAAAACAGTTTGGAGGTTTTAAAAAATTTAAAAATAGAAATATCGTATGATTCACCAATCCCACTTCTGGACATATGTCACTATCTCAATGAGAAATCTGTACTCCCATGTTCATTGCAATATTATTCAGTCGCCAAGATACGGAAACAACTTAAGAAAAATGGCTTATACGTTTAGTGGAATATTATCCAGCCATACAAAAGGAAGAAATTCTACCATTTGTGACAACATGAGCGAACCTGGAGGATGTTATGCTGAGTGAAATAAGTCAGACACAAAAAGACAGATATTGTATGATCTCTCTCACATGTGAAACTTCATTTAAAAGAAAAAGTTGAACTTGTAGAGACAGAGTTGAAGGGTCTCAGAGGCTGGGGGATAGGCAAAAGGGGAAGATATTGATCAAAATGTACAAACTCTCCATTATAAGATGCACAAGTTCTAGAGACCTAGTGTATAGCACCGAGACTGTAGTTAATAATACCATATTGTATACTTGAAATTTACTAAGAGAACAGATCTCAAGTGTTCTAACAATACCAGAGAAAAGAAAAGTAGGTATGGTGGTGATGGATATGTTAACTACTTTGGTTGTGGTTATCATTGCACAATGTATGCATATATCAGCACATCACATTGTACGTCTTCTTAAATACAGAAAATTTTTATTCCTCAAAAATAAATAAATAAAAACCAAAATAAAGAGATAAATAAATAAAATTCCAATGTGTGCAAATAACTTCGTATAATGCCTGAAGCATAGTGACAGCCAGCAGAGATACAAGAGGACTAGGACATAGGTATGTAAATGTTATTTCAATATGCCTGGAACAGAAAGGTGAGGGGAGAATACAGGCTTATTTTAAGAGATGAAGCTGGAGAAATAACAAAGCCTGTTTCTGCAGGACCTTGCAAACCAGTTAAGAACTTTGTGCTTTTTCCTGAAAGTACTGAGAAGCCATTAAAGAATTTTAAGTAGTCACTGACTGATTGCTGAGCTTTCATTTTTAAAAGATCACTCTGATCAGAGGTGGAGAATGAATTGACGTGAAATGGAAGTGGGAGGTAGTAAAAGTAAACAGGCCAATTTTAAGGCTGTGCATGAGATGATGGTGGCCTATGTTAGCTGCATGAGAATGGAAATAGTGGGAAGATTCAGCAATTGTTTCCAGACATAGACCTGAGAGGTCTTGATGATTCGATATTGGGCTTGGGGGAGAGGGAGAGGTCTAATGGATCAGATGCTACAATGGGATTGAGAAGGTCAAGAACAGCTTTCCTTGAGCTATGACAAGGTGACCTTGGTGGGAATGATACAAATGAGAGGTGAAGGCCAGAACTCAGATGACCATATGTTGAGGAGAGGGTGGGAAGTGAAGAGTGGAGTCAAGATTATTGACTTGATATCAACTATACTGTTTGTTGCCACCTAACATCCATTCCCACTTTCTTTCTCATAGTGAGATAATTCCTGACTTTTAGTTGGCTACACGATTTTGTAGAACAAGACTATAAATTACCATGAAATTTTAACTTATGGTCAACAGAATGCAAATGGAAGTGATGTGTGCTATGGGCAATGGCATTAAGAGAAAGTGTATGCTCTCCCCTCCCCATTTTCCTTCCCTGCTGGCTGCCAACAGAGCTGATGTGCTTAGTCATTTTTGACCTTGTAGGTAAGGAAAGACAGAGCAACAATACTGAATCCTGGGTACTTGACACCATGGGGTAATCATTCCAGTGTTGAACTTATACCTAGACTGTTACATGAAAGAGAAATACATATTTTGTTGAAGCCACAGTTATTTACAGCCCCTGTTAGAGCAGCCCAAACTATAACCAAACTTACAGAATTTGGTACTAGAAGTGAGTGGCTGAGAGTTTAGAACCCAAAATGAGTGGATATGTTTGGTGGGCAGGCATTAGGTGAAGATGAACAGATATTAAAGCCTGAAAGTTTGGTGACTCTTTTTATGTTGTGACAAAACACTAAGCTATTGTCTACAGTCATTCTCATGGCAGAGCACATGCCATCAAAACCTGAAACTCAAGGAGAAATTAATAGAAACATTTGGAATATTGGTGTGTGTTGGATACATTTTGCCACTTTCACCAGCAACGTGCCACAAATAGATCTCAGGATAGGGTCAGCCAGCCTGCCAGCATCTATGTAAGGGAATACAGCTCTTCTAAGGGAGCTCTTTCTGCCTGTAGACAACAATCCAGTTTGGTGGAGAGCAGAGTGACTGGTGCCTCCAAGAACTGAAAGAGGCAAAAACTTCTGCACCCCAAACTGAAGCAATTATAAGTGGCTTTCAAGAGATAGCCTGAGCAGGACAGGACGCCCAAGCCTTTCTCAGTCATGTCCCCAATACGACTGACTTACAGCAAATTGGGCAAGTCATCTTTTCAGAAGACCCTGTCCACTTCAAATGTTGAGCACTCTTGGGAGATTCTTTCTGAGAATCAGGACTGGCATTAGTTGAAACTCATTGGTACTGTCATGCCAGTCATTTAAACATTAAAATATTTCCTTATCAGTTGAGGCATACTCACTGACCCCAATATCCCAGACATCCTGGCCTTTCTTCAAGATCTACCCACTCAAGGGTGGTGTCCAACAAATAGGAGCCTCCTGTAGCCAATGTTCATGCTGATTAATATCAAATATTTTGGATATCATCATGCCTAGAATGGACTCAGGGGACCTTACCCCACACTCAGAGAGGTCAACACCAATGGAGAAGAAGACAAATGGAGCTTTGAAAGGACGACTCATCTCTCCCAGAAGGTGGCCAGCATCCTCTCTGACACATGGGCCCTCAGCCATGGGGACCAACTGATGGTATTATTGCCCCCAGCACCAGAAACTTACTGTAGCTGGCTGGCCTGTATGCAATTGGGTAAGACATGGGAGAGAGACTCCTGGGTCAGAGGCTCCTATGGGATTCCACTCTCAATCATTCACTGAATGGAGAGATGGTAAAAGGATGTCCATCCTATGTCCAAATTCTTCCTATAGTTTGGAGGTCTGTAAAGAGGCCTAAGTTTGACTCTCAGCTCCACCAGCTACCACCTTTGTAATATAATCCCTCTCTGAGCTTCAGTTTCCTTGTTTGTGCAATGGGCACAGTAATAGTTTCAGACTTACAGTGTTTTTGTGAAAATGAAAAGCAAATAATCCAGAGAAAGTGCTTAGCTACCTTGTAGGCCATTTATCACCTCCAGGAAGTCTAAGCCTCTGTGCAGGAAAACCTTGCCCAATCTAGGTAGGTCTCAGCTTCCCCATCCATAAAAAGATGGTCCATAAAGGACCATCTCTAAGGACCCTCTATACCCAGTATTGGAGAGTCCTTGAGGGTCACACTAAATGAGCTCGGGATCAGATTTTGGATGCTGTTAGGATAGAGCTACTCCTTGTGGGCATCCCATCCATGCCTTTGAGGCTCACTTCCACAACATAAATACCCCCAGCAGGAAATGCTTCAGTCATGAGCCACTTCCTGGTAGTGAGAACAAAAGGATATTGGAAAGGAGCCAACCCTTAATATCAGTCCCTTTTGTCTGCTACGGTACATGACAGCTGTCTTCCCACGAATACAGGCATACATTTTTTTTCTTTTCTTTTCTTTTCTTTTCTTTTCTTTTCTTTTCTTTTTTATTTCTTTTGAGGGGGGGAATTGGGAAGCTCCTATGAAAGTCAAAGAAAGGACTCCTTCCCTGGTGTTTTCCCATAAATTTTTTTTTTTTTGCCATTGTAAGTTGTCACAAATGGCTTAGTCTATTGCATTTGCCTACTACCAGGGACTCTAATTAAGGAAAACCCTAAAAAGTATTCAAAAAGCAGATGTCCCTAAGAATGCCAGGTGTGGGAGGCACAAAGAAGAAAAGACAGGAAGTACACCATACTGTCATGCCTACTCAGACTCTCAAAGTTTTCCCAGTTCCAATGGACTGAGTTACGCTAAGGGAAAAGTGATCCATGTCTTAGAAAGGAGATGGACCACTATGTTCATTCATTCTTCTCCCAAGGTCAGTGAACATCTTTATTACCATTACTTTCAACTCTTTATTAGGTAGTTTACTTATCTCCATCTCATTAAAGTCTGAGGTGTTCTCTTGTTCTTTTCTTTGGAACATATTCCTCTGTCCCCTCATTTGCTTGACTCTCTGTGCTTATTTCTATGTATTAGGTAAAACAGCTGCCTCTCCCAGTCTTGAAGGAGTGGCTATGTAGGAGATGAAAGTTGTCATGCATCTTTGCCCTGGCTTTTGCTTATTTCTTGGACCTCTATAATTGCCCACGTAGCCTGATTTGCTCTTGACCGATCCTGGTTGTTGAGGGTGTGCCAAAACCTGTTACTGTTCCAAATGGACAGATCTCAGAGATCATCTAGTTTTAGGCTAATTGTAAGCCAGATCCTCAGGCAGAAGCTTTTAAAGCATGTGAATATATACAGTCTTACGGGTCCACAATTGTAAACCCTGCTGACTTCCATAACTGGAGATCTGGGGGTGTCCCCTAAACAACAGTAGCAAATATGGCGACTTTATACCTTATATAAGCTCCTTTCTGGGAGATACCACCGAACTGTGGCAAGACAAAGGGAGGATGCTAATATGGCATCTTTCCGCTTATGTTCTCTGGGAACTCCTCTGTAGCCTCTGGACTAGTGGCAAACCTGAAGCCTGCCCCTCATGCTGAAGTTCCAGGGCAAGAAAATAGGCCTTTTCCACAAAGCCTGGGAGTGTGTCTGTGCAGTGCCTTGGGGTGATATCCTGTCAAGCACTATCTCTCCAATTGTTTTAGACCCATGGGGCCCAAGAATTCAATCCTCCCTGGCCACCAAAGCTGGGTGCCCAAGGGGCTGGCTGCGGAAGAACAGGCCATGGCTGTGGCCATGGGGACAGGGTGTTCATACGTGGCTGGTATGGCCAGCTGCAGCTGGGATGTGTTACGTAGGGCACTCCCACGGAGCTAGTAGGCTGGGTGTGTGAGGGTTGCAAACATGGTGCCTAGAAGCACTGGCACCCACAAGGCGGAAGGAGAATGCAAAAAGAGTGCCTGCCAGTGTCTCCATCCCTACAGTAAGTCTCTACAAGTTTCTGCCTCTCTGGCAGAAACTTTAAGATTAACACATGAGTCTCCTTTGCTGGCTGGGCACCTTTCAAATTGCTGCTTTGGGGTTGAGTCCTGGGTGAGTGTGGACCTGTATGTGAACCTGGTAAGAGCAGGTTTTCTTTTCCTTATAGCTATATGGTTCTTCAGGAAGTAAGTCCTATTTTTTTCAAAGTCAGCTGTTTGGAGGCTCATCTTGGTGGTGTAGTTCCCAAGAATTGGGGTGCCTGATGTAGGTCACAAACCCCTGACTCCTCAGGGACTACCTCTATATTATGAGATCCTCCTGACTGTGGTCACCACACCTGTGGTGGGGTTTCTTGTGAGATTGTGTCTATGCCGGTCCTACCTGTTTCCATACTGCCCTTTTATCCTCTGTTGTAGAGACACTCTTCAGCTATCTTTCAGGTTATTTTCAGAGGGTATTGCACCATATGTAGCTCTTGAATTGTTGTGTACATGGGAGGAGGTGAGTTCAGGATCCTCCCATGCTGCCATCTTGACCCCAGCTACACAGTCCATACTCTAAACCACATGTGAAATAATACGTTTTTAAAACCACTATTTGGGCAAATAACAACAATTTTTTTCTTCTTAACATTTACTCTGCAATGTTACCAAAAGTCCAGAGAAGGAAAATCACTGAGCTAGAAGCTGGTGTTATAAAGATGAAGGAGACAAAGTTCTTACCCTCAGATGGGGCTGAAACATCCCTATGGGAGGTGAGATCAATGAAGGAACAATTTAATGGAAACAGGAAGGTCCTAGATAAATTGCCAAGGAGTTCAGCCAACTCCCTTCAGCTGAAAAGAAACTCCCTTCAGCTAAAGAATCAGGAAAGAATTCTGCAAGAAGCTAGCACAACATTCACATTCCCACTGCAAAGAAGCCATTCTGGGGGAGTATACCTTTGTTGTCATTGTATTGCTTCTCCTCAAAAATATTTTAGGATAATACTTGGGGAAAGGGTCACCAAGAAAAGCATACTCATTACCCTAAACTTTCTTACCCCAAATTAAACTAAACTCTCATTACCCTAAATATACTTTTTTATTCAAAAGTATATTTCCCAGTATGAGATTTCAATATCCCACTTTCAATCATGGATAGTACAACTAAACAGAAGATCAACAAGGAAATAGGAGAGTTGCACAACATTATAAAACGACTATGTTGATTCAAAGTGAACAAAACTTTTAAAAAATTTTAGGGAGACTGAGAATAAACTGAGGGTTGATGGGGGTGGGAGGGTGGGGAGAGTGGGTGATGGGCATTGAGGAAGGCACATGTTGGGATGAGCACTGGGTGTTGTATGGAAACCAATTTGACAATAAATTTCATATCAAAAAAAATTTAGGGAGAATGGAGAAGACTTTTATTTGATCCCAAGATAGCTGCCCAGGATACACAATCTTCACAAAGAAGAAACTTCTCTGAGAGAGGAACAGTCAGTGCAGGGTTACATATATTTTTTCACATAAAGTGTTATAAATCATCATGACATTCCAGAAAGTTACAGACTTTATCTTATGTTTTAGTATCTGCAAGACTGTATGACTTTAATCATATGGAAACCAGGGAAGTGTTTTTCTTTATGTTTGGAATGTTCCTTTTTTGGCTATTTATCTTTATTTTTATTTTTGAAGCTTTCAATTTTTTATTTTTTAAGATGAAATTCACAGCACTTAAAATCCATCATTCTGACCATTGTAAAGTGGACAACTCGGTGTCTTTTAATATAGTCCTGATGTTGCACAACTATCACCACTAATTCTAAAATATTATTATTATCCTGAGAAGAAAGCCCATATCTCAATTCCTCCCTCCTCCATTCCTTGGCAACCAAAAATCTACTTATGTCTCTTGGATTTTCCTGTTCTGAAGATTTCATATAAATGGAATCATACAATATGTGGACTTTTGCTTCTTTCACTTAGCACAATGTTCTTGAAGTTCATCCACACATGTAACAGTACTGCATGCCTTTTTATGGCTAGACAATATCCCACTGTATGGTTATACCACTTTGATGCATCTGGTCATTGGTTGATAAACATTTGGATTGTTTCCACATTGTAGGAGTTATAAATAATGCTACTGTGAACATTTCTATACAGGTTTTCATGGGAATATATGTTTTCAATTCTCTTGGCTTTGTGTCTAGGAGTGAAATTGCTGCGCCATATGGCAACTCCATTTTTAACTTATTGAGAAATTTCCAGGATGTTTTCCAAAGTAGCTGTTCCATTTTACATCCCCAACACCAGTGTTTGAAGGTTCTGATTTCTCCACATCTTTGTCAATGTTTCTTTTTTCCTCCAAGATTTTATTTAAATTCAACCTAATTAACATATAGTGTAGTATTGGTTTTAGGAGTAAAAGTTAGTGATTCATCACTTACTTATAATATTCAGTTGTCATCACAAGTGATGTCCATCACCCATTAAGCCCATTCCCCCAACCACCTCCCCTCCAACAACCCTCAGTTTGTTCTGTATACTTAAGGTCCTCTCAGGGTTTGCCTCCCTTGCTGTTTTTACCTTCTTTTATTTTTCCTGCCCTTTCCCTATGTTCACCTGTTTTGTTTCTTAAATATACATATGGTGAAATCATATATTTGTCTTTATTTGACTGACTTATTTCACTTAGCATAATAAGCTCTAGTTCCATCCACATCATTGCAAATGGCAAGATTTCACTCTTTTTGATGTCTGAATAAATAAATATATATATATATATATATATATATATATATATATATATATATATATACTCAGTATATATAAATGTGTATAAATATATATATACATGGTATATATAATTGGTTTATATATATATATATATACCACAAGTATATAAGTACTTTTATATAAGTATAAAAGTATATATAAATGGTATATATATATATATATATATATATATATATATATATATACATACCACATCTTCTTTATCCATTCATCATTCAATGGACATTTGGGATCCTTCCATAATCTGGCTTCTGTAGGCAATGCTGCTATAAACATCGGGGTGCATGTATCCCTCTGAATCAGTATTTTTGTATTCTTTGGATAAATACCTAGCACTGCAATTGCTGAATGATAGAGTAGTTCTATTTTTAACGTTTTAAAACTATTAATTTTGAGAGAGAGAGCATGCATTTTAGTGGGGGAGGGGCAGAGAGAGAGGGAGGGAGAGAGAATCTCAAGTAGGATCTGTGCTGTCAGCATGGAACCCAATGCAGGGCTTGATCTCGTAAACATGAGATCAAGACCTGAGCTGAAATCAAGAGTTGAATGTTTAACTGAATGAGCCACCCAGGTGATATTATTTCAACTTTTTGAGAAACCTCCATACTGTTTTCGAGAATGGCTGTAGCAGTTTACACTCCCACCAACAGGGCAAGAGGTTCTCCACATCCTCACCAACACTCGTTGCTTCTTGTGTTATGGGAACCATCAATTTTGAACATTGATTTTTTTTTAATTGTGCTTACGATATTTCAATGTGAGGGGCGCCTGTGTGGCTCAGTCTGTTGAGTGTCCAACTTCGGCTCAGGTCATGATCTCACATCTTGTGGGTCTGAGCCCCGTGTCGGGCTCTGTGCTGACAGCTCAGAGCCTGGCACCTGCTTTGGATTCTGTGTCTCCCTCTCTCTCTGCCTCTAACCCACTCACATTCTGTCCCTGTCTCTCTCAAAAATAAATAAACATTAAAAAATGGAAATAAGGTATTTCAATGTGAGAAGCAAAAGACAAAGGTGGAAGATGTGACCAAGGCCAACACCAGCACACCAGATCTTTTTCCAAAACCAATAGGTCTGTAATAGGGTATGTAAGCATTAGTACAAGAGAGATTGTCACCATCAGTTACTCCCAGAAGTATTCTAGTTCTCCAAGCCTGTGAAGTCAAGGGAAGCTTCTGCTTGACCCAATCATAGAACAACTTGGGGCAGATGTGTCCCGCATGTGCCAGTCACATAATAGACCCCAAATATGTGTGAAATTGGATGGAAGAAACATTACACAACAGCCAGAAAAAAGAGGAGGGAATTTGTGTCCAATGCAAATCCAGGAATCCATAGCAGCTGCTATTTTCATGCAAGAGGGAACAATACAGAGGAAGTTTCCACAACCCCCTTGCATCACACAGTTTCAAACTCAGGCTATATTTCAAATGGCAAGTAACCCGACACCTACCCATATAAATTATTGACTGTTTGAGGGGAAAAGATAATGGCAACAATGCACAGTGGGCTCAGTGTCTTGTCCCTACCATTTCTACCAAAGCTGCCATTCGGTTGCTGGCCCAATAGAGAGGTTACAGCCTAGAAGGCTAGTATTCAAAGAGACCTCATGTGCCTGCCAGGATGCTTGAGGAAATGTCATCTTAAAGGAATGACTGAAGCCTTTTTATTTGGCATTTTCAGGAATCACCTTTGTGCCTGGAACCCTTCAACTGACTGTCAAGGACATTTTCTATTTCACACATCTAAGGCCCAGTGAATTATAGTCAATAAGACTACGGACCTGCATGTGGACCCTGTTGTGTCCAACCTATGCCCCCTTGAAGACCAAGCTCTTGGTATCAGATAAGAGCTATGATGGGTGTTTAAATTTCAAGGAGTTGATTCAGTGAGTGGGCACTAAAACAAGATGCCTAAACAATAAAACGTCTATTTTGGAAGATGGGATGATGTGTGAGAAGTGTTAATGTAACTTGGGTGGTGTAAGAGGAGAGAGAAGGAAGCTGGACAGCAATCTCTAGCTCTTATTAGTTCTCAGTCTGAGTGGAAGGTCACATCTCCTAATCCAACCTAAGTGTTAATTCTGGAAGACAGCCAAAAAATAGTTGATAAAAATATGAAGGACCAGTAAGTATATTAGAAACAAAACCAATACTCATCCTCACCAGTAAATGGGGGAAATACTTAATAGAGCAGTGGCATGATGCCACCACGTTCACCCTTAGGTTAACCAAATATTGAGTTTGATCATTATAAATGTGGTCTCCAGTTGGAGACTCTGAGCTTATCTCCTCCCTGAAATGCAGCCAGATCAGCACCAAATCATTTTGAACATCTAGGAAACTGATCTAAGAGTTAACACAACCATCTGCATAACTTGAGCCACAGAACTCAGCAGGTACATGGTACGGAGAGGTGAACTGGGGGAAAGAAAAGCTATGGAGGGTGGGGAGCCATTTTTGCAGAGAGGATAGAGAAAAGGAAAGGCGGAGAGTGCAGCTTAATGGCATCATGCAAGAAAAGCACTCCTCCGAAAGTAGCTGGAGAGAAAGATAAAGAGTGAAAACACTCTCAGGACACTGAACAACAAATCTGTTCCCCCAAAACCATTGAGGGGAAGACAGGAGAGGGTTTCAATACCACCAGGATTCTATAAACAGTGGAGCACAGGGCCTGAACATTCAGAGCTCAGTGTCTGGTGGTCCTCTGGTGAGGAAGCAGGGCGAATCCCCATGAGCAAGCAGACCAGTCTGAGGGATCCATGTGCCACTCAGGGCGAAGAGGTTCTCCTGCTTGGAGTGCATTTCATAGAGGCCATACAGTATCCCCACAGGCAAAGGTCCCAGCAGACCCAGGAGAGCAGCCACATTTGCTGGTATTGGGAGGAAAATGCCAGAGTGCGGTGAAATCTGCAGCCAGCTGTGTGTTGTGATTTGCCATAATCTCTGAACTTCCACCACTGTGCGATCGCAAGAACATTTTCTGGGGCAAGCTGGCACCCAGCCATTGCTCAGCAAGACCCTCCGCCAGACAGTCAGCATAGGTCCAAGCCACAGGGGTCTCTGAAGTGTGGGGTTTGAAACACAACCCTATCTCAGATAAAACTCTGGATGGAGGTGCTGCCTGGCAGGTGGAAAGCTTGGACATAGACAGGGTAGAGGTGGGGAGAGAACAGAGAGCTGAGACAATGGAGGGGTGCTTGATGATGGGTTGGTGAGAGCACAGTGTTCCTGTGCTAGACAGTAGGAAGCTGGATGAAGCCATTTCCACCTCTCCTGCACACAGGCATACAAAAACAAGCATGTGCACCACAGTGATCCACCCTAGTAAGCTAAGCAGCACCACCCAGCAGAGAATGGAGCCATTAAGCAAGCCCCACTCAGCCGTGCCCTCCAAACATGTCCGCTAGAAAACCAGTACAAGTTACTCCACCTGCATAGTTTATGGATTATAGAAGGCTTCACAGTTTCAGTTCTAGGGGAAACTGAACATAACTTCATTCAGTTTTCATTCTGTTCACTGGCTCATTTATTTGTTTGTTTTCTTTGTTTCTGTTTTTCCTTAAATAGTTTTCTCCCCACCCCCCCCCCCTTTCTTTTCTTCCTCATCCTGGATACAGAAAGAGAAAATTTTACTTTTATTTTTATTTTTTTCCTTTATTTTTTTAATTTTTTTATTCTTTTTCATTTTCTTTATTTCATTTTATTTTACAATTTTTTATTTTTTTCTTACATTTTTTCCTTCTTTCCCTTTCTTCTCTATTCTATCAAGCTTCTTTCAACAATGAGACCAAAACACACCTAGACTCTAGCTTCCTTTATTTGATTTTTTGCTTTGTTTTTGATTTTTCAATTTTAATTTTTTACTTTATTAGTTTTTTCTCCCTCCAAAATGAGAAAATGAAGGAATTCACCCCAAAAGATAGAAGAGGAAGAAAGGACAGCCAGGAGCTTAATCAACATAGAAATAAGCAAAATATCTGAACTAGAAATATGAACCATGGTAAGAATACTAGCTTGAGTTGAAAAAAGCATAGAATCCTTTTCTTTGGAGATAAAAAAATAAAATCTAGTCAGGATGAAATTAAAAGTGCTATAACCAAGATGCAATCTCAAATGGATGCCAGGACACCGAGAATGAATGAAGCAGAGCAGTGAATCCACTATTTAGAAAACAAAATTATGGAACACAATGAAGCAGGAAAAAAGAGGGAAACAAAGGCAAATGATCACGATACATGACTTAGAAAACTAGGTGATTTGTTAAAAAGGAATAATAGCTGAGTCATAGGCGTCCAAGAGGATGAAGAGAGAGAAAAAAGGGCAGAAGTTTTGTGTGCACAAATTATAACAGAAAATTTTCCTAATCTGGGGAATGACACAGACATCAAAATTCAAGGAGCACAGGGAACTCCCAATAGATTCAACAAAAGCTGACCATCACCAAGGCATATCATAGTCAAATTCACAAAATACATGCACAAGGAAAGAGTTACGAAAGCAGCAGGGGGGAAAGGAAAAAGTCCTTAACCTATAAGGGAAGAAAGATCAGGTTCACTGTAGACCTATCCACAGAAACTTGGCAGGCCAGAAGGAGTGGCAGAATATATTCAACAGGCTGAATCAGAAAAATATGCAGCCAAGAATCTTTATCCAGCAAGGCTGACATTCAAAATAGGAGAGATAAAGAGTTTCCAAGGCAAACAAAAACTAAAGGTGTTTGCGACCACTAAACCAGCCCTGCAAGAAATTTTAAGGGGGACTATTTGAGTGGAGAAAGACAAAACAAAACAAAAAAGACCAAAATCAACAAAGACTAGGAACGACCAGAGAACATCGCCAGAAATACCAATTCAAAAGGCGACACAATGGCGCTAAAATCTTATCTTTTAGTACTCACTCTAGATGTCAATGGAATAAATGCTCCCATCAAAAGACATAGGGTATCAGAATGGATAAGAAAATAAGACCCATCTATATGCTGCTTACCAGAGACTCATTTTAGACCTAAAGACACATGCAGATTGAAAGTAAGGGGATGTAGAACCATCTATCATGCTAATGGTTGTCAAAAGAAAGCTGGTGTAGCCATACTTATATCAGACAAGCTAGATTTTAAAATAAAGACTGTAACAAGAGATTAAGAAGGGCATCATATAAAAATTAAGGGGTCTATCCAACAAGAAGATTTAACAATTATAAATATTTATGCCCCCAAAGTGGAGAAGCCAAATATATAAATCAGTTAATCACAAACATAAAGAAACTCATTGATAATAATACCATAAGAGTAGGGGACTTCAATACCCCACTTACAACAATGGACAGATCATTTAAGCAGAAAATCAACTAGGAAACAATGGCTTTGAATGACACACTGGACCAGATGGACTTAACAGATATATTCAGAAATTTTCATCCTAAAGCAGAAGAATACACATTCTTCTCGAGTGCACATGGAACATCCTCCAGAATACATCACATACTGGGTCACAAATCAGCTCTCAACAAGTACAAAAAGACTCAGATCATACCTGGCATATTTTCAGACCACAACACTACGAAACTCGAAATCAACCACAAGGAAAAATTTGTAAAGACCATGAATCCTTGGAGATTAAAGAACATCCTGCTAAAGAATGAATGGGCTAACAAAGAAATTAAAGAGGAAATTAAAAGTACACGGAAGACGAGAAAATGAAAACATGACAGCCCAAAACCTCTGGGATGCAGCAAAGGCGGTCTTAAGAGGGAAGTATATAGCAATCCAGCCCATTCTAAAGAAGGACTAAAGGTCTCAAATACACAACCTAACCTTACACCTAACAGAACTGGAAAAAGAACAGCAAATAAGGCCTAAAACTATCAGAAGGGAAATAATAAAGGTTAGAGCAGAAATAAATGATACTGAGATTAAAAACAAACAAACAAAAAAGCAGTAGAACAGATCAAATAGACCAGAAGCTGGCTCTTTGAAAGAATAACAAAACTGATAAATACCTAGCCAGATTGATTAAAAAGAAAAAGGAAAGGACCAAATAGATAAAATCATGAATGAAAGAGAAGAGATCACAACCAATACTGCATAAATACAAACAATAATAAGAGAACATTATGAGCAATCATATGCTAACAAATTGGGCAATCTGGAAAAAATGGACAAATTTCTAAACATATATAAATTACCAAAATGAAAACAGGAATTTGAACAGACCCATCACCAGTACAGAAATTGAATCAGTAATCAAAAATCCCCCAACAAACAAGAGTTCAGGGCTGGATGGCTTTCCAGGGGAATGCCACAAAACATTTAAAGCGGAGTTAACATCTATTCTTTTGAAGCTGTTCCAAAAATATAAATGGAAGGAACACACCCAAACTCATTCTACAAGTCCAGAAATTCTTGACTCTAAAACCAAAGACCTCACGAAAAAGAACTACAGACCAAATTCCCTAATGAACATGGATACAAAAATTCTCAACAAGATACTAGCAAACCAGATCCAACAATACATTAAAAGAATTATTCACCACAATCAAGTGGGATTTATTCCTGGGATACAGGGCTGGTTCAATAGGTACAAATCAATCAATGTGATACATCACATTAATAAAAAAAAAAAAAAAAGGACAAGAACCACTTGATCCTCTCAATAGATGTTGAAAATGTTTTTGACAAAATACAGTATTCTTTCTTGATAAAAACAAAAACCCTCAAAAAAGTAGGGAGAGAAGGATCAACCCTCAAGATCATAAAAGCCATATATGAGAGAACCACTACTAATGTCATCCTCAGTAGGGAAAGACTGAGAGCTTTCCTCATAAGTCAGAAACACGACAAAGCTGTCCATTCTCACCATTGTTATTCAATATAGTGTTGGAAGTCCTGGCCTCAGCCATAAGATAACACAATGAAATATTAGTCATCCAAATCAGCAAGGAGGAAGTCAAACTTTCACTCTTTGCAGACAACACGATAGTGTATGTGGAAAACCCAAAAGACTCCACCAAAAAATTGCTAGAGCTAATCCATGGATTCAGGAAAGTTGCAGGATATAAAATCAATGTATGGAAATCAGTTGCATTTATATACACCAATAATGAAGCAGAAAGAGAAATCAAGGAATCGATCCCATTTACAATTGCACCAAAACCCATAAAATACCTAGGAATAACCTAAGCAAAGAGGTGGTAAATCTATGCACTGAAAACTACAGAAAACTTATGAAAGAAATTGAAAACATAAAAAAATGGAAAAATATTCCATGCTCATGGATTAGATGAATAAATATTGTTAAAATGTTGATACTACCCAAAGCAATCTACATATTCAATGCAATCCCTATCAAAATAACACCAGAATTCTTCACAGAGCTAGAATAAACAATTCTAAAATTTATATGGAACCAAAAAAAACCCCAACTAGCCAAAGAAACCCTGAAAAGAAAACCAAAGCTGGAGGTATCATAATGCTGGACTTCAAGCTGTATTACAGAGCTGTAATTATCAAGACGATATGGTACTGGCACAAGAACAGACACATCGATCAGTGGAACAGAATAGAGAACCCAGACATGGACCCACAAACATATGGCCAACTAATCTTTGACAAAGCAGGAAAGAATATCCAACGGAAAAAAGACGGTCTCTTTAGCAAATGGGGTGGGAAAACTGGACAGCAACATACAGAACCTGGACCACTTTCTTACACCATGCATAAAAATAAACTCAAAATGGATGAAAGACCTAGATGTAAAACAGGAAGCCATCAAAATCCTAGAGGAGAAAACAGGCTACAACCTTTGTGATCTCAGCCACAGCATCTTCCTACTTGACATGTTTCTAGAGGCAAGAGAAACAAAAACAAAAATAAACTCCTGGGACCTCATCAAGATAAAAAGTTCTGCACAGCAAAGGAAAGAATCAGGACAACTAAAAGGCAACCAACGGAATGGGAGAAGATATTTGCAAATGACATTATCAAATAAAGGGTTAATATCCAAAATCTATAAGGAACTTATCAAACTCAATAATCAAAAAAACAATGCAGTGAAGAAATGGGAAAAAGACATGAACAGACACTTTTCCAAAGAAGACATTCAATGGCTAACAGACACATGAGAAAATGCTCAACACCACTCATCATCAGGGAAATAAAAACCAAAACGACAATCACATACCACCTCACACTTGTCAGGGTGGCTAAAATTAACAACTCAGGCAACAACAGATGTTATTGACGGTGTGGAGAAAGAGTAACCCTATTGCACTGTTGGTGGGAATGCAAATTGGTGCAGTCACTCTGGAAAACAGTATGGAGATTCCTCAAAAAATTAAACAACCCAGCAATTGCACTACTAGGAATTTATCCAATGGATACAAACATCCTGATTCAAAGGGGCACATGCACCCCAGTGTTTATAGCAGTGCTATCAACAAGAGTCAAATTATGGAAAGAGTCCAAATGTCCATCAACTGATTAATGGATAAAGAAGATGTGATACACACACACACACACACACACACACACACACACACAAAACACACACAGTGGAATACTACTCAGCAATGAAAAAGAATGAAATCTTGCCATTTGCCACAACATGGATGGAACTGGAGGTTATTGTGATAAGTGAAATAAGACAGTCAGAGAAAAACAGATATCATATCATTTCACTCATACATGGAATTTGAGAAACTTAACAGACGAACATAGGGGAAGGGAAGGAAAAATAAGATTAAAAAAAAGAGACGGAGACAAACCACAAGAAACTCTTATATACAGAGAACAAACTGACGGTTGATGGGGGGCTGGTTTGGAGGTGGGTTAAATGGGTGACAGGCATTAAGGAAGGCAGTTTTCGGGATGAGCACTGTCATATGTCAGAGATGAATCACTGGGTTCCACTCCTAAAGCCAAAACTACACTAATTAGTTTTGGCTCAATTAGTTAACTAATTTGAGAATAATAATAATAAAAAAGATACAATTCTGAAAAGTAATGAAGGTGAAAAGAAGATGGAAGGAAAACTACTAGATCACTTATATAAACTTAGAGAACTCAGCGATTCCATAAAGCACAATAATATCTGTTTCATACGGATCCCAGAAGAGCTAAAGTAGGAAAAATGGGCAGAAGGTGTTTTTGAACTAATTATAGCTCAGAACTTCCCTACTCTGGGGATGGAAACAAGTATTCAAGTCCAAGAGGCACGGAGAACTCCCCTCAAAATCAACAAAAACAGGTCAACACCAAGACACATCATTGTGAAAATTACAAAAGACAAAGATAAAAATAGAATCCTGAAAGCAGCGAGGGACAAAAGGTCCTTAACCTCTTAGGGGACACATGTAAGGTTAGCAACAGACTTGTCCACAGAAACTTGTCAGGCCAGACAGGAGTGGCATAGTATATTCAAAGCCCTAAATAAGACAAATATGCAGCCAAGAATACTATCTCCAGCAAGGCCATCATTCAGAATAGAAAGAAAGATACAGAGTTTCCAAGACAAGCAAAAACTAAAGGATTTTGTGAACACTAAACCAGCTCTACAAGTAATATTAAAGGAAACCCTTTGAGCAGGAAAGAGAGACCAAAAGCAACAAAGACTAGAAAGGAACAGAGATAATCCAAGGGAACAGCAACTTTATAGATAATACAATGACACTAAATTCATATTTATCAATAATTACTGAATGTAAATAGACCAAATGTTCTAATCAAAAGGCACAGGGTACCAGAATGTATTAAACACAAAACCCATCGGGGCACCTGGGTGGCTCAGTTGGTTGAGCGTTCGACTTTGGCTTAGGTCATGATCTCACAGCTCATGAGTTTGAGCCCCGCGTCGGGCTCTGTGCTGACAGCTCAGAGCCTGGAGCCTGCTTTGGATTCTGTGTCTCCCTCTCTCTCTGCCTCTCATCCACTCGTATTCTATCTCTGTCTCTCTCAAAAATAAACATTAAGAAAAAAATTTAAAAACCACACAAAACCCATCAATATGCTGCTTGCAAGAGACTAAAGACACCTTCAGATTGAAAGTGAGGCGGTGGAGAATCACTGATCATGCAAATAGACATCAAAAGAAAGCTGGAGTAGCCATATTTCTATCAGACAAACTAGATTTTAAGCCAAAGACTGTAATAAGAGATGAAGAAACACACTATATCATAATAAAGGGGTCTGTCCAACAAGATCGAACAATTATAAATATTTATGCTCCCAACTTGAAAGAAGCCAAATATGTAAATCAATTAATCACAAACATAAAGAAACTAATTTATAATAATACAATAATAGTAGGGCTCTTTAACACCCCACTTATAGCAATGGACATATCTAAGCAGAAGATCAACAAGGAAACAATGGCTTTGAATGACACACTGGACAAGATGGACTTAACAACTATATTCACAACATTCAATCACAAAGTAGCAGAATACACGTTTTTCACGTGTGATGAATACCTGGTATTGTATGAAAGTGCTGAATCACTAAACACTAAATTGTACACCTGAAACTGATATTAAACTATATGTTAACTAATTTAAAGAAAAACTTTTTTTAAAGAGTTCCATTTGTTCCACACCCTCACCAACACTTGTTGTTGTGAACCTTTTAAATTTTAGTCATTCTGGTACGTATGCCATAGTATTTCATTATAGTTTAATATAAATTTTTAAATGCTTACTTGAGAAAGAGTGAGAAAGAGAGTTTGAGCAGGGGAGGGTCAGAGAGAGAGAGGGAGACACAGAAGCCGAAGTAGGCTCCAGGCTCTGAGCTGTCAGCACAGAACTCAATGTGGGGCTCAAACTCACAGACTGTGAGATCATGACCTGAGCCAAAGTTGGACATTCAATTGACTGAGCCACCCAGTCACCCCTATAGTTTAGTATGATTTTAAGGGCCATATAGTAGTTCATTCCGTCAAAATGGTAAAGTTTTTTACTTTACTAATCTCTTATTGTTGGACATTCAGCGGGCTTTTTTTTTGTTGTTTTTCTTTTTTAAAGTTTATTTATTTTGAGAGAGAGAGCATGTGAGCAGGGGAAGGGCAGAGAGAGAGAGGGAGAGAGAGAGAATCCCAAGCAGGCCCCATGGTGTCAGTGCAGAGCCCAACTCCAGGCTCAAACTCATGAACCATGAAATCATGACTTGAGCTGAAACCAAGAGTCAGACACTTAACCAACTGAGCCACCCAGCACCCTTGTTTTGTTTTTCAATTTGTTTACTTTACAAACACTCAGATGATCATCCTTTACCATAAAATTTTTGTTTGCCAAAATCAGAAAAAAGGGGTTATCACTACAGATATCACTTACACATATAAAAAAGATAATAAGAGGGGTGCCTGAGTGGCTCTGTCGGTTAAGCGTCTGACTTCGGCTCAGGTCATGATCCCACGGTTTGTGAGTTCGAGCCCCTCGTCGGGCTCTGGGCTGATAGCTCAGAGCCTGGAGCCCACTTTGGATTCTGTGTCTCCCTCTATCTGCCCCTCCGCTGCTTGCACTCTGTCTCTTGCATTGTCTTAAAAATAAATAAATGTTAGGGGTGCCTGGGTGGCTCAGTCGGTTAAGCATCTGACTTCGGCTCAGGTCATGATCTCGCGGTCCATGAGTTTGAGCCCCGCATCAGGCTCTGTGCTGATAGCTCAGAGCCTGGAGCCTGTTTCTGATTCTGTGTCTCCCTCTCTCTCTGACCCTCCCCCGTTCATGCTGTCTCTCCCTGTCTCAAAAATAAATAAACGTTAAAAAAAAATTTAAAGATAATAAGAAAATACTATGAACAGTTTTATGTCAACAAATTCAACAATATAGATGAAATGGAAAGATTCCTTAAAAAATTTATAACTTACCACACAAAATAAAACAAAAAGCCTGAAAAATCCAATATGTATTGTAATAACTGAAATATTTATTAACAAACTTACCAGAGGGAAAGCCCTAGTCCCAAGTGGTTTTACTGGTAAGTCCTATCAAAAATTTATGGGAGAAATAACACCAAATTTACAAAAACTCTTTCAGACAGTAGAAAAGCAAGTTACACAGGATATTATCAGATTTTAAGTTTTTGCCAATGTGACAAGTGAAAAATATTTCATGTTAGTCTTATTTGTTCTTTGATTATTAGTAAGATTGAAATTTTTCTTATGTTTATTGGTCTCTCTCTCATTTTAATACATGAATGTTTGTCTTTTTCTGATTGATTTTTAAGAGCTTGCTACAAAGTAAAGATAGTATCCCATTAGCTATCAAATGTGCTACAAACTGAAGCTACTTTTTAAAACTCCACATAGTGTAATTCATATGAAAGCTATGTGTGCAAGAGGTAATAACATAGGGTGATGTGCTGATTATGAAATTAAAAGTCCTCAATATACAGTCCTTCCACTTACATGCTATGACCTAAAATGCCTGCTCGCCATTAGAGAACTTTGAGTACAGGTATTATTATCTCACAGATCAAAACTGGGGGAGAAATGGATCATTAATCCAGTCATTTCTTTACATGATGAAATCACTTAGCAGATTTTCAGTAGTGCCCTGAGGCACAAGGAGACAGGATAGGTTGGTTTTGATGGAAAAGGAGACAGGACATGAAAATCCAGAATATAAAAACCGTAACACTCCCACAGGACAGAAGGAGGCCTTATGCAGCCAGATAAGGGAGAGACAATGAAGTGAGACAACCCCCAAGTGGGGAAATATTTCATTACAGACTAGGGCCTACAACATATTTGTCTGGGGCTTAATCTATAAAGGGAACCAGAAATGTAATAAGACAAAGAAATATGTAGTATTTTAATTCCTCTCAGAGAGACTGAGAGTGTGTGGCTGGAAGTAATATGGGATACTTTGTAAGAATCCTAATGTTTTCACTCTTATGTGAAACTTATCCTGAGAAACTTAACAGAAACCCATGGGGGAGGGGAAGGAAAAAAAAAAAAAAAAAGAGGTTAGAGTGGGAGAGAGCCAAAGCATAAGAGACTCTTAAAAACTGAGAACAAACTGAGGGTTGATGGGGGGTGGGAGGAAGGGGAGGGGGGGTGATGGGTATTGAGGAGGGCACCTTTTGGGATGAGCACTGGGTGTTGTTTGGAAACCAATTTGACAATAAATTTCATATATTGAAAAAAAATTAAAAAAAATAAAACAAAAATAAATAAATAAATAAATAAATAAATAAACATTAAAACAAAGGAAAAAAAAGAATCCTATAAAAGACACATGAGAAAAAGCAAGTAGTTGCAACACACGCAACTACGGAAAGTAGTTCAGACCAACTGCAGAGCTTCCATTCTGGCTAAGAGGGGCATGCAAGTCTGGCGGCACAGCTGATTTGCTTGGAACTCTGGGGATGAGGCTGCATGCTGTCACCTATGCCCTTCTTTTTCACCCTCCCCATACAGCAAACAGCCTTTCCCCCAAACAGATGTTGAACAAGTGTATAACGAATATTGGTAAATGTTGGTTATAAAGAATACTGGGCTATCAGAGGGGCTACACATCTCAGTCTCACCCCAGCTGCAGGCGGGGGGAGGGAAGAGAAGTGGAGAGACACCACAGTTTTCATGGGATTCACTTGAATCCTCATGCTCTGAAGTTTGCTCCCTCCTCCCTGCCTTACAAAACAAAGAGAAAAAGAAGAAAAGGATAAAAGTCAGAGGATGTGTTTTGTTAACAAACAAACAAACAAACACCAAAACTCCTATCCCCTCCCTATAAAGAAAGGGTGATAGAGGTCCAACATCTCTTACCTACCATTCTGAAATCTGACAAGCTCTGAAAAACAAAAGTGCTTTTCATATCTCATTTGGCAACAAAACCCAACCTATCAGGAAGTGAAACCATGTATAGACTTTATTCCTTCTAATTAACAGGAATATTCACCAATGCAGAAATATTTATGAGTATGATCTCAAGATGCAGCATCCGATCCTGCAAGGGGAGTAGCATGGCTCTAGATATCATTATCACCTTAATAAAAACTGAAAAATACTGAATTTTAAAACATGTTAGCCATATAGATTTCAGGCAAGAAAAAATATTCAAAGACATTTTATGAGCTGCAAATGAGAAAATGTTCAACCAGAACAGTGCCTGACAGCTGAAAAACAGGAGTTCCATTTTCTTCTGCCCATATTTTGCTTGTGTGAATAGGAGCCCTTCTTCAGAAGTTAGCTCCAGGCTGGTTAATGGGGGTCAGATATCACAAATGAAGTACTGAGTAAAAATATTGGCAAGTTATATAAAAAATATAGAGTTTATATCCCTGATACATCCACAATTCTTCAAAGAGAAAAATATCAAACTTGATAGGAAATTAGGCAAAATACATGAATAGACAGTTTACAGGAAAAGGTAAACAAATGTGCCTTAAACATTAAAAAAAAAAACCTGTAATGTTAATTTTGATTTGGAAATTGTTTCTCTCAGTTCTGTATGCTTAAAAGGTCCTCAAGACAATGGTGTCTAATAGTAATGAATCAACATAGAGCCTAGATCATGACTTCTAAATACCACTCCCTTTTCAAGGAGATCCTGTGAGAAATTGATGTTTCCAAGTGTAGAGCAGAGAAAATACCAGGTAAGCCTGGGACCTCTTGTTATATCAGAAAGTACAGAAGTAATCAAATAATGATGGGGGCATGTCAAAGGGCTGTCATTGACCTAACTTGATAAAATTTAGGCATCAAAAAGAATAATCATTGCAATTGGTTAAAAAAACATTGTCGTTTTGGGCTGCCTGGGTGGCTCAGTCAGTTAACTGTCCAACGTTCGGCTCAGGTGATGATCTCACAGTTTGTGGTTTTGTTTTTTTTTTTTTTTTTTTTTTTTTTTTTTTATGGAAAATCCCTTATTATTTTTTTAATGTTTATTTGTTTTTGAGAGACACAGAGACAGAATGAGAGTGGGTTAGGGGTAGAGAGAGAGGGAGACACAGAATCCAAAGCAGGCTCCAGGCTCTGAGATGTCAGCACAGAGCCCGACATGGGGCTTGAACTCCCGAACCGTGAGATCATGACCCGAGCCAAAGTCAGACACTCAACCAGCTGAGCCACCCAGGCGCCCCCAGTTTGTGGGTTCAGGCTTTGTGCTGACAGCTCAGAACCTGGAGCCTGCTTTGGATTCTGTGTCTCCCTCTCTGTCTGCCCCTCCCCTGCTTGCACTCTGTCTCTCTATCTCTAAATAAATAAATAAATAAATAAATAAATAAATACAAACTATTAGGTGATCCCTAATAACCTCCCAAAGTCCCCACCTCCTAACATCATCTCCTTGGGGGATAGGATTTCAAAACAAATTTGGGATGGGGGATGTAAATATTCAGACCACAGCAATGAGGAAACAATCACGCACATGCAGTATGTGAGATATTCAACAAGATTACTCACCTGGATTCAAAGGCAATGGCATGGGAACAAAAGCAGAAGGATTCCTCGAGGTCAGAAAGGACCAACAAAACATAACAACAAAATGCATCACATGGATCTTGTTTGGATCCTAAATATTTAAAAAAAAAAAAGACATTTTGAGACAATTGAGGAGATTTTAGTTTGGAATAGGTATAAATTGTATTAAGGAATTATGTTTAATTATTTTAGGTGTGAAACAGTACTATTGTTATACAGGAGAATGTCCTTATGTTTCAAGGATGAATGCTGAAGAATTTAAATGTGAAGAGAGTAATGTCTGCAGCTAACTTTCAAATGATTTACAAAAAAATGTGTATATACATATATATGTGTATGTTCATATGTGTGTATATATGTCTGTATATGTAAATAATGAGAGAAATACCGCAAATAGGGTAACAAGTTAAAGTACCCCCAAATGATTCTGATTCTAAAGATCCCCAAAACATACTTTGAAAACTATTAAGCTAGGCAATGTTCAAACTGGATTCCCCAAATTAGTATTTCTGATGGTGGCTGGTGGAAGCTCCCAGAAGCCAAAGGATAATCCATATCTCCATGCATGTCTCTCTTAGTGCCTCAATTCAATCATGGTAATATCTGGGATTTCTTAATACACTTTCATGAATGGACTTGTTCCCACTGGTTTTCTTCTCTGGCTTTTATAATCTTATATTCTGCTTTTTTTTTTAAATCTTATAATACAAGGCTTTCCTCATCATGTATATCAATACAGACAACGTCTGATCTGCCTCAGAAATGTCTGTTTCAAGAGTCAGTAACTCTCAACTGAAATTGCAGTGTGGGAACAGGTGACTTTTTCCTTTGATTTCACAACCTCTCAAGGCAAGTAGATATTATTTCCTTTTCTTTTGTTGGGTAAAGTGTCTGGAGCTCTATGGTGCCTTCTACTTCTAAAGCTCCATCCTTCAATACTGACTGGTCCAAGAGAAAATTGTACAATGTGAGAGCATGAACAACTTCCTAAAACATGAAAATAAAATGCACACATTTTTATATATTTATTTAGAAGAGTAGGCTGGTACAGTGGAAGAGGTCAGAATTTAGCACCAGAAGACTGATGAAGACTTTACCAGTATGATCCTAATTTTTACCAGTAGTGTGGCCTTGGACAACTTATACCTCAACTTCTAAGATTAGATAGATAACTTCTAAATGACCAGACTACGAGTTGACACCCTTACTTCTCACTTGAAACACAATTTCCTCCCTTAGAAGCAGAAGGCAACAGGTAAGGCAGCTGGGTGTTCTCTTCCGTAAACAGGTAATTATGACCACCTAGGTAATGTGGCATGTACAAAGGGATAGAAGGAGGTAACTTTCAAGTTCTGAGACTGCAAGGATGTTTTCACAAAAGGCATCCCACGTGTTTTCTCACTCATTCTGCAAACACCTGTATGCACTGTGATTAGTCCCGTTTTAGAAATGAGAAAATTGAGTCTAAGTGACATGAAGCAGAAGGCACAGAGTATTTATACTTGACTAAGGGGGGATTCTCATAGAAATACCTGTATAAAAGCAGCGACATTATTTCATCAAAATCCCAACTATTCATTTATTCAGGTGATCTGTCACCAAAAGCCTCAGTCATTTCTAAGTCACTGCAGCGATCATACACCATGAACCATGAGGAAGCAAGATGGACACTTTAAGGGAATTTGAGAAACAGACAGAGGAGTCTGGGGATGACAAGTAAAAGAGCCACCAGGTTCCCAAGGAGGGTAGAAATACAATGAACATGATTGCCTCAATAAGAAGCTTGTCTAGAGTATATTTATGGTCCAGAAGAGAGAAGGATGGAGGTAGGGAGACTGAGAAGGAGATCCCTTCCCCGATTCTTATACAATAGCAGGAGGGACAGAAAGAAATGGCAAAATTCTAAGTGGTATTTTGAATGGTACATCTTTTTAATGTATTTACTGAATCTTCACAAAATACAAGCTAATTTTACCTATAGTTTCTCATTTTATTTTATACAATTTTTTTGTGTGTGATAGGAGCTATTAGTGTCCTGACTTCATTAACAGGCTCAGAGAGGTTACGTGGTTTCCCCTGATAAGTTTCTGGGTCAAAATTCGAACTCAAACCTTTGACTTCAAGTTCCATGCATTTTCTTCTTCTTAATGATCACTAGAGAGAGGAGTTTAGGGAAAAGCAACTTCAATGCTTTCCAACCCAAGAAATCTTTGGAATGATGGTAACCAGCAAGAGAAAAAAGTAGGTACAATGGAAAACTAAATAGGGCAAAGGTCATAGTATAAGATAGTAATAACAATGGATATGTATCCAGATTGTTTCTTTTTTCCCCCTATAACAAATAGTTAATATAAATTGTGTAAAGGAGCATGGGACATATAGAAGCTGCAAAACTTGCTTATAAGGAAATAATTGTTTTGTAAATACATCGTAAGAATTTATTGTTAAAATGATTTATATAATGACATCAGTGAACAGCAGACAAAAATAATTTATTGAACAAATGTTTATTTAAGTATCTCTTACGTGTCACATGCTGTTCTATGCCTTGGGCATACTATAGTGAATAAATCAGATAAAGTCTCTACCTTTGTAGATCTCATATAATAATGAAGAGATAGTCAAGGGCACCTGGGTGGCTCAGTCAGTGAAGCATAAGACTCTTGACATCAGCTCAGATCATGATCTCACGGTTGGTGGGATCAAGCCCTGTGTCGGGTTCTCTGTCCCTCCCCTACTCACACTGTCTCTCTCAAAATAAATAAATATATATATATATATATATATATATATATATATATATATATATATATATTTTTTTAATTTTTTTTTCAACGTTTTTTATTTATTTTTGGGACAGAGAGAGACAGAGCATGAACGGGGGAGGGGCAGAGAGAGAGGGAGACACAGAATCTGAAACAGGCCCCAGGCTCCGAGCCATCAGTCCAGAGCCTGACGCGGGGCTCGAACTCACGGACCGCGAGATCGTGACCTGGCTGAAGTCGGACGCTTAACCGATTGCGCCACCCAGGCGCCCCAATAAATATTTTTTAAAAACTCATTAGGATAGTGGTACCTGGGTGGCTCAGTCGGTTTTGCATCTGACTTTGGCTCAGGTCATGATCTCGCAGTTGGTGGGTTTGAGGCCCGCGTTGGGCTCTGTACTGACTGCTCGAAGCTTGGAGCCTGCTTCAGATTCTCATTCTCTCTCTCTCTCTCTCTCTCTCTCTCTCCTGCTCGTCCTCTGTCTCTCTCTGTCTCAAAAATAAAAAATGTTAAAAAATTAAAAAAGAATAGCTAGGATATAGGCAGTAAACAAGCAAATTAATCAGCAATAGCTCAAATACCATGAAGTGCTAGAAAGGAAATAATAGGGGCGCCTGGGTAGCTCAGTCAGTTAAGCATCGGACTTCCGCTCAGGTCATGATCTCAGGGTCCGTGAGTTCAAGCCCTGCGTCGGGCTCTGTGCTGTCAGTTCAGAACATGGAGGCTCTTTCAGATTCTGTGTCTCCCTCTCTCTCTGCCCCTCCCCCACTCATGTTCTGTCTCTATCAAAAAATGAATAAATGTTAAAAAAATTTGTAAAAAAGGAAATAATACAGGATGAGGGGTGATAATGTGACATTCTGAAAATGTGACATTTGACTTGATACCTGGTGAACAAGAATCAGTTATATGAAAATTTGAGTTGAAAATTTGAGTTGATGTATTCCAGGCTAAGGGAACAGTGAATGCAAAGGCCCTGAAGTAGGAACAACTTTGGCATGTTCAATGAACAAAGAAGATGGCTGGAGCATGGTGGGCAAGGGAGCGAAAAGTGGGAATAAATAAGGCTAGAGAGGTAGGCAAGAGCAAGGATATGTAGAGCAGTGGTTCTCAGTCCTCTCTGCTCATTAGAGTCACTAAGAAGTACTTTGTAAATGGGGCGCCTGGGTGGCTCAGTCGGTTGAGCATCCGACTTCGGCTCAGGTTATGATCTCACGGTCCATGAGTTTGAGCCCAAGGTCGGGCTCTGTGCTGACAGGTCAGAGCCTGGAGCTTGCTTTGGATTCTGTCTCTGCCCCTCCCCCACTCACGCTCTGTCTCTATCAAAAAATGAATAAACGTTAAAAAATAAAAAAAAAAAAAGTACTTTCTAAAAATAGGATGACTGTGTCCCCTCTCTCAGAGAGCCTGATTTAATTGGTCTGAAGTGGGACTCAGACGTAGGTGCTTTGAAAATCTTCCTGGAGATTCTGATAGATATTTAAGGTTCAGACTCTCTAATACTAAGACTTCCAGACAGTCTGAAGTAAGGAGAATATGTGTGGAAAGATTGTGGGTGGATGCAGAAAATTAATGAATTCTAAATGGAGTGAGCTGAAGAATCATTTCAAAAGAACTGCTCTTTCAAGAACATTCTCCCACAGAGAAATGTGAGCAATCTTAACTGCCAGCCCTCCAGAGAACATAAAAGCATTGCCTGCCAAGAACACTTAGCCCAAGAGGCACCAATTCATAAAATATCAAGACTTTTCCATCTCTCAAGCTAGCTAACAGGTATTGAATTGGTCCAAAGGTGTTGGACACCTTTGTACATAATTTCATTCTTTATTCACAACAATTTCATCCTGTTAAGCATTTTAGAAATTAGAATACTAATCTTAGAAACACTAAGGGGTTTTAGAGACACTAAAACCCCTAGTGTCTAGTTTAGAGACACTAAAACACTAAGACACTAAGTGTCTTAGAGACACTGTGGGGTTTTACATAATACCCCACAGCCACTATGCAGCAGAGCTGAAATTGGAACTTCATTCTCTCCGATTCCAAAAAGTCTACGGTTGTCACCACTCTATTGTATGTAAGATCTAGTTTGCTAGGTTTACAAAATGGTAAGTCTTTACTTTTTTAAGTATTGCTCCTCTGGAAAAGTTCTATTGGGTTATGTTATGAAAGACTTCCAAAAATAGAATGAATCTAACATATTCTTGTAAAAGGACAACTATGGTAGTCATCACCCAGCTATTCATCCCCCAAGTAATGTGAGAATATGCACTCTGGCCAAGGGGCAAGTTCTGACCAATGAGTAGGAATGATGTCCATCTTTTCTAGGCTAGAACATATAATTGTTTACTCTTCCACATCTACTGGCAACCCTTCAAATAACTGTTGTTCCATCTGCCAGGTCACTGAAGACCCATCATGGACAAGTAGCAAGAGCAAAAAAATAAAAATAAAAACAAAAAACAAACAAACAAAAACAAACAAACAAAGCAAACCTTTGTTATGCCATACACCACCAAGATCTGAGTGATTATTTGATACACAGCATAGCATAGTTTATCCTGATACAAATTGGACCCTCTCTGAGTTTTACTAGGGATGACAAATTAATAGTTTTACTAGGAATGACAAATCACTAGTTCTATTTATGTAAGACACATGCCCACAGAAAACATTTGTATGTGTGTATATGTATGTGTATATGTGTGTATGTGTATGTTACTAATAAGTCCATTCAAAATTAAAAACTCCAAGTCCATTAGTGGAACACACTCCTCTAGGTATTTTGTCAGTATGACCGTTCAATCTGACAAGGCAGCTGATAATGGAAAACCAAATAATAGCTGCACTCAGACCACAAACACCTCCTTGGAAGGAAAATGCATATGCGAGCCAAGCAAGGGCAAAAAGAACGTCTCTCAAAAAAGAGCCTAACCATGTTAATGTTTCTGTGGAAGATATACATTAATTCATTTAACAAATACTGGGAAAGCTACCATGTGCCAGGCATTACCCAAAGTGCTAGAGAGAGAATAGTAAATGGAACAGACAGAAACCCCTCCAAAGGGTTACATTCCAAAGGAGTAAGGGAGGAAAATGACATAGCTCCAAAAGTATTTAATTGTGCTGGTACATTCTCTTCTTATTTTTCATGATCTGAACATCCATCTGAACAAACGAGAAATGCGGCAAACCAAAAACCTCCCTCATGCCTCAACATTTAGGGTAAAGTGTGAAACAATATGCATGTTAATCTAACCTACACTGTCTGAGGCCCTGAATTGCAGGTCACTAATTTGGCTTAAACTCTTAAATACTAGTTTTCCTTTCCCTTCATAGGAAACAATAGCTCTTTCTTCTTCTGGCTGCACCTGGTGTCCTGCCCACTGGCCTAGAGAAAGAAGTGGAGTCGATGTTTTAATCATCACATCTGGCATCTAAGTTTCTTTTCATTCCCTTGGGAACTCCTGAAGATATTACTCTGCCTAGGGCAAGTATCCACTCAGGCCAGAAAGCTCCAGAGCTAGAGTTTAAAGTCAATGGTAGGGGTGCCTGGTAGGTGAGTTAATCGGTTAAGCATTTGACTCTTGGTTTTGGCTCAGGTCATGATCTCAGGGTTCATGGGATTGAGCCCCATGTCAGACTCTGTGCTGACAGCACAGAGACTTCTTAGGATTCTCTCTCTCCCTCTCTCTCTCTGCCCCTCACCTGCTCTTGCATGCAGTCTCTCCTTCTCAAAATAAATACACTTTTTAAAAAGCAATAGAGTCAACGGTAACAACATTTGTTACTCTAACTGGTATGTTTGCATAGAAAATACTGCAACTCATGGTCAACTATCATTTAATGTATGTGCCATCTCATCCAAGAATGACAAAGACAGTAACAGTACCACCTCATTTATTTTATTTTAATAGCTATGAGCTATATCCTTTCTCATATAGTGCAGTATTGGCCAGAATGCCCCAGTCACTGTTCTAATACTATACTGTAAGGCCAAATCTGACTAGTCAATCATTCTTATATTAATAAAGCACAACAGCAAGTGTATGTTGATTAACTGCTTGTAAAATATCATTTTTCATTGAAAGAAACCAGGACTCCTTAATAAATGGCTGATTTTAGAACCTTGACAAGAAATGTACAAAAGAAGCCTGGGACATCTCATTGTGCCAGAAAGCAAGCAAGCTTTCAAAGACTGATGGGGTCAGTCAACAGGTCATATAAAAAAAAAAAAAACAACAACAACGACAAAAAAAAAAACAGAAGCCAGACTGAACGGGCTCCCATGAATCACTCTGGGACTATTCAAGCTATAAAAAAAAAATTACTTCATTAGACTGAAACACTGTGTGTGTGTGTTTGCGTGTGTGTGTGTGTGTGTGTGTGTGTGTGTGTTGTGTGTGTATACATTAATATATATAATTATATATTTCAGTTTATAATCTTATTTCAAAAATTTATTAGTCAAAAAAATTCATTAGTCGTCATTACAGGTTGCAAGAGCCCGAACTCATGATGCTGGAAATTGATGACAATAACAAAGAGAAAGAATCAAGCATTAAAAAAATACGTAGGCTGAGCCAACTACTTAGCCTCTCAGGGTTCCAGTTTCCTCATTTATAAAATAGTACTAGTAGTGCCTACTTGATAGGCTTTTTGTGAGGAATACCTGAAATAATAGCATATGAGATCTCAAGAAATTATAAAGTACTATATACATGTAAAGGATAGCTGTTATTACTATGTGGACAGTTTCCAAACAAAACAGATCTCTGGGGGGTTTCAGACGCCTATCTTCTGGATTCTTATTCTTATCCAACCGTGAGGAGTGATTCAACATTCTCAGCCTCTGATCCAATAAGTTTAGCTAAGGGGTTAAGTGTAGATTGTCTATTCTGATATAATTTGCAATCTCCCCCTCAAAACCTATGCTGGATTATAAGTACTACCTCTCACTTGCCAGCGATGAAGTATGTTCCCAAAAGGCCTAGCTAATGGTGCAAGCTGCATGTCCATATACTCCCTGAGGTCTCCAGCATAACAAGGTCCCTGGTGATTGTCATCACTGGATGAAATCTTGGCCCTTCCAAAGGAACCATTAGAGGGCTGGTGGCAATTTAACAGTGGTGGCTTGTTACCTTGCCTTCCTTGCTTAGGTAAAAAGCTCCTGTAGGACACTTGTGTAACCAAGTAAAAAAGCATAGAGTACATATTGCCCCTTGTAGGAAGGAGAATTCAGCTCTTACAATCCAAGCGAAGCAAAGACCTCAGAGATGTTCAAAGAGACAAATGGATCCCAAGTGAACATGGTTGGATGACTGTGCCCCAAATTTTGAATGAAAGCAGTAAGGAGAGAAAATATCTGAGAGGTGGAATTCAAGAGCGAGTCGTCCAGGAATTAGTGATTATTTTTCATGGCATCCTTGAGAGAGAATACTGAGTACTGTCTCACATCCCCAGCTCCTGGCCCTGAGACTTGTGTGTAAAAAAACATGTAATAAGTGAGGCAGATATCTAGGATTGTCTGCATAACAACCAAGTTCTTAGAATAGCCTATCTCCTCAACTATATGACTATCATGACCGCATCCATGTGGAGAAACCTAAAAATCACTACCTCAGCCAGGTGATCAAGGTTAACATCATCAGCGACAGGTCAAGTTAATAGCAGGCACCCTTGATATGGCACTGCTGTGATGATCTTCCCCAACAGCAGTGACCCCAGTCTAGCCAAGGAAAAAACATTCCCTGGAACTCTCTGTACTGTCTTTGCCAGTTTTCTGTAAATTGAAACTATTCTAAAATAAAAATTCTTATTAAAATTATATTCAGGGAAATAGAAGAAAGAATGGATTCAATGTCTTTTTTTGATAAGAACTGTGTGAAAATCATTGTGGAAGGGGATGATGGTGGCTATCACTAATACGATACCAAAGTGGAAAAGCTGTGCAGTGCCGAATCAGGAAATAATTGTGGTTATAGAGGTATGGAATAAAATATTTTTCTTTAGAAAAAGGAACTGGGGCACCTGGGTGGCTCAGTCAGTTAAGCGTCTCGCTCTCGGTTTCGGCTCAGGTCATGGTCTCAACGTTCATGAGTTCAAGCCCCACATCAGGCTCTGAACTGACAGTGTGGAGCCTGCTTGGGATTCTCTCTCTCCATCTCTCTGCCCCTACCCTGCTTACACTGCCTCTGTCTCTCTCAAAATAAATAAAATTTTTTTTTAAACTTAAAAAAAAAAAGAAAAAGGAACTGAGGAAATGAATACAAAATAGGGTAGGAAATGAATACATAATGAATACAAAATAGGGTAGAAAAGCCAGATCAAAAACCAGAGTGAGATGAGTATATAAAATGTATGCCACAAAGACCTATCCATTTTCCAGAAGTGTGCAGAAATTTGGCTAGAGCTTTCCTCCATCCAGATGAAAGAGGGAAAGAGGCATGATTGGGCACATGTAGTGTCCATATGACAAATACAGACCAGGTGCCTAGAAAAAAATCCCACTTTTTCCTGATATTCAGGTCAGAGAGAAAGTTTTCTCCTGCATCTTCCTGTGAACATCATATTTGTCATTCCTACACTAAATTCAGCAATGAATTTCTCTTTGGTTCATTTCTGTGCCCAAGGCAATAGAGCATTTCAGCAATACACAGTTTGATAATAGCAAATTATATGAAGGTTTAGAAGCAGACACATAACTATAACACAGCCACTAAGTCAAGATAGTCCATTGAGGTGGGAGTTGGACTGACATCCTCTTCAGAAATTCAAGGAGACTGATAAGAACCATATCAACTCTACACAGAGACAAGCCAAAGGTGGGGGCCAAATAATTAGTGGACACTACAATATTTCAGGCTATGCAGTAGGAATAAAGGTGTCATGGATGAATAAGAAATGGCACCTGTCCTGGAGGCCATTACATTCTGGGGAAGAGGTATTTAAAGAAGTTAGCCACCAAACTGTTGCATGTCATGTGACTAGTTTAAAGAGGGAGTAGTTGATTATACCCTAATGGTGGTAAGGAAGGTGATGTGTGAGATAGGAAATGTTTTTTAAAGAAGAGGTATTTAGGATGGCTACCCTGGTGACGTTGTAGTGGATCTATAGGAAGTGAAGATTCTGGGACACACAGGAGTTGGGGGTGCCACCCAAGTGAAATAAAAAGATTGGTTGACTTCTAACTCCGTTTCTAGCCCACAAACTGGAAGGAACCAAAACTATACTAGTCAATAACTTTTTTGATGGTAAGTAACTGAATCCCAAACGATATTGCTTGAGGGGAGAAAAGAATGTTCTGGCTTGGTGAATCAAGAATGTATGGATCAGCCAAACCATGGAAGATCCAGGTACAGCTGGGCCTTCTCCATGTTGCGGTCCCTTTCTGAGATGCCTGCCTGCTCTCTTTTCCACCTACTTATAGTCTTGCCATCCTCCAAAGCCCAACTCAAGTTTCATCTCCTCTAGGAACCTCTCTACACACACACCCCTACCCAGGGGGATGGAATGTGCAAGGGAGGAGATTGCCACCTCCTAAGGAGCACTGTTATTGGTTGAACCAGTGCTATTTTCCAGGTGCTGTGCCAGCTGCTATCAGCCTCTTATATTACATCACGCCCACCCAGATAAGCTAGGATAATCACCCCATCTCAAGATCCTTAACACCTGCAAATTCCCTTTTGCTGTATTGGGTAACATACAGTTTCTGGGGATTAGGACATGGATATCTTTGGAGTGCCTTTATTCAGTCTACCACCTTGGGCTTGGCCTTGGCCTTCATTCATTAAAGGACCAAGGAGCCCTGTTGATGTCTGAGCACATGAGAGATACTCTCTTCTGGATATCATGTGGGGTAACAATGAACTCTGAAGGTGAAAAATGTCACTGTTTGATCATTGTCATCAACAAGCAACTTTTAGCCACAGACTTCATGAAACCCAATCCTTGTTGCCAGCAACTGACATCCACAAAGGTACAAGCAGGCAAAGTTTATATTCAAACCAGTCAGTAACATTCTCTCAAAATTATTTCCAAGTGAGATTATGTCAGGACAGTCACCTAGTAGTGAGGTGAGACTTCCGATATGATTCCTTTAGCTGTCCTTTTCCAGGTTTGCCAAGCTACATCCAGCTATATCACAATAGTCAAGCATGCCGATGTTCTAGACTGTTTGGAAATCATGAATGAGGCTCTGATTATAGGTCATCTAAGCACAATGGATCTTGATATTATCAACTCCATGGACAAGAATAATCCACTAATGTGCTGGGGCTTAGCACTGAATCATAAAGGGAAGTTGTTCCTGCATTTCCTCTCTCCCCTCCTAGGTGTCTCTTATAAGCTGCTGTCCCTTTAACCACAGGTTGTCCAGAGAAACGTCAACTCCCCTTCCAAGGGATTATGATCCTCCCAATTGTGCACCAGAGTCTCAGGACTACAATGGAACAGATGCCACCAAAAGAAAAGAAGGAAGGAACCAATTTCCTGGCTGAGGCAGAGCTGAGTCTTATGAAGGAGTCGAAGGCCTTTCTGGAACAATAATACCATCTTTGGGTAAGAGAAATAATGCATGTGGTAACATGGAAGTAACTCTAATAATGAGAACTTGTGCAAGTGTGTTTAAATGTATAGAACAGCAGTAAGAGAGGTCACACTGCCTTGCTGTAATTGGATAAGTGCCGATCCAACACTGAATAAAAGTCTCTTTGATGGGAAAATTGATTCTTCTACTTTACAAAGATTGATAGAAATATAACAAATATTTATGATAGCATTTCCTTGCATTGCCTTTGGAGACAAGAAATGCAGGCTAGAATTGATGCTGCTCGCTAGATGAATAGCTTTTGGTAAATCACTTACCTCTCAGTGCCTTGGTCACTTTATATGTAAAACAAAATGCCTGCGTCCAAGAGGTGTTAAGAGAATTAAACAAGATAGTGTATAAAAATACGTCACAGTGCTGAGTGCACACCAATTGCCTAAACATCTTTCCACTGTTAAAGTTTGCCTTAACACATTGGAAATCACTAAGACTTTAAAAATCACCTATTTCGAATCTCTCACTTTTAAAGATATCTTCTGGAAATATTTTGTTAAATATGTGTATGTACAAATTTCTACGTAGATAATGTCTTGACCTAAAAAACTCAGTGATTCTCATATTTGACCCTGGAATCATATGGACTTCCCACAGGATCCAAAGCCAGGAAATGGCTATGTTCAATGCAAAATGGCGGCTCCTCGGAGATTCGTGGTCTCCTTAAAGGCGTATCCATACAAATCTCAGAAAATCAAAAGCAGACCAAAGAGATAGAAGAAATGTTACTGGCAAAACAATTTTACAGTTTAACTGAAAAATCCTACTCTGTGATATCTTGATTTGTATTTTATTAGTAATGATTATGTTTGCATATGCAAGACCTATTTCACTGATTAGGCACATAACATGGGTAATGCTAAAGTGTATATTCAGATCAAATCTGTTTTATGATATTTAGTTTTTGATTTATTGCTAGTTTTTGATTTAGTTTTGATTTGTTGTTGCAATGCATAGCCTCTATCCACACCATCTAGGTAGGTTACAGACATATGGGAAATCAGAACAATTCATGAAAAATCATTTTTCAATTTGGAGGAGAAGATGAAGGAGATTTGCTTTAAAAACTATCTGCTCTATTATCGGCACTATTCTTCTTAGGAAGCAAGAATGTTCCAAGTATCTCATGTCTTGAGAATCTTTCCAATTCATCATTAAACTAGGACCAAGAAAGGTCAAAATGATGGAAATGAAGGCTAGAATGCTTCAGACTGATGGGGGCTCAGTTCAGCGCCAAGAGCCTGGAGCACAGTGACAGGGCATAAAAGAGGCAAAATAAGCCACCAAAATGTTGATAGCTTCAATCCAACAGCTTTTCTAGTTTGGGTTTTTTTGTTTTTTGTTTTTTTGTCTTATTGTTTGTTTGTTTTTTTGGATATCAAACAGCTAAAGCCTTCTGCCATAAATAATTTTGAAGTTTGATTCTTAATGTGAAGCATTTACTGAGTCCAAGCCACCCACCAGGCACTGTGCTAGAGTGCTCATTTTAACCCCACAGCCAGCCAGTGAAGAAGGTACTTCCATTACTCTCATTGCACAAATGTGATGAAACTTGGAAATGCTAAGCAATTTGCAAAGGGCATGCAGAGAGACAAGCGTGGATGCAAGCATGTGTGGTGTGTGTGTATGTGTGTGTGTGTGTGTGTGTGTGTGTGTGTGTGTGTGTGTGTTTAGGGGAGAAGTGGGGTCTCACTTTCAGTAAAATGCTAAATCATAAACATGGCCCCCAATACTCTCCCTCTCCCTACTCTTCTCTACTCTTGTTACCTCCACCACACTTGCCTAGGTGATCCCTCGTCTGTCTTCCTTGACATAATGGAGAGTTTAATACCAATGGTATTGCCATAATTAGCTCTTCCTGGGATACAGTAAATTGCATTTGCACCAAATGGGCTTTCGCTTCTCCAGACGTCTCTCTGAACAGCAAAGGAGGCTTGGCAACAATGAAGGGATGGTACACCCTACACCCTTTGCTCTACTATTTATGTTATCACCATGTGGCAGACTCAGGCACCCTTTGCACCTGCAGATTTTTCCACTCCATACAAGGCAACTAAGTAGGACTGAAAGGCATATTCACATTTAGCCTTACTGTGACATACAAACTTAGGCAGACAAGCATTTCCTAAGACCAAGTTTAATTTCCCAAATATCCAGCACATTCCTTTCATACATGCAAAAGGCCCTAGAAGGGATGGAAGTTTATTCTGATTTGAGGAGATTGTGCAGAGATTAAAAAAACAAACCCTCCCCTCATTCCTCAAGCATCTTAAACTCTTTGGCCCAGTCAGATCCCAAGTCACATGCAGAGGGTAGCCCCACATGCTTCAGGTGATCCCAAGGCAAAGGGGAGAAAAAAAAAAGGCTGAAGGGTGATGGGTATGAAATTTAGTTTGTCTAAGACCACTCTAAATGACACATACAAAAATATAAGTTGGAGTGAAGGCAGTTTGCATTTTCGAACCATAAGGATAACCTTAGATTTTGTGAACACGTTAATCCCCTAGACAGAAACAGGAAAGGAAGAAACAGCAAGAGCAATGATTCCACATTGAGGAGGTCCAGGGAATATGAGGCATGCCAGGAGACTTCCAGGTGGAGTGTGGGGTCATCCTACTTGGGTTATTTCCAGGAACACACTGGAAAAGTCCTAAGGTCCTCACCTCTAAATACGTTTGGCTTCTAAACTTACTATAAGGAGTTGAGAGGCAGAAAATAGAGAAGCCCATAGACACTTGGGTTAAGGTTATGCATTTGGAAAATAAGAAAAACAAGCAGACGTATCATACAACACACAAAACAGACACAGTGCCAGGAGAGAGCACTGAACAGAAAAATGAGAGTTTCCCAGAAGAGTTTTACTGAAAACGGCCACGGTGTTTACTGTATCCTTCTTGGCCCTTTTAGAGTCTGTGTTGTTCTCACTCACAGGAGCAACTTCTGGATCTGCAAAAGGCCCTAGAAGGGATGGAGGTTTATTCTGATTTGAGGAGATTGTGCAGAGATTAAAAAAACAAACCCTCCCCTCATTCCTCAAGCATCTTAAACTCTTTGGCCCAGTCAGATCCCAAGTCACATACAGAGGGTAGCCCCACATGCTTCAGGTGATCCCAAGGCAAAGGGGAGAACCACCCCTAAACCTTGATGAAGACCCATAAACGCCCTGGCTCAGGTGTTTTCATAACTCATCAAACAACTACGGATGGCTGGTGGCTCACCTGGACAGATACACATTAGGCTGAGCCTCATGCCTCCCATAGCCCAGCACATGGACTGTGTATAGCACACATCTGCTGAAGCCCTATGTCTGCTTTTGTGTCTACAGCCCCATTCCATCTCCACAAGAGACACCTGTACCAACACAGCGTGTGGGAAATGACACAAAGATGATATGTTGATCAAGAGAAACTCAAGGAATGTGGTTATGGCGGCAAACGCTTTTCCCTCGCATTGCAATGGTTTGTGGTACCACCTCTGCACCTTGTCCAAGACTCAACAACAACAACAATTAGATGAAGGTGCTTTGCAAGTCAAATCATACTGCTCAGATCATCTTACCACGCGGTGTAGGTAGAGAGGTCCGGGGTGGTCCCCAGGGCCACCAAGGTTCAGGAGGTGGACATGCCCTATAGCCCATGGGGGGACCTCTAGGGTAGGGTGTGCAGAATCTTCCAGTTAACAGAGGAGGTCCCCATGGATCCACGCTGCCCTGCAGAACAGAAGTGTCAGCTATGTGCATATAGCAGACAAGACAACCAATACCAAAAGCAGCTGAAACCCACAGAAGAATATGTCAGCACCTGCCAACTTCTCAGCCACCAGGATCCAAGGGAGTAGCATCAGTACCTGAAAACCCCATCTCTCCCACTGGGTACCACCTACAGCTTAGGCAAATAAATGCTGGAGGTTAAAGTACGGTCACCACATGTCCCTGCCCATGGCTTAGAATGTAGAACAAAATGATCTCATTTTAGAGGAATCAAAGAAGTAATTCCAATCTAATGAGGTAGCATATTCCAGACAGTCAGACATCTATGTCCAGGATCACCCTGCATCCCTCCACTACAGTGACTATAGAAGCTCTGGTTTTGGCATATTCCAAACACAAAAAAAAATTGAGTGCAAATAAACACCTGATTCTCTGCACCCGAAATCACAGCTACTACTGGGGAAAAGTTCTGCCTGCCAGCCCCTCACTTTGCCTGCTCTGCTTCCCTCCCTGAGAAAGACCTCTTCCCCCTCTTTAGAAGTGCTTTCAAAGGACCAAGAGGCCACTGGGGAGTTGGAGATGCCTGGAGTCTTGCAGGAAACTGAGAAAGTGTTTGCTGTGAGGAACATATTACTTATCAATGACTACTAAACCCACATGTATTTATCTGAATTCATAAGGAATTTTGATATTGAACACACTACAAGACACAGAGTAATACATCCTATGGAAAAAAAAGAGGCAGAAATTCATGTAACAGAATTAATGAAAATGTATTTTGATATTGGTATAAATTCCTAGGGATGTGTCAGCTCTAACACTGACTGGAGACACAACAGAACCTGTTCATATGAACTTGTGTTCAGAATATATTTACCTAAGATACAGCTTAAAAGGATTCCATTGAGGAGGGCACCTTTTGGGATGAGCACTGGGTGTTGTATGGAAACCAATTTGACAATAAATTTCATATATTGAAAAAAAAAAAAAAGGATTCCAAACAGCTCATTTACCAACAAAGATGTGAAGGTGGTGAGTTATGACAATGACTTTGTCTAAGACCATTCTGAACTGTACAAGACACACAATATGAAAATGGAGAGACGTCTTTTCGAATTCCCAGTTAACAAACAGTCTTAACATGCTAATCACATAACCAGAAAGAGGAAAATAACAACAACACTGATCCCACAGAGAGGCAGTATAGTAGGAGTCAACAAGCTTAGATACTTTAGTATGGACTGCAGTGTATCTTCCTGGTGTTATCTCCAGAACACATGGGAAAAGCCATAAGGCCCTCAATCTCTAAGTTCCTTTGGCTACTAAACGTACCAGAAAATGATGACAGGCTGAAAAGAGAGAAACCCATAGACTCTTGGGTTAAGTTTGTGCCTTTGGAAAATAGAAACAGGCAGACATATCACACAACACACAAAACAGGGAAAAGGCCACAGCATGCTGTACTGCAAATGAGGGTTTCCCGACAGACTTACAACTGAAAATGGCCCCAGCATTTACCTTGTCCTTTTCAGCATTTTTGGTAAAGTGCTTGTTGTGACTTACGGGAGCGACACCAGCTTCTGGATCGGCTAAAGGCTCTGGAAGGAGTGGAGGTTTTTTTTAAATTTCGGTAGACACTGCAGAATTCAAACAAACACCACATTTTGTGACATCTTAAACTTTTCTCCACACTCAGGACCATAAGGAAAGGCAGAGAATATCCCACAAGCCTCAGGTGACCCCAACGATAAGGGGGAGATCCACCCCATCATTTTAATCAAGAAATCATAGGGCCCTGGTTCATGTCCTTCATAACTAGTGAAATAATTATCGACAGGTCAGCTCAAATACAAATCTGGAAATCGTCACCAAAACAACCATTTCTCAATATACATTAGGGGCAATAACTTACCATCTCATTACAGATAAAAATTAAAATGAGAGTGTCAATTGGTAGATAACATCAATAAATCCCCAACAAAAGAGCATGAGTGTGTTTCTTCTGGCTCCAGGTGAATTGTTCAATCTTTCAGCTTATATATAGGCTGCCTTCCATATGTGAGTAGGTATCACATAACTAATTTCAAATAAAAATGTACTTAGACTAATATTATAGTCAAGAGAAAAGATCTGGCCCTGTCCCTTGAGGACGTTTCCACAGGACCCTGGTTCAGGTGTTTTCATAACTGATCAAGCAACAGATCTCAACTAGCTAGAAATAAAGTTAGGGGTATGTCTCATCCTTCAGTGAGCCCAACACATGGTCTCTATACAAGCTACATCATAAGAAGTGGTATGTATGTCAGCTAAACAAGGCCTGTTTCTTCTGTATAAGAGACATGTGCTTCCCAGCTCACTATGTGGAAATGACAGCCCATTTCATGCATGTCCTGAGAAACTTAGAGAATGTTACAATGTCCTCAGTCCAGCTGACCTGAAAGACCTGTGGTGCCATCACTGCATCTTCTACAAAATACTCAACAAGAAAAAAGATGAAAAATGTTTTATAAGTCAACTTCTACTATTCATATCATCTTACCAAATGGTGGAGGTGGAGGTGGAGGGTAAGGTCCCAGAGGCCACCAGGGTGCAGAAGGGGTGGGTGGCCGATAGCCTATGAATGGAGATAAAGGGCAGTCCATGGGGTACAGAATGGAGGGCACCTCTGGGAAATGAAATTTTCTTGAAGCCACATTGACCTGCTGGACAGGAATTAAACTTTTGAGATATGTTAGTGTAAAAGGTGAAAAATCCAACACTGACACCAACATAGCTGAACCCCAATGAAGCAGAAACAGTGCCTATCTCCTTCCCTTCCTCCTGGTTTCAATAAGGCAGCATTAGTGCCACAAAACCCCACCCTTCCCACTGTGTCCCTCCTAGAGCTTCTAGGAGTTTGAGGAGCCAAGACAGTAAATTTCTGGCAGCATGCATGGTACTGGCTGTGCCTCCAAATGTAGGAAGGAAGTGGCCGGCCGTAGAGGATCAGAGAGATAATTCTGGACTACTAAAGCAAGTTTGTTCTACACACACAGGCATCTATTTCCAGGACTACTCTCTGCTCAGCCCTTCACTACCTCAATAGTTCCATTTTGGCATATTAAGAGCAGAAATAAGTAAGGGGAATTATGATTTCATATCATTCATTTAAATCTTTAATCCATCTCCAGTTAATTCTTGTGAGTGGTTTAACCCCAGTGACTCATGAGAGAACCTTCTACAGGCCTTTCATGTCCGAGCTCTGATTCTCAGAACTCTGCAAGGTAAGTATGGCCACCTGCTCTAAATGTAAGCAAACAGGTTCTAAGAGGAATGAGGATCAAAAGGCTTGCAAAATGTGAAGCAGGAGTTGATACCAGCTCTGCCTGCAAGGTCCTGCTGGCAGCCTCTGCTCACCTGGCTCCGTCTTTGGACCTGCTGTCCTAAGGCACAAAGATCTATGGGGAGATGGCATCCTAGAGCCCTCAGGGGAATTGGGAAAGTGTTTTCTGCATGAACAATACAGGAGTTAGTTAAGAAAAGTTATAGATATATGTGAATTCACAGGTAATGACAAATTTTACGTACACTATGACATGCAGGCTAATTTTGTCCCATGGAAAAATATGTTTGGAATTTGAAATGACAATTAAAACGAATATGTTCTGATATCAAGGTGGAAAATACAGATAAGGTATGAAGAGAAGATGCCAGCTATGACAGCTGCACAGGCTATAAAAGAACCTGGTTACATGAACATGGCATCAGCTCTTTTCCAGAAACTGGCACATCAGACCTGACTTTCACTCTCTATTCCTTCAGTTCCAGTGTACTTTTTCTACTGCAAATATGTCTTTCCTGATAATTCGTAATATTTTGACTGCTTAAACTGCTGCAGTGACTCTACAAAAGCACGTTTCAAAAAGAGATGGGACAACTGATGAATTATTAAACTTAGAAAAAGATGAACTTTGAATAAGAGCATTCAAGATTGCTAAGCACTCCTCAGAAAGTTGGGCTTTTCATGTTTTTCAGTTAGTGAAGATTACAATCGATGTTCTAAACAGGTTAATGACTAACTCTGGACAGAAAAGGAGTAAAATAACAACAATAATTCTGTTTCAGTTTCCAGGTACATTCCCATGAAAGGAGGTCTAGAAGAAGTGAGCCAGGCCAGGAGACATAAGGGTAGAGTGAGGAGTCATCCTCCTCATGTTATTTCCACACACACACAGTGACTGCCCTGTGGTCCTCAGCCTCTAAGCACTTATGGCTTCTGGAGGCACCACCAAAGATGACAAGCTAAGAACAGAGAGGCCCTTAGGCTCTTGGGAAAGAGTTTTACTCTTTGTAAAGTAAATAACACCATAGAAATATCTCAAAATACACAAACTAGAGACAAGACCCGGAGAGAGTGCTGTATAAAGAGTTAAAAGATTCCAGAGAGAGAATTACAACTGAAAATGGTCACAACGTTTACTTTGACCTTCTCTGTGTCCATAGTAAGGACAGAATTCTTGTTCTTCACAGAAGCTGCACCAGGTTCTGCATTTGATAGAGGCCAAAGAAGGGGTGGAGGTTTATTCTGACTTGCATAAACTGGATGGAAAAAAAAAAAACCCTCCATGCCTTCCTCCACCATCGTACACTGCTTCCTATAATCAGGTCCCTTACCAGAGACAGAGGGTTTCCCACAAGGCACAGGTGACCCCTTGGGACTCAGGGGACCCTTGAGGAAGGCACCAGAAGGCCTTGGTTGGATACTTGATAATCAACCAACTATGGACAGCTCAGGGCTCAATTCATTGGAAATCAACACTAAAATAAGGGTCTCCTAATACACATCATGGGAAATGACAATTTATCACAGATTAAAAATTAAAATAAGAATGGTTTAGGATAATGTCAGTAAACCATCAGCATGAACAGCAACCTGTCCTTTTCTACAAGGCATGGGTGGGATTTTTCAAATGTTTTACTGTATATATCATTTGCCTTATGTATCTGACAAGGGATTATGTAAGTATTCATGAACAGAAATTGCCTTGACGAGACTAATACTATACTAATGAGGAAAGAAAAGGTTAATTCCATGTGGAACGACCTGCAAAGTTTTAGAGTTACACTAATAAAATAACATTAGAGGAGTGAAATTTCACAAGGATTTACTTTACTAATAGGGTACTATAGTTCACAATACACACAAAAAACTTTTTAAAGAATTAAGGGACTCCAAACAGGAAACAAATGTCTGCTTTCTTTATAGAAAGCATGTTTTCTATGGAGTATTTATCCAAAAGCCAAATCAAGGAAGCTCATCAGGACATACAGCCTACAATTCTTGCTGTTGTTCATGTTATTCATGTGAAACAAAAGAAAAAGCCTTCAACATTGCCTCAAGGTGGAAGGGGGGGATGACCCACATCCGTTCTAGCACCCACTCTCCAGTTAAGTGTAACTGGGAGGTTGCAGATGGGCCCACAGTCGGTGGAGGGGCGTGAGCTCCACCACTCACAAAGGACAGACCCAAAGAGTCCTGCTGACTGGGGGCATCTGAGGGAAACAGTGTCCTGTCACCACTGTGAGACAACCTGTGCCCTCTAGTAACCACTTGGGACTGTTTGCAGGAGACCGAACAATTATACCCACTGGAACAAGAAACCGATTGTGTGGATGTTGCCCCAGAAGTTAAGCTACTGCATTTCACAACGTGCTCCTTACCTCTCCATGGAGGTATCTCTCTGTCAGGTCCTGCTGCCATTGGTTTGTGCCTCCTGGATTCCTCTGGAAGCCTCTGTTTGTGGATGACTTCCAGTCTTGAAGATTGAGATGAACCAGTTTCACTAAGAGTTACCACACCCAGGCCCCCACTGGACACCAACAGTTTAGCCTTTTTAAAAACCTCACAATACCCTTAAAAGAAATATGTCAAAATCCTGTACCTGCATTTCAAGTAGGCGACCTCCCTGCTCTGCTCTGCCATCACCTTCTCCAGCTCACAAGCCCTGAGTGGGGAGAAACACATCCACGTTCAGCTGTGGCAGAGTACACACAAGAGGAGGAGAGAAAAACATTCTTACCCAGTTGTCCTGAGACACTTTCTCACAAAGAGCAATCTGAAAGAGTCAGCACATCAATAAAAACCCATGTGGAGGGATTCAGTGTCCCGTTATGATCATCTGCATTAGGTGCTGGAGGACTCAGGAACTACTGGGCAGCGTGCAGGCTACCTGGTGTCCGAAGGTGAGCTCTGACTGCTGCAGCTGTTCTTGTGTTTCTTCTACTCTTCTCCTGGGAGTGCAATTGCTTTCATCAGATGAAGCACCATGTTGAGGGTGACGTTAATTGGCCCAGGTTCCCATTATAAGAACTGAACTCTCATACACACGATCCAATCATATAAGACACATTTCACATGAGGAGGAAGAGTACAGAAAACTCAAAGCCATCGCTACATCATCTTGGATTTATTATTTAATGCCTGTGGGGTTCTGCGTTGACATGGTCTCCTTACCAGTGGCGACAGCTCCCTAATCCTGCAATGAGTATCTTTCATCATAAAATTCAAGTCTTCTTTCCCTTATATCCTTACCAATTTCTCACAGCTACTACAAGTGGGTCTCTAAAATGGGATGGTCATACTTGTCCATGTGATTCATCCTCCACCAAACTGCTTCCTGAGGTTTGTGATAATTTCCAGCACCTCCAGAAACGTGTGCGGGAACCACATTTCCACACAGTCTGGCCAACAATGGGGATCAGGAAATCTTTAGTGGCTTAACTGGTTTAGAATAATATTTTTAACTTAACATCTGGAAAATGTCACATTCTTCTTGAAGTCTCTATAAAAATAAATGTCTCCTGAATATTTGTATAGATTTGTGTGCTACTTGGGTCTAAACCCTGTACAAAGTTTCAAGATAATCCAATGGACGTGTGTGAGCTGCTGGTAGGAGCTGAACTCACTTGTAGTTCCATAGCTCTTCTGCAGCTAATTTCAGTTTCTCCTCTGCGGCTGACAGCTGCTTCTCCCCTTCCACCTGCTCCCACTCTTTCAATCCCAGCTTCCTATGAGGGGAAAGAAACATAGATTACCTGGTAGCCCATGTGAAATTCTGCCTTTCTTCTCTCCCCCAAATCTGAAGGCAGGACTCAAATGTCCCCTCTCCCTTTCCCCATAAATGTACAGATCCACAAACACAACCGGGGGAAGCACTGATGCCCCCCCATTAAGGGACTAAACAAACTCAAACTCCAGCATGCTGGCAAGTCTTTGGAAACTCTGAGCTTCTCTTCACAGCTCTCTATTCCTACTCATCAATACATCACATAAATATAAAAAAGCCCACATGAGATGCACTAAGTGCCCTCCCAGGCTCAGGCTCCTGTGATTGGGACTGCATAAGCGTATTTCTTTTCAATGTACAAAACCAAGCCTGACCAGCCCATCACAATTAAGCACATAAGGATGAAGCAGGGGTTCCTGACTTGTCTGGTTTCTCCCAAGAGCCCTGAATTTTCAATCAAGGCTGGGGCCATGACATTGCCATAGAGACATCTTTCTTGGACATGGTGTCATTCACACTATACCATGACCTACTGGAAATTTCAACAGTTCACAAGGGAACTCCTGACACCTGCCTCAAAGACACCAGTTGAGAAGAATGCAAAATACACTGATGAAAAGAAAATGATGTGAATTGGCCCACCTTCAGAATATTGTCTTCCAGAAAAGGATTGCAGGGAAGGGAAGGGAAGGGAAGGGAAGGGAAGGGAAGGGAAGGGAAGGGAAGGGAAGGAAGGGGAGGGAAGGGAAGGAAGGGGAGGGGAGGGGAGGGGAGGGGAGGGGAGGGGAGGGAAGGGAAGGGAAGGGAAGGGAAGGGAAGGGAAGGGAAGGGAAGGGAAGGGAAGGGAAGGGAGGAAGGGAGGGGAGGGGAAGGGAAGGGAAAAGAAAGAGGAAAAGGAAGGAAAACTGAATTCACAGGATTCAGTACTGCTGGTGCCCCTGATCTCCTACCAGACATAAACTCCCATCTCATCCGCAGAAAGATACCATCATAGTATACCTGAATTCTTCTCCAAATATTTCCTATCCAATGTCTAGAGTTTAACAAAAAATTATAGACATATGGCAGTCATGTTGCTATGATGGGACTGAAATGTAAAGGACAATGAAAATGAACCCTGAGGTTTCCACAAAGTGAAGGAAGATGCAGATCACAGAAATCAAGGCAGAAGGGAGAAACACAGTTCTTTACTGATTACTATGGTAAAAGTATGGTTGGTGTTAAATGTGCTCAAAGAAAGTATAATTATCCCCATTGTCTCACACATTTGTTCTTACAATAGTGTTTGTAACAATTAACTCCTGAAAGTCTCACTCTTCTGTGAGCTTCTGTCTTCGTCCACACATTCCATCAAGAACATCTACATTCTTCTTCCACGTTTCCCGTTCGGCTTCCTTTGCCCCTTCCACACATCTCAATGTATCACAGTTGTTTCCCTGTTCCCTTTTGCTGCCTGTCAAGCATAAAACAGTTTACTTCTGTGTGTGCATCTGTTCTCATGAGTGTGGCCGTGAGGGGGGAGAGGAGAAAGGACAGAATTCCAAAGGCAGGAAGCCACTTTTTACCTTCCCAGAACAAACTCATTCTACTAAATGCAGTTTTCTTCCCTCCAAGCAACACCTATTCCAGGTTACATTTATTAGATGTCAAGACTCCCTGCATCAAATCCTTGATGCATGCACTGGTATCTCCTGACTTTAAGACAGATTTGAGAAAGATGTAATGATTATAGAAGAATGTGAATGTACTTAGCACTACTAAAATGTACACTTAAATGTTTATGATGGGAAACTTTCTAATGTATGTATTTTACCACAATTAAAGAAGAGAAACTTAAAAAGGAAGTAATGATGTTCAATTCTCTGGTTTATATAACGTTTGATAGTAAATTTTGTTACCTGATTCTTTCAGATCTTAAGCTGAGCATTTTGTTTCTGCACAGGATGTTCTTCAGCCTTCCATTTCACTTCGCTGGTCTGAATTTCATTAAGGGGGAGGTGAACCTGAGCAAAACCCTCTCTTTAGTGACTTGATTCCCAAGAAGATCACTCAGTAGATAACATATAAATCTAATGTTCTAAGGCATGAAAGATTTGTTTTTCTTCAAAGCTAAAGTATACAATGGAAATCCTGCAGGAAGTAGAGGGAATTTACTTCTGAAACTTCTGAAGTGTTTACTAAAATAGCACCTTTCAAGTTCTTTGTAGGTTTTTCTTTCCCCAGCTTGCAAGTAGGATAGAAACAAAATGTGTACTAGGCTTTCCAAACAAACACTGGACAATGTGTCACAAAGAAGCATTGTCAATAGAACATACCCCACAGTCAGTCCCTGTATCATTAAAAACAGTTGAGGGGTGCCTGGGTGGCTTGGTCAGTTAAGCGTCTGACTTCGGCTCAGGTCATGATCTCACGGTCCGTGAGTTCGAGCCCCGCGTCGGGCTCTGTGCTGACAGCTCAGAGCCTGGAGCCTGTTTCGGATTCTGTGTCTCCCTCTCTCTCTGCTCCTTCCCTGTTCATGCTCTGTCTCTCTCTGTCTCAAAAATAAATAAACGTTAAAAAAAAAACAAAAACAGTTGATCCAGTTTGGGCCAAAGAGAAAAGTGAGACACATTAAAAAAATGAAGGGTGAAGAGAATAGTGGAAGGTGTAAATTTTTCAGAGCAACTATCTTGCTTTTGAGACAATGGGACTGTCACCGGATAACAAAGACAAAGGGAAGAAAGTGTAAAATCTTTCAAGCCAAACAGCTCAAATGAATGACTTTTCTTTATGGAAGATAAATATTGTCACCAGATTCACTTTCAAAACTCTCTGCTCTGCATTAAGAGGAACATAACTGTTCAACATGGCTAGAAACCTCTAGTGCTCTCTCCCAGCAGCACTGAATGATATAAAAATTAAGCCAGGGTTATGAAAACAAATTCTGCCTAACTCTTAAGTAAAGTGCTATTTTTTTAATATAATAAATAAATAATTAATAAAACCTATTTATTTAGGCACTGTGATGTTACTGCTTGAAACAGCAGTGAACAGCATGGAAGGTTGAGGGGCTCAATTCATCCAATGACCAAAAGGGCTCAAACATCAAATTATGCTAACTCTCCGTAGCAAAACACTCAGGAAGTCCCAATTCTTGACATTCTGATTTACCTCAGATTGCCACAAATCATGCACACTTTGGATGATATCATTAAAAAATTCATTAGTGTGCTCAAGTGCCTCACTGTTATTCTTCAACAAAACATATAGTCATCAGGAATACTTATTCATTACTTTTACTTCCATTTTTAAAGGACAAAGAAGGGATTTTAATACTTTTTTTAATTTATTTTTTGAGAGAGAGAGAGCAAATGTACAGGGGAGGGACAGAGAGAGACAGAGAGAATCCCAAGCAGGCTGACTCCAAGCAGACTCCCCACAGTCAGCACAGAGCCCGACGTGGGGCTTGAACTCATGAACCATGAGATCAGGATCTGAGTCGAAACCAAGAGTTGGGTGGTTAACTGAATGAGCCACCCAGGTGCCCCAGGACAAAGAAGGGATTTTTATCTTCATCTATGTGCCTCGTAAGAGGGAAACTTATTTTGCCACATGGTTTCTTGAGCACATTTCTTTGCTCCATTGATCTACACAAATATGTAACAGAAGATTCAGAATTCAAAAATATTAATTATGGTGACATAAAAACCTGCCTCTGGTGGGTAAGTCATTACAGAAATAAAGAATGTGGTATTTTACATATGTGATGATTGCTTTGAATTTAGCCTGGTATAGAATGGAATGAAACGGGACATCAGGATGAAAGAGGAGACAGCAAAATCAGTGAACCAGAAGTGAACACAATTCCAGGTGAAATCATGAAAATGAAAAAAAAAAAAAAAGGTGGGGGGGGAGGATGATTATACCTTCTGTTCACAAATGGATATTTTTTCTGCAAGGTTTGCATTTTCCTTCATGGAGTACTTAATCTTCTCATAAATTTGATCTAAATTAACCAAAAAGATAAAAAAGCAATCTCTTAAGATTAGTACCAAAACCAGTAAAATCAAATTACCCACTGTGTCAACACCAAAGGCACATGATCTGGCACTGTGGTCACATAAAACATTTGGCATTACTGTGGTCCCTGAAGAAAGCAAGTTTTAATTAGTGGCATTTTATTTTTCTTTCTCTTTTTCTCTCCTTTCTCTTCCCCCCCCTCCCTATTTCTTTTTCTTTTAGAGAGAGAGACCACATGAGTGGGTGATGGGTAGAGGGAGAGAGAGAGAATCCTAAGCAGACTCCATGCTCAGTGTGGAGTCCAACACTGGGCTTGATCCCATGACCCTGCAATCATTACCTGAGCCAAAATCAGAAGTCAGATGCACAACCGACTGAGTCACCCAGGAGCCCCCTAATATCCCATCATTAAGCAACATTCCTCTTAGAATATATGAACAGTTCAAATTGTGCTGACATCACCAGAGGAGAAATGAAGAAAAGTCAAGTATCCTACATACATATATTCTGTCCTTCATGATCAAATAAACAAATCAGTGCAATTACTTTAAAAAAAAAAAGTCAGAAAGAAAATATAACCCACCTAATTTCTTCCAGGTTTTCCCCCACCTTCACCCACCCTTTAAAAATAACGAAAGAGGCACCTGGGTGGCTCAGACAGTTGAGATCCAACTTCAGCTCAGGTCATTATCTTACTGCTGATGAGTTCGAGTCCCACATCAGGCTCACTGCTGTCAACATAGAGCCCACTTTGGATCTTCTGTCCCTCTCTCCCTCTGCCCCCTCCCCACTTACACTCTGTTTCTCAAAAAGAAGTAAGTCTTTTAAATAAATAGATTAATTAATTAATTAATTTATTAACAATAACAAGAGAGGTGGGCGCCTGGGCACCTAGTTGGTTGATTTTGGCTCAGGTCATGATCTTACGGTTGGTGAGATTGAGCCCCATGTAAGGCTCTATGTTGACAGCATGGATCCTGCTTAGGATTCTCTCTCATTCCCTCTCTCTCTGCCCCTCCCCCACTCATGCACACACTTTCTCTCAAAATATGTAAATAAACATTTAAAGAAATACTGAGAGAGAAATTATTCTAAATGTCACTTGGCACTCAGAGGCCTCCAATGTCTTTCTGCTGCTCCACAGGGTCCCTTCATGAGAACCAGGGCAGGATGCTCAGGTGGGTATGGTCTTGGAATCAAACACACTTGGGTAAAATCTCAGCTTTACTACGTAGTGGCTAGGACCCTGGATAACTCCTCATCTCCCCAAATCACAAGGTGGTGAAAACCAAAGATGCAAACATTACCACCTGCATTACTGGTAAACGCCATGCAGGAAACACTCACCTTACACGTAGATAGCACATGGAAAGCACCTAGAACAGAGCCCAGGACTCCAGAGTCTTCTGATAGGTCCCAAACTACAAACTTACCTTCTATCTGTATAATGTGAGAGCTCTGCTGCCCTGAGGTCACCCTTCTCTATACCAGCAGTGTTGTATTCCCCATAGTAACACTAGCATTTGAGGACACACTATGTGCCAAGTCACTTAATCAGCAAAGTCCATGAAGCCCATACACAATCCATTAGCCCCATTTTGCATATTGCTCACTTTCACTCACTCTCCACTAGCATTAGAGGCTCCCTCCACCCAGGACTCATAACACATGTTTTAAACCTCTCTAGTGACACACACTCAGCCTGACAATATCTGACTTCTTCTCTAAGCCTTGAGCTTCTTGATAGGCCCAGATAGTGCCTTAATCTGTACATTTCCCCCAATAGGTAGGTCATGCCAAAATACTCCTGTCACTGGCTTCTTAAACATTTCTGTCCAGAATTAAACTCATCCACTTCTCCCTAATTATCTGATTTTTTTTCTACCTGGTCACGTGTCTCAGCTGGGGGCAACTCAATCTGTGCTGTCGCTTAGGATGCAAACAAGGAAAACTAAATGTAAAGAGTTAACGGGCTAACTAGACCAGATAAATCAATGTCTTTACCTCTAGCTGAATTAGAAACCACATTGAACAGCTGTATTAAGAAAAGATTACAGGGCACCTGGGTGGTTCAGTTGGTTGAGCATCTGACTCTTGATTTTGGTTCAGGTCATGATCTCATAGTTTGTGAGATCAAGCCCCGCATCAGGCTTTTGAATCTTTTTTAAAAAAGATTTAAAAAGAAAAGATTACAAGGAAGATAGAAGCCTGAAATGTTACCTTCATATACTCGAGTCTTTACCTAGATGAGCGATAAACAAAATTAAATTTGATGTAGAAACAATATTTTTTATAAAAGTATAGCTCGTGACAAAAAGTCAAAATCATAATCCAATGTGTTATTATAATAAAGGTGTGGGTCAGCAAAATAAATTATTTTTTAAGTTTTGCAATTCTAGTATAGTTAATATACAGTGTTATATTCGATTCAGGTACACATATAGTGATTCAACAATGCTGTACATTACTCAGGGTTCATCATGGAAAGTGTACTCTTTAATCCCCATCACCCACTTCTCCCATCCCCCCGCCCACCTCCCCTCTGGTAACCATCACTTTATTCTCTAAAATTAGGAATCTGTTTTTTGGTACATCTCTCTTTTTTCCCCTTTGTTCATTTGTTTTGTTTCTTAAATTCCACATATGAGTGAAATCATATGGTATTTACCTTTCACTTAGCATTATATCCTATCTATCAATCCATGTTGTTGCAAATGGTAAGATTTCATTCCTTTTTATGGCTGACTAATATTCATGTGTGTGTGTGTGTGTGTGTGTGTGTGTGTGTGTAGATATATACATATAGATATACAGATATAGATATAGATGTCACCTCTTCTTTATCCATTCATCTATGGATGGACACTTGGGCTGCTTCCATAATTTGGCTATTATAAATAATGCTGCAGTAAACACAGGGGTGCATATATCCTTTAGTAGTAGTTTTTTGTTCTGTATCCTTTGGGTAAATACCCAGTAGTGCAATCACTGCCTCATAGGTTAGTTCTATTTTCAATTATCTGAGGAAATTCCATACTGTTTTTCAAAATGGCTGCAGCAATTTGCATTCCCACCAAAAGTGCATGAGGGTTCCTTTTTCTCCACATCCTTGCCAACACTAGTTTTTTCTTGTCTTTTGATTTTAGCCATTCTGACAGGTGTAAGGTGATATCACATTGTAGTTTTGATTTGCATTTCCCTGACCATGAATGATGTTGAGCATCTGTTCATCTGTCTGTTGGCCATCTTCTTTGTGGAAATGCCTATTCAGGACTTCGGCCCATTTGTAAATTGTATTATTTGTTTTCTGGCTGTTGAGTTGTATAATTTCTTCATATATTTTGGGTACTAACCCTTTATCAGTTATGTCATTTGCAAATATCTTCTCCCATTTAGTAAGTTGTCTTTCAGTTTTGTTATTTGTTTCCATTGCTGAGCAGGAGCTATTTATTTTGATATAGTCCCAATAATTTAATTTTGTTTTTATTTCCTCTGCCTCAGGAGACATTCTAGAAAAATGTAGCCATGGCCTAGTATAATAAAAATTTAGAACTATAACAAACTATAGAAAGAATTTCTTTTCTACTTGGTGATATTTCAACAACCATTTCTAAGGAAGAGAATTAAGGTAGATATCTTATTTTTGACCAAAAGTTATGTTTCCATTCTATTAAACAGATACAAAACTACCAATCTTCAATAATGGAAATGACAGACTTATTTTAAATTAATAACTAATGCTCCATTTACTTGCAATTATTTTTTGTAAAGTCCAATAGCCATAATAAAGTCCAGGATCACTCTGTTTCAGAGTTTCAGACAAAACAAAAGTAAAGGCAAAATCTTGGGACTAAAATATGCCTCTGACTCACCAGAAACACTGTAGAAATGTCTTATGCATTCAGCTATTTCCTGAACTGACAATGCCATCAAATCAGGTCCTATGATTTTTCCCACATCACCACCAACAAAGGTTTTCAAATCAGAAAGGAAGTGGGAGATGGCTAGAGAAAACACACAAGCAGCAACATAAATGACCACGAACATTTCCAGAAAGTGCAAAAAGTGCTTCCTTGACCAGAGTCATTCCCTGAAGACATTATAAAATTATAGCAGGTACTTGAGATGTCACAGAGAGATCTGAACAAAGTAAACAAAATCATACAATGTTCTCAGACCACAGATGGCTCAAACTAGACATCAAGAACAAAGTTATTAGTTGGAGAATGACCAAAAAAATGAGATTAAACAACAAGCTTCTCAAAAACACATGGATTAGAGAGGAGTCGGGTGGGGGGATGGGTGAAAGAGAAGTAGATCAAGAGTACACTATGATGAGCAACTGACAAGTGCATGAAATCACTGAATCATATTGAACACATGAAACTAATATTACACTGTATGTTAATTACAGTTGAATTCTTTAAAAAGCCCATATAAGTCAAAGAAGACATTTCTACAGAAATTGTAAAGTATTTCAATCTAAATGATAATGAAAATTGAATGTAGTAGAGGGAAATTTATAATACTGAGTGCATATAAAAGGTCCCGTGGCTATAATATTTTCTGCTTACTTATGACTACAATTCTATCTATAAGGTACTTGAGTATACTCACAGTGAAAACAGTTCTCCAGAGGTAAATTAGACAAGCACAAGTTCCCATGGAGGCAGTATTAATGTTACGTTTCCACAGAATTTCAAAACATCAGAGCCAAGGGGGAAATGGTCAGGCAAAATATGGACAGGCTGAGATAATATTGGAGACAATGAGGATTCTTAAAGATATTTACAATATATCTGTCACAAAGAATCATCTTTATGAACCCTCTACCAGCCTCCAGGAAGTTATAAGCACACCTCTCAAATGTCTCCTCATAGAGGATCAAGAGGACAGATGGCTTACAAAGGAGCAGGAACAAACTTTTGGGAGTGATTACTGTGTTTGCTATCTTACTGTGGTGATGGTCTCATTGCTGCTTACATATGTCCAATATCAACAAACTATGTTCTTTAAAAAGGTGTTGTTATTATATACAAATTATACGACAATGAAGCTGTAGGAAAAATAGACAACACTTAGAAATTTTACTTTGCTGACAAACACATTGCAACTGTGTTTTAATAGTAAGAATTTATAAGCCAATGTAAAACAGAAAAAGTAAGAAAATGCAAATTTATAGTAGATAAGAAGTCAATGACTTCTACTGTACACTCATGAATTATGTGGATAAAATCCTTTGGAACATCTCCAAAATATGCCCCAAATTCATGGAAGAATGGGAGAAAGAAAAACAAAAAATGTACTAGAGATACAAATGAGATTGTTCTATAGAAAGAGGTTTACAGATACAGATATATCTGAGAGAGATGGGCAGCTGTTATCATAATAATATGGGATTATTATTCCAAAAAATAAATAAATTACACATTATTGTTCACTTCTTGATGTTTTCTTTCAATGTTCACTTGATTCTGAATCATAGCTCAAAATGTCAGATTTCTGAGGTACATAAAGATTTGCATAATCAGGTGATCTTGTATATTTTGATAATATCTGTGGGATTTTAAGTTAGTTGAACACACATCTCCAAATAGCCAATGAAAGGAATTCATGTTTCTATTTCATGGTATTGTGCCAAAATTAATTGACAGCAACTCTGAAAATTAATTTCTAAAAGATTACAAAATTCCTGGATATGGTCACCAAAAGAGCAGAACACATATCATTCTACAAAAATTGTACTTAGAAGTCTTTTAGGAGCAAAACACTCGTGATGCAATTCATACTAATTCACATACCAAGCTTAATTTTGGCACATAAACCTGTCTAGAAAGTAGCCTCTGAAATCTATAACATTTTTGTATTCAGCTCTCAGAGATGAGGTCATGAAAATGTGTAATGGTGGGAAATATACACTGTTTTTGAGTAGCCACTGTCTGAAAGAAAGCAATAGCTGTCAGCACAATAGTTGGTCATGGGGCTCAAATGCACCAAGGACAGAGGCCATCTTGTCATGAAGGTAAAACATCTTCAGCCATGGGCACTCTTGGTGCATCTGGCAGCTGTCTGGCTGCTGATATCAGTAGATGCTTCTTAACTAGATTAGATCCAATGGGGCCAGTAACGCTAGGTTCTCACAGTCAATGGCCATGAGTAGGTGGAGGTGGGAAATGCAAGACAAGTTAGTTTATGGAAGAATTCAGAGATGATGTAGGGAACGAGCTGATCTCTGAGAGGCAGCCTAGCTACAGGGGAAAAATCCTAATAAAGACGATCAAGAATTTTCCTCCTTCATAGTCTCAAAGGAAAGAGAATAGATTCTATTTAGATTGGGGGCATTCATGTGGAATGATCCTGCCTCAATGCAAGGGTTATTCCTGACTAATGGGACTTTCCAGATCCCACTCTAAGGATCTGGTACATGTCAATCTAAAGAAATCTACTTATCTCTATGGTGTTCCCTGTCTGTCTGTCTGCCTCTCTCTCTCTCCTAGGGGTACAAGTTTTGCTTTTCAATGAAAGAGTGAAATAGTCACACTGGGAACCAGGTATTTCATTATATTTGGGACAATCCTAAGGACATTCAGAACCCTTCTTGCTTTGAGTAAATCAACACTTTGCACATACTTAGCTAAAGAAAGGACAACAATTCATTCACTTCCTGATCATGTTGCTCCTAGTGATTTTCCTATGGTAAATGTCCAAGCAAGATGCAGCCACTTAGTTTCTGCTGGGCTTATGAGGCTCCTATCAACACAGTTGGACACAGAGTCCCTGGGGGCAGCCTCCAAGACCAGAGGCAAAGGGATGATTCAGAAGTTGCTAAAAGTCAACAAACCAGGAAGCACAGAGCTCAAAGACATTTCACTTTTTAACACTCTAGTACTAACACCAATGCTCCAGTTACCACTGTTCCCAGGGCTTCCAAAATTCACAAATATGAACAATGTGCTGATAGGAAAACGAACTACATATAAGATGGACCCTAAGCTTACAAAGCTTGAAGCAGGGTCTTAACATGGCTTCCAGGAGCCAGTCTAATACCCATAGTTCCTATTAAATAAGAGTTCTTGACATTTTTAAAAACAGCTTTAATGAAATAATTCACACATCATAGAAACACCTATTTAAGTCAATCAGCTCAATAGCTTTTTTAATATCTTCACAAATCTTTCCTTCTTGACACTATAAACCTACTATGTTCGGGTTTACATCCTGTCAACATTGCTCTTTCTGGACCAAGCAGCACAGACAGGACCCAGAATTTGATGTGGACAGCTGTAGCCACAACCACTTCAGGCTGGTGGAGAAACCTGTCCTGTGGTCCTCAGTGTTCAGGAAGAAATGAAGTTCTTCTGAAGGTCCTATCAAAAGCCCCATGGAAAAGCTGTTGTTTAACCACAGTGTGAAAGAACCCAATAGGAAGGAAGAATCCACCAATGTCCCATGTTTACTCACATTTGTGTTTGGGTAACTGGGACACCCAAACACAAGAAAAACAGCCTCTGCACCTTGCTGTCCTGGTCCTTTAAGGGGACTCTAGGGTTCCAGGCAGGAGGTGGAGATGGGGGATGGGGTGTAGGTGGGTAAGGGAGGAGTGGGGAGGGGTGGGAAAGGGGGGAGGAGTATAAAAAGGGGGTGGGGTTAGGGAAGGGGTGTGTCAGGAGAAGAAGGGGGTTAGCGACAGGACCAGGATCAGATCAAGTACAAGAGGGGAGGGGGGAGGGTTCAGACAGGTTAGTAGGTCAGCAGGTCAGTAAATCACTAGGTGAGCAGGACACAAACAGCAGGTTAAATGGACTCTCAGGAGCAGGTGGAGCAGAGGAAGATCCTTCTTCTTCCAAGCCCTCACCAGACTGTCTGGGTGTTGCCTTAGCAACCCAGAACCTTTATATTCTCTCTCGGCCAGTCAGCCGCCCTCACCCCTGGTAGAACAATATGGACACCGCATGTGACCTCATTTTTAAAAAGCCACTTCCCACCTGGTGCACCACCACGTGCCATCCCAATGACAGTTCCTCTCTGGAAACTTGGCCAACCTTCTGGTTTCTGGGCCCTCCCAGCCCAGCTCCCTGTCACCTCTTCTGAGTGTTCTCTCCTTCCTTTCTGAACTCCCATCTCCCATGGGCAATAGCTGAACAACAGGGAAAGCAAAGGAGGACAGAACTGCAAGAACAATCAAATACGCAAGCAGACAGGAAGGTTTAACCCTTTCTCAGCAAGTCAAAGCAGATAGAACATCCACAAGATAGAGATCTTGATAGCAAACCATCTGAATCCCACAGCTATATCCATATATGTGTCCACATGTACATAACACTGTAGAGGACACATTCACTTTAGGCACAGAGGATACAGTTACAAAAATTCACCCTATTTATTATGGCCATAAGGGAAATTTCAAAGGAATGAAATGATTTCAGAGGAAGGAAATCACACAAAGCATGTTTTGGTAATGGAATGTGCTAGAAATCACTAATAAAGAGGTAACTAGAAATTCCCATATGTTTAGAAATTGAGAAGTTCCTCTAGAAGTAGAATATGAATCAAGAAATCCCAAAGAAAAAGAGCTATATTTGAACAGAATGATAGGAGCATGATAAAAATGTAATCAAAAATGTCTCCTGGCCTGGAATATCCTGGAATATTGGTGTGAGAAGACTGTCTGGTCCCCACATCAGCTCTAATTGACCTAGACATTTTAACACCACAAACAGTGGTAGATCTGTCACTTATCTGTGTGACCCTCTGATCAATTAGCATGGGCTGTACATTATGAACCTTACAGGGGGAGAATTCAACTGACTCACATGGGATCTCCTGAGGTCTCCAGGAATGAGAGCATTCTAAGAAAAATAGTTCATCAGCTTCCCTCCTGAGGGACCTGGGACAACACCCAATTGTTGGCAGCACCAGCTGTGCTGGGCAGGGAGGGCCAAGCAGGTGGGCAGGGGCCAGGGACCCAGGTGACTAGACAAACCCACTGTGATCATCTCTCCTGGGTCCTGTCCTGAGCTGAACTTCCTAAAGAGTTCCCTACATGATTGACACAATGTTTCCCCAACTCATTCAGGCCCAAGGCAGCTGAAAATCATTGCTCTGAACCCCCTCACTTTTATTTTTACGTAAATGTATTGTAACAGGACCCATTCTGGCACTGCTAAATACCTAAATACAAAGAAACCATACAAAACAAGCAAAACCAAACCAGAACAGGTGTAAAAACCCAATAGTGTTCAATTTCGTTTAGATGCTGCTGCCTGCCTAACGAGCCCCAGTGTTGGGCTGTCCTGGTCTCCTGGTCTCAAGGAGAGACCAGCTACAGAAGAGGTAGAGTCCGACTGGCCTAAAAGTGAATGGGAGAGAGGGCCCTGACTATAAGGGGGCCTAGGGAATTCCATGAAGCGTGGCCAGGGTCATCCCGAGTATAACTGCAGCAGGGATCAGGGAAAGAAGAAGCAGTTAACAGAGTTTGGGGGCCTTGAACAAGTGAGATAATTCATGGAGATGAGGAAGTGTCCCCAAAGCCAAAGTCAGCCTCCCATCTGGGGAGTCCTTCGTGGTCCCTGGGGGTAGGGCCAGGAGCCCAGTGAGATCCAACTCTGCTGCTTACCAGCTGTGTGACCCTGGGCTGGTGTCCTTCAGTAAAATGGGAGTGGCCATGCCGGTGTCCAGAACTGTGCTGAGGACAAGAGAAAGCCATGTGCTGAGCACTAGGGGATATCAGTGTCATTACCTCCATGGGGCATGTGCCTTCCCGGTCTGGTGCCTTATATTTGCACAGCTGTTAAAGGTAACACAGGTGGAAAACACAGTTCCCTCCAGTTTCAGGCCTGTGCTAAGCCTTTTCCTTTGCAGACATCATCTCTCAGGACCCAGTGGTCGGTACCATCTCCAACCCCTTGCACAGATGGGGAACCGGGCTCAGAGCCCTCACAGGGAAGGCTGTACCCAGGCTGAGAAAAGGTTCACTGCTGACTTGGGTCTTGGAGGGGACGTTGGGAGAGGGGAAGCTGGAGCCTGGAGACTCCAGAGGGAGGAGGGCCCACGGAGATGCTTGGCACCACAACCTAGCTTTGCTCCAGGTCACCCTGTACAGAAGATGAGCCAAACCAGGCAGCAAGGTCACAGCCCGGCTCCTCCACCTCAGGATGACGGCCATTCATCTGTGTGGTGACCATAATGCTGTCATATACTAGTCCTGATGATGCCACTAGTGCTATTGTTGTGGGAGAGGGCACAGCCCACTCTGACACACCCCAAGGGTCCTGGGGAGACTCACCTCACTTGACCTGGCCCCATGAAGCACTCTCACCTAAGTGTACCCTGTCCCTACCCTGTGCCCCTATCTCTGTGGCCACCATACCCTGGCCACTCTCTGGAGTCTAGGCCTAGGCACAACCCTCAATAAGGCACTGACATGGGGCAGATGCCCAGCAGTGGGTTGGATCCATGAAAACACCCCTTCAATGACAACTTAGATGGGCAGGTCATGCCAGAGTCTGTGCACCCCTTCTTCTTGTAGTGGCCTCCACTGGAGTGCCAGAGCTGTCCTGGACGGTGTGTGTGTGTGTGTGTGTGTGTGTGTGTGTGTAATCTGCATTGTGCCCCTGTGAGTTCTGTGTCTGTGGGTATAGTGACTGTGGACATGAGTTTTCTGCCTTTCGACTACCCAAGTGTCTTCTGTGTATGCATGTGTATCTGTGTCTGTGTCTCTGAATGAGGGTATGTTTGCTGTGTAATTCTCTGTCTGTGGCTATATTATGTTGTTGAATCACATGTATCCCTGAGGGAGTGTATCTGTATGTATCTGTACTTCCTGTCTGTGTGTGTATTGGTTGCATGTGTGTGAATCTGTGGCTCCTTTTGGTGTTCCTGATCATACCTGTATGTGTATGTGTGTGTGTTTTCCGTGTGTGTGTGTGTGTGTGTGTGTGTCCAGTGTGTGTTGAGGTTGTTTCATGGGGCTATTTCATGCGACCCTGAAGAAGGAGTGTGTGTACCCCTTTGTGTGTGTGTATCCCTCTGTGTGTATCTCTGTGTGTGTGTGTGTGTGTGTGTGTGTGTGTGTGTGTATTCCTCTCAGGGTGTCATTGGCTATGTCTGCAGTCTGGGTCTGTCTGTGAGCCTGTCCATGAGCCCCATACCTGAGTCCCAGATGATGCTGTGGGTGTTTCCATGCCTGTGTGTATCTGTGCTTGCGGTGTCTGTTTTTTTCCTCTGTGCATGTGTGTGTCTGGGCACCTCAGAAGTAAGTAGCTACAGAGGGAACCCTTCAAGGGTGATCCTGGGGTGGGTGAGCAAAAGACAATATGTGCTTCCCCCACCCTCAGGCTCAGCTCCCTCTGCCCATTTTTCTCCCATCCTCCAGTGCCCCCCACTTCAGGTGTCATCTCGGTCTCCAAGGATGGATAGAGTGAAGGGAAGCTCACAGGACCACAGGCCAGTAGCAGGGAGGGCTGTGGATGGCAGGAGGAGGTTATAAAGTGTGGGGAGGGCTCCTAGACCCTGGTGAGGCTGAGAGATACGTAGGCCCTGGGAAGAGTGAGTGAGTGGGGGCCCCAAGGCAGGGCTGGGGAAACAGAGCTCCTGGACCCCATGGAAGGAATGCAGGATGGGGCACCCTAGAAAAGAGCTGGAGGAGTCCTGCAGGACTCCTGAATCCCCAAAGGGCAGATCCTTCACTCACCTGTGCTTGTGCAGGCTGGGGCCAGGAAGCAGCAGCAGCAGCAGCAGCCGCAGCATTCAGAGGCAGTGGCAGCAGATCCATGGAATGGTGGATGGAGCAGGGAGCCTTGGTCTTGCAAACAAGTGGAATCACCACGCTGGGCTGCCCTCGGCCCTTTCCCCCTTCCCCGGCCACCTCACTAGCTCTGACCCTGGCCTCATCCTCAGCAGAGCATGGTCAAGCCAGACAGAGATGGACACCTGGGGCCACAGGAATGTCCCCCTGACCTCTGTGTCCTAGTTGTTGAATGGGCATAAGGAGTCACCCAGGGTCCCTGGAACCAGGAGGGAGAATCTGGCACCAGAGTTTTCTCTGATGGAACTTGGGAAGAATTATGGAGGGATAGCATTTAGTGCCAGTTTATTCACAGAATAAAAGCACAACACAAGGTTGCCTCGGATGCTGATGTCAATGTTTTATTACCAGACCACATTTGGAGCACTTACCCAGGGATGTGGAGGGAAGATAATAACATATTAATTTAAGAGAACAAAAATGCTAGAACATGGGCACTCCTGATGCTACAAAACAGTGCTCTACATTCCCCTCCTCACCCTCTCCATAGTGGGGAAACTGAGGCAGCCAAGGATGTAGTCAAGATTACAGAGTGGTTTCTGAGTGTTTTGCTGATTACAGCTGACCAAACTCCTTTTTCCGAAGTTCACTTCTCTTAATCTTGCCAGTGATGGTTTTGGGCAGCTCTGGGACAAATTCCACCTGGTTGAGGATGAAGCAAACCCATCCTGACTTAGTCCTGCTATCATTTACTACCAATGCCCCACCTCCCTTCTTTGCCTTTGCACAGTCCCCCAGACAGGCTGGCACCATGTAGTGGCCTCACTAGGCTCCACCAAGTATGTCACATTGTCCTTTGACCCACTAAGCTGGACGTAGCTCTGTGACATGCTCTGACCAGTGAAATGTGAGTGGGAGTGAAGTGTGCCACCTTGAACACAACACTTGGGAACAACTGAGTCTGGTCACCTCTCTGTCCATCTCTTATAGCATCTAGTAGTCACCTATGGCGGGTACTCTTTTATCCTGGTCCCAGGAGGACCATGGTGGACATGTGGTATGAGCAAGGAAGAAACTTCCCTTATTATAAGGTTCTAAGATTTTGGGGCTATTTGTTACCCACAATAACCTCTAGTCCATCCTAACTTTCATGCATCCTCTGTTTTCCTCCTAAGAGGCAGGACAGCCCAACATTCAAAGCATGATCTCTTGTCAGATACACGTGGGTCTGAGTTCCAGCTCCATCCTTTTATTAACTCCAACCTCAGGCAATTTACTGGGAGTCTCTGAGCCTCCGTTTCTGCTCTGTAAAATGGGTGGTTACAGCATCTCAAGTTTGAAGAGGATTAAATCAAATAGTAAAAATGTAAATCTTTGAGTCCAGGACCTGGTACACATAGTGAATGCCAATAAATGTTAGCTGTATAGCTTTATGTCCTGATTGTAAACATTCAGAAAATGCTGCAACGTATTATTACAAAAGAAGGAAATGTTAATTTGCGGCACATGTATCCTTTCAAACTGTTGTTTTCCAACAAATATGATATTAGGTATATTCATTTACAGCCTGCTTTTTTCTCTTAATAAGATACTGTGATGTTTTCAAGTTACAAATAAAAGATCTGCGTTGTCTTTTTAAATTATAGGACTACATTAAATACCATAAATAATGTAATCATTTCTCTATTCCTGAACACTTCCATAGGTTGCACATGGCCTTGAAAACAAATGAAGTAGAATAAAAACTCTCAGAATGTATTGTATGTTAGAATTAATATTACTTTGTTAGCCTTTATTTGTTATGTATCTATACATGTACTGGGTTGCAATTTAGAATGTATTTCTTACTACGAATAATGTTTTTAAAATGTGTAGCAGTTATTGATTGGAATTTCTTTTCCAAATGTTCAAAGATTACAAATAATCTTGATGTCTCTGGGCACTTGTCTCAATTTATTTCTTTACGTTGACCTGCCAGCCATGTTTTTGACACAGGACAAATGTTCCCTCTGATTAAGTTGGTTCCCCATATCCCTGAGTTGAACTGCTTCTTCTGCATAGGAAAATGTTCATTCTGTTGGCTACATAAGCTTCTCCTTGGCCACCCTAGAGGATTTGGGGCAGCAGAGCCCCAGGAACCACTGGAGGGGAGCACATCCCATCCATCTGCCCTCACTCACCTTCCTCGGGTACTTATATGGGGCTGTCACTGACTTCACATGCTGCTGCAGCTCCTGGGTGAGATGGTCCTGGTCATGGGAGAGGAATTCCGGGGTCAGGACAATAAATGCCTTCACCACCTGTAGCGCAGAACCAGAGTGAAGGCTCAGGCTGAGTGGCAACCAATTGTATAGTTTAAAAAGTAAATGTTTATTAAGTAAATGGAAAAACAAGGGGAGAGTTGAGCCTTTGCAGAAGAACACAACCAGTTTCCATACTTCCAATTTCTACTCTTTGTCTTATAAAATAACCTCTCGGCCTCCATTTCCTTCTCAGTGATGTGGGGATAGCATAGCTTCACCCCTCGTTGCATTTATGTCAAGATTCATTGAGATATTACATGCAAAACATGAAGCCAGTTTAAATTATTTGTATTCCTATCATTATCATCACCATTTTTACTATTATTGTAGATAGAGTTCTGTGGCCATGAAATAAATGTTGGTAATTAAATAGTTTTATATTACTTATGTCCCTATTACAGGGCACAGGGCCTCGTACATAGTAGGTAGTCAGCACACACCTGTTGAATCAATGAATGCATGATCCAGAGAAGGATTACTCAAATTCCCATTCCACCTCCACCACTTAAGAGCTTTGTGATCAGGCAAGTTACTTAATCTCTTTATGCTTGTTTCTTTACTGTAAAAAAAGATATCAGAATCCTTAAAGAATTAGGCTGTTGTGAGGGGGAAATGAGTTGGCACAGAGCAAGGGCTCATTCAACAGCAGATTGGAGGCCTCAGTGTGCAGGATTCACAAGCACCATTTTGTCACAGTTTTGGCCCAGTGCCCTCTGGTGACCACACAGTGTAAATGCACATGCACATGCTCTCTGCCCTCCCTTCACCTTAGGTGGGAGACTGGGAAAATAGGGTCTGGGGGATGTCTTTCTTGCACCGGCCTTCCAGGTGCCCACACACAGACAAGATGACCTCTGTGTCCTCCTCCTTACCTCCTTTCGAATCGGGTCTGGGCTGCTCACCACAGCTGATTCAGCCACTGCTGGATGTTCAGCCAGGGCATTCTCCACCTCTGCTGGCCCGATTCGGTACCTGGAGGATCAATGACTCCTTCTTGGTTTCTGAGCAGCTGGCAGGGCTGGGTGACCCAGGCCCTCAAGTGTCATATTTTGCAGAGTCACATCTTCCTTTGCCATGTAGGATAACTGTCTCAGGGAGCCCAGATACCTGTGACCTTCCTCTGTCTTGCACTTCATGTACACAATACAACACTCACATGCTCCCCAGGGTTTCTCACCTCACTGCTGCTGGTCTGGGAAGAGGGCCCAGGTTTAGTCCTCCCGGGGTTCCAGGGCTTGGCTCAAGCAGCTTCCCCTGGCATGAAACCTATTGGCAGCCTCAACTTTTACCTTAAACATTCATGTAAACTCTGTATCCTATTTCCCACTATATTAGCATGTTTTAGAAATTAAAAAAGGAAACAAACTCACTCCTTGAAATCTCCAAGAGGACTTGTTACTCTAGTGTAATATGCCAAAAATCTTTTAAATCACATAAGTGTTAGGGACAACAGACTTAGAGCCAGATAACTAGTTCAAATCTGGGTTGCAGCCCGTTCCCTTTGAAACTTTAGGAAACTTTCTTCACTGGTAACTCAGTTTCCTCATATGCAAAATGGGCATAATTGCATGTACCTTCTAGCATTGAGAGCTGGATTATATAAAGCACTGCGGAGCGTGCCTCCACATAGGAAGTGCTCCATAGAGTTTAATTGCTATTACTTATTATTAAGTTTTTCTGTGAAATGCTGTGTCCGATCAGAGAAGCCAAGCATAGAATAAGCTTCCTCAACCAGTAGGGGTCAAAGTAAAGTCTTCCTTCCAAATCCTTTAAATTGTATAATGTCTTTTTTTTATGTTTATTTATTTTGGGGAGAGAGAGACAGACAGACAGACAGACAGACAAAGTGCAAGAGGGGGAGAGACAGAGAGAGAGGAAGACAGGGAATCTGAAGCAGGATCCAGACTCTGAGCTGTCAGTACAGTGTCCGACATAGGGCTTGAACTCAAAGACTGCGAGATCATGACACAAGCAGAAGTTGGATTCTTAACCAGCTGAGCCACCCAGGTACCCCTAAATTGTATAATGTCTTATGTTCCTCTTGAAGACCTTGTTGAACTTCATTTTGATTGATTCTTCTGGATGCAGGGCTTGGGGAAGATACACAGATAGCCCCAGAAAAGGACCTCATAGACAAAGCTTGTTCAGAATTAGCCTGAGGATCAAATCACCAATGCATGGACAAATGTATGGACAAGCTAGATCCCATCAGGCATGTGAGAGTGATGCTTCCTGGCTCAGATCAATCATACCGACCCAGAGGAATTGATGATGTCATCATTCCTCCCAAGGAACCATATGTAGCCCTCTTCATCCATAGTTGCTCTATCCCCAGTGTTGTAAAAGTCCCCACACTCCACTTCTGCAGTCTTTACTGGGTTGTCCTGAAAAGATAACAGCACCCGTTTGTTGAAGACAATTAGTTTAAATTAAAAAAAATTTTTTTTACTGTTATTTTTGAGAGAGAGAGAGGAAGGGGCAGACACACACACACACACACACAGACACACACACAGAATCTGACGCATGCTCCAGGCTCTGAGCTGTCAGCACAGAGCCTGATGCAGGGCTCGAACTCACAAAGTGTGAGATCCTGACTTGAGCTGAAGTCAGATGCCCAACCGACTGAGCCACCCAGGCATCCCTGAAGGCAATTAGTTTAGCGATGATGACCCACAACCTGGTACTCAGATCTGGGTTCAAATTCTGCTCCTTGTTCTACCTGGCACTGAGACAAGTTTTGTAATCTTTCTGAGTCTATTTTCACTACATCCAAGTACTCAATGCACACTACTTGCCAATTAGTGGACAATATTGAGCCAATTTTAAGGACAAATTTTTGTGTGGAGCTCTAGTAGAATAAAATTTCCACTAGAGCATGGACCCTTTTATTTATTGTTCTCAACTTAGCATTCACAGTGTGTCTGAAAAAATGAGAGGTGTCAAAAACTTTTGTTAAAAGAATTTCCTTCCCCCAATACTATCTCACCCGATCCTCCCAGAAAGCCTATAAGGCTGGTATTTTTCAAATTAAACTGTTTACTTTAAGATAATTGTATACTTGCATGCAGTTATAAGAAATAACACAGAGATCCTGTGTACCATTTACCCAGTTTCCCCCATGGTAGCATCTTGCAAAACTGTACTTCAATATCACAACCAGGATATTGACATTGCTACAATCCACCAATCTCAGATTTCCCAGTGGTTTATTTGTACTTATGTGTGTGTGTCTGGTGTATTCATTACTTTGCAACTTTATCACATGTGCAGGTTCCTGCATCCACCACCGTGGTCAAGACACAGAAGGCTCCTACAGTCCCTAGGATCATTGCTCTTTTGTATCACACCGACCTTCCTCCTGCTTTCCCTCCCTCCTCCCTCCAAATCCCAAACCCCTTGACAGTGGCTAATCTATTCCCCAGTTTTATAATTTTGTCATTTTAAGAATGTTACATAAATGGAATCCTGTAATAGTATGCAACCTTTTGGGTCTAGCTCTTTTTTTTTTTTAATTTTTTCATTCCGTATAATTTTCTGCAAATTCATCCAGTTTCTTGCATTCATCAGTACTTTGATCCTATTTATTGCTAAATGGTATTTCATGTTATGGACGAACTCCAGTTTGGATGTCCACCTACTGAAGGGCATTTGGCTTGTTTCTGGTTTGAAGCTGTTGTGAATAGAACTGCTCTGAACATGCATGTACAGGTTTCATGTGGGGCTAGATTTTTACAGCCCATTTAGTAGAAGAAATGAGTGTTCAGAAAAGCACAATAACTTGCTCAAAGTCACTCAGCTGGTCAGTGGAAGGGCTGGTATTTGAATTTAAAATTCTTACTCTTCAGCCTCTGCACTCAACCACTAAGCAGTGTGTTAGCATCATCCCTCACGTGGAACATAAAATGATTTTAAGAGGTTCCAGAAAAAAAAAAGTTTTATTTTTTTTACCTTGAGCTTATTTTTTTTTCAGAGAGAGAGAGAGAGAGAGAGAGGCAGAAGGAGAGAGAGTGAACAAGATAGCAGGGACAGAGGGAGAGAGAGAGAGAGGGAGAGAGAGAGAGAGAGAGAGAGAGAGAGAGAGAGAAACCTATGTAGGCTCCTCGCCCAGAGTGGAGCCTGAAGCAGGGCTCAATCTTACAACCATAAGATCATGATGAGCCAAAATCAAGAGTTGGACTGAGCCACCCAGGTGCCCCCTAAAAAAACCATTTTAAAAACATTGAATGACATCTCTTTTTAGGTTCCCTTCCAACTGGATTTTAGGCAAGAATGCCAAGACCATTCAGTGGGAAAGTTAATCTTTTCAACAAATGGCACTGAGAAACTAGGATGTCCACATGCAAATGAATGAAATTACCATATGCCATACACAGAAATTAACTCAAAATGGGTCAAGAACCTAAACAGAAGAACTGAAATTCTGGAACTCTTAGAAGAAAACATAGGGGAAAGTCTTCATGACTTTGTTTTCGGCAATTATTTATTGACTATGACACCAAAAGCACATGAAACAAAAAAAAAAAAAATAGATAAAATGTTCCTTATCAAATTTTTAAAATTTTACATCAAAGGATACTATCAAGAGAGTAAAAGGACAATGCACTGAATGGAAGTAATATATGTGATATATTGGAAGCATATATCTGATAAGAGATTCATATCCAAAATGAATAAAGAGCTCTTACAAATCAACAACAGAAACCCCAATTGTAAAAATAGGCAAAGGACTTCAACAGACAATTGGCCAGAGAAGATACACAAATGATCAATGAGAATATGAAGGGGTGCCTGAGTGGCTCAGTCGGTTAAGTGTCGACTCTTGGTTTCAGCTCAGATCATGATCTCACAGCTTGTGAGTTCAAGCCCAGCATCAGGCTCCACGCTGACAGTGCAGGACCTGCTTGGGATTCTCTCTCTCTCTGCCCTCCCCTGCTTGTTCTCTCTCTCTCTCTCTCTCTCTCTCAAAAATAAATAAATAAACTTAAAAAATAGTTTAAAAAAGAATATGAATATGGAAAGATGCTCAACATCATTAGTCATTAGGGAAATGCAAATCAAAACCCAATGACATACTATATCACTTCCCACCCATTAGAATGACCATTGTATTTTTTAAAATTTTTTTAATGTTTATTTAGTTTTGAGAGACAGAGAAACAGAACCTGAGTGGGGGAGGAGCAGAGAGAGAGGGAGACACAGAATCTGAAGCAGGCTCCAGACTCTGAGCTGTCAGCACAGAGCCCAATGCGGGGCTCGAACCCACGAACTGTGAGATCATGACCTGAGCCGAAGTTGGATGCTTAACCAACTGAGCCACCCAGGCGCCCCTAGAATGACCATTGTATACACAACAACAAACCTGAAAATTTAACAAATATCGGCAAGGATATGGAGAAACTGGAACACTTGTGCATTGCTGATGGAAATAGAAAATGGTATAGCCACTTGTGGAAAACATTTTGACAATTCCTCAAAAAGTAAATATAGAATTACCATATGATCCAGGAATTCCACTTTTGAGTATACACCCAAAAGAAGTGAAAGCAGGAACTCAAACAGATACTTGCACACCAATGTTCATTGCAGCATTATTCACAGTAGCCAAAAGGTGGAAATAACCCAAATGTCTATTAAGAAATTGATGGATATACAAAACATAGTACATACATATAATGGAATATCATTTAGCCTTAAAAAATGACATTTGGTACATGCTACAACATGAGGGAGCCTTGAAAACATGTGTTAGGTGAAATGAAACCAGACACAAAAGGGCAAATGTTGCACAATTCCACTTAATTGAGGTGCCTAAAATAGGCATATTTTTTTTTTTACATTTTTTAAATGTCTGTTTATTTTTGAGAGAGAGAGAGACAGAGCAGGAGCAGAGGAGGGGTAGAGAGAGACGGAGACACAGAATCTGAAGCAGGCTCCAGGCTCTGAGCTGTCAGCACAGAGTCTAACACGGGGCTCAAACTCACAAACCGTGAGATCATGACCTGAGTGGAAGTTGGACGCTTATCTGACTGATCCTCCCAGGTGCCCCTAAAAGAGGCATATTCTTAAAGACAAAAAGTATATTAAAGGTTACCAACACCAGGAATATGAGGAAGAGGGAGTTGTTCAATGAGAACAGAGTTTCTGTTTGGGATGAAAGAAATTTTCTGCAGATGCATGGTGGTAATTATTGCACAATATTGTGAATTTACTCAATGCCACTGAATTGTGTGCTTAAAAATGGTGAAAAGGATAAATTTCATATTATATATATTTTATCTCAATAAAAAAATGAAAGGAAAAAAGCAAACAAATCTCAGTGGAGGGGTGACAACATATAGTCATGAGAGCATGTGAAATGACATACATACATATACAGGTTTGGGCATAGACTGAGGAGATCTTTGTAAAACGAAATATATAATTTCCAATTAAGAAAAAACTGTCATTGCTCTGGATTTCCCAGTTTAATTTAACCAGAATCTCTGTGGTTGGATCCAAAATTTAATATTTTTAAATCTCTTCAAATGCAGGGTTGAGAACCACTGAAGTATATACGTGTTACTCTGTGTTTACAATTTTCTCTTTTACACACATTTAAAATTGTGCTACAGTGAATAAAGGCTAGGGTCTGCATATTTGCTTTTGGGCAATAATATCTCAAAAGAAGCAGTGCCCCGCTTCCCCTGCCATAGGCCATAGAGTGACAACAGTGATACGAATGGCTGTTACTGTGGAGAAAGGAGATGGGTCTGAGGTCAATTTCAAGGTCTGTCCACCCTCCCCTGGCCAATCTTGGAAGCTGAGAATTTCTTCTTAGTGGCCACTACTAACCAGGCTAGGGTTTGTCTGGTTAAGAGTTTCAGGTATCCTTAGAATCTGTCACAGTTTTATGTAATCCCTCAATTTCTTATATAGGTGCTGGGGACCAAAAAGATGTGGGATTGAATCCTAGAGCGGCCATTTATTTGACATGCAGAAGACATACAACTCTTCCAATCTGCAGTTTCTTTCTCTGTGAAGTGCAGACAAAAGTGACCCCTGGAGGCTCAGCATTGTTAACAGATTTGTGGTTGGTAAGTGGAACTGTAGGATGTGAACCCAGTTAAAGCTTGCACTCTCAAACACAAAAGATCATTGTTACCCAAGTATGCTGCTTCTGAAACCAGACTTCTTTCTACCCCATAAGCACTTAAATGCCAGATGGCTTAGGACAGGAAGGGATGTGGGAACACGGGAGATTAATTAGAAGAGGCTTCATTGGGGGCACCTGGGTGGCTCAATTGGGTAAGCTTCTGACTTTGGCTCAGGTCATAAGATCACGATTTGTGAGTTCGAGCCCCTTCATGGGGCTCTGTGTGGACAGCTCAGAGCCTGGAGCCTGCTTCGGATTCTGTGTCTCCCTCTCTCTCTGCCCCTCCACCACTCACACTCTCTCTCTCTCTCTCTTTCAAATGAACACTGAAAAAAGTTTTTTAAAGAAGAGGCTTCACTGAGTTGGAGTGAATGACAGGAGGTATGAAGAAGGCTCAGGGTGCAGAGCTGAATCACCCCCACTCATCAGCACCCACACAGCTCCCTGCAGGGATTTTCAGGGCCTGGAAGGGGTCAGGTGAGGGTCACCACTTACCTCATAGCACATGAAGAGGCCAATGGGCTTGGTTGGCTTGATCCTGATGCCAATGTTGCCTTCAGTGTTGAGTGGCAGGATGTTGCCCTTCTCATCAATGATCTGGAGCAAGAGGCCTGTGAATCCCGCCCTGCAGGGCCACCCCAACACACCTGCCACACCCAAACGTTAGCTGACTATTCCTGTGACACCAGTGAGAATAAATGGGGGGGAGAAGCCCTGTCAGAAAATAAATTAAAACTGCCAAAAGTGTTTGAATTCAGCAAATGGTGAAATCCCAGTCATGGGTCTATTTGTTTCATGGATATAGAAGCATTGCAAATGCATCGTCAAGCTGGAAGACACAGGTGAGGAAAAACTAGAAGCACCAGCTGATGGAGAGAGATGCCAGGGTGCTCCAGGTGCTCTGGTCCCATCTGTTGTGTGTGAGGCCTCCAGCTGCCAGGCTCAGCTGCATTCCTGCCCAGGATACTGCAGTTCTCAAACGAAGCCTCCCAAGGAAATCAGAGGGAAAATAGGAGGAGAGGAGGAAGGACGGCAACTGGGGCAGGGGAGTGGGGTGGGAACAGCTGGCTCTGTCACCTGGTGTCACACAATTGTCCAATCCCACCTAAGCCCTAACTATTCCTGGCCAATGTCTTTAGGACCAAACCTGGATATCGAAAGGGGGGATACTTATCCCCATGGAACCTGGCTTGATCTTCATTCCCCGTAAAGTGCCACAACTTATTCCCTGTTTACAAAAGAAAGAAAATGGGGTTGGTCAAAGAGTCCTGGCTGATTACAAAGCATCAAGAACTATACACAGCATCCTGGCTCACCAATGTCATTTGACGCTGTGCAAAGAGCTCTTATGAGAAAGCTAGAAGGCCCAGATTCAAGGTAAGGTGCAAGGCATTGACCCAACTCTGGTCTACAGATGTTCACAGCACCTGTGGGCATGTAATATCAGGTGTGGTGGGCCCACTATATGTCAGATATGTGTCCATTTGCTGGAGGAAGGCCATGAAACCATTAATGTTTACTTGGGGCTGTTGCACAGTGACAGGAACCTAGTCGTAATTATTCAGAGCTGTGTTGAGAGTATTCATATTGTTTGTGTTGTCCCTTCTGCTAGAGAACTGCCCCACCCCCTTTATCTTCCTGATGCACCATATTCCTCCTTTATGGTACTCTAAAATATCATTGTTTCTAAAGTTAAGTCAGACTAAGATTTGTTTCATGGATGTGAATCTTCACTCCAGTTGTGTGCCAATTAATCCTCTTTGATTTCTCTTATGTAAAGGTGGGTAATTATAACACTTACCTCCCAGAGTACCTGGGTGTACGGAAAACCCTTCACCCAGTGCCAGGCACACCAGGTTATGTTCAATAAACAACTACTACCTGCTATTATTCAGCCCCCAAGAAAAGTCAGTTGGGAGATTCTTCTGTAGTATTTTCCCCTCATACTTCCATTGTAGCCAACAGAGCATCATACTTATTTTTGCTTGTCTGTTCCTCTCAGTGGATAACAAGCATCCTGAGAATAGAGACTGCCCCCATTCATTTCTATATCCCACCCCCCAGCATTCTAGTGCAACCCCTGCTTAAATACAAGAGTAACTGCAAGGTGAGTATGTACAAGCGGTTGGGCACTGTAGCCAGAGCTTTATATACATCCTTTCATCTCCCTTATTACAACCCAGAAAGACTGGATAATATTTCCATTTTGGAGATGGAGAAGCAGAGACTCTGGAAGGTTCAATGCTATGCCTATGGTCTCAAAGCCTGTGATTGGCAAGGCTGAGATCTGAACTTGTGTCTGAGTTCCTGGGAGGGGAAGCTCTTTCCCCTTTGCTATGCTGTTGCTCACAGTACAGGCATATGGAAAATGTTCCATAGACGAGGCAGTAGGTATGAAAGTACATTGAGAAATACAGCACCGTCAAGTATAAGGGAGTATTCTGTCTATTGTTGCAAATAATTGTTGTAAAGGGATGTCATGGGTGTAGGTAGTTCCCATTCCACCACCCTCCACCTTGTCCAAATATAAACTATGAACCATACAAGGACAAACTTGAAATCTTAATATATCTCACCTGAAGCAGATCAATTTACTGATTATTTAAAAGAATTTTTTTTCCAAAAAAAAAAGTCAGTGAAGTATATTAATTGAGGCTAAAATAGCCATTTTGCTGCAGCTCCTGAGATGGTAGCCAACCCTCTGTCAGCCTCGGGGATAATAAGGAGGTTGGGGAAGTGGCTCTGTCCAGCAATAGAAGTGGCTTGAGAATGTGTAGGACGAGGGATACCTGCCCCCACTATCATTGATAAAGTTGTTGTGGTTTACAACATGCATGATACTCTGAATGCCCCACCACATGGTTGCTCAGTGACGCCTTTGAGAATCACACTGTGTGTGTGTGTGTGTGTGTGTGTGTGTGTGTGTGTGCGTGTGTGTTTGGTATATACAGAAAGTCTCTGCTCCCTCCTCCACTCCAGCTAGTGTCCCACAATCAAACCTGTGTGCTGTTCACCTAAACCCCCAGAAATGAACTTCTGGGGCCAACTCCTGGCTGTTGTGGTTGTTACCCTAGGAAGGGATGGTGAAGTGGGCAGAACTTGTGGATGGTGGCCTCCTTGTTACTGGAAAGAACCTCCCACCCCTCCACCCTTGATGAGCTCCATAGAGCTTAATGATCACAGGGACAGTGGCATCATGTCCTTAGACCACTTTCAAAGTCCTCACCCAATAGTTTTCAGCACACTGGCCTCTTGACACATTGATTAGCTGTGAATTATCTTTGTGCAAACTGATTTGGGGCAAACTAGCCTAAAACTCTGAAGCCCTATCATCTTCAGGCAATGCTGTGAGCAGAGTGGGGCCTCTGCACACACGATTCAGCTCCTCTGCTGGGCTCCATGGCTAAGCACATCCTGACTGGCCCAGAAAGGACTGTCTACCTACTGTTTCTGACTGTCCATAGACCTCGTAGAGCAGAACGCCTGTCCGTCTTCTCCACTCCTCTTGCTCCTCTGGCAGCAGAGCCTCCCCACCAGTAATGCAGTGCTCCAGGGTAGGGAACCTGAGACTAAGGGAAAGGCAAGGTATCAACAGAACTTGTGGTCAGGTCTTGGATGCTCTGTCCCAGGCCCAGAGTGTTAAGAGCTCACTCATAGCCTTGCCATCTGGATCATTTATCCTCCTGCTTCCTCATGTTCTTACTTGCCTTTGGGGCAATTTACTGGAGGTCAAAGCCAAGGGAAAGTCACTCATTTCCTGGTGGTTCATATTAACTCTTCTGGCAAGGGGTGGGTGGTAGTGGTGAGGCTAATGGGTTTGGTCAAAAGTTTGGACCAAATTTGGAAGTTGATGTAAAAAGATGGCAAAGACGTATTTTTCAGGCCTTGTCTTAACATCCTCTGTGGCTAAGAAGGATATTTTATAAACCATAATGGGTGGAAGATAAGACTCCCCAAAAGCTTGTTAGGATGATAACAGAACTGCACTGCCTTCTATGAAGAGTGGAGTCATGTGAACTGAAGGGCTTTTGTATTTCTGAGCAGAAAATGCAAGTTAAGGGGTGGAAATGAATTGCTCAGGACATCAAGGAAGACCAGGATGAGTGTAGGAAGAGAGAGAAGGGTTGTAGGTAACAGCCCTGAGAGAAGGAATTTCAGAAAGAGCAGAAAAGTTGGCTGTCAACATTTGTAGTAGGTACACTGTGTGACATAAATCCTCTTCATTTTCCTCATCAAATTTTCCATAAATGAGACAAAAACAGACATAAAATAATAATGCATTCCTTGAAAGACATGGGGAGAAGCGACTGAGATCTGATTACCAGCTGGCCTGGGGCTGGACCAGGTCAGCTGTTGGGGATGAGAGAGGCAGCAGACATCTTGTCCACCTTTCCATCCTCATCACACTGTCCTGGTGCCTTTAGAGTCAGAGGTGATGGACGGGAGGGCTGGTTTTACTGAGGTGTTTTCTTCATTCTTCAGCTTTATTCAAAATAGATAAAATGGGCAGAGTGTGATGCAGTCACTAGTTATGACATGGTTGGATTTTATTGGATTTGGACAAAGATAATCATCTGATGAACACTTCAAAAAGTTGCTAATTATGAGTTTTGAAACACAAACGGAGTCCAACCAGCATGAGGCTTCATGAATAAAATCAAGTTGTGTTTCAGAATTAGCTTTGTAAGGGAGGTCATTAAACACCTTAATATTTTAATTCTATATTTAAAACATGTTACTCTGATTTTTGGAGCAACATTTTAATTTCAGAGTCTTTAAAAGATTCATAAACGCCCATATGTTTCAAAGAGCAGATTCCAGTTTAGCTAAAATTAACTCACAAACATGGGAAAATGCAAAAAGAAAACTATAGGAAGAGAAAACTATGCATCCATCAGATTGAGAAAAATGAAAAACTCTGACAATAACAGATGATGCCAATGTGATGGAACAATGGGAATTCTCCTACCTTGCTAGTGGGAGCATAGATGGGTTCAATATCTTGAAAAATTGGGTTGTAGAATGTAGTGTCAGTGTGAACTAGCAATTCTTATTCCAGAAAAATGTGACAGAAATGCATGCTTATATGCACCAGGGTACATGTGCAATAATTCAATGCAGCACTTATCATTAATAACCCCAAAATAAAAACTACCTGAGTGTCCATTAATGGTAGAACTGAAAAAAATATGCAATGTTTTAATACAATGGGATATTATACAGCAATGAAAATTAACTACAGCAACATGCAGCAACATAGACATCTTAAAAACATAATGTTGAAAAAAGAAGCCAGATATTCCAGAATAATGTATGAGTACATGCATAAAGTTCAAAGGAAAGTAAAATATAATAATTTGTTTAGGGTTATTTCCTTAGGAGGTTATCTGTAAGGGAAAATAAGGAAATTAACATGATAAAAGTCAAGATATGAGTTCCTTTAGTGGAGATAGGGAGTCATGAAGATATCTCTGGGGTGTGGGCAATATTCTATTTTTGTGACTCATGTGAGTGGTGACATAGGTGTTTTGTTTTCAACAATTCATTAATCTATAAATTTATGTGTTATGTATTTTTCTGTATGTTTGTCCTTTCATAAGAAAAATGTTCAAAAAATAATAAACCTACAATAATGCAAGACTCACTTAGCATTTCATTTGGATCTCTTAGTCCTGCTTTAAGGAATCAATTAGACTGACTAATGATAATTAGCCAACACTTAACTTAGCACACACACACCTGCACACCCCTCAAAGAACCACAGTTAAAAAGTCAGATCACAGTAGGTTGGATTCCTTAAATTCCTAACCAAAGATTGTTATGACCAGCCAGCCACCACCACTTCTACCATACCTGGTAGGAATCTGCTGTAGAATCATTCGATACACAGCTGGCGCAGCAAGGCACTGGGTGATGGGGTATTTGAACAATGTCTAGAAAGTGAGGAGAGAAGGAATTTTATTCTTATAGTAAGGATTTAAAATATCGGCTATTAACATTTTAATTCGGATCTCCCCTGTAGGACAGCCCAGTAGTCATTTGTTACTTCTTTCAATATACCTATATTGAGCATGAATTTTGTGCATAGCATGTATCAGGCACTGTTGGGGGGAATGAAAAAAGAGTTAGATAATATTCCAACTGGGAGTTTGTACTAATAATAGAGGAGATAAAACAGGACTCAAATGGTAAGGCAGAAATTGGTAGATGTCATAAGAGATACTGGAAGGAGAACTTAGCAGAGGGAAATACTCCTTCTGATTGGGTGATCCAGGGACCTCATGGAACAGGTGGCATTTAGTTGCGGTATTTAACAAATGGATATGGTCTCTATAGGCAGAGGAATGGAGGAGGTTCTTGCAGGTAGAACGAGTAACAGGAGCAAAGTCTCCAGGGTTGAAGAAACACTTAGGTATAGTCAAAAGATGGTTTATTTAGACAGGAGAGTCACAAGAAGTAACTTTAGGAAGACTGAGGTTAGATTTAGACAGGTGAAGGGCAGGAAGTAAATTGAGGATGATTGACCTTAGCTGGAGATCAGATAGAGTCTAAAATGTCTGGTATTCACCATGGTTTTGCTAGAAGTGGGAGTCTTTCGGTTTCAGATCAGGGTGGAGGTACCCTGGGAGGGCAAGAACACTGAAGAGGAGAGAATGTGGGTTTGGGGTCTGCCTGCCTGACTTCAATCCTGTTACTTAATTCCTCTGCAACTCTGTTCCCTTATTTGTAAAATGGGAATATATATACCTTCCATGCAGAACCATAGGGAAGAGGAATGGGCACAGAGAGAGAGAATCTCAAGCAGCTTCTCTGCTCAATGTGGAGCCTGACACAGAGCTCGATCCCAGAACCCTGGGATCATGACCTGAGCCAACATCAAGAGTCAGTCACTCAGCCAACTGAGCCACCTAGGGGCGCCAGTCCCTCTCTTTCTGAGCCCAATCAACTTCCTTCCTTCCTTCCTTCCTTCCTTCCTTCCTTCCTTCCTTCCGTCTGTCCTTCCTTCCTCCCTCCCTCCCTTCCTTTGTTCATTTATTCCTTTCTTTCTTGTCTCTCTCTCTTTCTTTCCAGTATAATTAACATACAGTGTTATATTAGTTTCAGATGTACAATATACTGATTCAACAATTCTATGTATGACTCATTGCTCATCACGAGAAGTATATTCTTAATCCCCTTCACCTATTTCACCCGTCCCCCCCACTTCCCCTCTGGTAACCATCAGTTTATTCTATATAGTTAAGAGTCTGTTTTTTGGTTGGTCTCTTTTTTCTCTTTGTTCCTTTTGTTTCTTAAATTCTGTATGAGTAAAATCATATGGTATTTGTCTTTCTCTTACTGATTTAGCATTATACTCTCTAGATCCATCCAAGGTGTTGAAAATGGCAAGATTTCATTATTTTTTTATGGCTGAGTAATATTCCATCATATATATAGACACACATACATATACCACATCTTTATCCATTTATCTACGGATGAACACTTGATCTGCTTTCATAATGTGGCTATTGTAAATAATGCTGCAATAAATATGGGGGTGCATATATCCTTTGGAAATAGTGTTTGCGTATTATTTGAGTAGACACTCACTAGTACAATTAATGAGTCATGTGGTAATTCTATTTTTAATTTTTTGAGGAACTCCATACTGTTTTCCACAGTGGCTGCATCAGCTTGCACTCCTACTAAACAGTGCATGATGGTTGCTTTTTTTCCACATCCTCGCCAACACCTGTTGTTTGTTGTCTTTTTGATTTTAGCCATTATGACAGGTGTTGGTTTATATCTCCTTGTGGTTTTGATTTATATTTCCCTGACAAGGAGTGATGGTGAGCATCTTTTCATGTGTCTGTTGGCCATCCAGATGTCTTCTTCAGAGAAATGTCTGCTCATGTCCTGCTCATTTTTTTAAGTAGGTTTCACTGCCAGCATGGAGTCCAATGTGGGGCTTGAACTCACAACACTGACATCAAGACCTGAGCTGAAATCAACAGTAGGACACTTAACTGACTAGGCCACTGAGGCGCCCCACAAGTGAAAAATAAATCAAAATAATTAAACTTTCAAATGCTGCTGTTTGTGTCTTCGTGTGTGTGTGTGTGTGTGTGTGTGTATGTATGTGTGTTTGTAAATTTGTGTAATTAATAATTTGAACTAATTCAAGCTTAAAACACACTGAGACCTTGGAGACACCCATGTACTAGTGGAGGAGGGGAGGGGAAAGGTGGATTCGGTGTTCTTTGTGCAGCTTTAAGCCTCAGGGACTGGCAGGATGTGAGCAGTGAACAATGATGGAGAGGCAGATATTGACATGAGGTGAGGAATGAGAAATGGGAAATGTAGTCTGACGTGCTGGAGGGATCATCAGATGGACCTGGGGTAGAAAAACAAGGGGGAATTTGCATGGAGGGAGAAGACTAGACCCAAGGTACAGTTTTGAGATCCCCTTGAATGGATACCCATGCTGGTGAAATGGAAGTAGAGGAGATTTTTTAGAAGGAAGAGGAAGGGTGAGGACAGACGCTTGTAGGGCTGCAGTGTTCAGGAGTAAGGTGGGTGAAGAGGATGTGGCTGGAGCAAGCGGAGAATTGTCTATGGAGAAATTTGATACCAAGGGAGGAAAGACTGGGTTGGTCCAGTGTGTAGCCGGGTAAAGGGAAGGTATTTTTCAGGATGAGGAACTTTGAATATGTTTATGGACTAAGGGGGAGTACAGTTCATGAAGATGAAGAGGTTGAAAACATGGGAGAAAAGAGTTAATGGATGATAGATTAATGGAGACGGAGAAGTGAGGGGTTGAAAATACAGGAGAAAAGGTTTAATGGATGCAAGATTAATGAGAAGGGCTCCTAACAGAAGGACAGAGAAAAGAACAAGATCTGCAGGGGCTGTGGGGAGGGGACTTTGAGAGGTGGAGGGGCAGGTCTACCTCTGAGATGGAAAACACATTTTCGGGTGAATGGAAGTACAACGAGAGGGTTCACACGGGTGACTTGAGTTATTACTGTGAGATACACCTAACAGGAACAGCAGCCACCACTGCATGCCGGGTGCCTCTGTATGCCAACTCAGGGCTAAGCACTTCACCCACTTCTCCTGTACCATCTCATTTATATTTCAACAATTTTGTGACATAGGAATTATGAAAACTCCCATTTTACAGATGAGGAAACTGAGGCTCACAGTAGCAAGTAAACCACAAGTAAATGTCAAATGTGGCATGAGAAGCCAGATTTGTCATTTTCTAGGGGCTCTGTTTTTAAGCACTTCATTAAATTGAGCAACAGCAATAACAACAACAAAACACGTACACACACACACACACACACACACACACACACACACACCAGCTATATGGTCTGGCAGATACAGGGTCCAGGATCCAGGAGACATGAGCTTTCTCTGGTTGGTTTAATCTCTTAAAATGTTTATTCAGGGTTCCAAGCCCACAAAATCTGATCCATAGCCCTGGGGAAGGGCTTGGAATATGTATTTTCTTCAAGGTTTCGTGTAGTGTTATTCTTATACAGTAACTAATTCAGTGTTCTGCACTTTGAGAAACCCAGAACCAGGGTTATATTATGCTAATGAGACTTTTTGCTACATAAAATATTTCTCAGCAGGCCAGCTTTTGAGTTTGAAACATGAGTTTCTTCTAGGAGTTTGTTGATAGTGGAAGGTTTGTCTTCTTACCTCTTGAATGACCTTGGGGTCAAACTGGGGCAGATGATGGATGAAGAGTGTAGACCCTGATGTCCATGGTTCAAACAGGCACCCCAAGACAGCCAGAATCCAGCCTGGGTCCGAAATGCTCCACAAGACATCAGATGTCTTCAGTTGTAGACATTTCCTGCTAACTCCAAAATACAGTGACCTCAGCTAGGTGATCATGAGAATGTGATCAAGGGCTGGGGACTCTGATTTTCAGGGATGACCCACCTCTCGTTCTCAGTGCATGTGGTTTGAGTGGGCTCCAGACACACTGCCACCCCAGGTCCCTAAAGCATGCCAAATCCTATTTTCTGGTCATGTGTGATTTCAATGGGTTTAGTTATAATGATCCTTAAGGCTGGGAATTGACTCTGTTACTTATATAGTCCTAGGTAATGCTGGCAGCCATTTGGGCGTAACAAGGGATAAGCCTTTCTTAGAAGAGCAACAAAACACATCAGATGGAGAGATAAAAACCTGATCCAGAGACTCTAGCTATGTCTGAAGCCAAACCCTGGAGTGCCCTGCCTCATGATCCAATAAATTCCTTTATTCACTTTTAGGCTTAAAGAGGTTGAGATTGGGCTTTCTGTCATTTATGATGGAGAAAGAGAGAGAGGGAGAGAGAGATAGAAATAAAGAAAGAGAGAGAAAGACCCCTAATTAATACCCCACCTTGGCAAGGACTGGAAAAAATTATCCAATAGGCAAAAATTAGAAAGCAGGGTGGGAAAGGTTTCTCATTTCTCTATCCTATCTTAGTGATTCTGAGGGATGTCTGTGTGCATAATTCCTTGAGAAAACACAATCCTCCCATAGCTATGGGAGCTTTACTAACTATTTACTATTAGTAATAGTTTACTTTTTACTAAACTATGGCTTTGAGGAGCTTTACTATTAACAGGAGATTTACTATTTACTATTAACTTTAATAAACAACCCACCCTCCCTCATCCCAGCCCTCTTAGGATTGTGGCTCACCCACAGAATACTACTAGCTGGGAAGACCTGTCTTCTCAGTTTCAGACCCAACTACCCACTGAACATCTCTTCTGCAGTGTCCCTCAGGCACCTCAAACCCAGCAGATCCTAACCCCTTCTGCTTCCCTTCATCTTGCAGCCACAGTGATCTTTTCAAAACACAAATCTTATCAGGTCTTTCCCTTGCTAAAATACATCCCATTACTCCAATACCTCTCCATCATCTGCCTAAAAAACTCTAAACTCTACACCAAGGCCCACAAGATCCTGAGCCCTGCTCACTGGTTCCCAACTCCTCCCATATGTCTCTCACCCCACACCCTAAGCACCAGCTATCCTCAAGTGTCTGTAGTTCTATAATGTTACTTTTAATATCTTTGTGCCTGTGCTCTTGTTATTCAGACTGCACAGAAAGCCTTTGCCTTCTTTCCACCCCTATTCCTCCAGGGTTTCGCTACTCAATTGCTACCATTGCAAACTGCTGCATCTGCACAGATAGCCACTGTCCACAAAAAGCCTTGTCTGCCCTCTGGTCTGGTTAATAAGTTAGAAAATATATAGAACTTGATCTGGTGTGAATATTACTATCTGAGGTAGGGACAGATGGGAGAAGAGGCTCAGTTAAACGTTGATTAAGTGATTAACCCAAGGCTTCAGCCTCTATGACTGTTCTAGGTTACGGGGAGTGGCATGTTGTGGCTTGGTTCCAGGTATTCTTTTTCCTGAGAGCTCACGACTGGGTAACTCCAAGTTTCATGTGTTCATAACTGGGAAGAGGAAAGGACCTGCCACTTCAGGTGGCATTGTTCAAACATTGTGTCTTTTACCACCAAACCCTGAGTCAATTGAGAGGGACACAATGGCTTGTCATTTGTGTGGTTTGCTGAATGTGGGCACACATTTCCTACACACCTCTTGTAAAGGTGCTCAGGCAGGACCTAAATGTGCCTCCTTTGTCATCAGAGGCCTCTGTCAGCAAACCTTTAGCATTCCAAGTGTCTACATCTCAAGACTCTCAGGAGTCTGAACCAAAGAGCCCAGAGGGAAGAAACAGGATGGAGTCAATTCTACTTAGAGCTCTTTTCCCAACCCACACGTGTGCTCACACACACACACATGCACACATACACACACCACTCCAGATCTGTGGCCCAGCATCTAAGTCAATGCCTTCTTTCCTACCATGAAGGCAAAAAGGATCGCAAGGCAAGTCCATGACTGTGTTTCGCCATCTTGGGAAAGCCTGTTGTCCCACTGGTGAAGAAGATGGCCATTGGGTCCAGCGTCTTTGACTTAATACAGGTGTGATCTGGGGATGCTGATCTGCAAAGGGATTCAGTACAAAAGGGGAGAAGTCACGTTTCCTGCTTTGGGATCCCTGGGGATCCAGTATGAGGGGCTTGGAGTCAGAAGAATGGAGGTTTACAACACTGGAGGAAAAACCAGTTCTCCTTGTATTAGGAATCAAACGGAATTTGTGAGTGACTTGGATAAGTAGACTGACATTTATTCATTTACAAAAGGGGGGAAATATAGTGGAATATTTTTAACGTAACAAACATTGAAATAGCACTTACTATCTTTCAGGCACTGCTCTAAGTGACTTACAAATAAGAACTCATTCAATCTTCAGAGCAACCCTAAAAGAGAAGTACTGCTTTTATTGTGCCCACTTTGTGGAGGAGGAAACTGAGGCTCAGAAAGGTTACATTACTTGCCTGAAGACATTTGGCCAGCATGTGGCACAGCCAGGATTCAAATTCAGTCTGATCCACAGACTGTGCTCTTAACCACACTGCTAAGCTTGTTTTGTTTTTTTTTTTTATATGAAGTAGCTTTATAGGAATTTAACCCCATAACCTTGGCTATGAGGGGCAGGGGAAAGAAAATGAGGGAGAGTAAAAGAAACATAAATGCACATCTGTCCTGGTGTAAACTTGAGATGGTAGGTAAGCCTGGAGTCCCCCCAGTGTGCCTTGATTCTTGGGGGCTTCAGAATTGACAGTTTCTCCTTTGGGTCTATGCTTATAAATGCCAATTCCCTATGGTGTTCAATCATAGTAACTGCAAATGATCCCAAGGCTGCCAGTAACACCAACTCTTGCTGAGAAATGGTACCATATTGACTTTTGGCAATTTAAGGGAATCTAAAGAATATCCTTTTTTAAGTTTTTTTATTTTAAAGACAGAGAGAGACAGAGAAACAGAGAATCTTAAGCAGGCTTCACGTTCAGCACAGAGCCCAGTGCGGGGCTCAGTACCACAACCCTGGGATCATGACCTGAGCTGATATCAAGAGTTAGATGCTCAACTGTCTGGGTCACCCAGGCACCCCAAGAATATTCTTTATTTAAGCCATTTTCTTTTAGTTCTCTGACTTTAAAATCCAGTGTAAGATATGACTTCACCCTAATATTTGCTTTTTGAGGCTGAAGTAAAGAACTTTAAAAACTGAGGGGTTACTTTAAGAAAACAAACACAGCATGGTTTTCATGTGATAGAAAAAATGTCTAAAGGTTTACAGAGTCAGAGTTGTGGGTGGAAGGGGTCTTTCTTACTTCCAACACTTCCCTAACTTTCCCTGGGAGGTGTCCTTAAAGCTATGCAGCACCTAAAAGATGGAAATTGTTTGTTCCCCCAGCTGACTACCAGCCACAGCCTCAATTTTTCTTGCAGTCTCAAGTTTCCCTTAAAAATTCATCTTATACGTTCATTCAACCTCTTCATATATTTGTTTGTTATATAAAAATAATATTTCAGATTCCCTACCTACAAGGAAGATTCAACACAATAACCCTCTGACTCATCTCATTTGCACTAAAATGTTTAGACTGTAGTGACAGAGGCATAGAAGTTCAATACTCTTATTTTACAAATAAAGCAATTGCATCCAAGAGAGGGGAAGGAACCAGCCCAGGGTCACAAAACAAATCGGGGGCACAGCTGGGAAGAGAAGTCTTCTGGCATCAGTCCAGATGACCTTCTCCCACTGAATGTTTGTCTACCAGCACTTGGGAGCGAATGGTCTTCTCTTGCCCTTCCTTAGAAAACACATTCATCAGATCTGAAACTTACTTAATCAGTGATCGGAAGTCCAGCCACCCGTGACGGCTATGGTCAGACACCAGGATCTTTGTTTTCAGAGCAGGACACTCAGAAACTAGGGAATCCACCTCTGGGGCAAGGGTATCTGTGGTCATTATGCCCTGGGCTTTAGACACTTGTAATCGGTAGAGAATGTCCTTGGCTTTCATCTGGGTGGTTCCTGGCATGAAGATTATTCCTGGGGATGAAAAAAGGAACTTTGGGGTTTCAGGCCTGGCTTATCTGCATAGAAATCTGCTAGCTTCTTGCTGTGCAAAGTATGGGCCATGGACCAGTACCATCAGCACCACAAAAATCTCATGCCCCATCACAAACTACTGAATCAGAATTTGCACTTTAAGAAACTCTCCAAGGGATTCCTATGTATATTGAAATTTGAAAAGCCTGACCTAACCTTCTTCTACTCTAGGTGGATCAAGCCAGTAGACAGGTGAATCCTACTTTAGGACTGGGACTACAGACTATGGACGCAAGTAGCACAGTGTCTTTGACACCAGGTTTAGCTGTATCCCTGCCTCCATTTTTCTCCTCTCACTTCCTCCTCTTTCAGTCCCTTGTGTCATCTTGAATCTCCTCTCTTTTCTTCATTCCTCATACCCAAATTTAACTACATTATCCTTTTAACTTTCCTACACTCCCTTCCATCTTCCATCACCAACAGTTAGTTCAGGTCTTTGTGTGCCTCTACTGGGTTCTAATCTCTCCACCAGATGGCTCATCCTGAATCTTGCTACTACCTACCTTCCATTTTATTACCTGTTCAGGTTCCACAGAACACTGACTTCCCCCTCTGCTTTTCTTCTCTTCACCAGCACCTGTGCCCTCTCTCCAGGAAAGCACCATACTCTGAACACCCAACAGTGAAGGCACTGCCCACCCTCCACCTTTTCCTCTTACAAATCTATTCCCTATTTCAAGATGCCTATTCTTCACACAGACTTCTCCTGACTAAGTTTTTGCATGTCTTATGCCCATTCTTGGACTCTCCTTCCTTTACTTCTATTCTTCTTTTATTCTATCCCAGAGCACTCAGCTCTTGTCTTGGATTTCCCATGTGCCATCTCTCAGCTCTACAGATGACATGGCTTCTCTGTACTCTCTCTGCTGTTGCTGTTAATTCTTGATTCCACATGACCTTGATGGATTAATGTAGGATTCTATTTGTGAGGAAATATATGACCATGCATTTTAAAGCAATTAAAAAAAAATTCTGGAGTCCCACACAAATTCTACATTATATAGATACATAAATATGCAGTTAAAAGGGGGAAGGGAAATCTCCACAGAATAAATGTGTAGGGAATAACACAATTAGAAAATTCTCATATAAAACCACCATAATAATATTCAATTCAATCAACAATCATCAATGGATTCTCATGTAATAGGGTGAAAGACAGTTGGGGAACAGGATATTCACACAGTCTCAAAAGTATTACAGTACAGATTACTTAATAATTACAAAGGGAAATTGTGCCTTACAAAAGTGTTTGTAAATAATATCATCGATGATAGGATAAACCGACTTCATGTATCTCCTGATGTAAAGCATTGAGATAAGCATGTTGTCCTTTTAGTACTCCTACTAAAAATGTTTATCTGAATATAATCTTGAAAAAAGAGTCAGAAATACAAATTTTGTGGGACCTTCTGAAAAACAACTGGCTTAGACATTTCCAAGATGTCATGCAGAAAAGTTTAGATTAACGGAGATTGAGGAGACCTTACAATGTAATGCAATGCATGACCTTCTATCAGATTTTGGATTTAAACAAACAAAAAATGGGTATAAAATACACTGTTGGGACAATTAAAGAATTCTAGCCACGGATATATACATATATCAAAGTTATACTTCTGGTGTGATAACTCTGTTGTGGTTATGTGAGGAAAATGTCATGGATCATAGCAGATGCATGCTCCAGTGTTTATGGGTATTTATCTGGTGTTTATGGATGCCACAATGTCTGCAACTGATACTTAAATGTCTCAGTGTGGGAGGGGAGCAAAATGTTAACAATTGATGTTTTTTTAAAAAAAAAAAGAAACTGTGCAAGAGAAAGTGTGTGTGTGTGTGTGTGTGTGTGTGTGTGTTTATGTGTCTGTGTCTGTGTATGAATTAGAGAGTGATGACATTGTGTTTGAGGGTGTATAAGTTGAGGAAGACAGTGAGAAGTAGCAAAAGAATATTTGAAGGAGTCTGAGAAAGAAAAAGACTATGAAGAATAAGAAAAAAGGGCAGGGAAATGTTAATATTTCAGGACCCATTGGCTCCAGGCTAGACCTAAAGTCTGTTGGGGTCTCTTTGGGTCACTGACCTGCTCGGATGCAGCCTATGACCACCAGCCACCACTCGGGCACTCGAGGCAGGATCAAGGCTAGACGGTCTCCCTGCTGCAGGCCGCAGGTCTGGGTGAAGACGTTGGCTGCACGGCGGGATAAGTCTGTCATCTCTCTGAAACTCCACTTCACTTCATCACCTTGATTATTCACCCACCACAGGGCTGGGTTTGGACCTCTCTTGCCCTCCTGGTCAAGATCATACATCATGTGTTATTTCCTATGTTAAAGGAAAAGGGCACTTATTTGGCCAACCCACTACCTTAGCTACATGAAAATGTAGCTCAAGAACGGAGATCCAATTTTAAAGCATTTATAGAATGAAGAGAAGTGGGTAGGGTATGATCCAGCCAACTTCTTCTGGTCTACTGTAACTACCTCCTCTCAAGTCACATGAAACCAGTAATAGTTCCATGTTACCTATTAAAACCTTAAAATTGCATTCCCCATGTGTCTGTCTTAGTTCCACATAGATGGTATGTTTCCTCTGTGCTTCAGTTTTATCATCTATGAAATGGGTACAATACTACCTAGAAAGTAGTAAAGTTTAAATTAGTTATTTAAAGAGGTGAAATGTATATGATAGTGCCTGGGAACATAGTAGGTACTCAATGAAATTATTATCATTATTGGGGCACTTGGGTGGCTCAGTCAGTTGAGCGCCCGACTTCAGCTCAGGTCATGATCTCATGGTTCATGAGTTGGAACCCCGCATTAGGCTCACTGCTATCAGCGCACAACTGGCTGCTTCGGATGCTCTGTCTCCCTCTCTCTCTGCTCCTCCCCAACATGTACACTCTCTCTCTCTCTCTCTCTCTCTCTCTGTCTCTCTCTCTGTCTCTCTCTCTCTCTCAAAAACAAACATTAAAATAAATTACTATCATTATTACCATTATTACAACAAAAGAAGAGACTAATTTAATTCCTGAATATTTGGGGGAATTTATTTTTAAAATTAACATACCTCTGGAGGTGAAATAAGCAAGAAGGCAGACCTGGGAGCTCCAAGGTAGCCCTTGTTTCCTCACAGAAACGTCAAGTAAACAACAGACTACAATAGCTGTGTAGAAACTCTAGAAATAGTCAAGGACCTGCAGCAAATGAATGCCCAAACAATAAAAAATCCCTACTCTAAATGGCAAGAAATTCTAGGTTGTTTTCTGCTGCTTACCCTTGTCCCATCCCCTCTCTTGTGTTGTACAGTATGGTCAGGAGGAAGCCACCCAATTTGCAGCCCCTGCCTTGGAATTTGTTTCAGTATTCTGCCCTGTGTGGAGGCTGCCTGAGAGACTGGTTTCTGCCTCATCTGAATCAGAGCTCAGATAGGAATTGTGACATAGTTTGAATATCAGACTGGAGGTGGGTGAAAGCAGTGGCAGATGCCACACTGAGTGGAAACTGTAGAACTGTGGCCACCTCGGAGGGAGACTACAGGCAGAGGAGGACAATAAAACATTTGAGCCCCAAGAAGAAGCAGATATGAGACTTTTAATGCAGTTAAAACATATAAAAGCAGTATTATGTCTGGGAAATTTGAGAAAAAAACACACATGCACAGGCCTAGGAAAGACACATGCCCAAGACCTGAAAATCTAAGAAGACCTTAAGTTTTCATACTGGTCAGATTACTGGAGGGCTTTCTCTGCATGAAGTTAGGCTGCAAAGACAGACAGAGGTGGCTACTTTTTTCAAATGTCCAGTTTTCAACAACAGATCACAAGGCCATGTTGCCCATTCAAAGGAACAAAACAAATTTCCAGAAACTTACCCTAAAGAGACACAGGTTTCAGTTATTAGACAGACACTTTAAAATGATTGTCTTAACTATCCTGAAAGTGCTGAAGGAAAACAGACAAAGAACCAAAGCAAATCAGAAAAGCAATATATGAACACAATGAGAATACCAACAAAGAGATAGAAATTATAAAAAAGAACCAAACAGAAACTGCGGATCTGAAAAATACAAAAACTGAATTGAAAACTTTACGAGAAGGATTCAACAGCAGATCCAAGCAGGAAGAAGAAAGAGTCAGTAAACTTGAACACAAGTCATTTTAAATTATGGAGTCAGAGAAGCAAAGAGAAAAAAAAACAATAAAGAAAAGTAAACAGAGCCCAAAGCACATAGTATACAAACAAGCAGACCAACATACACATTATGGGAATCCTAGAAGAAGAGACAAAAGGAGCCATCAGCTTATTTGAAGAAAGAATGGCTGAAAAAAAGCAAAACCTTATTTGTATTAAATACAAATTTATATAGTAGTGTTCATTCATTCATTCATTCATTATATGGATGTACAAATACAAGAGGCTCAAACAATTCCAAGAAAACCCAGAGAGATCCATACAGAGACACATAATCAAACGAAAAAGCCAAAGACAGAATCCTGAAAGCAGCAAAAAAAAAAAAAAAAAAGTGACTCATCATGCATAAGGAATCCTCAATAAGATTATTAGTGGCAGGCCAGAAGACCCGCCAAATAAGTGGGATTACATATTTGACATGATGGGTAAAAAGGTGTCAATCAACAACTTCTATATTTGGCAATCCCCATGAAAATAACACCAGCATTCTTCAGAGAGCTCGGACAAAAATCCTAAAATTTGTATGGAAACAGGAAAGACCCCAAATAGCCAAAGCAATCCTGAAAAAGAAAACCAAAACTGGAGGTATCACAATTCCAGACTTCAAAATGGATTACAAATCTGTAATCATCAAGACAGTATGGTACTGGCACAAAAACAGACACTCAGATCAACTGAATGCAATAGAAAACCCAAAAATGGACCCACAAACATATGGCCAACTAATCTTTGACAAAGCAGGAAAGTATATCCAAGGGAAAAAAGACAATCTCTTCAGCAAATGTTGCTGGGAAAACTGGACAGTGACATGCAGAAAAATGAACCTGGACCACTTTTGTACACCATACACAAAACTAAACTCAAAATGGATAAAAGACCCAAACATAAGACAGGAAGCCATCAAAATCCTCAAGGAGAAAGCAGGCAAAAACCTTTTTGACCTCAGTCGCAGCAACTTCTTACTCAACATGTCTCCGGAGGCAAGGGAAACAAAAACAAAAATGAACTATTGGGAACTCATCAAAATAAAAAGCTTCTGCACAGTGAAGGAAACAATCAGCAAAACTAAAAGGCAACTGACAGAATGGGAGAAGATATTTGCAAATGACATAGCAGATAAAGGGTTAGTATCCAAAATCTATAAAGAACTTCTCAAACTCAACACCCAAAAAACAAATAATCCGGTGAAGAAATGGGCAAAAGACATGAATAGACACTTTTCCAAAGAAGACATCCAGATGGCCAACCAACACATGAAAAAATGCTCAACATCACTCATCATCAGGGAAATACAAATCAAAACCACAATGAGATACCACCTCACACCTGTCAGAAGGGCTAACATTAACAACTCAGGCAACAACAGATGTTGGTGAGGATGTGGAGAAAGAGGATCTCTTTTGCACTGCTAGTGGGAATGTAAACTGGTGCAGCCACTCTGGAAAACAGTCTGGAGGTTCCTCAAAAAATTAAAAATAGAACTACCCTACAACCCAGTCATTGCACTACTAGGTATTTATCCAAGGGATATAGGTGTTTTGAAAGGGCACATGCACCCCAATGTTTACGGTAGTGCTATCAACAATAGCCAAAGTATGGAAAGAGCCCAAATGTCCATTGATGGATGAATGGATAAAGAAGATGTGGTATATATACATACATATATATATATATATATATATATATATATATATGTATATATACATACATACAGTGGAGTATTACTTGGCAATCAAAAAGAATGAAATCTTGCCATTTGAAATTACATGGATAGAACTAGAGAGTATTATGCTAAGTGAAATTAGCCAGTCATAGAAAGACAAATATCATATGACTTCACTCATATGATGATTTAAGATTCAAAACAGATGAACAAAAGGAAGGGAAGCAAAAATAATATAAAAACAGGGAGGGGGCAAAACATAAGAGATTCTTTTTTTTTTTTTTTTTAATTTTTTTTTTTAACGTTTATTTATTTTTGAGACAGAGAGAGACAAAGCATGAATGGGGGAGGGTCAGAGAGAGGGTGATACAGAATCCGAAACAGGCTCCAGGCTCTGAGCTGTCAGCACAGAGCCCGACGCGGGGCTCGAACCCACGGACCGCGAGATCATGACCTGAGCCGAAGTCGGCCGCTTAACCGACTGAGCCACCCAGGCGCCCCTAGATTCTTAAATATAGAGACAAACAAAAAATTGCTGGAGGGGTTGTGGGAGGGGGGATGGGCTAAATGTGTAAGGGGCATTAAGGAATCTACTCCTGAAATCATTGCTCTATTTGCTAACTAACTTGAATGTAAATTTAAAAATAATTAATTAATTTAAAAAAAGAAGAAATTCTCTATTTGGCAAAACTGTCCTTCAAAAATGAGGGATAAATTAGGTCATTCTCAGATAAACAAAAATTGAGGGAGTTCATTATGGTTAAACTTTGTCTATAAGAAATACTAAAAGGGGACACCTGGGTAACTCAATTGGTTAAGCAAACAATTTTGGCTCAGGTCACGATGTCACGGTCCATGAGTTTGAGCCCTGAGTCAGGCTCTGTGCTGACAGCTCAGAGCCTGGAGCCTACTTCAGATTCTGTGTCTCCCTCTCACTTTTACCCTCCCCTGCTCGTACTCTGTCTCTCTCTCTCTCTCAAAAATAAAACATTAAAACATTTTTTAATTTAAAAAAAAGCCTAAAAGGAGTCCAATTTGAAATAAAAGGATGTTACAGAGTAGCCTGAATACAAAAACATAAAGTTCTTTGATAAAATACATGGACAAATATAAAAACAAATATTATTATAATTTTGACTTGAAACTCCATTTTTTATTCTTTCACAGTATTTAAAAGACAAAAGCATAAAAAATAATTATGTCTATGTTAATGAGTACACAATATATAAATATCTAATTTGTGATATCAATAAAACAACATGGAGGGGTAAGAGGGAGCTGGAAAAAATTAGGATTTCTGTATGCAAATAAAGTTGTTACTAGTTTAAAATAGATTGTTATAACTTTAGGATGTTATATGTACTCCTCATAATAACCACAGAAATTATCTACAGTATATATACAAAAGGAAATGAGAAGGGACTGAAAGCATATTACAAAAAAATTAACTAAAGACAAAGAAAGGCAGTAAGGGAGGAAATGAGGAACCAAAAGCTATGACATCAAGAAAACAATTAACAATATAGCAATAGTAAGTTCTTCCTTATCAGCAATAACTTTAAATGGATGTGCACTAAACTCCCCAGTGTAAAGACATAAACTGGCAGAATGTATTAAAAATGAAAAAAGAATCCAACTATATTCTGTCTACAAAATTGCTATTTCCACATGATAGATTATGATAAAACCATCAAACAACTTGCAGAAATTGTTTTGGAATAATAATTTCACAATACAATATTAATTAAAAAGAGCAAAACCATATTTACATTATAATCCAAATGTATATAGTAGTAACCATTCATTTGTTCAATTAATATATATATATATTTTTTTTCAATATATGAAATTTATTGTCAAATTGGTTTCCATACAACACCCAGTGTTCATCCCAAAAGGTGCCCTCCTCAATACTCATCACCCACCATCCTCTCCCTCCGACCCCCCATCAACCCTCAGTTTGTTCTCAGTTCATTTGTTCAATTAATATATACTTACTAAATTCTCATTATTTGTTAGGGACTATTCTTAGACCAAAGGATACAATGGGGAACAAGACATACATGTACATACATGGTTTTAATATTTATTGCCAATTTTCATTTTCTTGTTTAAATACACTTTCTTATTTTCCCCCAAACTTTCTATAATGAGCATGTTTTTTAAAAAGATTTCATTTTTAAGCTAATTTATTTATTTTGAGAGAGAGAGACAGAGACAGAGAGACAGAGACAGAGAAAGAGAGACAGAGACAGAGAGAGCACAAATGGGGGAGGGGCAGAGAGAGAGGGAGAGAGAGAGAGAATCCCAAACAGGCTGTGCACTGTCATTGGGGAGCCCGATGTAGGGTTCAAACTCACAAACTGTGAGATCATGATCTGAGCCAAAGTTGGACATTTAACTGACTGAGCCACCCAGGCACCCCAAAAGATTTCATTTTTTAAAAATTAATTTCCAAAAACTGTCCAGAGTAAAAGTTCAGGCAATGCAGAATCTTATGAACAGAAACATTTCTTATAAATAGAAAAATGTCTTCAAATATCTCTTCACATTTTCACTCTCTGAAGGTCAGCACTGATAATTATCTGGCGTATATTCTTCCAGCAATCTTTTTCCACATATGTGCAAACATGATCCTACCACCTTTGTCCCATATGATCGGAAGAAAAGAGTGTATCTCACTTGAGAAAAGATAAGATTAATATATATGTATATGCATATGTAAGTATTCAGATCTATGAAAAAAGCAGTATGAAAACGTTCTTGCCCAACAGATGGAAGAATATTAGCAAGTGTAATCACTAGTTATGCACTGCTTATATAAAGGGAGCAGAGTATGTAATAGTCTTGTAGGAGTTTGAAAAATGATGGAAAAGCTTGTGTATCAAGGTGGAAAACATTTGCTGCTCGGAACTCTGTTTTAGACCTTACCTTTGCAACTTGAAGAAGATACTGCTTAAATAATTATAGATTTTTGTGTTAAAGATTAACCTGATAATGTGATATTGAGATAAAACTGTTTTCAAGAAGAGAAAAACAGCTCCTAAACTTAGATTTGAAATTTAAATTTTTATGAGATAAAGTTTGAAGCCAAAGGAAATTGAGAAACAGTTTCAAAACATAAAATGTTTATGGGGCTCCTGGGTGGCTCAGTTGGTTAAGTGACTGACTTCGGCTCAGGTCATGATCTCATGGTTTGAGTTTGAGCCCCAAATCTGGCTCTGTGTAGACAGCCTGGAGCTTGGGATTCTGCCTCCCTCTCTCTCTCTGCCCCTCCCCTGCTTATACTCTCTCTTTCTCAAAATAAATAAATAAACTTAAAAAAAAGAAATCAGATAAAAAAGGGCACATCCTGCATTATTCCATTTCTATGAAACTCTAGGAAAGAGAAATATAATCTGCAAGGTAGCATATCAGTGGTTCCCTGGGGCTCAGAGTGGGGGTAGGGGCCAAGAGAAAACAAAAGGAAACTTCTTAGATGATGGAAATGTTCTAAAACTCAAACTTTACACTAAAAAGGTGTGCATTTTATTCTATGTCAATTACATATCAACATAGTTACTCTTTGCTAATACCTAACTAAAATATACTTTGAAGAAGGAAAATTGGAAAAGTTTGCGAGATCAAGCCCCATGTTGGGCTCTACATTGACAGCTTGGAGCCTGCTTAGGATTCTCTCTTCCTCTCTCTCTCTCTCACTCCCTCTCTCTCTCTGTTCCCTGTTCCTCCCCTGATCATGCACTCTCTTTCTCTCTCAAAATAAATTATATATATCTACACATACATATACATAAATATATAAGAGTTTATGGCCTATAGAAAAAATTTGCCTCAATCTTATTTCCAATGAATTTTAAGTTGAAATTCAAAGAGTTCTGTAAATTAATGCTAGAATATGATAGACTAATAGAATTTATATCCTAACTGACATAGATAGAACACTTTACCCAATGATGATATAATTCTAATTCTTTTCCATTGCATTTGGAACATTTATTAATCTCGAGAAATCTTAAAAGTTTAAAACAGAGTATGTTTTCTAACCACAGTGGAATTAAGCTAGGAATCATTAACAATATGATAATGAGAAAACCATCCCCAACTACCTGGAAACTAACTAGTACACTTCTATATAATCTAGAGTCAGAGAAGGATCAAAAAGTCAAATAGAAACTATTTCCAACAGAATGATAATAAAATACAACATGTCAAAATTTGTGTGGTGCACCTAAAAGGAATGCTTACTGGAAAATATATACTTTTAAATACATACATTAGAAAAGAAGGCAGGCCAAAAAGTAAGAACATAAGTTTGCATCAAGAAGCTGAAAAAGGAAAAGCCAATCAAATCAAAGGAAACTAGGAAGAAGGTAATAATAAAGATAAGAGCTTGCATCCGTGGAATGGAAAATAAATATGCAATTGAGAATATCAGTAAAGCCAAAGCTGGTTTTGAGAAGATGTATCAGATTGATAAACTCTTATAAAGACTTACCCAGGGAAAAAAAGAAAAATAACATAGTAACAATATTAGGAATGAAAAAGTGCACACAAATGCAATTCTTACAGACATTGAAATAGCAACAAGAGAAAATTATGAATAATTTTATGCCAATAAATATGACAATGTGGATGAAATTAACAAATTACTAAAAAAGCAACTTGCTAAAACTGATAGAATCAAAATCTTTTTTTAAATTTTATTTTCTATTTTTTTAATTTACATCCAAATTAGCATATAGTACAATGATTTCAGGAGTAGATTCCTTAGTGCCCCTTACCCATTTAGCCCATCCCCCCTCCCACAACCCCTTCAGTAACCCTCTGTTTGTTCTCCATATTTATGAGTCTCTTCTGTTTTGTCCCCCTCCCTGTTTTTATATTACTTTTGTTTCCCTTCCCTTATGTTCATTTGTTTTGTCTCTTAAAGTCTTCATATGAGTGAAACTATATGATTTTTGTCTTTCTCTGACTAATTTCACTTAGCATAATACCTTCCAGTTCCATCCACGTAGTTGCAAATGGCAAGATTTCATTCTTTTTGATAGCCAAGTAATACTCCATTGTATATATATACCACATTTTCTTTATCCATTCATCCATCGATGGACATTTGGGCTCTTTCCATACTTTGGTTATTGTTGATAGTGCTGCTATAAACATGGGGTTGCATGTGTCCCTTCAAAACAGCACACCTGAATCCTGTGGATAAATGCCTAGTAGTGCAACAGCTGGGTCATAGGGTAGTTCTGTTTTCAGTTTTTTGAGGAACCTTCATACTGTTCTCCAGAGTGGCTGCACCAGTTTGCATTCCCACCAACAATGCAAAAGAGATCCTCTTTCTCCACACCCTCGCCAACATCTGTTGTTGCCTGAGCTGTTAATGTTAGCCATTCTAACAGGTGTAAGATGGTATTTCATTGTGGTTTTGATTTGTATTTCCCTGATGATGAGTGATGTTGGGCATTTTTTCATGTGTCTGCTGGTCATCTGGATGTCTTCTTTGGAAAAATGTCTATTCATGTCTTTTGCCCATTTCTTCACCGGATTATTTGTTTTTTGGGTGTTGAGTTTGAGAAGTTCTTTATAGATTTTGGATACTAACCCTTTATCTGATATGTCATTTGCAAATACCTTTTCCCATTCTGTCAGTTGCCTTTGAGTATTGCTGATTGTTTCCTTCGCTGTGCAGAAGGTTTTTATTTTTATTTATTTATTTATTTATTTATTTATTTATTTATTTATTTTTAATGTTTTTATTTATTTTTGAGACAGAGAGAGACAGAGCATGATCAGGGGAGGGGCAGAGAGAGAGGGAGAGACAGAATCTGAAGCAGTCTCCAGGCTCTGAGCTGCCAGCACACAGCCCGACGTGGGGCTCAAACTCATGGACTGTGAGATCATGACCTGAGCTGAAGTTGGACGCTTAACCAACTGAGCCACCCAGGCACCCCAGAAGCTTTTTATTTTGATGAAGTCCTAGTAGTTCATTTTTGCTTTTGTCTCCCTTGCCTCTGGTGATGTGCTGAGTAAGAAGTTGCTGTGGCCAAGATCAAAAAATCATATAATACCAAGGAATAAATCTTTTAAAAAAATTTTTTTTACACTTATTTAATTTTTGAGAGACATAGAGAGAGCACAAGTTGGGGAGGGGCAGAGAGAGAAGGAGACACAGAATCCAAAGCAGGCTCCAGGCTCCGAGCTGTCAGCACAGAGCCTGATGTGGGGCTCGAACTCACAAACTATGAGATCATGACCTGAGCCGAAGTTGGAGCTTAACAGACAGAGCCACCCAGGTACCCCAGAATAAATCTAACCAAAGAGGTAAAAAGTCTATATGCTGAAAACTATAGAAAGCTTATGAAAGAAAGTGAAGAAGACACAAAAAAAATGGAAAAAGATTCCATGCTCCTGGATAGGAAGAACAAATATTGTTAAGATGTCAATTACTACCCAAAGCAATCTACATATTCAAGGCAATCCCTATCAAAATAACACCAGTATTCTTCACAGAGCTAGAACAAATAATCCTCAAATTGGTATGAAACCAGAAAAGACCCCGAATAGCCAAAGTAATCTTGAAAAAGAAAACCAAAGCAAGAGGCATCACAATCCCAGAGTTCAAGCTATACTAAAAGCTGTAACCATCAAGACAGTATGGTACTGGCACAAAAACAGACACTCAGATCAATGGAACAGAATAGAGAACCCAGAAAAGGACCCACAAACGTATGGCCAACTAATCTTTGACAAAGCAGGAAAGAGTATCCAATGGAATAAAGACAGTCTCTTCAGCAAGTGGTGCTGGGAAAACTGGACAGAGACATACAGAAGAATGAACCTGGACCACTTTCTTACACCATACACAAAAAATAAACTCAAAATGAATGAAAGACCTAAATGTAAGACAGGAAGCCATCAAAATCCTTGAGCAGAAAGCAGGCAAAAACCTCTTTGATCAAAATCTTTTTTTTTAAGTTTATTTTCTGAGAGAGAGTGTGCAAGTGGGAGCGGGGCAAAGAGAGAGAGAGAGAAGGACAGAGGATCTAAAGCAGGTTCTGTGCTGACAGCAGAGAGCATGATGTGGGGTCCAAACTCATGAACTGCAAAACCATGACCTGAGCTTAAGTCGGACACTTAAGCGACTGAGTCACCCACGTGCCCCTAGAATCAAAATCTTAATAACCTTGTATCTATTAAAGAAATTAAATCCATTACTAAGAGCTTCCCTACAATGAAAACCCCATATTTTATGCCTAAAAGTTTTGGTATGCATTCTAGTGTGTTAAGAATTTGACTTGAAAAACGGATGCTTTTAGATAAGTTGGGATAATCTTGTTTTTATACCAGTTGGTTGTAAATTCAGAGGTTACAGGGGACAGGCAAGTAAAATAAATGAGAGAAGCCTGCCATGTTCTTCTGGGGTAAACTGGAGAGCCATGAGTCTCTCAACAGAGAGCTACCATTCAACTCTACCGACTGCTTCGGTAGAGGAATGCTTGTTTAGTATTATGAGACATGACTTTACAAAAGAAGCACCACAGACTGATTCTGGTTTCTGTACTCTGGATTTCTCCACATGAAGCCACCCTATGCCAAAGCTTCCCTTCTTCCCTTGTACATATTTACAACACATCCACGAGAAAGTTAATGGTTCATTGCTAAAATACAACCAAGTTATGGCCACCAACATTGCTGACCTTGTGCTGGTTGTGCTGCTGCTCAGGGTGCATGCATTCAAATTCAATCAACAACTAGTTGAATGTACCAGCATGTTCTACATGCTGGGGATACAACAGTTAACATAACAGTAAAAATTCCCCTAGCTCATGGAACTGACATTCCAGTGCCAAAGACACTATATGTGTATTAGAATTACAAAAGATAAACACTTTTTTTTTTTTTTATTTTTTTTTATTTTTTTTATTTTTTATTTTTTAATATATGAAATTTACTGTCAAATTGGTTTCCATACAACACCCAGTGCTCATCCCAAAATGTGCCCTCCTCAATACCCATCACCCACCCTGCCCTCCCTCCCACCCCCCATCAACCCTCAGTTTGTTCTCAGTTTTTAACAGTCTCTTATGCTTTGGCTCTCTCCCACTTTAACCTCTTTTTTTTTTTTTTTTCCCTTCCCCTCCCCCATGGGTTTCTGTTATGTTTCTCAGGATCCACATAAGAGTGAAACCATATGGTATCTGTCTTTCTCTGTATGGCTTATTTCACTTAGCATCACACTCTCCAGTTCCATCCATGTTGCTACAAAAGGCCATATTTCATTTTTTCTCATTGCCACGTAGTATTCCATTGTGTATATAAACCACAATTTCTTTATCCATTCATCAGTTGATGGACATTTAGGCTCTTTCCATAATTTGGCTATTGTTGAGAGTGCCGCTATAAACATTGGGGTACAGGTGCCCCTATGCATCAGTACTCCTGTATCCCTTGGATAAATTCCTAGCAGTGCTATTGCTGGGTCATAGGGTAGGTCTATTTTTAATTTTCTGAGGAACCTCCACACTGCTTTCCAGAGCGGCTGCACCAATTTGCATTCCCACCAACAGTGCAAGAGGGTTCCTGTTTCTCCACATCCTCTCCAGCATCTATAGTCTCCTGATTTCTTCATTTTGGCCACTCTGACTGGCGTGAGGTGGTATCTGAGTGTGGTTTTGATTTGTATTTCCCTGATAAGGAGCGACGTTGAACAAAAGATAAACACTTTTTGTGAATATCATGAAGGATTCCTTTATGGGATACTGGGACAAAAGTCTAATAGTTTCAAAAGAACACAAAGACCCTTTTAAACTGTACCAGTCCTTGGATTGTTATTAATTTCTTACATAAAACTACAGAATTAAATTCAGGAGCCACTAAACACAGACTCGCTGACTCAGAGAAATCTCAGCAGATCTGACTGTTAAATGTTAAGGAACTTGGAATGTTTGGCAGCACATAATTTATTTGGACAAATATTATGGGACAAAGAGCCAGGCAAATGTGGGGCAAGGGCATTCAGCTGTTGTTGTTTTTTATGCTTTGTGATTAACTGTGACAAATCAGCTTAGGAATTCTCTGAGTCTGCACTGATGGCATGAAGAATTAGAAAGCTATAGCATGTACACACCCAAGTTTAGGTAAACTTGAGTAGATAAATAAGATTAGGTAAAGTGGGGCAAAAGTCCCAGTATAGAACAAAGGTATAGGAATAGGGAATCTCAGGATGAAAACATCCCAGATGAGGTAAACAAGATTAGGTATTCAGGGTGGAAATGCCCCCCAACTTAGTACTATAGCAGAAAGCAAGGACCAAATTAGATAAATAGGTAAATAGGGTTATAGACCACTGCAGGGCGAAGTTGCCCAAAGTGGAGCTAATTAGCAAAAGAAAGGTGCCTTGTTGACCCTGAGGTAGAATGCTCTGTCTTTCTTGTCCCATAGACCAGTTTAGGTAAACAGAGGTGGTGCCTCATGTCTACTATAAACAACCTTCAGCCCAGCACCAGGATTCTGTTTTGTATTAACCCAAACCCCTAACACCGAGTATCTTCAAAATCCCATTTCCCTCACATCCATGAATTAATGTTCATGATTTCATTGTCTTTTTGTGCACACGCATCACCATGTTTGTAAGCCTTCTGATCCTAATAAAAACAGAACGAGGACCCTTACTCGGGATTCTTGTCTTCGCCTGGACATTAGCCACTCTCGCATTTTTAATCCTGCGTCCCGCTTTCTTGATGGATAAGAAAGAACACCAGATCCAGAGTTTAGAATTAATATCTATTTGACTATATGTATTAAGCAATGTTTAATATAAAATTGCATCAGGGGTTGGTAGGAAGAAATTGTTTGTCATGAGTTTCACCAAAACAAACAAAACGTAAGGTTGCTGACGCTGTATTCACCTCTCCTAGGACATGAAGTGGGGAATCACACTGTCTATAGAGGAAAAATAAAGAGCTGCACATTTTGTCTACTTTCCTATCTCCATTACCTAGAATAGTAATTGGCACATGTTAGGGGCTCACTAAGTTTTAGTGGAATGGATGAATGGATGGATGGATGGATGTAGTATCAAAGGGAGAGAATGAATGAATTTGGACAGAATGCAACCTCTCATGAACAGATTTGGGAGGCTTCTCTAGGAATCAAATCAAGTTGTGTGTATGTTAGGAGTCTAGAGTAACAAAGGGTTTAATTTCTAAGATGAGTCAGGGGTTATAAGTTGGTGGCCTGTATTCCACCTCTGGACATAGGTTGTCTGGCTTACCAGGTACTTTCTTTTGTTTTATAACCAATTCTTTGCCGGGGCACTGGGTGGCTCAGTTGAGGGAACGCTAGGGGAGAGGCCCCATGCATCACTAGAGACACAATGACCATGATCAAGGCAATTAGCAAAGTGGCAACAGACAGATGAGAAGTGTTGGCAGAATAAATATTATTGGGATGAGGACGCTGGGGGTGGGGAGAACTTGGGAGACATGGATAAATGGGCAATGTTCAACAAGGATGATATAAAACTCAACAAAGATGAGGCATCCTGAGGTCATATTTACTTGGTGGTTCCCTCCATGGGTTGATGTGTTAACTACCTATAAGGAATATAAATCAAGGGGAAAGTGAAGGCATCACTTCTTGCTCTCTCCACCTCCTCCCTCTCCAGCCCATCTCATGGTTCAAAAGTTCTTAACTAGATTACTGGTCAGGGCAGTGATGAAAGTCAGTTTAGAATCTGAGGGAAGAGATGTTTGGCATCATCAAATTGTGAGAGCAGGTTAAATAATGTATTGCAGAATTAGATAGCCTGGACCCAAATCCTGTTCTTTCCCTTATTAGGCATGTGCTGGTTTCTGTGTGTTATTTAAACCCTTGACACCTCAGTTCCCTCATCTAGAAAATGGGGGTGATGAAAATGCTCACCTACTCATAGTATTAAATGCCAAGTGCACTTTAAAAAGTGCCTATGCCCTCCCTTGGCATTATTATGGAAATTCAGGAAAAGGAAAAAGAAGGAGGTGGGGAAGAGGCCCACATGTTAGTTGAATACTAACATATAATGCAGGTGCATGGGAAATTTAAAATTTCTATTAACTCTCTGACTCCATCTCAGGTAAATTCTGTCCAAAGACAGTGTTGGGTGAGTTTTCTCACTGTGGACATCACCAGCTAGGACTTAGTAGCTGGAGCACCATGAACTGTCTATCTCAACTCCTAATGTCCCTACTTCACCTCTCTTGGTCTGTCTCTTGGAGAGAGATAAACTGAACACTTGGGTTTTTCTGCAGACATGTGTAATCTCTAGGGGCCATATGGACTATTTTCCCTGTACATACCCTAAAGACACACTCAAGTAGGTAGTTGATAGGGAGGAATCCAGTTACACACGCCATCCTCAAAGAATGACAGATGACATGACCTAGCTACATGTGTCAGATGCTCATGTGTACAGTCAGGTGATCTCTCCCTTCCCTCTGAGTGTAGCCTGAAGTGAAGACCAAGTGTAATGAGACAAATTCCTATTAGGCTCATAGTCTCATTAGTTGAAGGTAAGAATTCAGACTAAGGTCAATTTACCGACCTTAGAAACTTTGGTCACAATTATGTGACTGTGTACCAGATATTTTCACCTGCTATCTTGTTTCCAAAATGAGATCATCACCATTTCATAGATAAAACCACTGAGGCTCAGAGGATTGAGAACAAGACTAGGCTGAGAATTGAACCCCCAAATGTAAGCTTTTCCCACAACACTTCTAAGCTGAGGCAGAAGCCATTTCTGGTTCTGTGCCCCTCAGTCTACTAGGATCATGATAAGGTCAATGAGGCCATTCTTGTTCTCACCTCCCATCATGAGTGCCTTCTTACCTGCTCCATTTGAGTCCAATAGTCCAGGACATCACTTGCAAAGTTAAATTCCTTAGGTCTATCGTAGTCATTCCATCTCAGGGTTCCAGCTCCTGATAAAGACCGGCAGCAAAGGTACCAAGGGGCAGGGTGAAAGCCATGGTAGGATTTGCGAATGCCCCAGAGGACTTGGAGACTCATCAGCCTCTGCATGGTGGAAGAGGCCTCAGGAAGCCGACACAGAATTCTCAGGTCAACACCTGCCTTGGGAAGAGATGGTACTAGATTGGCCATGGAATAGTAATTTCCTCCACAAAATGAAGGCAATAGCTTTGTGAGAGAAATAGCTTTGTTTCAGATCACCAGAATGTGGACGACACAAGACCCATCTGCATCGCTACCCCTCTCTTGTTAATATTTTCTCCTGGATTCTGTGAGCCAACAATTTTTCCTGCCTGAGATTGCATTTCTGTCACTTGAGACTATAAGAATATTGACAAATATACAGCACCATACTCAGGAATGATGAGGCTAATATCACAACACCTGTGCTAGTGGACTGACATCTGGCCAGATGTGGGGCAGGGAACTTTCCCAGGACATCATTCCAGGCAGCTATCACCAACCCATCAGAGTTGACCCATGAAATGAAACTTTTTGCCACTCCAGATCCCAACAAAGACCCTTCACGTGGAAGCAGAAACTTCATTTATTATTATTGATGACTGTGAAAAACTGCCTTAAGCTAGAACTATTTTTCCATGAGAATGCTGGCTGAAGGAAACCATTTCACAAGCAGTTTTGCGATCCAAGCACTTTATGTCTGCAAACAATAAAGTCTCCTCCCCCTTGGATTCAGCAATCATGGTGACAGACCACAGAATAGATGGATAAAACCTGGCTCAATTTACTTTAAGGTGCTTTAGACCAATAATAATCTAACCCCAATTTTGAGGCTGCCCCCAGAGCCCCACTTTGCATTCCTAGGTGGGGAGGCACTGCTATATATGCAATAGAGTGAATGTCTGCATAAAACAGGATACTTGAAAAGTTCATCCCTTAGAGTTTGCTTGTCAGCATGGATCCTCGGGCCACATGAACTAAATAAAGTATGCCCCTTTCTTTTTACCTCCTGTCAATCAACAGTACCATCTTTTGTTTTATCAGAGCACTTTTGGGCTAGAAAGACCCTAAGATATCAGCTGAGCCAGACCTGGCCCTTAGACATACTCCTGTTGGCTCTTGCTCTTTGTAGGGAAATTTAAAAGTTTTTTTAAAGTTTAATTATTTATTAATTTGAGGGGGGGGGAAGAGAGAAAGAGGAGAGAATGAATGAGTTTGAGTGGCGAAGGGGCAGAGAGAGAGGGAGAGAGAGAGAGAATTCCAAGCAGGCTCTACACTGTCAGAACAGAATCCAACATGGGGCTTGGACTCATGAGCTTTGAGAGCATGACCTGAGCTGAAACCAAGAGCTAGATGCTTAACTGACTAAGCGTCCTGGAGGGAAATTTTAAATGGTCAACATTTAAACCTTGGGAGGTTTCATTTAAAAGCCCGGAAGGTTTCTCTTGAAAATGTAGGAGGTCTGGCAATACTGGGCCTTTATTTCAAACTGGCACTAACTGACTGAAACTGAGAATTGTATGCTTCATTTACATGGAATGTTCTCCAATTTGACATGGTTTTCACCATGCTTTTTTTTCCCACACCAGCTTGCTTCTCCACTTACTGTACCTGTCAAGCCTCTGTGCATATTTGAGCTTAAAATCGTTCATTTGGGCCAACATCTCCAAAGGGACAGGGATTTCCCCAAGGTTGCAAGGCAAGTGTAGTAGCAGAGCTGGTTCTAGAAACATGCCTTTCATGTTCTTTTGTCCAACACATACCTGCCTCCACAAATGTGAACTGATTCAGAGCAGGAATACCAGATTCATCTGCGATTTTTATGCACGGTTATATAAATGGCCTCAGGAATCTTCCTTAAAATGCTCAGGGTCAGTGCAAATGACCCCTGAGTAAGTGGCTAAAGACAACAACAAAAGCAAGAGAAATAAGGAGGAAATTAATCCATCCCTTATTAGGGGCTAATTGCATTTCCTTAAAATTCATATGTTGAAGTCCCAAGCTCCCAGTACCTCAGAATGTGACTATATTTGGAGAGAGAATCTTTTCAGAGCTGATTAAGCTAAAATGAGGCCAGTAGATGGACTCAAATCCAGTATGACTGGTGGCATTAAAAGAAGAGGAGATTAGGACACAGACACACATAGCAAGGAAAATGACATGCAAACATGAAAATAGGTATCCAAAACCCAAGGAATGAAGCCTCAGAAAAACCAACCCTGCAGACAGCTTGATCTCAGGCTTCTCACCTCCAGAACTATGAGAAAAGACATTTGTGTTTGGAGCCCCCACAGTCTATGGTACTTTGTTATGGCAGTCCCAGCAAATGAACACACCTCTCTTAATCAAATAAAAAGAAATTACTTTGGCATCATCTTATAAATGTGTTTGCAACTCTAATTTAATCTCCACGAGAAGACCAAACACAGTGCCCAGTGAGGACTGTGGTAGCTGAGAGTGTGCTCTTAGGAGTCAAATAGCTTCAAATTCCAGCCACTTCACTCACCACCTAGGTAAATGGGCAATTTTCTTAACCTCTGTCTAAAATATGGAAATACTGGCAGCACCTGTTTCCTACACTTGTGGTGATGAATGGCTGACATCCCACCTAAAGCATTTAGGCATGGACTCAGTGCAGATGAGTGCTCCGGAATCAGGAGCTATTATTAGTTGTCACTCTCTGTGGGGAAACTCTCACATGCTTAATCTTTGGAATTAGAGTCTAAAGAGAAGGAACAGGAATAAATTAATGAACAATCTTTTGAAGTGCTTTAAAGTAAATGAACAAATCAGGAGACTATAGATGCTGGAGAGGATGGGGAGAAATGGGAACCCTCTTGCACTGTTGGTGGGAATGCAAATTGGTGTAGCCACTCTGGAAAACAGTGTGGAGGTTCCTCAAAAAATTAAAAATAGACCTACCCTATGACCCAGCAATAGCACTGCTAGGAATTGACCCAAGGGATACAGGAGTACTGATGCATAGGGGCACTTGTATCCCAATGTTTATAGCAGCACTCTCAACAATAGCCAAATTATGGAAAGAGCCTAAATGTCCATCAACTGATGAATGGATAAAGAAATTGTGGTTTATATACACAATGGACTAGTACGTGGCAATGAGAAAGAATGAAATATGGCCTTTTGTAGCAACGTGGGTGGAACTGGAGAGTGTTATGCTAAGTGAAATAGGTCATACAGAGAAAGACAGGTACCATATGTTTTCACTCTTATGTGGATCCTGAGAAACTTTACAGAAGACCATGGGGGAGGGGAAGGAAAAAAAAGTTAGAGAGGGAGGGAGCCAAACCATAAGAGACTCTTAAAAACTGAGAATAAACTGAGGGTTGATGGGGGGTGGGAGGGGGAGGAGGGTGGTGATGGGCATTGAGGAGGGCACCTGTTAGGATGAGCACTGGATGTTGTATGGAAACCAGTTTGACAATAAATTTCCTATTAAAAAAAATAAAAACTGAATAAAGGTCAAATCTATCCATAAAAAAAGAAGTCCTTTAAAGTATATTTTGAAGTCACTATGGAATTGTGGCTTTGAAAGGTGGCTAAGCCCACCATTATTTGCCTAGGTACACAGTGCTTGAAGAGTTCCTGGAACTGAGCTTTGATTTCACAAGATTTTGGACTGAAAAAGCTATTTATTTTATGAGGCAACACACTTAGCATGGCAAAGGAGATCCTGGAGTTACAGAGCCAAGTTTAGTTCCACTGCCTACCAGCTCAGTAAACTTGGCCACTGTTTTTATGTCTCTGGAATTAAGGGCACACTAGTAATATCTACCTTGGGGCTTCCTGCAAGGATTAGTGATATAATATGTATACATTATCTTGCCAGCATTGTGCCTAATATACAATAAGGGCTAAATAAATATTGAAGTGCTAATTCCCAGCAAATTCTGAATCCAACTCCCCATTAGATATTAAAAATATTTTTTAAATGAAAGACATTCACTTTATATAATATGAACTAAGTTCTGCATAGTGGAGTTTTCTTTCACTTGTTCACTTTCTGGGTCATTCTTCTCTATGTACCCTCCTTCACAGCCCATCACATTCACATCTGCCTAACATGAAACAGATCACACTCTATGCCAGCCACTGCACTTGGCCTATCACATGTATAATCTCCTTTATCCTTCTCACTCGATACCCCCATTCTCCTTTTGCAATTAAGGAAATTAAACGTGAAAAGAGTTAAGAGCCTTGCCCAAAGTCAGCCAACCTATAAGTGACACAGTCAGAACTTCAAATTTGGTCTTCATATTTTAAACTATGAAAATACTTTCCTGCCCTACGTACATAGACACACACACACACACACACACACACACACACACACACCTCTCACAAAGATGCCATCGTTCACCTGTCTTACCTGGTACTCTCTAGGCAAGAGGAGGGCTTGGTCCTGGACTAGTGTAGAAATGGGAACTTGGCATATTCAGTTCTCTCTGATCAGAAAAGTCCCCAACACTGTACACACAAAAGAACTTTCCACCTCTGGGGCGGAGAACTTGGCAAGAATTGGATGATTTAGAAATAGGAGGAGATGCTCAGATAGAAAAGGGCAGAAAACAATCACAGTCCTCCATGGGAGATAAACAGTTGGGTAAAGAAAGTATTTGAAGTCATCCCAGTTCTTATGGGATGATGACCTGTGGTGTGAATAAATAAAGTCAAATGGTTGGGGCGCCTGGGTGGCGCAGTCGGTTAAGCGTCCGACTTCAGCCAGGTCACGATCTCGCGGTCCGTGAGTTCGAGCCCCGCGTCAGGCTCTGGGCTGATGGCTCAGAGCCTGGAGCCTGTTTCCGATTCTGTGTCTCCCTCTCTCTCTGCCCCTCCCCCGTTCATGCTCTGTCTCTCTCTGTCCCAACTCCCTCTCTCTCTGCCCCTCCCCCGTTCATGCTCTGTCTCTCTCTGTCCCAAAAATAAATAAAAAAAAAAACGTTGAAAAAAAAAAAATTAAAAAAAAAAATAAAAAAATAAAGTCAAATGGAGAACTCTCACTAGCTCTCTGTGGCTAACCTGCTCTCTGTCCCAACCCTGTACCTCCAATGCTCACATTTAAGTGACAGCCAAGTGGCACAAAGCCTGTGCTCTGGAAGCAGAAAGGTCTGAGTTTAAGTCTCCAGTCTGCCACCTACCATCTCTTTGACTTTCACTGACCTCTTTTATCTACCCTTGTTTCCTTATGTGCAAAATGGGAATGATAATAAGGATACCTGTCTCTTAGAGTTGTCTTGTCTTTGTTGCCTTTGTTAGGATTAGAGAATAATTTATGATGAGCATGTAGCACAGTGCTTGGCATAATCAATGGTGGCTGTTTTTATTAATTTGGGATTTGGAGAGAAATACTTTGGTGTACTAGCAAAATGCAGGGTCTTTGGAATCCCAAGGCCTGAGCTGAAATTCTGGCTCAACCTCTTACAAAATGGCTGATGGACAAGTCATTTGCTCCTTCTAACCCTTGACGTTCTCATCTGAAAAACAGAGGAGTGGGGTTGTTAATCAGATTTGTCCCTTGAGATCTTTGAAAGGACTGCACCTGGTAAAGTTTGTACAGCACTTGGCTGAGGCATGTAGATGCTGGATTGATATTGATGCTGCATTGAATAAGCCCAAATTGCTGCATGAAGTGGCTTGCACTGTTAGTTTTCTACTAGAGACATTTTTGGGGTGTTGTGGGGGGATGGGGATCTCCAGAACCTTGACCCAACTTTCCCAGACCCTTTTTTACCCTCCCACCCTCCAATGAACCAAGGACAAAAATACCTCTGCTTGAAGTCACCACAAAGATTGCTGGAGACACGCAGAATATCCCTGCCAGGGCTGACAGGCAAGCCTGGTTTCTGAAAGGTGAGTTGTCCTCCTCCTGGCTGATTCACTCATGATGAATTCTCAGCTCAAGATAGGCTTTTCTACAGAGAAGAGTGGATGAGAAGACAGTGATAGTTGACTGGGCATAGATTAAAAATTAAATAGCCAAAGTATCAGAGCATAAGAGACCTTGATATTCAAGCAGAAGATGCAGTCACTTTTGGGAAAATGGTGGGGACAGGAGGAAAAGTCCACAAAACACACTCTGGATCTCAGTGGATCTCCTATATGGAAATGTAACACTGGTGTTGTGGTCAAGAAGACCAACTCTGGAGCCCGGCAGCCTGGGTTTTGGTCCTGCTTTACCAGTTACCAGTTCTGTGACACTAACCAGCTTTCCTATCCCCATGTGCCTTAGTTTGCTAACCTGCAACAACGGGTCGATGGTACAGATAGGGGAATTCTCTAAAGATTCCATGCACACTTCTCTTTTCATTTTGAAGCCTCTCTCACAGTCAGAATAAGGCCATTGAATTCCAGGTCTTGGACAATGAACACTAGGCAGACACTAGTCACGTCTGGTCTAGGAAGTTCTCTATATTCTCTTCCCCTGACTCAGTAGTCCCAGAAACCCCGTGTAGAGATAATAACATCAAAATATGTCAAGAGACACTATCAGCCTCATTCTCTCTCGGGCCCATTCTGCATTACAGCTTTTAGATACCACATTCTCTTACCTCTCTGTACAGTTTGCTGGGATTTCTGGACCTCCCAAACCAATTGTGAGATAGGCTCCGCATCCAGCTCACAGCCCAAGGCGTCTCTGTATCTCTTACCCCAGGATCCCCTTCTTTTCAGAGTAACCAGACCCTGGAGGCATGCGAGAGATGGAATGTTACCCACACGTGTGTAGAGAAGAATGACTGAAAAAGAAAAAACAAAAATCATGAGGGCATCAAAAAGCTGGATCTTAGTTTCTGTAAATTAAACCCCTGCTTTTCTAAGCAAACACCCCCTTCCTGCTCAGGCTCAATCCTTCCCCTCTATCCCTCCTTCTGTGGCTGACTGGCTCTGTTGGCCACCTGCAGGTTTAATTGAAGGTAACTAAACCTAAGTAAGAGGTTACTTCTGATCCGAACTCTCAGAGCTGGTTTGCCACGCCCAAGCTGACTGCGCCTCTGATTGCTGAGACAGCATTTATTCTCTTGGCACCCACTCTGCCCCTCACACTGCACCTCTCCTAGTGGTTTTCCTGAACCCCGCCAGGTGCCTCCACAGGCCTCATCTCCGCGGATCTCTATTGTACTCGTGTAGTGATACTAGAGTACAACCGGTTCCCGATGAGTTGTCCGCTGCAGCAATGGACCAACTCACGCTGGTGCCTTCAACTCTAAAGGTTGGCTCCTTTCTGGTAACCATCAGTTAGTTCTCTATAGTTAAGTCCGTTTCTTGGTGAGAGGGGGTGAAGGGTGAAATAGATAAATGGGGATTAAGGAGGGCCCTTGTGAGGAGAAACTGATGTTATATTTAAATAATGAATCACTAAATTGTACACCTGCAACTAATATTACAATGTATGTTAACTAACTGGAATTTAAATTTAAAAAACTTAAAAATATATATTCTCTAAATAGAAAAAAAAAAAGAAAATTTGGGCTCTTTTCCCCACCGATCCTTGGCTAGCTACTTCTTTGTAGGTAGGTGACACTACTTGCCTTTTCTCTCAGGTTTTCGCTTTGGTCTCATCCTTTTCTTCTTCTCTGCAATCCTGCCCCATTCTTACTGTATCTCAGACTTAGCCATACCTTGCCTTCCTTTCTTCCCTCTTTCTTTACTTCTTTGTTTCTTTCCTTCCTTCCCTCCTTTCTTCCTTCTTGTTTACTATAGCCATGCACTATTACCTCTATTCTTATTTATTCAGTATTTTTCTTTACATCAATTCCCTTTAAAAATTAAACGAACAAGAAAAAGCCCAGAGTAATCCAAACAAAACTCTGTACCACTACTATAATTAAGCAATTATTTTACTTGTCACAGGCAGGAAACTAAAAATGAATACAATGAAAGCAAAAATTGTTGCTGTTATTAAGCCCCATTTCCAGTACAGTTCCCTGCCAAATATTTGAGACCAGTCTTGTTCTTTTGTTAGAAAAGGGAGAAATTAAGGTGTGATCATTTATTGCTATGATAATATTACATAATAAACAGTGGCACACATTTATTTAACACACATTTACTGCTTTCTCTCTAGTCTCAGACCAGTGGCTCTTTTTATAGTGGACAGCAGAAGCACCCCAAAATCAAGCCAAACCCTGTAAGCGCATTTAAAACTTCTGTCTGTGTCCTTTCTGTTAATGTTCCATTGGCCAAAGCAAGCCACAGGACCAAGCTCAACCTCATCAAGCAGAGAGCCATTTTCCTTCCTGAATACGGTGTGTGGGAGTAGGGAGTGAGTACAGAGTGAATATTTGCTGAATAATAAATCTACTCTACCACCATAGAGTAGAGGACAGAGAAGTAGCAAACTGAGACTTTCTCTTTTTTTAATTAATTAATTAATTTTAAAAATATTCCTATGTCTTTTATTTTTTGTTATTTATTTTTTTTATTCTCAGTTTAGTTGACATACAGTGTATTCTTGGCTTTAGGAGTAGAACCCAGTGATTCATCACTTACATATAACACCCAGTGCTCATCCCAATAAGTTCCCTCCTTAATGCCCATCACCCATTTCCCCCACCCCATCAACCCTCAGTTTGTTCTCTGTATTTAAGAGTCTCTGTGGTTTGCCTCCCTCTCTGTTTTTATCTTATTTTTCCTTTCCTTCCCCTATGATCATCTGTTAAATTTCTCAAATTACACGAGTGAAGTCATATAATGTCTTTCTCTGACTGACTTGTTTTGCTTAGCATAATACCTTCCAGTTCCATCCACATTATTGCAAATAGCAAGATTTCATTCTTTTTCATCACCAAATAGTATTCCATTGTATATGTATACCACAGCTTCTTTATCTATTCATCAGTTGATGAAAATTTGAGCTCTTTCCATAATTTGGCTATTGTTGATAGTGCTGCTATAAACATTGGGGTGTATGTGCCCCTTCGAATCAGCATTTTTGTATCCTTTGGATAAATTCTTGGTAGCAGAATTGCTGGGTCCTTGGGTAGTTCTATTTTTTTTGAGGAACCTCCAGTTTTCCAGAATGGCTGCACCAGTTTGCATTCTCTCCAACAGTGCAAAAGAGATCCTCTTTCTCTGCATCCTTGCCAGCATCTGTTGTTTCCTGAGTTGTTAATTTTAGCAATGATGACCAGTGTGAGGTGGTATCTCATTGTGGTTTTGATTTGCATTTTCCTGATGATGAGCAATGTTGAACATCTTTTCATGTAACTGAGACCTTCTAGTTGACTTAGTTGAAGAGAAATGGACAGGGTGAGCTCACTCTGGTTCTGGACAAAATCAAGGTTCCTTTAGCAAGGAACAAGGTGGTGTAGAGGTGATTGTGCGGAAGGCCACTGAGTGGGTCAATTAGCCCGCTAGGACTGCTGTAACAAAACCCTACACACTGGGTGGTTTAAACAACAGACATTTATTTTCTCACAATTCTGGAGGCTGGATGTCCAAGATCATGGTGCTGGCAGAGTTGGATTCCTCTTGGCTTGCAGATGGCCAGCCTCTTGCTACCTCTTCACATGGTCATCTGTCTATGCATGCACTTCTGGTACCTTTCTATGTCCCCTAATCTGCTCTTCTTTTGAAGACACCAATCAAGTTGCATGAGGGCACTCTCTAATGCCTTCCTTTTAACTTAATTGCATCTTTAATTTTTTTTTTTAATTTGATAGAGAAAGAGAACATGAGCCAGGGAGAGAGGCAGATGGAGGAGAGAATCTTATGCAGGCTCCATGCTCAGCACAGAGCCTGATGCAGGGCTCAATCCCAAGGCCCTGGGATTGTGACCTGAGCTGAAATCAGGAGTCAGACACTCAACTGACTGAGCACCCCAAGCACCCCTTAACTGCCTCTATCAATGTCTTATCTCCAAATACAGTCACGTTCTGAGGTAATGGGGGCTAGGGCTTCAGCATACAAAATTTTGGGGACACAATTCAGCCCATAACAGCAGGAGAAAAGCTATGTTGGCCACACTTGTTGAAGTCCCTCCCTCCTGCAAAAGTTGCTTCTTTGATTCTGTATCTTTTCTTCTGTTCCTTCCCCTTCCAATTAATGTTTATTGGATATAGTAGACTACATTAGCTGTTTCCATCTTTTTTATCTGCTACTGATAATCCAAAGCTAATTTTTTCTCACTTAATCACTCACCAAAACTGCTTGGGTTTTGCTTGTTTATTGTTTGTTTTCTGGAAACATGTTCTCTAATGTGCTTGCTACCAAATGCAATAGGTCCTTTTCAGTTCTGACTCATGGCCATTCTGGGTGATGTCAAGAAACTCTTCAACTGCTCTCTTCTTTATGCTATCACATCCTGTCTTTTCTGAGTCTTCTTTGTCAATATTGTCCACAGGGCCCCCTTTCTATTTCTTCTCTTTAGATATTCTTGTTCTCCAAGGACCCATCCTCAGCAAGTAGCTCCTCTCATTCCCTATGAACTTTCCATCTCATTCTTCCTTTGTCTGGGTAATTTCCTAAACCACATTTAAAATCATGACCTTTCCCCTGAGTTCAAACTTAAATATTCAATTGATTACTAAATACATACCAACCTCAGTATGACCTATATTAACATGACCACAACTGAAATCAATGTCCCCACCTTCAAACCTGTTCCTCTCAGAAAGTTTTACAGTCACCTACCCCAGTATAAGTAATCAAAAACCTAGACATCATCCTTAAGCGCCTGTTTTCCCTTAACTCCATTTGCCTTATGTAGTCACAAAGTCACCAGGTTCCAAGAAGAAATTCTTCTGATAATTTCTCAAATTTGGGGTGCCTGGCTGGCTCTGTTGGAAGAGTGTGCAGCTCTTGATTTCGGGGTTGTGAGTTCAAGTCCCATATTCGGTATAGATATTAATAAACAAATATTTAAGAAAACAGTTTCTCAAACTTACCTTTAATACATTCACCTCTCACCTACCAAGGTAATCATTTAGACTTACGTTGTTTTCTGAATTCATTATTCTCCAGATGAAGTCCAAACCCTTTATCATGAGTTACAATGACCACTCCTGTCATTTCAAAACTTGAACTTGATGTTGAAATAATATTGAGTGCACCTTCCCCAGGCTAAGTTCCTCCTTCTAAGTACAAATAATGGCAGCAATCTTGGGACATATTATGTCACCAACACATATGCAAATTGGTTAGTCTGGGAATCTCCTAGAGCTATTGATTGCCCAGGGAAATTATACACATCCAATACTTGGCCACTGGGACTTGGCAATCCTTACTTCTTAATTCCTGGGATTACGGGGGTATCATACAGGCTTTTACTAGATAAGGACAGGAAGGATGAGGTTATCTATCTTTATCTCATCCTGAAAAAGACGATATTTGGTGATTTCATTATAATCCCAGGAAGCCAATCTTTGTGAAAAGGACAGGCTAAATATTATGACTACATTTTCCAAGCCATACAGAGAAGGGGATGGAGTGAAGGGAGGAGATGCAGATTGCTGATTTTGGGTAGGTCAGACATTTCCCCTAAAGATATGGGTTCCCATCATCAATCATTCCTGAGCATTGAGAAGATAAGGAGATTGTGGGCTGGGCAGTGAGGAAGGGGATATGATAAAAAACAATAAAGATAGCAGTGAAAGTGTCAAAATGAACAATCTGCCAAATTTAAAATTTTTGGAAGCTGTCAATTAAATGATATTCCCTCAAACCTGGATAAATCCAGATTAAGAAAGACAAAGTTGTGCTATTTGATTAACAGATTGTGTTTCTCTACTAGCCCAAACATAAACTCTGGTGTCTTTCAGTGGATTGCAGGATATCACAGTATGTACACATTGGAGTGGGAATTTTAAGATGACTGCAAGAGAAGTACTTTGTCAGGGGCTGGAAGAGATGGCAAGTGAAACAAAAGGGTGCATGGGTGTTGTAGGTATGTTTGAACCTTCTGCTGTCATTTACCAGCTATGTGGCTTTGGGGATTATCACTTAATCTCTCCAAGTCTTTGTTTTCTTCTCTGTAAAATGGGGAACATAATATTACCTGAATCAGGGGTGTCTGGGTGGCTCAGTTGGTTGAGCGTCTGACTCTTGGTTTCAGTTCAGGTCATGATCTCGTGGCTTCATGGGTTTGAGACCTGCATCAGGCTCTGCACTGGCAGTGCAGAGCCTGCTTGGGATTCTCTCTCTCTCTCTGCCCCTCCCTCACTTGCACTGTCTCTGTTTCTTCCAAAATAAATAAATAAACTTTCAGAACAACAACAAAAATAGTACCTGAATCAAAGGGTGACTATGAATTTTAAGTGGGATCAATATCTGTATTTTCTCGGTATAGAGCCTGACACTTGGCAAGAACTTGATAAGCGAGTGATATTCTAACTACTGCTGTTGCTGTTATTACTAAGTATTCTTAAGGAGAAGAATCTAGACTCTCTGAGGTCCTTTGCTTGCTTCTCCAACTCACTTGAAACTGCTACGAAGGTTTATCCTCCATCCCTGGGTTCGAAACAAAGCCCCCCAGAGGCCCCAGAAACTGAGTCTGTGGTTCATCATTCAACAATGCCCCTCTCCCCTTCTTTATTGTCTCCAAAGACAATCCCCATGGTCTTGATTTAAAAATGATTTTAGGGGGCACTTGGGTGGCTCAGTTGGTTAAGCATCTGACTTCAGCTCAGGTCACAATCTCACAGTCCGTGAGTTCAAGCCCCATATCAGGCTCTGTGCTGACAGCTCAGAGCCTGGAGCCTACTCTGTGTCTCCCTCTCTCTCTGCCCCTCCCCTGCTCATGCTCTCTGTCTCAAAAATAAATAAAAACATTAAAAAATTTTAAAAAAATGATTTCATTACTTGATTCTAGGAACACTCGATATCCCCACAAACACGAGCCATGAGGAAGGGACACTTCTTTGGAGGTGCCTACACTGTTCTCATACCTATGTTCTGAGGTCTGTAGATGCCACAGGACAGACAAAATCCCTAGGCCAGTGTCTGGCATGTGGCAAATACTCAATAAATGGAGATTCCCCTCCTCTGATCATGCCTGCCCTGAGGTTTGGGGTGACTTGGGGAGGCCTCCAATGTCCCAACCACATGCACATGCCTCTCTGTATAGAGGCCGGTCCAGGGGTGAGATGGAGGGTCTTGACCTTTCATTTCCTTCTTAAGATCCAGGATTCTGCTGGACTCTGCCACTGTCTGTTTATCTGCCTATCTGTGGGAGTCATTATCAGTCCCCCTCCCTCCTCCCTTTCTCCTACTTTTCCAGTCTTCCATCATTTTTCTTCATCAGTCTCTCTTATATGTTTATCAAGTGTTTTATTTCCTTTCTCCCTCCCTTCCTCCCTCCCTCCCTTCTCACCTCCCTTCCTCCCTTCCTCCCTCCCTTCCTCCCTCCCTTTCTTCCTTCTTTCTCTCCCTCTAATTCTCTTTCTTCCATCCCACCTTCCCTCCCTCCCTTTCTTTCTCAATTGCTTTCTTTTGCAGTTTTATTTTTCTCTCTTATTTTTCTTTCTCTGTTCCCCTCTCCTTCCCTCTCTTTCATTCCCTCCCTTTATTCTTTCAATATCTAACATGAGATTTTATGCTCGTAGCCAGGGAAAGACAAATATTGGATGTCTTGTCATAAGGAATCTCACATACCCAGAAGAAGGCAGAAGGCCCAAAGGAAAATGGAAGTAAACAGAAGAAGGGCAGGGCCCAAAAGGGTGTCCTTGCAGGTCTCACTGGGCCCCAGCTTGCCCAAAATTCTACCAGTCCTGTTCTCGAAGCTTCTTCTGCTGGATTTTCCCTGTGAAACTTTTGGGCAAGTCTGAGACAAACTCCCCTGTTGGGAGAGGTCAATCCAGTGTGGGCCATCTGTGACCCCAGTGGGGCTGAATTTTTCAGAAGAACTGCTCAGGGGAAGCTCTTGAGGCTGGAGGCTGTAGGTGAGTGAGGGCAGCCTCTAGAGAATAAGGAGCTTCAGAAAGTGTTCTGGGACAAGGACAAGAAGAGAATGACTGGAACGGTACATAAAGGTCTACTCCATGGTGTCTGACATACTCTAGAACAGGGGAGAGCAGCACAGCAAACACAACACTGCCCAGTCAGACACCTGAGCTTTGACCTCACACTCTCTGGGCTGCAGTCTCTCCCCTACAACCCACCTGACTTTGGACAGGTCACTTGACTTTTCTGAGACAATTTCCCCACTGACTTAACTGGAGGATAGTGACAACTTTGTTGGGTTGTTGTGAGGATAAAGTAAATTTACACAGGCTAAGTTCTTAGCATGAGTAAACACTAGAAATATCTTAGCTGTAGTTATTAGCTTGGACTAGAGAGACTAGATATTTAAGAGTTACAAAACCCAACTTTGAATTCCAGCTCAGCCATTTCTTGTTGGTGTGCCCTTGGCAGAACTATAAAATCTCTCCAATTTCATTTTTCTTACCTGTAGGGGAAAACATGTTTGATGTCGGGACCCTTCCATCTCTAACATTCCTGAATCCTAGGACAGAGGTGATGAAGACAGTTCACAGAGACTTGCTGTTACAAGGCTCAGCTTTGCCAGGGCTTTGGTCTTAGAGTCAGATGGCCTTAGGTCTGATAAATAACAACAGGGATACTGATATGGAAAAAGTTACCTTCTTAACAGCTGATGTGGGAAATTTCCAGAGCCAAGACTGACTTTGTGGATGAAGGAGTTTGTTAAAATCACAGTGGGATGGAGCAGAGATTGGCAAACTATAGCCTGTGGGCAAAATCCAGCCCTCCTCCTGTGTTTGTAAATAAAGTTTTATTGAAACACAGCTATACCCATTCATTTCCAATGGTCTCTGGTGGCTTTAGCACTACAATGGCTGAGTTGAGTTCCTAAAATATTTACTAGTTGGCCCCTGGGGTGTAGATAGAGGGTAGAGAGTAGCCTCACAGGAGAATCAGGGAGTTTTTGGTCCCTGGAAGGAGGGAAGAGGTAGAAAGAATGCTGCCCAAACATTCTAGAGGAGAGACTTGTAAAAACACACATCTATTGAGTAATATGACTGTGGATCCACTGGAGCCTCCAAAATATTCATTAATAACTCAAAATTCATAATATATTGGGTATGATTGGATTTTTAGTTTCCTTTTAAAATACTTACTACATGCTTAGTATGTGCTAGTCTTCTAAGTGCCTTATGTCTTACAAATATTAGCTCTTCTTAACAACCTGTGAAGGAGTAACATCATTATCCCCATTTCACAGATAAGGGAGCTGAGGCACAGTGAGATTGTTAAGTAGGCAATGGAGATGAATTTTGGATGCAACTGTCTAATTCCAGAGGCTGTGCTAGGACTGACTGCCTCACAATGAATTTGAGGCTGAAAGTCTGTGGTAGGCTCTTTGATGTGCTGCCCACTCCCACCCCCCCCACCCCCCCCACCCCCCGTAAGAATGATTTAACCCTCCCACCCCACTGCCAGACCTCTTAGGGGAGTGCTGCAGCCAAAGAAAGCTTCCTCTCCCAAGGCCATATTCCCATCCCAGTGCAGCCTGCAACCATGCCTGATCTACATAGGGCTATAAAGCACCCTCCCAACCTTGCCTGCAGCTCAGAAAACTCTGAAAGGTCATCCTACCTGCAGAACTCCCCATGGGGGTGTTTGAGGTCCCCAGTGTGACTACATCACAGTGCACCTTCGCCTGTTGCCCAATCCTGCCCCTTCCCTTCCTTTCATTTCCCTTCCCTTCCTTTCTCTTTCTTTCTTCAAGTGTTGATCCCAAAGCACTCCCTAATAAACCTCTTGCATGTTAATCTCCTTCCCAGAGTTGATTTCTCAGAAAATCCACGTAGGACAATTAGCCTGTGGTGACAAAGCATCAGTGAGCTTCTGGATTATGTACAGATTTCATTAGCTTTAGGCTTAACATAGCTGCTCTCATCTCTACCCTAGACTCAAAAATACTTTTTTTTCCCCTTTCCCTGGGGCAAACTCCTATCTTGCGCCCACTTCCAAAAACTGGGTCCCCCTTCAGTGTCAACTGCCATGCTTTAGTTCCCTGCCCTAGAGTGAACACAGGTATATAGTGGATTCTGTGCTTTTTGCCTTTTCTGGTAAGAGCACCCCTGTTTTCCTGTGGAGAGCTATGCCTCTCTCCCTCAGTCCATATCATGGGTGTAAGTCTGTCTTTTCTCCATCTTTCCTGCACTTGCTTCAGAGATGATCACATGACCCAGAACTGGCCAATCAGAGTGTTCGTTCCATCACCCTGCTTAAGGGATTGATTTAATGATGGGCCCATGACTTAAAACGGTCCAATGAGAATCAATCTGAAGACTTTTGCTGGTGCCTTTAGGGGAAAAGATGCTCTTGTATTATGTGATTTGCTAAACTGCTAAAAACCTATATTTGGAGCCTATATTGGTAGCCATCACAAAGGGGGAATATATATACCTTGTGCTAATCCTGTTAGATACATGGCTCCAAACACTGAAGAGGTCAGGAGATCCCAAGTTATCTGAAACAAAAATGTCCCACCAAAGGTCACTTGACATCCAGCTTGCTAAGTCATGCTCCCTCTTGCCTCCCTTCCCAACTGTCTTTCTCGAAAACACCAGTGGTAGTCCATCCAAAGAGAAATGGATTTGAGCTCCGAAAAGTCTCAAGCCCTGATCATGTATCTCTGTAGAGAGGAAGGGCTTTTCTTACCCAGCATTCATCTTGGCCTTGATGCCCAGGCTTGAGTGGGAGTGTTCTGCCACCTTGGGAAGGCCACTAGTCCCACTGGTGAAGTAGATGGCAGCTGCTTCTTGGCTTCCAGTCTCAACACAGCAATGAGTGGTAGACGCTTCTCTGAAAAAGACACAAACTGTCCAGTTTTCAGTTCTGCCCTGGACACCAGAGGTCCTGGAGACTCATCTCTTTCCACTTTCCTCCATGCTGGCAAGGGCAAGTCAAGCCAGCCCACTTCAAAAGGGGAGCTTATGAATGGTTAAGATCAAGAGATCCAGTCAGGCTTGGACTCAAAAACCACTCGGATTTGGCACTTTGTTAACTATGGGACTCTGGACTATTTATTTAATTTCTCTGAGTTCCATTTTCTGTATCTGTGAAATGGCATCGATAATTCTCATAGAGTTAATGAGAAAAGGAAATTAATTGTAACACAAAGAAAGAACAAAGAAAATGAGCAACTTGCTCAGCACAAACTCAATAAACGTTAACTTGATTGTTGGGAGCCCTTGCACAATACAAGGTAAACAATATGTGCTCACTTAGTATCAGTTCTCGCAGTACAGCCTCTTCTATTTTCCCTTGACTTCCTCTCTCAAACATCTCGTGTAGTGTCTCGATTTCAAGTCTCTCAAAGCTGGTCACATGTTGTCTCTTTCTTTGACAGTTAGGAAACCCATAGGGAGAACAAAAGCTTTTGTCATGTCATGCTTGTGAAATTAGAAAAAGCTTTTGTTCTTCCTATGGGCATCCTAAGAGATGTGTCTCTAGTGGAGGGAGTCCAAACATGTGACAGGGAAACACATTCTTCCAACCAATCCTGCCATCCACTGTTGGAAGGACACATAGCGTTAGAAGCCTTGCATAGAGATACAGAGGGTAGGGAGAAGACACTCAGTATATCAGCATCCTCTTGTATTTTACCTTATATGCTCTTGGCCTCACCTCTGATTCCTGCCAGGTTTGCAGTAACCAGCTCTGGGGATTTCAATCCAGTTGGTGCTGCTCTTGGTGTGGACCATGGGTGACTCCCTTTTGTGCCCAGGACTTCTCTGTTACCACCATGGCATGGGACTCTGAGCCTGCTCTGCATGCATGCATGTGCAGCCCCCAAGTGTGGGGTATATGATGCCCCGCCCAGTACAACCCTCCGCCAATAGGAGTCAGATGGCTCAATGCTTGTCAGTCCTTGAGTGGACAATCCTGGGAGGCATTCTGTGAGGTCCCTGCAGATCAAGCCCACTTACCCCATGCAGTGACCCAATAACAAACTCTTAAATTATCTTTTCCTTCTTCCCTGCTTCACACTCCCCAGTCTCACACTCTGCTCCCTGGACTTCACAAATAAAGCACCTGCTCGTAAGTGCTTTGTTCAGTTTCCACTTTTGGCGAAAACGCAGGATGAGACATGTAGATACTCGCCGTAGCAGTGTCCTGAAATCCAGCCACCCATTCCAGCTTTTCTCAGATACCAGTAGCTTCGTTTTCAGGAAAGGGCAGTCAGGGGTCACAGTGTCCACTGCCTGGGCCACTTTGTCGCCAGCCATGATGGCCCTGCCCTTAGACATCTGCGGCATACACAAAACGTCCTTGGCTTTCATTTGGATAGTCCCAGGCATGAAGATGAGGCCTGGAGAAGCCAAAAGTCTTAGAGAGAACTGGGAGTGAGGGTTATCTTCTCCCCTAGACAAACGTGATGTAAACAGCCAGTAGGGAGCAAATGGGGGAGGAGGGGGTGAGGAAGGGATGGCCACTGGGGAATATCAGTAACAAGCCACTGAGGATCAGAGAGTGATTGTAACACAGATTTCCTGGTGGTGTTGAACTTCAAGAGGTGTACTGGGACTAAGGAGAGAAACATGGACAGTCTAATCCTTCTTCCCCCCCACCCCCCGAACACACACATACACTGCCCCACAGGAGTTTCCTGTATCCAAAGACTCTCATATCGGATCTAAACTAAGGAAAGACATTTAGAATTTTTCTAGTCCTGCAACACAGGTCCTACTCTAGACCCTGGTGACTTCTCCCAAACCTGGGACACTGAATTTTCACCGGCGAGAGTGCTCTTAGTTTTCTTCGTTTTTGTTTTCTATCTTGATGAGACTGTCGTGATTTTGTTTATTCTTCTAAAGTTTCTTTATTGTGGAAGGAGAGGGAGACAGAGAGTGAGCAGGGGAGGGGCAGAGAGAGAGGGAGACACAGAATCTGAAGCAGGCTCCAGGCTCTGAGCTGTCAGCACAGAGCCCGATGCGGGGCTCGAACTCACAAGCTGTGAGTGACCTGAGCTGAAGTTGGACGCTTGACTGACTGAACCACCCAGGTGCCCCTGTTTATTCTTCTAGAGAATAACTAGACTTACAGTTCACCATTTACAAAGCTGATTTCGCACATTCCTCCTGATGAACAGCTTTTACCCCTGGCTCACTTTCTTCCCACTTGTAACACTTCAGGATCCACACTGCAGACCTGTTAACCACATCCAGTGTGTCTCCACCATAATGGCCATGTTGAGTCAGGCCCACAGAAAAGCAGACACATCTCCTCCGCTGAGATCTCCTTCCCTTCAGACCATAATCTCTTACTCTGTCACCTTCCTCACATGGCCTGGAAGGGCCTCCATGCGACCCCAAGTTCCTACAATTGTTTCTACCTCCTCTGATTACTCCTGTGTTTTGACCACAATTACATCTTCCTCCTTATTGAGAGAATATCTGTTGCATGTGAGAGAGGCAAGGAAGGAAAGGGTGGGAACGAGGGAAGGCTGTGCAGGAGTTTCTGTGGCTCATTCTTAGACCTCTCCATTTGTCATCTCTCATCTCTAAAGGTTGATGATTCTAGAATTTCTGTCTCCATCCCAGCTGTTGTGCCCTTCAATGCAATTTCTTCTCACTTCCAATCCCTTCTTTTCTTTTTCCCATACATATTTTTGATTGAGATATAATTGATATATAACACTGTACTATTTTTAGGTGTCCCAAGTAATAATTTGCTATATGGATATATTACGAAATGCTTACCACACAAGTTAACATCCATCACCACACATAATTACAAGTATTCTTTTTGGTGATAACAACTTCTAAGATCTGCTCTCTTAGCGACTTTCAAATACACCAGACATTATCGTTAACTAGAGTCCCATGCTGTACATTACATCCCCAGGACCTATTTATCTTTTAATGGGAACTTCTCATCCCTTCTTGAACATCACATGAGCACCCCCAACACTTACCTAACTGAACCTGTCATCTTATCCCAACACCCCAATACCTGTTTCTCCCTATGGTCCTCACTGCAGGGAAAGCCTGTAGCATCCACCCAGCTGCCTGAGTGTCTGTGACTTCCCCATCTCCCTGGCTTTCTTCCACTACCATATGTCATTCATCAAAAAAGGGTGTTCTTGGGGCGCCTGGGCGGCTCAGTTGGTTAAGTGTCTGACTTGGCTCAGGTCATGATCTCATGGTTTGTAGGTTCGAGCCTTGCATTGGGCTCTGTGCTGACAGCTGAGAGCCTGGAACCTGCTTTGGATTCTGTGTCTCCCTCTCTCTCTGCCCCTCCCCTGCTCACACTCTCTCACAAAAATAAATAAACATAAAAAAGGGTGTTCTCAACTTCCTCCTAATTGCCTCTTAAATCCACTTACTTGTCTCTGTCTCAACCACCCCATCCAAGCTTGAAGCCACCATTATGCCTTGTCTCCTGTCTAGGTTTCCCACACCCACTCCTGCCCTCCTTCATCTCGTCTCTATGCACCATCCAGCATGACCTTTTACAAACAGAATATGATCATGTCACTCAATCCATCCATGCTTTTCCATTCCTCACTGGATAAGGATGCAGAACCCTCCCCATGGCACCCAGGGTCCTGCCCATCTTTCCAGGCTCACTTGCCACTAGTTTCTCCTTGCTGTCTCCAAATACACAGACATCTTTTCAGTGTTTCCCATAATTTGCAAGCTTCTTTCCTGTCTGTTCTGTTCCTTCTGCTCAAGGCATCCCTCTCTGTCTCTTCTCCTGGCTGAATCCCACATATCCTTCAGATTCCAGCCCAAATATCACTCCACTGAGACTTCAGTGACCCTCTCAGATTAGTCAGTTCAGGTCTCCTTTTATAATAGGGAATGACAACATTTTTGTGCAAAGGGCCAAATAGTAAATATTTTCAGCCCTATGGGCCAGATGCTGTCTGTCCCAAATACTCAAGTCTGCCATTGTGGTGCAAAAGCAGCTACAGACTATATGTAAATAGGGCATGGCTATGTTCCAATAAAACTTTATTTACAAAAACAATCTGTGGACCAGATTTGGCCTATAGGTCATAGTTTGCCAACTTTTTTTTCATTAAGTTCTTATAAAATTCTCATGCCACTTATCAAAATTGTGATGAAATAATTATGTGTGCAATTAATAGTTGAATGGCCATCTTTCTCCAAAGATCTTTAAGTCCCATGAATGCACAGGCCATGTTTTGTTTACTCTGTATTAGCAACCTCTAGCATAGTGCTTGGTGCATAGCTTGCTTAAATAATTAGAAAAAAGGGTGGTATTTCCTTATGAGGAGAGACAGCATGCTATGTGGACGGGACATCTTTTGGGAGGGGCAGTTGAATTTCTCTGCCATCAGCTTCCTTCACAAGGGAGAGGGTGACCAGACCAGGTGGCCAATTACCAACCTCCTCGCATGCAGCCTAGGGTCACCAGCCCCCTCTCAGGCACTTGGGGCAGCACCACGGCCACAAGGTCCCCATGCTGCTGGCTGCATGCGCCCAAAAGGACATTGGCTGCCTGCTGGCTGAGTTCACTCAGTTCACTGAAGTTCATTATTTCATCCCCATCACTGCTCACTCACCACAGGGCTGGGTCTGTAGGTGGCTTGCCAGCCTGAAGAAAGAGACCAGCTTATCAGGGTGGGCCGGCACACATGCACAGAGAATAAATCCCCTGCCTTGCCTCGGAATTGTCACATCAACGCTTAGTAGACTTGTTGACATCAACCCCCCTATACACTTCAATGAGCTTTTATTTCTATGGGTTCTATTTACTATACTAGAAATTAATTTTTTTTTCAACGTTTTTTATTTATTTTTGGGACAGAGAGAGACAGAGCATGAACGGGGGAGGGGCAGAGAGAGAGGGAGACACAGAATCGGAAACAGGCTCCAGGCTCCGAGCCATCAGCCCAGAGCCTGACGCGGGGCTCGAACTCACGGACCGCGAGATCGTGACCTGGCTGAAGTCGGACGCTTAACCGACTGCGCCACCCAGGCGCCCCATACTAGAAATTAAAACTGATACATTTTATAAATATGTGTGCTTCTAATAATAACAGTAACAAACCATTATATTTTACCACAAATAAGATATGTGTTAATACAGAGGTAAGTATACTTTGTAAAAAACAAAATAAAAGAAAGAAAGAAAGAAAGAAAGAGAGAGAGAAAAGAGAGGTTTCATTTTACAAAGAAAGAGAAAGAAAGAAAGAAAGAAAGAAAGAAAGAAAAGAAAGAGAGGCTTCATTTTACAAAGAAAGAAAGAGAAAGAAAGAAAGAAAGAAAGAAAGAAAGAAAGAAAGAAAAGAGAGGCTTCATTTTACATTTTTGCAAATCTCTTGAAAGAGAAGACAGATTTTTATCTGTTTCTGTCACTTAGTTGCAGAGTCACCTGACATGTAGCCTCTGGAAATAACCACTGTATCCTTGTCAGAGCATGAGAGTGAAAAAGGAAAATGTTATCTTAGATTTGTTTACTTGTTTCCCTCTCTCTCTATTGATGTATTTTTTTTATTACAAATATATATACCATAAAATGTATTATTTTAACCATTTTTAAGTGTACAGTTCAGTGGCATTAAGTGCTTTCACATTGTTATGCAGCTATCACCACCATCCATCTCCAGAACCTTCTCATCTTTCTAGCCTGAAACTGTCCCCATTACGCAAGAACTCCCCAGTTCTTCCTCATCCCAGCACGTGGCAACCGGCTTCTACTTTCTGTCTCTATGAATTCTACTGCTCCAGGAACCTCACATAAATGGAAACACCCAACATTTGTCCTCCTGTGACTGGATTATTTCACTTAACACACTATCTTCAAAGGTTCATCCTCGTTAGAGCATACAACAGAATTTCATTCTTTAAAAGGCTAAACAACATTCTATCATATGGATATACCATATTCTGTTTATCCATTCATCCCCTGACCCTACCTTCTGGCTACTGTGAATAATCCTATCACGAACAAATATCTCTTCAAGACCCTGCTTTTCATTTTTATTTGTTTCCATGTATTTTATTTCTTCTTTTATTTCCTGATTGACCCATTCATTGTTTAGTAGCATGCTGTTTAACCTTCATGTACTTGTGGTCTTTCCAATTTTTTTCTTGTGGTTGACTTCTAGTTTCACAAGGGTGCGTCAGAAAATATGCATGGTATGATCTCAATCTTTTTGAACCTGTTGAGGGCTGATTTGTGACCTAGTATGTGATCTATTCTGGAGAATCTCCCATGTGTATTTTGCTGCTTTAGGATGGAATGTTCTGAATATATCTGTTAAGTCCATCTGGTCCAGTGTGTCATTCAAAGTCATTGTTTCCTTGTTGATCTTCTGCTTAGATGATCTTTCCATTGCTATAAGTGGGGTGTTAAAGTCCCCTACTAGTATTGTATTATTATCAATGAGTTCCTTTATCTTTGCTATTAATTGTTTTATATATTTTGGTGTCTCATGTTAGGAGCCTGAATATTTACAATTGTTAGATCTTCCTGGAGAGTCCCCTATATTATGATAAAGTGCCCTTCTTTAGCTCTTGTTACAGTCTTTGGTTTAAAAATCTAGTTTGTCTTGGCGCGCCTGGGTGGCTCAGTTGGTTGGGCATCTGACTTCGGCTCAGGTCATGATCTCACGGTGTGTGGGTTTGAGCCCCACGTCAGGCTCTGTGCTGACAGCTCACAGCCTGAAGCCTGCTTCGAATTCTGTGTCTCCCTCTCTCTCTGCCCTTCCCTACTCATGCTCTGTCTCTCTGTGTCTCAAACATTGAAAAAAAAATGTTTTTAAATAATCTAGTTTGTCTGATACAAGTATGGCTACTCTGGCCCTCTTTTGTTATCCATTTGCATGACAAATGTTTCTACATCACCTCACTTTCAATCTGCAGGTATCATTAGGTCCAAATTGAGTCTTTTGCAGGCAGCATATAGATGGGTCTTGGTTTTTTATCCATTCTGATGCACTATGTCTTTTGATTGGAGCATTTAGTCTATTCACATCCAGAGCAATTATCGATTGATATGTGTTTATTGCCATTTAAGTAGTTGTTTTGTCTTTGTTTCTGGAGATTTTCTCTGTTCCTTTCTTGTCTTCCTCATCTTTGGTCTTTCTGTTCCGCTCAAAGAATCCCCTTTAATATTTCTTGCAGAGCTGGGTTAGTGGTCATGAAATCCTTCAGATCTTGTTCGTCTGGGAAACTATTTCTCCTTCTAATCTGAATGACAGCCTTGCTGTATAGAGAATTCTTGGTTGCAGACATTTCCTATTAAGACATTGAACATATCATGCCACTCCCTTCTGGCTTGCCAAGTTTCTTTTGAGAGATCTGCAGCTAGCCTTATGGGTCTTCCCTTGTAAGTTAGGGACTTCTTTTGTCTTGCTGCTTCTAGGATTTTTCTTTATCACTATATTTTGCAATTTTAATTAAATATGCCTCGGCGTTGGCTGCTTTTGTTTATTTTGATGGGAGTTAGTACCTCCTGGATTTGGATGTCTGTTTCTGTCCCCAGAACAGGGAATTTTTCAGCTATGATTTCCTCAAACTTTCTGCCCCCTTTTCTCTCTTCTTCTTCTTCTGAGACTCTTATAATACAAATGTTATTATGTTTGATGGAGTCACTGAGTCTTCTCAGCAAGACCCCACTTTTTCATTCTTTGGGGTATATATCCAAGAGTGAAATTGCTAGTAATTCTATTCTATTCTATTTTATTTATTATTTTTTTAGAGAGGGATAGAGTAAGTGCACAAGTTGGGGGAGAGGGAGAGGGAGAGGGAGAGGGAGAGGGAGAGGGAGAAAGAGAAGCTCATCCAGGCTCTATGCCCAGCGCAGAGCTCAATGCAGGGCTTGATCTTACGAACTGGGAATCATGACCTGAGCTGATATCAAGACGCTTAACTGACTGAGCCACCTGGGTGCTCCAAATACTAATTCTATTTTAAATATTTTTGAGGAGCTGCCATAGTGTTTTTCAGAGAAGCTGTACCTTTCTACATACCCACCAGTGATGCACAAGGATTCCCATTTGTCTTAGTTTTGTTTTGAAATAGTTTTGATTTCATGGATTACTCTGAAAGAGTCTCAGGTATCCTCAGGGGTTCCCATATCATAGTTTGAGATCAGTAACACAAAGACAAAGGAAAAATCCACTCCTGCTCCCTGCTACTCTCCCTGCTTTGTACATCTCTCTTCTGAAGTCTGGATTTGTGCTTTCTCCTGCACCTGTTACCCCCTCTTCCCTGTGCAAATACCTTCTGGTTCCTCAGCTCCAGTGTTAGGAACCTCTTTACCCATGACTATATAGTACAGCTATATACGAGCTATAGAAGCTCATGATTAAGGACGAAGGACCTGAAGTCTGCCTGGATTTGAATTTGGCTTCCACTGCTACTGCATTGTGTGCTCTTGAAGAAGTTGTTACTCTTTCCCCGAGTCTCAGTCTTATTTGAAAATGGGGGACAGTCCTAGAAAACCATTTAGACGAGTAAGGATTGAACTTGATAGTGCGTATCAAGCACCCAGCCACAATAAAATGTTTAGAATACCTCTGGTAGGGACCACTAGAAACTGGTAACCTCAGTTGCTTCTGGAGAGGGGAGCTAGTTTGACTTTGAATTGGATCCAGTGGGCTTTTTTATTAACTTATTCAAATTAAAGTTTTATTTATTAAAAAGGATTTCAACCATCTCCACTTTGACCACAGTCTGTACTTTCTAACTGATTAAACTCTTTCCAGCTTACCTTTTAATTCAGACAAAAGACCCTGCCGGCAAAGCATCCTCTGCCAGAAATGAAACTACTCCCTCAAGCAAGAATAACTGCCCTGATTTAGCAAGACCCTGGGGGACTGACCAAGGCAAAGACCCACCTGACCTTTACTGCCCCTCTGCCCATAGCCACCAACCTTTGTGCCACATTTTCCTTACAAAAGCCTGGAAATATGTTCAACACTTTGGAGACAGTGTTTGAGATGCTAGTCTGCTGTCTTCCTGGTGTTGACCTCACTGAAATGCATTCCTTTCTTGTTCACCACCACTTGCCTGTTTGCCTTTGAATTTTGTCAGTGGTGAGTGGCCAAACCTGATCTGGTTGGGACCCCAGAGCCAGGTGCTCTTGCATTCCTTCACCCCAGCTACAATTCCTTTTTCAGAGTAAATAGGTAAATTGTTTTCTTAAAAAAAAAATGCATTCTCATACAACGAACAGTAAATTATAGCAAGACTAGAACGGGAGACTTGGAGAACAGTCTTTGGACTCAAATTCACACACCTGCATGGACCGAGGGTCTGGGAGTCATGGCTCCTTCCTGTTGATCACCTGGATGCAGCAGATTTGGGGAATGAGGGTTGTGGTCCTGGAACAGCAGTTGGGGCCTCCCAAATGGAAGGAAGTTCAAGAGAAAGTAATTCATCCTCCCCTTTTCTGGGAGAACCCCCAGACCTGTGTGGTCCGGACGTTCTGGAGCCAGGTTCCCCTAGATAAGCCATGGAATACCACCTTCCCTGGATATATCTGGTTTTGCCAAATAGTCAACAAATATTTACTGACTGCTTCTCTCAGATGGACACAAAGATGACTAAGACAGATCTCTCTCAGTTTGGAGTTGAGATAGCTAAAGGCATGGAAAATGATTAGGTTCATTTTAGATACTGGTAAGGGTTGTCAGAGGTCAAATCATGTCACACCTCTGCTCAGTGCCACGACTGAATCCCAATTTCATGTAAAAGGAATATCCAAGTGTTTACCACATTATCCAAGTTCCTGCATGGTCTTCACCCACATTTCCATCTTCTCTGGCTTGATGTCCTGCCCACTTACCATGTACTCGCTGTCCATTCAGATCCACTGGCACACCCTGCCTCGGGACCAGTGACTTTGTGGTTTCTTCTCAGACCACTTTCCCCCATGTGTCTAGGGATAACCCCCTCTCCTCCTTCAAATCTTTGCCAAAGACTTTTCTCACCTTCTCAGGGAAGCTTACCTTCACCACATACTCCAAATGGTAATCCACCTCAAAAATGGTTCTGCCTTCCATCCCCTCTATGAAGTACTCCATTTTCCTTAATACTCAATACTTTCTAACATATTATAGAATTTACTTATTCATAATTTTTTGCCTCTGTCTCCTTCCATTAGAATCTAAGTGTATGAGGGAAGAGATCTTTGCCTGTTTTGGAGATGATTTACCTTGAGAACTTAGAACAGTATGTAGCACACAGTGGGTACTCAGTAAACATTACAGTGAATGAATGAGGTCTATGAAGAAAAACACAGACTGTGGAAGTAAGAAAAAAAACCACCACACACACCCTGGGTAAGGCTGGGCTGGGGAAGAGGCGTAGCTCTAAGCTGGATTTAAGTTTAGATTTAGATTGGACTAAACATCTTAATGCCTGAAAATGAGGTGTGAAAAGGAATAAAAAGATAAGGAATCTGTCCCGGGGCATATAGTCTTTTGGGTGAGGCAGAGAGGATGGACATAGTGGGTCTGGATATCAGTAGTGGGAGGAAAAAATCTACAAATCTATTGTCTGACTATAGACCATCAAGCCCAGCCCACTCATTATCTCCATTATTTCTGCCACCGTATGGTTAGGGGGTGTCCTGGGATTCCCCCCAAAAGATCCTTAACATGGGCTCAGGGAAAGCTTTGCACAATAAATGACTTAAAAGCTGAGCCTCAGTATAGTTGAGCCCTCTGGCCAGGGATAGGCAAAGTGAGTGAACAAAGATACTACTTTCTTACACCATACACAAGAATAAATTCAAAATGGATTAACAACCTAAATGTGAGACCTGAAACCATAAAAAGCCTAGAAGAGAACATAGGCAGTAATCTCTTTGACATGGCCACAGCAACTTTTTTCTAGATATGTGTCCAGAGGCAAAGGAAAGAAAAGCAAAAATCAACTATTGGGACTTCATCAAAATAAATAGCTTCTGGGGTGCCTGGGTGGCTCAGTCAGTTAAGCGTCCGACCTCAGCTCAGGTCATGATCTCATGATTCATGAGTTCAAGCTCCGCATCGGGCTCTGTGCTGACAGCTGAGAGCCTGAAGCCTGCCTTGGATTCTGTGTGTGTGTAGCTCTCTGCTCCTCCCCCACTCACGCTATGTTTCCCTGTCAAAAATAAATAAACATTTATAAATAAATAAATAAATAAATAAATAAATAAATAAATATAAAAAGCTTCTGCACAGTGAAGGCAACAATCAAAAAACTAAAAGGCAACCTATGGAATGGGAGAAGATATTTGCAAATGACCTATCAGATAAAGGGTTTGTATCCAAAATATATAAAGAACTTATCAAACTCAACACTCAAAAAACAAATAATCTGATTAAAAATGGGCAGAAGACATGAACAGACATTTCTCCAAAGAAGACATCCAGATGGCCAACAGACACATGAAAAGATACTTATCATCAGGGAAATGCGAATCAAAACCACAATGAGGTATCACCTCACACCTGTCAGAATGATTAGAAACAACAACACAAGAAACAATAGGTATTAGTAAGGATGTGGAAAAAAAGGAACCCTAGTGCACTGTTGGTGGCAATGCACAGTGGAGCAGCCACTTTGAAAAACAATGTGGAGGTTCCCTTAAAAAAATTAAAAATAGAACGACTCTAGGGGCGCCTGGGTGGCTCAGTCGGCTGAGTATCTGATTTCAGCTCAGGTCATGATTTCACCATTCGTGGGTTCCAGCCCTGCGTCAGACTCTGTGCTGACAGCTTGGAACCTGGAATCTGCTTCAGATTCTCTCTCTCTCTCTGCCCTTCCCCTGTTCATGCTCTGTATCTCTCTGTCTCCATCTCTCTCTCTAAAACTGAATAAAACATTTAAAAATTTTTTTAAAAAACCAAGAACTACTCAGCCATCAAAAATAATGAAATCTTGCCATTTGCAATGACATGGATGGAGCTAGAGAGTGCATTTCTAAGTGAAATAAATCTGTCAGAGAAAGACAAATACCATGATTTCACTCATAAGTGGAATTCAAGGAACAAAACAAAGAAGCAAAGGAAAAAGAGAAAGAAATAAACCAAGAAACAGACTCTCACTACAGTGATCAAACTGGTGGTTACCAGAGGGGAGGGGGGTGGGGAGATGGGTGAAATAGGCAATGGGGATTAAGGGGTGCACTTGGCATGATGAGCCCTGGGTACTGTATGGAATTGTTGAATCACTAATATCGTATCCCTGAAACTAATACAACACTGTATGTTAACGAACTGGAATTAAAATAAAAACTAAAAGAAATAATAATAAGAAAAAGAACAGGGTGAAGAGTGTGAGGAGAAAGAGATGGGAACCTGGAAAAGGTGGGCAGAGGTCTTGGCAGAGAAAGGACAGAGGTGGAGACCCAGGGAGGGGCTGCTGTGCAAAATGTCCCCGGCTTCAGTCGTTCCATTTGTTAAATAGTGATTTTAATGCTCTCTTCTCAGGATTCGAGTGGGAAACTGCTAGGATCCGTTTTCCCCAAGATGGCTCTTGCAAGATGATTTTGCTTGAGCAGTGTTCACGTTCACTTTTTTTTTTTTTTTTTTTTTTTTTTTTTTGATGCACAAATGCATGAGGAAAAAAATGAACAGGACTCCGGACTCATCCTCTAACATATATATATATTGCTTAGGGTGAAGATACTTTTGTTTATAAATGTGAGTTGATTTATAGCACAGATGGTATGTGGAGACAGCCACATTTCTGAAGGTAACATGGGAGTGAGTGAAGGTGAGAAATAACAGAGTTAGAGGACTTTAGCAGAGCATCTAGCACAATGCCTGGCACAGAATAAATAGTCAACAGAGGGATGGTAGCAGTTCTTGTGGCTGTTGTGATTACAATGACTTCTAAGGCTGGGGCTGCTGGTGGGGAAGTGTGGGGAGCTGGTGCCTGGCTCCCAAGGGTGCAGCTGCAGCTGAGTTTTGCCTTTTTCGTTTTGGAGACAAGCTGGGCTGGGGCGACTGTGGGAGAAATGGCTGAAGGGGGGAGGGGCTGTCAAGGGTATCAGTTTGGGAGGGTTCTTGGGGGAGGGTGAGTGGGCCTCCCCATGCCTCCACCCCTGCCCTTCATCATCCTTGGCTTATACTGACTGAAGTCTGGACAAAGGACCCTGGGTGGGGAGCTCTGATTACCGCTAGAGAACAGACTGGCTCAGCCAAGGGGCTTAGAGGAGAAGACTCCAGTTCCAAGTCCCTGGCTTTTAAGGAACTGACAATTTGCAGGGCTCATTAGGAATTCCAGCAGTGTCTTATACATGACTCCAAACCCCTGCTAAGAGCACTAATGGGGTTGCAAAGTCAGACCTGTTGGGTTGGGGTAAATCACCAAAGCCCTCTGAATTTCCACCTTTAAAATTAAGAGAATTAAAAAAAAAATTAAATTAAATTAAATTAAATTAAATTAAATTAAGAGAATTTGTCCATGCCATAAAGGCAAAAGACTTAAAAACAAGCAAATCACTTTTGACAAGGTTTTTTTTTTTTTTCTTTTTAAGAGCTAGTGAAACTGTAAGAGGATTATTTCACGCCATAAACCTTCAGGGGCTTCTTAGCACTCGTTGAAGACAAAATTCCTAACAAGCCATCCTGAACTACAAATTGCATAACCTCTTTGTTCTACCTGTAAAATGCAGGTATGTTATCAGTACCGATTCAAAAAGATGGTTGAGAGTTAAGACATTTGGAACTGTGTCTGGACATAGCTGGTGCTGAGTGTGAGCTGTTCTTAGAAACACAAACCTATCTCTCCCACCTCAGGGCCTTTGCACATGCTATATCCTTTATTCAGAACACTGGGTCCCAATCTTTTTACTTAGTTTCCTTCCACCTTTCAATCTCAGTTCACCAGGGACTTCCTTATGGAAGGCTGTCCTGATATCCTGAGTCCTCCCATAGATTGATCAATCCCCTCAATCTATGGGGATCTAAACTCTAATCTAAACTCTTTCCCTCGTGGCATTTATCACAGTTGTGCATTATGTGCCTTATTCTTTTGATGAATAACATCAATGTCCCCACTGGACTGTAAGGCTAGAGTCATGGGCTGAATTGTGTTCCCCAAATTCATATGCTAAAGTACTAATCCCCAATACCTCAAGTTGTATTTGGAGATGGGGCCTTTAACATGGTGATTAGATTAAACTGGGGTCACCAGGCCCTCATCTAATCTGACTGGTGTTCTTATAAGAAGAGGATATTAGAACATAGACACATACAAAAGAGGGAGGAACATGTGAGGACATAGGAGAGGATGGCCATACAACCAAGGAGAGAAGTCTCAGAATTAAATTAACCCCACTGACACCTTGAACTTGGACTTCCAGCCTCCAGGACTGTGGAAATAAATTTCTGTTGTTAAAGCCACACAGTCTTTGGTACTTGTTATGAAAGCCCAAACAGACTCACATAGGTATCAACTGAGTTGGATTTTGCTTCTTATTGTATTCCCAGAGCCCAGCACTGAGCAGGTGCTCCATAAATATTGACTGGTGGGTGAATGGAGGTGCTGGGGGTCAGGCAAACAGCACTAAAGATCACTTTGAGCTTTTATCTGCTTTGCTGCACATGGCTGGTCTCAGCTGCCCAGAACCACCTCTTTCTGTTTCTGCGTCTGGGACACGGCTTTGGGTCTTTATGTCTTTCCTGGGCACAATGTAATACACTAGCACTTGGGGGATGATGTGTTGGTCTGTGGAGGCAGATTGTGGCTTGGGGGAGTTGTTTCTTTAAAATAATTTTTTCATTATTTCACCACGTTAAAGGCCCCATCTCCAAATACAACTTGAGGTATTGGGGATTAGTACTTTAGCATATGAATTTGGGGGACACAATTCAGCCCATGACTCTAGCCTTACAGTCCAGTGGGGACATTGATGTTATTCATCAAAAGAATAAGGCACATAATAGTTAACAAAATAGTTAGGCACAAAATAGTTAACACAGACTCACTGAGAAAGCCAGGAAAATAAAGAAACACACAGAAAGGAAAGAACTATTGTCCACTATTTTCAATCCCCAGGAATATTGCTCTTAGCACAAGTATTTCCTTTCAGGCATTTTTCCATAGTTTTCCCTTTCCCTTTCAAAGTTTTGGTTCTCCACTATACATATACTGTTTTTATTCTGATTTAAAATTAATTTAGCTCAAGTTTTCCCCAAGGCGTATTTTTTAAAGCCTCAATATTTATTGAGTTAATCTATTACACTTGAGTTAATCATTGCCTTGTTGGTTGGACACTGAATTTTTCAATTTTTTTCAGTTTTAACACAATGCTCCAGAAATGTCCTTTGAATTCCTTCCTTTGTTTTCTCCCTAAGTTTATTTATTTATTTTGAGACAGAATATGAGCAGGGGAGGGGCACAGAGAGAGAGAGACAGAGAGACAGAGAGAATCCCAAGCAGGCTCCGAGCTGTCAGCACAGAGCCCAGTGTGGGTGTCTATCTCATGAACCATGAAATCATGACCTGAGCTGAAACCAAGATTTGGACGCTTCACCAACTGAGCCACCCAGGCACCCCTGACTCCTTTCTTTTATAATGACTGCTAAACAGAATTTCTGAGCTAAAGGATATGACCAATTTTTTATGACCCTGGATGTGATTACCAAATGGCTTTATCAAAAGGGTTGAGTGGTTATACTCCAACGGGCAGTGAATGAGATCACAGGTGCCCTGACTCTGTGATGACCTGTCCTTCAGAGAGCCGGCTGGAAGGAAGACCAGTGGGCCGCTGCTGAGGATGCCTCCAGACAGAGGAGGGGGAAGTCAAGCCACCAAACACCGCCACTAGACTGGTGGTGGATGTACACTCTGGGTTAGTGATGTTCTTCTGCTCTCTTCCTCCAGGGTCCTCCAGGTTCCTCCAATGATTCTGGAGATGCCCATGTGGAACTGAAAGCCTCTGATACTGTAAGGTAGAAGGGATGATGCTCCAAACAAGGACTAACCAGTGATCGCACCAGCTCCTCTTAGAAGCTTCTGAGGCCTATGGGGCCTTTCGTGGGCTGCCTCTCGTCTCCCCCCACTCTTGGCTTCTCAATTTACTCCTTTGGATCTTTCCAGAAACCGTCTTGGGCAGTTCTGAAACAAAGGTCACCTAGTGGCCATAAACAAAAACATTTTGAAATCATCATTTCCCAGAAAGACTTCTGTCTTGAGTCATTACCCTCTGCTGCTTCATTGGAAAACCTCCGTGATTCATAGATTGCTCCAAATGGCAAAGACCAAAATGGCTAGGGCCTGGGGCATATGACCTTGCCAGCAGCAATTCAGCACCATCCCCCCAAACCTGGTTTATGCCACTTTTTAGGGTCAGAACAAACTGTAGTTTGGGGTGGGCCCGATGGGGAAATAGGGAGAAAAGGCTGAAGCAGCAGGTAGAGTTATTTGTATCTTCATCCCCCCAGCACCTGACCCTGAGAGAGAATGCACCTAGTGTGTGCTTAGGTGATTTCCCAGCTCATCATGTCCTAGAACCCCCATGTTTACCTTCCTGGGGTACTTGTATGGAGCAGTCACCCTCTTCACATGCTCCTGGAGCTCCCGAGTTAGTTTCTCTGGATCTTGAGAGGAGTAAGTTGGAGAAAGGACTATAAAAGCCTTCACCACCTGCCAGAAAAAAAAAATCCAAAAACAAACCCCCCCAAACCAGAAAGAATCAGGCCCTGTATAACAACTCTTTTCTCCTTAACCTAGCCTTGTAAATAAGTGCTTACACTTGCCAGCCCAGCACGAAAATCCTGCCAGCAGGATTCAGCCAGCGAAATGGACGACATCATTTTTTTTGCCCTGTTGCCTCCTTTCCAGGAACAGTATTGGAAGCACTGGCTCTTATGGAATGATTCCAGGATCCTACCTGTTTCCCAAACTTCTCTCCTTTCCTGAAATGACACCATTAGCAGTCAATGGGCTTCTCTTCCAATGGAAATACTTTGGATAAAGAGCTTCACAAACTCCTTAGGGTCCATACCTTCCAGGTCTTCCTGACTAGAAAGGTAACTGGCAATGCCCCAGATAGGCAGGATTCGGGAAAATGCAGACCACTCTCCCAAGGGGAGATGGGTCTTTCTGAGCCTGCATATATGAGTGTTTACAATCAGCAAACATTTTGCTGCACAGCTTCCATGCCAGGCATCCTGAGAGACATTCTGCACCTTGGTAGTTTCTGCCTGCATCTTTCTTTGCAGGCTGCCTCCTGCCATGGAGGAGGAGTCCTGAATTCAGGCACAACAGAACATGGTTTCTGATAGGAATGGAAGAGTTCAAAGGCCAGTAGGTTGCTTATCCACCCCAGCATATAGCTCAGTCAACAACATCCTGTTAGGTGGTGGTTCACCATCCTTGCATACTTCCCAAAGGCGGGCATCTCACTACCATTCCAAGTTCAAACAGATCTGGTTATTAGGAAGGGCTTTCTCTGGCTGTTAAAACTACCAAACATTTATTGAGTACCTTCTACACGCCAGGCTCTGTTCTGAGTACTATAAGCAGATTAACTGTGCACACAGCCATTTGTCAAACCCCAGTTAATTTGTGGCATACAAAACTAGCTGTACTTTTCCAGCTGTGATTTCTCCAACACAGACATGGGGTTCCCACCTCCCTTTTTCCAAATTAGTGGCCTCAAAGTTTTTTTTTCATGTTCACTGATTTATTTTAAGATGGCAGGGAGGGGCAGAGAGTGATGGAGAGAGAGAATCCCAAACAGACTGTGCTGTCATGAACTGTGAGATCGTGACCTGAGCTGATTCAATTGTCAGATGCTTAACCAAATGAGCCACCCAGGTGCCTGTGGCCTGAAAGTTTAATGGGCACCAGGATCACTTGGATAGGGGCTTCTGGTCAAAATGAAGATGCCTTGGGCTGCATCCCCAATCGCTCTGATTCAGCAAGACTAACTTCAGGTCTAGAAATCTGTAGTAAAAAAAATTTTTTTTAAACGTTTATTCATTTTTGAGAAGGACAGAAAGACAGACCATGAGTGGGGGAGGGGCAGAGAGAGAGAGGGATACACAGAATCTGAGGCAGGCTCCAGGCTCTGAGCTATCAGTACAGAGCCTGACGTGGGGCTTGAACTTACCGTGAGAACATGACCTGAGCCAAAGCTGGACAGTTAACTGACTGAGGTACACAGACACCCCTACAAATTTTGTATTTTAAACAAAATGATGCAGCTGTGAGTAGTCCAGGGCCCAGATGAGAATCACTCTTGTGGCCCTGGTGCTTCTGAGAACAGAGCCCGATTTTGCACTAACTTTCATAAGGTAACTACACTATAAGTAGGATTATGTTGCATTTACAGCCAGTGAAAAACACATAGGTCTGCCTATGGGCTTAATCCTCCCATTCTATCTATTCTGCTGGGACCCATGGGAAGAAATTTTCATTTCTCCTAAGAAAGGTCAGCTTATTAAACTTGGCCCATCCTTCCGCTATATCAAGGTCACTTTGGATACTTTCTGTGTCTTCCCTCAAGTTGGATATTCCTCAGCAGTCATGTCTGGCATGCTTGCTATATCCTCACCTGCAAACGGGAAAGTACTCTTTATTGGCCAGGATGGATGACAGAGCCTGCATTCACCAAGATTTCCTGCCCAACAGTCCACCTCTTTTGGACCCAGTTCTATGTTCACTTGACAGCAAAGCGTTGGTATCTTCTTATCATGTCCCTCTAGACAGTCTGTCTCTAAATACATGAGGGTAATGCTTAACCAAAGGAATGTGTGCCTGATGGTGACACTCAGACTTTGTAATATCTGGAGTCAGGGGAAGATATGGGGGAGTTTCCATCTTACTCTGCTGGGTGCTAACAGGTACACAACCAGAAGGAAATATTCTTGGATGGACTAGTTACCTCCCCTCTGATGGGGTCTGGACTGCTGACCACAGCAGCCTCCAGGACAGCTGGGTGCTCGGCAAGGGCACTTTCCACTTCAACAGGCCCAATACGGTAGCTGGAAGAGAAAAGCAAATTCTTCTAAGTAACCTACCCGCCCCACCAAGCTTCAAAGAGAGAAGGAAAGAGCAGACAGCTTGACCTTGAGGAATTGATCACATCGTCATTTCGTCCCATGAACCAAAAGTAGCCATCCTTGTCCTTGTGGGCTCGGTCCCCTGTGATGTAAAAGTCCCCTCGTTCTGATGCCTCTGTCTTCTCAGGATTGTCCTGGAAGACAAAAGAAGTCCATGAAGGGCCATCTCAGCACAGCCACTAAAGCCAGCTATGGCCCTAGCAGCCCCATACAGGAGACCAGGGACCCCTAACAGGAAGTCCACAAGTTCCCAAAGACCAAGCTGGCCAGAATTTCACACTGGACAAGGAGCTATGAAATGTGTGCATTTTCTCTCTTTTAGATGGAAGTGTCAGGAAATGATTAAGGACAGCCCCTCGCTACCATTTTTAGAAGGGTCCAAGGAAACATAGTTGGAACACAGGAAGGTGGCCACAGGGCCACTGGCTCTGGGTTTTGTTTTGTTTTTGTTTTTTTGCATAAAAGAACACACTCTTTGTGCTCAGAAATCACTAAAGGTAGAAAGTGAGGGCTTGGCCACAAAGCAGGGGTAGAGGAAAGATGAAAAACTAAAAATCAAACTCTGATTCTTAAAGATTTAAAGAAGCTACTACCCAACAAGAAAAATAAACAAATTAAGTACTGTTGTATGCAACTATCTGGATGCATGTCAAAAACATTATGCTGAGTGACAGAAACCAGACACACAAAAATGAGTACTCTGTGATTCCATTTATATAAAGTTCTTTAAAAAAAAAAAAAAAAAAAAAAAAGGCAAGGCACCTGGGTGGCTCAGTCAGTTAAGTGTCTGACTTCTGCTCAGGTCATGATCTCATGATTCGTGGGTTCTGGCCCCGCATTGGGCTCTGTGCTGACAGCTCAGGGCCTGGAGCCTGCTTCTGATTCTGTGTCTCCCTTTCTCTCTGCCCCTTACCTGGTCTCACTCTGTCTCTCTCAAAAATAAATAAACATTAACAAAGAAAATTTAAAAAAAAATAGGCAAAATTTTTCTATAGCAACAACAAATAATTTAGCAATTGCCTATGGCTTGGGGATTGACTGCAAAGGGGCACAAGGGAACTTTCTGGGGGGATAAAAATGTTCTATATCTTGATTCTGGTGGTAGTTACCTAAGTGCATACATTTGTCAAAAGTCATTGACCTGTACACGTAACATAGGTTACATACATTTTATTGTATGTAAATTATGCCTCAATTTAAAAACTGCATTCTGGGGCGCCTGGGTGGATCAGTCGGTTGGGCGTCCGACTTCGGCTCAGGTCACGATCTCGCGGTCCGTGAGTTCGAGCCCCGCGTCCGGCTCTGCGCCGACCGCTCAGAGCCTGGAGCCTGTTTCAGATTCTGTGTCTCCCTCTCTCTCTGAGCCTCCCCCGTTCATGCTCTGTCTCTCTCTGTCTCAAAAATAAATAAACGTTAAAAAAAAAATTAAAAAAAAAAACTGCATTCTGAGAAAAAAGAAAAAAGCTAAGCTGTCAATACCTAAAAATAAATTTTATACAACACCTGAAAGAAGTATACAGAGAAAAAACTCTTTAGAACATTTAAGAAGATACATTTAAATGGAAAGCTAGAAAGACTGAATTTTATAAATATGTTAATTCTCTCCCAAACTGATCTAGAGATGTAGTGACACTCATTAGAATACTAACAAACATTTTCCATGGAATTTGACAAGTTGATTCTACAATGTATATGAGAGAGTAGAGAGCTAAGAGTAGGTAAAACATGTGTAAAGAAGCTGAGGAAGAAAGAGCTTTACTCTACTAAATATTAAAATTTGGGGGAATGTTTTCCTGGATAAAGCTCTATGGTATCAGCACCAGAATAAAACACATGGCCAATTAAATAGAAGGATCTGCCAAAACTTAGCTATCTATGGATATATCAAACCTTTATTTCTGACCAAGCTGACATGACAGATCACTTTTCTTTGAGATTTAATTTTTGTCCTTAGTTGAAAAGGACTCAAGAAGAAAACTAACAGTTGGTGCTGCAAAGAAAAAGTTGAAACAAGTGAAGATTCTTGTGCAGCAAGTAACTTTACAAATTACTTGACTCCCTCTATGGGCTGATCACAGACCCAGAAAGGTCCTGTATGTGAGCGCTGTGAGGACCAGGGTCATGTCTTCCCTGCCATTGCTGGATACTTAGTGGCATGAAGTAGCCACTTAATAAATAATGAATGTATAAATTATTCAGGAAAGTCAAGGATTTGCTGTTGTTTACAAAAATGATTAGAAGGAAATACATTAAAAATTTTAAATTATCTCTGGTTGGTGTATTACTGTTATTGTTGGGAGGCTTTTTTGGGTTTTTGTTTTGTTTTTTGTTTGTTTGTTTGTTTGTTTTTTGGTTTATTCTGGTAGGTAAGCTTCTGTGACTTTAAATGAAATACCATGCCATGAAAGACTATTTCTCTTGTAGTCACAGAAGCCACTAAAACACATATACACCACTCTAAAAACAAATGGACTGATTTTTATGTGTTCCTCCCGGTGTAGCGGACTGGCAGCTTCGCATACAGCCAGATAGACTTTCTACTAAAGCCGTGGTTCTTAACCTTGGTTGCACATCTGAATCACCAGGGGAGCTGATCCACATCCTCAGAAAGGTTGATCTCATTCAGTGGGGCTTGAGTATCCGTAGTGTTTTGAAGCTTCCAAGGTGTTTCTAATGTGCAACCAGGGTTGAGAACCATGTCAATAGAGCTTTATAGAGGAGTCTCACAAAAAGAAAGCCCATCATAAACACCAACAAAAGTGGGCACAAGAGAGAGGTAATTACTGGGTTATCACAGAAACTTAGACTAGAATTTTTGGGCACAAGCCCTGCCAGTAAGCCCCTCTTGCACACAAGACTCAAGACAAAAAGAATTCTGAAAATTAGGCTCTGACACAAATTGCAGTTTGACTTTTGTGAAGTCCCTTCCTTTCTCTGAACTGCAATTTTTCATCACTGAAATGATGGGGTCTCCCCTGTGTTTTAAATTTACACTCTCAGACATACCCATGCTCACATCCATGTCTTGTACATACTAGGTGCTTGACATTGGATAAGTCACTTTATCTTTCCAACTTTTTTATCAATAATAATACCAACTTACCTCATGCAGTTATCGCAAGGGTTAAACAAACAGGTGTTTATAAATCTTGGAACACAATGCTCAGCACACAGAAATCATTGTGAAAATGGCCATCCCCTGCCACTTACCAAATAGCAACTGAAGAAACAGAAGGGCCGGGCAGGCCTGACTCGGACAGCAACATTTCCCTCTTCTCCCGGAGACAGGATGTTGCCCTCATCATCCACAATCTGGCAGAGAGATCATAGGGCAGTGTCTGGATATCTGCACAGCCAGGCCACCCCCCCCCCCCAGCTAAGCCTGCTGTCGCTAACCCAGAACATGCATTGTGTTCTCTTTGAACCAAGCTTCAGCAGCAGTTAGGGGAGGCTGCCTACCTGCACATCGTAAGGTGGGGACGCTTTCCCCATGGATCCAGATTTTATTTTCATGCCTTTTGAATTGGCACAGATTACAACCTGGAGAGAAAGTAGTACCAATAAGGAGGAAGCTTAACCCCTTCGCTTCCTTCCTGGTGCCCATCTTTTCTCCCACTTTGCCTTCTAACTCTCCTCCCTCCTCTTCCTTTCTGTCTCTTCCTCATCCCTTCCTTCCTTCTCTTCTTTCCATAGTCACCACACATTTACTGAACGCCTACTGGGCACTCACACGTAAAGAACCAAATGTGTCGCTAAGCCGAAAGACTCAGTTGACCACCAAATCTCTGCTGCCCAGATGGCTGTGGGGAATAGTGTCTAAGATAGTGAGCGCTGACCGGAGACAGAGGTAGGCTGTCCTAGTGGACACAAACAGCACCCTTGGCCATGAGAGTTGGTTTGCTGGCTGTGGTGTCATTGTGAAATCACTTCAAATTATCTTTAAACCAAAAGGGAAGAAAAGCTGATGGGATTTTGTTATCAGCTTCTCCCAGTGGGCAGGGCAGTCCCTGACAGGTGTCTGGAAGGCAGGAGGCTCGGTGGGTTGGCCATCTCCCCCTACTGGCCAAGAGCCCAGGTGGAGGTGACCTGTGGCAGGGACCCAGGCCCCAGCAGCACTCACTGTTTCAGACTGGCCATAGCCTTCATGCAGATCCAGGCCCACTTGGCTCTTCCATTTCTCTCTCACGTCAGGATTCAGGGCCTCTCCTCCGGTCAGACAGTGCTTCAGGCTCTGAAACTGGTACCTTTCTCAGTTGGAAAATAAGGCCACCTATGTCAGGAGTTCCCCATCCCCCACCTCACTCTCCAGTACTGCTGCTCAGGTCTAGACATCTAAAGGCACTGGAGGGTAAAAGGCAGGCTTTATAATCTGTCCCAACTACCCTATCCTCTGGCTTTGCAGGCATGTTCCTCAGGGGCAGGTAATTTTTTAAAAACCAATCCTGTCTGATTCTGAAAAATCAGAACCTCATATAGTAGGTTTTGGCATAACATAGTCAATTGGCCAAAATAACTTCGTTGAAAACAAACAGACAGTAAATTGCTTAGGACAGCCACCTGGTTATAAATCGATTACAAATTTAAACAGTAGAAAGTAGCCCTCTAGGAATATGAAAATTGTCAAGAATGGGCCAAAATTCCTACAGATATTAAATACATTGCAAATCTACCCTTCCATTTAACAAGTTATGCAACATGTGAACAATTGGTGGTTGCAAATACAGTTTCAACCATTTTTCCCCCTTTGGATAAACTCGGTTTGCGTATTAATTGGTATTACCTAGTATCTTTCAACCGAATTGCTCTTGAAAAAAATCATTCAGAGTCTGCTTTCTGTTAAAACCATGATATAGAGGTATACACAACGGGTCAGTGAATGGGATGAATTCTTACATTAGGAAAGAATTCCCCAGGAGAGACATGCAAGAGCTCCCTTGGTGCTTCACGGACAGATACATGGGATGAGGGAAGATGTGGGGAGGGTGGGGACAACTCTCCATGACTTGGGAAAGAATAGAAGAGGCAGACATAGATCAGAGTCAGTAAGGACAACAGATGTGTCTCCACATAGCCCAGCAACTAGACTTGTCCTGCTAGCAGATGTCGCTTTGGATTCACCCAGGATGGGAGCCATAGGCACACAGTGTCTTGTTGCCTTCCGTGGGATACCTAAGGCATTCACTCAGAGGGCGGCTGAATGGGCTTAATCTGGGGCTGAGGCATGGAACATCGATTGTGGTGGGCTTGCTAGTCCTTGGCCTTGGCCACAAATCCCATTCCACAGGTGGCTAACAGGTATCCAATAATTCCCCCAACCTCACAGAAGTAGCAGACATATTGATGAGGGAATGGCCTATGGGTATACGATGGAGAGACAGCCCACCTCAAGTGCTAAAATTCCAGACTATCTTAAATCTATCCAATTCCATCTGGATGCAAATTCCTGGGTGGGGGGAGGGGCAAGAATTTCATTTATGTGGGGCATCTGCAAAGGATATAGATGCTTATGTGCTTGAGTATGTGTGCATGAGAGAAACACAGATATATATAATATTCTAGATATATATTCTCTATATAGAGAATCACAGGTGTATGTGTGTATATTATATATACATATATATATGTATACACATATATATACATATGTATACACACACACACACACATATATATATATATATATATATATATATATATATATATACATATACACAGAGAGAGAGAGAGAGAAGGAGAGGGAGAGAGGGGAGAGAGATAGGAGAGGGACAGAGATGAGACAGAGACAAAGAGACAGAAACACAGACAGAGGTGGTATGACAGCATAGGTGTGCATGTGTACATGTACTGTATGTATATGTACTGTACATTCGCATACTTAGGTCCCCAAAGCACCTAACAGTTGGGCTGTACCTGGTCAGATCCTCCTGTACAAGCAACCGGAAGATGGTGGGGACACAGCAGAGGGTGGTGATCGGGAAACTGGAGAGAGTCTAAACAAAAACAATTAGAGGTATTGGGGTGGGCCTTTGTGCCGATGGAGCAGGTGGACTGGGTCTTCATACTCTCATTACCAGAGCAGAGAAGTTGAAAACTACACATGGCATCCAGCCTCCAAGGTGGCTCCAGATGACTTCACTTCCTGGTATTTTAGTCTTGTGGGGTGCCTTCCCACACTGAACCAAGTTTGGTCTGTGTGTCCAAAAGCATTCGGCACAGGTGACAGATGCCACTTTCGAGATTAGATTGTACAAACACTACAGCTTCTGTCTGGGGTACCATCCCTCTCTCCCCCTATCTTAAGTCACTTGCTCTGGGGAAAACAGGCCACCATGTCATGAGTATACTCGAGTGTATACAGTCAGAAACTGAAACCTTTGGCCAATAGCCAGTAAGAAACTGAAGTCCTCTAAAAACCACGAGTGGGTTTTTAAAGAGATTCTCTAGTCCCAGTCAAGCCTTAAGGTAATTGCAGTCCTGGCAGACGTCTTTCTTTTATTATGGTAAAATACACATCACATAAAATGTATCATTTTAACCATTTTTAAATGTACAGTCTAATGCCATTAAATACATTCACATTGTTGTACAACCATCACCACCATCCATCTCCAGAACTTTAAAAATCTTCCCAAACTGAAACTCTGTACCCATTACAAAATATTGCCCCATTTCTCCTTTCCTCCAGCTCCTGACCATTTCACTTTCTGTCTCCATGATTTTAACTACTCTAGATACATCATATAAGTGAACCATACAGTATTTATCCTTTTGTGGCTGGCTTATTATTTCACTTAACATAATGTCTTCAAGATTCATCCATGATATAGCACGGGTTATTCCTTCTTTTTTTTTTAACATTTATTTATTTTTGAGAGACAGCATGAGCAGGGGAGGAGCAGAGAGAGAGGGAGACACAGCACAGGGCCTAATGCAGGGCTCCAACTCAGGAACCATGAGATCATGACCTGAGCCGAAGTTGGAAGCTCAACCGATGGAGTTACCCAGGTGCCCTAAGTGTCATTCCTTCTTTTTAAAGGCTGAATAATATTCCACTGTATGCATGTATCACATCTTGTTTATTCATTTATCTGCCAATGGGAGTTGGTTGCTTCTACCTTTAGGCTATTAGGAATAATGCTGCTATGAACATGGATATACCTAGCTGACAGCTTGACTGCAACCTCATGAGAGGCCCTGATTCAGAACCACCTGTTAGACTGCTCCCAGACTCCTGACCACCAGAAACTGTGAGATACTAAATGTTGGTTTTAAGCTGCTAAGTTTAGGGGTAACTTACTACAATAGATAACTAATATACTAGGTAAGGACTAGAGGCAGTAGAGGGACAAGGTACACACTGGCTGATCAAGCCCTAAGTGAAAAATGATGATGGTGAGCTTGGTAATGGCAATAATAGTCAATATGTGTTAGTAGCCCACTCTGTGCCAGGACCCATGCCTAGGATTGTTTCATCCTCCATAGGACTGTATTATCCCTTTCTTCCTTACAGATGAAGAAACTGAGGTTCAATTTCCTCATCTCAAGGAAAGAAGTTAGGTACCTTTCCCAAGGACACACAGCTAGCAAATGGAAGATGTAGGATCAGAGGTCAGGTCTGACTGATGGCATGGTCTATGCTATTAGCCACCAGGTGACACAGCTTACCTCAATGCAAAGAGCACGCACCCACAGATGGCCCCTCAGATGTTTTAAGGAATGGTGGCTAGGATGTAGAGGGCAGAAGGAAGGTGCCCTATGTCAATAATTATGGGGTCAATAATTATGACAAAACCCGGGGAAAATGGGCAGGAGTCATCAGGATACTCCGGCTAGGTGAAATATTCACACTAAGCACCATGGATAGTAGCACATGGAATTGAGGAGTAGACTATGGCTTTCCCCAAGGTTTTGAAAAGTAACTAGGGTTTTGACAGGAGCACAGGAAGAAATTGGTGGAGGGAGAGGCACCCAATGCAGAAAACATAAAATATGAAAATGTTCAGAGATATTAAATGGTCTTGTCCAGGAATCTAGTTATAGGACAGGCAATAACTGAAGGTAGCCAGGTGGGCAGGAGTCAGATATGGATGGTCCTGGGAGCCATTTTGGTTAATATCAGCACCAAAGAGGCCTTGTGGTCACTTATGCCTTTTCTCCTGCAAATTCAAAACCTGTATTCCTTTTTTAAAAAAGCTTTATCTCTTTAAGTAATCTCAACCCCCAATGTGGTGCTTGAACACACAACCCTGAGATCAAGAGCTGCATGCTCTACTGACTCAGCCAGCCAGGCATCCCCAATGCCTATACTCCACTCATTTCATTTACACCCAACACATAAGCCATATTTTTGTTTCTTACATTCAGAATAACCTTGGCATCAACTCGGGGCAGTTCATGCACAAAAATGCAAGATCCATTAGGCCAGGCAGAGAAGAGGGTCCAGGCTGCCTTCACCCAGCCCGTGTCTGAGGTGTTCCAGAAGATGTCTGATTTGGTCAAGTCCACCCACTGCCTGCCAAAAATTAGAGAAAGTCAGAACCTCCAGCAGTGCTTCTTCTTTTAAAAAGGATTACAGTATCAATGTTACCTTATTTGGAGCCTTGACCAAGGTTCACTTATAACTCACTTGTAGTTATCAAATTGGTACAAGAACCCTAAAGCCACTCTTTCTCTCAACAAGCATTTATGGAGCATATTCTGTGTATTTATGTCATAGGCGAAGGATACAGAATTAAACAGACAGATCCCATGCTTTCAAGAGTTCACAATCTAGTGGGAGTGATCTGTAAAGGAACACATAATCTCAGTACAGTGTGATGAGGAAACTTCTTGATTCAGTCAAAGTTTATTCAGGACTTATTCTACACTTGGCATTAGAGTGTAGCAAAGAATGATCAGTCTTGCTTTGAGGAGCCTACAGTTTAGTAAGTTTAAACATCTAGGAAGACCCTGAAGAACAAGCTTTCAAAGAGTTAAACACAGAGCCATTTTACAATTATGCAATTACGCAATTCTGGAGAATGGGCACCCAACCCAGAGAAAGGATGGAGACGGATCTGAGAAATGGTTCCCCAGAGGAGGTGAGGGCTGCGTGAGATGTAAATGATGTGCAGGAACTACACAGGGGAGGCAGAGAAGGAAGGACATCCAAGGAAGGGGAGGCGGTGCCTGTGAGCATAGAAAATACACAAGTGGTCATATTCTGCACTTGGATTCTAGGACACACGGTCTTCCTGGTCCTCAACCTTGGCTGCTCCTTCTTGGTCTCCTCCTCCTAGTTCTCCTTGCTTACCACTTCATTGCAGAAACGCCTCAGGCATTCAGTGCCCAGGCCTCTTCTCTTCCCAGTGTCATTTACTCTTTGCTGATCTCATCCAATTTCATGGCATTAAGTACCACCTTGCTGACAATTCCATCATGAATATTTCCCACTAACTCTACACATGTATCTCCAAATACCTCCCAATATCTCCTTTCTTAACTCAGGGTATGGAGATATCTACTAAGCATCTCAAACTTAGGACGCTGAAAATGAACTCCTCGTGTTCCTCCCACCAAACCGCTCAACATAGTCTTCCCACTGCCAGTTAATGCTTCTAATTGTTCAGGCCATAAAACGAGGCCTCTCTCACTTCACATCAAACCTGTCTTATTAGGCCTATGTTCAAACTACATTCAGAATCTTGCCTCCTCTCACTTCCCCTGCGGAAGCCTCCCTCCACCTTTGCCTCAATGCACTGGCTTCTGAAGTGGGCCTCTGCTTCATCCTTTGCCCCCTACAGGTTATTCTCAACCCAAACTCCTGACAGATCCTTTAAAAAAGCAAATCAGGTCACATCACTCCTCTGCGCAAAATACGCCAATGTTCCTCAGAAAATTAAACATAGAATCACTGTATGATCCAGCAATTCCACTTCTGGATATATACACCCAAAAGAATTTGGGTTTGAATAGATGTTTATATACCCATGTTAATAGCAGCACTAGTGATAACAGCCAAAAAGCAGAAGCAACCCAAGTGTCCATCTTTGGGTGACCGGATAAACAACACTGATATGTTACATACGTTGCAATATTCATTAATGAGCCTTAAAAAGAAAGGAAATTCTGACACACGCTACAACATGGATGAAACCCGAGGACATTTTGCTAAGTGAAATGAGTTAGACATGAAGGGAAAAATACTGTATGATTCCACTTATAGGTGATTCCCAGAGTAGTCAAATTCATAGAGACAGAAAGAAGAATGGTGGGTGTCAGGGTTGAGGAGGGAGTAAATGGGGAATTAATGTGTAAATGGGCAGTTTCAGATTTACAAAACAGGAAAGTTCCAGAGATGGATGGTGGGGATGATTGTATAACAATGTGACCGTCCTTAATAACACTAATTCTACACTTAAAAAGGTTAAGATAGTAAATTTTATGTTATACATCTCTTACCACAATTAAAAACAAAAACAAAAACTCTCCAATGGCTTCTCACCTTGCTCAAAGTAAAGCCCAGGCAAGGCCTTCTGATTCTACCTGAGTTCACACTTTGTTAGCTCTCTGACTTCATTCTTCTTTTTTTTTTTAAGTTTATTTATTTTGAGAGAGAGAGAGAGAGAGAGAGAGAGAGAGAGAGAGAGAGAAAGAGAATGAGCAGAGGAGAGGCAGAGAGAGAGAGAGAATCCCAAGCAGGTTCTACACTGTCAGCTCAGAGCCCAATGCAGGACTCGATCTCACAAACTGTGGAGATCATGACCTGACCCGAAACCAAGAGTCAGACGCTCAACTGACTGAACCACCCAGGTGCCCCATGTTAGTTCTCTGACCTCACTTTTGCCACTATGCCTCTTACATTTCTCTGGCTCATTCCCTACTTTCTGTTACTTGACCTGCCAGATGAGCTGTCCCCTGGTACCTTCCACTGGCCACAAAACCCAGTCCATAGCTGGCCTGGGAGTGCTCAACCATCTTGGGGGCCCCAGTAGTGCCACTTGTGAAGTAGATGGCCAGTGGGTCTTGACTCTTGGTCCTCACACAGTTGTGCTCTGTGGATGCCTCGCTGTAAAACATAAAAATCCTAGGTGGTATTACAAGTAGTAAAAATAGTCATAATAACAATAATATTTATAACAACAATACTGGCTACCATCTTATTAAATACTACCTGTGAGGCACTGTGCTGGAAGCTCCAGTTGGCATTGTCTCTGAGCCCTACAATCACCTCATGGGGTAGGTACTATCATTATAACCCTTTGCAAATAAGGAAATTGAGGCTCAAAACTGGTGAAGCAACTCACTCAAAAGAGCCTGTGCTCCTCCACCTGGGCATGAGGACTCTCTGGTGAATAAGCACATTTCTGTGTCTATGCCTCTGCACATTTAAGGCACAGCTTTGCCCTCACCCCAATTCCAGGTAATTTAGGGCTGAAGGATTCCCTAAATTTGTGGGTTTGAGATCTGGGTAACTCCTAAAGTTCTGTGATCTGGCAAATCTTCTCACCCACTGGTTCTCAATCCTGGCTGGACCACAGGGGCATCTGGTGAGTTTTTAAAAGAAATCCCATTGCCCAGGCTCCACCTAGAGAAAAATAGAAGCTTTGATGGTGGGCCTGGGGCACTAGGATTTTTTTTTTTTTTTTTTGGGGGGGTATATTTTGGTTTTTTTAAAAGCTCCTCGGGTAATTCTAATGACAGCCAAAATTGAGAATTCCTGGTCTAGGCCAACCCAACAGCTCATCAATATCATCTGGGCAGATCTCTTACAATACAGATTCCCAGGGCCTTTGCTCAGGTACATCTGGTTAAGTAAGTCAGATGTGGGAATCTGAATTTAAAACAGTACCCAAAGATAAATGGCCAAATAAATAAGTAAAACAAAATAAACAGAATTTTCCATAATTTTTAGTAGAAAGTTTGCATTCTAATATAGGCAAGAACAATCTAAAGATTATTTACCATGTCCTCAAACTTCTAAATATATCTTTTTTACTTTACTACCTACACGTGCTGAGTATTTTCTGTTCAAGTTTCTGCTGATAATCATTGCAATGAAATATAACGTAATAATATATTATAAAAAATGTCACATATTGGAAATATAATATTTTTGAAAATACAAGATAAATTACTTGCAATGCATGCTTGTGGGTCTTATAATCCTAAAAATCTGTAACACATTTAAGTGAATGTGGCACATAGTTCTTTTTCAAATAAAGCTACTGATAAGAGACAAATGTTAATATTAGTAAGAAAAGTAAAATAAAGTGAAACAACACCCAGGTGAATGGGTGGTAGTTGGTCTGTGGAATGTGCATGTGTGACTTCATGGTACAGGCCTCTGACAGGGCCCCTTTTTGTTTCTGCCTCTGATCAGGACAAAATCTCAAATGCCAAGGTAGGCTTCCACCAGGGCATTGCTCAAAGGCAGATGGCTTTTGGTTCTGTCTCAACCATCACGTAACTACTTGTTAGCATCTTGCATAAGTCACTTTACTTTTCCAGTGTCAGTTTCCTTACCTGTAAAATTGGGTTAAAGGGTACTTCATAGGGTTTTTTTTCAAGTATTAAATAAGAGCACCAAACACAATGCTTACACAAAATAGATGTTCATTACATCTTTGGTGCATGAATGAATGTAGGTAAATGCTCACCGAGCACAATGCCTAGCATACACCAAGCACTCAATGCATGGCAGCTATTATTATATTACTAATTGACCACACACTATGTCCTAAGTGCATCATATGGGTTATCTAGTTTACTCTGGCTACCAGTTCTGTAACCACTAGCACCATGACAGAAGCAAAAGACACCCAGAAAAGCTAATGACAATTCTAGTACTGAAAAGTGAGTGACTTTGAAGGATCTTAAGGCTGGGATTAGGTCTCAGGTCCACGTGATCTCCACAGTTGAGTGCTCCTTTCTGGTTCACTCTCTTCGTGTACAATCAGCAATACACTCCATCCCCTATTACTTAAAGGGGGAAAACCTTGGCCTCATCTTTATGCTGTTCTCTGGAAAACCCCAACTTACCGGAGGAGTTCCCTAAAGTTCATCCAGCCTGGCCGACTGCTGTCTGACACCAGCAGCTTGGTCTGAAGGGAGGGGCAGTCAGCACTAATGGCGTCGACCCGCGGAGCCAGGGAGTCACTGGTGATAATGGACTTGGCCCTGGATGCCTGCAGCCTGTATTTGAGGTCCTTCTCCGTCAGCTGAGAGACACCCGGAATCATGACAGCCCCTGGCACCACACAGAGAGGGGATGTTGACTGGGCAGCAGGGGAAGAGCCCTGTGAAGAAGTCCAGACCCTGATAGTCACATCAGAGAAAGGAACAGGAAGGGACTGGACAGGGTTGGAATGCCTGAACCGGAAAAGGTAACAATAATGACAATAATGGAATCCAGAATATGTTTATGGAGCACTTACATGTGCTAAGAATTTACATGCATTATTTCATTTAATTCTCACAACCCTGATGAGTAGGTGCTATTTTTATACCCATTTTGCAGATTCAAACAACAACAACAACAAAAACAACAACTAAGACTTAGACCCTTATGCCTTAATTAAATGAAATAACTTGCCCAAGATCACACAGCTAACATGTGGTAGAACTGGGATTGTGAGTCTAAGAGGTGGTAAACCTAAGGGTCCAAGATCTCAAATACTGTTTTAGAAATGACCTAGCTCCTTGGTTTGCCATGCCTTCACACAAAAGGCTACAATAAATCCTAGTGTTGAGAGTGGATCTCTTGGGGTGGGTGGTGGGAGGGTAGGTACAGTAGGTGGGAGCTTGTATAACATCAACCAAAACCACTTCTGAATGCAGCTGAGTCCATCTCTTCCCAAGGGGAAGGGATGTGGAAGCATAAAACATGGACAAATTTTATCAGACACCTGAAAAGCCACCTGAGTATCTCAGAATGGAGGTTGTAAACACCCACTGAGCCCAGCACTCTCATTTCACAGATGAGAAGAAAGAGATCCTAAAAGAATGGGTCATCCTGCCATGGCCAGTGAGTGAGGACAGTAGATAGAGGAAGGGGCCAATCCCAAATGGTGTTAGAGCCAAACCAAAGTTCTCATTACACTTCGCTTTATCTCCTAAGCTTTTACAGGTTTTAAAACCCAGCATGAACACTTTGGGAGGTGAATGGTATCTCTTTACTTCATCCCTCTGCTTTAGCTATTTCCAGAAGTCTGTCCCACCTGGAGTTGTGTGTGCTGTTTTGGGGGCCCAAGCAGATGGTGGACAGCTAGGGATGTCAGCAAGAGAAATGAGCCTAACACCATAGACTAGAAGACCAGTAATAAGTGCATATCAGGAGAACATGGCAATGTGAGAATATAAGGACATCCAGCTTGGGGATCCTCTAAAATGTTGGAGATGATGTTGGACTTGACATGGTCATGTATGATGTAGTCTTGAACTATTTTATTTGGACATCAAAGAAATGGGTGAATCTGCACAATTGGGGGAACTGGAGACATTTAGATAACAGGAAAAATAATGAAAATAATACCCCAAAAAGAAGTTTTGATCATGCAAAGTGCCCAACACACTGCCGGGCACATAGTAGGTCCTCAAGAAAAGCATAAGGGCTCCTTTACCTAGGCTCTCATTTAAATAAACCTTATATGCCATGGCAGGATATGGAGAACTCCCAAAACCTGTGGGTCTGTTTCTTTTCCTCAAGCTGGATGTACTATAATGGTGCTTATTTTTATATTTTGTGCAAGAGTATATAAAAATAAAAGTAAAGTTCCTGCCTTTTTTTTTTGACAATCCATTCACAAAATGGTTGACTAAACTTGTTTGTATAGAAAAGCTAATTCTCTGGTATGAGTTTGTATCCCCCTCTGTTTTGCAAACATTTTTTGTAAAAACATCCATATTTCAGACAGTGTTCTATGGACAGGGTTGGAGGGCATGGACAACCTTTCAAGTGGTGGAAAGTTCCCAGTGGGTGGAGAAACCAGCTCTCCACCAAAAGCAGTTGTCTTGCTTTTGTAAAGTCAGCATAAAAACTCCAGCCCTTTCAATAAGAGCATCAGAGGGTCAGCAGAGGCCCTCTGGGTTCTATTGATGGTGTCCTTTTTCTGCCTCTGCTCCTGTGCTGGAAGAATCACCCCAAGAAGATCAATGGTCCATTGCCTTGGCCATTCATAACAGCAGGAGGAGGAATCCTCAAGGGCTAATCTTATGGCTTTGATTATTTTGTCCTTCTCTTTCTTCCCTTGGCAGCTGGTAGATGCTGTGGTGGTGAGAGCCATAAAGTCTAAGAGTGAAAGTAATGTAGATTGACTAGGAAGATCTCTCACGCATACTTGCATTACTCTCCACACGCTCACAGCTCCCAAACCATGACCAGCAAAAAATATGTTCGGTTTGTTCCACTCAGATTTTTTTCTAAAGTTTATTTCATTCTCAACAGTTTTTCTTCCCCCATAAAAATCCAGAGTTTTCTATTACAAAGTCAGAAGTGCTGGAAACACTGGCCCTCATTCACACACGGAAACATCTGGCTGGAGTTGAGAAGCAGTTGCCCCCTTTTGATGAGCCATGTGAGCTCTGCTATCTGGCAGTCACTAGTGCTCCCTACCGCCACACACCCACCTGCTTTCCTCAATTACATTACTACCTGGCCCCCGTGCTCAATCAAGTTTGTGACTGTTAGGCAAAGGGGAAGTAAACAAAACTCCACGTAAAGTTCACTTTGCTCCATCTCCCAAACCATGTGGACTCTGCAAAACTCTGGTAGGTGTGTCGGCCCCAAGTGGTAGCCTCAGCCCTGCTCACTGACCTGTCCGTATACATGCCACGCTGACCAGCCACCATTCCGGGAGCCGCGGGAGCACCAGCATCATCCTGTCCCCAGGCTGAAGGCTACACGTGTCCCTCAGCACATTCGCTGCCCTCCTGGACTGCTGCCCCAGCTGCTCAAAGTTCCACTTGACTTCTGCTCCCGCGCCATTGACCCACCAGAATGCAGGGATCGGGGGCCTGTGTCCAGCCTAGATGGCAGTGTAGGCAGAAAAGAAAAGGAAAACATTTGTTGATGACTTTTGTTTGCTTGTTACTGTTTTATTTGATTTTGTTGCAATAGTGTTTAAATTCAACACAGTGTTCAACAGTGTTCAAATTCAAAACAATATGGAAAGATGCATTGAGAGGCTTCCTCCCATCCTTATGCCCATCTGTGTTGCTCCTCACTTCACCTGCCTCAATGAGTAACCAGTATTATTAGTTTCTTGCATATCTGTTCAGAGTTTCTTTAGGCAAACATTAAGTATATTCTGTTTTCCATACCACTTTTTTTAATGCAAAAGGCAGCATATGATTCCTACTGTTTTGTGTCCCCTTTTTTTGAGATATAATTCTCATACCATAAACTTCACTATTCTGAAGTGCACAATTCAGTGGTTTTTAGTATATTCCCAAAGTGCTGTGATCATTGCCACTATCTAATTCCAGAACATTTTCATCATCCCAAAAAGAAACACTGTACAGATTAGCAGTCACTTCCTATTCTCCCCTCTCCCCAGCCCTTGGCAACCACTCATCTACTCTGTCTCTATGGATTTGCCTGTTTTGGATATTTCATATGGATGGAATCATAATATGTGCCAGCACCACTAGTTGGAAAGATTATTCTTTCCCCACTGAATTTCCTTGGCACTTGTGTTGAAAATCAACTGACCATAGATTTATGGGTTTATTTCTGGACTCTCAATTCTATTCCATCCATCCATCCAGATCTATCCCTATACCAGTGTTACACTGTCTTTTTTTTTTCTCACACAGGAAAAAAAAATACAGTTATTACTATAACTCTGTAGCAGGTTTGAGTCCTCCAGGGTTGTATTTCTTTTTCAAGGCTGCTGAGGTTATTAAGGGTCCCTTGCATTTCCACATCAATTTTTGGAGAAGATTTCAGCAAAGAAGTCCCCTGGGATTTTGATAAAGATTACATTGAGTATCTAGATTAATTAGAGATGTGTTATCATTTTTTTGAAACATTATACTTTCTGCTTCAAGGGCAATTAAGTTTAAAAAACGTACAATTCAACTTTAAAAAGTCAGACTTCAGGTAATCTGCTAAGTGCATACATAATGTAGAGGGTAACATTTTCTGGCAGTCCTTGTTTCCCTAAAGTTGGAGTTCATCAGATGTGTTTTAAAATTCTCCCAAAATTGTCACGAGGCACACGTTATTTTTACATAATGAAGTAATATCTCAGGGGAATTCTTACGGAGATTCATCCGAATCTTTAATGAGTGTTTCTTTAAGAAACACTCCCTGATCTATTCCAGCCTTTGGTAAGTCTCCAGAATTTTAAAAAGTAGATTCTGACAATTTTCCCAAGGTTTTTCATTGCTGTTGCTTTTATAGAGGATAAAAGTATAGCAAATCCTGATTCCACCATTTTTGCTGATGTAACCCTGTTTGTATTTATCATTGAGAGAAATCTTCTAAGGACAATGCCAGGTTGGAAAAAGAGCTCAGACTTTGTAGACAGAAACAGGCCCCGGCTCCATCTTCTACATATGCTTCCCAGGTGGCAGATGGTATGACTCCCATTTGATACATGCGAAAACTAAAGATGAAAAAAAATGGATGAAAAAAATCCAAAGAGCTTGGTGCATTTATCCAAGGTCACACTTCAAGTGGATGAACCATGTCTATCTAACTGCAACCACCTTCATACTTTACTATACCCACAAAAAGTATACTTTTAGTGAATCCACTAATGGTGTTAGTTCCCTCATTGTTTTTCTTTAAACAAGCTCTTCTTAAAGTTAACATAAACAAATTGCTTTGAGATAGTTTATATTCTCCTGCTCTAAATACAAAGTTAGCACCTTTAACATAAATAAAAAGCGAACTATAACATGCAGACAGAGGCACAACAGACACATAAGGAAGGGAAAACAAAGAAGGACGCATATGAACACAAACACAAAAAGAAATCCAGATAATCAGTTCCTAAAACAGTTTAAATTTTAGGACTTGCAAAACTCCTAGGTCAAAATGTCCACCTATCTTGTAGCTCTGAGTCACAGTGGGGTTCCAGAGGGCAGACTTTGATGCCCAAGCTGGACACTAGGACACAGTGCGCCTCACCTTTTCTAGCTGGCTCCACATGTCCAGTACATCGTGAGCAAAGTTGAAGTACTCAGGCACTGGCTGCCTCCCCAGGCTGATTGCTTCCCAGGTGGCCACAATGTCCTGAGGGTCAAGTAGAGGTGGTGGTTGTCCATGAGGCCCGCAGAATCCCCGCGCACTTCTCAGCACCTTGAGGACTCGTCCTCTTAGCCATGGCATCATGTTATTGCTTCTGGTCTGTCACCAAAGAGAAGAGATAGAGCATCATGCTGAATTCTGGGCTTTGTGGACAGACTGAGCTTGAGAAGAAACCTGTGGTCAGCCCTGATGGTGACTACAGTGCACACCGACCTGTAAACAGAGTCTTGGAACTCAGTCTTAGTACCACCATGTGATTTTGGCCATTTTTTTCTGAGTCTGAGGTCCATCTCTTCCACCTCTCACCGCCTGTGGACCTCTGGGGGTCTGAGGTCAGTAACTCAGAACCCACTTCCCAAGGCTTCCCAAGCCCACTTTCCCAAGATAAACCCTGAACTAGCTGACAAAGACAAGAAAAGCTTTAGAGCAACACTGCACAATAGAAATATATTGTGAGCTACACCTGTAATGTACAATTTTCTAGTAGCTTCATTCAAAAACATAAAAAGGGGTGAAATGAATTACAATAATATTTTATTTAATCCATGTGAAAGGTGAAATAAGATGGGGTCATTATGTCAAGGGGTTTTAAAATGAGTCTGGAGGCCATTCAGGAGGTGGGCCTTAACGTTCACACCACACCAGTGGAACCATGAACTTTTGAACTGGGCCAAACCACAAATATTCCAAGGACTCAGCCTGAATACCTGTTACAGTAAGAGACTTTGTTTAGCCTTAGCAATCAATTATATTCAGTCAAGATCAGTTTTCTTCCGCCAACATCAATCAAAATTCGTTGTAAGCAATATATAGAAGCATTCCCTTTTGTCTTTAAAAATCCTTGCCTGTTGCTCCCTGGAGTGGGGGTGAGGCACTATTTGGGTTCCAGCCCTAATCTGTGTTCTCTGAATTGTAATTCTGAGACACCAAATAAACTTTTTTTTTTTTAGCTTTGCTCTTTTTTTTGGTCAACACCAGCTGTATCCTATAATTTCAACATGTAATCAATGTAAAAAGAAATTACTAAAGAGATAATTTACATTTTTGGGGGGTGGAGGTGGAGGATTGTAAATCCTCACAATCCAGTATGTATTTTACACTTACAAACACCCCTCACTTTGGACAAGCCACATTTCAAGGGCTCAACAGCTGCAAGTGGCTGTGGCTACCATATTGGACAGGGCAATTTTCAGTGTCTTGCTACTCAAAGTAGCAAGATGCTATGGGACAGCAGCATCAGCACTCCTGGGAGCTTGGGAAAACTGCAGAACCATAGACCACACCCTAGACATGTGGAATTAGACTCTGCACTTAAAGGGAGCCCGAGTGAGGTGTGTGCACTTGGAAGTTTAAGAAGCAGTGGCCTAGAGGCTGCATCCCCAGATGCAGTTTCTTTCCACCAAATTCCTTTTGGTCATTATAATAGTAACAGAATATGGTAATGTAGCTGCCAGAGACTAAAAGTTTGAGCTTCCCACCCCCAGATTCTTTTATTAAGTTCTAACCTCCAATGTGATGGTAGCAGGAGGTGGGGGCCTTTGGGAGGTGATTAGGTCCTGAGACCCCAGAGAGCTGGCTTGCCCCTTCTGCTTGTTGAGGAGAATGCAGACCCACTTTGCCAGACCCGCTTTGTCAGACCTGCCTGGTCTGTGAACCAGGAAGGGGGCTCTCACCACACTTGGAATCTGACTGCTGCACTTTGATCTTGGACTTCCCAGTCCCCAGAACCATGAGAAATAAATGTTGTTTGAACCACAGCTGCCAAAGAGACTAAGACAATAACCAGCAATAATAATGTATCACAATTCCAAGAAGAATGATTATAATTGCCATCTACAGAAGACTTACTGTGTACCAAGGAAGCATTTGGAAGGCGCTTTGTAGATGTTATTTCCTTAAATCCTTACAACTCTAGGATCTAACTGTTCTTTTCTCTGTTTTACAGATAAAGAAAGTGAGGCTTAGAGATGACAGACAAGTGACTTGCAGGTCTCAACTCCCAGAGATGCCCAGGCCCCAGCCTCTGTTGTGGCCGCCAGCCCTGGGGCCTCAGACTCCCCTCCTCTGACCCTCTCCCCCCATTCCTCAGCTCTCCTGAACTCTACCCCAAGCCTTTTCCTCTGCCTCCCACACCTGGATTCCTCCACCCCTTGACAGCTGATAATTACAGTTCCCAGGCCTCCTTTCCCAGGGCACAAGGCCATTTCAGGCAGGCCTCTTCTGATACCTGTCCTTGAAAGATTTCTCTCTATAGTACCTTGCTCTTGAACCCAAGAAATGCAAAAGGGCTTCGGTGTTCTGCTTCAGCTGAATACAGGCTTTAATGCCTATAAACATTCAGGTTCCTCCAGGACTGCTGGAGAAGGCAATCTGCTGACTCAGCCTCCCACAGGGAAGTTTGGCCCCAGATGCAGCCAAGAGAGAGCAGAGCCTGAAGCCAGCAGAGGACAAGGTAACTTCAACTGGCCAGCAAGCTTGAAGCCTGTGAGTGTGGCTCCACCAACAAGTTTTTCTCAGAGCTCGCAGGGCTGGGAGATTAAACTCTAGCTCTGGTGGAACGTCTTCCCTGAAAATTCAGGTCACCACGTCATCTGAAAAGAGAACAGGAAATTTATTATGTTTTAGCAGAAAGAATATGATAGTGACAATAATATAAGTCAAACCATGTTCCTTTTCTGCTCCAAACCCTCCAAAGCACAGAGACAAGAAAGTACATCAGTAGTTGCCTGGGGCTGGGTATGTGAACAGGGAATGACTACAAATGGACACAAGGGATGTCTTTGAGGTGATAGAAATTTTTTATATCGGACTGTGATCACGGCTGCACAAATCTGTAAATGACTAAAAATAATAGCAATAGTAACAATGGCATACTTGAATGAATTTTATGGTATGTAAAATTAAATCTAAAAAAAAGAAAAAAAAAGTTTTTTTTGTTTTGTGTTGTTTTGAAACCTCCTGTGTCTCCCTGTCTGGCTTGAAGTCCAAGTCAAAGTCCTGCCAGCAGCTGCAAGGCCCCACATGATTTCCTGGCTCTACCCTCCAGCCCCCTGCTAGCTCTGTTCCAGCCACACTGGCCTGCCTGCCCTTTGTTCTCCCTGCTGCTGGTTAACTGGATCTCTGAGAACAAGAGCAAAAAACATCTTGTCTCATAGTGTTTGCCAATATCTGTGGTTAAATATTCCCACCATGGCCAATTTCAATCAACCAAAGTTTTAAAAACCGGCTTGCAAAGTTCCTGATTATTAACTGTCTCTGGCACACCCCTGAGAGCTGGCTCCAGCCCTGCTTCCTTCCTTGTGCTCGCTGGCTTCTCTGCCACGAATTTCCTTTCACAGGGTTCACTCACTGTCTCACCACTCACACACAGGCCCCTGCTCAGCATGCCTTCTGCCACGGCCCTAACCCCAACTGGAACCTTCTCCCATCTGACACTTCCCACCTTCCTTCTCTGCTTGATTTTCCTTCTTAGTGTTTATCACTTTCTTTTTTAAATGTTTTTTTTTTAATGTTTATTTATTTCTGAGAGAGAGTGAGCGCGCGCGCAAATCGGGGAGGGGCAGGAGGGAGGCACAGAATCCCAAGCAGACTCCAGGTTCAAAGCTGTTAGCACAGAGCTGGACATGGGGCTCAAACCCGTGAACCATGAGATCGTGACCTGAGCTGAAGTTGGCCACTCAACTGACCAAACCACCCAGGCGCCCCAGTGTTTATCACTTTCTAACATTCGATGTATTTTATAAAAAACATTTTTTTCCAGTTTTAATACGAAATGATTGACAGATAAAATTCTATATATTTAAGGTATGTGGCATATGCATTACATAAATGGTTACTACAGTTAAGCTAATTAATACAGCCATCACTTCACCTACCTGCCATTCAATATTTTCTACTCATTCACTTTTGCTGTCTGTCCCCTCCCCCAACCCACACATGCACACTAGAATATCAACTCCACCAGAACATGGATTTTAGATGTTCAGCCATTTCCTCAGGACTTATAACAGTGCCCTGCCACACTTTAAGAGTTTAATAAATACTTGTTGAGTCAATGAAGAGTAAATGAGAATTAACATTTAGTGAACATTTTTCGTCTGCCAGTCATTGCTATGTGCAGCAAGTACAAATTGACCTCTGATGTTCTCTGACCTCAGATCACCTTTCTTCCTTAGCACTAGAAGTGGTTCAAAGTCCTTCCGATGGAAAAGGGGCTATGAGTGCCTCCTGGAGAGGATGCTTAGGCGCCAGCTGCCTTGCTTTGCAGTGGTTAGCATCACACTGGGTGTTCATCCTCCACTGTGTTTTGTTCCCTGAGGCTCTGGCTTATTTCCTGGCCAGGCTGCTGTTGCCCCTTCCCATGGAGGCAGCTCCTCTTCCTCCCTGCCAAGCATGGCCATAGCAAATCATCTCTTTGACCTTCAAATTCCACTTCCTCAGTGCCTAGGCCTCTCATGGGTCCCAGGCAACTGCTCTTATCTGCAAATCTATAGCCAGATCTAAAGATACATTCTCTAGTCTCAGGAAGGTGGATGGTCAGATGACCTGCTTTTCAGAGGACCTGAAGTCAATTTCACTGCTATCCATCAGTATTTGATAAGAATCCAGCCACACAGAACTGGAGGCTACAAACTCTGACAATAATTCTGCTGCTACTGCTAATAATAACTGCCTTTCATTTAGTCATTCAACAAACATCTTTAAGCACCTATTAGCTGCTAGGCAAAGTAAAGTATAAGGAATTTAAAAGGTGATTACTACTGTGATGAAAACTAAAGCCTAGAAAGAGACAGAAAGTACCTAAGAGGATTGGGGAGGTTAACGGTTTTAAACAAAGTGATGGGGAAAAGGCCCAGGCTGAGAAAGTGATGTTTGAGCAAAGACTTACAGGAGATAAGACAGTAAACCTGGGTGAAGAGCCGACTATAGAAGAAACTGATATGGGAAACAAAGGCAGAAGGAAATGGCAGATAAAACTGAATTTCCTTATAACCTGCAGCCTGTTGACAAATACTTAAGGCAGGCAGAGTAAAAGTTTCTCAGGGAACTCCCTGCTGTCTTAATGCTAATGCTTTGCTGGAGGGAAAAACAACCTTAGGGTGACAGTAGCTAGGCCTCCAGTATCCTGGGAGTCTTCTTTAGCATATGAACTCCTAAGTATATAACCAGTCTATCCACAGGGTCCTGGGCAGCTCTTTCTGCCCAAGGGTTTTGTCCCCTGGCTTTAATACAATCACCTTTTTGCACCAAAGACATCTTCAAGAATTCTTTCCTGGCTGTCAGCTCCAAACCCCATGAACCCCCCATCACCCCAAAACCTCATCAGAAACCACGAGTGCCCCTGAGGCGGGAGAGTGACTGTCATATTGGAGGAGCAACAAGAAGGCCAGTGTGGCTACAGCAGGGAGTGGGAGAGAGGCTAGGAGAGGAGACAAGGGCCAGCTTTCTGCCCTCCAGGTCCCTTGCAGCTCAGTTTGGCCAGTCAGCTCCGTTAACCCTTCCAACAGCTCTGTGAGTTCTATGCTATTTTACACATGACAAAACTGAGCCTCAGAAAGGGTGAGCGACATGCCCAAGGCCACCCAGCTATTCAGGGACAGAGCTGGGATTCCAATTCCAATGTTTAGACACTTCTGTGCCACCCTGTGCCACTCTTGGCCGGGATGTATTTTGTTTCTGGTGCTCCCTGTGACTTCCAGCCCCACCCCTGTGCTTGGGCAAGCTCCTCTCAGCAAGGGTAGGGCCTTCTTACCCAACAATGGCCATTCTTCTCCAGGGCCACCCTGGTCTCCAGAACCCCAGAATGTGGAACACTGCTGCTCAGGCTCCTGTGGTTCCTGTGTGTCTGGGAAGGGTCTTCATTTCTGCCTCTGGATTTCTTTAGGAAACTCGGCGGCCTCCGGGTCCTACTCTGTCACAAAGGGAAACCAGGAGTCTGTTCTTCAGGCCACGACTTCCCTCCTCAAGTGCCCCGGAGTTTGCTGCCCCACCTCGGCCTAGTGGGCCTGCATGTAACCAGACTTCCTACAGGTATGGGCTTGAATGAAATGGCAATTCTGATGGATGGGTCCTGCCCTGGCCACATTCCTTCTGCCAGGATGATTAAAATTTAAGTGTGGTTTACTGCGAAGATGGCTACACATTAGTATCACCTAAAGAAACTCACCGCACCCCATACAGACCAATGAAATTACACCTAGTATATTTGGGTTCAAACATCAGTATTTTCTTGAGGTTCCCCAAGAGATTCTAATGGGTGGTAATGGTTGAGAATCACTGAAATACACTGTGGGGTTTATGTGAGAATTAAATTAGATCATTTGTTTATTCATTCATTAAAAAACATTCACTGAGTTCCAGATCTGGACAAGGCACTGTTCTAGGAGGTGGGAAAACAGCTGTGAACAAAGGCACTTACAGGAAAAAGTTTAGAAATATAAACTGTGGAGCCCCTGGATGGCTCAGTGGGTTAATCGTCCAACTTCAGCTCAGGTCATCACCTCACAGTTAGTGAGTTCAAGCCCCATGTCGGGCTCTGTGCTGACAGCTCAGAGCCTGGAGCCTGTTTCGGAGTCTGTGTCTCCCTCTCTCTCTCTCTGTCCCTCCCCTGCTCATGCTCTGTCTCTGTCTCTCAAAAATGAATGTTAAAAAAAATTTTTTTTAATAAAAAAATAAAGCACGTACACTCAGAAATAATAATACAGGATTTGAAGCAAATGGGGGTGATGTGGCCGAGAATGCTGGAGGCAAAGGTAGTGGGGAGACAGAGTGGCCTGGGAAGACCCCCCTCAGAGGAGCTGGTGTTAGGGACCTGAATAACCAAAAAAGGTTACAGATCAGGAAAAGGGTGTTCCAGGCAGAGGCAAAGGTCCCAAGCAGTGTCTGCCTTAGGAGAGAAAAGGAACCGGCCTGGCTGACATGCTGACATAGGAGGGAGAGCACAGGGCTGAGGTCACAGGAAACAGGATGATGGAGTCCTGAGACACCACCATATTGGATGTGATGGCAGGCCCCTGGCTTCTCCATAAGACAGTGATGTGATCTAAGCTGTGTTTTAGAAGGAAATCTCTAAATTCTGTGTGATGAATGGATTGGGAGGAGAGCAAAAAGAATATAAGTAGAGAGGAGGCCACTGCTCCAGCTGGACCAGAGACGATGCTGACTGGGACAGGAGGCTCTCAGTGTTGGAGACCAGGGACATTTAGTGCTCAGAGCAGTGGTAACTGGTAGCAAGGCCCTCTGCATTAAATACTCTTATTCTTATTTATTCTTATTCATAAGAGTTTTCTATGATGGCACTCCTCCCTGTGTGGGGGTGGAGGGTAGAGGCTGGATCTAGGCTTGGAATTGGCTGTGGCTGGGGCTGAGGGTTCCCCAGAGGGACACAGAGGAGCCACCAGGATTATCAGGCCAGAGCGGTGGGTGCAGGGAGAACTGGGGTTCTGGACAGGAGCAGGGGTCTGGGTGGGGTTGAGGGTACAGTGTCAGGGGTTGAGTCACAATGGGGTCCAGAGTTTGAGGAGGAGCTCTGTGATGAATCAAGGCTGAGCTGTGGTCAGAGAGGGTCACAGGAAAGAGTAAAGGGTGTGGTGTGGAGGGTGGAAGGTGGGGGAAGAGAAAGAGAAACGGGGCGAGGGGAGACAGACACACACACACACACACACACACACACACACACACACACAACCTGCCCCCATCCCACTCTTTTCCTGGAAATGTGTACAGTTCACTTTTTTGCTCCCTTCAGTTGCTAAACAAACTTCAACCGAGTAAATTTTAAAGATCTTATTGGCTTTATTCAATGATTAATGAATCAGGCAGTATTCCAAGTAGCAGATGTTTGTTTGCTTTCATGTTTATTTATTTATTTTGAGAGAGAGAGCATTCATGAGCACAAGCGGCGGGAGGATTAGAGAGAGAGGGAGAGAGAGAATCCCAAGTAGGCTCCCCTCTGGCAGCACAGAACCCAACTGGAGGCTCGATCCCATGAACCATGAGATCATGACCTGAGCTGAAATCAAAAGTCAGACACTTAATGGACTGAGCCACCCAGGCACCTCTTTGCTGGTTTCTTTTTTTTTTTTTTTTTTTTACAAGTATTCCTCAGCTTTGTTATTTGTATATTTGTTTATTCTTACTGAAATGTAATTAACCTACAGTATTATATTAGTGTCTTGTGTGCAATACGATTCAACATTTCTATGCATTACTCAGAGCTCATCACAATAAGTGTACCCTTAATCCCCTTCATCTGTTTCACCCATCCACCCACCCACCTCCCCTCTGGTAAACACCAGTTTGTTCCCTGTATTTAAGATTCTGTTTTTTTGTTTGTCTCTTTTTTTTTTCTTTGTTTATTCATTTGTTTTGTTTCTTAAATTCCACATATGAATGAAATCATATGGTGTTTGTCTTTGTCTTACTTATTTCATTTAGCATTATACTCTCTAGGTGTATCCATTGCAAATGGCAAGATTTCATTCTTTTTTTATGGCTGAATAATATTCTGTTGTATGTATACACCACATCTTCTTTACCCATTCATCTATGGATGTACACGTAGGTTGCTTTCATCTCTTGGCTATTGTAAATAATGCTATAATAAACATAGTGTTACTTTATTTTTTCAGATCAGTGTTTTTGTTTTCTTTGGGTAAATATCCATCAGTGGCATTACTGGATCATATGGTAATTTCAGTTTTAATTTTTTGAGAAAACTCCACCCTGTTTTCCACATTGGCTGCATTCCTACCACACAGGATTCCTATCCACACAGTTTGCATTCCTACCAATAGTGCAAGAGGATTTCTTTTTCTCCACATCCTTGCCAACACTTGTTATTTCCTGTCTTTTTGAGTCTAACCATTCTGACAGGTATGAGGTGGTATCTCATCATGGCTTTGATTTGCATTTCCTTGGCAGTGAGTGATATTGAGCATCTTTCCACGTGTCTTCTGGCCATTAACATGCAGGAATACTCTTGTCAAAGGTCTTTGGGGGAGCCCACCATAGCCCTGATCAGCCTGGCCTGCACTCCGGTGCTCTGCCATCCACTCAGGCCAAATGACTCGCTTTGGTTGATTTCATTTGACTGCGTGGTTCTCTTTTTTTTTTTTTTTAACGTTTCTTTTTGAGAGAGAGTGTGTGAGCAGGGGAGGGGCAAAGAAAGAGAGGGAGAGACAGAATCCAAAGCAGACTCCAGGCTCCATGCTGTCAGCACAGAGCCTGATGCAGGGCTCAAACCCACGAACCTCAGGATCATGACCTGATCCAAAGTCAGGCACTTAACCAACTGAGCCACCCAGATGCCCCGATCGCATGGTTCTCAACCTACAGATTGCAAGACAGAATTATCTGTGACTATCAATGGCAACACATGGATCTCATTTGGACCCCAATTCAATCAAACTTTAAATTATGAGATAACTGGGTTAATTTTCACACTGTTTGGATATTTGATAAGAAGTTATTGTTCATTCTGTTAAGTAGGATAATAGTATTGTGGTTATGTTTTATTTTTTAAAAAATACCTTTTAACGATTCATAATTCGTTATTTATGGATGAAATAATGTTAAGATATGGGACTAGCTTCAAAACAGTTCAGGGCAGGAAGTGATAAGAATGTAAACAAGATTGGTAGTGACAGTAAACCTAGTTGAATGATGCTGGAGGCACACCAACCAGTCTACTTTTGCATATATTCAAAATTTTCCAAATAGAAAGTTAAAAATAAAAGAATCATTTGGGGAGCTTTTAAAACATACAGATATCTGGGCACTACTCTAGTGATTCTGAATTAGTTGGTCTGGGTGGAGGCCTAGCATAAGTACTGTTTAAACAGCTCCATGTGAATTTCAGGATAAGAAGTGCTAATGGAGCACAGGTTCTTTATCATATGCCCACAACTACCTTGGGAGGCAGGCACTACTCACTCATTCTACAGATGGAAATGCTAAGCTCTAATAGGGGACTTACAAATCTGAGGAGTCCAAGATCTAAGGTGTGAGTGAAGTGTAGGGGCATGGGCAGCATGGTGATTTAGATGCTAAGTTTGAGAACTTTTCAGGCAGAGAGGCAGATAATAAATACTTTTGGTGTCATTGGCCACATACAGTCTCTGTTGCAACTACTGAACTTGGCCATTATAGTTAAAGCAGCCAGACAATAGCAAAAGAATGGATGTGGCTGTGATCCAATAACACTGAATTTACAAGAACAGGCAGGGAGTCAGTTTGCTGAACGTTGGTTTACACCACAGGCATTGGGCTTAGATGTACCTGAGCCCACGTGCTCCTTCATCTACCTGTTGGGTGGTTTTGTATGAGTCTCCACCTTGGTGAAGGGGGCATCATAACTGTACCTACCTCATAGACATGCTGTAAGGGCTACCAAGATGGTGAAGGCAAAGCTCAAATACTAGCTTAATACATAATGATGTTACTTAGTATTATGGGCTAGCCTGGTACCGGGTACTGGGGCTGCAATGGTCAGCAAAGAGTCAGGGTTGGGGTTTCAGTGCAAAGGAGAAACAGGGTAGGGTCCCTGTGATACTGTGATTTGTAAGTGTTACACAAAATTCAGCCTAGGAAATTTGAAGATCTAATTGGTTTTATTAAGCAATTCATGACTCAGGCAGCATCCAATCTAGCAAGTAGAGAGATGCTCCCAGGGGTTGTACAAAATGGAAAGTTTTTATAGGCAGGAGAATGGGGCAACATGTTATTAGCCAACAAATGAAAGGATTGTTTCAGGCCAGAGCATCTTTTGTTGGGAAGGGAAAAGCATGTTTTTTTGTTGTTTCTGTTGTTTTTGTTTTTTTTAATCATGCAGATTATCTTACTACTGCTGATCAGGAAATTTCAGGTTGACTTTTAAAAGGCCACATTCCTATGTATACAATGTATACAATGGAATATTACCCAGCCATCAAAAAGAATGAAATCTTGCCATTTGTAACTACTTGGATGGAGCTAGAGTGTATTATGCTAAGCAAAATAAGTCAGTCAAAGACAAATACCATATAATCTCACTCATATGTGGAATTTAAGAAACAAAACAGATGAACATGTGGGAAGGAGAAAAAAAGAGAGAGAAGGAAACAAACCGTGAGAGACTCTTAAAGATAGAGTACAAACTGGGTGTTGATGGAGGGAGGTGGGTGGGGGATGGGCTAGATGGGGGATAGGTACTAAGGAGGGCACTTGTTATGACGAGCACTGGGTGTTGTATGGAAGTGATGAATCACTGAATTCTGTTCTGAAACCAATGCTGCACTGTATGTTAACTGACTAGAATTCAAATAAAAATTTTAAAGAAAAAAATTACAAATAGAAGGTCACATTCCTGGGGTAGGTTGAAACTGCAATTAAGTCTTGCTTCCTATGGGGGCGTGCAAAATACTCTATTGGGGCTTGTTTTTCTTTTTTAACATAAATATATATATTTGGGCATTCAGATGACCAGATACATTCTGATATTTATTTAGTCTTCATCCATAGTTCCTGGACCAAACCCCTTGGAATTTCCTGAGCAATAAAAGCAAAAGAGCATCTTTTGTTACAACATTTGGTCTCTTGTCTTCAGTTCCTAAAAAAAATGCTTCAGAGCATAAACCACAGGGTACTCAGAACCCCTTTCTTTAAAAAACAAAACAAACCAAAAAAACCCATTCTTACAATTTGAGTCCTGGCTTGCAAGTGCCTGGTCCCTGCTGTGAGTTTCAAAGGCCTGCTTTGCAACCCCAAATCAAAAATCTGGCTCTGTTCTCTGTTGCAGCCTCAGCCCTCCCCTCCAAGGCAGGACTTGATTGAATGATGGAAGGTACAGGGTATCAGGGTGGGGGAGCCTCAGTTAATGTCTCAAAATATTGTCCACTGCACCCATTTTGCAGTGGGTCACTAGAGAGACAGTATATCATTTTGGTTAGGGGCATGGATTCTGTAGCTAGATTGCCTGGGTCTGTGACCTATGAGCTGTGTGACCTTTCTGTGCCTTGTTTTATAGTCATTAAATGAGGATTATAATAATGCTATTCCTACCTCATAGGGTTGTCATAAGAGATGTGATGGCATGGAAGGCACTGGAACAGTGCCTGGCACATGACAAGTATGTTAAGTACCTTTTTACTCATAAAATTTAGAGCTAGAGTTGGTCACATTCTCTATATTTTAGGCCGAAAAATTACATTAGATCTATTTTTTAAAACCCTTCAGATAGTCTGACAAACCTATTTCCCAGGCAAAAATCATTTATTCATTCTTTCATGTATTTATTCTCACCACTTGTCCATTTTCCTACCATAAATACCAGGTGCTAGGACTACAGCAGTCAACAAAGAAGTTAAAATACTTATAAATTTAATCCGAAGGTGTGACGTAGAATACACCTGCTATAGGTCATTTCCTTTTCTTTTTTTCTTTCTTTTTTTTAAGTTTATTTATTTTGAAAGAAGAGAGAGCATGAGCAGAGCAGGACCAGAGACAGAGAATCTCAAGCAGGTTCTGTGCTGGCAGTGCTGAGTCCAACACAGGGCTCCATCCCACAAACCATGATATAATGTCCTGAGCCAAAACCAAGAGCTGGACGTCTAACTGACTCAACCACCCAGGCACCCACTCCTACCTGCTATAGGTCTTCTTCTTCAAGACACTCAGGTAGTCCACGCTACACAGAGAAATAGCTCTATGCTTGACGAGTACTTACAAAGATCTGAAGAGGTGATTCTATGCTCTAAATTGTTAGGGAAGACAGGAAGACATAATTAGGGAAAGTGGAACTTACAGAAAGGAAGCTTCTGATCCAGACCATTCTATCATTCTAACAATTAAAAAATGTAGAAAGAAAGAAAGAAAGAAAGAAAGAAAGAAAGAAAGAAAAGAAAGGAAAAGAAAAAAAAGGAATGTACTTTTATAGGAAAGTACCTAGGATATATTTCACATTATGGAGTAAGAAAATCAGAACACTGAACAATATGCATAGCTGACTCCATTTATGTTTAAAATTATACATTCAAATGTGCATTTATATAGGAATTTTCAATATGTATAAGGATCCATTCCAAACTATTAATAGTAGCTTTCTCAGAGGTGGGACTATGAGAGACATTTTTATTTTCTACTTAACATGTTTTTATTGTATTGCTTGGAATTTTTACAAGTGTGACCTACAATTATGACTTAAAAAAATGTTTATTTATTTATTTTGAGAGAGAGAGAGAGGGAGGCAGAGGGAGAAAGAGAATTCCAAGCTGACTCCATGCTGTCAGCACAGAGCCCAACGAGGGGCTCAATTCCTGGCACCTCATGACGTTTAAAAGAAATATTTACAGTTGAGAAAAATTGTTCAAAAATCAAATGGGATACATGAATGAGAAGCGAGGTCACGAGCTTCCCATTATAAGGGGCATTCAAGCAGGAGCTGGAGGAGTGTGAAGCAGAAGCTGTGATGGGGAATTTACCCCTTATTTCTGGGGTCCAGAGGTTCATCCCAGGACTCTGGAGTGGGACTCATCTCTACAATAGTCTCACCTATTGCCTGGGAAGCCAGTGGGCTCAAATGCTGGCGTGTGATTTGGCTTCGTGGAGCTCTGAGCAGGGTCCTGCTGCTCTGAACTATCCCCGCACAGTTTACGTAGGGGCTGAGGTTAAGCTAACACTTTGCATCTCTTCCAGTGCTACTGCCATGTGTGGTCACTGCTAGGGAGCAGTGGGCCATGGTCGGGCCGTGTTCTCCATAAACAAACTGGCTAGGCGGGGAAGGAGAGTCAGGGAGGGAATGATGACGTGGTGCCCTGCCACCTGTGTTGATAAGGGCTCCTGTTCCTCCTTGTGGCCCTACAAAATAGCCATGGAGCTGCTATGGATCTCCCTGCTGCTGGCTGCCTCTCGCGGCTCCACTGTCCAGGGCTTCCCAGAGGAGGACATCAAGGAAGCCAGCATCAACATATCCCAGCCTTTGCATATTGTGGAGGAAGGCAACCTGCTGGTGCTAACACCTGCTGGCCTGACCCAGATGCTGAACCAGACCCGCTTCCTCATGGTGCTCTTCCGTGAGTGTCCCCCACTCCTGGGTGATGGGTGATGGGTAGGGTGAGATCTATCTCTTTGCTCCTGGAAGCCAGCGAAGTTTTATATATTGCTGAACAGATGAGAACACATATTATTAACACATTTAAAATTAATATGGATATACTATCATTCCCGATTTCCAGATGAGAAGGCTGAGGTCCAGGGATGTTAAGCAATTTGCAAAATACTACGCTCGATTTAGTCTTGATTTGTATGTTGCTCCTCTGTACCACTGAAGGTAAAAAGCCAACTTTTACTCATCAGTGTCTTTATATTCTGAAATTCAACTTTCCCCTCTGTTACGAGGGCAGGAGCATCCCGACCATACTGGATTGTTGTAAAGATTAAATGAGATAATATGTTAAGTGGCTGGAACACAAGCAGAGGGCAATAAATGGTGGCAGCTATGGGCAAGCTCTTGAGCAAAGATTTGCAGACCATCACCTTTATCTGAACTCTGCCTGTCTACTTTTGTTCTTTGGACTGTTGTTCTTCATTTCAGTGGACATTTCTTCTTTTCCCTGGGGCACTGGGCACAGAGCTGTGCTCTTGGGAGGGATTTTCATAACAGCTTTCACATAGTCAGTACTAACTGTGTGCTGGGCACTGTCCTTAGTGCCCCACAAAACGTTAAGTTAGTTGATCTTCACAACAACCCAGCATGGTGGCACCATTTGTCTCCCTATTTTATAGCTGAGGAAACAGAAGCTCAGAGAGGCCAAGCGATTTGCCCAAGGTCACAGAGCTCACAAGTGGGGACTACAAACCCTGTGCCACACCACTTCCCACGTGCAAGGATTGGGAGGATACAGAAAGTAGATGTCAACACTGGATTCCAGAATCCTGCCTCCAAAGCCACTCCTGGGAAATGTCTGGCTGTGTGTCAGTCCCCAAAGACCTGCTGCTGGGCTGTACCTGGCCTGACTAGCATCCAGATTCCCTGAAGCCTGGCAAGGACTCAGGTTCCAGAGCTGGGCAGTGAGGTACAAGTGCTGCCCCTTCTTGGTTTCTGCCCCTTTCCATGCAGCCCCTCCCCCTAAATTCTCTTCTCCTCCTCTTGGTTGCTGCTGTGGCATAGTCCTTTCTCCCTTCTGTCAGTTTGCCTTCCACTAACCCTGATGCCTCACAGGCTTCCTTTTCTCTCCAGTGTGACCAGTGCATGTCCTGGGATGAAGTTCAGTGCTTAGAGGTTCACGGTCCTAGGCTCAAACGCAGGACTCTGCCACTTACTGGTCAGATGACCTTGAGCAGGTGACCTGGATCACTCTGAGCCTCTCTTTACTTGGCTGTGAAATAGGGAATTTAGCAATAGGATATAATTCCTAGTGTGCTTCTCACAGTGCCTAGTGCATAATAAGAGCTTAAGAAATGTTTTGGCTGCCATTCTCTTTATCATTATTAGATTCCTCTGCACAAACATGCTAATAATTTCTCCCTTGCAGGTTGCTGTGGTGATGAAAATGGGTTCAAGTATGCAGTCATGAGTGCCTAGTGAGCACCCGTTGGGCACAACTATTATTATTGCATTCTGATTCATCCTACTTTTACTCAGCTCTGCTCAGTGCCAGGCCTTGGGTGGGTCCGATGGGAGCCCCAGAGAAAAGAGGCCTTGGTTTCTGCTCTCCGAGACTTTGTAGTTGAATCCATACTCATGCCATTAGAATAGTCTGAACTGTATACACTGAGTGTCTCATGGAGAAGTGACAGCTTGGAATTGTCCTCAGAAATGGTTCTCCAAGCTGCAAACCAGCTGAGCAGCCTCCTCTGGCTTAACTCCTGCATTCTCGCATCCTAGAATGTGCTAGGGTCTCCAGTCCAATTCAAATGCACCTTGAAACTTGAAGGTTGGCCTGAAGTGAGAGAAATCTTCACTATTTGGCCTCCCAGTGATGCCCAGTGATGGGCAATCTTTAGCCAGAGCAGTGGAGTGAACCCTTCGGAATCTATTGTTACTGACATCAGTATTTACCAAAGACCACATGCCAAGCACTGGTAAATCCTAAAGTGTTTGTTATTGTTGTTGTTGTTGTTGTTTTTTATAACTTGACTCATCCACACACTTTGTCTATAGATGACATCAAGGTTTGGAGTAAAGTACACAAGTTTGGGAGCCAGGCAAGCGTGAGTGTAAAGTTCACTGCCATAAACTAGATATGTGGCCTTAGGTACATTTCTTTGTGTCTCACCTTCTTTATCTGTGAAGTGGGAATAATGAAAGTGGTAGAGTCATTATAGGGATTGACTAAATATCTATGAAGGATCTGGCACATGGAAAATGCTCAGTAAATGAGTCTTCATCCTCCCATGGCCCCAAACACATGATCAACTTTCTATCAGTTAGGACTGGGTTCAGCTTCAAGGAATAAAAAAAAAAAATCTGCTAATGATGACTTAAATCCAAGATTTATCTCATATTCTCATATGTAGACCAGGGATAGGCAATGAATGGCTGTCCTAGCAGCTTCACAGTATCAAGGACCCAGGCTCCTCCTATCTTCTTGTTCCATCGCCCCTGATATATTGTATGTAGCTTGTGGTCACAAGATGGTTGTGGCACTTCTTGCATTGCACTGCACATTTTGCTAGGGAAAAAGAGGGACAGGCAAATAGCAAAAGGACAAAATACATGTCAGCCAAGTATGTTCCTTGAAAAAAACAAAAACAAAAAAAACTTTTTCAGAAGCTCCACCAGTGACTCTTGTTATATCTTATTGGCTAGAACTCTGCCATGGCTATTCCCAAATGAGGAGTCTGAGACGGTGAATATTTTAGGTTTCTGTCCTCAATGGTTCAGGAAGCAAAGAGCTTGGGAATGGCTGATTCACAGTATTTGCCACAAGATCCAAGGTTGTAGGCTAATTTAAGTGTGCCAAACATCTTACTAGTTCTTTGTACATTGTGGCTCGATTTTTAATGCTAGATGAATGAAGTCCTTTAATGAAACGAATTCTAAAAATGATTGCCCACCTTTGTACCCAAACTCTTTCATTGTTCTGATTTTGATTAGATATTTTAAAGATCACTGTGTTCGGGAAAGCTAACTGCTATAACAAATCCCCAATCTAGTTTTGTAAAGGTTGATTTCTTAAATCTTAGTCTCAGGCAGGTCTGCAGAGAAACTTTGCTCCATACAGTCATTCAAGTGCCCAGGGTCCTTCCATCTAGTGACCCAAGCATCCCTTAGGGCCTACGGTACTCCACTGAATCCTCTGCCTCCAGCCAGGAAATGGATTGAGAGACACAGGACATGCTTCTAGGCCAGGCCAGCCCTGGAAATGGTGCACATCAGTGTTATTCAAAGTGTGGTCTATGGACCAGCAATGCCAGCATCACATAGGAGCTTGTCAGAATTGCAAAATACCAGGCCTTGCTCCAGACCTACTGAGTCAGAGTCCCAGGTGATTCACATTCATATTACAGGGTGAGAAGCACTGTTTAACACCACTTCTGCCTGCATTCCAATGGCCACAGCTCTGCAAGAGAGGCTGGGAAACAAATTCCAGCAGTATAAATGAAGAGGCAAAAGAAACATGTTTTCGGGAACCCGTGGCATTATCTGTCTTAATCACATTATGTAAAAGCCTTGAAACGGCTTTTGATCAAATGCAACCTGAAGCTGGGGTGGCTGAGAGGCAGCCGGGTGGTATAAGATCTTCTAGACATTGAACCACCAGGAATAGTTTTCTCTTCTGGGCAGGAATGTCAGCAACTGTTTCCTACATAGGGTTGGCTTTATGGGCTGTTTGGCTCAGGTTAAGTTTCCAAGGACAACTCATTCCCAAATCCAATAGGCGCTTGCCAGTCTTCACCTTCTTTGACCTAGAGTACTCCAATCTGAGACCCAACCTGAGTCCCTTCGCTCCTTGGTGCCCATGAGCCCATTCCCTTCTGGTTCCCTTTGATCTCTCTGGCGCACTTCTCAGTTCTTTATGGCACCTCTTCTTTCCTGTTATCCTGAAATCAAGGATGTAACAGGCAGCCCAGAGACACAAGATGGCCAACAGGTGGGTTATGTTTGGGCCACACAGTGTTTTAATTTTTTTTTAAACGTTTATATATTTTTGAGAGAGAGGCACAAGTGGGGTTGGGGCAGAGACAGAGAGGGAGACACAAAATCCGAAGCAGGATCTAGGCTCTGAGCTGTCAGCACAGAGCCTGACACAGGGCTCAAACCCACAAACTGTGAGATCATGACCTGAGCTGAAGTCAGAACCTCAACCAACTGAGCCATCCAGGTGCCCCTAGGCCACACAATGTTTTAAAAATCGAGAGATTTCACAATTATAATTGAATTTACATCTGCTTTTAAAGAAATAGAAGATCTGGAGGCACAGGCCCACATTCTTGCAATGTGACAACTGGCTTAAGCTGAGTAGAGATTTTCCTTTTGGATCAGAAAACATGCCTGTTAGTTCGCCACATCTCTATCCAGCCAACCCCACACAGTCACACTCCCTGCCTCACCCCTGTAGCATTTGAGTCTGTGTCACCCCATCTGAAATTCAGGTCCCAGTCTCTTCTTATTTGGTGCGGTCTGAGGGATGTTACTTGAATCAGGAAATTCGGGCATGTGATGGCATCAGCTGCCCTGGGTCCCAGAGCCTCCTCAGCTGGCTTGTGCAGCCACTTCATAGCACCGTGGAACAAAAACACTCTTTTTTGTGCCTTTAACCTTGATAGTTCCCAGAAGGGAAAATGTGATTGTGTCATTTTTGCTTCCATCCAATGTGGAGCATTCCTGATGTGTAAAATTCCATCAAAATAGTTCTGAGACTCTGATCTCCATCTAGCCCAGGCTGTTAATGGTTTCCTTCAACCTTGGCACCAGGGTACATGCTGGGTTTTACTTCGAGCCCATGGAGTAAGATCTTGTAGGGGAGATCCAGTATGGGCTATTTGCACAAGCCTGCGAGCAGGGCAGGCATTTCCACTTTGTTGATTGACTCCTCCAGCCGGTTCCCCACATCTCTCATCCACCCCAGAATGTGGGCCAGCACTTACACATCTGTTTTATGGTTCCTTTCAGGGAAGAACTGAGAACCCTGCAGCTCTATTCCACCTGAAGTAGAACTGTAAGCTAATGGTTTGCACAGCTCAGACATCCAAGAAGAAGACCTCTGTCTTTTCTTTTTTGCAGTGGCCCTAATCTCTGATCCTGGACTCTCAATGTTGAGCCATACACTTTGCATGACACAACACACATCTCAACACACATTTATCCTTCCAAAAATGGTGCAGCAGACACAAAAGAAAAGGAAACTGTCCTGCCCACATAAGAACACAAATCTCTGCCCAAGTGACTGCTCTGTTTTAATCAGGCAGAAGGGAGAGTCCATGGTTCTTCGGGGCTTTAACTGACATCTTATAATTCAGGGATTGACATTGAACCTGGGGCTACAGACAGAGTCAATCAATTTTACATTCCTTAATGACATTTAATGACAACCAATTTGAATACTTTAAACTTAAAGCATTCCCACCAGCAGGTATTTCAAAGCAGTAAACACCAGCAGAGATGTTGTTATCCAAAAGAGACAGTCAAGCTCATTACATCTGAATATTTGACTCCTTCCAATACTCAGTTTAAGTCAAAATGAGTTTTCAAAACCTGGCAGGCCTTCTAAAGTGACCTTTGGAAAATCTAATCCCTTGGGGAAAGTATGATAAACAGTTTTTTTCTAGGAATAAATGACTCTTTACAACAAAATATTTTTCCAATATTGTCCCAGGGACATACTATATAGTAAGTCTCAAATCCTTAGTTGTTGCTCACTTCTTCATCTCTCTGAGGACTCCAGGCTAAAGAGTCAATTGTCAGTAGGACCCTTGCTCTTGCATGTCCCTCACATGTCTCAAATGCCACATGTGTTCAAAACAGGCCTCAGCATCTTTGATTTGCTCCCTACAACTTGCTTTTTCTCATGCCCTGCCTTAACTGATAGCACCACTATCCACCCAATGTCAAAATCATGAATCTCAAGGTCATTCTTGACTCTTCTCTTTTCTCACATCCAACCCATCACCCGCCAGGTCCTGTTAATACCACCTCCTAAAGCCCTCTGCACTCTCCAGATTTCGCATCCCCCTGCCATTGCCTTAGTTCAGGTCACTGTGTTCCCCACCTAAAACACTGCAGTAGCCTTCTCAAGGGTCTCCCTGCCCCCTCCAGTGCTGTCCCTACAGCACACCCAGAGGTATTTTTTTTTTCTGAAATCCAAGTCTGATTGGGTCACTTCCTGATTAAAAACCCTCAGTGATTCTCTAAGACCTCAAACTCCTTAACATGGCTACAGTGTCCTCTGCTTGGTCTAGACTTGGCCAACTTCCCCACTTCATTTGAGAGCTATGCTCTAGTCCCTGAATAATTTGTGGTCCTCAGGTAGGCCACACTGGCTCAAGCTTCAGGGCCTTTGCATTTACAATTCCCTGTGCCCGCAGTGTCCTTCTTATACTACCTCATCTGGATTGTGAGGTTTAAGTTCATGAAGCCACCTTCTCAGGAGGCCGTGTCCACCCTTACTCCCACCTACACTGACTGGCAGGCCCTCCCATGCCGACACAATCCTGTGTACTCACCCTTTCATAGCATTTGCCAAACTGTATTGAAACGGCTTTTAAACTTGTGGGCTCCATGGGGGGGCAGAGGCCAAATCTCATTCATCTCTTGATTAGTAACATCTGGCATTGTACATGGTAGGCCTGCATGAAATGTTGAATGAATGAGTGAATGAACTGAACTTGCCTTTGGCCATAATGTTCTGCATGAATGAGGCAAGGAGAGAAGGGTAGGCTACCTTTAGTGGGGAGAGGCCAAAATGAGATTCATCAGGAGCTGTGTCTAGGGTCATTTAGGAAGTGCCTCTAAAGCAGAGATGGCAAGAGTCCTGGGAACAGGTTAGACGATGATAATGATGATGATGAAGATGGCAATATGGATAAAGGATGGTGATGAAGATGAAGAAGATGATGATAATGGCCATTTATTGAGCATATGTATTCCAGGCACTGTACTTGGTCTCATCATCTCCATCTTACATTATGAGGTAAAGACTTCTTAGAAAGGCTGGAAAATTTGTTCAAAGTCATACAATTGATAAGTGGTACAGCCTGGATTTTAGACAAGGTCTGACACCAAATGTACAATCCATCTTACAAAACTGTGCTGTAACTGAAATATTTATTTAGCGACTTACTTATTTTTCATTCATTCATTCATTCATTCATTCAATATTTATCAAATACCTGTTATGTGCCAGATAGACTTCTAGGCACAAAACAGATGGACATCCTTGCTTCGTGGCACTTAGGTCCTAAAGAGGGGAGACCCAAGATAAACAAATAAGTAAAAAATATAGTATGTCTTATGGTTAAAAGTGTTATGGAGAAAAACAGAAGAGCAACAGGAAGTGCAAAAAGTTAGTGGAAGTGACGCTGCAAGTTTATTTAGGGTGGTCTGGGAAGGTAAAAATTCAGCAAGGAACTGAAGGCAGGAAGGCAGCAACCCATGCAGATAGCTGGGAGGAGCGCATTTCAGGCAGAGGGAACAGCAAGTGTGAAGGCCCTGGGTGGGAATGTGCCAGGATGGCTAAAGCTGAGGTGCTAAAGAAAGTGGGAGATCAGATCAGAAAGGAAGTACAGTCCTTTAGGGCCTTAAAGGCCATTATGATGGTCAGAGGAATTTGTTGGCTGACCCTTGAGGAACTAAAAGGGACGGATTACCATCCCGAAGTTCCTATCATCTGTGAGCACTTCTATACACTATACTGGCCCTATGGAATGGGAGAGGATTATTCTCAGAATACTTTTCCATGCTTGATCTGGAGCTCGGTCTAAAGTAGGGTTTCTCATCCTCAGCACTACTGACACTTTGGCTGGATCATTCTTTGTTGTGTGTGTGTGGTGGGCGGGGGATGCACTGTAGGATGTTTAGTGGTATCCTTCACCTCTACCCACTGGATTCCAGCAGCACTCTAGTTGTAACAACCAGAAATGTCTCCAGATATGGCCAAATGTCCCCCATTGAGAACCACCATCTAAAGAAAGGCAGACTCCAGTTGCCTGTGCTGGGAGCTAATCTCCAGTCCCTACATTCACATTTCCCCATCCACCAGCCCCTCCCCTGATTCACACTGGCTTCTCAGAAAAAGGGAACCCAGGGTTATCTACTAAAGACCCAGGCAAATATTGATCCTAGGTCCATTAGCCATTAACACATCTACACATCACACAGACATTCAGAGACCAATTCCCTATTGTAACATGACCCTGGGTCTCATTTGCTTACACTAAAATCAATGTGAGAGCCACAGAATAGGCCCAGGCTTATACTGGATGACTTGGTGCTAGTCACCCTTGTGTCTCTTTCCCCAAGAACCAGAAGATCTGCTGAGGATCCTGACATTTCTATAAGACTCCCCCTTCCCAGAGAGAACCTAGTCAGAGCAAGATCAAGGGTTCCCCCACCTATGTCATCAAAATAGTTAATGTTTTTCAGGCACTTTTGTGCCAGAGCTTTGAACACCTTGTCTTACTGTGTAGGATCATCTTAAGGTATAGGATCTATTAGTATCACCATTCTGTAGATGAGGAAACACAGGCACAGAGATATTTAAAAAAACAACCTCCCTGAACTGCAGGTGCTGTAAACCACCATAACTGTCTCTGTTTTATGAAACAACCTAATGAAGTTCAATGAGTGCCATATAGTAGTATGTGTCAGACAATGAACTCTCTCTAGGTAGAGCTTAGGACCCAAAGAAGGCTGTACTTGCAAGAAGTCTCAGCCTCCCAGCAGAGGGCTCCCTACACACCCAGCCCACTGGGCTCTACTCTGCCCAAGCAACAATGTACATCTGAATTGTTACCATACCCCAGCCAAACTGGCATTTCCAGTTGGCCAGGGCAGGACATAGGCACCAAGACCTGAGGAGTGTACACATTGATTTCATCTTTACAAGCTTGGAATTCAAGGTTCCAGAACCACAGGGGTAAAACTGATTTGCAAATTTTAAAAAGAAACCAGAAGACAGGACTGTAAATCATAAAGAGTGGATTTGGCTCTACAGATACTCTCTGTTCTGATGGAAACCACCTAGAGCAGGGGAGATGGAAAATGCATCCCATCCCTCCTTCCAGGAAAAGAAATCTTTTTCAGATCAGCTAACCTATATGGTCAGTTAGAGCATGAATCTGGGAGTCATCCAGTCTTGGAGCTGAATCTCAGCCTAACTGTGTACCAGCCATAAGACCTCTGGATTTCCATCTCTTGTCTGTAACATTCCTCACCTGGAATGGTAGATAACTCAGAGGTTGTTATGAGGATTAACCAGGATAAAGCATGTAACATTTAGCAAAGTGATTGGCACAGTGAGTGCTCAATAACTTGTAGTTGTTGTTACCTTGTTATCATTACTATCATCACCATCATCACCATCATCACCATCACCACCATCATCATCATCAGTGGAGTCATCCTTGACCTCTTTTCTTCACTCACACTCTACATCCAATCTATCATCTCCTCCCGCTTCTCTCATCTATCTCCAGTCACCTCCTCCTTCAAAATGTCTCCAGACTTTGACCAGTTCTTACCCCCTCCATTGCTATCACTCTGGCTCAAGTCATTATCACCTCTCACCTGGATTGTTACAGAGGCCTCCCACTGGTCTCCCTGGATCCACCCCTTTCCTCTTCGGTCTAATGTTCATATAACATTCAGTACAATCCAGTTAAAAATAAGTAGGATCATATCTAACTCTGCCCCAAACCTTCCAGTATCTTTCTACAACCCTCAGAGAAGGGGTTATTCAGGGGCCAACAAGGTCCTATGTTATCTGACCCTGACACCTGTCATTCTGCTCCAGGCCAGACTCCTTGTCATTCCTCAAACATGCTGCACATACTCCCACCTCAGGGCCTTTGCACTTATGGTTCCCTGCCTGGAAGCTCTCTCTCTCCAGATATCCACATAGCCTGCTTCTTCACCTCCTTCAGTCTTTATTAAAATGTTGTTTCTCAGTGAGGCCTCCCTTAGCCTCCCTACTTAAACTTAATCCCCCTGACACTCCCAACGTCCAGCTGTGCTTTTTTTTCCACTTAGCACTTAGCATCTAATATAGCGTATATTTTATTTCTTTACTTGTTTATTTTCTGTCTTCCCCAACAAGAGCAGGGATTTTTATCTATTGGTTGTTAAATCTCCAGTACCTAGAACAGTGTCTGACACATGGCAGATCCTAAAAAGGATTTGCCAAATGAATTGTGAATGACTGGATGAATGGACAGATGAATGGGTGGATGAATCTCCAAGGCTATTATTGTTAGATCCTGTCCAGCTAGCTTTCAGATCCCAGCATTCCAGCTATTATAGACTACTTCTCTCATTTCTTCCATTCCGGATACTCAAGAGCACTGGGCTGTGGGTGGAACTTCTAAAAGCTCCATCATTTGGACAATCCTTCCATGTGTTTCCCTTGCCCTGAGCTGCTTCCCTTAGAGACTCAGATTTGGACAGGAAGTCAATCAGCAACCCTGAGCCAGGCAGGGCCAAATCCACAAGGAAGCCAGGGGAGAGGCCTGAGGGCCTGAGCAGCTGGCAACAGGCCAGGACCTGTTGATGGTGATGGATTGGGGGCAGTGGGTATCGAAGGCAATGACGGTGACAGAGCAGGCAGTGGAGAGGCGAAAAGTCCCACTTCCTGTTCACTGATTGGGAATTTAATGAAAACCATCATTCACTTTCGGGTTCCATCACAGGAGCAGGTGTGCTGACTGATAGCGGGGCGTGTTCCAGTTGTCCTGAAGCAGGCTTTCTGGGTTTTGCTTTACAAAAGACCTCTCTGTTGGGCTTGGAATTTGCCCAGGCAGTGGAGGTCACTTGCACTTTTTCCAAGTGCTCCAGATGGACAGGAGAGAGGTGTGGGGGCTGAAAAGGGGAATGTATTCTGACTTGAAAGGGAATCAATGACCCCCCTGCCCTGGCTCTGTCCATCTGCCGCAGACATCAGGGCACTGAGGGGCCTGCAATCTCAGTGTTATCAGGAAGAAGGAAGGCAAATGTGAGTGCCTTTTCGTCCCCTCTCATTTAGGCCAGGAAGGCCTTCTTCTGCCAGGATCACATTCCAGCTCCCTGCGGCCATTTTCCAGAAAAGGGCTCCCTACTCCTAAACCCCCACCCCACTGCCCAGCAATATGAGGGGCCAAGGAATCTTAATTGAGAGTGTGAGGTCTCTTTGACACCACCAACCCCAAAGGACAGGATCAGAAAGAGTAGGGGAGCATCATAACCTCTCCCCACCCCCATCTTTCTCACACCTGACCTTGCTTGCTTGAGAGTCCCCTGCAATATTACATGCAGCTATAGGGCAAATGGAGGGGCTCAATTTGGCCTGTAACTCCAGGATTTTCTACCAGATGGTGCGCATGTCCCCTCATTCTTTTCCCTAGAATTTCTGACCATAGAAACTGCTCAATAATAATGGTAGTAATAATAATGCATTAGGTCCTTACCATGTGCCAAGCATTGTGCTAAGGGTTTAACATGCCAATATTGGTTACAGAGCTGATTTAGTGGTTCCAAATCCTGGCTATATCTCACTGCCATGTGGCCCTGGGCAAGTAGGACATTTTGCTGCCAATCAGTTTCCTCATCTATAAAATTCATATAATAACCATACCTACCCCATAGGATTAGATGGCTCAATCCATGGAAATCTCTTAGAAATTAATAGGCAACATATAATTGATTGCTAAATAAGTCTTATTTGACTGACAACTCTATGGGGTCATCACAATTATTTTTTTCATTTTACCCATGAGGGAAGTGAGACTCACAGAGTTGGAATGAATTGCCCAAAGTTGTATTACTTCCAGTGTTGTTGAGCCCACAGAACCCTGATGCACCTCCCAAATGACCAATTTCACAAAATATGTGTCTCCCATCCTGTCATGTTTCTGAAAATTTACCTATTACAGCACAGCGTGAGGAAGGCCCAGGAGCTAAGCAAGTGAAACCGAGCCTCCTCCCTGAGAGATAAGTCTAGCAACTTCTGACTTATACTGGCTTTTTCAGATAACCCATCGTCCAAGCAATCCAGGAGCCTGGCTGAAGAGCTGGGCAAAGCGGTGGAGATCATGGGCAAAGGCAAGAATGGGCTTGGCTTTGGCAAAGCGGACATCACAGTCGAGAAGGAACTTCAAACGGAGTTTAACGTTAAGGAGGCCCCAGAGTTGAAGCTGTTTTTTGAGGGCAACAGGTCAGAACCCATCAGTTGCAAAGGTAATAGCGGTTGTGTGTCAATCAAGGCAATGCTAGCTGTGGAAACACAAACACCAGCATTTCAGTGGTGTGAAAGAATTACAAGTTTACTCCTTGCTCATGTAGAGCCCAGTTGGCAGTCAGAGGGTGGAGGTGGGGAGTTCTGCTCCCCAAGTCTTTCAAGGACCAAGGTTCCTTCCAGCTTGTGGCTCTGCCCTCCCTTAGGGCCCCTGAGGCCTCCATTTTTCTCTATCTAATCTACCATTTTCTCTCTATCTAATAGTTGGGGCAAGGAGCCAGAGGGTTGCCAATGGTAGTGTTGGTGACCCAAGCTTGGAAGTGGCAAACATCATATCTCTTTCCATTGACCAAAATTCTATTACATGGTCCCAGTCAACTGAAAGGCTGGGCAATATGGCCCTGATCTGTGTCCATAAGGAAAATAAGTTTTGGTGAATCCATAGCTGCCTCCACCACAGTTGTATCTCAGCTGGTGGGTTCCAGAAGTACCATGAGGTGGGATAGTGAGATGCATAGCTCATAAACTCCCAGAGACCAGAGAGTGAGTTCCTAACTCCACTACCTACCTACTATCCCAATCTTCTACTTTAGAATGATTTTGACAGGGTCCCAGGACAAGGAAGCACTGGTTGACCAAAAGGGAGACTGGGAGATGATGAAACAAGACAGATTTGGGACAGAGTGACTACCAACCACTTTAGTTTCTATCATCATCCACTTTGTTAATTAACTTGTTCATTCACATAAACAATGATCTTACTGAGAAACTACCATGTGTTAAGACGTATATTGGTGTTAAGGATGCCTGAAGATTTATATGTCTCAGTGTGGTACATGGTAGGTCCTAATTTTTTTAATGCTAAATATATAAATGCATAAATGTGTGCAAAATTGATGGATGGATGGATGGATGGATGGATGGATGGAATGAAACTGAGGAATGCCAATGTGCCCAAGACAGCCTGTACTATGTTGGGAGAATGCTCCCCTTATATGTATGAATGACTGAGTCAGGAAACTGAGATAGTCTTTTGCAGGGTCTGACATTTAGCAGGTCTGCAATAAGCCTGTTTCAGTTTTGCTGACAAAAACCAAAAGGGCCCAGAGAATGCCATCACCTCCAGGAGCTGCAGGATACCTTGCGGTTCTCAGAGTGGACACAAGGAGGAATGAGACACAGACTAGACTTTCAGGGGAAGGTGCAGCAAAAGCACCTACCTCAGGGCAGATTAGAAATAAGACCCAACAAGACCCAGCAGTGTAGTGGCTCATAGCCGGCCTATGGGATAATGAAGAGGCAGGGGGAGGGCAGAGAAGAGATGGAGAGAGTAGACAGGAGCAGTGAGAAAAGAAACACGGTGACTGCTGCTTCCTAGGGATATACTGAGTGACAACTGTCAACAATGGTGACTCAATGATCCCAAGACAGGAATCTTTTGTGATGTGTTGGCTTTGGGGAAGGTGGTGAAGAAATGAGAGACACTGGTTATTTTGTTGAAGTCTATATCTGCTTATGGAGTGGCTTAGGTTCTGGAGTGCCCTCACCTCCTAAAGGCCAGGTGAGGTCTGACTTCTTTTTGAGGCAATAAAGGTGACAATGTGGCGACTTCCAGACTGTCTGAGCCCCTTTTGCTAGAAGCCAGTGCCTGGGACCTCCTCTGCCATACAGAAAGCTGCATCACCACCTCCCCCAGGAAGTCTCCTTTGACTGCCCAGGTCAAGGTGCCTGCCCTCCTCTGGGCTCCCACAGCACCTGTGCTTCCTCCTTCAAGGCCTTTACTTCACAGAACTGTATTTGTACTTAGTTGTCTGGTGAGAGCACAGGGTCAGGAGCTGATCTCACTTCCTTTCCCGGGTCCTCTGAAGAGGCTGCCAGAACTGGCACACACCAGCTGGCTTTAAATCCTTACTACATGCCTGAAGATCAATCACTTCCTCTTGTCAAATTTTAATTTCCTCATCTGTAAAATGGGGATGGTGCAAGTATCTACATCCAGGGGTTGCTGGTTAGATGAAACAAGTTTATAAGGCACAAGCCCTGACACATATCTGAACCATTTACTGTGTTCCACCACTGTTCTGGCCCCCTTTTCAAATGTCACAGCCCAGTGTAGGGGCTGGGGAATCCGAGGCTTAGAGAAGTGGAACAACAACTTTCTCAACAATCCCCAGCTAATAAGCACTGCAGAAAACAAATGTTTTCTGTGAGGGGCCAGACAATCTCTTTCACAACTACTTAACTCTGCTGATGCAGTGGAAAAGCAGTTCCACATAAATAAATGGGTGTGGCTGTGTTCCAATAAAACTTTATTTATAAAGGCAACTGGCAGGTCAGATTTGGCCCATGGGCTGCGGTTGACCAACCCCTGCTGTGCATTGTGCTGCACTCTTAAGTAAATGGCAGATGTGGTCCTTATTATTATCAAACCATTAGTTTCCTGACCCTTGTGCAGTGCAGGGACACTTAGGTTCTTCATGAATAGTTTTTGAGTTTGAATGGGATGGAATTGCAATTGCCCCACTGCAGGCAGACTTGGAACAAGGAGCCAGCCCATATTTCTACTAGGTTTGCCCATCCCTCTTCTTCTTCAGTATTACCCCCAACCAGGGAAAGAGGCAGTGGGATACTGGGAGGGAACCAGGGCCTAGACTTAGGACAAACACTAGTTATGAGAATTGAGCCAGCCTTTCAATTCCTCATTTCCTAAATAGGATGAATACTGTCAGTTCTGCCAACTTGACAGGGCTTCCCTGAGCTAAGACGGGCAACAGAGCTCTGCTAGTCTCCTGCCCCAACTTTTATGAAAACTTCCCCATGTGGGGGTTAGTCCTTATTGGGTCAAAGCTATAGTTCTGGTTCTCTTCTAGTCTCCCAAGGATTAATGGTGGGAGACTTGGCCATGGCCTCCTCACTGGAGGGAGGGAAACTCAGGTTGGCTTCAGGGCCTCAGTTAATGATGCATTCATAGCTTGTGCTTGGAAATATGCAGTGGAACGACAGCCCCAGTCAATCATTAACATAACATTCACACCTCAGTTGTTACCATGTCCTCTGGCTCAGAGTCAAGAGTCAGGGGAGACACATGGCCAGTGGGGCAGTGACTGATCTGCAGACACTCAGGAACAAACTATTTATCAAGTTAAGAGCTACCTCAGTCCCATGGGATCCAGAGGGGCAAAGAGAACTCAGACATCCCAGAGAAGATGATCTGAGATCAAATTCCTTTAAGCTAGCTTATCTTATAATTCATTCACCTCATTCATCCATTCTGTAATTATTTCTTGAGCACCTAGTATGAGCCAGATGGTTACAGGAGCTAGCGAGCAAGCTAGACAAAAATTGTAGTTTCAGAAAAAGGTAGACTGAATGAAGAAAATGTAATAGATCATAAAATAGAAAATGATATGATGGGGAGGAGGGTGGCGGTAAGAAAAGTCCAAATCTAGGACTAATAAGCCAGAGGAGATGCCCTGATTGCTGAGGAAAAGGCAGCACAGGTGGAGGGACTGGTGGGTGCCAAGGCCCAATGTGCCGGGGGAAGAGGGCATGGCTGCCGTACAGACAGCAGGAGACAGTGGCACATGAGATCAGCACTATGGTTCTGATGACCTGAAATTCAAATGGACTCGGAGGGCTTTTTGTTCACTTTTTTTGGTATTTTCGGGACTTTGAAACCAGTTCCTTTCAGAGCACTTACAACATTTTTTTTTTTCAGACAAATGCCTGTAAGAGAAACTATTTCCATAATTTGTGCCTGCTTCTTTCTGAAAGATGGCTTAGAACATAGAATAGTCTACATGAATGTGAAAATAGAAACTCAGCCTTGGGGCTGAATCCAGGAGGAGAGGGGGACTGCCACAGGGTGGAGTGCCGTGGTCTGAGGCTGGCATGAAGCCTCCCCCCTCTCTCTCTCTGTCCCTTGAGGCCAGCACATCGTCCGTCGTTCTATGAACTTCTACAGGCCTGACTCATTGTGGCTTTTAAAATGGCCTAATTGGTATCTACTAAAGCTGAACGCAGCATCCCCTATGACCAGAAATTCTACTCCTGGGCATGTACCCAACAGAAGTGCATACAACGTGCCCCCAGAGACATGCATGAAAATTAATTAACAGCCCCAAATTTGGAAACAACCCAAATGCTTACCAACAGAGGATGGATAAATTATAGAATATTCACAAAACACAATGCTACACAGCCCGTGCAACAGCCCATGAATCTCACAAATGTAACAAAGCCAGACCCCAAAACACACACTGTGATTCCATTTATACGAAGTTCAAGAGCAGGCAGACTAATGCATGCTGTTGGAAGTTAGAATGGTGGTTACCCTTAGGTAGGGGTGTGTCAGGGGCTAGGAGAGGGCCCAGTGGGGACTTGTGAGAGCCTGGCAATGATCTATCTCTTGATCTGGGTAGTACGCAGGTGTGTTCATTCTGCAAAAATTCCTAAGACTATACATTATAATTTGTACACCTTTCTGTATGCAAATATACTCCACTGTAAGTTTTTTAACCTTATATTGTTTATATTTATATAAACATATATATTTATATGTAAGCAAAGATGCTGAAAATAGAGTCCTTTCCAGTCGATTTACCACCTGACATGCATTCATCAAGCTGCATGCAGCAATTTGTCCTGCACAGACTGCTTGCTCTGCCTGGAAGCCTTTCCCTCTCCTTCCTTATCCAATTTCCTTCTTATTGTTGCCTTCTTATTGACTCATTTGCATCCTTCAGTTTTCAGCTCATAAGTGATTTCCTCCAGGAAACCTTCCTTGAATACACAGTCTAGGTCATGTATCTTTGCTACAGGCTCATAGAACTTTGCTTTTGAATACCTACTTTGAGTGTGATTATATGCTTGTTTGTGTAATTATTTGACAATTGTCCTAGTCAACAGAACGAGAGCTGCAAAACAGTGTGATTGCGTTTGTTTCTGCTCACCATTATATCCCCAGGACCAAGCACAGCACTCAATAACATAATAGGTACTCAGCACATATCTGTCAAATGAACGAATGAGTGAAGGAATGAATGCTGAGTGAAGGAATATGGGCCTATAGATGTAGTCCAAAGCTACTTAAAACAAACACTGCTTTATCTCATAAACTCAATTTAAATGCTTCATTTTATTCTATAGTAATCTTTGATAGAAAATAGTATTTTATGGTATCTACCATCATGTGGAATTGATGATTCTAGCAAACATATGTCTATAGCTTCATGCACATTTTGGCACACTATTAAGTCTCCCCAGACATGGTATATGTGTCCCAATTTTAGAAGCTAAGATTTTGCTGTGCTTAGCACCTCCCATATGATAGCTGAGAAATGGAAGTCATGACCTATGACCTTCATGAGAAGATCTCAATGAGAAGTTGGAGGCATAGGCAATAATGGAATTTTCCCAAAGTCACAAAGCTAGCTGCTATTTTTATTTACATTTCATTCATTTATTTTTTTTTAAATAAATCTATCTTCCTGTCACTTTGGAAGGTAGGTAAGAAAAGAAGAGAAGGCATGCTTCCTCTTGGGTTTGATTCCCAGGTGCACTAGTAGAATGGCCATTGGAAAGTCAAACCTCAGTTTTCTCTTCTGCAAAATGGGGAGGGTAAGAGTATCTATCCCATATGGTAGTGTTGTTTTGGGGATATAATATATGCAAATTGCTCAGCAGAGTGCCTTGTTCTTGGTAAGTGCTCAATGAAGTTTAGCTGCTGCTGTTAATGTTCATGCCTTGGTACTGGGGTGGGAAGGAGTAGAAGGACTGACCTTGGCCTTTAATGTGTGGGAGTCCAAGACTGAGATGCTTCTGCTCATTAAACTTGGAAAAAACAAGTCTTGCTCCAGTTTAAGAGGAAACTGCTATGAGATCCACTTAACTGTCTCTGTTTCCAGGAGTGGTTGAATCTACTGCCTTGGTCGTTTGGTTGAGAAGACAAATTAGCCAAAAAGCATTTTTGTTCAATAACACCCAGCAGGTGTTAGATTTTGTGAAATCCAGGCCCTTGGTCATCATTGGCTTCTTCCAGGTACTGGGGTCAAGAGGTGGGAGGTGACTTTTCAACTGGTAAGGATCCTGTGTCTGGGAAGGGGGGGTGAGGAGAGGTCTTCCACTTGGGTTAATCCCATGCCCATTCTTCCTTTTCCAACAAGCTGTTTTTCCAGGGTTAAAATGAAGAAGGAAAGAATGGAAGGTGAAGTGGTAGGAGATGCTAACCAGAAAGGTGGACAGGAATGCAGAGAGAGGAGAGGAGACTGACATTTATTAAATTGGTTTTGATAGTATAACTGATCTTTTGGAGGCCCATTTAGAACATCACTGAATAATAAATAATTTGCAAATTGTTTTTCCTTGTGCAAAATGAGTTTCTTATATGTCTCTACTCATGTCCTGTAACTCTGATGATTCTTTCCTTCCCCCAGTAGAAGTCAGAACTTTGGCATTATATTTTTACATAGGAAGAGTATGTGCCTCTTTCTGTCTCATTTCACTTTTCAGCCCCAAGTTTCTCATATTTGGTGATCCATGCGGCCAGATCAGTCGCCTCTTCTGAAAGCGATTAAGGAATAAATGTTTAAGTCTAAACCTGTGTGTTTAGAACAACCTTATTATAAATAATTGGAAAAAATCAAGTTTATCAATTCTCTTCATTAATCTCTGTGGAGTTGTCTATTTTGGGCTTAGTCATAGCCATATAAGTATTCTGAGTATGAAACATCCATGAAAAGGGATTTAGGGGACCCAGGAAAACCCCAGAACTTGGAAAGGTGAGGAGACAAATTGGTCACCATTTCCACCTTGACCTTAAATAAGCCAGGTATTTTGCTTTCTACCAAAGCCTTACCCAACATCCTTCCCCAAACAGGATTTAGAGGAAGAAGTAGCAGAGTTGTTCTATGATGTGATCAAAGACTTCCCAGAGCTAACATTTGGAGTGATATCAATTAGCAATGCCATTGGGCGTTTCCACGTCACCCTTGACAGTCTTCTGGTGTTCAAAAAGGTAAGATTTTGATTCTATTGCTAGTGAAGTGTCTCCAGTTCAAAATAGTGTACAATGCATGTATCTATAGGCTTTGGGCACAAATTCTAGTTCTGCCACTTGTGAACTAAGTGGCATTGGACTAGGCAGCTGCTGTGAGATCACACAGTTTCCTGGAGTTTCTCTGGCCTTTCTAGACATTTTATTTATTTTTGTTTTAATTTTTTTTTTAACGTTTATTTATTTTTGAGACAGGAAGAGACACAGCATGAACAGGGGAGGGTCAGAAAAAGGGAGACACAGAATATGAAGCAGGCTCCAGGCTCTGAGCTGTCAGCACAGAGCCCGTCGCAGGGCTAGAACTCACGGACCGCAAGATCATGACCTGAGCCGAAGTCGGCCGCCTAACCGACTGAGCCACCCAGGCGCCCCTAGACATTTTCTATTTTAAGCTCCTCCTCCTCTTCTTGATCAGTAAATGCCATTCATTAAGGCTCAGTCCTCTACCTTGTGTTTTCTTCTGGTCCATCCTCTCCCACCCACCCTCCAACAGCAAATATTGTTCATACAATCATGACTTACAAATCTCCATCTCCACCCAGACTTCTCTATCTCCAGACTTTCATATCCATCACCAACTGTCTCAATATGACCAAGCCTAACACAATCTCCCCTCCAAATCCTCTTACAGTGTTTTCTCCCCTCTCAATGAATGGTGTCACCATTTCTCCCATATGAGCAAAGTCAGAATACCCAGGCATTATTCTAAAACCTCCCTCTCCTCCACCCTTCACAACCAGTCCATCACTCCAATCCTATTTATTTTAAGTCTAAAATATCCCTTGAATCTATCTATTTAGCTATATTACTACTATCCTAAGTCAAGTGACCATGATCTCCTATACCCTAATACAACATCTACCCAACTGGTCTACCACAATCTCTCTTGTACTGTAAAGAACAATCTTTCCAAAACTCCCACTGATGGCCACCTGCCTCCTTCCCACTGGAAAGCCTTTTAATGACTTCCTATTATTCTTGGGATAAAGACTCAAGTCTCCAATAAGACCTACATGGCCTTTCACAGCCTAGCCTCTATTACACATCTTCCCCTTCTTCCTCTCTAGGATCTAGATCTGAGCTGCCCAATAGGCAGCTACTTGTCACATATGACTGTTTACATTAAAATTAGTTAAATTAACATTCTAGTTCCCCAAACTAGCTACATGTGGATAGTGGCTACTGTATTGGACAGCATAGATATACAGAGCATTTCCATCATCACAGAACGTTCTATTGAACAGTGTTACTCTAAACACTGTAGTCTGGTTCCTGAAACATGCCTTACTCCCTCCCCACACAAAGCCAAATCCTTACAGTAATCATGTTATTTATAGATAAGGCTCAGAGTGGTTAGTTTACTTGCCCAAGGCCACATAGGAGGTGGGTGAAGTGATACCCAGATCTGCTTAAGACTGTGAGTCACTACATTTTTACTTGGGCTCTTGGAAGTCATTAAAAAGTGTTCAGTCAGAGAATAAAATAACCTGATTTATGTATCTGAATGGGACAACATAGAGTCTAAAAATAGATCCAAATACATATGGAAATCTAGTATATAATAAAGGTGATATTTTAGATCAGTAGGGAAAATATGTTATTCAATGATTAGTGTTGAGAGAATTGGGTAGCCATTTAGAAAAAAAAAAAAAATAAAGCTAAATCTATATATTCTCCTTCCACCAAATTAAGTTCCAGATTGATTTCTTATTGATTTAAAAATATAACGATGAAACCATAGAAACACTAGAAGATGTCATGGAGGATTTTGTTTCTAAACTTGTAGTGGGAAAGCCCTTTTATGAAGCATTGACAGAAACCCCAAAATCTATGAAAAGAAATACTGATAAACTTGGACCACATAAAAAAATTATTGACAGTTCCACAGAACAAACCTCATCACAATATCAAAAGCCAAAGAGCAAATTTGAAAAATTCAGTTAGGACAAAGTTGGTCTATTTTTATGGTTAAGAGCATGAGTTCTAGAGTCAGACAGCCTGGGGTGGAATCTTGGCTCTACCTCTCACTAGCTTAGCAACCCTGGGCAAGTCACTTCATTTTTCTGTACCTTGATTTCCTCAACTGTACAATGGAAGAAATAATGATTCACAGCTCAGTGAGATGTTATGAGGATTAAAACAGTTCTTGAATATGGCATATTTAGAACTGTGTGACCGGTACAATATGATCTCTTGATAAGTCTGATTAGTATTATCAGACTATTACTACGACCAGAATAGGGTTTTGGTTCTGTCCAAAGGACAACAGGGGCTGTGCAGTATTTGAGCAAGAGAATGACATAAGTGCTTTTTAACCGCATCACTCTGGCTGAAGGTAGGGAATGGGTTGGAGGGAAACAAGGGGAGAAATTGGAAGACCATTAGAAGGCTTTTGCAGGAGTCCAGGGAAGGGATTTGGACTAGAGCGTAGGATTGGTGGATGCAAAGAGAAGGAGATGGAGTAGAAAGAAACCAATGAAGAGAGCCATCTCTTTGTTCTCCTTCCCCTGCAGACTTTGATCGTGGGCTACAGGGAATTATTTCCTTCTCTATGTTAATTGCAGTCCTTCTGAGAAGCAGTCATCAAACAGGATTAGATATGCAAAAGATTGGGGAAAATGCCTATGAAAGGGAACAAAGGGAGCTGATGTGGGGTGAGGGGCAGGGAGAACTCATCAGGCCAGGATGTAGGTCTGACCCTTTGGAAATAAAGAAGGTCCTTGACTGCAGTTCTAAGAAAGTTGGCCAAAGTTGCCTACCAGAGAAGTCCTGCATCTCCCAGAAATGAGCTTGCCTTAGTATCCCTGAAACAGTGCGTCGGTTAGGAGCAGTGTGTAAGATACTGCTCAGCATCAGTACAACTATGTGGATGGATTTCAAAGCACAGCAGCTGGTTACACCCCCTGCTTTGTAGATTGGAGATTTTCACAGCTGCCACAGACCCATGTTTCACCCACAGGCTGGCCATTCCTATTTATGAAGTAAAGATTATGGATTACACTTGTCATGATGGTATTCTCCTTTTGTCCAAGGGGAAAATTTTGCTATTTATATTTATTAAGTGTCTATATTACGGAAGCTACTGCCCTCTAATGTTTTTCTCCTTTTGTCCAAGGGAAAAATTGTGAACCGTGAGGAGCTTATTAATGACAGTACCAACAAACAGGTCCTCAATCAAGTCATAAAGCAGCACCTTACAGATTTTGTTATTGAATACAACACCGAGGTCAGTGAGCCAAAAGGTCCCTGGGAGAAGGGCAGCTGGGGCAGCTTGTGCCTGGATGACCTATTTCCCTGGTAATTTCAGAGTAAGGATCTGATTTATGAATTGCACATCCTGAATCACATGCTGCTCTTCGCCTCTAAAAGATCCGAGTCATTTGGTATGATAATGCAGCATTACAAGTTGGCATCGAAGGAATTTACAAACAAGGTTTGTGGAAAGTGGTATTGCCCTTGTTGAATGGGGATCCAGAACCTGTAGACCCTAATGCTATTTGCCTGCCAGGCTGGTTATAAATTAAGCCAGGGAGAACTTGCATATTCATTTCCATACCAGCTTCCTTATTTGTATATTGATACTACATATTATTTACTACTTAATTTTAAACCAGCCTCCTCCCTTCTTCCTGTCCAGTGTCTCTTCCTTTCTTGCTATACCTATGCTTCTTCTTCCCTCATCTTTTTGAGAAGTCTACCATGGGAATGTGAGGTTTGGCTGCTTTTTGATGGACGCTCCAGCAAGGGTGAGTGGTTGCACTGTGGGTGGTTTTTGGCCTGCAGGTGAGGAGGAGGAGAGACCACCCCTGCCTGAGCTCAGGGAATAGGAACAGCCTGAAGGTGTGAAGCAGAAAGGTTTAAACTTTACACAACTTTTCTTCCTCTTACAAGGGATTTTTTTCACTGAGTTTCTAAGCCTCTCAGTTTCAATCACCTCATGTAAAATGGAGAACTGTGTGTAAGAATTAGAAGCATCATATGTAGAGCAATGAGCAATGTACAGTGAACACTGCTATCATCATTGCTATCATCATCATTAGAAACAAATCTGTTTTTCTTAAGACCTATACCTGTATTTATGTAGTTACCACCACCTGTACTATGGAGGCAATTAGTTTCTTTTTTTCTCTTTATTTTTTTATAAGAAGTATGGTAATGGCAGGCTTTTTTTCCTTTTCAAGAAAATTACTCTAAAATTCAAGTGAAACAATTAAAAAGCTTAAACCCCAAAATAAATACAAGTAAAGCCACTAGGGCATGAACATATTTAATGTTTGTGCTACATCCCACCATATTCTCCAGGAAGTTTGTTCCAATTACAGAAATATCTCTGGTTAATATTTTTCCTGGTTTATTCAATTTTAAAATATAGATTTTTGATGTAATTCAGTTGATCACAGTCTGATTGCTTCCCTCTATTTCTCTTATGTTATGATAGTCAGTACTTAGCCATATTTCTTCCAGATTATTTTTTTAAATTTAGCTCTTTAATCTGGGTGGAGTTTATTTTGGCATATATTGTTAGACAGGGTTCTTTTTTCTTTTTTAATGTTTATTTATTTTTGAGAAAGACAGACAGGTAGAGTGCATGAGCAGGGGAGGGGGAGAGAGAGAGAGGGAGAGAGAAAATCCCAAGCAGGCTCTATGCTGTCAGCTCAGAGACCCACCTGGGGTTCCATCTCACTGTGAGTTCATAACCTGAGCCGAAATCAAGAATTAGATGCTTAACCAGTTGACTGAGTCACCCAGGTGCCCCTGAGATAAGGTTCTAAATGCCCTTTACCCCAACTATCTAGGTTCCTGAATGCCATTTATTGATTGTGATCCATTTTAGAGCCAAAGACAATGGATGAATACTATTCAGACAGGTCATACCCCCATATCTTATCCTGTTCACATCTAGCCAATATTTGTTGAAAGTATACAAGGATGTTTCTAATACGTTGCTCTGTTTTCACAGTCTCCCCAGCACCCGGAAGAATGTCAGGCACATAACAGGGCCCTTAATATTTTGATAGATGAATGACCTGAGGGTATCAGTGTTTGCTGTGGCCTCTAAGTGGCCTCCCCATTTCCAATCTTACTGCTTCTCTGCAACAAGAGTAATTTTTCACAAATTATTGTAGCACTCTCTGGCTTATTATTCTTCAGTGGCCCTCTATCTTATTCAGCTAAAACTCAACCTCGTTATTAGAGCTCTGATCTCATCTCTGACATGTCTCTAACCTTGTCCCCCGTGACTCTGTCCTTCATGATGCTGAAGCCACACTGGCCTTTCCTTTCTATTCAAGAACACTTTATGTTCCCTGACCCCAGGCTTTTGCGTTAACAATTTCCACTGCCTGGTTCAGTGTTGTCCTGACTTGTTAACTCATTACCCATGTCCCTGCTAAGATGTCACCTCCTCAGATACTCCTCCTGACCTTCCTACCTAACACTGAGCTCTGACCTGACTTCACCTATGTGGTCATGCTCTATCACAGTGCCCTTTTTACTGTCTAATTGGCACTCATTGCTATATGAATTTATTAATTTATTCACTCCTTTGTTGTCTGTTTTTTCCACTAGAACATAAACTCCATGAGGGCAGATCTTATGTCCCCAATAGGTAGCAAAATGCCTAGTAGGCACTCCACTAATATTTGTTCAATGATGAGTAAATGAAGTCATGAATTCCCTTGACAGAAGAATAATTTAGAACAAAAAAAGCTGACATATGAGCATTTTCTACCTCCCAGTTATTGAACTAAGCCATTGTCCTGTTTAATTCTCTCAACAACCCTATAAGGTGGGTACTCTTATAATCTCTACAGATAAGGAAGGAAATAGAAGCACAGAGAGGGTCAGTTATGGTTTTGCCCAAGGACCTGGATGAAAGTCCAGGACCTCCTGACTTCCTGTGGTTGTGTGGATGGTACCCTGCACAAGGATGGTGAAACCAGGCAGACGGACAACATCGGCCTGTGCCCTGGGGCACAGGGCTGCCCTGCCTGATGGAAAGGGGCCCTGTTCTATCTTTCAGAGGCACTCCATAGACCCTGCTATTTGCATTCCGTTAGTGATCTCCCATGGCTTCTGGAGTTTCTTTCCCTCAGTAAGGGATTCCTTAGCCAGTTTTAATCTTTAACCTTCTCATGGCCTCCAATCCTAGAGGGACACAGGTTTTATTTGATTTGGCAGATCCTTTTCATCATTGTGGATGCAGATGAACCCAGAAATGGACATATATTCAAATACTTCAGGATTACAGAGGTTAATATCCCATGTGTCCAAATCCTAAACTTAAGCTCTGATGCGAGGTACAAAATGCCTTCTGAGGAGATAACCTACGAAAATCTCAAGAAATTTGGCCGCAGCTTTCTGAATAGAAGTGCCAAGGTAAGTTTGTTGTTGGACAAACTTTACCCTGAACCTCAAAATTTCATAATTTTGATGGCTTTGGTCATCTGAACAGGGAGGCAGAATAAAGGTCAATCTCATGGTTCAAAATGGGGAAATACCCTTATCTCTCCACCTCCAATCTTTTCAACTTTTGACTTGTCCTGACACTATGATTCCACCATTAATTCTTTATTCTGAAAGGCATTTCCTTTGCATATACTCTCAACTGAAATGCAGGAGTTCCCAGGGCCAACATCCTATGAAAGGAGACACTTTTCCTCCTTTTGGACTCTCCTGTGAAAGATTTAAGGATAGATGGATTTTGGGGGAAAGGGGGGTGGGGATGTATTAAACCATCAGGATTTAGCCCTAAAGGTTTTAGGGACCTCTTGTCTGGGAGGTTAAAAATGAGCCTGTTTTGCTATAAAAGGAAGGAGAAGGTGCAGAAGGATCATACATAACACAACATCTCCTGCTGTTTATGTAGCACTTGTGAAGTCCTTCAGCCACCCTGCTGCATTAGGTGACCATATTTTTTATTTACCAAATGGAAACACTTTTGAGAATAATGCGGGTTGGGGGCATGCAATCTTTAAAATATTCTGAAACAGAATAAATTGGAACTTTCCAGGCAAACCAGAATATTTGGTCCCTTTCCCTCTGAGGGTTCCCATTACCTTCTGTCCATTCCCACACAGACACTCCTTCTCAAGTGAAAGCTGTTTTTTTTTTCTCCTATGCACATCATCATCACAGGCCAAGTAGTGAGGCTGGTGTCCTCCATGACATTTCCTCCTACCTTCAAAATGCCAGACCTCATGCATTTGGACTTTTAGATCACCTGCTCCTACCTTCCATTGCTGTCCTCTGATCATGTCCCTTTCACTCTCTGAGGACTTAAGCTCATTGCAGACTTGCTTTCCATCCCTTCTCTGCCATCACCTCCAGAAATGTCAGTATGCAAAACCCTGGTCTCTCTCTTCTCTAATTATTGTTTGCCATTCCAGCCACCTGCTCTTGTGGCCACACTTTAGAGATGGCAGCCCCTCTGAAAACCTGATTTCAAGCTTCCCATCCCTTTAGTTCCTTTTTCTAGTATCCATACTGTTGTAAATCCTTACCCTTCTCATGGCTTCCAGTCTCCTGATCCCATGTCACAATCTCTCTACTGCCTTCATGAACTTGGATTCCATAGTTCATCGCTCTGGTGATGATTCCCTTAATTCCTTTATCCCTTTATTTCTTTATCTATCTTCAACTTCTTTATACCCTGTAGAATTTACAAGGCAAAATCACAACCCTGGTTGAACCCACTTCATGTCCCTACTGCTTCCAGGCCAATGCTAGAGAAAAAGAACACCACCCTGAGGCAGGCTGGTTTCACTGAATCACAAACCTCCCATGGGCTCTTTGAAATGTCTTGACATATCTATAGAAATTTCTCTTAGTGTGTTCATTCTCTTCATCTCTGAGTCTCTTTGTCCTCATATCCCCTTCCTTCTTCCAGTTTCAGCTGAGCACGAGACCATGTATCATTAAGACAAGGGCCCCTCATTTTCTGTCAACATATCTACAAACCTACCTGCAGCACTACCCATTCTCTCTCTCTTCCCTCCAGTTGAACCTCAGGAGGTGTCTGTCTCCTTGTCAAGGGCCAATACATCCACCAAACTCTTGCAATAGAGATGAGCATGCTTCACATGAAGTATGAGATGTCACATGCCTGGTCTGGCCCATTTCTAATTTCCATCTTTTTCACCATTTCCCACCTCCCATGTCCAGCCCCCACCCTCTTTATGCTTCCTCAGAAAGAATCTTCAAGTCCCTTCCAGAGGCTGGGGTCGGGACGAGGGAAGTATTGTAGGAGCTGGCAAACTGGGTAAAGGCCAGACAGCTATGCATATTAAGGACTTGGTGTCCTGAGAGCAATAGAAAGGAAAATTTGCATGGTGAAAATAAAACCCCACTGGTAGAATAAAAGTGTGAAGAAGATTAGGAGATGCAGAAAGAACTCTGTGGGGCTATTGCAGTGATCTAGGTGAGAGATGAAGGCTACCTTGGTTGGGGAGCAGCAGTGCAGATGGAGAGAAGGGTGTGGATTCAAGAAACTGCAGGAAGCAATGGTTGTAGAGAAAAATACATGTTGTGAGATTTATACCACTTCCTTCAAAAAGAAGCAGAGCTAGGTTCATTCTTTCATGCATTCTCTCACAGAATATTTACTGAGGTCCTATGATGTATCAGGCTGTGCATACTCAGTGATGAAGACAGAAAAATACCTTGTGACATTCTGTCTAGTGTAGTAGAGACACATGAATCAAATAACCAGAAAAGAAAATAATGAGAAAAATAAGATATAAATGATAAACTTGAATAAGTGATACAAGGAAAAATATCAAATGTTATGAAAACTTATGGTAGCAGGATCTGACCTAGTTTGGGGAGAGTGAGGGAAGCCCTCCCTAGAGATCATTCTGAAGGGTAAATCTGAGTTAACTGGATAAAGAAAGAAGAGCAAGAATGGGGAGTGGGGAAGGCCCTCCAGACACAGGAATGGCAACAACAAAGGCCTGAGGTGGAAGAAAGCTAGCTAGCCCTTTGGTTAAACAGAAGACCAGTATGGTTGAAGAAAGCAAAGAAAGAATGGTAATGAGCTTGGTGAGGCTAATGGGAGCCAAAGGGTGATAAAGGTTTAACAGGTCATGTAAATAATCTTGGTTTTGATTCAGGAAGTAATTGGGAACAGATAAACTTTAGGGGGGAGGTCAGGACAAACTAGTTAAGATGTTAAAGACATGAACCCAACTCTCATCTGAGAACCTCACAAATTACATATTTGGAAGGCTAGAATTCATTTCAGCTTGAAGCCCTACCTCTTCCTTAGCCCTCTGATCTCAACTGGCCCTGAACAATCCAGGCTGAACATGAGCATTTCAAACTCTTTCCCAAGGCTCTTGTTAAGAACAAGAGAAAACTTCCCATTGTTTCCCATTGGGGCAGGGAGCCCCAACTGCCAACCCCTTTCTGGCGACTGTCAGATCTCTCAAATTTGCTTCCTAGAAACATCAATCCAGTGAAGAGATTCCAAAATATTGGGACCAGAGGCCAGTTAAGCAACTCGTTGGGAAGAACTTCAATGTGGTGGTCTTTGACAAGGAAAGGGATGTATTTGTGATGTTCTGTAAGTATCTCTGCAGAGGCCATAGAAAGCAGTGGCCCAGACATTACTTTTCAAGAGTTGCTCCTGAATTCTTGGGCCCCCAAAACTCAAAAATCTAGCAAAACACTATGTGAAGGATGGTTTTCTAACATCCAAAGAGTCTGGATTAAGATGCTATCACCCACAGTGCAACTCTTCCTGAAAATCTAATTCTTGGAACATGTGGAATACTGTCCATATAATTCAGGCCTATGGCTTTTACAACAATAATAATGTTAATGGATAACACTGATTCAATGCTATGGTATACCAGGCCTTCTGCTGAGCCATTCTATACTTTATCTCATTTAATCCTCACGACACACTTTTGAAAGTAGCTACTACTATTGCTCTCACTTTGCATATGACTAAACAGAGTCTCAGGTGGATGAAGAAACTTTTCCAAAGTCAGGCAGTGACTAAGTACTGAGAATAGGGATTGGAGCCTAGGCAGCCTGACCTCAGTGCCTTGGCTGGTAACTGCTGTACAGAAGAGCAGTTCTGACTTTAAGTAACTTATCAAATGGCCTGTATTTAACCTACCTGAGTTGGTGTGGCCAAACTGGAGACTCAAATCCTGTAGGAAGAGAGCTTAGCAGTGTGTGGCATATTGCAAGCACTTGATAAATAACAGCTATTATCGCTGCTATTATTGTTGTTGTAATTATTTCCAGTGCTTGCCTAAGGACTATTGCCCTTTCTCTACTCTTTCTGATTTGCATGTGAGAGTCCAAACTGGGGACTTCACTCCTACTCTGAGATACAGAGAAGGGTGATAATGAAGTTATTTCAGACATCTCTCTTATTTACTATTTACTGAGAACTTACAATGAGCCCGACATGAGTTGGCTGTTCACACACCTGCTCTTTTTTCCTCCTCAAAACAAGCCTCTTAGGAAGGTCCAGTGGATTTCTCCATGATACAGATCAGGGAACTTAGTCTCAGGAAGATTAATTACCTTACCCCAGGTCACACAGTAAATTCATTGCAAGGCAAAAAATTCAAATCAAGCTCTGGTGCCATTACTTCCTGAGGGCTGGAATGCAATGTGCAGACCTTTAAAAATCTCACTGAAATGGACTCTCATCCACAGGGTGAGGTGTTTAAGGTCTGTGTGGTTGAATCACCATGATCTGTTCCCTTTACGTGAGAGGGTGGGCGGCTTTTCTATACTTACCTGACACTGGAGTTATGAGAATGCTCATTTGGCTCTGGTAAAAGGCAAGAGCAGCCTCATTTTCTTGGAAGCAGGCCTCTCAGATTGGCCCCCTGGGACTGTGACCATTATGCCCCCTCCTGTTCCAACCCAGGGCCCATTGGGCTCCAGGGGAGCTGCAGGGAGAGCAGATGGTCATGGAGGCACTTGGTTTGTAAATGGAGGGATGATCATCCAAATGTAGAGTGTCAGGGCCCTGAAAGCCACCCCTCCCACAGAGCCAGAAACTTTAATGCGACCACAAAGAGCAGGGAAGGTTCAGTTTCTTTCCATGCTGGAGCTGGTCCATGATTCTCTCCAGAGGGCTAGGTGCCTGGGCCAGACTCAAAGCTTAAAGGAACTGTCCCTAAGGAAGTCCCCTTTCCAGGGGTCATTGTACTTGTTACAACTTCCTGTTCAACCTCTTAGGTACATTCTCTACCACGGGACTAAAAGGCAGTGTACTATAATAGTCACAAGTCAAAGAAGCCTGACTTCAAATCCCACTCTCTGCTTAATTACCTGGGTGACCTTGGACTGTGAGCTTAACTTCTGTTGGAAAACTCTTGTGCTCTCACTCTCTCTCTCTCTCTCATATTCACACACACACACACACACACACACACACACACACACACATGATTTCTGGTAGAACATGAGGAATCATCTGGCATAAATATTTTTCTTATTTTTTTTTTCTCTTCAACTGGAGTGGAAAGCTATGCCAAAGGAGAAACAAAGAATAGAAGAAAATGTCCCAGCATGCTTAAAGTGTTAGTGTCTGGGTGGAAGGGGACTATATCAGTTTTTTTCTAATTTATTTAATAATGACCAGGTGCTGTGATTGAAATGTAAAATAATGTAATACAGTGTTAAAAGAAAGAGTGAAATCTGCAAAGCAACAGAACCATTAGTAAAATATGGTGATGGTGTTTATGGGGGTAGTATTGACTTTCAGTTTTATTAGTGTGAACTTGAGCAATGGCCCTTCTCTTTCAGATGCACCCTGGTCAGAAAAGTGTAAGGAACTATTCCCAGTGTTGCAGGAGTTGGGCAGAAAGTATCAAAACCACTCAACAGTCACCATTGCCAAGATTGACATTACGGCAAATGACATTCAGCTGATGTACTTGGACCGGTACCCCTTCTTCAGGCTTTTCCCCACCGACTCTCAACAAGTGAGGAGCACTTGGGAACCACATACCTGGAAATGCCATTATGTCATTATCAGAGAACCAGTTTCTCCCTATCTCCAGCTCTGCCTTCTACCCAAACAGCTTCATCCTCAGCTCAAGCCCCTATTATCCTCTCATGTTCAGGTTGAAGAGTGTTTTCCATTAGCTTCCCCACAAGTCCCAAGACTTGCTGTAATTGGGTCCAGCTTGGGTTAGCTGCTCTTCCCTTACCCAGTCAGTGTAGTCAGGCTGATATGAGTGTCTTGATTAGTCAGGCCCAGTTTCCTCTGGTACTGGGACTGAACTCTACCCAGACTATATGGAATAAGGTGGGGGGAATTTCCACGTGAATATTGAGGGTGGGGTGCTATGAGAAGAAGGAAAATCACATGATAGAAAAGCAGTTAATGTCTTTTACACTTCAGTATTATAATCAGCAAGCATCATCAATGTCATGGAACATACTCTCCATGCTGCTCTGCTTTGGCACCTGGAGAAGGGTGTCCATCAAAACAAAGCAAGCCAAGATTCCTGCTCCCAAGAAGAGTATGACTGAGTGTGGGAGAGAAGTCATGATGTAGGCCCACCTCTACATGCAATTGGAATTGAAGGGGACAGATTCTGGAAGGCAGATATTTCATGGAGACATGAGATTTTGAAGAATGCTGAGTATTTAAATCAGATTAGAAGAGGGATGTGAACTACACGTAGGAAGTATAATATGCACGAGGATGTGGGTAGAAGGGTGGCCATAGCACTCTGAAGGAGATGCCATCCTTCTGGTACAGAAGATGCATGTGGAGGAGTGGTACAAAATGAGGCTGAGTTGAGAGGGTGGAGCTATCTTAAGTCTTTAGTTATATGAAAGGGAGTTTAGACAACCAGTGGGCAGTAAACAGCTTCATAATCTTCTTAAAGACTAAAAAAGGAAAGGGAACTAGTGTTGACTGAGCAATGATCATGGATCAGATGCTTTGTAAAATAAGAACTATTCTTATTCTTCTTGTTATGATAATAATGTCAACTATATGTAGTACTCACTATGAGTCAGGTACTGTTTTAAGTGCTTTTCATATAGTAATTCATATAGAAATTCTTATAACAACATATGTGGTAGGTACTATTGTTATCTTCACATTACAGATAGAAAAACTGAGTCATACAGAGATTAAACAGGGTTTGAACCTTGACAGTATGCTCCGAGGTCCGTGCTCTGAAGCACTACATTATAGCCCTATGGTGGAAGAGTTTTTATTATTCTTATGTTAGAGCCATAGTAATGGAGGCTCAGAGAGGTTAAAGAACCTACTCCCTGTACTCAGGTTGTTAGGAATTTGACCCTGACTTATCTTACATAGCAATCCCTGAATATTTTGCAAGAAGAGGATATTGTCCTGACCTTGTTCCATTTTCTTCCTAGGCTGTATTGTATAAGGGAGAACATACCCTGAAGGGCTTTTCTGACTTCCTGGAAACTCAAATCAAGACCAGGATTGAGGATGAGGATGGGGTAAGGTGAAACAGCAGTACCTGGATTATTCTGTCTCACATAGAACACCAAGAACTCAAAGGACTAGGAGAGGGTGTGCCAAGAGTCCCATAATCTTGTACTCTGGAGATCATTGACGACTCGGTGAACAACTACCCATTTTGGATGACTTTATTTCAAGGGCACTTATTACAAGGAAGTAGAAATGGCAGACTTTAGAAATGAAGGGAAAGACAAAGGCTCTGAGGCCTCCTAAGGTTGCTTCCCTGGCCTCTGTTCCTGAGTCAGTAACCAGATGTCTTGACAGGATCCAGCTCTCTGGCATTATTTTCCTAATGGATGAGATGACAATCCCCATTCTCTCTGAATCCTGTTCCTGCCTCAGTGAGGCCATCTGCAGGAAGGTGCCATCTCTATTAGTTAGGACCCTTTCGTTTGCAAATATCAGAAACACGATTCTTTCGTTTAGGCAACAATGGGAACTTAATCCATATAACTGCTAGGACATCAGGTAGATTCAGAAGCTCAGACTCATTTTCTGTCTCCCCATCTCTGTTTTACCTTTGTTGGCCTTATTCCCAAGCAGTCACTTCCCCATGGAGGGTCAAAGGTTTCCCCACAGCTCTAAACTAATATCTTCCCAGCTTAAAAAGCAAGTGCCTAGGGGTGCCTGGGTGGCTCATTTGGTTGAGCATCGACTTCAGTTCAGGTCATGATCTCATGGTTTGTGAGTTCAAGCCCCACATCAGGCTTTGTGCTGACAGCTCAGAGCCTGGAGCCTGCTTTGGATTCTGGGTCTCAGTCTCTCTCTGCCCCTTGCCCACTTGTTCTTGTTCTCTCTCTCTCTCTCTCTCTCTCTTTCTCTCTCTCTCTCTCTCTCCATCAATCAAAAATAAGTAATCATTAAAAATTTTTTTAAAAAAAAGAAAGAAAAGGGGTGCCTGGGTAGCTCAGTCGGTTAAGCACTTGACTTCAGCTCAGGTCATCATCTCACTGCTCGTGAGTTCAAGTCCCGTGTCGGGCCCTGTGCTGAAAGCTCAGAGCCTGGAGCCTGCTTCCAGTTCTGTATCTCTCTCTGCCCCTCTCCCACTCATGCTCTGTCTCTTTCTCTCAAAAATAAATAAACATTAAAAAAAATTAAAAAAAAAAAAGCAAGCAGGCACCTACTTCTTAGTAGTCCTAGGAAATGTCCTGGATAGGGATTCATGATAGGCCTGGGTCACATGCCCAGCCCTGGAGTTAGAGCTGGGGCAGCCACACGTGTGGCCTTAGAGTGGAGGAAGGAGGTTCCACAAGGGCTTTCTTTCCAGAGGGGCAAAACCACAGTTGGGCTCTGGCATCTATGAGGATGCTCCAGGTGCCTCTCTCTGGGCATTTCCAGAAAAAGAAGACTTGGTAATTATAATCACAATTACCACATATGTCTTGCCTCTTTATTTCTTTATCCTACTTCTTCCCTCCCTTCTTTTCTTGAATAGCTGTTGTCTACTGAGCAAAGTAAAGTGACAGAAGAGGAGGCATTAGCTGAGGAAAAGGAAGTACCTATTATCAAGAAAGAGTTACATGACCAGAAGTTGCCTGGGATACAGAATGTGACAAAGCTGGAAGAGCCAGCTGGGCAAAAGGAACCAGCCAAGGAGGAGGAGGAGAAAGTGGCTAAGCCAAAGGGACCTCCAAAAGAAGAGAAGAAACCAAAAGTGAAGGAAGAACTGTAGCTTCTCCAAAGCTAAGAGCCATTTTCCAGGTCCTGGCATCATTTTCTAAGTGGATCTGCTCTAAAAAAAATGATATATCATTGCAGTGGGTGGAGGCTGGATAATTAAAAACTCCTGAAAGTCTTTGGCCCTGTTCTTTGCATTACTTCTTTTTTGTGGTTGGTGCTGCCTTAGAAAAGCTGTTTGACCTGGAATTCAGGGTTGCAAGCAAAGCCATAACTGAAACATTTAATGAGTGTTTACAACATGCCACACAGTCATGTAATTCTCACATTACTTTCATTATCCCCATTTTACAGATGAGAGATCTGAGGCAAAGAGAGGTTAAGCAACCAGTCAGGACCACATAGCCAGAAAGCCCTTGAGATATGATCCCAGGCACTCTCACTCCAGAGACTACATTTAACCACTCTACACACCACCTTCACTAGGTTGGAGTCCCCAGAGTTTGGCTAAAACTTACAAATGAAGTGGACTGATTTGTTTAGGCTGTATTTTAGCACAGTAAGAAAGAGATCCAGCCCCAAACATGTCCCCAGTCTACTATATTTCAGTAAGTGACCCACTATCTTAAGCAGCAAGGCGCTAGGATAATCCTCAAGCCCCTTTGTTTACTACCCTAAAAGTAACTCTACCAACGCATGTGACTCCACCCACTTGCACTGATTCCATCCACTTCTGTCCACTGACACGTGCCACTTATCTTCATGTGACTCCACCCACTTCCCTCCACCTCCACCCACCATTCTCAGCCAAGGAAGTCTCTCCAATGGTGCTTCTATTGCCATTCTGTAGTTCCTTGCCCACCCCCCACCCCTATTCCATAAAGCTGCTGAAATTCTTTTAAAAAGCCATATTCTTGAAAGCTTGCAACACTACCTTTTTTTAACTCTGTAATGGCATCTTTATCCCTTTTAGAATAAGATTGGTCTGCTCACCATGTCTTCCAGGCCTAGAAATTTCTGGCCCCACAGATCTCTTCTGTTCCCTTCTCTCTCCCTGTCATTTTCTAGGCTCCAGTCATACTTCCTGTCTATTCTTGAACAGTTCAAGTGCTTTCTCTCCTTACGGCTGTTCCTTCTGCCTAAATGCACACATGATGCACTCCCATAGATCTTCATGCAGATGTCTTTTTTATCCTTCAAACCTCAGTTCAAATGCCACCACCTCAAAGAGGGCTTCCTAGATACCAACATTTGAAAGCACCTTGTTTTGCTGTGCACTAATATACTGCTTGATTCCCCCACTGTTGGGTAAGTCCCTGGAGAGCAGATATGTCTATTCCCTTCCCCACTGTATTCCTAATGCCTAGAATGCTGCTTGGATACAGTAGGTGCTCAGGTAATAAATATCCATGGATCAAATGAAATTTGATTTCAGCCAGCACCCTATCTCTGAGATACATGATTTCACTGTCATCCCAAAAGGGGCAGGTGCTGACACAGTGTTGCCTGGAGACCCAAATTACATTCTATATTAGTTTCCTATTATTGCTCTGAAAAATTACCACAAATTTAGTGGCTCGAAAAGTACCAACTTACTCTCTTACAGCTCTGGAAGCCAGAAATCAGAAGTTAATTTCACTGAGCCAAAGTCAAGGTGTCATGAGGGTTAGTCCCCTCTGGAAGATCCCTTGACTTGCCTTTTCTAGCTTCTGGGGGCTGCCTGCATCCCTTAGCTCATGGGCCTGCCCAGATAACCTCATATCAAAGTCTTAAACTTAATGGTACTGCAAAGTCCCCTTTGCGATGTAAGGTAACATTCACAGATTCTGGGGACCAGGACACAGACATCTTGGGAAGTCATTATTCTGCTGACCACAGACTCATGCTGCTAATTTGTGTTAATCATTTTGGCCAAGTGGCAACAGAGCTCCTCTTGAAAAAGGGGGCATATTATTTTACCGACCAAAGTCTCTGCAAGCCATCTAGGCCTTTCTACTTGCCACCTATCATGTGAGGGAAAGGCTGTTTATACTTCTTCAGGCTCCTGAACCAGCTCCTCTACCTCCTTCTCCCACCCCCAAACCTGGCGTGTCCACATCCAGACTAAGCAGGGAACAGCCTGGGGCCCTGGAATTCACCTGAGCCAGACTGCCCCAACAGGAGCAGGTGTTAGTATTCAGGACATGGTGTGAAACTCACCTGCCTCAGCCTTAAGGCTATGTGGCTGCTGGTCAAAGGAGGGGTTCATGGAGTCTGCTAGGAATAAATCACATGCAACAAAGTTCCTAACTGGCCACCAGCCAGAGAATGGATGTGCTACCTGCAAGTCCCCCACGTGTATTTGGGGCCTCATGAAGTGGGGGCTCAGATTGGGATAAGCAGTTATAGGTAAGGCTGGTGGTGACCCTCTCTTGGAAAGGCTTTCCCCCTTGACTCATTTTCTACTCCCTCCCAATACACAGCACTCTCACAAAAATCCTTTGTATTCTGTTTAATCAATTTTTCAAATTTCTTCACACTTTAGCTTCATTACCTGAAAAAAGGACCCAAAACCACCTACCTTTCATTGCTAAGCATGGAATGTTTTTTATCCCCAAGGAGTGCAATGCATCACAGGAGTAAATCTGAATAAGATATGCGCTTTAGTATGGATTTAACACAGGCTAGCTGGGTAATCTCAGGGAAGCAACTTAATCTTTCTGACCTACAGTCTTATTGGTAATATGTGTTGTAACAATTATTGTATGACACAATAAACATAAAAGCATTCAGTACAGTGTCTGGCCCAAGAGAGGCACTCAGTAAGTGACAGCTGTCAAGATTATTAAGATCAAGTCTCCTACCCATGCTTAAAAGTTGAGAGAAGAGCATTCCAAGAAAATGGGAACTTCTGATAAATTGAGTAAGGTTTGTTCAAAAACAAATATTTTTGACTACTCTTCTGGAAGCAAGATAAAGAAAAAAAAAAGTGATTGAATTTGGCAACATGGATGTGTTTGGTGATCTTGATGAGCAAAGTCAATGGAGCTGGCAGATCAGGAAGCATATCAGTGTGAATTTGAGTGGAAAGTGTGCAGATAAATCTTTTGTGAAGTTTGGCTATGAAAGGTTGGAAAATAGGATGGTGGCTGGAGGGAGTGTGGGGTCAAAGGAAGGTTTCTATAGAAGGGACTAGCAGATGAGAATACTCTCAAGTGACTCCAAGAAGAGGAAGTTACAGGAGGAAGGAGTAAGCGAAGGTGAGGAAAAATGCTTATCAGTGCAGGAAGAAGGATGCTGCCTCCATCATGACAGGAGAGGAGATGTGGAAGATGAGTCCAGAGACAGGAAGACGGAGAAGATAAGGGAGGCATTGCTTACTGGCTCCCATGAGTACACTGTGATGTCATTAAATGTGTGGGGCGAGAAAGGGTGGGAATTTTGAAGAAAGAGTGGAAAAACATCCAACTAGAGAAACGCCACAGGACGATCCAGCTGCATTGAGTGCAGGTGATGCTTATTGTTCTAAAATGTAGGTTTTATTATTATTCAGGTATTGCAAGGCCAATAGATGAGAAAACAGATGCCATTGAAAACACAGTTTATTATATTCACAGATCCCAACAGGAGGGGGCACACAAGGTCAATCAGGAGGTCAAGGGAGAGGGGGAAAGATGAGCAAGAGCCTTTCTTGTGGTTTCCATGGGAAGGAAGAGGAGAGGCAGGGTAAGCAGGTTTAGGACTGGCTAGTTTGAATAAATTTCAGTGGGCCCTGGGAAGTGGGAATTGGGAATCCTGGGAATCATCCCTGGTTGTCTGGTGTCTGGCACTGGGGTGATTAGGGCAAGGGAATAGTGGCCCTGAAAGTGAGGGGTCCTGGCAAAGGAGGGTGTGGGGGTGGACTCTGGGTGATTGGTTTGCATATGAAAAGCAGATCTCAGGCCAGCCCATTGCTATCTGTAGGAATTAGTTAGCTTGGGAGGGGCAGTCCCTCCACGGTCAGCAAAGCCCCAAGATGTAAAAGCATCAGAGAAACTAGAAAAATATGGTTACTGGACTTATGAATAGTCTCCAACACAAAGGTCCCGCCCGTGGCCTTTGCCCAGACAACTCCAGGAGCCACCCAGAGCCTCCATTTTAATGTTTTGGATATCTTTTAGATCTTTTAGATAATCTTTTAGATAATCTTAAAGATACCTGGATGTGGGTTTAGACAGGGCCTCATTTGCACCAACCAGAAATGATATTCCCAATCCAAAATGGAGAAAAAGATTATTTTCTTCTTAAGCAATAGGAGGAAAAAAAAAAAAAGGAAAGGACACAAACAAACTGCCAGTTTAGAAAAGAATAAATAACCAACAAATGAAGAGACAATGACTTCTCCTTTCACTGAAGAATTGCAAAAGTAAATAATGAGATTTCTCACTTATTTTTTTGACAAAGATAGAAGAAAGTGTACAATGTTCAGGGTTGGTACTATGGTGGGACCATAAAATAATTTTTAAAAATCTCTCTGGGGTGCTGTTTGGGAAGAAGTATCAAAATTCGTAAAACTGCACCACTTCTTTGACCCAGAAATTTCACTCCTACAAAATTATCCTGTGGAGATGAGTGCACAGTGCTGATGGTTACCCTGCCACTAAATGAGACAGGATGAAAAAGATCCTGAAAAAGTACATGCAGTGGGTCATTGTTCTATTTCCTACTCAGCCCAAGTTCACACATATTCAATTTTTCTCAGTGGGACTGACTCTTAAGACTGAACTGTCATCTACATGGGCCTGGGTCAGGAGTCATGGAGTCGAGCCCGGGCTCTCCCTTTTCCTACCCCTGTGACTGTCCATCAGCAAAGCAGCATTGGCAGTGACTGCCGCGGGTAGAATTGTTACTACATGTCTGTCCTTACATCTTCTCCTCTAATCACCATAACTACTCTAGGAGATGGGCACTTTACCTTTACAGACAATAAAAATGACCTCAGAAAGATTAAGAAATGAGCCCTCTGGCACACTATAAATGGCTGATCAAGAGCCAGAACAACTGACTCAAAAGTCAGTCTACCCAGTCACGAAGTTATCCACCTCCCAAGGGGCCTGTCCTCATGGGAACTCAGAATCTTTGTTTCACAGAGTGGGTCTGGTGCAGTGATGTCTGAATTGTCTTCTGGCTCTGACCTTCAAGTATTTTCAGCTCCTCTCCTGCCATGCCTAGACCATCGAAGACCTTGCTGAGCCCGTGAGGATGGAGTGTGCTTCTAAAGGGTGCCTTCTCCAGGGTAGGGAACCCAAATGGCCACAGGTACATGTCCTAATGGGGACAATAAACACCCCTTTTTTAGGTCTTCTGGGTCACTCAGTAGGTTGGGCATTTGACTCTTGATTTTGGCTCAGGTCATGAACCCAGGGTCGTGGGAACCAGCCCCATGTCGGGCTCTTTCTGAGCATGGAGCCTGCTTAGGATTTTCTCTCCCCAACCATCCACTCTCTGTCCTGCCTCCTCTCTCAAATAAAACAAAAACAAAAACAAAAACACCTCTTTTCTTCCCAGGACAGCCTGGCTTGGGATACTGGCCTCTGCTTGGCTCCTTGAGTCCACCTTGTCCTTCTCATTGAGCAAGAAAAAGCCTAGTACCTTGGCACTGCTTTTCCAGTTAATTTCTAACTCAGGAATCTCTTTATGTCAAAAGGTGCAAAACAGAGGCCTTGTATTTGCAGGCACAAGTTTGACCCCCAATGTCAATCATTTGGGGTGTCTACATATTAGGAAAAAGAACAACAACCTGGCAGCCTACGAAAGGAAAAAACTGTGCCCAAAGGGGAAAATATTCCACCCTCAAGAAAACAATCTCAAGAAACAGAACCAGAGGATAATTGGAGGAAAGACTGCCAGCCAGGGGTAGATGTATATATAGTAGGCACATACTTGTAAACAGATTAATTCTACCTTTCTGGCTTCAGGTAAGGCTATCTACAGCTCTCTCTTCTTCTAGCCACTTCTTCCCACCTACCTGTCTTCTAATTCCCATTCTGCTTGGGAGAAGGGAGAAGAAAATCAAAAGATTAGACACTAAGGTCAGACCTAGAGTGAGTCCTTCCTCTGTTGATAATTGGCTTCATTATCTCTGGTTGGCCAGTCTCCCTCTCTTTGAGGCTGTGCTCTGTGCTTTTCTAATAACAATGACTACTATTTCTTCACTCATTCAATGCATGTTAGTTAAGTGTCTGCTATGTACCAGGCACTGGGAATATAGCAGTGAACAATAGCATTGGCTCTGTGCTAGGTCCTGCTTTGAATATATCATCTTAGTTAATACCCATGACAATATGCAGTCAGTTATTACCCACCACAGTGTTTTCAAAGTATAGATCACAACCCATTAGTGGATCATGAAATAATTTGTGGATTATATCCAAAATCTTCTTTTAACTAAATACTATAGACAATGTCAACAAGCAACATACACAGTAACGATAAGAATTTTTTTTATAAAACTTCTAGTGTGTGTGTGTGTGTGTGTGTGTGTGTGTGTGTGTGCACGCGCGCAGGCACATACACAAGCAACTGCACCAATTTAACTTTTTATAACATTTTTTAAAATATATTTTTGTGAGACAGAGCGTGAGCAGTGGAGGCGCAGAGAGAGAAGGAGACACAGAATCTGAAGCAGGATCCAGGCTCTAAGCTGTCAGCACAGAGCGTGACATGGGGATCGAACTCACAAACTGTGAGATCATGACCTGAGCTGAAGTCAGATGCTTAACTGACTGAGCCACCCAGGCGCCCCAACAACTGTACCAATTTATGGCAAAAAATATTTTCTTTATAGCAGATCCTAGTCATAAACGCTTGGAAAATACCACTCTAGAACACAAGTTCTTTGATCACAGGGACTTCAGACTAAGCCTGGCACATCACAGGCACTCAGTTTGTGGAAGCAATGATCCATATCTCATAGATGAGAAAACAAATTCTTCCCGAAATGAAATACCTTGCCGAAAGTCACACTGTTAGTGGTTGGTAAAACAGGGATTTGGATCCCTATTACAGGCTCCAAGTCCCGCACATTTAACCACCTTGCTACCCTACTTTGCTGCTGGAAAAATTAGGGTAGTATTAGTAGTATCCACCTAGGATTATTTCACCAATTGAGTGAAATAATAAGTGACTGCTCTGGAAACATTAAAATCCATTGTGAGGGTTAATCGCCTCTCGAGTTTCTTATCTCAAGCTATTTCTTTGTGATATGTGAGTTGCATGAAGTCAGGGATCTTGCCTATCCTGTTCATTGTTTTCTTTGGTGTGTAGCTCCCTGTTTGGCACAAGGTAGCTACTCAATAAATGTTTGTTGAATAAATAAATGGATCTGGGCAAGCTGAAAGTTTCCCAGCAGGGATCAGCAGTTGGCTGTTAAAACCCAAAGCTGCCTCCTATGATGGTGAGTCCAGAACATTCTACCCTATCTTGCTGCCTCCTGTTCCAAATGAGACTCAGTTCTTCCAGATGCACTGAGACTTGGGGAGCAGAGGATGGCATGCGGGTGGGAGTAAGGGTGGGGTCACAGATGAGAAAACCACCAAAGCAAGGGCCACAGCACTGCACACTTTTTGTAGTTCATATAAATGGCATCTTCTGGAGCTGTGCAGTGCACAACCAAAGCACTCCTCCCAACTGTGGGGAGGGGAGTTAGATCATGCATTTATCCCATCCATCTCTGTTCACAGGACTCCAGGCATCAGAGACTGGGAGGAAAACCCAGGGGGTCAACCTGTCCTTGTTTTTGGGCAGGTCTTCCCCAGATCAGAAGTAGCTGTGAAGAGCAGAAGGAATGGGGCGGCTTTCTTCTCTGACCCTGATGCGGATGGTAGTGGTGGTAACCTCTTGGGTCATAACAGCTGTCACCATTGAAACCTCAGAAGCAAGTAAGTGTGTGTGTGTGTGTGTGTGTGTGTGTGTGTGTGTAGGGAACAATGCCACTGTTAGCAGAGGAGGTCATGCTCTCTCTCCTGTCATGATTGGAATTTGATTTATTCTAAATACATTTTGATACTTTAATGTATATAGCACTCAGATGGGAATTTTGCTAAAATGCAGGCTCTGATTCAGTGGGTTCTGGGTAGGGCCTGAAATTCAGCGTTTCTGACAAGCTCTCAGGTGATGCTAATGCTGTGGTTCTTAGATCACACACTGAGATGCAAGAGTCTGGAATACCACTAAGGTCCCCTGCCACTTTACTGGAAAGTCAGGAACATACTTAACCACACAGGGGGTTTGAAACACCTAAGTGGCTCCCAAATACCTCCCCTTGCATTCTTAAGAGGTCATTCCATTGGGTCTTACATCACCCTCATCTAGCTTTCAGCTTCTCCATGGAAAAGGGAGCTGGGCACCACCCATGAGCTGGAGTACTCGAGGGCACAGTAAATGCCATTTCAGTGTCCTGGTTAAGAGCATATACTCTGTGGTCCTGCCACCTGGGTTTGTGTCCTGGCTTTTACCAACAGAGCACATGGCTTAAACCCTCTGAACCTCAGTTTGCTCATCTTTAAAATAAGGGTAAACACAGAAGCAATCCCCTAGGGGCCATTGGGGAGGATTCAATGAGATAATGAGTGAAAAGCACACATCCCAATTTAAGTGCTTAATAAACAACAGCTCATTATCTTTATGGCTTTTATTGTCATGGAGGATGTCACACAAAGTGTGACTGCCCCTGTCAGGGAGAGTTGGGGAAGTCTTCAGGGAGGAGGCAGGGAAGATCTGAGCAAAAGGCATTAAATGTTCAAAAGTGGGGAAGGGGTGACAGGGTCACCTAAATCCTACCAAAGTGTCAAGAACTCTGTATTATTCCTCTGGATGTAGAAACATGGATATTTTAAAAGAAGACACAGTTTGAAAGCAATGCTTAACACAGAAGAATGAACAGTGGAATCATAAGGGGAGTTTTGTTTATTTGTTTAGGAGGGAATCCTCCAGGGACCAAGTCTAAAGAACATGGTACCCAAAGGGATATAGGAGGACTCTCTTGGTCACCACTGGTCCAGCTGTCCCTACTCTGAGGCTGGGCTCTTCTGTCCGCAGTAAGCTGCTCTGAATGTCACAGCAATGCCACCTGCCTGGACGAAGGGGTTGCCACAACCTGCTCCTGCCAGGTGGGTTTCACCGGCGACGGCCTTATGTGCGTGGACCTGGACGAATGTGCCATTTCTGGGGCACACAACTGCTCCGAGGACAGCATCTGTGTGAACATGCTGGGCTCCTACTTGTGCACCTGCCCTGACGGCTTCCGCCTGATGCCTGGGCTGGGTTGCACCGACGTGGACGAGTGTGCTGAGCCGGGACTCAGCCGCTGCCACGCCCTGGCCACCTGCATCAACCACAAAGGCAACTACTCATGCGTGTGCCCTGCTGGCTACTGGGGTGATGGGTGGCACTGTGAGTGTTCCCCAGGCTCCTGCGGGCCAGGACTGGACTGCGTGCCTGAGGGCGACACGCTTGTGTGCATGGACCCATGCCAGGTGCACCACATCCTGGATGAGTACTGGCGCAGCTCTGAGTACGGGGCAGGCTACACCTGTGACTCAGGCCTGAGCGGCTGGTACCGCTTTGTGGGGCAGGGCGGCGTGCGCCTGGCCGAGACCTGCGTGCCGGTCCTGAGCTGCAATACAGCTGCGCCCATGTGGCTCAACGGCACACACCCGTCCAGTGATGAGGGCATCGTGAGCCGCACGGCCTGCGCCCACTGGAGGGGCCACTGCTGCCTGTGGGACGCACCTGTCCAAGTGAAGGCCTGTGCTGGCTACTACGTCTACAACCTGACCGCGCCCCCCGAGTGCTATCTGGCCTACTGCACAGGTAAGTGGGCGTCTTCCCCCCACCCCCACCTCCACTCCAGGCCTGGGTGGGCACCACAGGAGCCTGGGGAGCATCCCTGCTGACTGTCTGTGTCTGTGACTCTGCAGACCCCAGCTCTGTGGTGGGGACGTGTGAGGAGTGCAGTATAGACGAGGACTGCAAAACGGATGATGGCACATGGAGCTGCCAGTGCAAACAGGACTTCAACATCACTGGTGAGGCCAGTGGGAGGAGGCAAGGGGTTGAGAAATGTCAGCAACTGGGGGAGGGACATAGTCCTATGTGATACATATCATCCAATTTGAGTGAAAAGAAGGTCCAGTAATATCTATTAAAACCAGCAGAAGCTCTCTAGGCTCCTGGTCTCATTTTAGTTGGCCCCAAAGCTCCCAGAGCTTGAGGGACCTCCTTACCCCCACCTTCTTTCTGAGGCTCCCACACCACAGCAGGACAGGGGAAGCTGCTACCTGTTGGCCAAAGACTACCTAAGCCAAAGTTCTGCAGCCCAAGAACACAGGACTGTTGACCAGCCTGCGGTTTCTTCCACTGACCCCTGGAAGACCCATAGCAGGGCTCTGGCCATCTCTGAGCCTCAGATTCCCCATACGTACAATGATTGAAGCAGGAAAGTATCTCCCAAACTTCAGTCATGATTTTAGTCACATCCAAGTTCCAATTTTACAATTTTTCTTTATGCAAGTACTAGCTTATACTGGGGTTTTTATTAGTAACTTGTTTTTCTTTAAATTGATTGAATCCTTCTTCTTTGAAATAAACTTGGGACATTGATGGTCACTACTGCATCTATCTGTGGCAAGTAACACCTTCGATAGAAGGTAACAGTAAAAATGAATACAAGAAAAGAAAATTATTAAATTCTAGCAGCTGTGTAATACTTCAATTTTAAAGTAAAAAAAAAAAAAAATCCAGCTAGATGTTATTTTGTTCCCCAAACACTTAGCCTGATATCTGCACTCTGTTGTTTTGAAAGGGAAATTAGTAAGTGCAGAGCATTAAAAACATTAGTAACTAGTGAGGACTATCTCTTTGATACAGAAAGGATGGAAAGATACTATAATTAATGTGTTGTTTTGTTTTGTCTTACTGAGATTCAATGTATTTAATGCTGGGGGGTGAATGGATCAAAACACATAGAGGGTTAACAAGGGGCTGATGGATGGCCATTGAATCCACCCAGAGATACTGAGTCCAATCTTGTGTCTCAGTCCCTCTGATAGGGAAGACCACAGCAAGAACAGACAGAGGCTAATCTGAGTGCCCTCCAGGTGGTGGATAGCCCAACCAACTGGGCCCAGGGCCTGGAGATGTGGTGGACCCCGAATTGTGGTCACTGGCTTCCAATCCCACCTTCCCTGCCTATTTCAGATCTCTCCCACCTGGAGCGCAGGCTGGAGTGTGGGGCCAATGACATCAAGGTGTCCCTGAGCAAGTGCCAGCTGAAGAGCCTGGGCTTTGAGAAAGTTTTCATGTACCTGCGTGACAGCCAGTGCTCAGGCTTCATTGAGAGGGGAGACCGGGACTGGATATCTGTGGTGACCCCAGCCAGGGATGGCCCCTGTGGGACAGTGATGACGGTATGTGCTGGTCAGTGTGAGACAGGGTGAGAGCACTGCCTGGTTCAAGCCCTAGCTTTATCATTTCCCAGTTGTATGAGCCTGGCTGTGCCTCAGTTTCCTCAACCATAAAATGGGATAATAGTACCTACTTCATAGGATTTTTAAGAGGATTAAATGAGTTATTGTATGTGAAGTGATTAGGACAGTGACTGGCACAGTGTAAGTGCTTAATAAATGTTAGCTTCAAATAAAGAGAATGATCCTGATGACAGTTCCCCATTTTACAGATGGGAACAGAAGGGCCTCTACAGGAAAGAAATTCTTCTCAGCCAGTAGGTATTGGCACTGGGCTCAGAAGCAGGTCTGTCTATCTTGGGTGATCCTGGGAGGCAAGGTCTGCACCACTGGTGTCTAGAGAACCAGGACTTCACCTACAGAAACCTCCTCAAAAGGGACCCAGAGGTCAATGTTTGAGTGAACACTGCTTCCCCAACTCCCTCATCCCCTGGAAAGAAAAGGAAAGAAGACAAAAGAAAGGAAGAAGGAAGTTGTCATTTGCTGCATGTAGCGTTTAAAATTCCAGCATTAACAATGAGTCAGGACATGGTTTTTAGTCTTTTTAGTGTATGAGAGAGGAAACATGGCCTAAGTGGAAGAGCCCAGGCTTATTAGATCCCACGTCTTGTGGGCAAGTTACTCAGAGTTAGTCGGTTTCTATGAAGCCCCATCTCCTCATCATGAGGCAGGAGATAGTAGAGCTTAGGGTCATTGAAGGGGCCAATACAGTGATGCCGGAGGAACATTTCGCTCAGGACCTAGCACGTGATGCATGCTCATAGATGGCTGCTGTTGTTATAACTTTTGATTATGACAGCTGGGAGGACAGCTCACAGGTAGCTAGAGAAACCCATTTGGTTTTGAATCCTACTCAGATTCTCATGCCCCTTTCTCCCACTCCCACCCCCCAACACAGAGGAATGAAACCCATGCCACGTACAGCAACACCCTCTACCTGGCAGATGAGATCGTCATCCGTGACCTCAACATCAAAATCAACTTTGCGTGCTCCTACCCTCTGGACATGAAAGTCAGCTTGAAGACCTCCCTGCAGCCAATGGTCAGGTGTGGCCAGAGAGGGTCCCCGGTGTCCCTGGCTGGCTCCACCCCACGACCCCTTAACCACCAGGTCCTCAGTTTCCCTGTCAACTGCCAGCCATAAGGAGCTGGGTGGGGGTACTGGGAGCCAGCATTCCCAATGGAATACAGCCCAACTGGGAATACTGGAGCCCAGATTCAAATCCAGGCTCTGTCACATACTAACAAGATGGCTTTGGAAATTGATAGCCCCACCCTGGGTGATGGTCTTCAGTGAAATGGACTTAGCAGTACTTTATTAGAAGCACAATAGTGCTTTGCATATGTAAATCAAATATTAGGGCCTCTGGCTTATCAGAGGGGCAGGGTGGTTGGACCAGACGGAAGGAGAGAGGGCTCCTGGTCCAGACCTGCTATTTATATGATATATAAATCATATGCCATATTTGAATCTCTGTTTCCTTCCTTCTCTGTACAAAGAAGGAGTTGACTAAAGAGGGATTTAAAATTATGCCTCTTGGGGTTTCAGGGTCTTTAAGGAAGTACCTTTGGGGATGCCTACAAGGTGAACCAGAGACGTTCCACCTATAATGGGTGCCACATGTGGTTTTATTATTTAAAAAAATAATGAAAGGATCCTGTTGCCAAACAAAACTGAAAATCTCTGAGTAGGATGACTCACAAGCCAATGATGCTGATGTTGGAAAAATTACAGTTGTAATTAGAACAAGCATTTATCAAGAGCTGACTATATGTCAGGCATTGTGCTAACAGCTCTACAGGAAATCTCAGTGAAATCTTAGAGCACCTTAAGAGGTATAGGTATTACTATTATTATTATTCCCATTATACAGATGTGGAAATTGAGGCTCAGAGAAGGTTGAGGAACTTGTCCGAAAGTAGAGTTTAGTAAGTGACAGAGCTGGGATTCAAACCCAGGCCATCAGGCCCAGAGTCCCCACTCTACCATGGCCTTAATTATGAAGCTCACCCATGGTTACATGCTCTTTGGGCACTAGGCACTGATGAGGGTGCCTGGCTTACTTGGGGGAAGAAGGTTGCTCATTGTCTGCCTTTGGATGGGTCATCATCTGGTCAAGCAGTTCACTGAAGCAATGTGGTGGCCATGTCTCAGCCTGACAGACTTCAGGGAGCAAAACATCTGTGTGCAGATGTGTCTCTGCTTTGAGCTGGGAATCTTGCCTTACTCCAAATTTGAGTCCAAGCCAACAACCCACTTCTCACTTATAACATGGACTTCTGCATTACTGCGTTTTTATCATACACCTTGTTTCTAGGGTATCAGTCTTACAATGTCCTTTATTGGCTCATCCTGTGAAGTCTACATCAGTGTAGCTATTTTCAGTGTGGTTTATTTGTAACCACAAATAAATTTACAAATTTACAAAACCCCTGTCTTCTGCTGTAGATAGAACCAGAACTCTGACTTAGGCCTGTAGGACTCATAGTCTCCCTTTTAACGGTTCCAGGTTGAGACCAAAGAAGAAATGTAGGTGACTCCCTTGAGAATTTGTTTATTGCACTTCTTAAAGGCAAGGGCTACCATGTGAGGGGGGTAGACATGTTACAAAAAATGTGATCATGGATCAGCAGCAACAGCAACATGTGGGAGCTGGTTAAAAATGTAGAACCTTCAGCCCGACCCAAACCTACCAAACCAGAACCTGCATTTTAACAAGATCCTCAGGTGACCCATGTCTGCTCATTGCAGTTTGCAACCATTGCAGTGATGGTGGCTTCCAGTCCTACTGCTGGATAAAAATGCAGAGAGCTACCAGGGACTGCCCAGGACTACAGACCAGAAAGGGTGGGCCATGTGTTGCTGTTCTCAGATCTGGTTTTCTCACCAGCCCCTCTCTCCCTGTAGCACCCTAAACATCAGCGTGGGTGGGACAGGCATGTTCACCGTGCGGATGGCACTCTTCCAGAGCCCTGCCTACACACAGCCCTACCAAGGCTCCTCCGTGACCCTGGCCACAGAGGCCTTTCTTTACGTGGGCACCATGCTGGATGGGGGTGACTTGTCCCGGTTTGCACTGCTGATGACCAACTGCTATGCCACACCCAGCGGCAATGCCACAGACCCCTTGAGGTACTTCATCATCCAGGACAGGTGAGGCTCCTGGATGGAATTCCAGGGCAGAACGGGGCAATCTCTGGATTGGGATTTGGGGAAAAGTACATCTTTATATTTGTTCACCTCTAGCTGAAAATCTAACATTACCATCCACTATGAACATAGGCAACAAATCATGAAAGTATTAGCAGGACATTTGCACATGTTAATACTTTTCAGTTACTAAAATATTACAGTTTCTACTAGAAATTATTTAATTATCAGTATGTATTTATATATAATAGATATGTAAAAGGGCACCTGGATGGCTCAGTCGGTTAAGCATCCTGACCAGCTCAGGTCATGATCTCACAGTTCCTGAGTTTGAGCCCCACGTGGGGCTCTGTGCTGACAGCTCAGAGCCGGGAGCCTGCTTTGGATTCTGTGTCTCCCTTTCTCTCTGCCCCTCCCCCACTCACATTCTGTTTCTCAAAAATAAATAAAAAATAAACGTTAAAAAATTGTTATAATAGATATGTAAATATATAATATATATATCAAATATTTTAATATTTTGAGAACTACACTTCAATTTAACTGGTTTCCTTTATAATCTTAGGTACTTTATGTGTTTAAAACATTATTTTTGAGGAGGGATGCATGGGCTTTACCAGAAGGCTGGAGGTGTCCAGGACTCAAGAAAAGGTTAAGAAACCTGACTGAAAGGTGCACCCACCCAAGGCAGGAGACAAGCAAGCAGGACTTGGCTGGGAGGAGTGCACTGGAGACAGTTAATCAAGGGCCAGTTGTAAAAGGGAGGACACACAAGTGCTGCTTTTTACTCCAGAGGCATTGGAGAACCATGGGCCACACTGTGAGAAAGTAATTCACACTGTCATTCAAAATGGAACAGATGTTTCTGGAAGCTTACTGTGTACCAGGCTCTGTGGATAACACAGTGCATAGAACAGACAAACCTCTATGCCCTCATACAGCTGATATTCCAAGGGGTGGGGGGAGACCAATAATTAACCAAGATGAAATCCATAGCATGTCAGTGGTAATGGAGCTACAGGAAAAACCCAAAGCAGGAAAAGGGGAGAGGCATTTGCAATTTTAGTAGCACAGTCAGGAAGACAGTGACCTATTCCTGTTTCAGTTCTTAGAATGTGTCTAATTACATCAAGGGAAAAGTCTCAGTTGGGTGCTCATCTGACATTTACACTTCTCTGTTATTTGCTAATCCCCTTTGCAGCAGAAAGAAAGCAGAAGTCTGTTTTAGGGCCTTTAGCTGTGACAGTAGCTAACTAAAATTTAATAGCACTGTTTTACTTTGTATTTATCTGTAAATGGTCATGTTTTGCTTATGGCAAGCGATACTGGTTTGCCATTTGTGGTCAGGATCTGAAGATTCTTCTGAAAAAACTGATGTATTCCAATAAAAATTTACATGTATTTGATGAAAATAGTAAGTAGATAATAATACAGATGTTGGGAAACACAGGAAAACATACATGAAGGTGGTTTCTAGGTAAGGCAAAAAAAAATTGGGAAAGGGTTGGCATGATCTTGATTGGGCCATCATGGAGACTTGGGTTCACATCTTGGCTTTGCTGTTTCTTTGTCCAGAGACACAAGCCATCTCATCTGTCTGACTATTCATGTTCTCATATATGAAATGAGCATATGTGCAGTTGAATATGTACGCTGTGGAACACTTGGAAAGTTTTGAAAAAGAAGCAGGAAGAAATGCTGGATGTGCCTTTGTTTTTCTGTCTGGGCATGTGTGGGAGCTGGATTGGGGACCACCAGTCTGAGAGAGATGTCAAACATCTCAGGATGTGTAAGGAGGAGCCGGCTGGGGAGACAGTAAGAGGGGCTGGATGCCCTGCTCAGGTTGTATGTATGGGTCTTTCAGGCAGTGGGTCCCCTTAACCTCAGGGCCTTTATTTTGCCAAGTGGAGTGTGCACTTTTGCAATCAGATCTGAATTGTGGGGGACACAAAGCAAAGAGGTCCCTTCTCAGTTCTTCCTCTGTGCAATCAGCATTCAGCCCCTCTCCTAAATCAATTCTGAGCAAATCATGTAAAATAGCAGAGAAGATGCCCAATTTGTCTGCCCATGTGTCCTGATCCAGCCCAGCACATACATGAGTCATTGCAGGTGCAGTTTTGAGTTCAGGTGCCATTGTGTGCATTTACAGATGGGCACACACACATACACACACACTCCCATTTGGTCATTGCCCCTCAGGACTTGGAAGTTGCCCACTGTTATAGTTAGAGCCACCTACATAAAAGATAGCAAAGGAATGGTAGCTAAGGATCCTGAATGTCATTTCCTAGGAAACCAAGCTGACTTCATTACATAGTTTCAACTCTGTGTTGACCACAGTTTTACTTCACCGTCATATATATGTAGCATCTACTATGTGTCATATACTATAGTGAGCACTTTGAAAAGTTAACTGGCTTAATTTTCACAGCTATCTTATGAAATGGGTTACAAATAGTACTCCCTGTATACAGACTGGGAGACTGGGACACAGAAAGATTAAGTTGCTCAAGGACACACAGCAAATAATAGGGGGAGGAGTGAGAGTTGAACCCAGAAGTTTGGCCATAATTGCTTCTCGGCCTTTTGGCTAAGATCAAGTGCAGGAAGTTTGGCCATAGAGTACTTGTTTAACCAACCATGTTTTATGACTTAAATCTCCCAGCTGTCCACGCACTAAGGACTCAACCATCCAGGTGGTGGAGAATGGGGAGTCCCCTCAGGGCCGATTTTCTGTCCAGATGTTCCGTTTTGCTGGGAACTACGACCTGGTCTATCTGCACTGTGAAGTCTATCTGTGCGACACTGTTGATGAAAAATGCAAACCTGTGAGTTGCCTTTTCCTCCCTCAGGCTGCTTGCCATGACCTCCCCCTCGCCCATCTCCAATAACCAAAGACATCTGGCCACAAGGTCTAAAAGAAAATAAACATTTTGGCTGTGTTTCTCTTTTAGTCCAGGAATAGAATGAGCAGTAAGACGGGGTGGGCGTGGCCAGGTAAGAGACCTAAGCTGTTGGGAAATCAGGCGAGATCAGTGCATTGCAACTGGCTGGTAAATGCTCTGGCTTATCTGCAGGCTTGTGTTCTGATAACAGAAGCTGACATTTTAAAGCACCAGGTGCACCTTATCTGTGTTAATTTTTTAATTCTTTGCAGTAACTAAAGGGGAGGAATTTTATTAGTTCCTTATATGAGCCACTCAGAGAACTTTGGTAACTTGCTTAAGATCATATACCTAACAAATGGTAGAGGTGGGGCATGAGCCCAGGTATGCAGATTTCCTGACAACCCCTGCTTTGACCATCCTCAAGCCCCAGACTGAGGCAGGAGGATGCCCTTGTGAGGAGTGGAACCCATTCCCCACGGCAGGACCACATTCAGTCTCCCTCATGGAAGGGTTTCCTTGTTGCCCTCTTCCTGCAGACCTGCTCTGGGACCAGATTCCGCAGCGGGGGCATCATAGACCAAACCCATGTCCTGAACCTGGGTCCCATCACACGGAAAAGTAAGAAAGATACTCCCTCCTCCCATGCTCCTGGTGGGGAATATTCTCTGGAGATGAGGAGGAATGACAGAACTCAACATGTGGATCTTACTATGTTCAGAACTGGAGCAAGTCAATTCTGTGGGGCAAGGTGGACTATAAGCTGCCTTCCTTTTACCAGTTCCGAGTCATGTGTTCTTTCTGTTGCACAAATTTGTTCTTGTGCCTCCTGTGTACTAGGCCCTATACTAGTGGTTGGGGATCCTGTGGTGAGCAAAAGCAGACACAGATCTGGTTCACATGGAACTTAGAGACCACTGGAGCAGACATTATTCAACTGAGGAGGGATTAACTAAGAGGGGTCAGGGAAAAGGGGTGAGGGGAAGGGAATCTCAGGGTACAGAGGGTACAGCATGGGCAAAGGGCCTGTAGTGGGACGTAGCTCAGCCTGCTAGAGGAACTGAGAAAAGGCCGGGCAGGCTGGAAAGAAGAGGATGTTGGTATAGGATAAGCTGATGTAGTGGGGTCCAGACCATGTGGGGACTTACAGTTGTTGCTAAGTTTTGGTGCCTTTCTCCTGAAAGTAGTGGGGAACCCCTGAAAGTTCAAAAGCAGGGAAATGACATGATCAGGCCCGGGTTTTAAAAAGACTACTCTGGCTGCAAGGAGAAGAGCAAATTGAAGGGCTTTCTCTCAGGATTTTTGCCAACTGCATGCCTTCTCCTCACACTGATCCTTCTCTTTCCATCTACAGATGTCCAGGCCGTAGTCTCAAGGGCTGCTTCCAGCAGCCTGGGTAAGTTCAGGTCCCCTTTTCAGGGGACATCCACGAGAACCTTCCTCTGGGGCTTTTATCTATAAGCCCAGGATGTGCTGGAGCACCTGGCCTGGTTGGCTTGAGCTCTGAAGAGGTGACTGCACCTGTGGAAATGCCTGGTCCTGGGGATGTACATATGCACATATATGTATGCTGTCCCCCACTAGTGCACATGTGCACACAGACACAGGCATGCATAGACAGGCACCCCAGAATGTACATCACCCAGACATGTTTGCACACACACAGACACACGCACACCAGGTCACATGCATATATTCATATTTGTACACACAGATGCACAGACAGCTAGAGGTGCACGCATGCATATTTGCAGGTACAGACACACACACAGTTAAACAAACTTATACCTAGTAGACATGCACACACTAGATCTGCATCCTGGGCACTTCCTGAAGCTTTGTGATTTATCTCTAACACTATTTTCAGGATTCACTCAGCAGGTAACAAATATATGTTCAGTGCTACTACATGCCAAAGACAATGCTTAGTCCCAGGATTAACACAATAGACAAACAAGAAACCCTGTTTCTCTGCTTCTCTGATGACAAAGGCCAGGGACAGGTGGCATTTTATGGCCTTTGACTGACTTGTCTGAAAATATGGATGAAAAGTGAATTAATGTAACTGTTGCCCTTCTTGGCTCCTGGTATCTAGATCTGAAGGAGTTGTTACACCAACCTAGTGTTTTACCTGAGCTAGTCCAACCCTGTACCAGTGACCTTGGAGCTGGAGATCTAAGGTGTTCCTAAGAGGCTTCTCCTCTGTGAATATCTCAAGGTTACAAAGGATGCTTGAGTAGGTTGGGCCCTGCACATCAGTGTCCTTTTGAGGGGCTACCAATGCCATTCCTAATGCCAGAGGAAAGACTGTCTTCTTCAATCTGGTCCACCTGAGAGGGCACCTTTCTCTATTTTTCTACTCTGAGTGGCACCTTTCTCTAATTGGATTTCAGAGCAGATCAAGAGAAAGAAGTTTCCTTTTTCTAACTGATCAGCCCAGAGAGGGTATCCTTTCCTAACTGGTCAGTCTAGAGGAGGCACCTAATGTTAGTTTTGCACAAAAACACATCCGTGTTAGCAGCAGCCCTATAATTGCTTTCTTTGCAGGGTTCCTCAAGGTCTGGCTGCCTCTGCTTCTGTTGGCCTCCTTGACCCTGATGTCTCAGTGATAGGCAGCTGGAAACCCTGTGCTCTGCGGCTCTCACTTCCTGATGGCTGTAGGTGATGCAGTTTAGTGCTCCAGCCACAGAAAAGGGAGCTCACACTTCAATCAACCTGCTCCTCTTGCCCTGCCTTTGATCCTTGCTTTTGCAAAACGGCCTGTATCTTTAAATTCTGCCATCTCTCAAAATGGGACTTGTGATGTGTCTGCACATAAGGTCCCATGTCTCTTAAAAAGTGTGGCAAAATAATAATAATTTTAAAAGCTCAGTCTTTGAAGTCATTCATTCATTATTTTTCATTGAGCATCTACTATATGTAGGAACTGGTCATAGTGCCAAGGATCCTGTGGTAAAAAAAACCAGGACTCATGGAGTTCACACCCTGATTGGAGAGACTGGGTTTAACTGGTTCTGCTGTGTAATCTTAGACAAAATACATGATGTGACTGAGCTTCATCCATCCATCTATCCATCCATCCATTTATTCAAGAAATATTTGCTGAGCATCTCCTCTGTGCCAGGCACTTCTGGGGATACAGAACTGAGCAAGTAAAACACAATCCCTCCACTCCTGGAGTTTACAGTCTGGCAAGAAACGGAGTGAACCTAAAAGGTGATTACAAGTGTGGCAGGCATGGTAGAAATGGAAGGTATAACTGGGGGCTGCTGCTGCTGTATAATGGGACCAATAATGATGCCCTCACAGGGTCTATTCAGCTTTGCAAAAACATTTATGTGAGCACCCAGTACGTGCCAGGTGCCATGATGGGAGCTGGGGAAAGACCAGTGAATAGGATAGATGCAGTCCCTGTGTTCAGGAGTCTCACAGTCTTTAGAGGTGATGCACTGACACAGCCTACAGACTTCCTTCCTTCACTGCACTTGTCCCTCTCCATCTAGAAGATGTAGGCCTGTTTACACAGCCACAGCAGCAGCAGCAGTGGAGAGAAGACCCACTACCCCCATTGGCCAGGGAGGCTTCACAAGGCAGGGTCTGGTGGGGTGGGGGGCTCCAGGAGTCTCACTGAAGGCACAACCAGAAATAAAGAGGCTCTTGGGCCCAGGAGACCCAGATATTCCAAGGACTCTGGACTTGAGTGTCAAGTGGGCCAGTAGAAGCCAATGTGATGGGAAATGTCTGCCCTGACACCAGCTGCTTCCTGGAAGTCCAGCTGTGGCTTTTCAGGACAGACCAAGGCCCTGTTGCTTTATTAGAAACTTCTGACCTCAGGGAAAACCACACGTGTGTATCAGCAAACAAGGCTATGGGGACAGTGTATCTTGAGCTAAAAGATCTCACATGCAGGCACACAGACATGCACTGAATCCCCAGGCCTGCTGCCTTTGCAGAAGGGCTTTATGTAGGAGGACTTCAGTGCTGAGCCTGGCCCTGTCTGTGGTCAATCCATGCTTAGTGGAGCCTGGTTGGATCGTGTGCAGATTTACTTTGACTCAGGTACAACCAAACATGAAGAAAAATAAAAATGCCAAAGGCAAGAGCCAGGGAAAAGAAAACACACCAGAATTAATCCTTTCATCCCTCTGCTCCTTTTTTCTTTTCCTTTCTTTTCTTTTTCTTTACTTTGCTGTTGTTTGTTTTTTTTTTTTTTTTTAACAATGAAGGAGCAGACTTCTGTTTATTTATTTTGAGAGAGAAAGAACAAGAGAGCATAGCATGAGCAGGGGAGGGGCAGAAAGAGAATCCCAAGCAGGTTCCACATAGTGTGGAGCCCGATGCAGGGCTCAATCCCAGGACCACAAGACCATTACCTGAGCCAATATCAAGAGTCAGATGCCTAATCAACTAAGTCACCCGGGTGCCCCTACTTTATGTTTTTTTTTTAATCAGTTAGGTATTCAACTGCAACATTCAGTAGATACTTTAAGCATAAATTAAATGCTAGGCACTTTTATAGGCACCACAGTAATAGCAAGTAATCAAAACAGAGTCCTCGCTGGTAAAGAGCTTAAGTTTAAAAGGGGGATACAATTAAACAATAACTACGTGAAATGCCAGTGACATGCACTTTGGTGTAAAAAACAAGGAAAAGAGAATAGAGCTATGGGAGTGTTATTTTATATAGGATGGTCAGGGAAAGTCTCTCTGATAAGCAGAAGCTGAGACAAGAGAATGAACTAGGGGGATATCTGAGGAAGAACATTACAGGCAAGTGCAAAGACTCGATTTTGTGTCTTCTCAACAAGGTTTCACTAAGAGTTGAACAGCCATAAATTTTGAGGCATGATTTGCAGGAGAGGCTCTGAAGCATGCATGTTGTGATTTTTTTTTTTCCATTTGTTTACCCAACAAGTACTTACAAGGTGCTGGTTACAACTGCAAAGACAGAATCCCTGTCCACAAAGATCTTAAAGCCTTCAAGGGAGACAAATAAGTTAGCGGATAATTGAATGGAACTGGAATCATCCCAGACAGGCACAGGGGCAGAGAAGAGAAACACTGGCAAGCCTGTGGTGTTCAGGAGTCTTCCTGGTGAAGGTGGACTTAAATATGTAGTAGGAACAGTATGGGAACAGTATGATCTAGGCAGAGGGAATAGTATATGCAAAGAGCTGGAGGTAGATAAGAGCTCAGAGAGTCACAGATTGGCTGAAGCATAGAATGTGTGGAGAGGAAGCTGTAGACGAGGTAGGAGCTGTGGCCAGCTGTCAGATCCCAGGAAGCAGGAAGTTATAGGAGTGGGGGAAAATGCCAAGATGTGATACTATGGCATTTGGCCGCAGGGGAGGTAACAGAATCAAAGGAGGCGAGAAGAAAGAAGGGAGACCCACTAGGCAGCTATTAAAATCACCCTTATCAGATGATGTTGGCCTGAAGTAGGGTTGGTGAAATGGGGCTGAAGAAGGAAAGACTGATTCAAGAAATATTTGAAAAGTGAATGACAAGTTGTGGTAATTACCAGAAATATGAGCCTGAGGGAGAAAGGAAGGAGCCAGGCAGGTCTCCAGCTTGGGTGACCAGATGCATAGTAGTGTCACTGATTAAGACAGACAATGGGGGCACCTGGGTGGCCCAGGTGGTTAAGTGTCAGATTCTTGGTTTCAGCTCAGGTCACGATCTCACAGTTCATGGGTTCAAGCCCTGCATCCGGCTCTGTGCTGACAGCATAGAGCCTGCTTGGGATACTCTCTCTCCCTCTTTCTCTGCCCACCCCCTGCTTGTTCTCTCTCTCTCTCTCTCTCTCTCTCTCTCTCTCTCTCAAAATAAATAAATTAAACACACAAACTTAAAAAAAATAAGACAGGCAATGCAATGAAAATGGAGAGATCTGAGTGATGGATGAGTTCAGATTTGAGCCTGCTGAGGTGAAAGTGCCTCAAGCACCTCAGCCCAAAGAGAGAGGTCTGGCAGGAGCTGGGTAGAGAGACAGTTATGATTGGAATGGAGGGGTCAGAAGAGGGATGGAGTAAATGACTGTTTTGTGGGCCCAGATGAATTTTGGAACTCTGCATTTGTGGTGGTTGTAAGTTCCATATTTAGGGGATTTTTCTCCAAATGCAAGAGGAGTAAAGAAGGTGGCTTACAGCACCTTTCTTTGCCCAGGTTGGGGTTTTACTGGAAGATGCTACCAATGCCAGGACGTCTGTACTCCCTGCCCCCAATAGCCTTGGCTCCTTAAAGAGTCCCAAAGAAACACAGAAGAGGCAGTGACCATTTGTTCTGCAAAAGCTTTGACTCCCTTATTTAAAAAAATTTTTTTAATGTTTTTATTTATTTTTTTTTAATTTTTTTTTTAACGTTTATTTATTTTTGAGACAGAGAGAGACAGAGCATGAACGGGGGAGGGGCAGAGAGAGAGAGAGACACAGAATCAGAAGCAGGCTCCAAGCTCCGAGCCATCAGCCCAGAGCCCGACGCAGGGCTCAAACTCACGGACTCACAGACTGTGAGATCGTGACCTGAGCTGAAGTCGGACGCTTAACCAACTGAGCCACCCAGGCGCCCCTGTTTTTATTTATTTTTGAGACAGAGAGAGACAAAGCATGAGCAGGGGAGGGGCAGAGAGAGAGGGAGACACAGAATCTGAAGCAGTCTCCAGACATCAGGGCTGAAGCAGGACTCAAACTCACAGACTGTGAGATCATGACATGAGCTGAAGTCAGACGCTTAACTGACTGAGTCACCCAAGCACCCCTTGACTCCTTATTAATGCCACAATACCATGCCACAAAAGCCGGGTCCAAGCCTAATGCTTCAAAGTCCAAGATCTATGGCTTCCTCTCCCTTCCATACCTTCCAATCTCTAGCGTAGCCCACATATCAGAAGGGATTGGAGAAGAGGTGATTCTGACACTCATTTTGCCTTGGGGCCTTATCTGTCCTTTGATATTCCGTAATTCACCATCCCCAAATTGGCCCTTCCCAGACTCTTCAACACTGAGTATCTAAAAGTGTATAAAGTCTATGGGCCAAAAATTGGAAACACCCATTCCCCACTTCCTTATTTATTCCCTTGCTCTAACTGGCCCTGAGTGGAATGGCATCCAGACAGAAGCAGAAGTGTTTTAAGGTGATTAGCTAAGAACACAAGGTACAATTGGAAATCCATTGTGCAAACAAGTGCTGTTTGGTTACTCTCACTTCCCTTTGGGTATTAAGCTCCCTTTTGATTAGTGTTTGGTTTCTGGTAATAAATATGGCACCAGCTTCATTGGTTTATTTGGGGGGTTGGGGAGCACATACGCTTCTTCCACTATTTTCTGTGGTAAATCACTTATCTTACCTACATACACCCAACAAGATCAATGTATACCTGGGAGATTAACTCCAGTCCTACCTCAGCACCAATCACAGATAGCCACGTGGGTGGGGAAATACAATAAAAGGATGGTCCACAGTAGGCTTTCCCAGAGCTGGACAGACGAGGGCCACCCTGTGTTCTTACCCCAAGGTAAGTCCTACTTCAAGACCCAGCAGGCTTTCTCCTGATTTGGTAGGCGCTCCCCTATCATCTCTGACCCACTGGATGTGCTAGGGTTGTTTATTTCTGGCAACTTTCAGAAACAGCAAGGACTTTGGATCCTGGCCCTATCAAGTATTCCAGATATCACTCTGTGTCCAACTCAACCACAATTCCAGCTACCTGCTGGCTACTCCAGGTCTACAGATGCCTCCTGCCTCCTCACCCTGCCCGTCCTCCAGGAACGTAGGCCCCTACTTGGGATCTCATCCCTAAGAACTGCCAGACCTGCGTGCTCTCTAACATATTCATGATATCCCTTCCAGAAACAGATCTCTAGCTTCAACCTGAGTCTTCCAGAGGCTTTAAGAAGTCATCAGAAATTTGTCCATCCGAGCAAAGTTTTCCAGAAAAGGGAATGTTGCTAATTTGAATGTTGGCAGGCTCTTCATAGCTCTTTGTTTCTGCCCTCCCTCCCCCCCATTTACTTTTTCATTTACTGCTCAGACCTTTAGTGAGCCCCCTTGTGTGTCAGACACTGTGCTAGGAGCAAGCTATGTGGGGCTCAGTCTGACATGGTCCCACACTCACAGAAACCTACACGTATATAGGGTGCTTCAGGAGTCTCTTAGCACAGCACCTGATACACAGAACTAAGAAAGCAGCTGCTACTTTTGTCTGTAGATACTCACAGCACTTTAACTTTCTCCTCCATCCAGTCTTCCAGAGTCTCTACCTGTACCTGAGCAAGAACCAACCTGGGGCATTCTAGGACGTCCTACAGCACCGGCCACCTCTAAGCTTGCCTTTGGTTCTCTTGATGCCAACCTCATCCCTTTGGCAAGCCACCTACTCTCATTACCCCCACCTCCTTTCTGCAAGTCACGCCTGCTTTAAAACAACACAGTCCTTCATGAAGGAAGTCATAGGTCCGTTTCTGAGAACGTGGGCCTGTGGTCTTAAACAAGCTATTTAATTTCCAGCACAGTGCCTGCATGCAGGAGGAGCTCAGTAAATATTTCTGTGATAAATATGTTCTGAGTCCCATCTCCCTCTTCATCCATAAAAGGGAACAATAATAGTACCTTCCCAGGATGGTGGTTCAGAGCCTTAAATGAGCTAAGGTATGCAAGGGGCTGAGTACAAGCCATGGTGCTGAACTGATGTGAATTTCTTTCTAACCCTTATACCCAGAGGAATGACTTCTGTCACCCTGATTGTATCTGGGTCTTTCCCTCCCCCTAGCTGCATGGAGAGTCTGCATGCTGCTGAGTAACCTACACATCTCAGCTTATGGAAATGATGGTGGGCTCTTATGTCTTGTGGCTGGCCTTGGCCTCCTGCATTCTGACTCTGGCATCTACAGAACAGCAAGGTATGTGCTCTGTTCATCTGGCATCTCAGATGGCCCACCAAACCTGGGGAGAGGGGGAGTGCAGAGAAAGCAGTTCAGGGTCAGTGAGGAGAACAGGGACATGTCTAAAGCAAAGACTCAGCAGCTGGAAGTCAAGGGGAACAAGATGAGAGAAACCAGAATGCAGCCATAATCTCTCAAAGACTCAAATCAGAAATCCCCACTGTGAGGACCATGGAGCCAGTTAATATAACTTCCTATGCCCAGATATGTGGAGCTCAGATAGCAGATTCATGGGGACATGAATTGCCCAGTCACTCTGTGCCCTTGCTTTGGCAAGTACCTTCTCCTTCCTCTGTATGTTTGCTCATCTGTAGAAAGAAAGGATTGCAGGTAGTGATTTCTGGGGGTCCATTGAAAGATCTGTGGATTGGGCACCTTAGATGGTTGTAGGAAATATCCTCAGGCTCAACACCAGGGTGAAATCTCTGCCTGTATCAACTGTGGAGGGGGCTGTGGGGAGGGGAGAGGAGGGACTCAGCTCATGGTCTCCCTTGGGAAAACACAGCGTGTGGGAGGGAAATAATCCAAGAACAGCAAGTGCAGTGACTTATTTCCTTAAAACAAGCACATACATAAGCAAGGCTTGAAAATCTTTTTTTTCTAAAACCCCCCTCTACTGTGTATTACAAGAATGCAATCCTGTGTGTGTTCTTAGTCCATAATTCAGGCTCTCACACCGTTCAGTAAATCAGAACTGGAGGAGAGAACCAGCCTCAACTCCTCTTAGGACTCAGGTGCTGTGTTTGGCATTTTACACTTATTACCTCATTTAATCCTCTAGCAATGCTTTAGGGTTTTATTTCTTCAAAACAGGGGACATATTCCAGGAAGACTACAGCAGTGCATGGCAAACTCTTAAAAATTCTTTTGATGGCTATGTATATTTTTTCATGTGTATTAAAAATCTGTAACTAGTACAACATACCTATGGTATCACAGATATTATTCCTTAGGATGAAACAACTTTATAAAGAGAAGCATTAAAAGAAACATATTAAGTAGATAATTGGACAGGGGGACACAGATGTGGCAAACACCATGACTCAAGACATGAGAATGGAGGGAGTTTGGGAACCACTAGCTACAGGTGTTGTTTTGCAGATTCGTCTCAGGGGAGTTGAACCACCTGTCAAGGTCATCCAGCCAGCAGGTGTGGAGCTTATTTAAACTCAGAATGACCAGCCCACCCCTTCACTTCTCAGTCTCTTCACACATCATAGTTCCTGAATCTGCTAAAAACAGATCAGCAAAATCAGAAAGGGTCATGTTAGACCAATGGTTCTCCATTGGGGGTGATTTAAGCAATATCTAGAGACAACTTCCAGGAGGAAGGAGCTACTGAAAGCTAGTGAAAAGAGCCCAGGGAAGCTGCTGAACATCCTATAATGCACAGGATGCCCCCACACCTGCCTGCCCCAACACAGAACTAACCATCCTCAAATATCAGTAGTGCCAAGGTTGAAAAACCTTGTGTTAGATCTGTATCTACTGATAATGTCTATGATATATTAAATAATGTCTATGATACATTAAATAAAAAATGTAAGTGTAAAAAAAAGGGGGTGCCTGCGTGGCTCAGTCGGTTAGGTATCCAACTTCAGCTCAGGTCATGATCTCACAGTTTGTGGGTTCGAGCCTCGCATTGGGCTGGGTGCTGACGGCTCAGGGCCTGGAGCCTGCTTCAGATTCTGTGTCTCCCTCTCTCTGTGCCTCTCCCCTGCTCACACTCTGTCTCTCTCTCTCTCAAAAATAAATAAACATTAAAAAAAATTTTTTTAAAGCTGTACAGCATTAAACCCATTAAAAAAACCCTATAGTTTAAACATATGCATAGAAAGAGTCTGAAGACTATACAATCAATTTATGGATATTTCTGGGGATGGAATGGACTGGTGACAACTTTCATTACTACTTTATTCATTTTAATGACATTTGAAGTTTTTTCCAATCAGCCTGTATTGCATTTATAATACATAGTCAGACAGGACCATAGTATATGGTTGCACAGGGGAGCACTGCAGAACTCTAGAGACTGGGGGAGGGCACCACGCTCAATGTGAAGGATGCCCCTTGGAACTGTGCAGGGTGGAGACCTTAGTGTTCTTAATGCCTATAAAATACCACACAAAGTCCTCATTATTATTCTGACTCCAAGGTGATGAAGGCTAATGTTTAATGAATGGGTTGTGTGCCTCATGTCCTCATTAGGGTCCTTAAGCATATTGAAAACAGAGTGTGTTGGGGGGAGGTGAGGGGGATAAAAATCCTGTGGGCTCTGAGGATGCTCAGTAAACCTAAGCACACTGTTGCTTTCCAGGTGACAGATACTTCACCAACAGTAGTTCCTATGACCCCTGCCAGAATTACACCCGCCTGGACGAACCCTCTCGAAGCACAGAGAACACGAGAGAAAGCCGGGTGTGTGACAGGGACAAGCATGGCTGGTACCGCTTTGTGGGAGATGGAGGAGAAAGGATGCCAGAGACCTGTGTCCCAATGCACCGCTGCCAGACAGATGCTCCTATGTGGCTGAATGGGACCCACCCCACGCTTGGGGAGGGCATTGTCACCCGCACCGCCTGTGCCCACTGGAGCGGCAACTGCTGTCTCTGGAAGACCCAGGTGCTGGTGAAGGCCTGCCCGGGCGAGTTCCACGTATACAAGCTGGAGGGCACCCCCAAGTGTAATCTGAGATACTGCACAGGTGAGCCGCAGAGAGATGGGGGCAGCTGTGGGGCGGGGCCACCAGCTACCGGGTGACTTGCCAGGCCTCAGCAGAGTGAGTGGAGCAGGCCAGGAGACTAAGCAGAGCGGCCTGGATTCAACTCCTGCCAGTTACCGCCCAGTGGGGATGTCACCCAAGGTTGCCAGCCTTCCAACATTTCAAGTACGGCCAGAAATTCAGATTGGAGGGTGAAATACCCCTGATATACCATATGTGTAGCATAATACGAAGAACTCAGGCTCACTCAGATTTAGATTCCATTTGGGCAGTTCAATTTATCTTTCTGAACTTGGGTTTTCTGATCTGAAAAAATGGATAATGGCAAAAGTAACAGCCAGTGCATAGTGTTTCTGCTCCTATCCAAAGCCCTTTAGACTACTAACTCATTTAATCCTCACACCAGTCTCATGAGATAGAGATACTGTATAACTATACCTGATGAGAGGTCTGGGGCGTTAAGCAGCTCTCCCAATGTCACAGAGCAGAAACATGACAGAGCTGAAATTTGAATCCAAACACTCTCGTTCTGTGATCTATATGCCTAACCACTATGCTACTTAGTCAAACAGTTACCATGAGAATTGAATGAGCTCATGTGTGGAAAATACTTGAACAGTGTCTGCCACGCAGTAAGCATTAGGATGGCAGCCTCTGGGTTCTCATTTCACTGGATTGGGGGTCAGAAAATCCAAGTTTGAGGCTTGACCCTTCCACTATATATTGCACATCCTTGGATGTGACTTCTGTGTCCTGGTAGAATGACAAAGTTGGCCCTGATAGCCTCAGATGGCCCTGCTCTGCATTCTGATCCTCTTCGTCTGTGCCTCACCCCCTAGACCCCTCCACTGCAAAGGCCAAGTGTGAGAAGGCCTGCCGCCCGGAGGAGGAGTGCCGCTTTCTCAACGGCACATGGGACTGTTTGTGCAGACAGGACCTCAACAGCTCTGGTAAGTGGCTTGGTGGGGCTGGGATGTGGGAACAGTGCCACCGGTGGATGCTGAGTGAGGCAGCAGGGAGGGAGCCTCTGAGGGTCAGGACAAGGTATAGACCAGAGTCAGTGGGGATGGAACTGAGGTCAGGGAATGAAAGTTCTCAAAGCCATTTGCAAGGATGGGAGAGCAGGGACACAACAAATTGCCAGGTCAGTCTTCGGACCATGGTCTCAGAAAGCAGCTCTGGCATGAGCCAGCTTGACCCACAAGGGTGAAAGGTACTACGGACAAGCACCCTGCTAGTGTGGAACCTGTATTCAAATATCTGCATGTGAGAAACAAGGGCAGACTCTTTTGCTAGTCCTGGATTTGTGACTTAGTAGCTCTCTGGGGCCTGAGACAAGGCATCTATACTTTCTGAGCCTTAATGTCATCATCTGTAAAAGAGGAATAAGAGAATAGTAAAAATAGCCACCATACAGGGTAATTGTGAACATTAAATCAGAGCAGTCCAAATGGGCAGGATTGTCAGGCGATGAGGTTCTTGTCCCAGGAGGTAAGCAAGCAGAGGCAGATGACCCATGAGAAAAAATGCCATAAACAAGCCCTAAACCCTGGATGGGGGATGGATGAGCTTCCCATTATTTCCTTCCTTCCTAGGATTCTAATGAGGGCCTTAGACTCTTGCCCTTGCCACAAGCATGCCTTCCTTTGAGCACACTCCCAGCACACTTCCAATTTCTCTGTGGAAGAGAAAGTGTTCTAGACAGAGGGGAAAGCACAAGCATATGTTTGGAAAACTGGGCTGGAGTGTGGATCAGGTGGTGCGTGAGTGTGCCTAGCAGGAGTGGGGTAGGGATGAGGGGCAGGAAACTGGAAGGAAACAACCCTGCTCTCCATGAAGTCTCTCTCTGCTCATTGGGTAGACGAGCCCCCAGAGGGTCAGAGCTGTTTCCTGGGATGTGGGCCATCACAGAATCAGAATCAGATGTTGGGCTTCAAGGAAGCCCTCCCTGTACCTGGAGACTCCTGGTGCATCCTTGGCAGGTCCTGTCAGGTGACTGGGTGAGCAGGTGGCCTGCCCTTGAGTCTTCAATGGTGGCTACTTAGCAAGTCCCTTTGCTTCCAGGAATAACCCCTTTGTGATCTGGCGTTTTTGCTTACTTCTCCATCTCTTGCACTCCACCCCCAACCATTCTAAGTTCCTGTACCTCTGAGCTCTGCATGTCTGTAAACACACCATCCTCTCCCATCACCTCTGCTGTGGTGCCCTCACTTGCCTTATACACCTGCAAAGCTCCTACTCTTTACTAAGTTTCAGCCCTCTGTGAATCTTTCCTGACTTAACAGAAAGACTCAGATATACCTTCTTGTGTGCTCCCTCTGCACCTAGCACACACTTCAGTTAGTACTTTCCCCATATTGCATTATAATAAGCTATTGACATGTTGGTTCTTAGGTAAGACCAAGGAATCCTCTCGGGCTGTGTCCATGTTTATTTTTGTGTTGAATGTGCCACCCACATGGAGAAAGTGGTTAGTAAATGTATTTGAATCAATGCATTCATAAATATAATAGAAATGGTATTTCTCTTAATTTACTATCCATCTCCCCTATGAGAATGTTAGCTCTCTATATAAGCGTGGGGATTTTGTCAGTTTTGACAAACACTGTGTCCCCAGTACCTATAACGGTGCAGAAGGTAATTGCTCAAGCAGTATTTGTTGAATAAATGTTGAATGAATGAATGAATGAATGGAATGAATGAATGAGTGAATGAACAAATGAACGAAATACAGTGGTTGTGAACCTGTCAGATGTACTGGCTTCACAAAGCCAGGCAATCAGAGTAGTGTGTGTCTAGTTTTGATTCTAGTCTGAAAGGCAGGATAGTCCTGCTTCGCCAAAGACCCCAATCCCCAGAAACCCCGATTCCTGATCCCTGAGATATGAAAGCTCTCCCCACACCTGCACATAGGATGCTTAGAAATCTTGGGCCAGGGGCCTTGCCAACCTCATCTGCCACAAGCCTGGGTGTGAATCCCACCTTGGTCCCAAGTACCTACTAGTCTACCCTCTACTCCCTGGTGGATGGGGGCTTTTCCAAAGGGCAGAGAATGTGGGCTCTGCCCATTGCTTCCAGAGCCCTGTCCACTCCACCAATCCTCTTCTCAACTTTCCAGATGTTCACGGTTTGCAGCCTCAGCTGGACTGTGGGGCCAAGGAGATCAAGGTGTCACTGGACAAGTGTCTGCTGGGAGGCCTAGGTTTTGGGGATAAGGTCATTACCTACCTGCGTGACGGGAACTGCAGCAGTACCATGCAAAGACAGGACAGAAACTGGATGTCTGTGACCAGCCCTACCCAGGCTAGGGCCTGCGGAAACATCCTGGAGGTGAGTGGTGTTTATACCACAGCTACCAGAGGGTGGGAGCTGGGCTGTGAAGCCCAGCTCAGTAGTTGTAAGACCTTGGACAAGTCACTTAGCCTCTCTGGGCCTCTGGTCGAAGGCGAGATTACACATTCGTGAACGTGTTCATTCACGTGAAGAGTTTAGAACATGTTTGCTGATTGAGCTCAATAAATGTAAGCTACAATTATGATTACTCTAATCAGGGGTGATGTGGGAGCGGTCAACATGGGAGCAAGCATGGTGGTTGCTGGTTCTCCCCATGGGCCAAAAACTACTATTCCAGTTCTTGATCTGGGATCCTCACACCCTTTCCCATAAAGTGTCATAGCCACTGGGGCAAGAGGCCCCTGTGCTTCCTTGCAATCAGAAGGCAGGGTGGCAGTGTGATTGAGAGCATCAACCTTGCAGTCAGGCAGGCATGAGTTCCAGATACATCTATATACACATAAGCATATATGTGGTCTTGTTTTTATGTCAAAGAGAAATGGAACCCATGCCATCTACAAAAACACCCTCTCCTTGGTCAATGCTTTCATCATCAGAGACACCATCCTCAACATCAATTTCCAGTGTGCCTACCCACTGGACATGAAAGTCAGCCTCCAAACTGCCCTGAATCCCATTGTAAGGTAAGGCACTGACCCTCACTCTTTGACCCATAACCCTGACATTGATCATATTCACTTCAAGCACAGTTTATGATGTCCTTAGGATGCTGCCTACCTCCTTCAGGAGCTCTCACTCTTACCATCATTCATTCTGCAGATATTTACTGATCATAGATTAATGTTCAGCACGCACAAGGCAGAAGTAGAATATTTTGTGGCTGTTAAAGATTATTATCATTAAATAATGTAGCAACATGAAATAATGTTAATTAAATATGCTAAGGAACAAAAAGAACACCATGGTTTCATTAATCTTGGGGAAGAAAGGAATTAAGCAACTAATTATATCAATCATTACTCACAAGTGACATGAATGCAATGTGGGAGAAGCACAGGGCACTGTGGGCTCAGGGAGCAAGGGCCCCTGACCTAGCTTTGGTGGGTTGGGGATGGTGGGAGCAGGAAGGCTTCCCTGTAGATGTGGGATCTAAGCCAGGATCAGCTTTGATTGGATAAGCACATCAAATTCACTAGAAAGAGAACCAAATAGCAATTTGGGTGGGGGTCCATTTGGGAAGAGGCTTTCATCTGTTGTGTCACTGCTGTCTCACTATGCCTGGAATGGTGCCCTGCAGAATGGATTCCTCAGCATTTCTAGACTCACTGGGGGACTTTCTGAGGGTGTCGGAACTCCAGGGTGCCCTTTCTATCCCCTCATTGCCTCCTGGGCTCACAGAGGAGCAGGATTAGGACTAGAGATTTTTTAGTTCAATGGTTTTCAGGCTGTATTGTGTTGGGGCCCCAAGTTTCATAAGAAATTAAAATTAAAGTCGTTTCTATTTTAAAATGGATGTTTCACTGGTGACTGTGGGGTGGAGACAGGAAATCTGCTGTTAAAAATGGTGAATCCACATTTTTGTCCCATTGTACAGGGGGGAAGACAGAGGTGTAAACTTGCAGTTACTCTCTGAGTGAAGGAGATATGAGTGATCTGTGAGGTGGGGAGAAATGGTGGAGATCCTGGAGACACACTCATGTACTTGCCAAGTTTAGTGCCTAGGGGATACTCAATGCTCAACTTAAATGGGTGATTGAATAGTTCCTTTAGGGATCAGAGATGTGCCTTTGCCTTCATAGCCTCAAGCAAGTGCAGGGCTAGATTTATCTTGTTCTCACTGATGGAAACTCTCATGGCTTTCCTTTTCTCAGTTCTCTGAACGTCAGTGTGGACGGGGCAGGAGAGTTCACTGTCAGGATGGCCCTGTTCCAAGACCCGAACTACACATCTCCTTACGAAGGGGCTGCAGTTGTGCTGGCTGTTGAATCTATGCTCTATGTGGGTGCCATCTTGGAGAGAGGGGACACCTCCCGGTTTAACCTGTTGTTGAGGAACTGCTATGCCACACCCACCGAAGACAAGAATGACCCTGTAAAATATTTCATTATCAGAAACAGGTGATGAGCAACTCTGAGTTATCTTTTGGCCTGAATAAGATTTGGGGGGAAAGTGATCACTTTGACCCTACCTGACGGTTAATTGGCTTACGTCTTTTGGAAGATAATTTGGTGTTACAGATCATGAACATCCCCTTTGACCCAGGAATATCAATATCACTCCTGAAATTTTAGCCTAAAGCATTAATACAAAATAGGACAAGGTTAAGAAATGCCAATTATTTTTCAGTTCAGTATCCTTTATAACTTTGGATATAGGTTCATAATTAAAAAATAGGGACTTATTAAGTAATGATGGACTATTATATAGGTATTAACACTGACTAATCAACATGAAAACACCAATGACAAGTGTTATGGGACAAAGTATCATAGAAATTGTTACCTGGAAAAAGCAAAGGGAAAATGCATACCCTATATCATGATTCAAACCATACTAGCTAATACTTATCGAATTTAGCTATGTGCTAAGCAGTGTACATGGACAGTGTCACTAAATGCTCACATCAACCCCAGGGGGTATGGATTATTGTCTCTGCTCTACAGATAGGAAAAGTGAGGCCCAGACAGGTTAAGTCATTTGCTCATGATCACTTAGTTAGAAAGTGGGTCTAGCTGGAATTGAAAGCAGTCTATCTCACTTCAGAGACTGTACCCTGCAGAACTGAAACCACATGCACTGATGGATAAACATCTTGGAGGAAACCCAGAGAAATAAAAGTCTATGTCAGGATTGACGGGGGGAAACAGGGAACTCTTTAATTCTTTGATGATGTTTTTATACTGGATACAGATTACAGATACAGCCAAGGGCCTCAGGTCCCCTGAATTGCTCTAGAATGTAGACCCTCACCCTGTCACCCTCGCAGCTGTCCAAATCAACGTGATTCCACCATCCACGTGGAGGAGAATGGGGTGTCCTCAGAAAGTCGGTTCTCAGTTCAGATGTTCATGTTTGCTGGAAATTATGACCTAGTTTTTCTGCATTGTGAGATACATCTCTGCGATTCCCTTAATGAACAGTGCCAGCCGGTGAGTATCACTTTAGAGTGAATTATTCAGAGCTTGACAGGGGGCCTAATACCTAGTAGGCTCTCCATATGGATTTATTGGATTTATGAATGGATGGAAAGAAGGAAGGGAGGGAGGGGAAGAGAGAAGGAAGAGAAGAAAGAAAGAAGGATGAATGGATGGACATTCAGCCTCCAAAAAGCCCATGTGTAGGCAATTATTGTGTCCCTGGAAAGCAGAACAGATGAAGGAGCCTGTTGATGAGGTTTCCTTGGCACAAGACATATTTTGAATGATTTCATAATTGACTTTTTTAGTGCTTACTCCTTGTCAGGAATTACACTAAAACTTTCATATGCCTTGTCTAATTTAATTCTCATAACAGCCCTTCACATAGATTCTTTATTGACCTCATTGTACAGTGAGGAACCTGAGCTTCAGGTCTTGTGCCCAAGGGCAACACAGCTAGAAAGCATCAGAGCTGGGACGTACCCCCATTGTCCATGCTTTTAACCCCGATTTGGCAGTGCCTGCTAGTAGTTGGCATTTGGTGAGTGCTTTCTATGTGCCTCTGTGTTGTAGACACACTCATCTTAATCTTCACAACCAGGAAGGTATATTTCATAGTAGTAGGGAGGTGAAGTCATTAGTCCCAAATCAGAAAACTAAAGGGAGTGGAGATGAGATTCAAACTTGGGTTTGTGTGACATCACAGTGAGGATTCTCTAAACTAAGAAAACCACAGCCTCAGAGTTAGGGCCATAGGGTGGGTGGGGTCCCATCCTTGGGCCAGATATGCCCATTGCAGGGGCAGCCTGGATAGCAACTGTGCCTTTAAATGTTGGTATAATGAGATTTCTCCATCCCACAGTCTTGCTCAAGAAGTCACCTCCGTAGCAAAGTAGTGGCTATTAACCCAGCCCAGGTTCTAGATTTGGGACCCATCACTCGGAAAGGTAAGTGGCCAACTTCTGGCGGGAAGGCCAGCTGGTCAAGTGCTGACAGTTAACCACAGATAACTGGCGTCACCATCATAACAACCTAGAGCCTTTTTAGCCTCTTCACTGCAGCCCCCGCCCCCCGGCCCCACCAGTGAATCTATCTTTACATAAGGTCATTGGTAATAATAATAGCACTTGCCACTTGTGCTGGGCCTCCTGTGTGCTAGAGACCAGGCTAAGCTCTCAGTATCCATATTCTAACTTCATCCTCCTGACTGTGTCCATTTTATAGGCGAGAAATCAGAGCTCAGAGAGATTAAGTGGCTCACCCCAAATCATTCAGCTCATGAGCAGCGGGAGTTAGAACTGTACCCAGCTCAGACTGATTCCAAGGCTGTGTCCTTTCCCTTTTTCCTCCTGCCAGGTCCTCTTACCTCAGCCCCTTTTGGGTGAAGTCTAAGTCCTAACCCAACTTTGTTTTCTGGTGAATGACTATGTTTTTAAAATTCCAGTTATAATATTCTGGGGCATGATGTAGGGGAAGCTTTTCAAATGCTCCACAAATTTTCACCCATCCTACCCATGGGTTAGCAGTACTGTTATAGTTTTTATTACCCCTGGAAAGGAGGAGTCAAAAAACCTAGAAGAGTGAAAGCAATTTTTTTTTGTCCTAAAAAAATTAGGACACAGTAATGTTAATAACAACAACAACAGTAATAATAATAACACACGTGGCAGGCACCATGCAAAACATTTACATGCATTGTCACATGGAATGCTCACAGCAACTTAAGGAGGTAACCACTATTACCACTTCCTTTCTCCAGGTGAATAAACTGAGGCTATCTTGTAAAGAAGGCTCTGCCTTGAACTGTCCTGCCTCTTTACTGAGCCCTCAACTTGAAAAGCTTCATGTGGTACCACAGCGTAGTTGGAAGATTAGGAGCTTTCATTTTGGAATCAGATAGACTAGATTCAAATCCCAGCTTTGCTACCTACAACAAGGTCAACTTGGCCTTGGGCAACTAAGCCTCAGTCTTCTCATCTGTTGAATGGGGATACAATCCCTCTGCTGGAAGAATTAAGTTTCAAATCCATGAAATGTGCTTAGAAAGGGAACTGCTAAACAACAGATGTCTCAACAATGTGGGCTGTCGATGGCTGTGGTGACCAGGTCCAGAAGAACTTGGAGCAGCTACGGCCACAGTGCCACAGTCCCTGGCACATGACTGAGGAAACCTTCACCTCTGCTCTTGTCCCCAGGTGCTCCATCTCTTGGTGTCACGAATGGAACCCCCAGCACTGCAGGTACATCGTTTTCTCCTATGTCCCTGCCCTCCCTCCCAACCCTCTCTCCCCCCTCTTCAATTCAGTGCACATTGAGTTAGCCTGTGCTGACAACTGTGGACATGGAAATGAATCAGTCCCACATCTGGCTCGCAGTGCAGCACAGGGGCCAGTAGTTTAACAGCAAGTATGTATCACAATACCTGGTACCTGTCTACCATGTGCCAGGTGTTGTTTTACATGCTGAAGATATAATAATGAACAGGACAGGCCAGGTGCCTGCCCTCATGGAGCTTATATTACAGTGTGGGAAAAGGCAATAAAAAGTTAGCGAGATAATTAAGAAAAGAGGGTGATGTGATAGAAAGTTACCAGCATGGGTAACAGCGTCTTAAATAAGATAGTTGTTTATTTTACTCACATGTAAATGAAGTCTAGATGCAAGAAATCCAGGACTAGCAGAGTGGCACCACAAGGTCATGAAGAATCCAAGTTCTTTTCAGCTCACCCCTCCACATTCTTCATCCTCATGGTCCAAGATGGCAACCGGAGCTCCAATCATCATCTAGTCAGCAGGATGGAGGGAATATAGAAGAAATCACTGAGTGTTAAGGAACATTCCTGGAAGCTGGCACCTTATACTTCCACTTATATTTCATTGGCCACTGCTTAGTCACACCTGGTTGCAAAGGAAGCTGGGAAATGTAATCTTCATGCTGGGTAGCCGTGTCCCTAACCAATGTTTAATGGTTCTATTAATAAGGCAGGAAGGAAAAATAAATACCAGAATAGGTAAATGGATAAAAAAATGTCCACAGAAGGTGATATTTGAACCAAATAAAAAAAGAAGCCAGGTTTATAAATAATAAAGGAACAGCCCTATAGGCAGAATGAACAACAACTGCAAAAATGAGACAGTCAATAAGCAAATAAATCACAAACAAGTAGTGCAGAAGGAGAACAAAGAAGAGTAAATTAATTGCATTAGATAAGGTCAGGCAAGAATTTCAGCAGGTGGCAATATATGAATGGGGTTTTTGTGGATGAACTGCAGTTCAACAGGAAGACCAATCCAAGAAATGTATTTTGGGCCAAAGGGAAAGCAATGCTATTAAGATTTTACTGCCTCGCCCTTCCCCAACACACAAATGACCTATATTGGTGAACCCAGACATGAAAAAGTTCTTTCTACCCTTAATTACCCAGCTAGGTAACAGTCTAAAAGTTTCCAGATAAGCTCAAGACGGCTTGCTTAATGCTAATATTCAGACAACATTCAGAAAAGTAGTGCTCATCAGAGAGAGGGGTTGGAGCTCAGGCTAAAGGCAGCTTGAGAGCAGACCTCAAGTCTCATTCATTTCTTCCAGTACTTCAGGTAAGCACAGTGCCTGGAGCAACCTGGCTTCCCAGTAGAGTCTGCCAGACTGACTAATTTCTAGGGTGGGCAACGGGTTCTGGAGCCTTCTGGAAGAGGAAGGGATCAATCTTATGTGGTATGAGACTGCCACAAGAGGGCACTTATGGCATTCATTGTTTGCTATCTCCCACAAACATTTCTGGTGTTTTAGAATTAATTGAACTTCAGCCTGTTTCATAATTGCAAACTGGTTGTCATACACTAATATTTCTGAAAATTGTGATATTCTTCACCACCCTCCCTTCTAGGACATTAGCATGTTACTTTGAAATTTGTGGGATGGGGAGAGGTTATCATCTTGTGGTGGGAAGGGGTACACATGCCTCTCCCAGGCCCCCCAGTATAAGGCAACTATCATCTAGGACCCATGCCTTTCATTAACACTGAGTGTATGGTAACTTTCAGAGGAGATATGACCCCAACCTTCCCACATCTTAGGGTCTAATTTTCAAAACCAGTACTTATACGGTGTTTACCATGTATCAGGCACTGTTCTAAATGCTTGATATGAATTTACTCACTTTAACCTTAAAAAATCCCATGAGGTAATAGCTGCTAGTGATATTTCTGTTGTGCATACAGATGAACTCAGGCATGGAGAGACTCAGGAACTGGGCCTGTACAATTAGTTGTAGAGCTAGGATTCTAAGCTAAATAGTCAGGCCTCAGAGGCTTTGTAACCTCTGTTGTCTTTCTACTTCTTTAGTATTAGAGTAAGTAATGTTAGCTGCTGTGACAATCCTCAACTTACTGTGCCTTTACACAATAGTTTATTTCCCACTAGATCACTGGGGGGATACAGTTCTGTGCTTTGCAATCATTAGGAACTCAGGCTCTTACCTTCTGGTAACTTCTGGCAACTCCACTATCCCCAGCAAGTCCTCTGCTGGAGTCTTGGCTTCTGGTGCCTGGATGTGGATGAGAGAACATATAAAATCATTGTAGGAGGTTTTAAGGACCACGCCTAGAAACAGCATATATGATTTTTACCCATATTCCACTGGCCAGATTCAATCACATGGTCCCACCTTCCTGAAAAGGAGGATGGAAGTAAAATGCCTTCCAATGTGCCCAAAGGAATATGAAAAAGTGATGATTTGATAGCTTTGCCTCTACCATATGACCCCTTTGCCATTTTCCAGGGGCTATAACCTAGAACAGATATTAATATACTTTGTCTTGTCCTTGTAAGGCAGAGGATAGAGAGGAAAGCTTGCTTTGGCTGTTGAGCTCCAAAGCCAACACTTGACAGGCATCTCTCTTCCATTTCAGGGTTCCTGGTGGCCTGGCCCATGCTTCTCCTGCCTGTCCTTCTGGCTGGGCTGTTCTGAGACCTCAGCTGGGCATGTGGCCTTAAAGCTCGTGTTCCTCCCTCTGGCGATGGCTTCCGGTTACCTTTTGGCTACGCTGGTTCTCTCTCTGAATCACATAGACAGTCTTGGTGTTCACACACTCCAGGACAGGCTAGGTTTTGGGAGACAGAAGGGTTTTTCCTTGTTCAACACTCTCTGTGCCTTTATATTCCTCTTTTTCTCACAGTGGGGGCTCTGTTGGCCTGGCCTGACTTCCTCATTTATCAGCAGGATCTCAAGGCCAGACTTGCTACATGCCTCTGTGGCTCCAGCCTTTACTAGAAATGTAGCATGTCTATAACTCCAGGGAAGATGGGCTGTGTCACTGGGGGGAAGAGGAGGGGAATGGGTTTGTAAAGAAGGCACTTCCCCACAGTTCCTTCCCAAGTACCCCTTGTTCTTACTGCTGATGAATTGAACAGACTGATCCTTGCTTTCACCCGTGTCCTCTGATATATTTCCATCATGATCTCAACAGTCGCCATGGGAATAATTGTAAAGGGTCCACTTTTGGAGACTCTACTCCAGAGAAGACTGGGTCCCATTGCTCCTCTGTCCCCCACCATGCCGTAGACATGCTTTGACATGCCTAGGGCTAAGCAAAAACCTACCCTGGGACCCAAATGCTGGAGGGATTTCTTGGTTTGGATGCAGAGATGCTGTCACTCCAGAGTACAACTCTAGCTGTGAATAGTGGTGTGCTTATGAAGTCCCAGCAGTCCCCACGGTGTCGACCCTGCCATGGGGATATAGCAGCAGTACCTGGGGGATGAGTGAAGTCCCTTTCTTGAGACCTCTAATGGGCTCTCACAAAACACTCCACAAAGATACCACAAATGGAGAAGGCTTCCCTTTCCTGCAGCTACACACAGGGCCCCTCCAAGTTGGCCTCAGGGAAAAATGATCAGATCAGGGCCAAGCCACGGGCAGGGTGGGGTGGAGTGGAGCTGTTTATCTGCCAGGAGAAGACTTTCCAAAGTGTTCTCAAGTTCAGAGGTAGTGTGTTTGCAAGAAATAGAAACCCAATCCAATCAAATCAGGCAAAAGGAGAATCAGTTATAAGGATACAAGAGCAAAAAGTCCAAAAACAGAAGATACAACCTGGCTATATGAGAAAAACCACCAGAAACCAAAGTTTGTCTTTCCATCTGCCATTCTTCCTGAAACCACACAGCCTTTACATCTTTGGGTGTCTCCTTTATTCCCCCCTGTCCTGAAACTAGCTTTTCCTGTTCATTTACCATGTCTGAATTAAATATGGACATTGCAGCTTCACCTCACTTACTAATTCAGGGACCACAGAGACCAACTAGCACTTGGTACCCTACATCCAAATTGCACCAGGGGTAATGTGATTTCCCTGTTTCAGTCAGAGTGCTTCCCTTGGTCCAAACATCTGAGGCCAGGTGAGTGGTCTTATCTAATGCAAACATAGCCAAGGGGGCTGACAAGAAGGGGCAGGTCTCAAACACAGGGCAGCATTTCCTGGATTGACATTTCAAAAGGATGTTACTACTATAATAGTGGCTTCTTTAAAGGGGAATTTCTTGGGAGGAATTGCTTCTGTTTCCCGGTACTCAGAGAATTCATAGGTACTACATTTCAAGGGAGGAGGTGCACTGAGAATGCACCTGAAAGAGAGGTCAGGAGGTCCTAACCTTTTCCCTTCTCTGAGGCTCATCTTCTTCCTTCTGTAGAATAAAAGGGCTGGGCTAGAACAAGATTCTCTAACATTTATAGTGGAACTCTTTCTTTAAATACAAATCTACATGAGCATCCAATAGGCAGACATTAAATGCTAATAGACTCTTGTTGATGTTAGGTAGGGGGCTTAACTCTCCTGTCTGTGATTCCCTCTTCCTCTTTGATTCCCGGCCATCAAAGAAACTCCATCATAACCTACAGGGTTACCAAAGACAAAGTTCTGTAACTTCCTGGTACATATCACCTCTAATAACTCTTCCAGTGTAAAGTATGTGGGATTCTACTTAACAAAAGTCAACCCTGGCTATTTGTCTATTTGTCTATGAATCTAGCTGGCTGGCTAGCTAGCTATCACAAACTCTCCTACTCTACCTGCCCCCCATATATCTACCTATATATCTGTCATCTATCTAGCTAGTAACAGCTTTTTGTTTTCCGCAAATGGGTATGCTAAATGAATAACAATCTCTGAATGTCCAGCCTACTTTATTCATCTGATCAACACTAATCTGCTGAGCAACTGCTATGTCCCAGATCCAAGGGCCTAGGTAAAATAATGAATGAAACACAGTCCCTGACCTTAGAGGTTCACAATTTGGTGGAACACAAGCACACAAAGAGGCACTCACAGGCAGGTCACACTCAAGCATGCATACCCGCTGACCCTCAGGTACAGGGCTTATATACCCATACCAACATACACATTCTAACAGATACACATATCAACCTCAGGTGCCCAAAGACACATTTCCATACATAGATCCTCACCTGGGCCCTCAAGCCCAGTCACTTACATATTTATTGTCATGAATAACTTAGTAACAGTCAATATTTTTAGCACATCCTATGCACCAGGCATTATTCTAAGTGCATTATGGACATTTCATCATTCCACCCTCACATTAGATATTGAAGGTAGGTACTATTATCCCTAGTTTAGAGATGAGATAGGCAAGACTTAAAGAAGGCAATTACTCACTCAAGGAATTCAGGGCTTAGGTCTAGGTAGCCAAATACTTAGGCCTAGGTAGCCAAAATACTTTTAACAGACACTGTATTCTGCTTCCATTTATACACAAAGCCCCCCTACACACACAGAGGCACTCATTTTCATACATGTAACACCATACATACATGCACCCACTTGTATACAGGCACATGGGAACACATACATGTGTAGTGACATGTGTGGACATATAATTTGTTAACAGAGGCCCTCACACATACACAGGCTTTGACATTCACGGATGCACAGGTGCTAACATGCACACTAACCTATGCATGGTCATTTAGATGCTGACACATACACTTTAGTATAGAATAAAACACAGGGACACTCATTATCCTATGCTACACACACACACAAACACACACACACACACTCACTCACAGATACATAAACATATACGTATGTTCCTATAAAATACAGGACTTGAATCCCACTCCCCAAGGCCAAGACTCCACCCATGTCTCCTCTCCCATTTAGCTTTCCTCTCCTCTATCCCCTAGTCCTACCCAGCTGAGCACCAGGACAAGAAGTCCAAACCAGGGGGCACAGTGAAAATAGGCTCTGGATCCAGCATCTGGAAGATCTGGACTAGAAGGATGACAGAAACAGTGAGAAAGGACCTGACTCACATTCAGGGAAGGTGGCATCTCTGTCCTAGGGGAGCACCTAGAAGCAGCAGGTGGAGGATTCAAAGAGGGAAGGGAAGCCCTGCTCTCCAGAAGCTTCAGGTCTGCTTGGGAAACCAGGGCATACAAATTCGAGGCAGCCAAAGCTCAGTAGTGTGAGACCAAGACAGACACTGCTGCAAGATGTGGAGAAGGGACAAGAACTCCACTCGGCCTGAGAGAAGAGGGAAGGATCTGTCCACAGAGTTCCCTGTCTGAGAGAGGAATTAAGTTTCGTTCCATAAAATGCTTTGTATTGTGATTTGTGTTCACAAGGAAAGGACGGGTCTGGTTGTACATATTTTATTGCAATGCTGAAACCTAGCTCCAAATTCATTGAGAAGAGCTACAGTTTTAAAGGGCAGAACCCTTAGGCTCTGGGTCCCAAAATACCCATGCAAGCACCCCCACTCCTCACACTTCACCATGGGAGTAGCTGGTTGCTAGAGAAATAAAGGAGATAAAGGATGTGAAGTCACTTTGCAACACATGAAGCATCACACAGATGATAACATCAGCACTATCATGATTATCGTCATCACCTGCTATTTTTCCCATTGTAATGTATCAAGCTGCTTCTTACCTCTCTTCATTTGTCCTCTTACTGCCTAGATGTGACCAAAAGGAGACCATTTCTTAGAATCTTTGTGTTTGCCAGAAACAGGACTCCTCGGAGCAAGTGGAAGGAACCCATCTCCTTCCTTGGCACCTAGAAAAATACTTTATGAACACTTAATATGTATAAACCAGTGCACCAAACATTTTACATTTTTTTATCCAACTTAATCCTCACAATAATCCTTTGAGAAAGGTGATGTTGTTCCCACTTCACAAAAGAAAAAACTGAGGCATAGGGGTTTAAGACACTCCTCAATATCATATCAATAGCAAATGCCTGTCATCTATTCAGTGCATATAGGTCAGTCAGCACTTCAAATTTCACATTTTATAGATAAAGAAGGTGTGATTAAGGAACACTAGATAACTCGCTCAGACTGCACAGTGAGGTGACAGACTCCAAGACTGGAACTCAGATTTGCTTAAATTTAAAATATATGCTCTTCTTTATGCCACACAGCCTCCCTGCATGACCAGTGATGTTCTACAATGCTGACTGAAAACCTACCTCAGAATCATAGCAAGATCTATGCATGTGTATTTACATGTGTGTGTGCATGTATGTGTGCATGTGTGTAAGTCTGGGTGTGTGGTGGCAGCCACTAATTAACTGTGGCAAGGCTAAATGATATAAAAACCACTTTTCCTGAGACATCCTCAAGCTCCTTCCACACTCAACAGGAACTCATAAGAGTCACAGAAACTAGGAGACCCAGAGGAGATTTACAGATGATCTAATCCTACCCCCTTTAATGTCCACAAGAAAACTGGTACCCAGAGTGCACTGAACCAGGAAGTAAGAAATTCCTGTTTCAGTCTGACTTCTGCTGATGTGAGAGTTTAAGAATGCTACTTAACTTCTCTTGGGCCATCTGTAAATTAAGATAGTAACATTCCCTCCACTACACTTAATGCTCTATGGCCCTGTCATTGACAGGTTGTGGCTGTCAAACCTTCTGGCCTCAGCACGGCCCTCTTTTATCCAGCCTGAGACTGTCTCAAGGCAGATTCCCATTGATAAACTCAGCCTCAACACCCTCGGATTGCTCAGAACCCAGGAGAGTGCCTCTCTGGTTCTGAACTGCCAAGCAGGAGGCAGCTCAGAACTCAAGAGATGACTGGGGAGCAAACTCTCCCTCCCTTGTTCCTCAAGCACTTTTCTGAAAAGCTTGGTGTGCCAGTTCCTTTGTCAGTCTTTTTTTCGCTCTCCAGGAACTCAGTGGAACTGGTAACCTTGTCAAGTGTTCCCCTCTGGTTGCAATTTCTCAGGTGGAAAAGTAGCACTTAGGGCCTTGTCCTCAAAATATTTGTGGCTGTGTTGCTCCTGCTGATGGTAACAGCAATGTGACTGTGATAAAAAAAAAAAAAAAAAAAAAAAGGTAATGTCACTTTGTAGCCACAATAGTGCTTTTACTATATTTTATTGGAGCATAATACACGTATCATGCATTCATGTATATGACTTGATGAATTTTAACAAAAGGAACACCCCCCCTACAACCAGTACCCAGTTAAAGAAATAGAACAGTACCCACTTCCTAAAAAGCCTCCTTCGTGCCATCCAGTTACAATACCTTTCAAAGGCAACCACTATCCCAGCTACTAGCACCAAGGAACTTTGTTTTATTTATATGTAAATATAAACATATATATATACATTTATATTTATATTTATAAAAGAGGAATCACATATTAACTTTTTAGCTTGACTTATTTTTTTAAACTTTTTTAAATGTTTATTTATTTTTGAGAGAGAGAGAGAGAGAGAGAGAGAGAGAGAGAGAGAGAGAGAGAATCTGAAGCAGGTTCTGTGCTGACAGCAGAGAGCATGAGGCCGGGCTCAAAGTCACAAACCATGAGATCAGGATGTAAGCCAAAGTCTAATGCTTAACCTACTGAGCAACCCAGGCACCCCTCTTTTTTTTTTTTTTTTGAGAGAGAGAGAGTGTGTGTGTGTGTGTGAGCAGGGTGGTAGGGAGAGGGAGGGAGAGAGAGAGGGAGGGAGGGAGGGAGGGAGGGAGAGAGAGAGAGAGAGAGAGAGGATATCAAGCAGGCTCCATGCTCAATTCAGAGCCCAACATGAGCCTGACTGCTTATGTCTGTTATCTCTGTGAACTTCACCCATGTTGTTGTGTTTAATTACAGTTTGATGATTCTGACTGCTGACATTATTCTATTAGAAGAATATGACCTAATTTATTGATTCTTTCTATTGCTGGTGGACATATGGCTTGTTTCAGCTATTGTGAGGCATCCTGCTTTCTTGTACATGCCTGTCAGTGAGCACAGGTACCTATTTCTGGTGATGTATGTATACTCAGTTTTAGTAGATACTGTCAAGAAATTTTCCAAGGTGGCTGTACTTTGACCAGACATGTTTTTAACATTACAAGATGCTTTAGCCTCCAGTATCTAGTCACTATTGACACAGCTTCTTTTGGCTCTTTGAATACTCCTTTAGGGCCTCTGCACAATGCTCTGTTTTGCTGTCATAATCTCTGCCCAACCAAAGGATGGGCAAGAGCTCATCCTTTGGGTATCAATGTAATGTTGCCTCTTTTCAAGCAGGCCCTGCGCCTGTTATACTCACCACTTTACGTATAGTATCTAGTCCATGCCTGGTAAATGTTTAGCACTAAACAAATGTTAGCTAACGTTGCTGTTGTTGCAATAAATAGTCTTTAAGTTTTGCTTCCCAAAAATCTGTGATTGTGGGAAGTCAGATTTCCTGACTCTTATCCTGGTGTACTGACCTGTATGTGCCCCTAAAGCTTCTAAATCTTCCACAGGGGAGTAGTTAGCAGGCCAAGTTTCCCCAGGCTCCTAATAGTGAGCACCTATCTTCCTGAGGATGTACAGTCCCTGTTCTCTACTAAATGGCCAAAAGAGGGCACTGTGGGAACACGTCTGCAGAAAGAAAGAAGGAGGTGTTCAGAATTAGAAAGAACTAGAAGGGAACTTCATTTTAAAGACCGAAACCTTCATTTTATAGATGCTTAGAAGACGTGACTTGCCCAAGGTCACACAGCTACTGGATGGTGGGCAGAGATGACTCTTAGTCCCTTGGCATTCTCCACTCTGCAGGGGAGTCACCAAGCACTGAATGAAACAACTGCCCGCGGGAGCTGTAGCCTTGAGCCTGCCAAGGACCATTTGCCAAGCCTCTCATTTCCCCAAACTGTCTTCCTCCCTCCTGTTCCATGAGAGAAAAGATCTAGATTTTGGAGGTGAGACAAAGCATGCTGCCCCTCTGATTCTGCAATGATCTCTGAGGAAATATTTTACTTTTCTTAATAATAGCTACCAATTATTGGGCAGTTCCTAGATTCCAAATACGCTGAGTACATTGCATAAATTACCAGATTTAATCCTCAAACCAGGATGGTGTGAAGGTTCGATGTTTCTGTCTCTTCTGAGAGTCCTTTCCTGATCACTCTCCATTGAGACAGACTTTTCTCCACCTATTTCTACTTCATTGTATCACCCAGTTTGTTTCCTTCACAGCTTTTACAATTATGTTTGTAACAATTCTGCCTATTTCATTGTCTACTTACTTACTGTCTGCTTCAACTCCTCTACTCCTCCCAGCAGACTCTGTGAAAGACTCTGTGAAAGAAGCATTCTGGAGCCAGACAGGTCCGGGTTCAAGTCCCAGCTGATTCATTTACTTGCATTAGTCACTTAAACTCTGTGAGGTTGTTTCTCCCTTTGTGAAATTGGGATTCGTGCATGTATTTCACAAGTACATAGAGGACTGTACCAGTCATCTGTTGATTAGATTTCCTCTCCAACTTTGCCAACATGTGGTCATCCACCCTATATTTGATTACCCTCGGTGATGAGGAACTCACTACTAAGCAGCCCAGAGAAGGCAACATGTTGGAGCATTCCAAGCTTGGTCAGTCATGAGTTACACATCTTTAGGAAAACCCAAACTTCTCTGAGCCTCAATTTCTTATTCTGTAAAGTAGGGATGGTGATGATAATACTTATCCCACAGTGATCCTACTGTTAACCTTAAAAGTATGTTATTTTACCAGCAAAAATGGGTTTATTTGGGAATAGCAGAAAATTGTAATTTGGGACATGCAAGTTACACAAAACCACAGACAAGACTAACAAATAAAGGAGAGGAAACTTTATTTTATGGAGAAGAAGGAGGAGGCTGGGAGGGATTGTTTTGAAGGGAAGTCCCTTGGAGAAAAGCAGGACAGGAGTTCAGAGTGATGATGGTTTCTCATTGGCTGAGTCATAGGGGTGGTCAATTTCTGGTAGGAGATGGACTTCTTTTCCTGTTGGGGTTTGCAATTAATGATTCTTTCCTATTGATAATTGTTCTATTGGAGTCTATAATTGACAATTCTTCCTATAATTGACATTGAGTGGTATGGCTCCCTCTTCTAGCCTCTGACTCTACTTAAATGAGGTTTCCCTGTATTAGTTTTCACACTTTGAAGATGAGATGAAATTGTATATGACGTAAGGGGCTTGCATATGGGAGGTACTTTCCTCACCTTGTTCCTCAGAAAGGGAAAATGACTCTAAAAAGCACATTTTTTTCACATTTAAGGATACCTAAAGTACTAATGTGTTTTATAATTAAATGGCATGTCATAGTTTAGAGGCAGCTTGGTGATATATAAAAAATGGTGTGTTTTATAACCAAAGCCATCTTAGAATCAGTGAGATGTGATAGTAGATGCCAGGGACAATATTCAAATTCAGGTTTGCCTAATTCCCAAAGGCCATTTTATACAACTCATTTCCGGGAAGAAGAGTCAGGTCATGGGGGAAGCCACCGAGAAGCAAACAGACAGTGGAAGACAGGGAGTATGTTCAAACTAAGACTTGTCTAAACACAGCTGCCTTCACTGCTCAGCTGGTAAATGAATTTGGAAAAGTTTCACCATACAGGTCTGTCTGCAGAAGACTCTTCTAACCACTGATGAATGGACTCCTCCACAACCCCAGCCCCAGCCAAGCCAAGCAAAACCTTAAAAACAGCTAGGGGTCATATTAATATGCTGTGCTTATGTGCCTGGGGCAAGGAGGAGAATCTGTAACTGAATTAAACAAAGATGTTCATCACCTGCTACTGTCAACAGATAAGTCTGGAGGTGGTACATGTGGCTGTTTCAAAGGACACAGCATTAACTGAGTTTCTACGGAGTTCAAGGCATTGGGCTAGGAATTCTGAGAAAGGCAAACAAGTTTAGCTCCTCACCTCAACTCTATGAGGAAGGTATTAATATTAATCAAGCTCATTTACAGACAAGGAAAATATAGACAAGTTTAAGAAATGCATGCAAGATCACATAGCTGGAACATGTCATAGAGCAGGGATTGGAACCCAGGGTTACTTAGAGGCTGGAACTTCAAAGAAATTGGTTGAAATTATTAATTATAAACCTTAAATGGGCTATCATCCCTCCTCTTGGCTCACAGTGATCCCCAAATTCTGACAATATTCTCTCTGCAACATATACCTTGCATTAAAAAAAAAAAACTTGGCAAAGGGATGTGAACTCCAATATATAAGCATTCATCCACTTCACACTTTTCCAAGAATGGGCCTCTTTATTGGGTAGACTTTGTAGCAGAATGTACCAGCTGGACCTGCTTGGTCCAAGTTCTTAAAAACTTAGTGTCCCAGTTACCAAATCTAAAGGAGGATGACAACCCTTCATCTGTCAGAAGAGCTTGATAGGATGCTCTGAGGTCCAGGACTAATGGTCAAAGGAGAACACAATGGCGATGCCTCAGCTATGGAGCCATGACTTTGAGCACATGGTTTTCCAGACCCAAATGGAATAAAAGAAGAGGAAATTGGAAGATTTGAGCTGAGGAGGTCAGGTTCCAGTAAGCACACTCAACCATTGTTGTATGCCTTTCTGATCCCCATGGCTTCTATTCCCTCAAGTTTGTCTGCTCTACTAACTATGGCCCAGTTGAACTTGGGCTTCAACTACTTTATTCCAGGATTTCTCAAGCTCATCATTATTTATGACTTTAAAGTTAAACCAACTGGGCTCAGAGAAGTTAAATTACCTGCACACAGCTGAGTGGTTTGAAATAAGTCTGACTCCCAAACCTAAGCTTGTTGCACTACAGTATACTTTCTACCTACTGGAACATGGGGCAGGCAGAAGGACAGTCTTGGGAATAAGTAACAAGGTACTAGGAATAGGAAGTAAGGTCATTAGGGCAACCATTCCAAGGAGCTTTGGTTTAATGGAAGAAAGGTACAGGTTTCTGGCTGACCCAATACAACACCTGACATCAGCACATTCCATGGTTACCCCTGGGATGCAATTCCCAGGTCCCAGTCCCCTGGAAGCCTGGAGCACATGGTCTCACCCTGAAAGTCTGTCTACAGAGCTGAACAAAAGAAGTAAGGGCAGATTTTATTAACAAATACACATACAGTGTCTATCATGTTGTAGGCACTGATCTAAGCACTGTAGCAATATTGTCTTTGAACCCTCACAAGGAAGGTACAATTCTTTTCTCCTGCAAGATGGGAAACTGAGTCACAAAGACATTAAATAACTTGCCAGGTTACACAGCTAGCAGGAAGTAGAGATAGAATTTGGATCCAGGCAGTTGGGTTGCAAAGCCTGCATCCTTGACCATGATACTGTACTACCTATCTGAACCCATCTGGTTTTGACCCCGTGGTTTCTCTGTTCCCAGAACCCTGGCAACCTAGTTTGAAGGGTTTGTTTGATGCCTAAAGCAGAGATAGCCAGCCTTGCTCTCACTGACAGCCACTGGAGTCCAGCCAATAAATTACCAATGGGCCATCAAAAAGGAGGCTTCAAACTCATGCAGAAAGACCCTGTAGGATAAATTCATGGGAAAGCTCAATCTGTTCTGGATGTGTCTACTTCCTAGCTTCCCCTGGGATTTTTGTCTATTCTCAAGTCAAATTCCAAGGCTGTCAACTTCCCCTTGTTTTGCTGTTTCCCTCAAATGTGTTTATTTTACTATGGCCCAGAAAAGTCCTCACCCTTGACAACGGGGGTTGTGAATCACATTGTGGCTTTTCACCTCCCATTGGCACTAGGCAAACAGATCACCACTGGTAAGAGTCTCTTTCCACACCTCTTGGAACTCACTGCTATTATGGCCTGTGCTGAGCTGTAAGATTTGTTTATGTGTCTCTCTCTATCCTTTTAACTTGTGAACTCCTGGAGGGAATAAGCCGTCTTATTCACCCAACACATCTAGTGTAGAACCTGGCACTTAGAGAGACACTTTATAAATGTTTCTTGAACAGGTAGGTGAGTGGATGGATGGATGGATGGATGGATAGATGCATGGATGGATGGATGGGATGGACAAGTAGATGAATGGATGGACAGGTGGGTGGATGGATGGATGGACAGATAATGGATGGATGGACAGATGGATGGACGGATAACGGATGGATGGATAGATGGATGGATGGACAGATGGATGGATTGATGGCTAAGTGGACTGATACATGGATGGATGGGTGGGTGGTTGGGTGAATGTACCAGATAACTCTTAGTGAGATCACTTTTCTTCCCCATCCAAGCCCTGTTCAACTCCTGTTGACAGATACAATAGACTACTAAAGGGCTCTTCACCTCCACTCTGCCCCCCTCCAAATCTCTTATTCATAAAGCATCCAGAGGTTCTATAAAGATGCAGATTTGATTATGTCAGCCTTGTTCCATCTCTGCCTAAAATACATTAGTGACTTTCCCCTGTCCTTAGAATAAAATCCAAAATCCTTCCCAGAGCCTATGTGGTACTACAAGCTGTGATATCTACTGACCACTCCATTCTCATTCCATGTCAGCCTCCTACTCACTGATAACAGTTGGATACCCTGGCCATCTTTCATTTCCTAGAATGAGCCCAGCTCTTTCCTGCCTCAGGGCCTGTGTCTGAACTTGCTGTTCTCTGTGTCTGGAATGCACTTCCTCTGACTTTTTGCATAACTGATTCCTTCTCCCTCTGGTCTCAGCTTCAAAATAAATTCTTGGGGAGATTTTCTCTGCCTCCTCCATCTAAACTATACCCCACATCTTCTTTATAGCATGCATGTAGTAATCCACTTTCATTATAGCACTTTATTGAACATTTGAACACAACATATTGGACACAAAGCATTATTAGTTAATGTCTGTCTTCTAGACAAACTGTAAGCTCTAAGAGGGCAAGAAGAGCATCAGTCTTATTCCCAGCTGAATCCTTAGTACTCAGCAGACAGCAGGTACTCAAAATACTTGTAATACATGTTTAGATGAATGGAGGGACAGGCACAAGATAGATTCTGACATTTCCTAAGAATGAGGACACCTGGAGTACTGCATGAGGGGAATGACCAGGCCTCTTTCTCTTTCCCTGAACATTACTGATAAATAAGTTTAGGTACAGAGTCATGATATCTGACTACCTTGGAATCTCTTTGATCAGTAAATCCAACTTCATTTTATATTTGCAGAGATGGAGCCCAAGAGTGGAAGTCATTTGCCCAAGATAACCATCATAGGGGCTGCTAGTTACCTGCACAATAGACATTTTCTTCTTCACTAAGAACAGAACCCAGATTTTCTTGATAATGATGATTAGCCCAACTTCTATCATTTTTTTAAGTTTGTTTGTTTGTTTGTTTATCTGCTGAGTACTAAGGATTCAGCTGGGAATAAGACAGATGCTCTTCTTGCCCTCTTGGAGCTTACAGTTTGTCTAGAAGACAGACATTAACTTATAATGCTTTGTGTCCAATATTTATTTATTTACTTACTTATTTGAGAGATAGAGTGAGCAGGGGAGGGGCAGAGAGAGAGAGAGAGAGAGAGAGAGAGAGAGAGAGAAAGAGAAAGAATATCTCAAACAGGCCCTGTGCTGTCAATGAGGAGCCCAGTGCAGGGCTTGAACTCAGGAAACATGAGATCATGACCTGGGCTGAAATCAAGAGTCAGATGTTTGACCCACTGAGCCACCCACACAGCCCAGAATCTGCATTTTAATAAGATCCATTCTGTGGTGGTTCATATAGATGTTCAGACTTGAATGTCCATCTTAGTGAAGACTGGGGCTAGGGACAGGACAAGGCAGCCTATGTCCTGATCCCTAAAGCACATTCAGGACATATTTGTAAGAAAATGGCATCCATGCCTGGTGCCACAGGAGATGGGGACACAAAGCTGACAACCAGCGTAGCTGCCCAAATGGAACTGATTAGCCCCCACCCACCATCCTTTCCATCTTGCTGTCTCTGATTTCCCCTTTTACACCCTTCTCTCCATCCACAGCATAGTGGTTAAGAGACTACTGGCGTCAGATCTGCCTTGATTCAACTTTTACAACTTTTTTGAAAATTTATTTACTCTCTCCTGAGCCTTGTACCAACTTCATAGCGTTGTCATGGAAATTAAATGAGTTAATACTTCTAAAACACAGAGACCAGAGCTTTGCAATCCTGGATTCATATTTGCATCGCCAAAGGAGCTGATGGCTGAGCCACCCCAGACCAATTAAATAAGAATCTCTAGGGATAGGGCTCAGCATTCATATTAAAACAGATCAAACACAAACCTCTGCAGGTTTTTTTTTTTTTTAATGTGCAGCCAGGAGGGAGAACCACTGACCTAAAGTGATGCCCGGCACAGAGTAAATACTCCATAAACGCTGCTATTGTTAGTCACACTGTGTGTCCTTCCTCACACACACACTAGACTGCCTCATGCCTTTGCTCCGGATGAATCTCATGCCTTAGATAACCTGCTCTTCCTGGACTGCCTGGCAAACAGGTTCCTCCAAGATTCTGCAAGAGTCTCCCATCCTCGTGTAGCCTTTCCTGATTCCTCCAAAGAGTACTGACCACTTCCTCCTCCTGGTTCTATTGTAACTGAGCTGCTAATAAAAATACTGACTTTGTCCTCTTATGGAGGATTTAGTCTATCCTGGGCCTTGTGCTGGGTCATGTGTACATTTTCTTTTTTGCTCTAAGGCAGGTTCCATTCAAAGCCGCATTGTATAGATGAGGAGACAAGGATCCAGAAAGGTGCAATGACATGCCTAAGATCATTCAGCTGGTACCCTGGGCGGATGATATTTGTACTCAAACTTAGTGGCTCCAGAGCCTGGGTTCAAACCCCTATACCACTTCACTGGTATTTGCACAACTGTTTCCTGCTATAGACTCTTAAGTCTTTCAAGGACAAAGACTGTGTGTAATTTATCATTGTACTTCTAACACCTGGGACATGTTAGGTGTATAACAAATGATGCAATTAATGGACTGCCAGGGTAGGGTGTGACAGATATCAACCACCTACTGTGTGCCAGGCAATCTGCTTGCCACATTCCTAATACTAGGTGCAAGAAAGCATAGAATTTGAACCAAGAGCCCTGGTTTCAGTCTCACTGGGATCAAAGACTGCCCACACAACTCCCAGGCTAGTAACCATTGGTGAGTTACATGATCTTTCTAAGCTGTAACTTTTCATTTGTAAGTAGGGACAGCAAATATGGCTATTTCAGAGGACTGAGTGACACATACAAGGCACCTAGCATAGCGCCTGGTACATAGCCAGGGCTCAGCAAATGTGAGCTGCTACTGACATCTCATTGTACCCCACAAATACCTGTTGAGGTAGCTACTGTTACCGTACTGTTATTTTCTTTTTTAGCTGAGGAAACTGAATCTCTTGCCAGAAGATGCAAAGCTAGTAAGTGGCAGAGCAGGGACAAGAACCCAAGATGGTCTGACAGTAAGTCTGTGCTCCTTTCTCTCCAGATTCTCTCAGGCAGACAAAGTGGTTTAGTAATCATGCCTGCTCCCCTGGAGAAGGTTGCTGGCTGGGAGCAGTGGGGAGAGCAGCTTGCTGGAAGGAAGAGGCTGCCTCAAGCATCCAGGCTCAGAGGGCGACACCATCCTCTCTCACTCCCTGCATCTCTATGTGTGCCCAGGAGACAGGTGGCCCTAAGGACTGCAGGGGTGATAGCTAGTGGGCAGAGTGCAGGGAGAGGAGAGATGAGAATGACAAGAGGGGAGGAGGAAGGGTGGGGGAGTGTGAAGGTAGGGAGAGGGCTGGTGGTAGCCCAGGATGACTGTCCAGAGCAGATGGAAAGGTGACTAGGATAGCTGAGGGCAGGGAGTTAGGAGGCTGAGGAGAGGGAAAAGTGGCCTGTCTCCTCATGGTGGTGAGCTGATCTCCCCCTAAGTGGAAAAGCTGTTGCCATGACAACGCCAAGAGCCAGATCAATGCTTGGCATTGGATGGAGCTCTCAGTCACTGCCATCTCCCTCTCCCTCTCTCTCCCCTGAAGTGGGGAACACGTGAGGGAGTGTGGGTGGGGGGAGGGTGGGGGATCATCTCTCGCTCCCCAGAGCCTCCTGGAGTCATGACAGGGATCCCTAGAGCCCCCAATCTAGTATAGGAGAGTGGGCTTAGTGGGGGACAGGAGGAGATACTCTGCCTACCTCCTAGCTCCTTTGAATATGGGGCAAGGAGGGAGGACAAGGTTCCCCGGAGAACTGGAGTAACTTCCTGGCCTCTGTCACTGGGGCTCAAGGGTACAGAAACCAAGTGTCACCTTCTAACCTCAGTCATGCACAGAGACCTGCAGAGAGGATCACAAGGCATGAGTTCAAATTTCTTACTAGGCCTCCCCTTCAACATGTGGAAAATGCCGCCAGGGAATAGATTTACTCTGAGGTTCCTTTCAGCTCTAAAAGCAGTGACTTTTGGGGGCGCCTGGGTGGCTCAGTCGTTTGAGCGTCCGACTTCAGCTCAGGTCATGATCTCATGGTCTGTGAGTTTGAGCCCCGCGTCGGGCTCTGTGCTGACAGCTAAGAGCCTGGAGCCTGCTTCTGATTCTGTGTCTCCCTCTCTCTCCCCTCCCCCACTTATGCTCTGCTCTGTCTCTCAAAATATGAATAAACATTAAAGAAAAAATAAAAGCAGTGACTTTTTTTTTTTCCTGCTGGTTTTATGAGGCAGAGTCACCTTTCTGGTGTGACTGGAGAACCCCCATGGAATGCCTTCCTGCCTCAATGTAAGTCTCCTCACTGGCCAGTTAAGAAGATCTGACAGGCCACTAGAGGGTCCACTTTTTTTGAGCTTCTTATACAAAAGCAAATACCACAAGGCAGGATAATGTATTAGCATATTACCAGGAGACAGGCCAGAGGCTCTGGAGCTCTCAGATCTTGAGTGGAATGCTAAACCCACCAATGACTGACTCGTTGATGCGAGTCCAAGTTCAAGGGGATCCATCAGGGATGAGCAGTGTGTCACTGATTTCGGTTCAAGGAGGAAGAAAGGGAGGACAGAGAGAGGGGAAGGGAGGAGGAAGAAGAGAAAGAGAAGTAAAATAATGGTGAACAAGAAATTCTAGCTGCAAAACAATAAACTCCTTTCCCAAAGTCTAAAGGCCACAGGGTTTCACCAGAAGCCCCACCTGGATGGTGCAGAGAACCCCCACCCAGTCACCTCCACTTTCCCTCAAAGTCTGCCTCAGGGTAGTGCATGAGTAAGGGTGGAGGAAGCATTACAGAGCAAAGCAAGAAGTTGACAGACTGGGGCTTTCCAGGAGGGCAGGAGAGGGGAGGACGGCACCAGCCACTCGGGTGGCCCTTGAAGCCAGGAGATTTCAAGAAACTCCAAGCCTCTAAAAGCCTGGCAGTGGCTCCCCAGCATCCAGACTGGAGCTGTTAGTGTCCAGGAGCTGGCCCTGAAGGATAGAGACAGAGGCTAGGGAAAAGGCTGGCACTGAGGCGAAGGCATCAAGTTCTGCTCACTAACAGCAGCAGGAGATGCCAGCCTCCTGCTGTCTGCTTTGGTTTGGGAAATGAATACATTTTTTCAAAAGAGTGAGTTATGCTCTTACTTTGAAAGTGAGCAAATTTGCTGGCACATAGTAGTCATTTTGCCTGTTAGGAGCATGGTCTGTGCAGTCAGGCGATCCTGGATTCTGCCCCTGGTCTGGCCCCTTGTTAGCAGTACAACCCCCAAGTATCAGTGTCTCCCTCTGAAAATGGGGATAGGGGATGTCTATCCTGGAGTGCAGCTGTAGGGATTAAATGAGATGATGTGTGAATGTTAGTTTAAAACAGCTGTCTTCTAACTCTGGCTGTGCAAAGTGACAGAGGGGAATTTCTTCTAGAATCTCTGGGTCCAGGGTGGGTGGGGGTGCTGGAATGGTCTCTGAGGGGCCGTAGGAGGACACATCACTGGAGCTGTGAGGAAGCCAGTGTGTGAGATGATGGAGACGGACATGGGGCCATGTAAGAGCAGAGCATTGCCTTTCTGTGGGGTGAGATTTTACAGAGAGCCCCATTTTACAGAGAGGCTAAGGCTTACAGAAGGGTTGATATTTACCCAAGTTCACCTGGTCACCAAGTCCCACCAAGTGATGGAACCAAAGTGCAAGTTCAGGTGTTTATGCTTTCAGAGCCTAGGCCTTTCCCATAATCTCCTCAGAGAGGGCAGCACATAAACGCAGGTGGTACTGGCACCCACTCAGGCAAGGGACTTCACCTCTCTGAGCCTCAGTTCCCTATCTGTAAAGTAAGGGTTAGATATGCTAATGTATATGAAAGAGTCTAGCAATTTCAGGTACACAATAGTGTATGGAGAAGATGCTGTTCTAAGAGCCAGGAGTCCTGGGCTATAGTCTTGCCTCTGTATCAGTGTGCTGTGTGACCTTGAACAAATCACAACCTCTCTGGGCTTTACAAAGAGCATTACAATTTCCAAGGGAACTTTAATGTTTATTTATTTTTGAGAGAGAGAGAGAGAGAGAGAGAGAGAGAGAGAGAGAGAGAGAGAGAATGAGTAGAGGAGGGACAAAGAGAGAGGGAGATGCAGAATCTGAAGCAGGCTCCAGGCTCTGAGCTGTCAGCTCAGAGCCTGATACAGGGCTCGAACTCACAAACCGTGAGATCATGACCTGAGATGAAGTCAGCCACTTAACCGACTGAGCCACCCAGGAGCTCCCCCAAGGGAACTTTAACACAGGAGTGACTCAGCCTCCCCTCTAGAGATTCTGATTCATTTGGTCTGGGAGGAAGCCTACATATCTGGGTTCTTCTAAGCCCCCAGGTTCTTTGGATAAGCAAACAGGGTCCAGATGACAACAATGGTCCTCAGATGTACTCCCTGAACCAGCAGCATGGGCATCACCTGGGAACTTGTTAGGAATGCGAAATCTTAGGCCTCCCAGGGACCTACTGAATCAGAAACATGGGTGATCTGTTTTTACAACCCCCCTCCCACCTCTCCTGGTAATTCTGATGTACATTCAAGTTTGAGAGTCTCTGGGCTATAGGAGGATTCAACCCTAAAAGCCTACACTTTTTAGGTCGTGCATCAGAGGAACAAGATGAAAGAACTGGGTAAGAGCAGGGGAAAGTGTGGGCAAAATTGGGAAAACAAAGAGGGATGGGAGAAGAGACCCAAAGAATCCAGAGGCAACCTCGACTTTGTCCCTGGGTGAGCTAGCATCACAGCTATGAAATGTGCTAAGAAATTTAAAAGGCTTCCAAAGACATGCTTCTCAAAACAAGGCATGCAGTGGGGGTGGCTGAAGCCACAGAACGAAGATGGCGTGTCTTCCCGGAAAGTCAATTTACCAGAACATGTTTTAGGGGAAAAAGTTAAATTATTTCATCAATGAGTAACTGAAAACATGACTGTTAGATTAAAGCAAACAGATCTATGGTGCCACAGAATACCACCTGCTTGTACACTTCTTAGATAAAAGGAAAGCCTCAAAGACATTTTATACTTGCACTGGGGAGTTGTAGACAACAGCCTTGGACCCCTTGGGGACCAGTTCTCTTTTCCTTGCCTTTTGGTGGAAAACACAACGATTAATGAGTGAATTAATGGACTGATTGGTTAGATAAATGATTGGAGTCCCTACCTTGTGCCAAACATCCCACTGGACACCACGGATGCACCAGTAACAAAAATGGGCAGAGTTTCTGCTCTAGAAAAGCTTACAGTATAACAAGGTGTGGTGAGCAGGCTCCAGCAGTAATGGGCCAGTCTGGAGTGAGGTCATGAAAGACTTCTACCGAGGAAGAGACACTGGAATTCAGACGGGGAGACCAGTGTGAGAAGCCTATTCCCAGGAGGTCTGGGGAAAGCATTCCATGTCTCTTGCTTCCCTTCCCTAGAACTCTTTTCTTTCTGCACCTTTAACCCCCAGATCATGCCCAACCCACTCCAGGAAATGTTTCCTGACCCACTCCAGCAACTCTGACCATCCTCTGAATTTACATAATCTCATTCTTCCAGCACCTCTGGAATCACTACTCACTCACACTTTCTGTCATTTGGGTCCCATCTTCATGATGTTTTTCCATACCCAAATGATATCAACACCAGAGCTGACTTCATCTTTTATCCAATACCATTATTAAAAAAACCATGAATAAATAATGTCATAAATATGCCATAGGAAAAGGGATAAAGGGATAAAGTATAAAGGTATAATTGTCTCTGTTATAGAGGGAGACTGGCAAATGTTACAAGCATGTTCAAGGCAAATCAGCACTCACTGAGACATTCTCCTTGAGACCCCAGGAAGACCAGAGAAGATACGAGAAGGGAAATGCAAGTGCTTTGTGATCTGATAGTTGTGTAGTTCCTGAAATAACTTCATGTTCCACTAATGGTACACAGTGTTGCTTATTATTATTATTATTTTTTGCATGTTTCATGTTTTGTTTTCAGGAGGATGTTAGAGCTCTGTAACAAAACTATAAAATCTGCAAGGATAAGGCTCCTTTACATTCCCCATAGCACCTATGGTAAGTGTTGGAATGTTTCTCTTTTTTTTTAAGTTTACTTATTTTGAGAGTGAGCAAGTGTGAACAGGGGAGAGGGAGAGAGGGAGAGAGGGAGAGAGGGAGAGAGAGAGAGAGAGAGAGAGAGAGAGAGAGAGAGGGAGAGAATCCCAAGCAGGCTCTGCACTTTAATGCTGGCAGCGCATTAAGCATCCTTAATCTTTTCCTTGAACTGTGCTAAACCCTTTGCATGTGTGACCTTCTTTCTTTCCCACGATATCTCTGGTACAGAGGTAATATTGTCATCTCAACTCTACAGAGAAGAAACAGGCTCAAGAGACAGAAGGAAATGACTTGATTGGGTTCATCCAGGAAGTAAGAGGCAGAGGGGGAGCTGGACCAGGTGTGGCACTGAAGCACTCAGGGTCATTGCAGCCCATGGCTCAGACCATTTGGACACAATTGGGGTAGCTCAGGCCTGCGTCACAGATATTCTGATGAACAGTGCTTACTTTTGCAGAGGGGCCCAGCCCAAAAGATTCTTATGAAAATAAAGTGAGAACATAAATGTAAAAAGGGGTGGAAGAAAAGAAATGAAGCCAAGTATTGCACACAACCGATTACTCAGTAAAACCCATTATGAAACTCTCCTCACCTGCTCAGTCCTTCTGTGACTCCCCACTGCCTCCCTATGGGACTCAGACACCCAACTTGCATGTTTTGCCATGATGATCTTCACCATATATACGACCTTCATGCATTGATATTAAGTAATTGAACTGTATTTTGCATGTGCTTGTATGGTTCAATGCAAAATTAAAAAATTATAAAAGGGAACATGGTAAAAACTCTCCCACCCTCTCCTTCCACCCAAGTTTGCTTCCCAGACACAACCACCACTGCTATGGTCTGAATGTTTGTGTCCCCCAACAAAATTCACAATTTGGAATCTTAACCTCCATCAAAATTCACAATTTGGAACCTTAACCTCAAATGGATGGTTAAAAGGCAGGGCCCTTTGGGAAGCAGTTAGGTCATGGGGGTGGAGTCTCCATGAATGGGATTGGTGCCCTGATAAAAGAGACCCCAGAGAGCTCCTTAACCCCTTCTGGGTTGTGAGGACATGGTGAGAAGGCACAAGCTATGAACCAGGAAGAGAGCCTTCACCGGAGCGTAACCATGCTTGTACCTTGATCTTAGAATTCCCAGCCTCCAGAACTGTGAGAAATAAATTTCTGTGCTTTTAAGCCACCCTGTCTATGGTATCTTGCTACAGCCGACTGAGCAAACTAAGACAACCTGTATCTGTTTCTTGTGTGTCTACTAATATATAAGCAAACAGACACACACACACAGGCACACATATATACCCTTTTTAAACAAAAATGAAGCATATGGGGCATAATGCTCTTCCAACTGCTTTTATGACTTAACAATACACCTTAGAGCTTATTTTATATCATAATGTAAAAACTTCCTCATTTTTTAAGGCTGCTTTGTGTTTGTTTTCCCCATTCTTCAACCAGTCTCCAACTGATGAGCAATTAGGTGGTTCCTGATCTTTCGATATTGCAAACAATACAGCATGAATAATCTTCCAATTATTCTATTAATGACCTGGCATCTTCCTTTCAATCAACTGTTTCTAAAAACTTTTCTCACATCTTAAGCACTATCTATGAAAGCATAGATTTGATGAGCTAATGATATATGTTTCTAATTCACACTAATATAGATAGATAAGAAATCCACAACCATTTAAATCAAAGTGCTTGCCTGTGTATCACCTATAACAATTCTGCTTAGCACCTGTGCCAGGCATCTACTATCCTGGGAAACACCTGCTGCCCAGAAGTTCCAAACTCTTTGGCCAGACACAGGATGCCCTTGAGGATCTGCCTTCTACCTCACTCTCCAAACTCATTTCCCCTGTGTCCTATGCTCAAACCTTGTGGAATCATAGGTCTTTTTTATTTTATTTTTTAAGTGTATTTATTTGGCGGGGGGGTGCGGAGAGAGAATCCCAAGCAGGACCTGTGCTGTCAGCATAGAGCCCAACAGGGCTTAAACTCATGAACCGTGAGATCATGACCTGAGCTGAAATCAAGAGTTGGGTGCTTAACCGACTGAGCCACCCAGGTGCCCCTGTGGAATCACAGGCTGTTTTAGTTGCATGCCAAACTGGATCATGCCCCGGTAACTTTGCACATGCTCCTCCCATGCTTGGAACAGCATCTATGCCTTGTCCCCTGGAGAACTCCTGTTCTCTTCTCAAGTTGTAGTCCAAGTTCTCCCCCTCCAGGAAGCCCTCTCTGCCTTTTTCATCCAAACCTGCATCCACACACCTGGGACATGCTTGCTTCTACTTTAACCCTCAGCACACAGAGTTAGTATGGCAGAGTGGTTAAGAAAGTAGGGTCTGGGGCACCTGGGTGGTTCAGTTGGTTACACGTCCAACTTTGGCTAAGGTCATGATCTCACAGTTTGTGTGTTCCAGCCCCATTTTGGGATGTCAGCACAGAGCCTGCTTTGGATCCTCTGTCCCCTTCTCTCTCTGCCCCTCCCCTGCTCATTCTCTCCTCTCCCTCTCTCAAAAAATAAATAAATGTTAAAAAAGAAAAGAGAAAAAAAAAAGAAATGGTCTGAACTCTGTTGCCTGGGTTCAAAGCCCAACTCCACCATATTAGAGGCTTGACCTTGGGCAGATTGCTTAATCTCCTGGGAGTTTCAATATTCCCATTTGTAAAATGGTGATAATCATAACATTGACCCCGTAGTGAGGATTAAAAGATGTATTTAGCAGAGTAAATGCTCAGTAAATGTGCATTATGGCTATTACCCTTACAGCTGTTTCCCCCGCTACATTATTAGCTCTTTTTAGCCTCCAAGCTCTTCAGTTTCTAATCCTGTCAGGCCTACCTTCAAAATAGATCTCATTTCTGAGCATATCTCACCCGGGCCACACCGCCAGCTGAGCACAAGCCACCGTCCTCTTCCACCCAAGCATCAGCCTCCTAATGGCCTCTGTGTACTGTTCCCAGCAGCCCCTTTAAGATAGAAGTCAGATGCGGTCGTATCCTGCTCTGAACCATCCTGAAGTTTCTATTCTTATTTTTATTCTTAAAATAAAGGTTTCTTATTCTTAAAATAAAACCCAAAGTCCTTACTATGGCAAAAGAGGCCCACCCCATCTGGCCCCTGCCTCCCTCCCTCTTCATGATGCTCTCCCTTCTCCAGCCACACTCACCTCCTTGTTGTTCCTCCAGCACACTGAGTGAATCCCCACCTTAGAGGTCCACTCATTCCTCACTCTGTTCTTCCCGCAGGTAGCCACAGGGCTCACTCCCTCACTCCATTGAGGCCCTGATCTCTATCCAGAATGACTGCATACCATTCCTCTGTAGTCCTTCTCTGTTCAAAACACCCATGGCTTCTGAACATCCCAGTGGAATGGATGCTTCATAAAGACAAGGACTTCATTTTATTCCCCACTGTATCCCCAACCCCCCAACCAGTGCCTGGCACATAGTAGGTGCTCCATAAATACTTGCTGAGTAATGGACAAATGAATGACTGCAGTGCCCAGAACAGGGCCAGCAACATTTCTGAGGATTAGCAAATGTTTGGAGAGGAATGGAGAGAGACAGGGAGAGAGAAGAAACAAGCAAGAAAGGAAGGAAGAAAGGAAGAAGAGATGGAAGCCCAGAGGATTTTGTTTTTTAGTTGTCATGTGTGTTTATCGAGATATAATTTACGTATCATGAAATGTACCCACTGCAAGTGTACAGGTCAGTACATTTCAGTAAATTTCCACACTGAGGAAACCATCACCACCACCCAGTTTTAGAACTGTCCCTCACTCTTCTGGCCCATTTGCTGTCAGTCCTGCTCAGAGCTCTAGTCCCAAACCACCACCAATCAGCTTCTGCACTCTCTAATTTTGCCTTTTCTAGAAATTTCATATAAATGGAATCATACATTATGTAGTCTTTTCTGTCTGGCTTTTTCTGCAACGTTTCATAATTATTTTTAGGTTCACCCATGCCATGCATGCATAGTAGCTCGCTCCTTCTTATTCCCGAGTAGCATTCCATGGTAGAGATATGCCACATTTTGTTTATCCATTTTCCAGTTGATGGACGTTTGTAGGGCTTCCTGTTTTAGGCTATTATGAAGAATGTTGCCATGACTTTCAGGCACACGTGTTTCCAAATGTCTAGGGTAGATACCTACGAATGGACTTGCTGGGCCATACAATAACAATATAAGTCCCGAAGATTTTGATGCCCTAAGACTTTTGGAATCTCCACTGAGGCTTGTAAGAAAATGCTCCAACTATGGTAGAGAAAAATGCACGTAAAACTCAGTTTGCGCTGCAAGCCCAGCTCCAAGTCCTAAGTACGTGGCCAATTCATTATGCCTGTGTTTGAAGCCCATTTGCAGTTGTATTTGATGTATTGTCTGTGGGGAGACGGTGAAATTTGCCAGCCTTCAGACTAACAACTGAGCCTAATTTTTCACCCAGTGATTCTAAAGAAGTTTCTTCTTGGCAGAGGCTTGGGCTAGGAACAGTTGAAATTGATTGTGGCAAATGATGTGGGAAGAAGTGATACAGTGTTTACCACCTAAAGTGAAAGGTGAAGTGAACATCATCAGGCAGAAGAGTCTCTGCACCTCCCCACCCATGCCCTCCCATGAAATTTTGGACCCTGCCAAAGCATCCTGGACCCCCTGTCATCATTGCCAACCACAGAGGCCTTGAAACTTGAGTCTCCACCACCCCAGATCTCAGATCCTGCCAGGTTCATCCTGACAAATCCTCCATTCAGGTTCTATTACTTTTTAAATGTTTTATTCATTTCCGAGAGAGACAGAGAGAGAGAGAGAGAGAGAGAGAGAGAGAGAGCAAGGGAGGGGCAGACAGAGAGGAAGACACAGAGTCCAAAGCAGGCTCCAGACTCTGAGGGGTCAGCACAGAGCCCTATGCAGGGCTTGAAGTCATGAAAGGAGAGATCATGACCTGAGGTGAAGTCGGACGCTTAACCCAGGCGCCCCCCTCCATTCAGTTTTTAAACCTCATTGTTATGATGATGAAAATCATCAGGAGCCCAAGCTTGCCTGGGCTGCGCTGGCATTTACAGAAAGCTTCCAGGCTTTCATCTCCTGCCTTGCCACACCCCCCTGCTTTGCTCTGCTTTGCTCTGCTTTGCTTTAGTTTCAAAGACTTCACCCAGTAAGGGAATTGACATTCAGGTGAATGCCTCAAGGACTGGACCCCTTTAGCCTCTGTCCCCATCCTACCCCATGAGAAAATGAAATGCTTACCACAGCTTTCCTTAGAGATCTTTTGTAGCATAAAATCAGAGTTGGTCCTAGGATATAATTTGGGCTTCAAAAGTCAGTCTCTGATGTTCCCAATTGAACAAGGTAAAATGCCCATTTGACAAAGGTAAAATTAAAAAAAAAAAGGTAAAAAAAAAAAAAAAAAAGCAGACTGAATGCAGAAGCTCTCAGAGCTTTGGGTAAATAAATATTCTCTCTGATGGGCTCCAGCCTCCCTGCAAAGCGAGAGGACACTGGAAAATGATCGGTCAGGTGGGCAAATTTTGTAGGAGTTCTTCTTGTTGCTATTGTTTGTTTGATGCAACAGAGGTTCTATCTGAGAAGAAGGGACTACAGGCTTTCAGGTCCACTGTGTTGGGAGGCCAGCAGCCTCCAGGTGATCCACATGCAGGAGCTGACTGACATGGGTGGAAATGGGAGAAAGAAGTGAGGACACTGTTGGCCTCAAGGCCAGGGTCTGAACCCTGGCAAAAGATGCTGAAGGAGTGTCCATGAGACTCAAAGGCCCTGAAAACACAGCTTTGAGGGCCAGGGGACAAAGTGGGGCACATACAGGGGGAGGCAGCATTTGACTCATTTCAGCACAGCATGGAGTGTGGCTTCTGCTCAGGAAAGAAGGTGAGAATGCAGCACCCCCAACCCCACTCTACCGAGTGAGGCATGCTGCAGTATTGGGTTGGATGACCTGGTTTCAAATCCTGACTCTGCTTCTTTCTTACTGTCTTTGGACAAGTTGCTTCACCTGTCTGCACCTCAGTTTTGTCATCTGTAAACCGTATATATTAATAATAACTACCTCCTAAGTTTGCTATGAGGAATAAGCGAGCTAATACACAGAGAGGGCCTATAGACAGTATATAGAAATTGTTTGCTAAATGTGTTGGAGTTATTGCTGCTGTTATGGATTTCCAGGTTTGAGGAGCACTGGGTGATACCACCCTGGCATATACATTAATGTCAAGATGATTCCAGCAGGAGCTACTGAAAAGAGGCCTGGAGCAAACAGAGCCTGAAAGAATCATTTGAAAGCTTGCGTAAAACCCCCTTGGGACTCCTAGCAAAACCTGGGTGAGACTTTGAGGGAATGTGGAGAACCCCAAGGCCTTTTCAGGAGGTATGACCACTGTTAGTAATGACTTCCTTACACTCAGTTTTGGGAGCCTGGGAATATCTGAGTTACCCAAGAAGAGGCTGGCAGAAACACAGAGGAAACAGCTACTGAATGGTTTAGCAGCTGAAGGCACAGCCACCCACTTACCCAGGTTCAAATCCCAGATCTGCTACTTCCTAACTCGGTGTTTTGAGTGAGTGAATGAAATTTCCCTGGGCCACAGTTTGACTCAACTGTAAAATGAAAATAAAAATAGTAGTCCCTATTTCATAAGGAGTTTGTTGGGTTTTCAAGAGATCCTTACATGGTACAGTGCCCAATAAACATGAGTGATCCAAACTAGCAGATTAGGAGCAAGAGGGCCTCATGTGGGGGGAACAACATGTGCAAAGGCCCAGAAGTGGAGAGAGAGCACAGGTGCAGGAATCAGTGAGGAGGCAAGGATGTGCGTGCAGCTGCCAGAGGCTTGTCCTGGGCTCACAGGCCTTCTCTTCACAAATGGAGTGATGATGAGCAAGAAAGAGATTTCTGGCACATTGGTAAATGACCTCGATTGTGTTTGTGTCTCGCCAGCTACATTTTAAACCCTTTGAGGGCTGAGACCTTGTTTTTCCATCTTTGTACCCATAGCACCTGCCACCATGCCCAGCACAGAGTGACTGCTAAGTTGGTGTTTATGAGACATTAAAAGCACTGGAAAAAGCTCCAGACCAGAATTCTGGTACAGCTTTGGCCTTTACTTATTCTCTCTAGGACCATGACCAAGTCATGCCATTGATGCTCAGCTTATGTTGGACCAACAGAGATTATGGAAGGGATTTTAGAGATGAAGAAACAGAAGTCTAGAGGACAGGAAGAACATAGTTAATGTGAAACATTAAGTTAATAATAGTGTAAGGGCTGCAACCATTCCCTCTGCTAAGTCCAGTGCCCATTTCCACCTGATTTCTCACGGGGAAGATTAATAATGGTTTTGCTGTGTAGTTGAACTTCATATTCTCGGTAAGCTTGCATATTTATTTTCAATGAGCTGGTCAATTCATCTCGAGACTCTATTCTTCCAAACCAACTTGGGAGTTAATAATAAGCACTTATAACACTGATATGAAAAAAATAATAACCCCATATTACTAATGAAGAAACCCAGCCTCAAAAGAGCTGAATTTACTTGCCCAAATTCACACACCTGATAGGGAAGTTGTGGCTTCTAAATTCAAACTCAGAGCTTCCTGAATCCAAAACCCCTGTGCTTCTCTCTAGGGAAAGTGGATTCTGGGTAGTAGTTAAGGCACTTTGCCTGGAGTGCAAGGCTTCTGTTGGAGGTCTGGGGTTCTGACCCCACAGAAAGGCCTCCAGCACAAAAGGCTGTGGCTCAACCATTCTGAAGGTTCAAGGCCACCTTGATGTGCTTGGCTACTTGGGAAAACCAATGAAAATCTGAAACTGTTCTCTAATTCTCTCCCTCTCTCCTTCTCTGAAGGGTAGCGAACCTGTAAGAATAACCTCATCTCTCACCACACCCCTTGCTGATTCAGATAAACAGGTCAAAGAGAAACGCAGCTTCACAGCTATATAACTTACAATCACTGGGAGGCAGTAGGGCAACAGTAGGGCAAGCTGTGAGTTCTGACATTAGGTGCAGCACAAATGACCCTGGTCACCTTCCAGTTAAACAGCCTCCAGAGTCTCTCCCCCATTTCCTCCCTTCCAGCCCCGATCCCCTTCAAGAGAATCAACGCTTTCATTTTGCTGGAACTGAAATTCACATTTAAATCCCTATTACATCATAAGAAATGTCCCGTGCTTCCGCACAGACTTACCAAATGTATTAATGTCTTTTGCATTTTTTTCCATAAAGATCTATCTTAATCTAATATTGTTCCATCTCCATTAAGGCACCTCCTTTAAAGGCTATTCCTGTATGAAGACTCCTGAAGTGACCACAATTTTGTTCCCACTGTCAGCTAGAGAACTCTAGAAATAAACTAGCTACAATTTAGCAAGCACCTACTACGGGCCATGTACCTTATACAATGATAAATGATGTTACTTAGGCTGTAATTTTGGTTGATAAACAGAGACCCCCACATTACAGTGGTCAAATGATACTTAACTTTATCTCACTCTCATTCAACTAGGAGTAAACTGTTTCAGACTGGTGTGGGGGCTCCAGGATGTCAGAAATCCTAGGTTCTTATGTCTTTTTTCTCTGCCATCTTTGGCTGTTGCCATCATTCAACTTGTCCAAGACAATGCATTGCTACCTTCCATCCAGCTAAGAGGAAGGGAGAAAAGAAATTCCCTTTCCCCTTTAAAGACATGAACTTATGGGGCGCCTGGGGGCTCAGTCAGTTGGGTGTCCGACTTCGGCTCAGGTCATGATCTCGCGGTCCGTGAGTTCAAGCCCCGCGTCAGGCTCTGTGCTGATGGTTCAGAGCCTGGAGCCTGCTTCGGATTCTGTGTCTCCCTCTCTCTCTGACCCTCCCCTGTTCATGCTCTGTCTCTGTCTCAAAAATAAATAAATGTTAAAAAAAATTTTTAAAGACATGAACTTATTATGGATGACATAGCTACACATTTCCAATTAGCCAGAACTTAGTCAAGGACTATGTCCAGATGCAAAGGAGGCTAGGTATTGCAGTCTTTAATCCAGACTTCATGGACTCGGTTAGACATGAGAGGTTTCATTTCTATTGAAGAAGAAGATAATGGATACTAGCACATACTAGCATTATGTGCCACACAAGATGGTCCTAAATGAGACTAGACCCCAAGATTTTTTAACCTATTACAACAACAGGCTAAAAATAAAATTCTCTGACAAAAGAACAGCCTCATCTAGACTAGGGTGTCCATACCTCATTTCCAACTTTACTTAATATGAAATAACCTAAAATATTGATTGTGAGATTGTTCTATCTGTGTGGCAGGAACATATTACACCACTATGGGTGGGGATGGGGTTTCCCCTGAAATGAAGCAATGTTCCCACAGTCAAACCTCTTTGGCGGGTGATCAATCCTAAAGCAAGAAATGAGGATTCTGATGGAAAATTGTCTCCTCTCTCAGAATTAAAGGCCAGTTTGGCCTCGATTGCACAGTATAGAGATGCCTAGAATATTTCTGGTGAAGGCAACAGAGACCCATCCATGGAGAAGCAGGCTAAAGACAGAACAAAGCCAGGCAGTTAAGGGAAGCTGTTCAGTCATTGAAAATAACTGAGGCTCCTAAGAGCCTCTCAGAAATACCTGAGGAGACACATTGGGACATAAGGGGCTTAACCTGATGGCTCTCATGTTTTTGTCATTTGGATTACACACACAGAAATAATGTCATTGAAGTCTCTAACCATACTATGAGGGGGATTTTATTTTTATCTCCAATTAACAGATACAAAAACTGAGTTTGAAAAATGTTTGGAAACCACTCAAGGTCACATAGTGAGTAAATGGAGGCTAAGTCTGCCCATCTTCAAAGACTACCCTCATTCCACATGCTTCCCAGAGGGAAAAAAAAAAAAAAAAAAAAGAAATGGGAAAAAACCCTCAAAAGTCAATTCACAGAAACAATTCCAATGGTAAATTTTTCCAGCTCATGGCTTCTCCATGAGGACTCTTCTTCTGTTTGAATGTCTCCTTGGCTGAGCACTTCCAGGCTACCCTCCAAGAGCCTCCACCATTAAAATTGAACGCTGATTACTTTTCATGAAGTTTGGTTTCCATTATGTCCTTTGGTTTCCGCAATCAGACTCTCAGGTTTCCAAATCTTTGAAGGCTGTTATTGGGGCTTCCCTGAACTGCCTATCAGCCTACGTGGGATTTTTTTCTCTCTTCCTCTCTCTTTACCCACATAACAAGAGTGCTTTTGAGTTCTTTCCTCTGAAACATACAGCACTTTATCCATGACCCTCAAAAGTTAGCACCCCAAAAGGAACATGCTGAAATGGACCCAGTTTTTCCAAAGGGCAGTTTGGGTTTGTGTCTCCAAACCTTCTAAAATGTACATCTATTTCATCTAGTATTTCCACTTCAGAGTGTTTGTCTCAAGAAAAAATCAGACAGATGTGCAAAGATGTCAGATTATGCATTTTTTTATCGGCAGAAATATCTGCAATAGTAAAAATATGGCAACAACCAAATATCAATAATAGGTGATCGGTAAAATAAATGGAGATGCAATGATATGCAATGTAGCCATTAGAAATGATAACGCAGACTTTTACTGATGATGAATAATGTTCACAGGGAGAACATTAATTGTAGAATATGATTTCATTTCTGTTAAGATACAGATTGTTTATTTAACAAAATGTCCTGAGTGGTTGCTATTTATCAGGTGCTATGCTAGGAGCTGGGGATATAGTAATGAACAAAATAAAGGCTGGCTATGAGATGATCACCATCCATTGACCACTCTCTGTTGGTGATCACTGTGGTCAGTGGCTCAAACAGTCTGAGCCTCAGTCACCTCATCAATCAAAAATGGATAATAACAGTTAGTTACAGAGATGTGGGAAGGTCAAGCACGTATGGATATAAAGGTTCAATAAATGTAAGGTATATAGTATTTATCATGCCCAAACCTACTATTTCCTAATACTATCAATCCACCAGTGATTACTGTGATTTTATGTAAAGACCCTTAGGCCACATCTCAAATTCTAGTCTCAACACAACCATCAAATATCTATACTACCCAGAGGAAATCATTGTATTCAGTCACTTTAGTTAGTCAGTCATTCAACAAACCCTTACTGAGTAACAACTATGTGTCTTACCATAGCTTGTAGGATTCTTTTTTTAAAATTTAAAGGTTTTTATTTATTGCCTATAGGACTCTATACTCTCTAGCCCCCTCTGCCTTCTGCTCCTACCATTGGCCTACGAACACTGACCTTGAAGTTCCCCAAATATGTCAAGTTTGCTCCCATTTCAGGGATTCTGCTCTTGCTGTTTTCTTCTGCCTGGAATGTTCTCCCTCCTGTATGTACTGGCTGGATCTTTCTATCTTACCAGTCTCAGCTTAAATATCTCCTCTCAGTAAAGTCCTGAGCATCCTAGGGCATCCAAGACCTTCTGCTCATGACCCTATTTTATCATCTTCATAGCATTTACCACTATCTGCTATGATAAAATTAATTTTCTTGTTTATTATCTGTCTTCCCCACTACAATGTAAGCTCCAGGAGAGCAGACACCTATTTTGTCTAGTTCGGTGCTGTACCCCAGCTCATAAAACTGTACCTGTCACATAGTAAATGTTTAATAAATTTTGTCAGATGAATGAATGAATGAATGGACATGCCTGGCCCCAGGCTAATGCAAAGGATATAGCAGGGAGCAATACACATATAATCTTTTATAATCATCACCTTGTGATGCCTGATTTCTCAGTCCTCCAGAAGGGAATTATTCTTGCCCCTGAATTACCTGAGGAATCTTTATAGTTATGAAACCAGCATTCATTTAGATATGCACAGCCCCCTATCAGATCCTTTTTCCAGGACACTCTTTTGCCAGAGTGCTGAGTAATTATCCTTTAGAATCTACAATGGCTCCAAATTTTGATTAAATGCTTTCTTGGCTTTTGAAATTCCAGGCCAGACTATTAGGTTATGCTCTGCTATGGCATTACCCAGTGCAGTGACTGACTGAGACAGCCTTTGTCCCCCTCTTACTTTGCAGCTATTTCCTTGAGTATTTTGATCCGGGTGAGAAGTATGACATTATTGATTTGCTCTGCTCCACTCACCAACTGCCTCATCTGCAAGAGCAGGAATCTTTATGGCTTCAATAATTTCCCGGAGTGCAAAGACCTCTTTTATATTTTTGCTTGGTGCTTTGCAATTCTGTAAATTTTTTATGGACTCTGAGGTTAAGTTTCATCCCTTGCTCTCAAGCTCATTGGGACGTCTGCTTGTGCTCCAAGAAAGAACCTGACCCTTTTGTACCCAGTCATGTCCCACCCCATCCTTATCTTTAGAGAGGGAGGGAGAGAAGAATAAGAAGAGAAAAAAGGAATAAATCAGAATTTGAGAGTTAAATCCTATACATTTTTTTGAACTCAAAAGAAAGAAAAAGCAGCTGACAAACGTCCAGCGACCTGTCTAAAATAACACAGCTAATGAGTAGGAAACCCTCTTCTGCTTCTGATGCGTTCATTGGTGATAGGTGGTCACCAATATTTTGGCTCTCTCCCTCCTGAGCACAAAGGAGAGGAGTCCTCTTCTCTGCCCCATAAGGACATATGACTTGCTGTGGCCAATGAAATGTTGAGTGGAAGTGAACTGTGCCAATTCCAGGTGGAAGTTACAAGAGCTGGCACATAATTCATCATGTCTTTCCCACCTCCAGATGGTAGAGGCTCCATCTACCTGCATCCCCAAATGAACCCAGTGACCAAGAGTGACATGTATTGTAAACAAGAAGCAAATCCTTGTCATTTTAAGCACGAGGATTTGGGGCTGTTTGCTGCTGCACATAACCTAGCTCATCTGAAGTGATACAGCCTCTAATTTTGGAGCCTCCCAGATAAGGCCATTTGGAAATCTTTGGAAAAGAATTTTGGCTGAATGATCTGGAAGATTTGGACAGAAAGAGGAACTAGAAAATGCAGTTGTTTTAACATCATGGATTTCTCTTGTATAGTTTTGTTCAACCCAAGAATTGGTAAAGCTATGAAACAAGCAACAGTCCAATTCATAAGAAAATATTCAAATCACTTCATAACTTTGACCCTATGCCTACTTTCCAGCCTTAACTCTATAAATCTACCCTCTAGACAACTATCTAGCTATTCATTCAAATATCTATTGGGTTTCTGGTATGTTTAAAACATGTTACGGATTTTGGTGTATCAAAGCATTGCATATACTTCTCATTCTTTGAGTGTCCTTGCCACCAATCTCCAGCCTTTCTTTTCAATACGGTGAACTTTATTCATGCTGCAAGATCCACATCACAATTCTTTCTACTAGGAAGACTTGTCTGACACCACTTTTTCCAAAGCACATTTAGCATACTCTATCTCTGTATGTTTAGGACACTTTGTTATGTCTTTGTTTTTACTGACTGAGCATATGGCACTATAATTGCTAGTTCACATATTTATCTTCAGCACTGGATTGTGAACTCTTTGAGGGCAGGGATCATGCCTCAGTCATTGCTGAAGTTCTAATGACTGGCTCCTTATCTATTCCCAATAAGTATTTGATGAATGAATGGATGAGTAGAGTGATTCAATCTCCCTATTCTTTCTGATTCAGCTTCCAACATCCCAGAATCTTAGCTTTCTATAGGGGAAAATGGTACCGAGTCCTAGAAACCAGGCTGAGCTGGAAGTCTGGGTAGGTGCTTAATTTATAAACATACCTGGGTGGGTTGGTGGGAAAGGGGAGCTCTTTAGTATCTTTGTGCCTGCTTGGCCTGGAAGAAGCAGAGATTCCACGGATATGTTAATGTGTCGTAATGTGTTATTATGTGTTATATGTACAACTTACTGTGTTATTACATGTTATTATATATTATATTATGTGTTAATATGTCTGTGATAGCTGCCAAGACTGGCTTGCTTAGGAAAGCAAATGTCACTTAATGAGCAGGAATCACCCTCTTAGAGGTCCCCCAACATAATTACACCAGTGGGGATATCCTCCTTCTCTGCTTGCATTTCAAACATAATAAATCATATGCTACCCTCATGAGCCCAATGCTTGGATCTCAGTGATGGAGCATAAGAAGCCTCAAGCTGTGTAGCGAGGCCTGTCATTTCTGCAACAACATCAACACCACTGATCTGTGGAAGTAACCCCAAGTCAGCTGAGCCTTCAGATGGCCACCTCCCCTCTTAGTTACCCTCCTTCTCACGCTGTGTCTGCACAGAGCCTGGGCTTTCTGCATTGGTTTCCTCAACCACATTTGACATAATCCATATTTCCACTTTAAGCATTTATAGCAAACTTGGAGGGAAAATATTCTCTTTTCAACAGGCCTTCTAATTTCATTTAACAGTGAAGGTCAGAGCAATGAATGCTCTGCAAAAGAATTCCTCTCCTGATTTTCAGGCCATGGCAACCAGAATCAAGGGCAGGAAATCTAGAATCCTTTTACCCAGTTTCATCCTCCATGCTCTCCACTATCCATCACCTGACTGCCCGTTAAGAAAAACAGCTGAGAAATCACTTTTTTAAACAGATTTATAGTATTTTTCTGATTATGAAAATGCATCCCTTTTTTTTTTATTAATATGAAATTTATTGTCAAATTGGTTTCCATACAACACCCAGTGCTCATCCCAACAGGTGCCCTCCTCAATGCCCATCACCCACCCTCCCACCCCCCATCAACCCTCACTTATCTTCAGTTTTTAAGAGTCTCTTATGGTTGCACATCCCTTATAATAAGTTCAGGATACATATAAAAATATAGAGAAGAAAACAAAATCACCTTTACTCCACCACCCAGAAATAATGATTATTAACAATTTAGTGTCTAATCTTAGATCTTTCTTCCAAAAAATAGGATTATATTATTTCTTACTAAAATGGGTTGTATTATGGATACCATTTTGCAAGCTCCTTATGTTCTAATTATAATTATAATATGGAAGTCTTTCTGATGTGGGAGTCTCGTATGTTTGCCTAACATGTTTTTTAACAGCTGCATATCACTGGACACTCAGGCTGTTTCCACTTGTTCATTATTACTTGAAACATAATTTAAAGATGTTGTGACTGTCCTTCTACAGACAGATGAGTGCTCTTCTTATACTACCTCTTTCATAAAAATTTCTCGATGTGGAATTGCTCTTCCAAAGGATATAAGTCTCTCAAAGACTTTTTCAGAAAAATCCTAGAATATTATCATGTACCTATTCCTCCAGATGAATTTGAGTATTCTGTCAAGTAATAAAAAAATTCTGCTAATATTTTAATTAATATTGCATAACATTTATATAATTAGGGATAAATTGGTATGATTCCAATACTGAAAACACAGATTTCATTTATTTACCTCTTATAGCCTTCAATAAAGATTTGTAATGTCATACAACACAGCATATATATAATATTTATTAAGTTTATATCTAGATTACTTTACATTTTTACTGTGATCTGTATTTTATTCTAATTTTATTTTATTATTGATTTTTACTTATCTGTAGGAAAACTATTGGGGATTTTTACATATATTTTGTACCTACAATTGTTTTTGAAGATGATTATTTGGTGGCTAAAGCCATCTCATTGTACTTCACAGTTTCAGTTTTATTACAAATAGGCATAAATCATGCAAACTCATTTGGAAACTTCACGGATATAAGAGTGGCTGTGTCATTTGGAAAGTTCACCAAGGATAGTTGTATTGATTGTGCTCTTTATTTTCTGTATTTTATGATCTTTGAAATTTTGAGGCCTTGTTAACCTGGGAAGACTGCCCTCCCAGGGCTAGCTAATTCCTAGAGATAGCAAACTACTAGACTTCAAGCAAGCACAGCTTTCATAAGCAAACCAACCAATCCAAAATCCTTGCCCCCCAACCACCTTCTTAAACTCCCAGTGATTCCCCTTTTCTCCCCATGGTCTGGTATGAGACAACTCAGGACAGCCCCAACACCACAGAGCCCAATGAAATTATTCAAACTAGCTAATCCTAAGCCTGCTTGTCATGCCTCACCTGTTTCTTCCCATGGAAACCACAATAAAGGCTCATGCCCATGCTTTCCTCCTGCTCCCCTGCCACCTGACCAAGCCTGGTCCTTCCCCATGTGGCCCTGGTGCTTCCCCATGGTATGGCATACCTCCTCCTCTTGGGAACTGAGTGACAAACTGTGTTTTCAGTGGCAGTTGTCTCCTGATCTGTTGGCCTCACCACAGCTGAATAAAAAAATCTAAATTTTAAAACAATAGTTTTAATAAACTGTCAGAAAGTTTGATATGGGAGCACGAGGCTGGGCTTTACAATCAGATTATCATGGGGTTGAATTAAACTGCTTGGCTCATTGCTGTCATGTCCTCAAACAAGTACCTCATTCCTCTGATCTTCCATTTCTCTCTGCAGGGTGGAGGTTCTGGGAAACAGAATGACTCACTGAAGTTCACCCAGGCAGTGGGTGGCCAAACTGGGATTCAAATCCACGTGAGTCTGAACCCAGGCTCATGCCACTAAATTACATATACTTCATCTCATTGTGATTATGAGTGTCCTGCAGGGCCAGAGCCACAATTTTGAGTCCCTGATATCATCATCCAGGTCAGAAGCCAGAGTCTAAGATGCAGAAGAGAAGGAGAAAAGACAGGTGCTTCCTTCCACAAGCTGAAGGCTACCACTCCCATTAAATGAGGGTTCTGGTAAGTTGGACTTTTTTAAAAAATATTTTTTATGTTTATTTATTTTTGAGAGTGGGGGAGGGGCAGAGAGAGAGGGAGACACAGAACCTGAAGCAGGTTCCATGCTCCAAGCTGTCAGCACACAGCCAGACACGGGACCTGAACTCGTGAACCACGAGATCATGATCTGAGCCGAAGTCAGACACACAACTCACTGAGCCACCTAGGTGCCCAGCCTGGTAAGTTGGACTCTTATTGACTGAGTGGGGCTATTCTGAAGCCAAGACATGCTTTACATACCCACTGCATCGTGGAACACAATGGCACCTGAATACGTAGAAGAGCAATAGCAAAAGAGCTACCTGGATTAAAATGCCCACTCTGATTCATGAGCAGCTCTATGGTCCCACAGCCTCCCCTCAGCTCTTGTGAGATGGGCACAAAAGGAAGAACCATGCAGGTCCTTCTTTATATGCACTTAGCACCTACTGGGAGCTTACTTTCTGCCAAGACTACACTGAAGAATTCATAATCACAAATTCATGTAAACCACAAAACAGCTCTGTAAGAAAACAATTATCTCCACTTTACAGATTAGGAAACGAGGATTGAGAGAATAAAGAGTCTAACTCAAGGTCATAAATCTAAGAAGTAGAAGTCAGAATTTGAACCCAAGCCTACATAGCTTTTCATCATTTTGCTCTACTGTGTCTGTTTTGGTATTCTTAGTGCCCATTCACATCACGATATTGATATTTTTCTGATTGGCTATTTGCTGGTGATTGTATTGGTCCAATAATGAATATCTGTAACAGTGCAGATGGCATGATCAGTAGTACTACAGAAACTTCATGTTGCATGGGTTTTACATTTTAACTATTATTGTTGGTTGCTCTCCTGCTTGTTCCAGATTGCTGTTGGCATGTCCCATGATGCACTGGGCATGCAAAGCATGTCTTGGCTTCAGGGCGGCTCTACCGTAATACACAGGAATTGACGCTGCTTGTAAGGAGACATCCAAAATTGTCCAGCACAATGTGTTCTGCAGATGAAATGCTCCCACACCCACAAATCCCCTATAAAATAACAGAGAGGATACGCATTGAATATTGGCCAGTGGGGGAAAAACATAATTGTGCAGAAACCTGTTGGCATACAACCCATAACTGAGTATTTCTCAATGGTATTTAGGCAGCAGGTGTTCAATGGGACTAAGCTGGGCCCTTTCACTAGAAGAGCTACTCTTACCAGCTAGCTCAGGGCTGCTCCCATCTGCCCACTTGTACTCATTGCCTCTAGGAGGCAGTGAGATCAGAAGAGCTGTTATGGGTCCAGATATTTCCAAATGTCAGCCCCAGGAGCTCCAAGTTCCAGGCTCTGAGTTGGCTGCTCCTATATGGCTGGAGAACATCATCCTCCCTGGGAGGTTGCAGGAGCAGCACTGGAGTGAGCAGGAACAGAAAATCCCTCATCTGAAATGTTATGCATTAATGTGAGGACAACATCTGGCCCAGAAGCCAAGGACCCCAAAGCCTTTGGTTTGTGTGTGACCTCAGGGAACCCAAGGCTGCTTAGGGAGGAGTGAGCCTTACTCATCACAGACACTGCCACAGAATCACGTCCAAAAGGACATTGGTCTCTGCTAAGGACACCAGGCCACAAAGCCTACCGAGCATATGGTGAAGCAGATTAAGAGGGCAAGAGAGATTTCCTGTGCCAAGACATCAGTCTCATTTACATGGATTACCACCTATGGCTGAAGTTACTTCCTCTCAAAGGCTGAGGAGCTTGGAAACCAGAGCAGGGATTAGGGCAAGATGTCAGGAGAGGGGGTGAGTCAGGTCTTGTGACTTCTCTGCTTTGGAGCGTTCTGATGAGCAAAAAACCATTTGTTCTGACAGTGCAAGAGAGAAAGGGATGTCTACATGTGGGTATGGCATCCAGTAGCCTTCTTTCAGATGTGGTTTGGACTTGACCATAGGGATTTTCTGACAAAGCCTCAAAAGCACTGATTTCTTTATTACCAGGTAATAGCACACAGCAGGAGTCACTGTGCCTCTTCCCAGACCCTGACCCCATCCATGAGTTCCCCACCTCTTACCTTCACCATGCTAAGGGTCTTTGGTGCACTATCTCATTCTTATCCTTAAAACCACCTGTGAGTGGCAGCCTAGAAGAACCAACATAGCACAGTGGTTAAGGATAGAGACTTTGAGCCAGGTCACTCTGCCACTTAATTCCTGTGTGATCCATAAAATGAGGTGCAGTGGGCTGAATGGTAACTCCCAAAGATGTCAGGTCTTCATCCTTGGGACTTTGACTATTACCTCATATGGCAGAGTTTTTGCGTATATAATTAAGGATCTTGAGATCCTGGATTATCTGATGGGCCCTAAAGGTTATCACAGGTGTCCTAATATATAGGAGAGAGGCAGAGAGCTATCTGACACACAGAAGAGAAGGCAATGTGACCAAAAAAACAGAGATTGGAGTGACATTGGCCACAAGCCAAAGGATACCAGAAGCTAGCAAAATTGGAAGAGAAAAGGAAGAGATTCTGACCTGTAGCCTCTGGAAGGACTCCTTGATTTCAGACTCTGGCCTCCAGAACCACAAGAAAATACGTTTCTGTTATTTTAAGCCACCAACTGTGTGGTGATTTGTTATAGCAGCTTCAGAAACTAATACATGGGGATTATATTTGCTATCTCTTAGGGTGTTGTAAGAATTAAATGATTCAGTATGTCTACAGCATTTGTAATAGTGCCTGGCACTCGGTAGAAACTATAAATAGCACTTACCAAGTAGGTATCAGCATAATAATTTTTTTAATTTTCTGTTTAATAAATTCACACCCCCTTCACCCAATTCTCCACCCCTTGCCTCTGGCAAACACCAATCTGTTCTCTGTATCTATGTTCATTGAAGCTTTATTTATAATATCTAAAATATGGAAACAACCTAAGTGTCCATTGACACTTATATATATACTTATATATAGTTATGTATAATGGAATATTATTTAGCCATAAAAAAGAATGGAATCTTGCTATTTGCCACAATGTGGATGGACCTCAAAGTAATTATGCTAAATGAAGTAAGTCAGAGAAAGACAAATACTGTATGATCTCTCTTATATGTGGAACGTTTTTAAAAAATCAGTGCCATCATTTGTCAATGGAAAGAGAAACTGAGCCTTAGTGAGGCCAATGGGACATAAATGCCTGGGTGCTAAACCACAACACCACCACACTGTTTCTCCTCAAAGCCAGGCTGGAGGTCTGGGGCACAGAGCACACCTCCAACCTCCTGCTCTTGTGTCACTGGTCCACCCATGTGAGAAGACCAGTGGCTAGGACTTTTCTCTCCTTTAGATTGCCCACATCCTGCCATTTGTTCTGGTTACATCTGTGGCCCGCCACACTGAGGCTCATAATAATAATAAAAATAACAACTACTATCACTTTTTTTTTTACTTACAATGTTCCAGGCTTTGAACTAATTGCCTTAGACATTTTTCCATCTTTAACTATTGGTTTTTTTAATGTTTATTTTGATAGAGACGAGAGAGAGAGAAAGAGCATGCACACAGTGGGGGAGGGGCTGAGAGAGAGAGAGAGAGAGAGAGAGAGAGAGAGAATCCCAAGCAGGCTCTGTGCTGTCAGCACAGGGCTGGACGCGGGGCTCAAACTCACAAACCATGAGATCATGACCTGAGCTGAGATAAAGAGTCAGACACTTAGCCTGCCACCCAGGCACCCCAATCCTTAATTATTGTACCCTCCTTATAGAAAAAGAATATGAGGTTCAGACGTGTTAAATGGCAGGCCCAAGGTCAACTGGAATTCAAATCCAGGTCCATCTGTCCCCATATCTTTAGTTCTAGCAGTCTTCCTCTCATGATAACAGCTTAATATGAGGCAGGCATTTTGCCAGGGCTTCCATGTACACTCTCTCTGAGTCCTAGTAGGATCCCTGTTTTACAGGTGTGGAAACACATGTGCTAATAGGGCAAATGCCCAAGGTCACCCAGAGAGCAAGCAGCTGAGCCAGGACTTGAACTCCAATCTCCTGACTCTAGAGCCTCAGCTCGGCCTCTGCATGCCTCCTTCCTCCTCCATATGGCTCAGGCTCAGACTCACATGCAGACACCAGCAACTCAGAATTACAGAGGACATTAAATTCCCTCTCTACCCACCTTCTCCCATTAAGCTAAAGAGGAGGCCAGCCTGTGGGAAGCCATAAACCTGGGTGTGCACAGAGTATTTCTAAACTACACTGACATTAACTAAGTCCTTGAAATGCTCAAGGTCAGGGTCATATCATCTGCTGGAAAGCCAGGGGTGGCTTTACAGTAACCAGCAATAATGGGTTCTCCTAATGCTGGGTGGTGCAGTCTGATGAGGCTTTCCTTTTGTTGCAATCAAAGAGGCAGTTAGTGGTGACTGTCTCCATAGGAAACAGTCACTGCAGTCCCCTTCCAACAACATAAGCCCAACTGCTATGGGGACCCCGCAGCTCACTGAGATATCCTCTCTCCTGGGCTTGAAATGTGTGGCGTCTCTTCTCTTCAGCACTGAATTTCTGCTCCTGATTGAAACTTCTCTCAATCTTGCCCACACTTCTGTCTTTTCCAGGTAAGAGTCAAACAGCCTATGGGCAAAGACTGGGTCTTTCCCCCCTTCTTTTTATACCAGTAAGAGGCTTATAGAAATAGCTAGGAGAAGAGAGTTGGTAAGAGTTGGGGAGTCACCTTCAGGGTTGCTGAGCACTCACTATGTACTAAGCTTAATATGCTCTGCATACATTTTATCACTTTATTCTCACAAAACCCCTGTAAAACCCCTGTGAAGTAGGTCATTTTTTTAAGAGAGCACAAGTGCTCACAAGCACAAGTCAAGGAGGGGCAGAGGAAGAGGCGGGGGGGGGGGAGGGAGGGGGGGGAAGAGGGAGAGGGAGAGAGAGAGAGAGAGAGAGAGAGAGAAGAATTTTAAGCAGACTCCATGCCTAGAGCAAAGCCCAATGCAGGGCTCGATCTAATGACTGTGAGATCATGACCCGAACCAAAATCAAGAGTCAGACACTTAACCAACTGAGCCACCCAAGTGTCCCTGTGAAGTAGGTCTTATTCCTATTTTACAGCTTCAAGTCCTTTCAGTGATGCTGAAGATGATGATGATGATGATGATGATGACGATGATGATGATAATGCCATTTGGCTGTGGCTTCTGACTTAAAGGCAGAGCTCATGCTTCAACTCACTTAATCCCCACAACTTTGTAAAGTATTACAATTATGATGGTTTTTATGAAGTACTATTATTACCATTTACAGATGAGGAAACTGAGGCATGGGGACTAAATAATGTCACAAAACTCATAATGGGAAAGGCTTGAGTCAAAACCAAGGGACTTACTGCAGACATTGACTAATTATGGAATGCTCACTGACTGCCTGTTTTTGTAAACAAAGTTTATTGGAACACATGCCCATTTGTTCAGCTACTGTCCATTGCTACTTTCATGTTAAAACTGCAGAGTTAAATAGTTGGAACAGAGATCATATGGCCTGCAAAACTTAAAATATTTACTCTATGGCTTTTTACAGAAAAAGCTCACCAAGCCCTGATCTAGCCCCTGAAGGAAATGGCATGTGGCATGAGCTGAGAAAGCCAAATGCCACCTCCCTCACCTTGTCTTCCCAAGCCCAAAGGTGGAGTGGTGGAAAACACCAAGGCTTCCACATCAGATACTGAAATCCCACACTGATATATCTGTAGCACCTTGAGTTCCTCACCTATGAATTTAAGGGTAACCATTTCTTTCCTGGGAGGCCATGTGTGGAGACCACTGTGAGAGAGACCATATGTAAAAGTGCCAAGCAAATAGTAGGTATGCAACAAGTGATCAGAGGTCTGCAATGGCACAGGTGAAGTGGAAACTCCCTCTACTTCCCCTGCATCCCAACGGAAGAGAAGTGCCACCTCCATCCTCCACCATACATGGAGAAATAACACCTGTTATCCACTGACGTGCAAAACACTTCCCATCTATTTCACATTTGCAGACCATTATCAATATGCTGCTTCAGCCAGGCAGATACTGAGAGAATTGCCAATCTCCGGCACAGCCAGCTGCCTCCCTGGTGGGCAGGGAGAAGGGGGAAAGAAGGAGCAACAGGAGGGGGAAGGAAACAGGGAAAAGGAGGAGGAAAGGTGGAGGAAGGAGGGAGAAGAAGAGGAGGAAAAGTGAGAGAACAGGAATGGAGCTGAGGCGCAGTACCTCCCCAGACAATACGGGGCCTCCACCACCTCTCTGGCCCTTCTCAGTGTCCAAGTTGGACAAAGGACCTTTTAGAACGTGGAGGTGGAATTCTCAGAATCCCAGGAGCTGTGTGCATCTGCAGAATGCTTTAATGATGAAAGCTTTGTATAGGACAAAAAGACCTGGAATCTGCCTACAGGGGCCAATACTCACCCATCTCATCTCTGGAACTGCCAGAGTGAGAGACAACTGGGGGGTGCTTTATCAGACTAGCTTCCGTGAATAGCTTCTAGCCACCACCAAAAGTAAGAACCAACATCCACTGGCCACCTACCATTTAACACAATAACCCAGTGAAGAAAATAACATAATCTCCATTTAACAAGTGAGCACACTGAGGCACAGAAAGGAAGATCCAGGACCATGAGAAAATAAACTTGTGTGGTTTTAAGTCACCTAGTTTGGGCAATTTGTCACAGCAGCCACAGGAAACTAATATAAGGGCTTTGCACACGGTTTGACATGTGGCAGTCAAGGAGATGATTAGATCTCACCACACAACCAACTCAGATCAATCTGTAATGCCTGGTCTCCTTGAGAAAGAAGAGGGTAATTGATTAGTGATGTCTGCCATAGGTTAGGAAACCAGTGTGAATGCAATACTAGGTATCTGTACTTCCTATAAGAATGTTCAATAAAAAGCTATGAAATTAATCAACAAATGAGACTTCCACAAAGAGGGTCCTAATGAGGTAGACTATGTGAGATTGCCTAAATTACCAGAAGTCTCTAAACCAGCTCTGTCTCCAAGCATTCCAAGATCCAGGGAAACTCCAACAGAGATTAGGAGCTCAGTGTCCTCCCTCCCCACAGCTTCTTGTGGAGGAGGGGTAAAAGACCAGCATATTTTTTCAAATCCATGTCTTTCTTTCCTCACTGTTCCTACAGTCACCATCTCAGCCCCTGTCCTCATCACCTCATACTCACATTATGGCACCAGCTCTGTCCAGGTTTCTTTCTCCCAGCTGTTCCCACCAGCACCTCCCATGCAAGGCTGTAGCTCATCTCTGTGAAATACCACTGCCCTGCTTTTACTCTGTTCATAACCTCTTTAGGGTCTACCTTTGCCTTCAGTACAAAACCTAAACTTTTCTGCTTGACAATAAATATCTTCTTTCTCTCTTTTTCCTACTTCATGCCCACTTTAGACAAGCTAAGCTGGCAAAATTATTGTCTTGGGTGAAAGAACCCAGGTCTTTGGCCAAGGAAAGCCCTGGGGTGCTCAATATTTTTCTTGGTGTGTATTTGGGAAAACACCAATTATGATGATCTCAGCTGTGAGTAACAGAATTCAGGACTTCACCTAGCTTCAATGGTTGGAAAATGTCTCATCTCACCTACATGTTGTCCCAAAGACAGTGGGCTTCAGGAGTGGTTGATTCAGCCACTCAGTGGTTGTCAAGGACCCAGGTTCTTCCCAATTCTTCCCTTAGTCATCCTAAGGGCTGGTGTCCTCAGGTTGATGCTGCTTTATTTTTTGGATGATAAATATCTGAAACAAGAAGTGAGGCCACATCTTCCTGTTTCTCTCCTTTAGGAGCTGTGAGCTTTTCCTAGAAGTCCCTGGCAAATTTACTGTCATTTCCTATTGGCTGCTTTGGAGGGTCATATGTTCATTCTGAACCGTTCTCTGATTGGGGATTGGGATTACACTTGGGCCAGTCAGATTCATTCCTTGTGCTGGGGCTGAACCCTGATGCTCATGCCTGGGTCAGGCAGGGGAAGCTAATCAAAAGCAGGGGTCTGGGGGTGCCTGGATGGCTCAGTTGGTTAAGCCCCTCCCCACCCTCCTGATTTTAGCTCAGGTCCTGATCTCACAATTGGTGAGACCAAGCCTTGCATCTGGCTCTGTGCTGACAGCAAGGAGCCAACTTGGGATTCTTTCTCTCCCTCTCTCTGCCCCTTGCCTGCTCATGTGCGTGCATGATCTCTCACTCTCAATAAATAAATAAACTTAAAAAAAAAGCCGAGGTCTGCTTGAAAGAGGTAAATGGATGCTAGTGGGGGGTGGAAGGAGGGGATGGTGGGTGGGCAGCAGCCAATGGCACCCATTACAAAAGAGTTAAAGACACATCCTTGAATTTGACATCTTTTAGAAATTCCTGGAGGCTTACAAAGATGCCCCACTGTAGCCACCTCCACCCTAATTGAAAGCACCATCATTTTTTGACATGACTGCTGTAGTAGCTTCCTCTATGTTCTCCACATCCTTTCTTGGCTCCTCCTGAGGCCCATTCTTTTTTTTTTTTTTTTTAATTTTTTTTTTAACGTTTATTTATTTTTGAGAAAGAGAGAGACAGAGCATGAACAGGGGAGGGTCAGAGAGAGAGAGGGAGACACAGAATCTGAAACAGGCTCCGGGCTCTGTGCTGGCAGCACAGAACTCAATGCGGGGCTCGAACTCACGGACTGCGAGATCATGATCTGAGCCGAAGTCAGCCGCCTAACCGACTGAGCCACCCAGGCACCCCCAAGCCCATTCTCGGCTGATATCTGGAGTCACCATTTTTTAAATGTACATTTGATCTTGCCTAAAAGTCCTCCATGGCTTCCCCCTTGCTCTTAAGATAAAATAAAAACTCTTTTAACATTGACTTAAATGGCCCTGCAGGATCTGGCCCCTGTCCCCTCCCCCCCGCCCCCACCCCGCAACATCACTTTGGGTCACTTGCTTCCCTCCATCACTTGTCATAACTTTAAGCTTTGAATCTTACTCTCTCAACTTATTTGAATCTTGAAGGAACTCCTTCCCTTCTGGGGGACTTTCATAGGCTGTTTCTTCTCTCAATCTGTTGTCTTTCCTTGACAAACTCTCAATGAATGAAATATTTTACATCCAGAGTTAGTCAGCTTCTTCTGGTACTTGTTCTCAGAGTATCCTTTCCTTCATTGTACTGATCACAATTATAATTACAAAACTTTTTGTGTAATTAATTGACATCCATATCCCCTTGCTAAAATTTAACCATCAGGAAGGCAGGGACAAGATTAATTTTCTCTTTTACTGTATCCCTCTTAACCTGGCATGTAGTAGGTGCTCAATAAATAATGGAAATTTTCAGGACTTCTGAGTGGTGAGCAATAGCAACCCACGATATTGTTTAGAATATAATTCCAGGTCCTGTGCCAGAGACCCAGAGTACTAGGGATCAATGAAATAAGGCTTTCTTTTTCTGACATGTATTAGCCTTGGTGTAAGCATTCCCAGGCTGATGCAACAGCTCTATGATGTTAGGGATCCAGGCTCCCTTGTTGCTCCATTATCCCTTGGGCACTGCCCTCATCATTATGACGCAAGGGAGCTTATGGCCACATCAACACTCCTGTCAGCAGGAAGGGGGGAAAATAAAATGGGTAGGGGAAACTCCACCCTTTTTGTTCAAGGATCCAACCCTAAAATTACACACAAGCTTTCTGTTTAGCACCCACTGGCCAGAGCTTAGTCACAGCATCACTCAGATGTAAGGGGACAGGTGGAAAATACGGTCTTTATTTTGGGCAGCCCACATAGACAGCCAGAAAGCAGAGGTCTTAAAGAAGAAAGGAAGAATGGATCTCAGGATAACATTATCACTACCTTGAACAAGGTTAGGCCATTTATTGCTTCGCATAATCCCTCAAACATGGTTAACAATCAAACCTCATGAAACGCAGGGACACTCTGGGCCTCAGAACAAGGAGAACTAGGACAGACTCTTCCTCTGTCTTCATTTCTGCTCTCTTTGCCTGTCATCTCTTTCTCATTGTGACAGCTCCTGAATTATACATCTTACAATGTACACAGCTGGAGAGAGACTGGATCTCTTTATCAATTCCTGGAGAAGTCCAATGCCCACTTTGAATAAAGCAATCGTGGTGAGGGAGACAGGGCCCTACAAGAACATTCTACTCAAACTAAGTGGGTAAACACAGATGCCTCCTACATGACATAAAGACAGAATGAATGAATGAGTGAATTTGTACATCCTTACCCGTCATCTTGTATTTCTGGCTAACATTCATGTGCCAACACCTTAAAAGCCAAAGTCTCCATGTGACCCCATTCCTATCTCCCCAGATGCTGGGATCATTCAATGAACACGTGTTGAGACAGTCAAAGAATCAATACTTGACATTAATGTCAGACAGTACTATAAAGATGATCAATGGACTAAATATATAGTGAACCTGAGAGTGGGAAAACTTAGCAACTGTGCAATGGAAAATGTAACAGTGGACTTGGAAAAGCCCCAAGGCTGTGGTTTGCTGAGTCTGCTCTTTGTGTTCAGCTGATGGGAGGTCCTCGGGGTGCAATAAGGGCAGCACGTGCTAATTGAGGCCAGAAATCGTCTTCATTATCAGAGTGTTTCTGTTATCCTTTAGATCTAAATGAGACCAAGTGGGGTAAGTTTGGAACATGATTACCAGAGATATTGCAAGGTGGCTCATTAACATAATTCCCCTCATTAGAAACCAAAGAAGCTCTTGTTGAAAATTTTCCACTAAATATTACAGGGCCATAATTCCTGCATCATTAGGTGCATAGCTCTGAATTCTAATTGCAAACCTTCCCCTCTGATCTGTGAAAGACTCAGCTCTAGAGGGCCTTCTTTCTTTCATTCAATAAAAATTATTGAGCTCCTATGTATTGTGTACTGGATTAGGTGCTAAAGATAGAGATAAGAGAGAGTCCCTGACCTCAAGAAGCTCATAGTCTTATAGGTGGGACAGGGAAATAGAAGCATAATTGCAATGCAAAAGATACATGTGTGTATTTGTATGAAAGAGAGGGTGGAGGTGGGGTAGGGGTGGGAAGAATATGAGAAAGATATTTGGAAAAACCTAATAGCTTCTCAGCTTGGTGGAGAGAGTTGAGGTGGAAAAGAAGGGTCAGGGGAAGGTTTCCAAACTATGTAGTCCATTAGCTATTTTGAGGATCACTGTGTGAAAATTCAGAGAAAGGTATTTCTGGCTGGGGAACAACATGTACAAAGGCCTAGAGGCCTGAGGAACAAAATCAGGTCCAGGGACCTGCAGATAGGTAGTTCATTATGTCCAGAATTTAAGAGAGCAAATTGAGAAGTAGAGATAGGCATGTATTGGTGGATGGGAGTCATATCACAACATATTTTGGAAATCATGATAAGGAAGCATTTTCAAGGCTAAGAGAAGAGGGAAAGTGAGAGGTGAAGGAGGTCAGTGATAAAACACTTCACATGTGATACCTGGAGGATCACCCTCCTAGCAAAAGCCCCTTCTTCCCACCCTAGAAACTTTTCCACTCCCTCCAATCTCCACCATGTTAACATGGTGGCAGTCAGAGGCACCAGGTTACAATTTGACTGGACAGTTAACTGGGTTGGAGATCACCTCATTCATGTTGAACCAATCAGGCTTTAGGAATGTTCTGAAATGACGAATGCATTTTAGGGGAATGAGAGAGCTTTTCTCAACTTATCAGAAGATTACTCCAACCTCTTATTGACTAAGACCCAAACAAGATGGGGGGAGATGGTGACTTTCCTAGGACCACACAGCAAGACACCCAGGCCCACCTTTTTCCCACTTGCTTGAGCAAAAAGGAGAAAGGTTTTTCAAAGCATAAGCTACTCTCATGCCTTCTGCTTCAAATTTTTCTACTAGTCTTTTCATTATTTCAGCCCACGCCCACCCCACTTATTTTTGTTTGACATGATACAGTATCTATCTTGTGAGAAATGGTGAAATGGACTATAATAAATATATTGCTTAAGCGAAGAAAGTTGACAGGAATATAAATATGGGGCATGATATATAAAGCCCCACACATCTCAATGGCCTCATTTATTAAAATCTTGCCATGCTAAATTTACAAAGAGTACTTGTCTCTCTATGGGTTCTCATAAAATACTGCTTACACCATTGCTCACATATAAAACCCTCCCCAATTTCACTATTAGCTGACCTTTCTCTATGTAAACCTCAAGGACTGGCTAATGTCTACCAGGGGCTTGGCATTTAGGTGTGTTCAGTGTAGAATTTAGATTTAGATATAAAGTGAAGATATGATGCTCTGGTCAAGGTTAAAAAATAAGAATCAAAATGGAATTTCTCAAGGAATCCTGCTCTCTGGGTCATTCCCATTACTAGCCATCCATCTAATTAATCTTGAGCCAGACTCCAAATAAACAAAGTTCATTTATCTAACTAATATTTATTGGACACCTACTATGTTCTAAGTATTGGCAGGACAGAAATAAATTATCTACAGCTCTTGCTCTTAAAGTATTCACAACAGAATGAAAGAAATAAATAAAGAAACACACCGTTTGGATATATTGTGATAAGTGGTGTGACTGGAAAGTTGAGAGTCTGTGACTGGCCAGACACTGCCCTGCCCTTATACCACAGTCTTGTATTTACATATGAATCTCCACTTTATAATTATGGGAAATGAAGCTCAAGGAGGAACCTCCAAAAGTGAGGGATTTGAACCCAGGTCTGTCTGAATCTGAAGACTGTACTTATTCTCTGGTTCCTTTTGACCCTGGCCTTTAAGATGGGGAACAGGCTCCCCATGTGGGTTCAGCACTGGATAATAGCTAATGTACTTCAAGTTTCCCTGTTTCCCTGCTTTAAACTACTACTTCTTGTTCCTATTTCCCCACTCCCTAAATGCACACATGAAAGATTTGTTTGCTTGCCCTTCGTCCATGCTGATACATATCCATTGCTTGCTGCCCACCATTCACTCCTTTTTCTTCTTTTAAAATTTTTTTAACATTTATTTGTTTTTGAGAGACAAAGGGAGACAGAGCAGGAGTGGGTGAGAGGCAGAGAGAGAGGGGGACACAGATTCCAAAGCAGGCTCCAAGCTCTGAGCTGTCAGCACAGAGCCCAACGTGGGGCTTGAACCCACGAACCATGAGATCATAACCTGAGCCGAAGTCGGATGCTTAACCAAATGAGCCACCCAGGTGCTCTCTTTATTCGTCTTTTAACAGAACCCTGGTATCCCTTTCCCTCTTTCCATTCACATGCTCAGACAGAGCCAATCCCACAAACATGGCGCAGGCCTAGCCAAGCAGTCACAGTGATATGTCCCAGCCCATTCAGAATGCACCTGGGGGTTTTTGCTGAAATTGTTGGGAAAGAGGGGCTGTCTGTTGGCTGAGGATGCTAAGTTGGGTAGTGTAAGCCTGAAGCTGTCCATAGCCACTCCTGCCTCCATCTGGGGAGAAGTTGCTATATAATGAAGTTAACAGAGGAAGCAGACCCAAGAGCTGGGGAGACACTGATCCTGGATTCCCTTTCCAGTTCATTTTAGCACTACGCACAGCCAGGCTTGAAACCTGCATTATCATAGATCGTCAAGGTACATGAATCAGTAATGCCCCCCCCTTTTTTTTTTAGCCTAACTTGAATTCAGTTTCTGTCATTTCCATCAAAAGAGTCCTAATTAATACATCCACTAGCCTTATTTCCTAGAACTCCTAGAGGCTAGAACTGAGACTTAGTAAAGTCTACCATGTCATCTAGCTCCTAAAATCCCCACCAACTAGCCAGCTCTCCACCCAGATAGCAAAGAATTGGGTTAATCTTAGACCCAGAATCCTGTCAATTCACTCCATCATCTTCCTCAGTGACACTTGGAAGAAATTTGAGAAATGTCCCCTTGCATGGTTTTGGGAGAAGACTATCTCACCATGTTGGGAATTTTTGAAGACATACTCCAATATGAGCTCTTAGGAGAAATGTGTGTAGTAGTAAGCTAGGTACCTGGCCTTGCAAAAAAACAAAACTCCCTCTCACAAAAAGTACTAAGTAAAAAAAAACAAAAAACAAAAACAAAAAGTAGACATAAAATTATAAACAAAGGATGATTTGAAATTTAAACCAAGAGAAGATACATAGTGGAGTAAACTGGGTTGGAACTTTAAAATGTAGTGTTAAGTACCAAAAAAAGAAGAAAACTGATGGAGATTTACACATAACACCACTTAAGTATAATAAAATCACATGCACATAGAAAACAACCTTGCATATTTTATAAGTAAACTAGCATTAGGGTCATATATCAAAAACATTAGAGTCGGTGCCTATGAAGGAGGGGGTTGGAAATAGGGACTGGGGATGAACAGAGTAGGGAACGATAAGTAAAACAAGAGGGACATTGCCTAAACTGACGATGACTATGTGCTATGAACTGGGAAGTATAAGTAACTCTGTTCTCTGTATCTGAGGTCACAGACAAGAATGGAAGGAAGGAAATAGAAGGAAATACTCCAAGATGTTAATGACAGTTGTACTTTAGTCAGGGAGCATTTGGTTACCAGGAAGAGAAACTCACTCAAGGAACCTTAGATTAAAAGAGGGGTGACTGGGCACCTGGGTGGCTCAGTTGGTTAAGTGTCTGACTTTGGCTCAGGTCATGATCTTGCAGTTTGTGAGTTTGAGCCCTACATCGGGCTCTTCACTGGCATTATGGAGCCTGCTTGGGATTCTCTCTCCTTTCTCTCTGCCCTCCCCTGCTTGCACTCTCTCTCCCTCTTAGATAAGTGAATGAAAGAATACATAAATAAACAACTTAAAATAAAAAAAATAAACAAAGAGGGTTGGTCTTACAAACACAACTGTAGATAGTTCAGGCTGGCCTCAAAGAGTTGTACTCTTGGGCACTTTCTCACCTCGCTCCATCGGAACCACATGCTCTCTCCAATTGGCCTCTCATCCTATCTTCCTCCTTCACCTCCTGCAGACCAACTCCTTGCTCATTCATTGACTTCCTCAGGATCCATCACGGAGACCCCTGAGGCAGCTCCACACTAGGATCCTTCATGATGGGTCCACATACCTTTGCACTTCAGCCACCATGACCTTTCCCCCAGCTAATAGTCTCTGTGACTATCCTAAATTTGGGAGAGACAGATATAACTGGCCCAGCATGAGTCAGCTATTTGCCCCTGGTTTAAACAGACTTGTCATAGTGAAAAGGAGTTGGGGCAGATGAAAGGGAAATGAAAATGAGCTGGAGGCTAAGAAGACAGCAGGAGGAAAAGATTAGTATATCTTGTACAGACTGTCCCTCAGTGTTGGGATTATGGATGGTTACTTTCTTTATAATTGTTAGCATGATCCAATTTTCCTAAAATGACATGAGTTGCAAATAGAATGACTGGTGCTTAAAGATACAAGCTTTGGAGTCCGACAAAACTGAGTTCACGTTCTTGCTCTTCCACTTCCTATGGATGGTTGGAGCAAGCCCCTCTACCTTTCTGAGCTTCTCTTTCTTCATCTGAAGTGTGGGGTATTAACTTTCTCATAAGCTCTTATAAGCAGTAAGTGAGAAAGAGAAGCAAAGCACAGTGTCTCATTCACAGTAATCAATCAAGAAATGCTTTTATACATAAAAAATAGTATACATAATTTTTATAATTAAAAATTCTTAACCAAAAGAAATAAATAAAAGCCTTTACTCTGTTGCTACTGTTTTTTCCTTACCCCATACTTCCTTGGAATACAGAATTTATCTGTGCTGGAAATGGCTGTTGGAAATTAGCACTGTATACCAAGAGCCCCCCCACCACCACGTAATCAATAAACTAAGACAGCTCCCTCTTCCTAGTAGCCCTCATCACTCACTCTAATTGATCATTATGAGGCATGCTCAGAGGGTCCCTAGACTCATATGTTAATTGACTGCACACCCAGTTAATGGGGAACTCCCAAATTCCCCAAGCGTGAGCAGACTCTATGCTCCCTCCTGTACTCACAGTGCATTCTGGGAGCCTTCGGAGGAGAGAAGGTTGGCAGGTGGTGCATCTGACAATTAATTAGGAGCATGCTGAGAGGTCTGACTCCAAGCCTAGCTAATCGCATCATTAAATCTCCACCCATCCTCCATCCCATTTCCCAATCCTAAAGGCTCTCCCTAGCCTGCCATTCCTGTTCACTGACAGGCAGTCAGAGGAAGATGTGAGCTCTGCTCAGGTCTGTCCAAGACAGAGATGGTCCCTCCTCCTCCTGCTGCTCCTCAGTTCTGAGACTGAAAAAACTGACCAGGAATATGTTTTTTGACAACACCTGGGAATGAAAGTGAACCAACTTCCTCAAAAGGATGCGTAAGGATTAAAGGAAATAATAGAGAATTAAACGAAGCTTTTCAAGGGGAAAAACCTCAACCTGCATTAGATATGCAAAGCCTGTTGATCTTTTCCTCTGAGGATGTAGTGCGAAACATGGTTAGTTTGCTCTCTCTTGCCCACATCCATTCTCCTCTTCTTTACCCGATTTTGTTCATGGCATCCACACATACAACCAAAATAAAATGTTTTTCCCAGGCTCCCTTCAGAGAGGGGTGGCCCCATAACCCACTGCTTTTTTGGGGAAATGTAGTAGTAAACCTCAGACAGGATGACCCTGCACAAATAATACATGGGGGTGCTTTTGCTTACAGCTCTTCACCTTCTCCTCCTTCATCTCCTCAAGGTAGATGCAATGCCTGGGGGGTGCAGTAACCATTTTACAACCATGAAGAGAAAAGCCAACCTCGAAGGATGACTGAGCTTAAAAATGGAAGGAGTCTGGGACTCTAATGGCCCTGTGGACAGTCATGACAGCCTGGGCTGCCTCTACGGATTTGCTATTATGTGAAAAAATAAAGCCCTATTTGGTGAAACCACTGTAGGCAGCTCTTACCCTCATTTGAACACACTCCTGAGACTGATACTGACATCAGCCTGACACATAGATGTGTCAATGTACAAAGTTATAGTAACAATAACAATATACTATGATCCCATGCCATAGAATTGGATTATTGGGGTGTCTGCACAAGACAAACTCTTAGTACAGTTAAAACTCTTTAGTACAGTGACAGGCACATGGCAAATATTCATGAATCTTGGCCTTTATTACAACTTGAGGTTGAGAAAATGTGTAAGACTTATCAAGAAGTCTTTGATATAAGACTTATCAAGAATTTGGAAGGAAATCAACACCAAGATTTGGGGAACCACAAACAAAGTGATAACACTGATCCTGGGTTCAGAAAACTTCCCCCCTTAGCAAAGATCCTGGACCTGCTTCTTATAAGGTGTGGGACCTCTGGAAAACTACTTAACCTCTTGGAACCTCAGTTTCCTCTACTGCAAAATTAAGTAATTATGAGGATTAATACCCAATGTAAGGGCTTAATACATGTGGTTAGCACTTGTGGTTAATTCCACCTGGAAATGGGAAGCAATCTTAAAGGAGAGAATCTCCCAGGGCATCAAGACAGGTTGCCAGCCAATATCTCAGTCTTTCGGCAAAGGTGTTTTTCAGCAGGCCCCATGAAAAGCAAGAGGAGGCACTCAGCATATTTCCCACTTTGGTAAAAACCTCTGAGAGAGGCAGTAAATTACTGAATCCTTGTTTCAGCTATATCAAACATAGTGCAGATTCCATTGGCATCTAATACTGATATTACAGCCCCCAGGAATAACAAGTGAAAGTAATTAAGTTTAATGATTCCAACGAACCCAATATGCTTGATTGCAGTGTGTATGCCTAATTATCTTCCTTTTTTGTTGTTGTGTGTGTGGTATAAATAAGGTCTATTTGTCAAAAAAAAAAGCACTAATTTTAAGATGCATTAGGGAAAGTTGCATCTACAGCACCTTTCTGAAGGGCTCACTCGAAACCCTGCATGAGGATAAAGTCGCTTTGCTTGTCAAAATGGCAAAGGAGGAATGATGTAATGCTTAGGTCTCTGAACTGTGGGACAAAACCAGGCTTCCCAACAGCAGAGGAGGAAAGGAAGGAGGCCCAAGCTCTCCCATCCTCTCCTCACCAAGGTAAAGGAAATACAGAGGTGGAGTAAAGGCTAGAAGCATTCCTGGGGAGGAGATGGTGAGGTCTCACTACTGCCTTTGGGCATAAGTCTGCTCTGCTCACCTGGAGACATGCCTCTGTGGTAGACTGAATCATTGGTCTCCAACACCTCCTTTTCCCATGTGACTTTCACTTCCCTCCACTAAAAGGACAGAGTATATTTCCCCACCCCTTGACTCTGAGTCCAAATGTGACTTACTTTGGCTAATAGGATGAGGTGGAAGTGACAGGGTGCCAGTTGAAACCTAGGGCTTAAGAGACCTTAAATGCTTCCATTTACCATCTAGTGTTTCTGTTATTGCCATGTGACCATCGCTGGGCTAGCCTGCTGTTGCTGAGTGGAGAAGGAGAGAAAAACATGGAACAGAGCCATGGAGTCAAGCCCAGCCTGTATCAGCTGGATCTCATCCAAGCCACAAATATGGCGGCTAAATAGTATATGCTTCTTGTTGATTTATTAAATGACACTGGGTGTTGTTGCTGGTGGGTTTTTTTTAATGCAGCATAAGGGCTTTAATATAACAACTAAAACCTTTAAATACTTTGAGAATTTTGTGACAATAAGCAGTTTTCTGGGGAATGGTTTCCCAGCTTTCCAGGGATCCTGAAAACTGTATCTGACCCAAGGAAAATGAGAAACACCCTGTAAGAATTAACCACACCTACCTGTACTCAGCCACAAGGTGACAAATCCTGAGGCATTATTGGCTCTTGTCTCTAACCCCCAATGTCTCTTTCCAACTCCACACTCAGTGGCATCACATTAGTAACTTCAAATCAGGCATGATGGTAGTATTTATATCATATAGACCAGCAAACACTATAAAGCAGGGCATTTTTCCTTCCAGAGAGCTATCAGCATACTAGTGCCTCCTACTATCACTTGGTCAGATCATCTTGCTGTTTTGACATTAGCAGAGTCTCTTGGAAGTAGCCCCTCTTCTTCATCTTTGCCTCCAGTGTCCTCGCACAGAAGTGGCCTAGAGCTACAGAAAAGTGGTCTCTGTTCAAATCCCAGTTCTGCTGCTTAGCAGTTGTATGATGCTAGTGAGTTCCTTAAACTTTCTCAGGCTCATTTTCCACATCCATCAAATGGAAATAATAATAGTTCCTAAATCTTAGAGTTATTAGAAGGATTCAATGGACAATTAAAGCAAAGCCCAGAGCACCATTTCTGACACCCTCTAAGCCCACAATAATTGACAGCTATCATTATTTGGTCTGTGTTCACATCATCTTGGTTGTTGGCAAGACCTTCCAACTGACCTCCCTCTTGTTAGTCTTGCCCCCTTTCAGTCATCCTTCCCCACAACACAGAGAACAAACTTGCAAAACCACAAATATAATTGTGTCACTGCCCTTTGCCTTTGAAGACAGTCCCAATTTACAAATAGGGAATTTGAAACTTGAAGAGGCTAAGAAATTTGTCCAAGGTCATGCAAGTAATAAATGACAGGATTGGAACCCAGGTTCTTCATCTCCACATTCTGCCCCTTTGACCACATACTACACTGCAGGTGAAAAGAAAGGGAGGTAGATGGGATGGATGAATGAACAAATGGAACAACAGAAAGACAGAAAGGCAGAAGGATGGATGGACATCTAGAAAGGATGGCAGACTCTAGAATGAAAGGATGGATGGATGGACAGATGGATGGATGGACGGATGGATGGATGGATGGGAGGATAGAAAGACAGCAGCATAGAAAGACAGAAGGATGAATGGATTGAATGATGGAAAGATGCCGGATTCTCTAAAGTTATATTCTCTCCTTCCCTCTGGCCTGGCCTTTCCTAGCAAGGGATTCTCTCATGGACACCTACCTGGGACATCTGCTGAGAATGTAGCAAGCCCTATGGACACTTCCGCTTCCTGGCTCCTAGCTCCTAGTTCCCTTTTCCTCCTGTCAGCTTAATCCCAAATCATCCCTAAACAAGTTCCCCTCGGTGATCAGCTTCAGTGAACTGGCCAATTCTGTCTTCTTCCAGAAGCTCAGGTGTTCTCATGACCAGGGACCAAATGTTATGTCTTAATAGCTAATATACACTAGGCATTTACTGTATGCTATTATAGAACTGTCTCATTTAATTTAAATGATACCCTTATAAAGTAGGTACTGTTATTTTCTACATTCTGAAGATGAAGAAACAGAATCACAGAGAATTTAAGTAATTTGCCCAAAGTTGCACAACTACAAAGTGGTGGATGGATCCAGGATTAAACTCAAGCAATCAGACCCCAGGATCTGCACGCATAATGACTGCACTATGCTGCTGTGTTTCTTAGCTACCTCAGCTGCTAGCTGCATTTTCTGTATTTGGATGGATAAGTTGTTGCCAGTCTATGAGGGATGGAGTCACATTGTCTGTTCTGACCTTACCTAAGGCATTTCTCACACACCTGCCAATTTATACTAATTAATAGTCATGAACAGCTGCTGAATGCAGGTTATAGAATATATCACCATTACCAAGCGAGAGCATTGTGTGCCAAAGATACCTCCCACATGGGATTAAAGGACCTCTGACATCTTGCCTAAGAAAAAACACTCCTATAGGAAACATGGCATAGTTGGGATGGGGGCGGGGGTGGTGTTAAGATCCATGGTGGTTTCAGAATCTGGCAAACTTAGATTCTAGCCCCAGCCCTGACATTCAGTTAAACTGTGCAACCTTGAGCAAATTACTTAACATCCCTGAACCTCAGTTTTCTTACCTGCAAAACGGGGGAGAAAATAGCAGCTAGTATGTATAGTTATAAGAATTAAATGAGAAAATATGTACAAAGGGCTTGGTACAACCAGAAGTACAAAAATGATAGCTATTGTGCTGGTTATATCATGCCTGTATCAGCCTCTCTCTGGGAGGATCATCTGCCTGGAAATTTTATGAACTATGGTAAATTGTAGGAAAATACCTCTCTATCATTAAGATGATATAGTATATAGTAAATGATATAGTATAAAACCATCTGGAAAGAAAGGCTACATTTGTTCAATGTGTGCTTTTTTTTTTTTAAACAAAGAAAAATTTCAGTCAACTTTGACCAAAGGCCCAAGGCCCTCACTCCCACTGCTCCTTTGTCTCCTCCCCAAAGGCCCCCCTGCCACCTACTACAGAATTAGTTGGGTGAGTTCCTCCTCTGGTTTGATTAGCTTCCACTTGTTAACTGACAGGGTTCAATGCAATTTAATTTCATTGGGAGGAAGTGGTTCAGAAATCAAGGTCATTTAATTTCTGAAAGGCAAGTGAAGGGTTGCCTTTCCCAAATGATCTTTTTGCCATCTATTCCCCTAAAATGAAAAGTACAGTGGTTAATACAATGGCTTCAAGGTCATATTAGATCACCTTTCCAAAAAAGAGAAGAATTCTTTCCAAGGGATTTTAATTAGGTTGAGTACAGCTAATTCTTCCTTTGCTACTTATTCCATTTCCTTTCCTTTCTGTAATTACTGCCAGTGTAACGCTCCTCACACACACAAATGGAGCTGAAGAAAGACATGCGATTATCCTTTATTTTTCCTTCATGCAAGAAAGGTGTTGTTATCCACTGCATTCAGTCTTTGTAAATCTGAGGACTATGGTCCTAATAGCCTTACACACATGAGTGTCAGCATCATTATAAGAAGTGAGGGGGTTCCCAATGTGATCGTAAAACTGTGACACACAATTCTCCCCTCCACCTGGTCGATATAAAATGATTAGGTATCAGGACAAAGAAAATCAACTCATGTGCATGTTGTCGATCAATAGACATGTATCAAGTGCCTACCAAGGGCTCAGTAGGGTGTTCAGTGCATGGGAGTGGGGGCTGTAAAAGAGACTAAGGAGCTAGGTTTGGTGAGACAGACAATTAGCAGGTAAGATAAATCAATAATATGCAACTTGGTCCTGAACAGCAAAGGCACTGTGTAGTACTGGTGATGGGGGTTGGGGGAAGACAACCAAAATGCTCTATAGAAGAGGTGAGCCTTGAGTTGATCTTGGAAGCACAAATAAGTTTCAGATCATTCATTTATTTAAATATTTCCTGAGCGCCTAATATGTAGTGGACATTGTCTAAGTACTTTACATATGATATTTCATTATTTCTTACTTCAGTCCTAAGGAGCAGGTGCTATCCTTGCACCCACTTCACAGATAGTGAAACTAAGGCTCAGAGACATTTAGCAAACTGCTCAAGGACACATAATAGTGGTAGAGCTGGGATTTATAAACAAGTTTTTCTTTTTTTTTTTTTTCATGTTTATTTATTTTTGAGAGAGAGAGAGAGAGAGAAAGAGAGCACAAGTGGGGGAGAGGCAGAGAGAGAGAAAGAATGAATCTGAAGGCTCCAGGCTCCAGGCTGTAAGCACAGAGCCCAATGCGGGGCTTGAACTCATGAACCGTGAGATCATGACCTGAAGTGAAGTCAGACACTTAACTGACTGAGCCACCACAGGTGCCCCTACACACAAGATTTTCTGATTCCAGACCCCAAGACAAAAAGAAATAGAAGACCCTATGACCCAGTAATAATAATACTACACAAAGACACCAATTCAAATGGATATATGAACAATACTACCCAAAAATACCAATTCAAGGGGCGCCTGGGTGGCTCAGTCGGTTAAGTGTCCAACTTCGGCTCAGGTCACGATCTTATGGCTCGCGAGTTCGAGCCCCGCGTCAGGCTCTGTGCTAACAGCTTGGAGCCTGGAGCCTGCTTCCAATTCTGTGTCTCCCTCTCTCTCTGACCCTCCCCCCATTCATGCTCTGTCTCAAAAATAAATAAACGTTAAAAAAAAATTTTTTTAAATACCAATTCAAATAGATATATGCAGCCCTGTTTATTGCAGCATTAACAATAGCCACATTATGAAAGCAGGCCAAGTGTCCATTAATAGATGAATGGATAAAGAAGATGTGGTGTATATATATATAGTGTATAACTAATAGATATAGGTATAGATATAGCTGATATATACATACAGTTAATATAGTATATAGCTATATTATGTATGTATACCTTATATATATACATATATATATGGCAGAATATTATCTAACCATAAAAAAGAATGAAATCTTGAAATCTTGCCATTTGCAACAACATGGGTGGAGCTAGAGAGTATAATGCTAAGCAAAGTAAGTCAGAGAAAGGCAAATACCATATATGGAATTCACTCATATGTGGAATTTAAGAAACAAAACAAATGAACAAAGGAGAAAAAAGAGACAAACCAAGAAACGGACTCTTAACTATAGAGAATAAACTGATGGTTACCAGAGGGTAGATGTAGGGAGGAATGGGTGAAACAGAGATGTGATTAAAGAATACATTATCATGATGAGCACTGAGTAATGAATAGAATTGTTGAATCACTATTTTGTACACCTGAAACTAATATAACACTGTTAACCAAAGTGCAATTAAAATTAAAAATTTAACAAAAATGAAAAATAAGTAAATAAAAGGATAAGTGTTTTTTTAAAAAGGAGAGAAGAATGGAACCCATTGAGAAAGGAGAGATTGTACAGTTTCTTTAGATATGGAACAAAACTGGAACAGAACCTTTATTTACAGTGTCCACAAGCCAATTCTGTGATGTGTCTCCTCAGATACTTCTAATAGTGCTTTATTTTCATCATAGCACTTGTCAGTACCTGCTATTTTTTGCTTTGATGGTTTATTTGTTTCATCAATCTCCCCTTCCCTCTAGGATGTGAACTCCAAGAGCAGAAGTCCATATCTGGCTTGATTACTACAGACTACTCAGCACTAGTTCTCTGACTGGCACACAACAGGGGGTCAACAAGTACATATGGAACGACAGACTGAATCTCATTTCCCAAGAGCCAAGGGAAGGAGGATGTTACATTATAAACTCCTACCCAAGACAATCTCCCTGACTGTCATTTGCCCCAGTGTTACCAGCACCTAGGACAGTGCCCACAGCAGGTGGCAGCTACTTCTTGACTGTAGAAAATTTGAAGAAAGTAAAAGGGGGGGGGGAGAGAAATGGAAGGAGGGAGGGAGGGAAGAAGGAAGGAAACAAGGAAGAGAGAAAGAAAGAAAAGAAAAAAGAAAGAAAGGAGGGAGGGAGGGAGGAAGGAAGGAAGGAAGGAAGGAAGGAAGGAAGGAAGGAAGGAATCAGCTGGGGCAGAAAGGCATTCACCAATTTAGCAGAAAGCAGATTCAAGTCAGCTAAATTATTATTCCCACTCACTGACAGACTGAGCCACCTTGCTAGAGGACAAGCCAGAGAAAATTCCCTGCCCTGAATCCATTCTCAAAGTGACCCAAATGCCTGGCTGTTCCATAACACTGGTGATTCTCCTCTGTGTATATCACCCTGAACTGATGCGAAAGAGAAAAGTGCCCTCTGGACCCTGACGATATCACCACAAACTTGGGTTGTCTTTTCATTAATTTGTGTTTTCCTAGGAAATATTTATTCATGTAGTTTCTATTTGGGCAATTATTGAAATTGTGTCTAATTACATGATGATGGTAAATAATAATAATAATCACCTAGCTGCAACATGCTCTGTTTCTATTATGGGTAAGGATTTTTTGCAATTTACTATGACATATTCTAAGGTAGCAGTTCTGATTAGGAAGGATAAAAGGTGTCATTTTAAATATTTGGTTGAGTTATCACTATTCCTACCCAACTGCTATGCAGGAAACGTCCTGTATCTTTTTTTTTTTTATCTAGTCCTAGGGCTCTACTCTTTAAATATTATGACCATGATTACTATTAATAATAGCCACTCTTAATTCAGCATTTACAGTGTGCCAGATCCACTTAAAATCCAAATTAAAATTCAGTGCAAACTCAAGTGCTTTCAGAGACCAAGAAAGTATGGTAAATGACTGAAGTAGGCTGGGCTGGAGAGACAATAGAGAGCAGTGCGGTCTGAGGTGAACTGTAGCTTGCATGCCTGGTCCAAAGAAGACAATACCACTCACCTACAGCTGAGAATCGCCATTTGGAGATGTGGGAATGGTGCTGCCAATTCTTCTGACTTTTCAGGAGAAGCCAGAAATATGGGTTTGCATACGAAATTCCCAGATTTTTTAAACTACTGTGTGTGCCAACAGTCTGTGCACCGCCTGTTTATCACCCTTTAATCTCAGGCATCCTCTGTCAGAAGCTTCTGGAAAAGACTGTTCTTTCAACAGGGGCTGTGTAGACGTTGTTGTCTGTGGTGTGGGGGAAGGAAAGGAAACACTGCAACTAATGTGGAGCCAATGTGAAGGCTGTGAGAGGCCATTTCTCATTTTTATTTAAATCTCATGGAAGTAATTTCAGAGAACAATGAAATATCATCAGAAGTCTGGTCAGAGAGGACAGGCAGGTGAAGGGGATGGATATAATTACTGGCAGCACTGATAAGGAGAGCCAGAGACAGACAAGCCAGAGTCATGAAGAAAACTGTCCTTCTCCGATGGCCCCCACTTTGGATGCAAGGGGGTGCCCCATGCCCATGGGGCCGGCTAAGATGTCTGTATCTGCAGAGAAGGGGTGCCAGGCTGTCCAAGTCAGATCCCACAAGACCAGGAACAGAAAGGCTGACCCTAGCTTTTATGTAACAGGGGAAGAGTCCCCATGCTTCTTCCATCTCAATTTAAGCATCATGACTCAAGGAAGTCATCTGACCAAGTTCCATACTCTTGATATTCCCTCTCTATAGTACCTCATACTTCCCCTTGGTAACATTCATTACACATATGATTATCTGCTTATGTCAAATCCACTTTCCCTCATGGATATGAGAATAGGGATTTTATCTGACTTTTTTACCATGATATCCCTAGTACCCAGAGTGCCTGACACATAGTAGGGGCTCAATAAATGATGGCTTCTAAATGAACCAGTGAATGAACAGTCTTTTGACTTTAGGCAGAGGTTACTTAATAACACAATACCTCACCTGTGAAACAGGGACAATAATAGTACCTCTCAGAATTGTTGTCTTCTCTGCACCAAAACCCAATGAAAATTTCTACACTGTGTATTTCATGTGTTCTCCAGAAAAGGTCTATGAAGTAAGTCCTCAGGTTTTTATATCCCAACATTGCACTGAGGAAACCAAGACTTATAAAGGTTAAATGACTTGCCTAAGATCATACAGCTGGGGAGTAACACAAAGGAGATTCTAACCTGTTTGAAGTGTGTTTGAGTCTTTTTCACTTTTCCACAGAAATTTAGAGTGAGAAAGACATTTTATCAAACTGATGGGAACCAAAGCAAGCTTCACAAGGAGGCACATTTACCCTGGGTCCTGAAGAGTTTAAGAGAGCCTGAAAGGCAAAGGAAGCAGACAAAGTATTCAAGGTGGAAGGAACAACTCAATCAAAAGTGAAGAAATATCAGGTCAGTTGAAGGACTAGTGGGTGGATCATTTGAGATAAAGGGGAGTCCTGAGCAAGGTTGAAACTATATTGTGAAAACTTTGAATCAACTCATCCTCTCAACAATTATTTATTGAGTGCTTGACATGTAAGGCATTGTGCCAGGTGATAGGGAAAGGGAGCAAAGCACACTGGCTTCCTGTCCCCATGGAGCTGATGCTCTAGCAACCCGCTACACTGAGTCCATAGCATTGTGGCCAGGACCAAATGAAGAAGTAGGAAGAAATTACTTTGAAAAGCTAAACTGTGTTATTTAAATTCTCTCCTCTGTTCTGCTATGTCAGATAGATGGTTCATGGTCATTAAGTGAAAACTCTAGTTCAAACTGGCTTTCACAGAAACAGAATTCATTAACTCAGGTAAAAGAAAAAATAGAGAGTAATCTGGCCCTTGTCCCAGGGACTTAACCAAGTGAGCAGAACAAAGCTGAACAGCACTCTGCTCAGCTTCCCTGCGTGTGTGTGCTTCATTCTCAGACAACCTGGCCACTCTCAACAGCTCCAGACCTTACCTTCTCATCTTCTCACCTTCACATCCTACTGAGATGAAGCTCCTCTTTCTCAACAGCTGAATCCAAGTTCAACTCTCCTCGGCCAGAAAGTGACCACATGCTCACCTCAGAACCAATCACTATACCCACAGGGATGGGATATGCTAATTTTCTTAGCTAGCTGGAACTCCTTTTTGCTGAACCAAGCAAAACAAACGAACAAAAACATAAGCTAAGAGTTAAGGAAGAAGGGTTCTTAAAAGAAAATTCTGTCAGACAGCCACATGCAAAACAATGAAACTATCTCAAATCATACACAAAAATTAACTCAAAATAGATTACAGACTTAAATGTAAGACCTGAAACCATAAAACTCCTAGAAGAAAATGTGAGTGGTAAACTCTTCAACATAGGTCTTGAAGATGATTTTTTGAACCTGACATCATAAACAGGTGGGACTATACCAAACTAAAAATCTTCTACACAGCGAAAGAAACCATCAACAAAATGAAAAGGCAACCTACTGAGTGAGAAAAAAAATATTTGTAAATCATATATCTGGTAAGGAGATAATATCCTAAAATATAAAGAATTCGTACAACTCAATAAAAAGAAACACATACAAATAAACCAATTTAAAAATGGGCAGAAAATCTGAACAGACACTTTTCCAAAGAAGACATAAGACCTACAGATGGCCAACTGGTACCTGAAAAGATGCTCTACATCATTAATCATCGGAGAAATGCAAATCAAAACCACAATGAGGTATCACCTCATACCAATCAGAATAACTATTATCAAAAAGACTAGAAATAAAAAGTGTTGGTGAGGATGTGGAGAAAAAAGAATGCTTGGGCATAAATGATAAGAATGTAAATTGGTGAAGCCAGTGTGAAAAACAGTACAGAGGTTCCTAAAAAAATGTAAAATAGAACTACCATATGATCCAGTAATTCTACTTCTGGGTATTTATCCACACAAAACAACAATACTAACTTGAAAAGATATCAGCACCCTCATGTTCACTGCTGCATTATTCATAATAGCCAAGATATAGAAATAACCTAAGTATCCATTAATGGATGAATGGATAAAGAAATTGTGAAATATTATACAATGGAATATTATTTAGCCATAAAAAGGAATGAAATCTTGCCATTTGAAACAACATGGATGGGCCTCAAGGTCATTATACTAAGTGAAATAAGTCAGACAGAGAAAGACAAATACCATATGATCTAAATTTCATGTGAAATCTAAAAAAAAAAAAATTTTTTTTCACAAACAGAAAACCAAGCTCACAGATAGATACAGAGAACAGATTTGTGGTTGCCAGAGGCAGGGGGTGGGAGAAATAGATGACCCGTAGCTGTTTTTTTTTCTAGATTAAATACACTGAATTTACAAAAAGAAAACTCTTGGGATAATTTTACCAGAAGAATGGTAGATTCTGGAAATCAAAGCATAGCAGTCCTCTATTACCAGCAGGTTTGTGATTTTAAATTTTTCACATTATCAAAAATCATATTATAAATACAAGGTCAGACTTGCAAAGCCAGAGTTGTATGTGTGTGTGTGTGGGGGGGGGGGGGGGTAGAGGGGGGAGGGATTTGGCAGAAATTTCACTAACAAGGTTTTCTTTTGCAAGGTAGATATATTTATTTGTCACTGCAAGCTATAAAACTGACAAGACACTGCTGAGCAAATCCTCAGCAGTACTTGAGATCAGACCCAAATCAATGAGCCTCGAGAGTGGTGGCTCTCAACTTTGGCTGCACATTAAATTACCAGAAGAGGTCTTAAAACTGCATATGCTCAAGCCTCACCCACAGTGATTCTGATTTAATCTGATTTGGGGTGTGGTCAGCTTGTGGGTATTTTAATTAAAACAGTGGTTCTCAACTTTGGCCACAATTAGAATCACTTGGAGAGTTTTTAAAAATCCCAAAGTCCAGGCTACAACCCAGACCAATTTCATCAGAATTCATGGAGGTGGGGCACAGGCATCAGTATATGTTGAAGCTCCCATAAGCATCACGGAAGTAACCAAAGGGAACTTAAAGAATATGTCCCCAGCAAGCAGACAACTGCTCTATGAAGCAGATGGGTGCTCCTTTGCAACGTATGAGATGATTTTTCTTTTGATATCCATGATCTGGTTCCCAATTTTGTTCCCACTATATACAATAGAGGTCTGAGTTAGGCAAGCCATGTCCATTAACTTAACTGATGGCATCAGATCCATTTCTCAGTATGAAAACCTGTGTGGAAGGAGAGCTAATTTTCATGGCTCACACATGAGATACCACAAGCCACCAGCACTGTCAATGAGTCAAGTTAGGGATTTTCATTAAAAGCTAATATTAAATAAGGGCTTAAGTTTCTTCCAGACCCTGTTCTAAGCAGTCGACATAGACATGATTTATTTAATCTTCAGACAACCCTGTGTTATCATTATCCCAATATTATAGACAAGGAAACCGAGACAGAGGTTCAATGACTGGCCCAAGATCCCATGGCTAAGAAGTGGTTAAGCCAGGATTTGAATCTCATAAGTCTGTACACTTAACCTCTATGTTGTAGCAAGCCTGGAAGTTAAAAGGAATGTTCAATGCATCTGACTATATTGCCACCCAGAATGACCACATTCACACACCGTGAAGGAACTCTCCCCTGTGTTCTCATTAAAGACAGTGCTAGTGGCCTCTGGACTGGCGGCCTTTCAGATTAGGTCCACAGGGTTCCCTCTTTCATCCACTGGCTCAAATGATTTGACAAGGCTAAAGATACTTCAAGGGGAGGAGGGTGAGATAAAGGGAATGGATATTCACCACTCTCATGCCTCAATATCTCTGATCAAAAAAAGATGTTTTCTCTTCATCTCTTTCTCTATTAACTGCAATTTCACCTGTGTGACTCAGCTCAGGATTAGCATCCCCTCTAAGAAATGTCCCCTCCTTCAAACACTTCTCACTCCCAGGTTTTCCTTCTTTCTCCAATGAAGTGTAGAGCAAACAATTTTCATATTAACAGAAAGTCAGAGTGCCTGGGTGGCTCAGTCAGTTAAGCATCCTGACTTCAGCTCAGGTCATGATCTCACTGTTCGTGGGTTCAAGCCCCTCATCAGGCTCTGTGCTGACAGCTTGAAGCCTGGAGTCTGCTTCAGATTCTGTGTCTCCCTCTCTCTCTGCCCCCGCCCCTGCTTGCACTCTGTCTCTTTCTCAAAAATAAATAATACATTTTAAAAAAGAGAGAGTTGAGACTCAGAGCAGGGGACACTTGGGTGGCTCAGTCTGTTAAGCCTCTGACTTGATTTCGGCTCAGGTCATAATCTTGCAGTTAGTGAGTTCAAGCCCTGAATCAGGCTCTGAACTAAAAGTGCAGAGCCTGCTTGGGGTTCTCTCCATCAGCCCCTCACACATGCTCTCATGCATGCTCTGTCTCTCAAAATAAATAAATAAACTTTTTTAAAAAAAAGTTGAGACTGGGGCAAGGGCTGCAATTGTTTAGTAAAACCACCCTGAAGAACAATTTTGGTTGTGAAAAGATGATCCTCAGAGTCTGGAAGTATTAAAACATCCATGAAAAACTGAAGGTCTCTTTATAACAATGTGGGGGGAATTTGGAAGCTGCTGGGAAAAATCAGTAGCAAGGATGGGAGATTTTTGGAGGTAATGGATAACAGTGTGGCTCCTGGAAAGGAAACCTGAAGAATGATGTTAGCAAAAGATAAGTCCCCTCATATTCTGGCAGATCTGGGAGAGGGATCTTACAGTAGGATGTACTCTTAAGCCACACTGGCTATGCTATAATTGAACCCCTTTTATTACCTCTCTTTCTTTCCCCTCCCCCACAAAACAATGTTAAGTGAATGTTGACTTTATGCAGTTCTCTTGGTTGACTGGCATTTTGGAAAAGCAAGGGAAAGTAGCTTTGTTGCATATTTGGGCTTATACAGAAAAAGAGAAGAGCATAGCCACAGAAAGAAAAAGACAAATGTACCCAAAAGTAATGGAAATTAGAACTGGTGATATGAACAGAAGCCATAAAATTTAGGAAAATCTTGGGGAAGACTAATCCAGCAGCATGATATGCAGTTAGGGATATGAGCCAATGTTATTTAATTCTCAAAAGACAAGGCAACCTCAGCTATTATTTTAGTGACACAAGGTTTCTTTTAATAATGGGTTTAAAAAGGCACTAATCTCTCCTTTACAAGTTGCCAACATTATACAAGAAACTTGAACAAACAACTTTTTTAATAATCCTGATTCTGGCCATAATGAACCATTTTAAGCACTGCAAACACTTCACATTTTGATTCCCCTACAGATTTTTATACATTTTTTCATCTGCCTGAAACAAACATGCCCAACATCTTTGCCTATTTTAATTTCTTCTATTCTTTCAGATCTAACCTTAGCTGTCACTTCCTCTGATGTTTAGTAAGGATGCTTTAGACTGCCAAGAGAAAACAAAATTCAACTCAAAATGGCTTGAACAAAAGGATATTTATTATTGAATTTGATACCTTGTAAGTGCCACTCTGATCCTCTCAATGCATTGCATTCCTCATGCCAGTGGGCCAAGAGCCAAAGAAATGAGTGACTGTGCTATTGAAATTAACTGATTCTGAGTACGTGAAGAACTAGAGGTGCAACTACAGAATGGGGGCAGGGAGAATTCACTGGAGCATCTTTTGGTGCTTTCGTGCCCCATGTTAATAGAAAATTGGCAGTTTCAGGAACAATGGCACAATAAGGGCAAGGGTTCAGAGAAATCTAGCATGGTAGTAGAGGATAAAGATGATGTATATGCATTATGAGGTCACAACCAGCTGCAATAGCAGAAATCATAGTTTTATAGTTTTAGAAATTCTCTTGCCTTGAGTCTTGTCAGAGAATTTAGCTGGCTACCACCTTGAAGGGGATTCTGTGACTAATCAGACATGTACACTTTCTCTCCAGGAAGAAGTAAGGTCATTGTGTTTTCAAAACTGGAGGCAAGAGGGGGAATCTTACTGATGAAAGGGGTGGACTGTATTAGACACCATTTCGCAGGACTCTTATCCACCACTGAGATTCCGTGAGAATTAGGTGCAATCTGTACCTTAACTCATCCCTGAACCTGGGCCACACATTTCTCATCTTCCCAAGGTTTTCCAGTTAATGCCAAGCTGTTGGACACTGTGGGACATAAGCTGGTACCCTGGCATGCAAAACTCATAAATTTGAGGAAATCAACACATCATAGGCAAACCTTTGATCAATGGAAGGTGAGGGTTGGTGGATAAAGTATCCCCCCACTTCAGCTCCCTAGATGCACTGTCCTGGACTGCAGTTTACATGGTTCTTAGAGGACAGTCAAATTTAGTGGCAGCCAACTTGATAATGCTTTCTCATATAGGCTCTTCTTCTTTCCCTCCTTCCCTCTCTCTGTCCCTCACATGTGTTCTCTGATACTGCACCCTCCAGCAAGGGGCATATTAGCCTTTTGCCCTAGGATCTGCTTTTATAAGCAAACCAAAGATATCACATATAGCAAAAAGTACAGAGGTAGGAAGTTCCAGAGTTCAGATGGATATTTTTAATTTTTATCTTTCCAATCTTCCATTTTTGATGTATTGGGTTTTGTCTCAGACTTCTGGGAGAGAACTTCTCACATCTCATGGCCAGAACTCCATCCCACTGGCCAGAATTCCATCCCATTCCTATATCTAACACCATGAGGAACTGAATTTATTAATCCAATCATCCCCTGGGATTGGAGACCCATCCTCCCCTAAATTGCATTTTTGAATAAATCAAAAGAGTAATTAATAGCTGTTGGCACAGCTGGTAACTATGTCACTTAATTAGCAAACACAGGAGTCATTTTCAGCACTCCACCCTTGCCCACCCCCCACTATAAAGGCTAAACAAGCAAGATACTCACTTTCCAGTGAAAGTGGAAAGCGGTAGCCCTTACAGCTAGGGGCCATGTGATCTACTTCAGACATTTGTATATAAGGGGAAGTCTAAGGGGCTTCTTCTAGGTCCTCCTTGATAAAAGTATAATGATATGAAAAGATACCTCTCTCCCTTTCTCTCCCTCCCTCTCTCCATGGTTACCTCTCTGATTCGTGTCTTTAGACTTGATGATGTGAAGATGTGATTCTCAGAGCTTTGGCAGCCATCTTGCAACCACGGGGCAATAAGCCTAAGTATGAAAAAGTAATAAGTTGATAAGGATGGAGGAGAATAGTGAAAAGAACCTGGCTCCTTAACTACATCCGTGAGCCACTGAAATAGTTCTGTGATTGCTACTCTCTGAATTTTTTTAGTTATATCAGTTTATTATTTTTCTTACTTAGCCATTATTATTTAAATATTATATTGCATGCAGCTAAAAACCATTCTAACTGATAGAGCAACCAACAGTATCAGCCATTTCTAGGAAGTATTCCTGGACCCTACAGATTATATTAGCTATCCCCTTCCCCTGACACCCAAACCTTACTGCTATCATGGTTATTTTTGCAACTAGGCTTTCATTGTTCAACTGAACAGAAAATCCTTGAAGTACCTAAGGTGTGCAAACAAAAGCTGAGCCACAGCCATGGAGATTGTGATATAGGATTCCTGTAAAGGGCAGTGGGCTGGGCTCTAAGTGACCCCCAAAGTCTCTTACAACTTTGAAATCTATGACCCCATTTCCTTTAATATAAACGCCCCTTTTCTGTATATAAAAGTCTTTCTATTTACATTATGTCATAACAAATTGCCAGTTTGTGTTTCAAAATGGGAAAACTACAACATTGCAACTTGTATAAATGTTCCTATTGTTTTTGTAATGTGGGGAATTTCCAAGTTAAATTTGCACTTTGCAGATGATTTGGGGGTTATTTGTTATTCTACACAGGCCTGTCCCCATTCTCCTTAAGCAGTATGGAGAATAGATATATAAAAAAAATGACTGTGTATAAACATTCCTTTCATTTTGAAATGATGTTAATAAAGTAGTTCCTGTGGTTATGGCTAATAGGTCACTTGTTTCCTAAATTTTCTGTGCATAGTAAAGGCACATGGAAAAATTCTAATCAATATGCTCTTCATGGAGGCTGAAAACCCAAAACCTCTTCACATTGTAGTATTTGTAGAGTTCATTATACTCTATAATTAAGAGGAATTGTCTTTGCAGAAGAATAGAAAATGGAAGATTAAAAAATTGACCAAATATCTATCTGCAAACAGAAACCTTTTATAAGTAGCAATGACACTTTAAATTTATAATACACCTTTCATTCAGAAAATGTTCCCAATATTTTATTTCTCTTCAGCGAATGAGTTCTTGCTGGTTGACCAGAGAGAAGAGAATGAAATCAGTTCTTCTCCAATTTTGTGCAGGTAGTTTATAGGTATACATATAGGTATTCTCTAATGAAATTTTTTTCATTAAAAGTACTTTTAAAATTACATACATAACACACACTCATTGTAAGATTTTTCAAGAATTTAGAGGCATAAAAACTAAAAACTGAAAGTTCCTTTTCATCCCCTTTACCTCTCTATTTTACTCACATCCCTTGAGATAATCTCTATATCCTTTAGTGTGTATCCAACCAGACTTTTTTTCTGTACATTTTCATAAAAACACATACACTTACATGAATATATAAAGAAATCATATTTCACCTATTCTAGGATGCAGGGTTGTTGTTTTTGTTTTTTTTTTCTAAATTAAAAATCTCTGAAATAAGGACACATCTTACAATTAAAGGTATTGTATAGTGGTCAATTTCTTTCCTTCTTAGTGGCACACTAAAATAATGGTGCATCTTGAAATAAGTGACATTTTATTTATTTAAAAAATTTTTTAATGTTTATTCATTTTTGAGAGAGAGAGAGAGACTGAGTGCAAGTGGGGGATGGGCAGAGAGGGAGACACAGAATCTGAAGTAGGCTCCAGGATCTGAGCTATCCTCACAGAGCCTGACACGGGACTCGAATTCATGAGCCATGAGATAATGACCTGGGCCAAAGTCAGATGCTTAACCAATTCAGCCACCCAGGCGCCCCAAAATAAGTGACATTTTAGAGTAACAAAATACAGTAGGTATAGCACTTACACAATTATATAGATGTATGGTTGTGTGAATTGCTATGGACAGCCTTCAGTATACACCGGTCTGCGTGATCTATCATTGGATAAATGTACTGCCTGTATTTAGCCATATCCCTTATAGACGGATTTGCATATTATTTCTATATCTTCCTGATGGGAAACAGTGCTTCAATGACCATCCTTGTCCCTAGTCTTTGTGCCCTAGTATAAACATTTGTGAAAGAGAGATTCCTATCTCATAAGTTCTCATAGTTACACTGCGTAGTAGGAAAAACTTATTTGTTCAGAACTCAACTAGACTCATATTCAAATCTTGGCTCCAGGGCTGCCATGTTGAACAACTCAAGGGTGTTCAAACGATCATTTTGAACAGGGGTCAGTAAACTTTTTTCTGTAAAGAGCCAAAGAGCCAATATTTTAGACTTTGTGGGCTATACTGTGTTGCAGCTACTCAACCTTGCCCATGTAGCATGAAAGCAGCTGTAGATAATATGTAATAAATGAACATGTCATTCTGTGTTCTAATAAAGGTTTATTTACAAAAACAGATTATCAGGCTAGATTTGTCCCAAGGGCTGCAGTTTGCCGATCCCTGGTCTAAGTGAATAGTCCTTTCTGGAGCTGTGCAGTACCCAACTGTGTGGCCCCTCATAGCAGCCCTGCCTGATTCCTTCCCCTCAAGGGATCTGACTCAGGATAAATGTTATATAACCTTTCCAAGCTTGAGTTTTTAACCTTTAACTGTGAAATATAATCATTAAATATTTAAAAAGTATGTGTTCTTGGGGTGCCTGGGTGGCTCAGTCAGTTGACCATCTAAATTTGGCTCAGGTCATGATCTCATGGTTCATGAGTTCAAGCCCGTCACCAGGCTAGCTGCTGTCAGTGCAGAGCCCACTTCGAATCCTCTGCTCCCTCTTTCTCTCTCTCCCTGTGCCCCTCCTCCACTTGCTCTCTGTCAAACAAAATATTTTTTTAAACGTATATGTTCTTGGAGTGTCTGGATAACTCAGGTGGTTGAGCATCTGACTTGATTTCAGCTCAGGTCATGATCTCATAGTCATGAGATCAAGCCCCAGGTCAGGCTCCATGCTGGGCATGGAGACTGCTTAAGATTCTCTCTCTCCTCTTCCCTTTGCCCCCCCCCCCCATCTTACACATATATGCATGTGCACTCTTTCTCTCTCTCAAAAATTTTTTTAACAAAGTACGGTTCTTGGGGGAGGAGCCAAGATGGCAGAACAGCATGGAAGCTTTTTGTGTGTCTCACATCCATGAAATACAGCCAGACCAACACTAAATGATCCTCCAAACCTAGAAAACCGACTGGAAGATTAACACAACAATCTGCACAACTTGAACCACAGAATTTAGCAGGTACATGACATGAAGAGCTGAACTTGGGGAGCAAGAAGTCCCAAAAGGTGGGGAACCACTTTTGTGGGCAGAGAGAGGGTGGAGACTGGGGAGGGGGCAGAATACGGGAAAAGCACCCCTCCCCAAAAGCAGCTGGAGAGAAAGTGGAAAATTGGAAACAGGCTCAGGGACTAAACTAAAAAGGGAGAAAGGAGAGGGATTAAATTCCATTAACACCATGTAAATAAGGGGAGCGCAAAGGCTGCAACTCCGCAGCTCGATACCTGGCAGTGCTCTGGTGGGAAGGGCGAATCCACAGGAATAGAGTGGGGTCCGAGAGGTTCTCAGGCCACACGGGGAAAAGCGGTTCCACTGCTGGAAGGACATGTGGCAGAGACTGTTGAAGCCACCTGACCCCAGCAGACCCCAGGAAACAGCCACATTTGCTGGTGCTGGAACAAAGTCCTTAAGAGTGAAGCCTGGTACCAGATGTGTGTTGTGATTTTCCATAGTCCCTGAAACGCTGCTGCTACACTATCTTGCGAACTTTCTCTGGGGTGGGCTGGCAACTGGCCGCAGTCTCGGGACACCGGCAACAGCAGGGTCCAGCGGGCGTTCCTGGGTGCAGCCGACATTCGGCCATTGCTCGGTGAGACCCTCCCTCAGAGGGGCGGAGCAGGTCAAAGCCGCAGTCCTTTGGAAGTAAGGGGCTGGGGAAAACAGCCGCATGTGAGACAAAACTTGGGAGAGAGGTACTGCCTGGGGCCTGGTCACAGAGAGTGGAAAAGCAGGGAGTGGAGGAGAGCTGAAGACTAAGGACCGGTAGGCGATTGATGATCCGGGAGAACAGATTGGGTGGCTGGGTGGCGCCATTTTCACCACTCCTGCGCATGCGCATATACACCTATGAACACCGCAACAATCCACCCCAGTAGGTTAGCAGCGCCATCTAGGGGAGAGCGAAGCTGTTACACTGAGCCCTGCCCAACTGTGCCAACTTCGCTCTTCAAGAACACAAACCTCACCACTGGCTTAATTCATGGACTATAAAGAGCTACATGGACTGACCTCTAGGGGAAAATGAAGCAATTTCAGTTCTACTTCAATCTGTTAGCAGGTTCATCTATTCAATTTTTTTTCTACTTTTCCTTTCTCTCTTTTACAATTCTTTCCTTTTTCTTGAATACAGAAACAGAAAAAACTCATTTTTATTTTCAATTTTTATTAAAAATATGTCTTTAATGTTTATTACTATATTTTTTTACTTTTGTGTAAATTTTTTCAAATTCTACTTTACTTCCATCATTTTATTTTAGTCTACTTCAGTGTACTCACCTTTTCAAATTTTCGATTTCCTTTTTTTCTTTCTTTTTCTTTTTTTCTTTTTCATTTCTTTTTTCTTGAATGCAGAAAAAGAAAAACTTCATTTGACTTTCAATTTCTTTTAAAAATATTTTTATTTAATTTCTATTAGTATATTTTTTGCTTTTATGTAAGTTTTTTCAAATTCTTTCTTACTCCCATCATTTTATTTCAGTCTACTACAGTGTATTCACTTTTTCAAATTTTCAAACGATTTCTTTTTTTGTCTTTTCTTTTTTTATCTTTTTTCTGTTTCATTTTTCTTTTTTCTTAAATACAGAAAATGAAAAAATTCATATTTCTTTTTAATTTTTATTAAAAATATTTTTCTATATTTCTGCTATATTCTCTACTTTTGTGTATTTTAGTCTACTTTAGTGTATTCATTTTTTCGAATTCTCAAACGATTTCCTTTTTTTTCTCTCCCCCCACTTTTTTTGTGTTTGTTTCTCTAATCTGTCAAACCACTTTCTATACTCAGACCAAAACACACCTAGGATCTAGCATCATCTATTCAATTTGCGTGTGTGTGTTTTTAATTTTTAATTTTAATATTTTTTAATTTTAATTTTTTTAATTTTAATTTTTCTACCTCAATTCCTTTTCTCCCTTCAAACTGACAAAACGAAGGAATTCACCCCAAAAGAAAGAGCACGAAGAAACGACAGCCAGGGATTTAACCAACACAGACACAAGCAAGGTGTCTGAACCAGAATTTAGAATCACTATAATAACAATACAAGCTGGAGTCGAAAATAGATTAGAATCCCTTTCTACAGAGATAAAACAAGTAAAAAATAGAATGAAATTAAAACTGCTGTAACTGAGCTGCAATTACGGATGGAGGCAGCGGTGGCAAGGATGGATGAGGCAGAACAGAGAATCAGCAATACAGAGGACAAACTTACAGAGAATAATGAAGCAGAAAAAAAGAGGGAGATTAAGGCAAAAGAGCATGATTTAAAAATTAGAGAAATCGGTGACTCATTAAAAAGGAACAACATCAGAATCATAGGGGTCCCAGAGGAGAAAGAGAGAAAAATATGGGTAGAAGAGTTATGTGAGCAAATCATAGCAAAAAACTTTCCTAACCTGGGGAAAGACACAGATATCAAAACCCAGGAAGCACAGAGGACTCCCATAAGATTCAACAAAAACCGACCATCAACAAGGCACATGATAGTCAAATTCACAAAATACTCAGGCAAGGAGAGAATCATGAAAGCAGCAAGGGAAAAAAAGTCCCTAACCTACAAGGGAAGACAGACCAGGTTTGCAGCAGACCTATCCACAGAAACTTGGCAGGCCAGAAAGGAGTGGTGGGATATATTCAGTGTGCTGAATCAGAAAAATATGCAGCCAAGAATTCTTTATCCAGCAGGGCTGTCATTCAAAATAGAAGGAGAGATAAAAAGTCTCCTAGACAAACAAAAACTAAAGGAGTTTGTGACCACTAAACCAGCCCTGCAAGAAATTTTAAGGGGGACTCTCTGAGGGGAGAAAAGATGAAAAAAAAATGTATATATATATACACCAAAAGCAACAAAGATTAGAAAGGACCAGAGAACACCACCAGAAACTCCAACTCTACAAGCATCATAATGGCAATAAATTCATATCTTTCAGTACTCACTCTAAATGTCAATGGACTCAATGCTCCAATCAAAAGACATAGGGCAACAGAATAGATAAGAAAACAAGACCCATCTATATGCTATTTACAAGAGACCCACTTTAGACCTAAAGACACCTACAGATTGAAAATAAAGGGATGGAGAACTATCTATCATGCTAATGGTCAACAAAAGAAAGCCGGAGTAGCCACACGTATATCTGACAATCTAGACTTTAAAATAAAGATTGTATAAAGAGATGCAGAAGGGCATTATATCATATCAAGGGGTTTATAGACCAAGAAGACCTAACAATTGTAAAAATTTATGTGCCAAATGGGGAGGCACCCAAATATATAAATCAATTAATCACAAACATAAAGAAACTCATCGATAGTAATACCATAATAGTAGGAGACTTCAACACCCCACTCACAGCAATGGACAGATCATCTAACCAAAAAATCAACAAGGAAACAGTGGCTTTGAATGACACTTGGACCAGATGGACTTAACAGATATATTCAGAACATTTCATCCTAAAGCAGCAGAATATACATTCTTCTCCAGTGCACGTGGAACGGTCTCCAGAATAGACCATCTACTGGGACACTAATCAGCCCTAAGTAAGTACAAAAAGATCAAGATCATACCGTGCATATTTTCAGACCACAATGCTATGAAACTCGAAATCAACCACAAGAAAAAAATGTGGAAAGCCACCAAATACTTGGAGACTAAAGAACATCCTACTAAAGAATAAATGGGCTAACCAAGCAGTTAAAGAAGAAATTAAAAAGTATATGGAAGCCAATTAAAATGATAGCACCACAACCCAAAACATCTGGGACGCAGCAAAGGAGGTCATAAGAGGAAAGTATATAGCAATCCAGGCCTTCCTAAAGAAGGAAGAGGATCTCAGATACACAACCTAACCTTATGCCTTAAGGAGCTGGAAAAAGAACAGCAAATAAAACCCAAAACCAGCAGAAGACAAGAAATAATAAAGATTAGAGCAGAAATTAATGCTATCGAAACCAAAAAAAACAGTAACAGATCAGTGAAACCAGAAGCTGGTTCTTTGAAAGAATTAACAAAATTGATAAACCACTAGCCAGTTTGATCAAGAAGAAAAAGGAAAGGACCCAAATAAGTAAAATCAAGAATGAAAGAGGAGAAATCGCAACCAACACAACAGAAATAAAAACAATAATAAGAAAATATTATGAGCAATTATATGCTAATAAAATGGGCAATCTGGAAGAAATGGAAAAATTCCTAGAAACATATACACTACCAAAACTGAAACAGGAAGAAATAGAAAATTTGAACAGACCCATAACCAATAAGGAAATCGAATTAGTAATCAAAAGTCTGCTAAAAAACAGGAGTCCAGGGGCAGATGGCTTTCCAGGGGAATTCTACCAAACATTTAAGCAAGAGTTAACACCTATTCTCTTGAAGCTGTTCCAAAAAATAGAAATGGAAGGAAAACTTCCAAACTCTTTCTGTGAAGGCAGCATTACCCTGATTCCATAACCAGACAGAAACCCCAATAAAAAGGAGAACTATAGACCAATTTCCCTGATGAACATGGATGCAAAAATCCTCAACAAGATATTAGCCAACCAGATGCAACAATACATTAAAAAAATTATTCACCACGACCAAGTGGATTTATACCTGGGATGCAGGGCTGGTTCAATATCCGCAAAACAATTAACGTGATTCATCACGTCAATAAAAGAAAGGACAAGAACCATATGATCCTCTCAATAGATGCAGAGAAACCATTTGACAAAATACAGCATCCTTTCTTGATAAAAACCCTCAAGAAAGTAGGGATATAAGGAGCATACCTCGAGATGATAAAAGCCATATACGAGAGACCCAATGCTAATATCATCCTCAATGAGGAAAAACTGAGAGCTTTCCCCCTAAGGTCAGGAACAAGACAGGGATGTCCACTCTCACCAGTGTTATTCAACACAGTATTGGAAGTCTTAGCCTCTGCAATCAGATAACACTAAGAAATAAAAGGCATCCAAATTGGCCAGGAGGAGGTCAAACTTTCACTCTTTGCAGATGACATGATACTCTATATGGAAAACCCGAAAGATTCCACCAAAAAACTGCTAGAATTGATTCATGAATTCAGCAAAGTTGCAGGATATAACATCAACACACAGAAATGGACCCACAAACATATGGGCAACTAATCTTTGACAAAGCAGGAAAGAATATCCAATGGAATAGAGTCTCTTCAGTAAGTGGTGCTGGGAAAACTGGATGGCAACATGCGGAAGAATGAACCTGGACCACTTTCTTACACCATACACAAAAATAAAGTGGGTGAAAGACTTCAATGTAAAACAGGAACCCATCAAAATCCTTGAGGAGAAAGCAGGCAAAAACCTCTTTGATCTTGGCCACAGCAACTTCTTACTCAACACATCTCCGGAGGCAAGGGAAACAAAAGCAAAAATGAACTACTGGGACCCCATCAAAATAAAAAGCTTCTGCACAGTGAAGGAAACAATCAGCAAAACTCAAAGGCAACCGACAGAATAGGAGAAGATATTTGCAAATGACATATCAGATAAATGGTTAGTAACCAAAATCTACAAAGAACTTATCAAACTCAACACCCAAAAAAACAAATAATCCAGTGAAGAAATGGGCAAAAGACATGAATAGACACTTCTCCAAAGAAGACACCCAGATGGCCAAGCAACACATGAGAAAATGCTCAACATCACTTATCATCAGGGAAATACAAATCAAAACCACAATGAGATACCACCTTACACGTGTCAGAATGGCTAACATTAACAACTCAGGCAACACAGATGGTGGCAAGGATGCGGAGAAAGAGGATCTCTTTTGCATTGTTGGTGGCAATGCAAGCTGGTGCAGCCACTCTGGAAAATGGTATGGAGGTTCCTCAAAAAACTAAACATAGAACTACCCTACGGCCCAGCAATTGCACTACTAGACATTTATCCACGAGATACAGGTATTCTGTTTTGAAGGGATATATGCACCCCCATGTTTATAGCAGCACTATCAACAATAGCCAAAGTATGGAAAGAGCTCAAATGTCCATCGATGGATGAATGGATAAAGAAAATGTGGTGTATATATATACAGTGGGGTATTACTTGGCAATCAAAAGAATGAAATCTTGCCATTTGCAACTACATGGATGTAACTGGAGGGTATTATACTAAGTGAAATTAGTCAGAGAAAGACAAAAATCATAGGACTTCACTCATATGAGGACTTTAAGACACAAAACAGATGAACATAAAAGAAGGGAAACAAAAATAACATAAAAATAGGGACGGGAACGAAACTGAAGAGACTCATAAATATGGAGAACAAACAGAGGGTTACTGGAGGGGTTGTGGGAGGGGGGATGGGCTAAATGGGTAAGGGGCATTAAGGAATCTACTGAAATCATTGCTTCACTATATACTAATTTGGATATAAATTTTAAAAAATAAAAAATAAAGTTAAATTTAAAAAGTATGGTTCTTGAATGAAAATGAACACATAAGTATGTGTATATGACTCAGTTTCTTCCTAAAGAAAAATCTATGTTATAGTGATTGGGAAAATAGATGAAATGCTACATAGAAAGCATTTACAAGTGCTTGATGAACGGTATAGCTATTTTACAACTTCTTTTACTAATCAGAAAATTCATAGTTATTAATTCTTAGAGGCAGGACACAAACCAAGTGAGTCTGATCCCAAAACTTGTGTCTCTCCTACAACACCTACGAGCTCCAAAGGAAGGATCTACTGCATGGAGAATCTGAACCCAGACAGCTTAAAAGACTTTTATAAATTCCCACCATATCAGCATTGGACATAGGGTGCTCTGGATCTCAAAGTATCAACAAATAGTACACACCACCGACCAGAGGATGAAGCTTCTGTAACACCCAGTCTTTTGGGCTTGCAGACATCCCCAACCGGTGGATTTTCCTGTTATTTATGCCAATTCAATCTGATTGCAGTTTTATTACCTGGGTGGAAATGCAGCCACAAAAGTGTTGATAAAGCTGTCACAGCAAGATGGAGATAGTAAGTCTCATTAATATTAAGAAAAGAACAAACCCATAAATAAGAGATTATCAAGTGAAATAAGATAGTCTCTCCTCCAACTTCTAACAAATCTCGTGTGCAAAACCATGTAATTTCCCCAGGCGTCCTCCCTGCCAGCCAGATGTATAGAAAATGAATTGTGCAGGAGGGGAATTGATATGCAGAACAAGGAGCTGGCAAAATAATTAGAGCCGTGAGGCTCCCTCAGTCTTGCTGTTTATTTGAGAAGTCACCAAGTAGAATCACGGGGTCTGGATCACACTGATTATGTAACACATCGGTCCTTGAAAAGAGCCTGGAGATGATGGAGAGGTGATGGGAGTACGCTGTGAAGGTGAAGGCAGAGCCAGGCCTGACCCACTGAACAGCTAAAGGCCACCTTCCCAGATGGGTAAGACCAGGTGCTGCCCCTTGCTGGCACTGCCCTCCCTAGCATAGTCACATGCCCCTACCCATTCTGCCCACTGAGGGACCAGCCTCCTGCCTGCCTCTCACTTTGTGGCTCAGTCATCCAGACATTCCTCTGCAGATGACCACACTCAAAGCCATCTGCAGGTTGAGGCTAAGTACTAAATCAAAGTTTTATTAAATTGCTAAAACCTGACTAAGAGCCACTTGCCTACAGGGACTGGTTGGGTCTGTATCTCCAGGCGGCCCCAGATAAATGGCTGGTGTGAAGTAGGGGGTCTAGAGATGCTTATTGCTTGGAATTGAGTAAAGCCACCAACAAAATATTCCTAACGGAGTCGAGAGAGAGGAAGGACAGAGGAAAGGTGAAAGAGTGAGGGGAAGGAGGAGGGCAGAGAAAGTGCCAAAGATGCCTGAATGTGCACTGAGCAAATAGATGGAGGAGGAGCAGAGACAGAGAAGGGAAGAGACAAGAAGTGGGCAGAGACCAGAGGACAGAGGGGAGGCAGAGGCGAGTGGAATCTGAACTGAGGAGATGGGCCAGAGCAGATGGGGCAGAGACACAGACAGAGAGAAGAGGCCGGTGGGGGACACAGGGCTGGCAGCAAGGCATGCAAAGAAAGACACACAGTGCAGATGCACTGAAAGAGAGATGGACACAGACCCCCACACAGTGCAACAGTGTCCAGAGACAGAAAGACTGGGGCCAAGGCTTGAGAAGAAACTGGGGGAGGGAGGGTTTGGAAGGGCAAAAGACTCTCCCAGTCTCCCGTGGGAATCCACATTCTTCTCAGTTTGGTGTTCTTTCTACTGAACTAAGTCCCTGATAGAGAAATGACCTAAGAAAAAATGTCTTTCTGGAAGAAACGTGTCCCGAAATTCTGGGAGCCCATTACTCAGGCGGTGGGAAATATCCTTCATCTGCAGGCTTCCTGCCACCTTTCCTGTGGAGCTGGAGACCTGGATTTGCATCCTAGCCCCAGAAAGCCTGGGTGGGGGCTGACCCTTCTGGGCTCCGGGCTCCTCAGGGGGTTACCTGTGACCAGGAGCACACTCCCTCCCAGAGTTTTAAAAAAGATCAGCTCAAATAACACCATTAAAACCCTCCACGTAGTCCATCGCCCTATAAGAACATCCAGTGACAAAGGTGAGAACTTGGTTTGATTTGGAGTAACTCCTATTTTGATTGATTCTCATCCCCCCTTCTCTCTTTCTCCTCCTCTTCAACCTCCTTCTCCCCTCCCCCGCCACAACTCCCCTTCTCTTTCCAACCCCCACCACATATTCACATCTGATTCCTATTCCAAAGAGACCTTGACTTCAGCTCTCAGGTCATGAAATATTCAATTCACTTGGACACTTTTTAATTAATCTGGGGTTTGATTCAGGCCATTGCGCCTTGACTTCTACCTCTATAACCCTTTCCTGGATCCAATTAGCTGGCTTTGAGCACTACCTCGGAGACTGAGACAAGAGTCCCTCGCTCTCTGGGAATGGGTTTGCTGAGGCATCTGCAAACATTCTCCTTGCCATCCCTCCATGCGTGCCTGGAAGAGGTAGCAAGTGCGATAAGATCTGTACATAGGAAAGTCAAAGGTGACTTTTGAAGGATAAGAAAAGAAAAATGCAAGCCAAAAGCAACTGACAGCTCAGGCAGCAAATATCCAGATGATGAACAGGCTGCTGGATCAGGGATACAGATGTTCCATCTGAATTCCATAGTTGTCCTCACCTGACTCTTTTCAGCAACCCCACCTCCCGTATGGACTCAATTATCACAGGATTCATTTGCACTTGTTGACATTATGCTCTGTTAAAAAAAAAAAGTGGGCTTTTCATTGCTATTATTATATTGTGCTGGTAGGTTTTGTCCCACAGACTGAGTCCGAAATAAAATCAAAGTGATGCACATAAGACTTTTAGCACAGTGTCAGGCACACGTTAAGTGTTTGACAAAGAATTGATTGACTATTGTCATAATCATTATCACCATATTTATGTTGGGGACAGATCTGGTTTTCTGTTCTTCCTGTAATGGGTCACACAATACCCAGCACTCAGGTGGTTCCTAATAAGGTTTGCCAAGAAGCTATGGACTGTTTTTGACAATGACAACACAATTCCCAAAATAGGCCGTGTGTGCCACAGGAGTCTCCCTTCTTCCCTAAACTTCAATTCAGTCATCTGACAAATATTTACTAGGTACCTAATGAATTCCAGGGTTCTTGCCTTCAAAAGGTTAAGCCATAGCACTTATTCCTGACAATGACAATGGCAGATCTTTATAGCACGTCGTACAGTCAGACACTGTTCTCAGATTCTTACTGCATCAACACACTTAATCCTTATAACTGGTCTGTGAGGAAGGTACTACTGTAAGTCTCATTTTATATTTTATGTATATATAGACTGAGGCCCAGAGAAGTAGATTAGTCTGCCCAAAGCCACACAGCAATGAGCAGCAAAGTTGGGATTTAAACACAGGCACTTTGGCTTCACAGTCCACACAATCAACCACCAAGCAATGCTGTGTCATTTGGTACACAATGCTTTTTTATGTTAGCAAATTTTTTTCATTTGTTTATACAAATAGATTAGAATATCTTTAAACTCCATAGATAGAGGAAGCAGATTAGTGGTTGCCAGAGGCCAGGGAGAGGAGGACTGAGAAGTGACCACTAATGGGTATGGAGTTCTCATTTGGGAAGACATGAAAGTTCTGGAACTGGATATTGACGGTGGTTGCACAACATTGCAACTTAGCATCATTGAGTTAGGCACTTCAAAACAGTTAAAATGATAGATTTTATGTTCGGGAAATTTTACACACACACACACACTCGCCCCTCAAAAATACTGTTCTAATCCTGAAGTGTGGGGCTGTCTTACGTCCTTCATAGCCCTACAATGCCTGGAATTGAGAAGTTCTCATCATACATTTCTTTATCAGTTGATGGATTGGCAAGTGGTCTTAGAAATGGGGTTTGCTTTGCTTTTGTTTTTTGGGGTTTTTTTTATCATCACCACTCTTGTGGTTATTAAAAACAGAGCCCTTTTAGGAGTGCATAAGGTTCCCACCCATCTATGAACAACTGGACCTGATAGTGCTGGTTCTGAGGGTGAGGAGCCAGGAGTTCAGCACCAGGGGCTGGAAGACCAAGCAAGGTGCTTCCCCAGAAGTGTGACACAAAGGAGGAAGATGGCATTTAGATGGAGTTGAGAAGGCAGAATTCAGAGCTGGAGGAACAACTCAAACTTGAGGTCTGAGGGGCAAACCCAGGGCTAAAAACAGAAAACCACCTCAGCATCAGGAATTGAAAGAATCTGAAGCCTTTGCAGGAAGCAGAATACAGTAATAATATAAAATAACAATCACAGTGAATTAAACCCTTAGATAGTGCTTTCCACATGCCAGATACTATTTCTAGGATGTTCACGTATCACCTCATTTATTCTTTATTACCATTATTAGTGCCCCCATTTTACATATAAAGAAACAAAGACACAGAGAAGTTAGGAGACTTGCCCCAGGTCATACAGTTGGCAAGTGGCAGAATTTGGATCCCAAGCCAAGTGGTCTGGAGCCAGAGACTGACTCTCAAACACAGGAGTTAAGGAGTTAATCTGGAGTTAAGATTCTGGTCCTGCTGAGGGCTAATTGCTGGCCTGATGAGATGAGAGGCCCATTGGAGGTTAAGGATATAGTTCACACCCAGACCTCATGGCCCTGGGCTCATAAAGGGATAAGTCTTCTGTCTACCAATACACAGAAATAGACAAGGGCAGTGGTTAGAAACATGGACTCCGACCTCAAAGGCTGGTGTTGGATTCCAGCTCTGACACTTAGCAGCCCAGAAATTTTGGGCAATAACTTCATGCCTTTCTGCCTCAGTTTCCTCATCGAAAATGGGGATAAAATAGTTCCTACCTCATAGAGTTGCCGTGGCTTGACTTCTGTAAAGCATTGAGAACACCACCTGGCATACAGTAAGCAGAATGTGAACACTAAGTAAACAATGCTTTAGAGAAAATAGCCACAATGTCATGTATCTTGGGGGTATGGATGTGGGGTGGGGGCACTGGGAAAGCAATGACTAGACCAGGAGATCTCCTTGTACATTTTACCTTTAACAAAGGAAACCCAATTCTTGGCTGAAAAAGAACTGGTGACTGGTGTCAAACTGAAACTTACTTTTCTGCCTCAAGTCACTGAGCCACGTGTGTACCCACAGTTCCTGTGTTCCTCCTCCGTGCTCCCCATCCATGCCAGGGAAGGAGGGGCTGCTGAGTGGCCTGCCTCAAGCTGCCCACGTGGTGATATTTAATTAATCTGTTCGTTTGATCCTTGTGTTTCCTCAGTGGCTCGCTTTCTGTGGGGCTCCCTGCGGTTTGAATATAGTAAAATTCAGCCCTAATTAAAATTGTTGAAACACCAGCAGTCTCCATTAATAAAACATCAGAATGAAACTGGATTTCTTTTTTTGAACAGCCTTTCTTAAAATCTCTGAGAAGGTGGGCAGAATGAGCCCAGGTGGAAAAGAAAAAGTTAAGAAACTTTCTGTTGCCAAGTGTGTGAAGATGGCATTTCTAATTCTCTCCTGGTCTGGGGCTAGAGGCCAATCCTTTGTGGCAGAAAGAGTCGTAGAGTCTGTGTCCAGACATCTCCTGTAACAAACTTCCTTAGCTAATTGAATCCCCTCTTAGGGTTTTAGTTTCTCCGTCTGCAAAATGGGGACACCAGACCAGCTTTAACACTCTATTGTCTGGGAACATCAAGTTGTCAAATCCTTGGATTTGGCCAAATTGAGCAACTTTTGAGCCTGTCAGGACAGGGCTGAAGGACAATCTGCCTCCCCAGACACTTCTCTCCTGCTGCCACCCTGAGAAAAAGGCCATAAGCAGTTCCTTCTACCCAAGTCACTGTGCCTTGGGTCAAGTAAACTGCCTCTGGTCAATAGGGACTGGATCAGAGATTAGATTCCCCGCTCCTGGCAGCAATGTAAATCCAAATAAGGGTCTGATAAGGCCTCCATCTGCAGGATTCTCTACATTTGGTGGAACCAGCCAGATCTATCCAGATCCTCTCTCCTAGAAGAGTTTTATCTGCTCCTCTCCCCAGGCTGAGGGGAGGAGAAGCAGGGGCAGTTTGGCCAGGGCTACAAGAATGAACAATGGCCAGACAAAGCTGCCGGTCGAATCCTACCGGTACCTTCCTGCCATATACCAGCTACATGACTTTGGATGAAAATGCTGGGTACCTTTTCTGTGCTTCAGTTTGCTTATATGAAATGGGGATAAATCCCTTGTTCATATGGCTGTTATGAGGATTAATAAGATAACCAATGTCCATTATGTGACATAGGGTCTGACATATATTAGGTCCCCAGTAATGGATAGCTGTGGTTACCACTGATGGCAGTAGATGAAGAAACAGAGGAGAGACAGAGAGAGAGAGAGAAAGACAAAAGCTAAAGAGACACAGAGAAGGCAAATGGCAAGAATGGTCCTAAAGATGAAGGCCCTGGTTTGTATGCTCTCAGTCTTGAGCTCAAGTGGGAAGCTACCCCCTTTTCTTTTCCAGTCATAGAGCATGTGATAGGCCCAAGCTAATCAGAGCTTCACATTCTCCCTGCCATTATGATCGCTCTAGAAGTGAGCACAATACCAAAATCAGCCCACCCAGGCTCACTCTGTAATACCCAGGATAAAGAGTTCAGTCTCTTCTCCAGTTTATATGCAAAATCAAATCCCATGGACTCTTTTGTGATTTCTGAGGACTTTCAGAAATTTGCTGGGTGGGTCATGGGAAAGGATCACATCACAAAGCAACTGGCTTTCCACTATATCTCACTATCTTCTCCGTGCCTGAAACTTACCATGTTCCCTTCTTGTAGCTCCCCTCCTCCCCAGAGCAACCCTGGAAATCCACCCAGGTACTCCCAAGAATAAACTTCAGCCCTGAACATGAACGAATGTGTTTTCCCAACAAAGTTTTCTAAACAGAAATTCTGGTTAAATCAAACGTCCTCTGTCTTACTTTGTGAGTCAAGTGCCAGGTAAGCCCTCCATCAGCAGAGGACATTATCATAGCATTTCCTGGGCAGGAAGTAAGACGGACATAGCATTGTCTGATCCCCTTCATTTTGCTTGGACATTGCCCACACACCTGGAATCAACATCTCAGGCAGAAAGAGGAAAAGGTTTTCTACCCTGGTTCCTGGAGCAAAGAGACTGTGAGGCTTTCAACTGACTTAGGGTTTTAGGGTTTTCAGGTCTCACTGTTGCCAGAATCACCAAGGTTAAACATTCCAAATGAGAACTGGAATTAATAACACAGCAGTGGCCTTACACTGACCATGGGTTCCCCCTGCTACATAATAGAATGATTCATTTGAACTGCCTCCCCCTTCCTTGATGGCAAGGGGCCTGCTTCTCTCCCTGCCAGTCCTTCCCTTTCTAGGAAAAGATGAGAGGAGGTTATTGAATTCTAATATATCATCCTGGCAGCAGCGTCAATAGAGAGAGACAGATGTGAGAACAAAACACAGAGCCCCATATACATCCTTTGCAGTCCTCCCACCCCTTCTTCCTTTTCTCAGCAAATCTACTCAGCTCCCCCTCCCCCAGGGAAGCTAAGAGTTCATTATGAACAGCAGCCAAGAGTCAATAAATACATGGCTGAGATTTCAGTCACCTACTGTGGCTGTCTTCACCACCAACAAAGTAATTGCATGGTCCCAGACTGGTTAGTGGGGTGGGGATGAGTGGCAGGGAGCTCAAAAAAGCTTTACAGCCAGAAAGATCTTCTCATAAAGCAAACCTGATCATGTCAAACATCTCCACCCCACTTAAAATTGTTCAATGGCCCCACATTGTTTCTAGGATAAAGACTGAAACATTCAATATGGCTTACAAGATTCTACAAAGTCTGGACCCTGATGACCTGTCTAACCGCATAACCAAACATACTCACCACCCCATTCTCAACCACTCCAGCCATACTGATATGTCTTTTGCTCTTTCAGTGGCTTAGGGGGCCTCCAGAGCTCAGATCAAATATCACATGCTCACTTTGGTATGAACCCTACCCTAATATATTCAAATAGCCTTTCCCTTCACTGCATTTGTCACACCCTGAGATTTTTATATTTTCTTATCTAATGATTGAGATGATGCTCTCTTTACCTGCTGCCATGCAGGCTCCATGTTTTGTTCATCAACTATCTCCAGTTTCTAGCACAAGACCTGGCAAGAGTGGTACATGGAGCAAATCACAGAGCAGTCATTATTCAGCACCTACTACATCCCAGGCACTGTTCAAGGCACTTAGGGATACACAAGTGAATAAAACTGACAACGTGCTGTTTTGAGGAACTTATATTTGAGGTCATTCTCCTGTCATGCTGCAGGATACTTACAGAGCAATATGCACCATGGAAATATCTCCATTTGTGGTACTATTCTAAGTTGTGACAAGAATGAAAAGCACACAGGGGCACCTGGGTGGCTCAGTAGGTTAAGCATCCATGTTTTGACTTCAGCTCAGGTCACAATCTCATGGTTTTTGAGTTCAAGTCCTGCTCGGGATCCATGCTTACAGTGTGGAGCCCACTTGGGATTCTCTCTCTCCCTCTCTCTTCCCCTCCCTGCTTGTGCTCTCTTTCTCTCTCAAAATACATAAACTTTTTTAAAAAATGTTAAGGAAAAAAAAGAATGAAATGCACACATAACCAGGTATAAAGGGTCACCATTGTGCAACTTCCACAGCTGGGATCTCATCTAGGGGAGGCCAAGTTATAAGCACTTCAACACATCTCCCAAATATATCCACTCCACAACCTGTTGATAAGAAGTGGGTGGCTTCCTCTGATCCAACAGAAGCATAGGGAAGGAGGCTGAATTTACATACCATAGAACTGAAGCGCCATCAATTTCCCCCCTTTAACACCCCAAGTCCCTCCCCCCAACCAGCCACTCCATCTCTCTTCTCTCCCTCCTACACTGCCTCTCAAAATCCCTCATATCCTGAACAATTCAACACTCATTTTCAGCTTGCCAATTTGCCTGAAGGTCACCATCTACTGTTCATCAAATATGCCTTTCAGTGTATGCTACCATACAAACACTGATCAAATGTGGTGGACCTCTTATCAACAGTTTCAACTTGCCAGCATTCCAGAGCCTCCTGGATGAGAGTCACTGTCACATGGGGACTTGTTCCTTACACTAAGAATCCTGGCCTTTGCCCAGAGGGCATATGGAACACAGGAGGTCTTCAGTAGGGGAGTGACCCTGGGCAGATCGCCCCGACCACACCTGACACTTCCTGAGACTTCGCCTCAGCCGCCAGGAAGAATCTAAATGCAGCTGTGGGTGTCTTTTTTCTAGTATTAATTAAAACTTTGCCTAAGGCCCAGCTGCAGAGAAGCCCATGGGGTGCAGCATGGAGGGGGAGCAGCTGCAACTTCAAAGAACCTGCAGGCAGCTCTATGCATGTCAGACTGAACCGTGCCCCCACCCCCCCATCCAGGCATCTTCCTGCTGGAAGCAGAGCTGGGGTCGCCATGGGGAAGGAGCATCTCTGAACGAAAACTAAAATGCTTCTGCTTCCCATAGAAGAGGGAAATAGTTATTTCCTTGGGAAAGTCTATAAAGTAGAATCATATAAAGTAGAGTAGGGCCCTTCTCTCTGGTGTCCTTTCAGGGCTGATGCCTGTAATCCATGACTCTTCTGGAGGGGAATCCCTTCACATTTCAGGCACGCAGTTGTACAACATGGCAGCCTTGCCCCCCAACTCTCGAAGCCAACATCCTGCATCTGGGATCATGGGGCTCAGAGAAATGTCTACTAAAAATATCATAATTATAAAAATAATTGCAGCTACTATTTATGCAGAATTTACCAAGGCAATCTGCTTAACATGCATTATCTCAATTAAACCTCACAATAATCTGATGAGATGGAAATTATTATCACCAGTTGGAAGATAAGGAAGCTAAGGCTTTCACCTACTGTTAAATCCTGGACTCCCATTTAAAGGCTGTATGATGTTGAGCAAGTTACTTACTTAGCCTTTCTGCTTCAGTGACTTTCACTGAAACAAGATGCACACAAAAGTCTTTCTCTGAATGCAGCCCTCATCCTTATCCCCAGGCCTCCTCTCCAGTCTCAGAGTGATTCATAGACCATTCTCTGAGAGAGGGCATCAGCTGTGGTCTGAGACTTCAGGAATCCTAGGAGAATGAGAGGAACTATCATTGAAGTAATGAAGGTGTGAAGCTTTGGCAAAAACACAGGGTCCGGCAGCATCCTCCCTGCCAATGCCTAGCTGCTGAGAATTCACCTCTGCATTTGATAAACACTTATACCATCCTACAGATGAATATCCTGTAATGCAAATCAGACTCACTCTCATCTGGTTAAAAACACCACCACTGGCTCCCTGTCTATTACAGAATTCATTGGTAGCCAGCAATAAAAAGGAAATCCAGCAAACACGGGAGGGGTGGAAGATGAGAGCATAGGGAATTTATGATGGCTTAGGGGAGTTAGTAGGAACTCTTGGTAGCATGGGGAGAAAAAGAAAGAAATTGAATTTCAGTGAGCCTAGTCCCAAAAGAGCAATTTAGTAGACCACATAAGGAAATAGCAGAAAGTGTGGGGGAAGATCTAGCTTCAGGTACTACTGGAACCAGGAGCTCAAATGTTGTCAGGCCTCTATAGCTCTCATTTCTGTTTTTCTCTGAAAGTTGCCTTTATTTTTCCCATTCACGTGGGCCTTCACCCAGAGGGGGCATAACTGTGACAACCCCAGCTTTAGTGCTTTCATTTGAGGATGAAGAAAGGAAAGATGAGCTCTCTTACTTTAGGCTAAGTTGAAGAATTTGTGGAAGAGACAGTGGACAGACCAAAAAACAAAAGAAGCCACCCACAGTATTTCAGGATGGCTATAGATCTCTTTGATATAACAGACTCCCAGTATGACAGTGACTTAAATAAATTAGCTACTTTTTCTCCATATAATAGTTCAGATATAAGCAGGCCAAGGCCTTGCAATGACTCCATTTTGTCCAGGACCCAGGCTCCTTCCCTCTTTTTTCTCTGCCATGCCTAGGTATTATACTCACCTACATGGTCTAAGAATACTCACCACCATGTCTATAATCTGGAAGGAAAGGTGAGTGAGGAACCAATACTTGGCTTTTCGGGCACAACTCAGAAACTATACACATCAATTCCACTTACATCCTATTGGCCAGAATATAGCCCCATGGCCATACCTAGCTGCAAGGGACACGGGGAAATATAGTCTTTAATCTAGGCAGTCATGTACTGCACTAAAAACTGGGGTGTTAATTAATATCACTATAGAAGGGAGGATGCACATCCAGGATGAAATCCATCTCTGCCACAGCCACCTAAGGACAGGAAGGTTCTGAGAACTAAAACCAGAATATTACCTGCAACTAAGAATATTTCCACCTCCATCACTCTTCTCTGTTTCTCTTGGATGTCTGCTTCATTAACCTCCCCCTTTTCAGTTCTGAGGCCCTTCATGTCCAGAGCAGGTAGTCTATGGCCACCTTATCATTTCTAGGCTTATACATACAGTGAAGTAAAAAGAGAACAGCTAGGCTCCAACATAATTGGAACTTGGAACAAGCATTCACTGTCAAGTATATTTATGATTTAACTCCCGGCAATAAAAGGGCAAATAAGAATATAATGAGGGTAGAGTATAAGCTTATAAGAAATAGATGTAAAATAATGTTAATAAGAGAAATATTAAGTTATCATACACATCAGAAGGACATGTATGTAGGAGGGATGTAGTTTGGAAGTACCATAATTCTTAGGGTGATGAGATCAGCTTCATTCTAAATACTCTAGTGAACAACCAGCCTCAGAAGCCTAGAGTAGAAAGAGATGCTCCAATCTGTCTACAGGAAAAAAGCGGTCTCTAAAGCCCAGCCAGTTGGCCCTGCATTGGAACTTCCCTCTATAGATATCAGTAACCAAGGTGGAAGGGAAAAACCCTTGACTGTCACAGCCTGAGGCTGGTAAATCTACCAGACATCAGAAGAGATTGATGGGTATGGAGACTTGATTTTGGTGGGATGTGTTGTGGAGGTGGGGGGAAGTGCAGATCCAAGAATGGGAGGGAAACCAGAAGGGTGGGAGTACTCCAGAAAGAAAGGAATAAAGGGAGAGGGCTTAAGAAGGATGGGAGAGAAAGGAAAGCATTGGGATAGGGGGAGCATCTGCATGGGACATACTTCAAAGTCCTGGGGTGCTTTGGGCCGTGCCTGTGATCAAGATGGTCAGAATGAAGCCCTGCTGCCCCAGACACTGCATAGTTTGAAGATTAGCACCCAAACCCTGAATCATTGAGCAAAGAACTGCCCAAACTTCCATCAGAGTCCACTGTACATGCATTCAATTTGGGAAAAATAGGAACATTGTTTCCAGAATGAGGAAAGAAGCAGCCCTTTCCTCTACCACCAGGCATCAAAACATTACCATTGTAGATGGTGCGACAGTAGGGAGGGTCCATCCTTTGGGACCCACTGAACAAAGAAGGGATGAGATTACAGCCAGATGTCCAAAAGTTAGCTAGAGACCCATCGTATTAGTTTGCTAGGGCTTCCATAATGAAGTACACAGACTGGGTGGCTTAAACACAGGCATGTATTTTCCCCTTATTTTGGAGGCTAGAAGAGAATAAGATCAAGGTGCCAGTAGCATCAGTTTCTTCTGAAGCCTCTTACCCTGGCTTATTTGTGGCTGTCTTTTCCCTGCGTCTTCACACAGTCTTCCTCCCTCTGTGTGTGTCTGTGTCCTAATTTCTTCTTATAAGGCCACCAGTCATCAGGTCCAGCCTGATGATCTCATTTAATCTTAATTACCATTTAAAAACTCTATCTCCAAAGACAGTCATATTCTAAGGTTAGCATTGGGGCTAAGCACTTCAACATACAAATTTTAGGGGAGACACAATTCAGCCTATCATATCCACACTAATGAGCCAAAGGAAGCTTGCCTAGTGATTCCACATGCCATATATTAGCCACTCCAGAGATGGACAACTCTTTCTCAGCTCCATTTACAAATCTTGGGACAGAGGATTTAGGGTTGGTCCAGATGTCCATCCCTGATCCCATCAGCTATGGTCAAGGAAGTGGGTTCATCAAGAGCAAACATGGTTGTCAAGATTCTGCCTGTAGATGGTAGCAGCAGGCTATGGGTCTGTGGCTTTGACAGACATCCCATATCACCTATCAGAATCAACTCAAGCTCTTCAATAGAGCATACAAAATCCTTTACTCCTTAACCCCTTAACCTGAGCTATATCCCCTGCTGCCCCTACACAAATCCCACCCTTCATCCATGCTACAGGTACAATTCCCTGCATTCACCTCACTGTTTCATGCCTCTGGTCCTTTACTCAGGCTGTTCCCTCCATCTACCAAACCTTTCTGGTTTGGTCTTTGTCTTCCTGACAAGCTCTCACTTATATTTCAAAGCCCAATTGGAGCATTTCTTTTGGAAAATCTTTCCTGATTTCCTGTAGAGTCAGCCTCCCTCTTTTGTTTCATTCTGTGCCTTGTATGTACCTTTAATAACACTTAGAACACTGAGCCACAACTTTTGTTAGATTGTTTTTCTCTTGAAGTAGACTCTGGGTTCCAGGATAGCAGAGAAAATTTACCTTACCTACCTCAAAATCTAGTGCAGTACTTGCTTTGTACTCAAAAAATATTTGTGGAATGAATGATAGTGATCAACTGGGCAACACAGTTTATGAATAAAACATGAAGCCCCTGCCCTTTAGGAATCTCTGAGTGACTGAGGGGGGCATTAATATGAATAATGACTATAAAAATAAAGATATAAACCAAAGGCTAAGGAAGTGCAGAGGAAGCTGTCGTTTAAAGTGGGAGGATTGTGGAAGGCTTCTGGGAAGAGGTGACTGAGTGTAGTCACTAAGGATGAGGAGGAATTTGCCACTGGTGTTAGATGGGAGGGGGAACTGGAAAGAGAAGGCCATATTGAGGAACGAATGAACAAGACATGGGAAAAGGACCTTTCCAGGCTTGTAGATGCCACACAGCACAGTTATAGGGACAACAAGGCCATGGAATACCAGGTAAGGAAGGACAGCATCATGTTGGTGTTCTGAGAAAAGGAGTCCCCAGTCATTCTTAGGAACAAGCTGGAAAGAGAGAATCGTTTTTGTGATTGTTACTCATGGAGCCACCAACTCTTTAGGGCATCCATCCAGAGTCTCTCCATGGATTTTCTCAGGAGAGAGGGAAAGACACTTGGGGTTGCCAACACTCTTGGAGCCAGAGAAGCCAAGCCTTCAGAGTCTGGAAGGTGTGCTGACCTCCTCCGTTTCCTCCCCAAATGACAGAGAGGGGAGGCTGGCCACCTAAGCCTGAAATGAAACATTTCAGGCTGCCACCTCCACTCCAACAGAATTTTTTTTAACCTCTGATTTCACTGCACTCTGATAGTCATGGGCAGGTTGATTCACCTCTTTGAGCTTCAGTTGTTCATCTGAGAAAAGATGGTAATGACCCCAAAGAGTTACTGTGCAGATTAAAGTTAACTCAGGTCAAACATCTAACACATGCCTGACATCTAATAGCTACTCAGTTAACAGTGGTCACTGCAATTAATTTTTTAAATAAAATTGTGCTTGTCTTACCCCTCCTATTCTAGAACTATAAGTTCCTATAGAGGATCCAGACCCCAGGTTGTCCAGCATATATTTATGCTTAATAAATGTATGTTAAATCAATGAATGCTTAGAATCCTAGACTTTTCAGACTGGGCGATAGCCAATCCAATCCCTCTTTTGACATACAGAGGGAACAGAGACTCCCGACTCCACCATGTGTAATCTTAGCTATTACTTAGCCTCTTGGCTATTGCTTGCCCAGTTTCCTTAATGGTAAAAATAGAACAGCTATTTTAATAGATTGTCATGGGAATTAAATTAGTAAATATATATGAAGCATTAAGACCAGTGTCTGGCACATAATAACCATCAGTAAATGTTAGTACTGTTATAAGATGATTGAGACTGGTCCTAGGCCACACAGTGACTTAGCAGCAAACCTGAATCTGGAACCATGTTTTCCTGCCTCCAAGTCTATCACTTTCTCCATTATACACCCCTGCTTTCAATGGGACCATATGCTCTGTACCCTAGTTCCTGAATTCATATGTGGTATGGAATGCACATGTCCTGACAGAGTGCAAGCTGACCTCTAATTCCTGGGGAGGATTTCCCAGCCAATCTCATTGTCAGCCAAACCAAGGCCTTCGCCAGCTCAGTGTCCCACCACCACTGAGCACTCTCTCTGCTTGCAGGATCCCACACAATGCCAAACTGCTTCCTCTTCAATTACATAGATCACTTTGTCTCAATCAGGGCAGATTTTGCCCCTGAGAGGACATTTGACAATATCTGGAGACATTTTTAGTTGTCAAACTTAGGATGGAGGGTACTACTGGCATCTAGTGAGTAGAGGCCAGCAATGCTGTTAAACTAACCTATAGTGCACGGGGCAGCCCCAACAACAAAGAGTTATTCAGTTCAGAATGTCCCTGAGCTGCTGCTGAAAAAGCCTAATGTAGATGAATGTGCATTTAGATGCAAATGTATCTGTTTCACATCTGTTTTATAGCCTCATAATCGGCAGGTTGTGGAAAAAACAGTAACTTTGACATGAGAGACCAGCGTTCAGATTCCAGGTATGTCGTTTACTAGCTATGTGACCTTGACATAATACTTAACTTCTCTGAGCCTCAGATTCCTCATCTGTGAACTGGAGATAATTATGCCATAGTGAAACTTTGTGATGATAGACAGAAAGTACCTAGTACGTGCCTAAGACATAATAAGTAGGTAGTAGGAGCCATCTGTTATTATTTACCTCCTCATTTTTGTAAGGTATATAAATGTAGGTATTTGAAAATGTTGGTTGGGATAAGCCAGAAGTTAGCTGACAGAAACAGATTAATGGATGTCGATGGATGGCTTAGGGCCAAGGAAGACTCTAAGGCAAGAAATGAGACCTTGGTCAAGGTGATTGGAGGGAATTGAGGAAAAGATGGCAGAAGAAAGAATCCATACAGGTACAGGAATCCATACATAGTTCAGGTCCTATGCTAGTCATTTTATAGACATCATCATTAATTCATTCAATAAAAATTCAGTGAGCATCTATTATGTACTAAGCCCTGTGCTAGCACATCATTTATTTGTTCGTATCTTTTTTTATTCTGTAGTTACTCACTGAGTACCTATTCTGTACCAAACACTGTATTTCTATTCCATACACATGACTCCCTTTCCCATTCATTCATGCACTCACTCACTAATTTATTATTTAATTAACTCTTTCAACAACTGCTTATAGGAACTTGTGCTATACTAGACACTAGGTTAACAACTGACAAAAGATTAAAAGCTCTAGAAAGGGAAGAGATGGCTCATGGGTGAACCTTCATCTAAAATGGGGAACCACAAGGGAAGCAATGATCCTAGGCTTTATAGAATCATGGTGCAATCTGCTTAGTGGTCAAAACTTTATGGGGAGAATGCTCTGTGGAGTAGAACTTGCTTTTCTCAAGACTCCCACATTGTCACCAATATAGATATGAATGATAAAGTCTGAGGCCTGATTAGAATGGATAGGTGATTTTCTAGGGTTTGGTTGCAGAGAACATAATCCACTTCAGCTACTAAAGCACAGATCTCTTGGGCTTTGGACCCTGTGCAAATGGTCCTTTGGACCCTTGTACAGAGATGGATTTTAGAATCCTTGGAACAACTGAAGAAACAGCTTCTAGAAGGAGCTACTAGGAGTGACTCCCAAAACAACACAGCAGAACTGAGCCCCAAAGGATCCTCTGCTCCACCAGACTGAAGAAGCTGCCTGTGAAACTAGGAATCTGCAAACTATAGATCCAAAGTGTCTCTGCTACGCACTGTACCAGCAAAAAGAGTGCCTCTTACCTTGCTCCCTACTTAACTCAGTTCAGAATCTGAGTTTCAAGCAAGTGTGTCTGACTTTCAGAAATCCTCTCTGGGAGATGTAGTTTCTTTCTAGGAAGAAAAGTGCCTTTAAAGGAAGCTGGAATAAAAGTGGATTGAGTCAACTCACAGTTTTCCTCACAGAAGATTAATTTAGTTGTAAATCTGGATTCTGTAGCTAAATCTAACACTTTAAATTACCACCACAATATACCGTTCCATGACTGGTTTAAGCTTTCCCTTTAAAAGGCTGGCTGATACAGAGAAAGACAGATACCATATGTTTTCACTCTTATGTGGATCCTGAGACACTTAACAGAAACCCATGGGGGAGGGGAAGGAAAAAAAAAGAGGTTAGAGTGGGAGAGAGCCAAAGCATAAGAGACTCTTAAAAACTAAGAACAGGGGTACCTGGGTGGCTCAGTCGGTTAAGCGTCCGACTTCGGCTCAGGTCGTGATCTCACGGTCCGTGAGTTTGAGTCCCGCGTCAGGCTCTGTGCTGACAGCTCAGAACCTGGAGCCTGCTTCTGATTCTGTGTCTCGCTCTCTCTCTGACCCTCCCCCGTTCATGTTCTGTCTCTCTCTGTCTCAAAAAAATAAACACTAAAAAAATTTTTAAAAAAACTGAGAACAAACTGAGGGTTGATGGGGGGTGGGAGGGAGGAGAGGGTGGGTGATGGGTATTGAGAAGGGCACCTTTTGGGATGAGCACTGGGTGTTGTATGGAAACCAATTTGACAATAAATTTCATATATTGAAAAAAATAAAAAATAAAAAATAAATAAAAAAAATAAAAGGCTGGCTGAGTATAAGCAAGCTAATGGTCCATTCTTACTGCAGCCCAAATGAATCAGAATTTCTGTGAATAGGGACCAGGAATCTGTATTTTTTTAACTCCTGTAGTAAGCCCTCTGATCAGCACAATTTGAGACCACAGAGAATAGTTAATTCATACCAAATGGCCTGATTAACCTCTCAGGAATATGTGCATCTCAACAGAATACAATTACCTGTAACTCAAAAGAGTAGTTGGTCTAGGGGAGCCTGGGTGGCTCAGTCAGTTAAGCATCCGACTTCTGCATGGATCATGTTCTCATGGTTAGTAAGTTTGAGCCCAACACCAGGCTCTCTGCTGCCAGCATGACAGCATGCTTCAGATCCTCTATCTTCCTCTCTCTTCCCCTCCCTGGCTTGTGTTCTCTCTCTCTCAAAAATAAAACAAACATTATAAAAAAAAGAGTACATGGTCTAATGTCAGAAGAATACTGTTAGCAGAAAAGAGCTTTCTGGTTTCATCAAACTAAACCAGGTGGGCACCACTCATTTCCAAATGTAGTCAAATCTTCCTTAAGAGGTTTTAGGAACTCTCCCCAGCATTGAAATAGGAGTGCCAACTACAGTAACTAACTAGATAGTTGCAGAGTTAGATCTCAAGAACTGAAATCAGACACACATCAGACAAAACAGTCTTTGCTCTCATAATGCTAACCACCTAACAGAATAAACTAACAGGTAACCAGACAACCATTTACCATTTAGGGACGATAAGTAAGTGCCCTGAAATTAGGGCAGGGCTATATACACAAGGCAGTGTGGAAACATTGACGTGGATCCTTACTCAGCCTACAGGCAATGGGAAGTCTTCTTGAAGGAAGTGATGTCTTAGCTCAGATCTGAAGGATGAATTCGTCAGGCACAGAGGCTGGCAAGAGGAAAGAGTGCTCCAAGAGCAGAGACCCACGTGTGCAAAGGCCTGGAGTCCTGAAAGAACCTGGCATGTTTGAAGAACTGGAACGTGTTCAGCACGGCCAGGGAACAAAAAACAAAATTACTAATTCTGAAAGCAGTCCTGTACAAAGGGAAAGCAAGGGAGGCAACATCAGGAGACATCCTGGAAGGGCAGAGAGAGCTGGCATGGACTTTCCCAAGGATTGAGCATGGATCATTCAATGCCCAGAAAAAAGCAAGCAGCCTGCACATCTCCTAACTGGCTGCAACTGAGCTGAATAAGCAGCTGGCGGGAATAAGCAGCAAGTCCAGTAGGGCTAGAATGAAATCATTGTCCCAGGTTCATGCTAGCAGAACTTCTAAAGAAGAAAAGCTTTCAGTGGGCTTGCAAGAGAAGCCTGAGCATAATTCTAATTACCGCAGGAGTCTCCATTTAGAAGCACATAGCACAGATTGTGTCTTTAAACCAAGCACATTGGGAACACAGTTAATCTTTCAGTCCATCAACACTGCATGGTTCCTTTCAGGCTCCATTCCCATTCTTGCATCCTATCTAGGTAATGGGGACACTGGAGAGCAGGTGCAGGGACACACACACACACACACAGAAGCTCACTGATGAATGCGTAGTTCTCACCCATTCTTCCCAGTAAGCTCCACCCCTACTAAGCCCTTCTGGCTTTTGACCTCCAGGCTAGTTCTCCCGTTTTCCTGCTCACCTGACCTTCCACACTAAGCACCACCTTGCTATGCCTTGACTACCCTCAGCTGTAATCTGAATTTTCCTTCCAACTAAGCTGCCTTAAAAGATGTTTGGGTAACTAACACTTATCCTGATAAGCACTGAGAAATGGGTAGAATTGGTGAATCATCATATTGTATACCTGAAACTAATATAACACTGTAAGTTAGTTATACTTGAATTTAAAAAAATAGCTGCTTTGATAGACACTCTCCTTGTTTTACCCTGGATAGTGTTTTGTGATGAAAAGATTGTAAGTCTTGAAGACTTGTTTTAAACACTGGCTCTACCCCTTCCTAGTCCTTCTACCCCTTCCTAGCTTTATGACTCTGAGTAAGTGATGACTTTGAGTAAGTGACTAAGTGATGTAGCCTCAGTTTCCATATCTGCAAAATGGAAACAACAATATTTACCTTAGCCTTGCAGTGGAAATCAAATGAGAAACCTGTGTAATACATTTACTACAGTATCCAGCATATAAATATGCTAGAAAAGTGAAATTTCTTTTTATTTTCTTTTCTCTCACCAAAAGGAGTGGTTTTCTCATGGCCACTGGTCTGATATTAAGTAATTATTATGATCATGTTTTCTTTTTCCGGTTTCCCAGATTATGTTGAGCAGAAACCAGATAGTAGCACTTGTTTAGAATTTCTTGCATTCTTAGCAATTCTAAGAATAACCATTGCAGCACTAATAATAATGCATATTTGATTTCTCCCACACTTTGTCTCAGAGAGTATGATGTTTCTATATAGTCAGTTGTTTTGTGGTTCCTTTGTTTCACAGACTTTCTTGCTGCTCCTTTTAAGAATTTATCTTTGAATTATCACAATGGCAATGATAAGTGAAATGTAGCCTAGAGAGTTTAAATCAGTTGCTCATGTCCATCTCAGCAATGCCATAGATGTCGCCCATTACTCTAGTGGGCTACCAGATGTGGTACTTCCCTGACAGGGGCCATTGGAAATGTGGGACATACATGGGGTTGTCATAGTGACCAAGGGGGCACCATTAGCATCTGGAGAAGCCAACTCCACAAACTATCTGCAATGTTCACAGTTTGTCCAGGTCCAGATGTCTGTGGTGACCCACCAAGAAACACCATATAAAGCCCAATGAAGCCACACACAGAAATTCTGGGGGAACTGAGGCTGGGCTCAAGGGTTATTTCCATCCAGAGCAGATTTTCAATTAAAAGAAAAGTTATTTAACATATGTAATAGACAGGTAAGAGATACGAATTGAGTTCTTCTTCTATAAATTAAACAGACAAAAAACTGTCACAGTACTTTATTTTCTCTAAATCAAATTTGAATCCCAGTTTCATCCCATTGGCCAGGCAGGATATTCAATTCCAGTCATTATCAGAGCTTCCTCTCACTCTCCAGGACTAGAAAAGGGCCTCAAAGTTAGAAAGAGCAGAATATTCTAGGAGTCATTTTGCTTTCTGAAATCAGGGAGCTCTACTGTGATGGGTCTTGCTTGGCCACGGGAGCCCTGAAGGATGCTAGAAGCCCAGTGTCTAAGAATAGCTCCAGAGGTGTACCTTGACCATCCATCCTGAGATCTTGATACCCCAAAGTTTGTGAGGGAGCCAGCCACACATTCTAATATCTCACAGAACCTATCTACCTTCCTAGACTTGGGGTTCACTTTTCTCTTCTCTCGGGCCTTCTCACTTCTGCAACTCCCAATAAGAACTTGTCCCCCTCCATCCTTGCTTTTTTTTAGGACTCATATAGTATTTTCTCTCCCAAAAAAGTCCAGGAAGGGGGCTCAACTCTCAGGCAAAGACCTATAATGAACTGGCTCCTTTCTTGGGAAATCCCTTATTTCATTTATTCTAAGATATACATCTTTTCCTGCTTTATAACATCTCTGATATCATGAGGCATCTCATTGTTGATGGCATCTTACCATAGCTTTTGATCAATGGACCTCAAGACATAGGTATCATTTCCTGTGCATATTCAAATTTGGTTGGTACTCCAGGTGGCATGACTGGACACCTACAACTCCTTGACCTTTCAGTCAACAAACCACTGAAGATCACTTAAGGAAGGGATATGAGTCTTGGCTGTTATCTGAAAACCTTTCACTGCAACATCCTGATAAGATCAAGAAAATGTCAACATCAGAATTTGTAGAATTTTCGTCAAAGAAAATCCCAGAGACAACGATGGAAGGACTCTTCTAGGAAATACCACATCACCAACACTGAACAAGACAGAGAGTGACACCATGAGGAAAAAACAGACACCAGTGACTACAGATGACTCTGAGTTGAAAAGTGATTCATAGGCATTACACATTGAATGTGAAGAGGTTTCAGGACTACTCCAAACAATTATTTGCTTTAATTTTCTTTTTCATATGTCCATAAGAGTGATACATGTTGGAAATCTATGTCTCAAAGGGGCTAGCAAGCTCTTTTCATAAGTATAAAATTAAAATTCTAAATGATAAGCATGTCTCATAGCTTAATTGGTAGTGTGTTTTGTTTTTTCTTAGTGAAATATAAAATAGCAGTGCATCTTACAATCAACAGCATCTTAAATTCCAGGAGATAAGGTATGAGGAGAACAGAACACAAATGAAGACTTCAATAGATGACCCAGCCACACTGCCCAGGCAGGAATCTTGCCAGCTGAGAGAGAACAGCTAAAGCCTGGAAAAATGAGATCTTCAGAGAAGGAGGAATTCCAACCTTTGCCCATGGTCTGCAATTTCTAGATCTGGGCCCTGAGTCCCTGCCTAAACTCCCCAAATATTGCCAAATGAAGAATGAAACGACAGACCCTTGAGCTCTTGCATGCGAGATCTTTGCCAAGGAGCACAGCAGAGGAAGGACCTGTCTACCAAGTGGCCTCAGAGATTCTGACTGGACGTGAAATGGTTTAGCTCTGAACACCACTTAATGGCTCTTGCCTTCTCTGATCACTTATCCATTTGAAACATGATGCTGCTATCAGAAACCCAGGGGATTAGCTCTGTCCCATGTCCTGAAACACATCTGCTATCTCTGCCTTTCTCCTAAGTCTAGTTGAGCAGAAGGGGCACAGGCTTCAGATCAGACCCAGATAGACCTGCTTACACATACCAACTTACACAGTTATTAGTCCTGTGTTATGAACCTCCCTCCCTCCCTTTCTTTGGTCCCTCCTTCCCTTCCTTTCTCCTTCCTTCTTTTTCTCTCTCATTTTCTCCCTCCCTCCCTGCTTTCATTCTTCTTCAAAGACTTGCTATACATCAAATACTGTCCAAAGCATGTCACAAAATTATCTTATTTAATCCCCAGAACAATCAATGAGGCAAATACTATTTTCATCATCCTCATTTACAGACTGGAAAACTGAGGCACAGGAATTAAGCAACTCACCAGTTCACACAGACAGTAAGAGGCTGAGTGAGGATTCAGACCCAGGCAGCCTAGCCCCAGAGTCTGTATACTTCCCTACTATGGTCTGCTACATTGTCACCATTGTCAGCCCCAAATAATAGCCATCTCTGGGTCTTGTGACGCTTAAATAATATAAGTAAGGTCCCTGGCAAATAGTAAGGCTTTAATAGATGACAGTTATCAACTTCATTCTCCAGGTTGCCAGTCTTTTAATTCACGTACAGAATAATAATAAATTCTACTTATATTGTTTTACAAGTATAGAAAATGGCTGCACCTAAATTACTTTCATTGGTTCTTATAACAGTCCTATGATCCACTGTTTTTTTTTAAGTTAATTCATTTTGAAAAAGAGAGAGAAAGCACATGAGTGGAGGAGGACAAGAGAGGGAGAATGAAGAGTCCCAAGCAGGCTATGCACTGTCAGTGCAGAGCCCGATGCAGGGCTTGAACCCGTGAACCATGAAATCATGACCTGAGTCAAAACCAAGGGTCAGACACTTAACTGACTGAACCATCTAGGCATCCCCACTGTTTGTCTTATAATAATGTTTAGCATACAGTATTATATGTTCCAGGCATTATTCTCTGTGCCTTACACATTTAATCCTAAACTCACTCAGTCCTATAGCTCTGTAAGTACTATTATTATTTCCATATTACTGGCTCAGAGAAGTTAAGTAATATGCCCAAGGTCACAAAGCTAGCAAGTAGTGGTGCTGGAATGAAACTCAGAGTCTGATTTCAGACTCTAAGTTCTGAACCTCTATTCTGAGGGGGTCCATATATGAGGCAATTCAGGTTCATAAATGCTCTGATGGGTAACAGAGTAAGTGACAGAGCCAGAACTCAAATCCAGGTCTGTCTGCCACCAGTGTCCTGGTAGGTGATGTTCCTAACTCTGCTGTCTTGTACATCCAAGTGGCCTAATGGAAACAGCCTTGAGTTGGTGGTTAGAAGATACAGGCTCTATCCCTGCCAATAAAATTATCAGTCAACAGCTGGGTGACCTTGAACAAATCACTTTACCTCCATGCTTCATCTGAAAACTTACGGAGCCATACTCACTTGATCTTTAATATCCTCTATTCTAAGCAACTATCTTCCAGGACTGAATTGCAATTCTGTTTGAAGAAAAGAAATACAGCATGTTTTTTATGGCTCAATTTCAAGTCCACCTCCACCCCTGAGGAAAAGTCTGGAAAATGCTTCATTTTACCTGATAAAATCCTAAATGTCCTAAGAAGTACAGCTCAAATGTATAGCGGCCAGAAACCCAGCTACTTCTCTGGAGACCTCTCAAGTTTTCAGCCCCTTTCCCTCACCTCTACCAGTAAGAATTACTCATACACTACTCTGTGCCCCTGCAGTACTTAGTTGGTGTCTCTATAACAGCAGTTATTATATTCACTGACATTAGGGGCGTGTGTGTGTGTGTGCATCCCTGCAGATTTTTGTATAATGATCTCCTATCCTGCCACCTTGATGAACTCATTTATTCATTCTAATAGTTTTTTAGAAGATTTCCTATATACAAGAAAGATTTTTTAGTGGTTCCTTTACTGAATTTCTATAAGCAAGATTTTCTATATGCAAGATCATGTCAGCTGCAAACAGACATAATTTTACTTCTTTTCCAATGTTGATGCCTTTTATTTCACATCCTGCTTAGCCTGTACTCCATAATTTTCATTTTCTTGGAAATTTATGTTTTGTTGACCATATGTAAGTACCAATATTAGACCATTTTTGACCTACACAAATGGCAATTTCATATGGTGCAACCTAGCAGATGCTCATTAAAAGCATATTTGCTGTTGTGCAACAGATGTGTTCTTGAAAAACCTCATATTCTACAGGAGGAGTAAGCTTTTTGCATAGAGGGCCACATAGTAGATACACAGACTTTGTATGCTAGATAGTCTCTGTCCCAAATATTCAACTTTGCCATTGTTGCATCAAAGCAGCCATAAGCAATCTGTCAGTTAATGAGTATGGTTGTGTTCTAGTAAAACTCCATTTATAAAAAAAAGCCTGGACTCATGAAGAAACAGAAAATTTTCATAGCCCTATGACAAAGTAAAGAATTGAATTAGTAATAAAAAATATTTTTAGAAACTTCCCACAAAGAAAAGCTCAGGACCAGATGGTTACACTGGTGAATTCTACCTAACATTTAAAGAAGAATTAACACCACTTCTTCACAAACATTTCTGGAAAATAAAGGAGAAATCAACACTTCCCAACTCCTTCTATGTGGCCAATATTATCCTGATATAAAAACCAAACAAGGATATCACAAGAATAAAAAAGTCTACAGACCAATATCTCTTAAGAATACAAATGCTTCCACAATAGTCAAATTATGGAAAGAGCCTAAATGTCAGCCTAAATTATGGAAAGAGCCTGCTTCAGATTCTGTGTCTCCCTCTCTCTCTGCCCCTTCCCTGCTTGTGCTCTGTCTCTGTCTCTCAAAAAATAAATGTTAAAAAAAATTTTTTTTAAAGTAAAAAAAAAATCACCACTAAGGTCATACTTAAAAGTGAAAAACTGAATCTTTTCCCCCTAAGATCAAGAACAAGACAAGGATGTCCACTCTCACCTCTTCTATGTAACATTGCACTACAGGCTCCAGCCAGGGAAATTAGGCAGGATGTGAAATAAAAGGCATCAACATTGGAAAAGAAGAAGTAAAATTATATTTATCTGCAGATGACATGATCTTACATATAGAAAATCTTCCATATAAGAAATTCGGTAAAGGACCACTAGAAAATCTTTCTTGTATATTGGAAGTCCTCTAAAAAACTATTAGAATGAATAAATGAGGGACGCCTGGGTGGCTCAGTTGTTTAAGTGTCTGACTTCAGCTCAGGTCATGATCTCACGGTTTGTGCGTTCAAGCTCTGCATCGGCCTCTGTGCTGACAGCTCAGATCCTGGAGCCCACTTCAGATTCTGTGTCTCCCCCTCCTCTCTCTCTCTGCTCCTCCCCCACTCACACTCTATCTCTCTCTCTCTCTCTCTCTCAAAAATAATAAATAAACATTAAAAAAAATTTTTTAAAGAACGAATAAATGAGTTCAGCAAGATGGCAGGATAGGAGATCAATAAACAAAATTCTACTGTATTTCAATATACTACCAACAAATAATCCAAAAATGAAATTCAGAAAACCATTCCATTTACAATAGCATCAATAAACTACTTGGGAATAAATTTAACAAAAGAAGTGCAAAACTATAAAACATGGTTGAAAGAAATTGAAGAACTAAATAAACAGGAAGATATCCCATGTTCCTAGATCAGAAGACCTAAATTGTTAAACTGGCAACACACCCCAAATTGATCTACATAAGTACAATCCTTATGAGACAGTGTGGAATGCCAAAAGGTAGGTAAGTAGAGATGAAGGAAAGTCCTGGCTGGACTGAAAAAGAAGCTACTTTCTTAATTACACATAACAAAAAAAATAAGCAACTTAAGAACTGGAAATCAAGAGGCTTCTGGATGGCTCACTGGGTCGAGAATCTGACTTCAGCTCAGGTCATGGTCTCACAGTTTATGAGTTCAAGTCCCACATTGGCTCATTGCTTTCAGTGCAGGGCCTGCTTCAGACCCTCTGTCCCCTCTCTCTCTGCCCCTCCCCTGCTGTGCTTTTTCTCAAAAATAAAAATAAAACATTAAAAAAAAAAAGAACTGGAAATCAATATTCACGGTCATTATAAAATCTGTTGCTTCCTGAACAATAAACTGCATAATTCTCATTCCAAAATTTGAACTCATTCTTCTCAACTAAACTTTTCATCATATTCATAAAATTCAGAGTTAACTCTTTGGGGATATGATCTGAGATAGCTATCAGAATTGAGTGGACCCTCCTTGATAATGATAGTCACTATGTTATTGCCAAAGTGGGCAGATAGACCTATTTTTTAAAAAGTGCTGGGCTCTATTTTTAGCTCATTTCTATCCAGAAATGTTAAACAGTACCCAAATAGGGGCAGTCACATGGGTAATGAGCACCATTACCATCTATGTGATTCTCTTGGTGCCAAGGAAGTTATGCAGTTGGAAGGAACTGTGTATTTCTTCTTATTCAGCTTGTACTGAATACTCACTATGATGCCACTCATGGGGCTAGGTGCCAGGATACGGAAGAGGACAAGCCCTAACTCTTGCCCCTACTCTGGAACTTGTAATCTGTTTATCACTTAATACGTCTAATTCAGTGGTTCTCAACCAGGGATGATTTTATGCCCCGGGGACATCTGAAAATGTCTAAGGACATTGCCACAATTAAAGACATAAATACTATTGGCATCTGAGTAGAGGCCAGGGATGCTTCTAGACATTCTACAATGCACCGGACAGCCCCTAAAACAAGGAAGTGTCCAACCCATAATGTCAATAGTACACCTATTGGCAAACTTGATCTAACTTCATGTCCCCATTTTTCAGAAGAAACTGGGTCCAATGTAAAGGACATACCCAAGATTATCAGTTCTTCAGTAAAGTCTAGATGTCCTAGTTCCATTCTGCAAAAAATAGATTTTCAGTTTTCCTTTTTTGAACTGAAATTGAGGACTAATTTTTCCATGCTTTTCTCTTCCTAAAAGCAATGAGTTCTTCAGTGGCACCCTGATGGAAAGTTGCTTTAGATAGCAATAGAAAAGTATTTGCTTTCTATCTGCATGCTTAATGCAAGAGATGGGCTCTAGACCTGAGTGACAGAGGTTCCTTGGCATGGTTGGATATGGTTTCTGGATTTTGTTTGAAAGCAAGGATGTTGTGAAGAAAAGCATGGACTCAGAAGTTCCATTTATTCTTAATTTTTATTGTTATTCACAGCTTTAACAAAAGCATACTGACCTCCTACTGTGTGCCAACCACAAGGCTAGAAACCAAAGGCATGAGGATGAATAATAAATATGTGGTCTCTCCCCTCAAAAGCTTGTGGCAAACAAGAGACACACACATAAACAAGGCATTGCAATATGTTGAGATAGAAGCACTAAAGGAGGCAAGCACAGGATGGAAGAGGGATGTGAGTTATTGGTCACAAGCAACAGAAACTAATTTTTGGCTTATTTAAGCAGGAAAAAAAATGAACAGGGAATGTCCCTGGTAGCTCACAGAAGCACCAGAGAGCCTAAAGAAAGCTCAGAAAACAGGCAGGAAAGGGAGGCTCAGCTGCAGCTAGTGCCTCAGTCTCAAAACTACTGAGGACTTTGCAGCCATGATCAGTAAATACTGGCCATCACAGTTAAATAGCACTATTCCGGCACTGGATACCATAAGTTGCACTGGACTCCGCTTGTCCCACGCCCCTGGAGTCAGCAAACTGTTGCCACAGGAGGCTTCTCCACTGTCCTAGCTTCTTTATCTTTCCAGATCCCAAAGCAGCCTTTGGATTCACTTATCCTGAATCACTCACCCTCACTCTAGCCACAAGGCATGCTGGGAAAATGAGCACCTCATCTGCTCAGTTTCTACAGTTACAGACCCACTTTGTCTCCTACTACCAAAACTCTTATGGTAAGGGGATGTCCTCCTTCCAGACTTTGCTCAAATATTATCTTCTCAGCGTGACCACTCTAGGACGCCTGGCACTTGTCATCACCTTCTCCATGCTATATTTTCCCCCCATGACTCTTACCACCATCTCCTACATTATACGTGTATTTATTTATATGCTTGTTTATCTCTACTCAAATGTGAGCCCCAGAAGGAAGGATCTGTGTCTGGTTTATTCACTACTGTGTCCCGAGTGTTAAAAACAATGCCTGGAACACCAGAGTCTCTCAATAAATATTGCTAAACAAATGAGAGAATGAATGAATGAATTCTCCAAACACAGGGAGATCAAAGGTCCTGAGAATCTGAACTTTGAACAAATGCTCACTATAAAGTACCTAAGAAAAATACATAACATAAATATGTATTGTACCCTGGAAATAAATCAGAGAGAGCTCTCTGATGGGACTGATACCTGAGTTGATCTTCAGACCAGGCAATGCAGACAAACCAGGGTCAGGAGAGAAAGATTTAAGCAGTTAGGTGGGATTCCAAGAATGTGTTGTTTTATGGTTTGGCATGATTCTGGGATGCTCCCTAGCCAAGTTCCTTGCATCGTTTCTGCATGGAAGAGGCACTGGTTTGGACCAGTGCAGCAACAGGCTTGACCATGAAATGCCAAGATCAAAACTTGGAGGTGAAAGAAATCTTACCTAAAGCATCCAAAAGTGAGTCAATGGTAGATTCCAACGAACACCTGGACCCTTAAACAAAAAAGTATTACTCTGAACATTATTCTGGAGAAAGGCAATCAGAGTAGTGAGAAAATAAATAATGATCAAACCTAAAAAGCAAATGAGTTTTTCTCTGGTTTAGAGGTGCTTGTGTTATTACCTGGATAGCTTTTTGTTTAAGTGATTATACTGCCATAGAACTTTTTGTAATTCATCAAAATTCATAGGACTTGGAAGGCTAGAAAAAAAAAAGAGTAGGTGGCAGGGTTATTACTTGAAGTTCAATTCAATAAATATAATTTATTTTTCTATAGAGTCCTTTATACAAAATATTGCCAGCGGCTTTACGGTCCAACAAGACCGAATTTGAATGACTTAAGTTATTTGCTTTCAGACCAAATGGACTTTTATGAACATTTTGACTTCCCCTTGCACTAAATGAAGTGATATACAGCTATTCTCAACATAATTTCTGTCACCACCATTATCTCTCCTCGCTTCAGCTCTTTCACAGAGCTTCAGGATGACATTAAGTGGTAATTGCTGCAGTAGTCCCCTCGCAGAGCTGATCACTTCAGAAGGGCCCTTCACAAGATATTGGGGGGTAATGCAAGAGAAAAAAAGAGAGCTGATAAGGACAAGATCCTAAGGACGGTGCGTAGGAGTGACTCCTCTGTCAAATTCAACCAACTCAGTCACAGGAAACTAGCCAGTTTCCTAGGTCCTGGGGATGCAAATGGGACCCAGATGCGACCTTGTTTGTGTCTTACCTCATCTCCTTATGAGATTCAAATAAATAGTAATTGAAAGGCAATTTACATCTCTGCTGCAGTTTTTGCTAAAAATGCCAAGGGAAATAGACCTCCATAGTGCACAGAAAACTCAAAACTCCTTTCCCCAGTCTGTCTCTGTTCTCTCATCCATGATCCATAAGACCAGATCATAAATCAAGCCTTGGCAGTCTTTCTGCTTTTTCTCTTCTCCCTATTCAGCCTCCGCTCTCTGGCTTCTTCCAGTTTTCCTTTTCTACCCTCACCCAGACACTGTATGAGAAAAGAGAGTAAGCAAGGTGGGCCTGGGGCAGAAACAGATTGCAAAGATTTATAACTTAATATATTTTCTTTTACAACCTGTCATAGATCCTCCCTTCAAGAAGTGCCCATTCTAAACACGGCTGCATTTTAGTTAAACCAAGGGTGTAAAATATTATGGATCACCTGTTTGTTTATAAATAAACCTTAGCACTGGGCCAAAAAAAAGAAACGAACTATGTATAATTTCATATGAACAAAGAAGATGTCATGATCTCTAATGTGATCTAGGAATAGCTCTTCTGTGAGAGTGAAGAGAATGGACCTGCTTTTTCCTAATTCCCTCAGTCGGTGGCCAGTTCTTTAAAATCAACCTAGGAGTCAAACAAACAGGTTTTAAAACTATAGTAAAATACACATAACAAAATTTATCATTTTTCAGTGTATAGTTTATAGCATTAAGTACACTATTGTTGTGAAACCATGCCCACCATCCATCACCAAAAATTTTTAACCGTCCCAAACTTAAACTCTGTAGTCATTAAACAACTCCTCATTCCCTCCTCCTGGTCCCTGGTAAGCACCATTCTACTTACTTTTTTTTTTAAGTTTATTTATTTTGAGAGGGAGAGAGAGAGAAAAAGAGAGAAGCAAGCAGGGGAGAGGCAGAGAAAGGGAGAGAGAGAATCCCAAGCAGGCTCTGTGCTATCAGCACAGGGCCTGACATGGGGCTCTATATCATGAATGGGGAGATCATGACCTGAACTGAAATTGAGAGTCAGATGCCCAACCAACTGAGCCACCCAGGCCCCCCAGCACCATTCTACTTTCTGTCTCTATTATCTAGATTACTGAAAGCATTTTGTAAATAGAATCATACAGTATTTGCTCTTTTGTGGCTGGCTTATTTCACATAGTGTAATGTCCTCAAGGTTCATCCATGTGGTATCATGTGTCATGGTTATGTTCAAGCTACCGTTTTTGTGTGTTTGTTTCCAAACTTCTAATTTATTGAGAGACTATGGGTATCCATCAGAGTATAAATGGACAAATAAAATGTGGCATATCTGTACAATGGAACCCCACTCAAGGAATGAAGTACTGATAAGATGCCACAACATGGATGGATGCTGAAAACACTATGCTAAGCAAAATAAACCAGTCACCAAAAGATCACATATGAAATTATTTCAGTTATCTGAAATACCCAAAACAGATAGTACACAGAAACGGAAAGTGGATTAGTGAGTTGGCAGGGAGTGGGGGGGGAAGGGGCATGGGAAGAAACTTCTCAGTGGGTGCAGGGTTTCTTGCCAAAAATGTTTTGGAGCTAGCTAGAGGTAATGGTTGCACAACCCTGTGAATGTACGAAATGCCATTGAATTGTTTGCTTTATTTTTTCTAATTAATTACTTTTAATTTCAGTATAATTAACATACAGTGTTATATTAGTTTCAGGTGCACAATATACTGATACAACAATTCTGTACACGACTCAGCGCTCATTACAATAAGTGTACTCTTAATCCCCTTCAGCTGTTTCACCCATCCTCCCAGCCCCATTCTTACTTTTGTCTTATTGTATTAAGATTGCAACTGTCCAGTGTAGTAGTCACTAGCCACATGGAGCTGCTCAGTGCTCAAAATGTAGTTAGTCCAAACTGAGATATGCTGTAAGTGTGAAATACACACTGGATTCAATGGCTTAGTACTACAAACCAATACAAAATATTAATAGCTTTATACTGATTACATGTTCAAATGGTAATATTGTGAATATATTGACCGGAAGAAAATATATTAGTAAAATAAATTTCATCCATGTTATTTTACTGTTTCAATGGGGCTACTGGAAAACTTTAAATTATATATGTGGCTCAAATTCTATTTCTCTGGGATAAGGGTCAGTTGAAGGTCTAAGCCAGTCTTTGGGGGTAGGGGAGTGGCCAGAGTCTCTTTGAATTCCAAGAGTCCCTCTTGTCTTCAGTGGGCAGGTCAGCCTGACTAGTGAATTAAGCTGGAATCATTGTAGAGGAGCAAGGAGAGAAGGGCTGCTATATGAATGGAGGACAGAAGAGTGTCACCCTGGCAGGGAACTGGAGTTTCTAGGACCAAGGGGGTGGAGTGAGGCAGACTCTAAGTGCTGGAGACTTGTGCTCTTCTCCCTTAACAGTGCCCCAAAGGAGGCACCCCTCTGATGGGGTGATGACCAAGAACCATGATTTTGAAGGTTATGGGGAGGTCCTTATCTGAGCCACAGCTCAACTGAACCACTGTGGGGAGCATCTCCCAAAACAGACAGCTGAGGACCATGCCCCTGCTGGCACCAAAATAAGCTCTAGGATTTGATACAGTCCCATGAGATGGGGGAGGCAGCCCAATGATGACAGATACTGCCCATTCCATGGGGTGGGTGCTCAGGGTCAGATTTCATCTGATTTAGACAAATGAAGAAATGTGAAGTTTTTTTGCACCCCAGCACTGTGGAACAAATTCATGCCTGTTTCACAAATAATCTTTGGCGAAGGCAGTCATGCACCTGCAAGTCTTCAAACGTTTATTCAGAGCATGTGAAGCTGAAGGTCCATGGGCCTCTCTATGCATATGGCTGGCTGCAGGCCTTCTCTCCCATAGCCTCCAACCTGAAGCACCAGGACCTGTATGCTTTCCAGATGGATACATCTTCTTGGGAATATACTGAGAACTGAGTCCGCCTACTGCATTTTTGGGGGCTGCACAGCAGTCTAGCAGGACATATAAGGTGCTAGAGCCAAGATTAAGAAGACTTCTAAGGCCAAGTGGTATGGGAAAGAAGAAGACTTAGAAGCAACTCTGAGATATGGTGAAATACCCAGGCAGTTCACTGCACATTGCCTGACACACAGTAAGTACTCGGTGAATACTTGTTGGAGGGATGGAGAGATGGAGGGATGGACAAATGGATGAAAAGATGTGTGGGCAGATAGCATAGAACATTCTGTATCCTTCCCCCCACTGTCACTCCTATAACTCAACGTCCTGGCACGGTAGTAGGCATAGAGTAGATGCTCAAACAATAATTAAGGCAGCTTAACAATAATTAAGGATGGATGGCTGGATGAATGAATAAATAATTCTGAATCTTCTCCATCCTTTTTGGAAAGAGTGTTTGCTCAAATCAGCTTTGTGGATTAAGTAAAGTAATGCATGGGGGAGAAGAGAAGCCAGCATTTATTGGTATTTACTATATTCCAGGCTGACCGTGTGCATGTGCCATCACACTTAATTCTCAAAAGAAGCCTATAAGGCAGGTTCTATTATTATCTAATCCATTTTACAGTTGATAAACCTGAGACACAGAGAGATTAAGTACCTTGCCCAAGGTCACTTGTTCAAGCTAGTAAATGAAGAGCAAGGATTTGAACCAGAGCTGTCTGACTTGTTGGCAACCGTGCTACACTATAGAATGCTTTCCCCAAATGCAGTGGCGTGGAGAAGTCCAGTTTATGTAACAGATAAGGGAGAAGTAGCTCTGGCTGTTCTGACTTGAGACCCCAGAGCTCTGCTGCACCCCAATACCCTAACCTTGGCTCCTAAGACACCTCTCTGTACCCCCAGAGCTCCCCCTGAAGCATGCTGTGGAAAACCACTGTTCTGTGGGATACTTCAGGGCTCTCTCCTGTGCTAAGCGGCCTCTGAGGCAACAGCCAGAGATCCCCCAAACTTCCCCCAAACTTCCAACCCACAGGGAAAAAGCAGTGGGTGTGACACAGTGAAAGAATCCAGACAGACCTGAGCTTTGTCACCCTACCATTTTGAGCATCAGCTTCCTCAGATGTAAAACAGCAAAATAACATCAACTTCACAAGGGTGATTTAGGGTGAAGTGAGATGACTTGCATGAAGTGCTTAGCTCTGGGCACAGTGCGTAGAATAAATGCTCACTAAAGGTCAGCTGGTGGCAATGGTAGTGGAGGATGCTTCAGAATATCCTAGTTTTCTGAATTCTCATAGATGGCAACTTCTTTTCTTTGTCTCTTTGACAGCAGGGGATGGTAAAAAAGAATTAGATTTGATTTAGAATGCCAATTCTGCTATTCATTAGCTGAGTGACCCTGGGCAAGTTACTTCACCACTCTGGGCTTTCATTTATATTTACTAAAATGGGGAAAATATGTCCTAACTTGGGTTGTGAGAATCAAATCAAATGAAGGATGCCATTCAGAAAAGAGTACACAGCATACTTATTTGTTCCCTATTTCCCAGGGACCTAGAGGCTTGGAGTGAGAACTGGCAGCCCCCACCACAACAAAGTCCACAGGTGTTTCCTTAGGACAAAGAATTCCTAGCTACTTCTCACCCTTGGGTTTACCATTCTCTCCTTCTCACCAGGCTCAAAGACCTGCTGGCTTCAGTTCCTCTGCTGTGTCACAACTCCCTCCTTGTTATTTATTTATCTCAAAACGACAAGGGAAAAAGAGGAGGCTGGCCCTTTCCTTAGGCAGACTATCCTCAGAGATATAAATCGCTCCTCTAGCCAGACCAGACAAAGAAAGATTTGGAGTCCTGGATGAATTGTCTGCAAACTCCTGCCCCACACCCTTGGCCCAGGGGAAGAGAGGGATCACCTAAGTTCTATCATCCAGTTGGTATCATAGAGAAATAGCAGTCCCTGGGATTCCTGGGAAAATGACATGTGAGAGGAGGCTCTTCAGGGCCAGGAAGACAATTTACTAGACTGCTGTACCATCTAAATAATGCCTGGATGTTCTCATGACGCCTCCACCATCTTGTGAAAAGGAGCTCGGAGCAAGGCAGGAGGGCAGAATTCATATTAGTGAGAGGTAATTAGCTGTTACATCTGCCTCTGCCACTGCCCCAGGGGTTTGAGAGTCATGTTCTCTCTCTCTCTCTCCCTTTCTCTCTCCCCCTCCCTCCTCTTTCGGTTTCTCACTCTGGAGTATATATCTGTGTAGGGTGGGGGATGGCAGAGTGTATGAAGCTCTAAGCTTGACATTTAATACACACACAAGAGAAAACAACAATCATGAACAGTATTTCCTGCTCACTAGACTGCCAATTACCCTTCCAAGGCTCTTTGCAAGAAGTAACTCATATAATCCTCCAACAACCCTATGAGGTAGATGCTTTATAACATCCATTTACAGATATGGAATCTTAGACACAGGAGGGGCCCCTCCCCCCACCCAGATCACACAGCTGGAAAGAGGCAGAAACTGAATGTGAACCCAGGATGTCAGACTCCAGAGTTGGCACTCTCAATGACTCAGGAGAATGACTTCCAGAACCGCCCACGGAGTCCAAGCTTCCTTAGGTACTAAGACCCTGTTTGACAGGCAAACATTCATTCAATCTACTTGTTGCTTCAACATACATGTCCTGTGTACCAACCATGAGCCTGGCGCTGAGCACAGGTGAGATGGGGAGGAATCCGATTAGGCTCCTGCACAGGAACAGTGCTGAGGGCAGGGTAGATACATGTGCAAGGTGTCCTATGGTAATAATCATTGCGTTGGGCACTGTGTGTTAATTCATTTCGTCGACACCATTGCCTTATGAAGTGGGTACAATTATTATCCTCATTTCACAGGTGAGGAAAGTGAGATACAAAAGTTTAGTGACTTGCCCAAGATCACAGTCAGCAAGGTGCAGACGCAGAAATGAAAACTGGGCAGTGTAGCTGCACAGCCTGCCCCTTACCCCCTTCCTGACACCACCCCATACCACACAGGGCAGAGTGGTAACGCCATATGGACATCAGGATAAAATTCTAACGGCAGCCTACAAAGGGGGCTGGGGAAGGCTTCCCAGGTCCAGCAATGTTTGGGAGGCCCTGAAGGATGGGGTGGATTTGGACAGATGGGAATGAGGGAGAGTAAGGTGAGGGGGTGCTTTGTGCAGAAAGCAATGGAGGGGCTGAGCCCCAAGGCAAGTGATGGACAGGAGGGTGCAGGGACTTACAGATGAATCTGAAATGAGAGGAAGAAAGGGGGGGAGGGAGGAAAGACGGAAGGACAGAGAGAGGGATACAAACCCAAGGAAAAGAAAAAGAGACAGGATTGAAGAAAAGGCAAGCAGTAGACGGAAGAAGGAGGGAAAGATGGAAATGACTTGCCAGAAACGTGAATTCTCCCAGGGTTTTTGCTAAGTATAAGGCTCATACACCTGGTGGCAGGTACAGAATAAAGATGCCATGAGGGGACACCTGGCCATGGGATTAAACAGTGCCAAAGTTTATAGTCAGAAGGGTTCCTCTTCTAAATTCTGACTACATCGAAGAGAAAGCTATAGTTTGGTGCCTCTGATGCTTGCTAGTCTTCCTTTCTAATAGAGTAGGCCTTGGGCTCACAGTCTTTGGTGGGCAATGATAAACAGCCAGCATTTGAGAACACTATTTTGTTTTCATTTTTATTATGGTGACTGGATATGGCAAAACCCACAAAGTTGCCAAATGACCAAAGCACTCGTTTTCCATCCTGGCTGCACTTTAGAATCATCTGGGAGTTTAAAAATACCGATGTCCAGACTACACCACCAGAGATTCTGGTTTGAAAGACCTGAGATGGAGCCAAGGTATCAGTATTTTTTTAAAGTTCTCTAAAGTTTTAGAGAGAAGCCAAGATGGTGGAACAGCATGGAAGTTTTTTGTGTGTCTCGCATCCATGAAATACAGCCAGACCAACACTAAACCATCCTACACACTTAGAAAACTGATTGGAGGATTAACACAACAATCTGCACAACCTGAACCACAGAAATCAGCATGTACGCGGCACAGAGAGGTGAATTTGGGGAATGAGAAGCCGTGGAGGGCAGGGAGCTGCTTTTGCTGGCAGAGAGAGGGTGGAGACTGGGGAGGGGGGCAGAATACGGGAAAATCACCCCTCCCCAAAAGCAGCTGGAGAGAAAGTGGAAAATTGGAAACAGGCTCAGGGACTGAACTAAAAAGGGAGAAAGGAGAAAGGAGAGGGTTTAAATTCCACTAACACTGTAAACAAGGGGAGCGCAAAGGCTGCAACTCCGCAGCTTGATACCTAGTAATGCTCTGGTGGGAAGGGCGAATCCCCAGGAACAGAGTGGGGTCCAGGAGGTTCTCGGGCCACACGGGGAAAAGCGGTTCCACTGCTGGAAGGACATGTGGTAGAGACTGTTGAAGCCACCTGACCCCAGCAGACCCCAGAAAACGGCCACATTTGCTGGTGCTGGAACAAAGTCCTTAAGGGTGAAGCCTGGTATCAGATGTGTGTTGTGATTTGCCATAGTCCCTGAAATGCTGCTGCTACACTATCTCGCGAACTTTCTCTGGGGTGGGCTGGCATCTGGCCGCAGTCTCGGGACACCGGCAACAGCAGGGTCCAGCGGGCGCTCCTGGGTGCAGCCGACATTCGGCCATTGCTCGGTGAGACCCTCCCTCAGAGAGGTAGAGCGGGTCAAAGCCGCAGTCCTTCGGAAGTAAGGGGCTGGGGAAAACAGCCGCATGTGAGACAAAACTTGGGAGAGAGGTACTGCCTGGGGCCTGGTCACGGAGAGTGGAAAAGCAGGGAGTGGATGAAAGCTGAAAATAGAGGACGGGTGTGCAATTGCTGATCTGGGAGAAGACACTGGGTGGCGCCATTTTCACCGCTCCTGCGCATACGCACCTATGAGCACCGCAACAATCCACCCCAGTAGGCTAGCAGCGCCATCTAGTGGAGAGCGGAGCCATTACAATGAGCCCCGCCCAACTGGGCCAACATCTCTCTTCAAGAACTCAAGTCTCACCACTGGCTTAGTTTACGGACTATAAAGCACTACATAGACTTCTAGGGGAAAACGAAGTAATTTCAGTCCTACTTCAATCTGTTAGCAGGTCCATCTATTCAATTTTTTTTCTTTCTTTTTTTTCTCTTTTATACTTCTTTTCTTTTTCTTGAATACAGAAAGAGAAAAAAATTCATTTTTATTTTCAATTTTTACTACAAATATTTTTCTTTAATTTTTATTACTACATTTCTTATTTTGTGTAAATTTTTTCAAATTCTATTTTATTTCCAGCATTTTATTTTAGTGTACTTCAGTGTATTCACCTTTTCAAATTTTGAATCTCCTTTTTTCTTTATTTTTCTTTTTTATCTTTTTCGCTTTTCTTTTTCTTGAATGCAGAAAGAGAAAAACTTCATTTACTTTCAATTTCTATTAAAATATTTATCTTTAATTTTTTCTACATATTCTTTAGTTTTGTGTATGTTTTTTAAAATTCTATTGTACTCCCATCATCTCATTTTAGTCTACTTCAGTGTATTCACTTTTTTCAAATTCTCAAACAATTTCCTTTTTTTTCTTTCCCACCCCCCTTTTTTCCCTCTATTCTGTCAAACCACTTTCAACACCCAGACCAAAACACAACTAGGATCCAGCATCATTTATTCGATTTGTGTGTTTTTAATTTTTTAATTTTAATATTTTTTAATTTTAATGTTTTAATTTCAATTTTTCTACCTCATTAATTCCTTTTCTTCCTTCAAAATAACAAAACGAATTAATTCACCCCAAAAGAAACAGCACAAAGAAACGACAGCCAGGAATTTAACCAACACAGATATAAGCAAGATGTCTGACCAGAATTTAGAATCATGATAATAAGAACACTAGCTGGAGTTGAAAATAGATTAGAAGTAAAAAATAGCCAAATTGAAATTAAAAATCCTATAACTGAGCTGCAATCACGGATGGAGGCAGCAGCGGCAAGGATGGATGAAGCAGAACAGAGAATCAGTGATATACAGGACAAACTTATAGAGAATAATGAAGCAGAAAAAAAAGAGGAAGATTAAAGCAAAAGAGCACGATTTAAGAATTACAGAAATCAGTGACTCATTAAAAAGGAACAGCATCAGAATCATAGGGGCCCAAGAAGAGGAAGAGAGACAAATAGGGGTAGAACAGTTATATGAGCAAATCACAGCAGAAAACTTTCCTAACCTGGGAAAAGACACAGACATCAAAACCCAGGAAGCACAGAGGACCCCCATTAGATTCAACTAAAACCGGCCATCAACAAGGCATATCATAGTCAAATTCACAAAATACTCAGGCAAGGAGAGAATCATGAAAGCAGCAAGGGAAAAAAAAGTCTTCCCTAACCTACAAGGGAAGACAGACCAGGTTTGCAGCAGACCTATCCACAGAAACTTGGCAGGCCAGAAAGGAGTGGTGGGATATATTCAGTGTGCTGAATCAGAAAAATATGCAGCCAAGAATTCTTTATCCAGCAGGGCTGTCATTCAAAATAGAAGGAGAGATAAAAAGTTTCCCAGACAAACAAAAATTAAAGGAGTCTGTGACCACTAAACCAGCCCTGCAAGAAATTTTAAGGGGGACTCTCTGAGGGGAGATATATAAATATATACAAATATTTATATAAATTTATAAAAACTTATATAAATATATATAAATACCAAAAGCAACAAAGATTAAAAGGACCAGAGAACACCATCAGAAATTCCAACTCTACAAGCATCATAATGGCAATAAATTCATATCTTTAAGTACTCACTCTAAATGTCAATGGACTCAATGCTCCAATCAAAAGACAAAGGATAACAGGATGGATAAGAAAACAAGACCCATCTATATGCTGTTTACAAGAGACTCACTTTAGACCTAAGGACACCTTCAGATTGAAAGTAAGGGGATCATGCTAATGGTCAACAAAAGAAACCCGGAGTAGCCATATGTATATCCGACAATCTAGACTTTAAAATAAAGATTGTATAAAGAGATGCAGAAGGGCATTATATCATAATCAAGAGGTCTATCCACCAAGAAGACCTAACAATCGTAAACATTTATGCACCAAATGTGGTAACACCCAAACATATAGATCAATTAATCACAAACAAAAAGAAACTCATCAAAAGTAATACCATAATAGTAGGAGATTTCAACACCCCACTCACAGCAATGGACAGATCATCTAATCAAAAAATCAACAAGGAAACAACAGCTTTGAATGACACACTGGACCAGATGGACTTAACAGATATATTCAGAACATTTCATCCTAAAGCAGCAGAATGTACATTCTTCTCCAGTGCACATCGAACGTTCTCCAGAATAGACCATATAATGGGATACAAATCAGCCCTAAGTAAATACAAAAAGATCGAAATCATACCATGCATACTTTCAGACCACAATGCAATGAAACTGAAAATCAACCACAAGAAAAAATGTGGAAAGGTAACAAATACTTGGAGACTAAAGAACATCCTACTAAAGAATGAATGGGCTAACCAAGCAGTTAAAGAGGAAATGAAAAAGTATATGGAAACCAATGAAAATAACACCACAACCCAAAACCTCTGGGACGCAGCAGAGGCGGTCATAAGAGGAAATTATATAACAATCCAGGCCTTCATAAAGAAGGAAGAAAGATCTCAGATACACAACCTAACCTTATGCCTTAAGGAGCTAGAAAAAGAACAGCAAATAAAACCCAAAACCAGCAGAAGACAGGAAATAATAAAGATTAAAGCAGAAAGTAATGCTTTAATTTAATAAAGATAAAAGCAGAAATTAATTGAAACCAAAAAAACAGTAACAGATCAATGAAACCAGAAGCTGGTTCTTTGAAAGAATTAACAAAATTGATAAACCACTAGCCAGTTTGATCAAGAAGAAAAAGCAAAGGACCCAAATAAGTAAAATCAAGAATGAAAGAGGAGACATCGCAACAAACACAACAGAAATAAAAACAATAATAAGAGAATATTATGAGCAATTATATGCCAATAAAATGGGCAATCTGGAAGAAATGGACAAATTCCTAGAAACATATACACTACCAAAACTGAAACAGGAAGAAATATAAAATTTGAACAGACCCATAACCAGTAAGGAAATCGAACGAGTAATCAAAAATCTGCCAAAAAAACAAGAGTCCAGGGTCAGATGGCTTTCCAGGGGAATTCTACCAAACATTTAAGAAAGAGTTAACACCTATTCTCTTGAAGCTGTTCCAAAAAGTAGAAATGGAAGGAAAACTTTCAAACTCTTTCTAGGAAGCCAGCATACCCTTGACTCCAAAACCAGAAAGACCCCAATAAAAAGGAGAACTATAGACCAATTTCCCTGATGAACATGGATGCAAAAATCCTCAACAAGATATTAGTCAACCAGATGCAACAATACATTAAAAAAATTATTCACCACAACCAAGTGGGATTTATACCTGGGATGCAGGGCTGGTTCAACATCCACAAAACAAATAACGTGATTCACCACATCAATAAAAGAAAGGACAAGAACCATACGATCCTCTCAATAGATTCAGAGAACACACTTGACAAAATACAGCATCCTCTCTTGATAAAAACCCTCAAGAAAGTAGGGATAGAAGGAGCATACCTTGAGATCATAAAGCCATATATGAAAGACCCAACTCTAATATCATCCTCAATGGGGAAACACTGAGAGCTTTCCCCCTAAGGTCAGGAACAAGACAGGGATGTCCACTCTCACCACTGTTATTCAACATAGTATTGGAAGTCTTCGCCTCTGCAATCAGACAACACAAAGAAATAAAAGGCATCCAAATTGGCCAGGAGGAGGTCAAACTTTCACTCTTCGCAGATGACGTGATACTCTACATGGAAAACCCAAAAGATTCCACGAAAAATGGCTAGAATTAACTCATGAATTCAGCAAAGTTGCAGGATATAAAATCAATGCACAGAAATCGGTTGCATTCCTATTCACCAACAATGAAGCAACAGAAAGAGAAATCAAGGAATCCTTCCCATTTACAGTTGCACCAAAAACCATAAAAAACCTAGGAATAAATCTAACCAAAGAGGTGAAAAATCTATACACTGAAGACTATAGGAAGCTATGAAAGAAAGTGAAGAAGACACAAAAAAATGGAAAAAGATTCCATGCTCTTGGATAGAAAGAACAAATATTGTTAAAATGTCAATACTACCCAAAGCAATCTACATATTCAAGGCAATCCCTATCAAAATAACACCAACATTCTTCACAGAGCTAGAACAATTAATCCTCAAATTTGTATGGAACCAGAAAAGACCCCGAATAGCCAAAGAGATCTTGAAAAAGAAAACCAAAGCAAGAGGCATCACAATCCCAGACTTCAAGCTATACTATAAAGCTGTAATCATCAAGACAGTATGGTACTGGCACAAAAACAGACGCTCAGATCAATGGAACAGAATAGAGAACCCAGAAATAGACCCACAAACATATGGCCAACTAATCTTTGACAAAGCAGGAAAGAATATCCAATAGAATAAAGACAGTGTCTTCAGCAAGTGGAGCTGGGAAAACTGGACAGAGACATGCAGAAGAATGAACCTGGACCACTTCTTACACCATACACAAAAATAAACTCAAAATGGATGAAAGACCTCAATGTAAGACAGGAAGCCATCAAAATCCTCAAGGAGAATGCAGGCAAAAACCTCTTTGATCTTGGCCACAGCAACTTCTTACTCAACACGTCTCCGGAAGCAAGGGAAACAAAAGCAAAAATGAACTACTGGGACCTCATCAAAATAAAATGCTTCTGCACAGCGAAGGAAACAATCAGCAAAACTCAAAGGCAACCGACAGAATGGGAGAAGATATTTGCAAACGACATATCAGATAAAGGGTTAGTATCCAAAATCTATAAAGAACTTCTCAAACTCAACACCCAAAAAACAAATAATCCAGTGAAGAAATGGGCAAAAGACATGAATAGACACTTCTCCAAGGAAGACATCCAGATGGCCAACCGACACATGAAAAAAAATGTTCAACATCACTCATCATCAGGGAAATACAAATCAAAACCACAATGAGATACCACCTTACACCTGTCAGAATGGCTCACATTAACAACTCAGGCAACAACAGATGTTGGTGAGGATGTGGAGAAAGAGGATCTCTTTTGAATTGTTGGTGGGAATGCAAGCTGGTGCAGCCACTCTGGAAAACAGTATGGAGGTTCCTCAAAAAAACTAAAAATAGAACTACCCCGCAACCCAGCAATGGCACTACTAGGCATTTATCCAAGGGATACAGGTATGCTGTCTTGAAGGGACATATGCACCCCCATGTTTATAGCAGCACTATCAACAACAGCCAAAATATGGAAAGAGACCAAATGTCCATCCATGGATGAATGGATAAAGAAAATGTGGTGTGTATATATATACAATAGAGTATTACTTGGCAATCAAAAAGAATGAAATCTTGCCATTTGCAACTATGTAGATGGAACTGGAGGGTATTATGCTAAGTGAAATTAGTCAGAGAAAGACAAATATCATATGACTTCACTCATATGAGGACTTTAAGGGATAAAACAGATGAACATAAGGGAAGGGAAACAAAAATAATACAAAAACAGGGAGGGGAACGAAACTGAAGAGACTAATAAATATGGAGAACAAACTGAGGGTTATGAGAGAGGTTGTGGGGGGGGGGGCTAAATGGGTAAGGGGCACTAAGGAATCTACTCCTGAAATCATTGTTGCACTATATACTAACTAATTTGGATGTAAATTTTAAAAAATAAAAAATAAAGTTCTCTAAAGTTTTAAAGTTTAGAATCTGTGGATTCTAAAAAGCAGCCACAGCTGAGAATCACTGACTAGTCTTGAAAATATCTCATTAGCTCATTTAAATCATCACCTGTATGTCATTACTCTGAGTATAGAGACAAAAGTCCTGATCACACGATTGCTGAGGACCAGGGATCTAACCCTATGGGTCGTTCAGATCTGCCCCTTCTCCTATGATCATGCCCCCTCCCCAACCTTCATTCCAACACCCAGGAAGTGAGGCCCAGGCCTAGGATCATAGCACTAAAAAGTCTTGCAAGGTCCTCTAACTTGACCCAAGATTATACCAAAGCTACTTTGTATGAAGGTACATCAGTTTTTCAAAAATATTTTTTAATGTTTATTTATTTTTGAGAGATAGAGCACAAGCGGGGGAGGGACAGAAAGAGAGAGGGTGACACAGAATCTGAAGCAGGCTCCAAGCTGTCAGCTCACAGCCCAATGCAGGGCTTGAACCCAAGAAATGTAAGATCATGGCCTGAGCCAAAGTCGGATGCTTAACCTTCTGAGCCACCCAGGTGCCCCAAAGGTATTCCAGTTTGAAGTTTTTCGCCTATGCCACGCTGCTTTCCAAATGCCTATAGACCCAGCTCTGGCAACATTACAATTCAAGCAGCCTTGCTAAGGAGCCTGGGAAATCCTGTGCCCTCTTCCCAGCCCATCCAGACTCAGTGGAGGGAAGCCAGCATGTAGTGCTCTTTTAATTAAGCCCCATATCAGTGCCAAATGCTCCCAGAGATAAAGGGTGGGAGGAGTCTCTGAAGTATGAGACAAGTTGACAAGGTAGGGGTCATAACAGATCTTTTCCCACTAGGCTCAATTTGCCTCTAATGACTTGTGATATAGCCAGCATCAATCCAGACTAGCAGGGACCTCCATGATGTGTTTGTTTTCTCTGTAAACCAGAACCAAGTTTTCACTCAAAGGAAATCAATTCCTAAAGATGCTGTTCCCTGAGACATTGATCCACAAAATAGGAAATCACATCCTTAAGTGCCTACAGGGGCCAAATAAGAAACATAAGCGAATGACACATGGCAGGATGAAAGGCAGTAGGGAGTAGTGGAGACTACAGCAAACTGGAGAACAAATGGTAAGGAAAAAGCAGATATAGAATTCTAGCCACCTGTTGCCCAGGAGGAATTGGTGTCCACTGTAGCCCAGTCTTCTGAATTCTTTAGGAAAGAAGGCTTCCATTTCCCAGAGTAAAAGCCAAAGTCCTGACAATAGCTTATAGGACCTTCATCATCTGTTCCCCTCCACCACTCCCAATATCTCTGTGGCCTCATTCCCTACCACTGCCACCCCACTTGCTCTGCTCCAACCACTGTGGACTACTGCTGATCCTCAAACACACCAGCCACTCTCCCATCTCAGGTCCTTTTCACATGCTGTTCCCTCTGCCTGAAAGTTCTTACCCTAGACCCCTCATGTCTCATTTCCTTACTGCCTTCAAATCTTTGCTCTGATCTCCACCCTCTCAATGAGATCTACTCTAACTACATTCTTAAGTAATGCCATCTGCCATCCCCATACCCTAGCTCTCCAGAACCTTCTTTCCTGCTCTAATTTGTTTCTATAGTTTTGATCACCCATTAGAATATAACCCCCACAAAAGCAGGTTCTCTTTTATTTACCACTATATCTTAAACACTTGGAACCAAATAATAAGTACTTAATAAACATTTATTCAACAGATAACTGAAATCTTGTGTCATGAACTGAAATTAGGGTGAAATTCATATGTTGAAGCCCTAACCTCCAAAGTGACCATACTCGGAGATAAGGCTTTTTAAGGAGGTAATTAAGGTTAAAAGGTTAATAAGGTCATAAGGGTGGGGCCCTGATCCAACAGGAGTAATGTCTTTATAAGAGGACAAGACACCAGGAACACACATGCACAGAGAAACGACCACATGAGGACACAGAAAGAAGGCAGTCTTCTGCAAGTCGCGAGAGGCCTCAAGAGAAGACAATGTACCAACATCTCGATCTTGGATTTCTAGCCTCTAGAACTGTGAGAAAAACTATTGTTTCAGCCATACAGTCTGTGGTCTTTTTTTATGGCAGCCCAAGCAGATTAAATAAATCTAGACATTTGGATGTTTATGTGAAATTTCCTCCTTCATATATGCTGTTCACTGTTTCAAAATTTAAAAGTAAACCTAAAAGATCTTTCTGTAGGCCAAATGGGACAGGTCTGTGAACTAAATACCAAACGTGGGTCTCCAGTGTATGATGTCAGGCCTTCTAGAAGTCACACATCCCTAGGAGAGCTTGCATTCCACTTCAGATCACCTGTACTCACCCAGAATCACTCACGTAGGACAGGTTAAGGGTAAGAGTTTTTGTCAGCTTCCTTTCACCCTGCCCCTATGCAACTTACTGGAGGGAAAAGGTTCTTTCTAAAGTGCAAATTTGATTATGCCACCCACTGCTTGAATCTTCCTGTGGCTCCCTAATGAACTTGCAGTGAAGCCCTATCTCCTTACAGGACCTATTTAGCCCTTCATGATCTGCCCTTTGGTCATCTCTCCACTAACTCTTCCCCACTCTGTGCACCAGCCTCAATGAACCTAACATGTCCCCTGAAAGAAAGGGAAATGTCTTCTCTCTTGTCTGGGCCTTCCTGCATGCATTCCTTCCTTCACTCCCTCTGGGATGGTTGCTTTCTACCCCTCCCTCTTCACCTAGCTACTTCCTACCTAAACTTGAAGCTTAAGTACCACCTCCACCAGAAAGCCCTCCTAGATTTCCTTACCTTGTTTCTGCCCATTCCACATTCCCATGCTTTGGGTAGCAGAGCCATGCTTTCTCTTTGAGGAAGAATTACTTCTTCCCCATTGCACACACTGGAAAAATGGCTGGATATTTCCACCATCTGTTTCCTCTTCCCTGGTACAAAAAAGAGACTATATTTCCAGCCACCTTTGCTGTGAGGTTGAAACCATATGACTATGTTCTGTGGATGGGAGGAATAAGGGAAATGATGAATGGCACCTCCAGGTATAGCCCCAAACCCTCAAGTGACCACCCACACTCTCTTTTCCCTTATATGGCAGTTACAAAGCTCGGTGTTGAAGATGGCAGGGTCACATGATGGATGGAGTCAGTATCTCCAAGTAACTGCTTACATGAGAGCCACCAGGAGGGCTGCCTGATTTTTACCCAGACTGTGACATGAGTAAAAAATACACCTCTAGGGGTGCCTGGCTTGCTCAGTTGGTGGAGCATGCAACTCCTGATCTCGGGGTTATGAGTTTGAGCCCCACATTAGGTGTGGAGATTAAAAATAAAATCTTTAAAATAAAAAGAAATAAACCTTTATTGTTTAAGCCACTGAGACTTAGAAGTGGACGTGGTCTTGGGTGGTTGTTACTATAGCAAGTCTGGCCTTTCCCGATTAACAGTGCAAATGTCAATCAGAGCAACATGCCTTCTCATTTGATCCAAGCCAGCTGGACTTTCTGAGGATGGAGAGAAATAGAAAACCATTGGTTCTGATTCACAGCAACACTGGCCCTCTAGGTGTGTTCTGGCCACATCAGGAAATCCATGCCTGTATCCAGTCCATGATGCTATGATTCAACATGGCCATAGGGCTCCTTTACATTATCTCCTTTCCAAATTCATTTATGAGTCTTTAAAGGTTACAGGATAGAAATGAACTCATGTAACTCAATGGTTAAGGATTTGGGATCTGGAGTCATATTGCCTCTATTTAAATCCAGTCCCCTAGCAAATGACCTTGATCATAACTCTCAAAACCCCAATTTCCTTATTGGTAACATGGGCCACATGTTGTGCCACATACTAACCATATTTCCCTTTTAAGACTGTCATAAATACTATTATACTCTCCTGTGTGCAGAGGAGGAAACTGGGGCTCAGAAAGGTTATGTAACTGGCCCTGGATTAAGCAGCTTGTCAGGGAGGTAGCCAAGATTCCAAGCCATGTCTTTCTGCCCCATCCCTACTTCTTGGCTTCCCCAACACCAGCAGATAAGGGAAGCCAAGGTTTATTAAGCACCTATTAATGTTCCAGGAACCAAACTTAATGCTTTTGAATATACGGTTCCAATTATCCCCCAACAGCCCTATGAAGTATGTCATATCACCCCCCCAACTTAGTGCATGAAGAAGCTGACTCTCAGCAAGGTTAATTAAATTGCTGAAGGTCACACTGCTAACAAGAGCAATCGGGCTTTGGATCCAGGTCAGTGTGACTCCAAAAGCTCATTCTACTGTGCCTGGCTACCTCTCACTATAATTAAAGCTATTTATTGGCTTGCCTTTATGTCCCAAGCAAAGTATAACTGTCACAGCTCCCTTTGAGGCAGGGCATGTCGTCCTCAGGAAACTGAGGCTTGATGGGCTAAATTCATCCATCACCCAAGTACACAGCTCTACTGAAGTAGCAGAGGCAGGACTGGAACTCAAATCTGCTCCTCCACAGTGTTTACTCTTTCCTGACACCAAGCTGTGGAGGCTAAAGGCTTCCTGCAATGATGAAACATTTTCTCATCATTTTATTGGCCACATCATAGCTGTGACATATCGGCTCATTGATTTGGAGGCTTTTATTGTAATTCAGAATTCACAATACTTTGACCAAGAGTGAAGTTTCTTTGCATGCTATAAAAAAGGACTGGGCTAGCAAATGAGGGGTGAAAATAAGATATTAGGCTCTTCTTGACATATGCAAGCCATGTATTCTTACAAAAGCTCACACATCTGAAAACTGCATCCATTTGAGGAAACAGTCCCCCAGAACTATTGGGAAGGACTTCAGGGAGCCAGCTTTGGTAGCTGATTAACGGTCTGAAGCTACTGATATCAGGAGATGGTAAGGCTGGTCAGGCTCTACCCCACAGATGAGAGATGCTGTCAACCCCTCACCCCCTTGTGAGGGTGGCAAAGCTAAGTCCCAGCTTGCCTCCTATCTGCTTCCCTGGGGGAGACCAGTTCCTCACAGCAGTCCCAGTGAGGGTCTTAATGAACTTTTGGGAATGTGATCTTTCCTACATAATAGATTATTTAGAATCCTTTCTGTAAAGAGGCAAGGACAAATCACAAATGGTTAATGAAACAAAAGCAAAATTTGCAGTGAGATAAATCTTCTCTTGGACGTTCCAATTACAAGAGCCAATAACGCCTCTGTCTAGAGAATGGAAACCTAAGGGTGCAGAGGGAAAGGCAGCCTGTGGCACTGCACTGCCTGGCAATGCCCCCTGTACTACAATAACCTTGATATTCCTCACACCGGTGTGCATAAGATCACAAAAGAGCCAAAGAAAAAGCTCCTGCTATTTCGGAATCACATGAGGCAAACATGAGTAAACCAAGAAAGCCTTGATGTTTTGCCTTCTTAAGAGGACATACTGTTTTAATTCGTGTTAGCATATTAATTGCCCTTATGCAGCTGGGTGCTGCTAATTACAAATGAATGGTGTTTATTCATTATAGAAGACCCAGCAGGAAAGTCTCTCTACTTAGCAACACTATGTTAATTTGAGTTTGGCTTTCAAAGGTCATAAAACTGCTTTGAATTAAAAGATTTTTTTTAAATATATGAAATTTATTGTCAAATTGGTATCCATACAACACCCAATGCTCATCCCAAAAGATGCCCTCTTCAATACCCATCACCCACCCTCCCCTCCCTCCCACCCCCCATAAGCCCTCAGTTTGTTCTCATTTTTTAAGAGTCTCTTATGCTTAAAGAGAGAGTTGTTTCTTTCTCAAGGAGTTGTTTCTCTTTCTCTCCTCTCATTGCATGGAACTTCTAGGTGGAGAGCTTCTGGCACTATCCCAGCTCCCTTGCTCCTGTGATCAGTGCAAGCCTGTTTTACTAGTGGGCAGTTAACCCTGTTAAACACCTACTGCAAATGTATGGTGTACCCTCTTTGCCTCCGCGGTTTATTTGCTTTTCAATATCTGCACTTGAATACTGCAAAGCGATCTCTCCCCTTCTGTCTGCATGTAGGAAGCACCCCTCACCATCAACCAGATTTTCTGTTTGTGCTTCCTTGCATGTGCCTGGTTGTACATCTGACCAACTTTACATTGACCGGCTAGCTGTCTTCAAGTTAGGAATTAAGGAAGTAAGAGACCCCATTCTGGGCTTGGAGCTAAGCTGTTTCTCATTCCAGTTTATTACCTGAGAGCCCTGAATCTGGGGGGTGGGGGATAGCGAGTACTTTTCTATGTAATCAAAGCGTTCTTTCTCATTTGGCTTGATGGCTATTGTACAGGGTCAACTGGACAGAGCATGCAAGAGGCAGCAGAAGGGGTGCCCCCTGAACCACTCTTGTAGTCTATAATATAGATAATTCAAAATTATCTTTATCACGATTAGTCTAAAGTATTAAAAGTTCAAGCCGTATATTTACCTCCCCTGTAGAGTGACTTGAATTCACTGCTATCCAATTCTGCAATAAAAGAGTTGATATTTATTGAAGTACCAATCTTCATCCTAATTTTCTTACATGTATTATCTCATTTTCCTCCTACAACAATCATACAAGACAGTACTATTATTCCCCTTTTTCAGATGAGGAAATGGAGTCACTGAGAGCTCAAACAGCCTGCCCAAAGTCACAGAGCAAAACAATATGAAAGTGGAAACTGATTATGTCTTACTCCAAAGCTCTGAATCACTGCTTTACAGTGAACCATCAGTAACTCAAGGCTTTTCAATATAGAAAAAGACACTGTGCTGGGAAAATTGGGAGAATACAAAGTTCAACTGGATAGCCTGACAGCAAAGTTCTCTTCATAACTTCTGGGGCATAGCTGCAAGCTGTAAGACGCATCACTCCATACCAAGGCATTTTAGAAGTTCAGATTTTAAAAATCAATAAAACGTAACCCATCAAACTATTGAGGAGTTTGGTTACTGACAGGATAAGAAATAAGCCTAGAATTGCTTGTAACTACCATGAGGCAAGACCTTGTTTCTTTGAAAATGCAGACCACATTGAGAAGAGAAGACTGAGATGAGGAGAGAGAGAGAAAAACTAAATGTTAATCTCATGATTCAAGCCCCTGGATCCAGCCATACCTGCATGTTTACTTTTCTAAAATTACCTGAATGAATTGCTATCCAATTCTTCCATGTCCTGATACTTATAATTAAAAATCAATTTTGAACTCCTCCTAAACTTTTTCAATTACATGAATCTATACATGTTCCCTTCCTTATTCAATTATGAGTTGGATTTTCTGTCATTTGCACATGCAAGAGTCCCGAGTATATACATTAGTTTTATATTGTTGTTATTTTTCTCTTTATTATTAATATCATTATTTTTATAGCACATGGGTAAATCATTTAACTGTGGATTTGGAGGTCCTCAAACTTTACCTCACAACAAACACAAAAATTAATTCCAGATGGGTCATAGACTTAAACATAAATCTAAAACTACAAAAACTTCTGAAACAAAATATAAGATAATATATTTGAAACCTTGGCTTAGACAAAGATCTCTAAGGACAGAAAAAAAATTAACCATAAGAATTTTTAAATAATAGGGGCACCTGGGTGGCTCAGTCAGTTAAATGTCTGAATTTGGCTCAGGTCATTACCTCCTGGTTGGCAAGTTCCAGCCCTCATCAGGCTCTGTGCTGACAGCTCAAAGCCTGGAGCCTGCTTCAGATTCTGTCTCCCTCTCTCTTTGCCCCTCCCCCACTCACTCTCTTTCTCTCTTTCAAAAATAAATAATAGAAACATTAAAAAAAGAATTTAAAATTTTTAAATGATGGATTAAACTTTATCAAAACTAAAACTTGTGTTCTTCAAAAAATATCATTAGTCACTATATTGTACACCTGAAACTGATAAAACACTGTATGTTACCTAGTTGAATTTTTTTTAAAAAAGGATGTCATTAAGAAAATGAAAAGGAGAGGCATAGACTTGGAGAAAATATTCACAATACATACATCTGACAAAGAATTTGTATCCAGAATACATAAATAAGTCATACAACCCATAATAAAAAATATCTAATGGGCAAAAGACTTAAACAGATATTTCACAAAGCAGATACTCAAATGGCCAATGAGCCATATGAAAAGATGCTGTATATCATTAATCATCTGGGAAATGCAAATTAAACCCACAATAAGATACTACTTTACACCCCTAGAAAAGCTAAAACTGAAGACTGATAACCCCAAATATTGGAGAGTACATGGACCAGCTGGAACTCTCACACATTGCTAACAGACATGTAAAATGTTAAGAATCACTCTGAAGAAACAGTTTGGCAGTTAGTTAAACACACACCAGGAATGATCCAACAATTTTACCCCCTAAATAGCCAAGAGAAATGAAAATACGTGCCCCCAAAATAACTTTTTGTAAGAATGTTCAGAGCAGCTCTATTAATAATAAGCAAAACCTATAAATGATTCAAATGTTATCAAAAGAAATTTCAATATATTAATACAATGAAATGATATCAATAAAAATAAAGAACAAATATATACAATAACATACATAAATCTCAAATACATTATGATGAGTGAAAGAAGCCCAGAAACAAGAGACTACATATTGTCTGATCCCATTTACATGAAATTTTAGCACAGACAAAACTAAGCTGTGGTGATAGACATCAGATCAGTGGTTGCTTGGGTGGGAGTAGGAGATAATCAAATTAATATTCCTTTCTTCATGAAGAAGTGTAACAGACATGCAGCACTGTAATAGTATATGGTATGAGAGCAGTATACAACAGTATATCAGTATAAGCATGGAGATTTTGGAACTAGAATGCCCAACTCAAATCCTGGCTTGATAACATACCAGATGTATGATCTTAAGCAAATTACTTAACCTCTCTTAATTTTCATTTCCTCATCTGTATTAATTCTACTTACCCCATAGGATTGTTGGAAATTTAAAGGAGATAGTATTTGGTATAGGAGGCTAAATAAGGTCTCCCTAAAAGTTCATTCCAGAACCAGGAATGTGACCCTAGGAATATGACCTTATTTGGAAATAGGGTCTTGGCAGATATAATTACGACAAGGATCAAGATGAGATCATGCTGGGTTGAGCGTGATTGGGGGGGGGGGGTGCTAAACCTAATGACAATGACAGAAAAGGACACACAGAGACATAGAGAAGTGATGTGAAGAAGAAAGGAGATGATGTTGGAGCGATGCATCTATAAGCCAAGGAGCACAAAGAATGGCCGGTCACCATCACAAGCTGGGAGACAATCATGGGATGGTTTCTCCCTCAGAGGTTCCAAAAGAAATCAACCCTATCAACACCTTGATTTCAGACTCCTGGCTTCCTAACTGTGAGAGGAGAATTTCTGTTGTTTTTAAACCACCAAGTTTGTGGTAGTGTATTATGGCAGCCCTAGGAAATAAATATATAAGTTAAGGGCCCAGGATCAATAAATGGATTTTTGTATACCTAAATAGTTTTTACAGTTTTTAAAGAGCAAGGGCCCTACCCTATGTCCCTGTGAATACCTTGCAGCATCTAGCTAGGATGTTTGTATTCATTTCCTGAGGTTGCCATAATAAAATACCACAGACTGGGTGGCTTCAACTATAGAAATTTATCTTCTCGTCATTCTGGAGGCTAGAGGTCCAAGATCAAAGGTTGGTTTCTTCTGAGACCTTGTTCCTTGGCTTGTGTATGGCTACTTTCTCCCTATAACTTCACATCATGTTTTCTGTACATGTCTGTGCCCAAATTTCCTATTCTTATAAGGACCCCCATTATATTGGATTATGGCCCACCCACTTAGCCTCAATTTATTTATCTCTTCTAAGACCATATCTCCAAATATGGTCCCACTCTGAAATACTGGGAGTTAGGGCTTCAACATACGAATTTTGAGAGGATACAACCAAGTCCATAGATAGGGTCTTCTAATTACCAAATAGCCTGGTACATCCTCACCAATAATAAATGCTTATTGTACTACTGGGTCTACAGGTTGCAAAGATGATCCAATTGTACTCAACAAGGATTTGCTGAGGCTTGATGTAGCACCCTTGGAGGAGCTCTGCTCAGATCTTCCTTCAAGAGAACCTACTGCAGGGAGCAGGGCTGGTCTACAGATTCTAGCCATAGCACCTTCATTAACTATTGCAGCATTTCTGACAGGCCATGCTTCCCTGGGCTTCTCCTAGCCCAAGACTGAGCACAGGAGGGAAGTGGGAAGCAGATATGAGCCATTCTTGCCTGCTGTAGGATTCCTCTCATGGGCAGCTTTTGCTCTGTGTCTCCCCATCAGCTTGCGACTTGCCCCAAATCTGACACAAAACTTTAGAAGAGCCAGAATTCCAATTCAGTCCACCCACCCACATCAAAGCCCCCACCTCTTCTCTCATGCCACACTGCTCCCCAGGCAGCTAGAAGGGCAACCTGCCAACAGGTGGCTAAGGGTACAGTGGAATGAGCCACTAGGACAATTCCTGTCCTTTCTGTATATTGAAGGGGTTGGACTAGCTGATTTTTAGTTCCTTTCCTGTACTGACATTTTATTCTAGGTGGTTTGTTATCTCTTCTTTTGACACTGCCTGAACTATTCTAGACAAGTCCCTGCTTTAAAAATAATGATAAAACTGCCTGTCAGTGGAAATAAGCCCCACACACTATCTCACTAATAGAAGCAGGAGAATTTCTGAGATACCTCCATGAGTTCGTTAGGTATGCAAGATTAAACTCGAATTCATCTCGGCTCAGTCATATGTGCTCTGAAACTGAATTGAAGAGGATGAAATTTTCAGTGTTTTAGCTGGTTCAACACAACCAGCTCTCTGGTCTCTGAGGGAGACCCAGACAAATATGCAGAAATATGCCCATTGGAAGATAGAGGCTTCTAGCTGCCAACAGCCTGGTACACCCCAACCAATTCAGAGACATAGCAGACAGGGTAAGCACGCAGACTCTGGAGTTAGAATCCCTAGGTTCAACCCCACCACTTGCTAGATGAGTAGCCTTGAGCAAACTTCTTCATCTTGCTGTTCCTCAGTTTCCTCATCTGTAAAATGGGGTGAATGATAGAGGCCATACTATTGGTTATTGTGAAGAATAAATAAACCAATGCATGAAGTTAGTGCAGTCCCTGGTATATATAAAATGCTTAGTATCTAAGTTGTCATTATTATACAATGCCTTTCCAAAATTGTCTAGAATGCTCTGTTGCTCACTGGACACAGCTCAAAGTCAGGATCATACTTGCAAGACTTTTTGCACTTTGACCTCTGATTATCCATCCCTCCAGCCTTGCCTCTTGCTTCTGGCATCCTTCCCAATCCCTACACAATGACTTGCAGTCCCCTGAACGTTCCCTACTCTCTCTTCCCTTCCCCACCACTGTTGTCACATATAAATTCCTGCTCACCCTTCAGAGGTCACCTTCTCCAGAACCCTCTCCTAACTCCTCCAGCAGGCAGGAAGACTGGATTAGGGGGTGCAGGAAGAATCTCCATGCAGCATGAGGCTTGGTCCTGTTGGGGCATGACAGTCCTGGGAAACTGCCCTTCAATTCACCTCACCCTACAGTGAACATATGAGCATGTGCTGGGTGTCACCAGGGACCCACCCTTGATGGGCAGGTAGGCAAAGGGTCAGCTTCTCCCAAAGTGCAAGGAGGGAGCAGGATGTCTATGATGAGGACCAAAGGAAGTTTCTTCTGAGGATCAGACTGGATCCTCTCTCCTCCCGGGCAGTATTATTGGTAACTGGGTGCCTTTGTGAGAACTTGGAAGCTACATATTATGTGTGGGATTTTTCTCATTCAGTAAATATTGTATCCTTTACCCATGACATCTGGCTTCCTCTTCTCCCAACACACCATCATCATCTCCATTACAACACACGGTGCCTCTCTTCCAAGATCCCATGGCACCCTAGTATTTTTTTCTCTTACAGTCCTCCTCATGCTGTATATACTAACATGTTGAAGAGTGTATTCAAGAACCAGACTGCTTGAGCTCCAATTCCTGATTCTCCATTTATCAGCTGTGTGACACAAGGCAACTTACTTAACCTCTCTGCACTTTGGTTTCCACATCTATACAATGGATAATACTAATATTTTTCTCACAGTGTTGTTGTGAGGACTAAGTGAGTTAATAATACAGGTGAGGCTTTCAGAATAACACCTAGTACACAGAACTTGTTCAATAAACTAGTAATCATTACTATGACTGTTAACTTGTGTCTCCCTCCCTGTTCCCCACTGGTTGTGAGGTCCAAAAGACAAGTGGCTATCTGCAGAGTTCATCCTTTGCCCCTAACACAGGATGTAATACAAAGCAGGTACTCAATAAATATGTGTGAAAATCAAAGAAAGACAAAGAGAAGAGGGGAGGGTTGGAGTGGAGAGGAGTGCCTTGCAAGTTGTTTAATTGCAAACTCTCCATTACAAATAGAAAATCATCTAGAACTGAAGAAAGCCAGATAAATCAATGTCTACCCAAGTGGAACCAATAACACTTTTTTGTCTGCCAAAATCATGTAACTATTCTCAACCACTGAATATATCATAATTCTTTACAAAGAGGTCATTATTTGTTATTTGGAGGAGGGGACTATGACACATGAGCAGTTACTAAAAGGACACACTGGATAGCACAAACTGACTCCCTCCATTAGACCAGAATCCAGCTGTTCCTTCAGAGAGCTTTGCTGCAGGTACATCTCAGTCCCAGCTGCTGCCTGTAGAGGCTGGGCAAAAACCAGTCCATCACCTCAACACTTGCCCTGCAGTCCCTCAGATCAACCTCAGATTTGCAGATGGAATCCCTGATTTTACTAACAAGGGATCTGTTCTCAGCTGCACATTCACATTACCCAAGTTCTCAAGATTAACGTTTAAAACCCCCAAGTTAATCGAGTAGTTGTCAGCACAGAATCCTCAAACAGGTTGGACTTCTCTAACTCCAAGTGACTGGCACTTTCTCTCCCTATCAACAGCCAGGTAACATTCAAAGTTCATGTGATGATTAGATACTCAGAGCTGGAGGAGCTGGAGGAATCAAACGCTCAGCAGCATCAAGATAAGACGCATCAATCTCCTACTAACAGATGGTCTAGCCTCATATTTCTTAAACGTCATTCAGGGACATTCATATGACTTTGTGTTATACCTATTGGTACTATTATTTACTACCTTGATAAGGGAGTCCTGGACAATCCCTTTGTGAGGTGGGGCAAGGAGCCCCCAAACTAACACTTTTTTATGTCAAGAGTTTTTTTTTCTTTTGTCACCAGATAGCTCTCAATATCACCAACGGCTATAGGTATTCTCTAAATATAAAACTGGATTTGCAACTTATTTAATCACATGATGATTGAGGGGCGATACCAGTTGTATACTGAAATGTAAGAATGTGCTTGCCTTTCTTAATTGTGTAATGTTAAAGACTGCTGTTTTTATAAGCCTGGTCAGCCCCATTCTGGGAATCTTTGACATCATTAATTAAGTTAGGTCTGCTCACATGGCCAATACTCCAGGGCAGCCAGAAAGAATGGATGCTCACCCAGTTATTTCCATTACTACATAGTGGTTCTCTACTGAGAACTACTGATTGAAATTCTCATCTTCACTGAGTGGACACAGATAAAATTTTATTTATTTTTGAGACAGAATGAGTGCAAGTGGGGAAGGGGCAGAGGCGGGGGGGATAGAAGATCCAAAATGAGTTCTGCGCTGACAGCAGCAAGCCTAATGTAAGGGTCAAACTCATTAGCCATGAGAGCATGACCTGAGCCGAAGTCATGCTCAACCTACTGAGCCACTCAGGTGCCCCAGTGTTGGAATGGTAAGTTTGAAGATCAAAAAATTATAGCTCTTTACTCCCTTCTTTGACTAGGGATCTCCCCTTCTCCCTACTGGGTTTAGGAAAGTTTGGGTATCATTAAAGTTCACACATATTTAATCTAATCCTTACACATCTGCATTCCTTGTGCAAAGCCCATTCATTTGGTGAGAAAAGAACCTGCTTCCAACTCCTCTGTTGGTACTAGAAAGTTAGTCCTTAATCAAACTGATGAATTTACATGACTTTTTAAAGGTCAACTCTCTTGTATATTACTTAAATACACTTATTTTTTAAATAAAACTTTATCCCTCTAATCTATAATTATTTCACAGATATAAACAAGTGGAATATCACTTGTCAGAAATAGAAGGCAAAATAAATACAAATAAAATAAGGCAATACCATTGAACTCTAAATAGACACCACGGTTTGCTAAAGGCACTGAAACAGAAATCTGCCTTCTTTGTTAAAAAAAAAATCACTTCATGTTAGACAAGTGTTAAAGACATAGTAGCACAAGACTGAGACTTACTTATTGATATAATCAGAGTAACTGAAAAAGAATTTTGTGTGAGAAATAAAATCTTGCCAGTGGAAGAGTGGGATTCAGGTGTTACTTCATGCTACTATAATGTACCTTGTCAAGTCATTTCACATACCATGCATGGACATGTTCCACCCTCCAGGAACTTTACTGTGCCAGTGAAAACAAAATATTCAAATGGCTGTAATTTCTTTACATCCAACCCCACATTAGAGATGGTCTTATCAATATAAAATCCACTGGTCACCTCAACATGATAAAGGCCATTTATGAAAAAGCAATGGCTAACATGAAACTCAATTATGAAAGACAAAAAGCTTTTTCCCTAAGATCAGAAATAAGACAAAGATTCCCTCTTTTAGCACTTCTATTCAAAATAGTATTGGGAATTCTAGCCAGAGCAATTAGGCAAGAAAAAGAAATAAAAGGCATCCAAATTGGAAAAGAAAAAGAAAAATTATTTCTGTTTGCATATGACATAATCTCATTTGTAGAATGCCCTGCAGATTCCAGTACACATAAAAGAAGTTGTTAGAGCTAATAAATTCAGCAAAGTTGTAGGATACAAAGTCAACACACAGAAATCAGTTGCATTTCTATGCACTAGTAATGAACAATCTGAAAAGGAATTCAGAAACAATGCCACTTACAATAACATCAAAGAGAATAAAATATTTAGGAATAAACTTAACCAAAAAAGGTGAAAAGACTTATACATTGTGTTAAAAAAGAGACAGCAGGCCCCAAACGGAGTCATTGTGCCAAACCCCACATCAGCCAACTAACACATAACACCTAACCTAACTATAGTTTCAACACCCCAGGAATGTCACCTTTAACCAGTCAACATGGAATTACCTGGTCAGCACTGATGAGATAATCTAACCCATTAAGAATGTGACCTCATCTGAAATAACACACTCTTTGGTAATAATTTCTTTTTTTACCCCCTTTCTACCTTTAAAACCCTTTCCTTTTCTACAGCTCAGCAGCACTCCTTTTCTACTTGCTAGATGCGATGCTGCCCAATTCATGAATCATTGAGTAAAGGCACTTGACCTTTAAATTTGCTCAGTTGAATTTTTGTTGTTTAACAGATTTGGTGGTATCAGTGGTACCAAAAGAGACTTTTAAGAGCTTCAGATACAACAAGAAACACAGGTGTGGTACTCCACAAACCCTCTAACTTCACTGTCTTTCTCATTGTGTCCAAGGGCTGTGGGTAGGTTCATACTTGGTTCTGAGCTCTGCTCTCTGTGTCAAGTTCCCAGTCTAATTGGCTTTCCAGTTAGCTTTCCATTTGTCTGAAATCACTAGTTCCATGTTGGAAGCTTCTGGTAGTTCGGACCATAATTCCCCTTTTTATTGGAAGCCCCAGCTCCTGGTTCTGCCCTCAGATTCCTTGTTGGGAACGGTTGGTGGCCACTACAGTTCCTCATTTATTTGAAATCAGCCTGAAGTCCCCATTACATGGGGTTTGCTGGTTCAATTTTTTCCCAAATCTCCAGTTCCACATTGGGACTTGCTGGTGGTACCCACAAGGCCTTTTCTTGGCCAAGACATGGTATCATCTCTTGGCTACTGCTAATACATTACAGTGTACATATTAGTTTGACTTATTTTGTGTGGATAGGCTATTGCTAAAGGGAATCTCGGGGACCAAAGAGCTGCAAAAGTTAGGGGCCACTGGTCAAGCATTTAACAACTGTTAGAGCACTTACCAACAAACCAGAGACTCCAGTGTTGGGATACACTGGTCACAGAACAGGTTAGATTGACACTAGGTCACCAACCAACCTCACACAAGTTTCCATGCAGGTACACTGTAGAATACTGCACAATCCCCAATCTAGTGGCACACCCCTTTTAGGTATTCATTCAGAACCTAAAAACCCAAAGGCTTAGCTAAGGGGATCTTTAAACTAAAAAAAAAAAAAAAAAAAAAAATGAAGCACGCCACCTTCCGGTACACCTTCTTACTTTAGGTCTAAAAACTGTGGCCCTGGAAGCTATAAATATCTATAAAAATGGCTAAACCTTACTAAAAACAACCTAGAATTACAATGGTCATTATGGGGAACATTCCAATTAGACAAGATCGTTCATTTAAGAAGCGCACTTGAAAGTAAGGGTTCCCAAATTAAACAAACAGAATGGGATACCTATTGTAATTAGTATGCAGAAGCTTCCAAAAGGCTTCAAGATTCCAAAATAGCTTCATTAAAAGACTTGTTACAAAAGGCTAATGAAATATTAAAGACACAAGAGGTTCTTAAAACAAAAGATGATAGGACTGACATGACTCCTACTGTTCCCTTTTACCCTTCTCTACCTGAGTACTCGCGTTTCAATAATTCCATCTGAACTGTCTTTCCACTCTGAACAGATTATTAAAGTTACCCTTTATTTTATTTTTTAAAAGTGTTTTTAATGCTTATTTATTTTTGAGAGAGAGAGAGAGAGAGAGAGAGAGACAGACACAGTGTGAGCGGGGGAGGGGCAGAGAGACAGGGAGATACAGAATCCAAAGCAGGCTCCAGGCTCTAAGCTGTCAGCACAGAGCCTGGAGCAGGGCTCAAACTCAGGAAACATGAGCTCATGACCTGAGCCGAAGTCAGACGCTTAACCAACTCAGCCACCCAGGCACCCCAAACAGTTACCCTTTAAAATAAAACCACCTGAGGTTACAGGCAATCCTCCTCATATATCTTTTATCCTCTGGTCAAAGACCAAACTAAGAGCCACAGTTAAAGAATTTCCTAGGCCCAGGGAGGATTCCCAAAACTTTTCTAAAGAGTTTAGAATCCTTATCAGGGCCTATGATCCCAGGCTGCTAGATCTTCATCAGCTTGTGCACATGCTGGTAGGATCTAGTAAGACCCAAAAAGGGATGCAAGAAGCAGAATGGCATAATCCCAATGATGATATTCAAGACTCTCGATCTCCAACAAGGTCCTCTAATGGACCAGAAAACAATCTTGCTATATAGCAACTAATCTGTTAAAAGCCATTCCTAGAGTCTTTTCTGCCCACACTGTTTGTTCTATTATTCAGGCAAACAAAAGAAAGATGAATCTGTGCAGACCTTAAAACCCATTTGGAAGCTCTCTTCCTACACCATTCCAGATTCCATACAATAAATGCTCTAGCTTCTCTAACTGTAAATGGATAATCTCCTGAGATTAATGGGTTAATAAAAAAAGGCAGAAAATGGAATGGGAGACCACTGATCTAACTCGAACTCTTGACCACAGCTGAGCAATCTGAAAGGACTTTGGAACAAGATCAATAAACAAAGATCTGCCAAACTATTGGCTTTACAGCTACAATAGCTCCAAGGCCAGAGACATGAAATAACACCTGATCGTTTCCCATTTCACCTTGCTAGGGGTCCATCACTAAATGCTGGGCTAAGGATTGACATCTCATTTCTAATCAACTGGGGCACTGGAAAAAACTGTACTCAAAGGTCCCACAGAAATTCTTTACTACCAACTTGACTGTACCCCAAGGGAGAGCCCATAAAGGAGCCTCTATCAGAAATTATGGGGCTCCCTGGGACCCTCTGGTAAACTGCTACCAACAATAACCTTGAACAGCCAAGAAGAAACTAAAATTAAAATTAATGAGAAATCTTGCCAAATTCTGATAGATACCAGAGCCACACTTACTATTTTGAATCCTCCTCTCATAGGACAACAAATCTCTCAGAGTGAAAAAGTAAAACAAAAAGTCTCCATAGTGGGGGTATCTAATAAAGTTCAAACAATATGCCTATGCTAACCAGTACAAATGACTTTGGGACCTTTTACTGAAAAACATTCTTTTTTGTTATGTGATACAGCCTTGGTCAATCTATGAGGTAGAGATCTCCTTTCTAAATTAAAAGGGCTAATTTGGTTTCCTTCCAGGGGAGACCTCACCTTAAAATTTCCTGACAACCTGAACCTGACCTTTGATGTTCTTTACAATCTGTCCTTGATATAGAAGAGGAATAATTCCAACAAAAATTCCCTGATGTAACTGAGGTGCCTAAAAATCTGCAGGTTCCTTTCTAAGACTGATCTTGGGAGAATAAAAAGTACAGGGCCTAGAGGCACCTGGGTGGCTCAGTCAGTTAAGTGTCTGACTCTTGATTTTGGCTCAGGTCATGATCTCTCATGGTTCATGAGTTTGAGATCTGAGTCGGGCTCTGCGCTGACAGTGCAGAGCCTGCTTGGGATTCTCATTCTCTCACTCTCACTCTCTCTCTCTCTCTCTCTCTCTCTCCCTGCTCACATGCGAGCACAAGCGCACATGCGCTCTCTCTCTCTCAAGAATAATTTTTTTAATTTAAAAAATAGTACAGGGCCTATAAAAATTCAGACAAATATAACTAATCCTCAATACCCATTAAAGCCTCAGGCCATACAAGGCCTCACACCAGGAATAGAAGACCTAATCAGGCAGGAGCTAATCATTCCCTGTGCCAGGCCTGGTAAAACATGCAGATCTTGCTGGTCTAGAAACATAATGGGAGGGATGGCAATTTGTCCAAGACTTGAGAGCCATTAGCAAGATAGTTGTCCCAAACCCAAATACCCTGTGGTCACAAGTTAAACCAGACTCAATGGTTTGCTGTTGTAGACCTCGGTTCAGCCTTTTGCCAGCACTCCTATAGATTTCAACAGTCAATATCTATTTGTTTTTACTTGGAACAATCCGCAACATACCTGGACAGTCATGTCTCAAGGGTTCACTAAGGTCCCTTCTTATTTTCCCAAATGTGCCACCAAGATTTAAGTACCCTCCAGTTCCCCAGGAAATCCACCCTTTTACAACAGTAGACCATCTCTTGCTATGGCCAGTTACCAAGGAGGAGTCTATAAAATATTCCATTTATTTGCTGTACCAGTGAGCTGAAAAGGGACATAAAGTCTCTAAGGAAAGATTACAATTATCTCTAGATACTGTTCATTACCTAAAGCATAATCCAAGCACTGAAGGAACCCAGCTATCTCCAAAAAGGATTAAACTAATCCAAGAATTTCCTAGGCCCACAGCTAAGTGACAGATATATGAATTTCTAGACCTAGCTGGCTACTGCAGACTATGGGTTCCTAATTTTTCCTCTATCAGCGTCCCCACTCAACGAACTTGCTAGAATTTCAGTCCATGAACCCCTTCCTTGGGAAGATAGACATGAGCAGGCTTTTATGAGACTAAAGCCAGCAGTACAAGAACTACCTGTCCTAGGGCTACCTAGCCAAAACCTTTCACCTTATTTGTACGTGAAAGAGATAACCAAGCCCTGAGAATGCTCACACAAGAACATGGCATTACACATCAGTCTACTACCTATATAGAGCACACAACTTGGTTGTTTGTGGCCCCAGATGCCATAAGGCAATAGCTGCAGCTGTGAAGTTAGTAGAAGTCTCAGAGGATTTAAACTTAGGAAGTGACATTTATTTACAAACTCCACAAGTTTGTTTAAAGACTTCTTCATTCTGAACTGACTCACCATTTCTCTGTAAACAGTCTAACCTCCTATGAGATTCTCTTCTCTTCACCACCTAACCTGCATTTTAAATGCTGCAACAATCTTAATGCTGCTTGGTTACTACCAATGCCTGACAAAGCGACCCCCATGACTGAGAGGTTGTAACGTCCCATTTTGTGACATTGTGTCCTGATTTATGAGACACCCTTTGACTAAAACCCTGATCTAATTTTGTCTGTTGATGGGTTGTGCTGTAAAACTAAGAAAAGGAATTTCCAAGCTGGATACGCTGTTACTACCTAATACAAACTACTCCAGAGGGGGAGCCTCCCAGAGCTGAATCAGCCCAACAGGAAGAGCTCTGTGCCCTCTACCAGAGCAGGCCAGGTATCAAAGGGACAAATTGTTTTTATATATTTTTTATTTTATTGTATGGAGAGAGAGTGAGAGAGAGCATGAAAGCAGGGGAGAGGGGCAGAGAGAGAGAGAGAGAGAGAGAGAGAGAGAGAATCCCAAGCAGGCTCCATACTGTCAGCACAGAGCCCAACATGGGGCTCCATCCCACAGCCCTGCGATCATGACCTGAGCTGAAATCAACAACCAGTGCTTAACCACCTGAGCCACCCAGGCACCCCAGCATTTATACTGATAGCCCATATGTCTTTGGGGTCCACTGGGACCCCAATAAAAAATGAACAACAAGTAAACAAACTTCTTACTGTCAATCTTTACTTTCTAAAATTGCTGTCATCAAAACTGAGGCTCACACTAAAAAGACTTTACCCTGAGTATCAGGGAAATTCCCTAGCTGACTTTCATGCAGAGTCAGTGGCATCAGAATCTGTAAAGATTGTGGCACATGTGAGTGAAATTCACTCTCTGCAAAAATTGACCTCTTGTTGCCAGACTTTTGCCATCCTGATGTCCTTGCCAACAAGGCAACAGTCTGCTCCCAAATCAGAGAAATTAAGATGGACAAACAGTGGTTGTATTTTCAATAAACAGGGTTATGGGAAAATCAAGACGGTCACTTCGTTCTTCCAGGCTCCCTGGCAAACCCCATTTTTCAGTTTTTGCATTCCTTCATGGTGCATTTAGGATGATTCAAATTATAAACATCGGTGGGGAGACTTCTATAAAATTGCAAAAACAGTTTATCATCAATGTCTGTCTTGTCAGGTCCAAAATCCTGGAAAAACTATGTTTGTTCCAGAGGCCGCAAGCCTCCTCTTTCAGGACCCTTTGAACACCTGCCACTGGACTTCATTCAACTGCCACTTAATATGGGTTATCAATATGTTCTTGTTATTGTATGTGTGTTTTCTGCATGGATTGAAGCCTTTCCCTGCCACAAGGCTGATGCCTTTACAGTAGCAAAGAAAATGTTAGAAAATATGTTTCCCAATTGGGGTATACCTTCCATAATCTTCAGTGATTGAGGCACTGGCTTCACTGGGCAAATCATACAAGTCTTCATGAAAGCCTGGCAATGATCACTGCCCCCATCACCCTGTTATCAGGCAAGGTTGAGAGAACTAATGGGACCCTCAAACTTAAAATCTCTAAACTTGCTGAAAACTACTGGACCCCCTTGGCTTAAGCTGTTGCCTCTGGCCTTGCTGACTATTCACAGTTCCCGCTCTGGAAAACATAAACTTACTCCACATGAAACAGTCACCAGTAAACCGGTGTGCATCAGTATACAACTTTCTGCCGACCCCTTGTCATTCCACGTTAGTATTCCCAGCTACTCTAAATCTTTAATGTGTCATGCTAAAGCCTATCATCAACAGGTTAAAAAAAAGCCTTCCCAGATTCTAATTCAAAGGATTCTGTTGGTCATAGTGTGGTGCCTGGTGATTGGATATTCTAGAAACAGCATCAGAGGAAAATAGCCCTTGAACCCTGTTGGAAAGGATGTCACGAAGTGCCTCTGACCACTGGCACTGATGTAAAACAAGAAGGCATTGCACTCTGGGTACACATTTCACAACTAAAGAAAGCTACACCTGACATCTTATCCTATATGAATACTGCAGACCTCCAAATAAAACTGAGGAGGAAAAGAAGTAGCTAACTGCTCCTGCCCAAGACTCCGGATCAAGACTTCATACCCTAACTGAGCATGAAACTTTTTTCTTCTCTTTCTTTCCTTTACTCTTGCATTGGCCTGGAAAGATAATGCCCTCCTCCATATTCCCAAGCCCTTGCTAAGGTGGGTAATTTTTCAGGCTGCCAGGTTTGTCATCAAAGATTTCAATCTAGGGGTGCCTGGGTGGCTCAGTCAGTTGAGCATCCGACTCTTTTTTAAAAAAATTTATGTTTATTTTTGAGAGAGAGAGAGAGACAGAGACAGAGCATGAGCATGAGCAGGAAGGGGCAGAGAGAGGAAGACACAGAATCTGAAGCAGGCTCCAGGCTCTGTCAGCACAGAGCTTGTCATGGGGCTCAAACTCATGAACCACGAGATCATGACCTCAGCTACAGTCAGACACTTAACTGACCAGCCAGGTGCCCAAGCATCTGACTCTTGATTTTGGCTCAGGTCATGATTCCAGGGTCATGGGATGGAGTGCCATGTCAGACTCTGTGTTGACATGGAGCCTGCTTGGGATTCTCTCTCTCTCTCTCTCTCTCTCTCTCTCCCCATCTGCCCCTCTCCCCTGCTCATGTGTACTCTCTCTCTAAAAAGAATAATAATAATAATTATTATTATTATTATTTTTTTTTTAAAAGATTTTGATCTATCCATGATGTTAGAGACTCCCTAGTTCTCCCTGTGACCAATTTCTCTCCTATTCCCAGTGTCACTGTGAATCACAAGAGACACCCCTACACATACACACTTAAAAGTCTTTTAGAGTTCAACCATCATGACCAGAACATCCAGTGCCTTGTTTCTTCTCTTTCTTCAATTATAACTGCACATATCCAATTAGACAAAAATACCTACATAAATCTTAGTACACTCACACCCCCACATTCCTATGATTATCTAGATCAGATCTGCCAAAATCCTTGCCATCAGCACCCATCCTTTCAAGGTATTTAGAATGACCCTTCATTTTGAGATAGAAGATTTTCTTCCTGAATGCCCTGAAAACCTAACTAACCCCTGGTTTGAAAGGGTAAACACAATAATCCCTATGAATGAATCCACTAACAGTAACACCTTAGTGGGAATTGTTTGTGCCCCAATGGAGTTGTCTTTGTCTGTGGTAGTTATCATTCTCCTTGGGTTCATGAATGTCTAGATGGCTGGTGTACAGTCAGGCAATGTCTCTTAGGTTGCCTGTGCCCTTAACTTTCCATAAACAAAGACATCTCATTGGTTGACTCCCTTGGATTTATATCATTGAGTCAGAAAGGAATTACCACTAGGCATTCATGACTCAGGATTCACTTCCTTTGACAAGGACATACTTCTCTAGTTAGGAGTAAACGCATGAGATTATGATCAGAAACCTCTTCCTAATTCTTGAAGATATTGCAGAATCTGTTGTTAAGATAACAGCTGCCCAACAAAGATCCTTAGACTCCCTGGCCAAAGATGTACACTTTTTTTTTGAGAGAGAGAGAGAGAGAGCAAGTGTGAGCAGGGGAGGGGCAGAGGAGGAGGGGGGAGAGAGAAGAGACAGAGAGACAGACTATTAAGCAGGCTCCAACTCAGCACAGAGCCCAATGTGGGGCACAATCCCATGACCCTGGGATCATGACCTGAGCTGAAATCAAGAGCCAGATGCTTAACTGACTAAACCATCAAGGTGCCCCAAGTTGTTCTTGATAATAGGATAGCACTTGATTATCTTTTAGTTGAGCAAGGAAGTGTTTGTGCTGTAGCCAACACCACCTGCTACACCTGGATTAACACTTCTGGGGAAGCTAAAACTCAGTGACATAAGATCACTGGGGAAGCCACTTGGATTAACAAGGTGACTCCTTCAGCAAGGTCTTTGACTTACTTGATTTTGATCGGTTTGGGTCTTGGGGACCATGGCTCCAAAGTACACTCCAAACACTGGGAATTATCCTACTTAAAATAATCAGAGTAGTCTCCCTGGTGCATGGTATTCTCTCAAAAGCATTAAATTCATGTTCATAGCCACTAATCACCAAGAAAATGATTTCCTTAAGACTCGAATATCATAAACGGAATGAAAACAATGACCAACTCAAAAATAATGAACCTGAGGTCATAATATGTGAATATCACAGAGATTAAGCAAAAATGTCATGACCTATGACCACACAAAGGATCAACAAAAGCTCTGAGAACTACACAGAAGTAGTGGAGACTGGTACTAATACCTTAAGTTTTGGTCACATCTCTCACTTAAGCTGAAAGTCTGATCAAAAGGAGGAAATTGTTAAAAAGGAGGTAACGGGCCCAAAATGGAGTCACTTGTGCTAAACCTCATTTAATCCCTAATCTAATTGTAGTTTCAAAAGGCCAGGAATGTAATGTTTAACCAGTCAACATGGAATTACCTAGAGTAATCAAATTCATAGAGACAGAAAGTGGAGATTCTCGGGAGGCTGGAAGGAGGGGACAATGGGGAGTTATTATTTAAGGGTACAGAGTGTCTGTCTCAAGTGATAAAAATTTCTGGAAGTGGAAAGTGGTGATAGTTGCATAACAAGGTAAATGTGCTTAATGCCACTGAACTGTACACTTGAAAATAGTTAAAATGGTAACATTTATGTCATATATATTTTACTACAATAAAAAAATCCATTGTTCAATCACAAGCAGTTGAATAGATAAACAAATTGTAGTATTTTCATGCAGTGCAATGCTAGCCAGCAATATAAAGAAACCACTGATAAGCCCAACAGCATGGGTAAGTCTCAAAGACATTATGTAGTGAGAGAAGGCTCACACAAAAGGATATATACCAGATGGTTCCATTTATGTGAAGTTCCAGAGCAGTCTAAATTATTCCAAAGAGAAAAATATCAGAAGGTGGTTGCTTGGAAGGGAGAAGGGTATTGATTGAGAAGAGGCTTGAGGGAATTTTCTGGGGTGAAGGAAATGTACTATATCTTGCTTTTGGTGGTATAATAGTCAAAAATCACTTAATTGAACACTGAAGATTTTAGCATATATAAATCATACCTCGAAGAAAAAGGAAATTTCTATTGGCTAAAATTTCCTTTTAGCTGGACAATGCTAGGCTGAATATGGCAATAGTCCCAAGCTTTCTTGTCTCCATGGCTATGCACTCTCCTACCCATCTCTTTTTGATTGACATGTTCTTTATTTGGCTCTGTTAATACACTCAATCCAAGTACATTAACGTTCTACATTCCTGATACCTATTTAGTCTTTTTAAGGTGATTTTTCACATCACCTTTCTCATTCTTTATGAAGTTATATGTCTTCCCCACAATGACCTCTGAAAGGCAACCCTACCACAATCAAGATTAAGGATATACTTCACTACAGTCCCAATACTAGACTATGATATTATTTCCAATATAAGATCCCAGGGTTAAACAGAACAGTCCAGTATTTTAGTTTACAGTCATGTAACATTATTAAATTGAACCATATTAAATTACCAACATTTCATTTATTTTTACCAAAAAAAAAAATGGCAATTACATAGGGCTCAAAAAGTAAAATTTCAAAATTAGATAATCTCACATTTTCCTCAACATAGAGTTACTATAAAGTAAATATGACTGTTTCTTTTAAAAATTTTTAAAAACTTAATAAACAAGCACAAATGACTAAATAACCTAGAAATTATTGAAATAATAATGAACTGATTAATTAATTACATTAAAATTCATTAAATAATTAAATAATTGGTTAAAATGATTAGTTAAGTATGAAAAATATTTTAACTAACTATAATTCACATACACACATGCTCAAGGTGGCCTGATATTTTGCTGAAGGTCATCTTGCAACCACAGAGCACATTTCCAATGGCCAACAGAGTACCTGAAATATAGTAGGTGCTCAAGAAACATCTGCTAAAATGAGCAAATGAGCATGAATTTTGGCAAATGGACTGTCTCACTCCCAAAATATATATCCCCAAAGTCTTTTGCCTATAAAAATAAGGTTCTAGATACTTTCACTGCATCTTTTCCTATGTCCATATCATATCCAAATCAACTTTCCTGCTTCTTTTTTTAAGTTTGTTTGTTTGTTCGTTTGTTTTGAGAGAGAGAGAGCACATGCACACACATGCTCACATGAGCAAGGGAGGGGCAGACAGACAGGGAGAGAGAGAGAATCTCAAGCAGGCATTACCCTGTCAGCACAGAGCCCAATGCAGGGCTCAATCCCACGACCACAAGAACATGACCTGAGCCGAAATCAAGAGTCAGACACTTAACCGACTGAGCCACCCAGGCATCCCTCAGCTTTCCTGCTTCTAACCAAGACATACAACTGCACACACCAAAAGTAAAAAAGTGGGAGTATCAATAATCCAAATTTCTTTCAAATCATGTCTTGTTTGTGACTAGAATAAAAACAGACTCAGAGGATTTTAGGTTTGACAATAAGAGAAACTTCCAGGAGAGATATAAAGTGCAAGCAGAATATATCTTTTGCCTTCAAATGACTAATTTGCTGAAGTCAGTATGAAAATCTGTTAAGAGCATGAGGCTTATGATTTGGACACAAATATCTCCAAAGCTCAGCTTTTCCCTTTTCTAGACACATGACTTTAGCAAGTTACTATTGAGCACTTACTATACTCCAGGCCTTGAACTAGGTTTGGGATACAACAGTGAACAAAATAGACGAAACTTCCTGACCTCATGGATTTCACATTCTAGAGAGAACAAGAGGCAGCAAATCAGGTAAGTAAATTGTAGAGTGTGTTTGAATATGGGAAGAATTTCATGAGACTAAGATTCTGGGTGGGCTAGGAAGGCAAAAACTAACGAGTCTTGAGTTATTATTGGCAAAGGGATTAATAACATGTACCAGTGGGAAGCTTAGAGCCATCACCTAAATAGATTTAAGAGAGTGTAAGCACTACCAGAATAGGTGGGCACTTGGATAGACTAGTATGATGGATAAGCAAAAACAGTGACAGATGCATGAATTAGAGTCAGGCAGACAAAAAGACCTATGCAGATAGACACAAATGGTATCTCAAGGGGCTCTAACAAGAGCATCCCCCGCTGGAATCACTGACTGTTGATCCTATACTTTTGACAAGTGAGGTGGGGATTTGTCTCTCCCTCCCACATGGGGCCCCAGACATCCTTGCAAAATCCTCTCCATCCTTGAGGATAAGCTGGAAGAGGCTGGCCCTCTCTCCAGAGAGTACCTACATAAACCCATGCCAGGCCTTCATAACTTTCTATTGCAGAGGGCTGAGTATGGACTGAGTATTGAAAGCTATTGGAGAATTATTTCTGGTCTTCTGGGTGTGCTAATGGCAATGTAGCACTATAGAAAAAGAAAGGTCTTTGTCTTTTATGTTAGCAGTAGAATGATATGGTATCTGGGATTGACTCTGGCAAATTCCAGCCAGGAAAATTTAAAAAAAAAGAATCTGGGGATTTAGATGGAACAAGCTTTGGCAACATGCGTATAGTTGTTGCGATTGGGTGTTGGGTTGCATGGGAGGTTATTAGATGATTCTCTCTCTACTATTGAGTGTGCTGGGAAGTCTTCGTAGAGAAAAAAATTAAAATAAAATCTTTCCATTTATTTACAGAAGGGAACAATACACACAGGAACACATATATGCACTCAGAACATTCTTCCAGCTTTGGGGATTATTCTGTTTGCCAGAGGAAAGCCATTCTGTTAAATGGTTTATGGTATTTAAAGAGCAGTTTGGTTCCATTTAATTGCTACCTTAAATTAACTGCTGCCTGAGTCTAGAGAGGTTATCGTTAGGGCCAGGGTGGAGGAAGAGGTGACAGTGGGCTTCCAGTGGGATTGAGTGGTTTCAAATGTGACCAGCTTAGGGAAAATCACCCATCCCCTGAAATTCCCTGGTAGAAGGCAAAACTCCCCAAAAACCAGTGATGTCAGTGACTTGTTTTCACTATTTTCAACAATCTGTCCCCATCTAAGTGAGGTTGTTTGAATTCCTTCCCAACTGTTCCCAAACTGAGGGGTTTGGAAATGAAGAGGTTTCTAAATAATTGAGCCTAGCTTTCAACATCCACTCACTATGTATTTATTCAATATCTACTCTACGGCAGGCATTGTGCCAGGATTACGGGATATATGATAGTGGGTATCCCAGAGAAGGGCGCTGCCCTTATGAAGGCAGACATATATGTCAGACATCCTCAAGAACTAAACACACAGTAAATAATGAGTTACTGCCTAAGTGCTATGAGTGAGAAGTACAAACTGCTAGGAGGGTATCTTAGTCCATTTGAGCTGTCATAACAAAATGCCACAGACTTGGTGGCTTATAAACAACAGAAATCTATTTCTCAGAGTTCTGGAGATTGGATGTTCAAGATCAGGGTGCCATCATGGTCGAATGTGAGTGGTCTTGCGAGTCAAAGAGTTCTCACTGTGTCCTCACATGGTGGAAGGGGCTAGGTAGTTCTCTGGGGTCTCTCTTATAAGAACACTAATCACATGCATAAGGGCGCTACCCTCATGACCTAATCACCTCCCAAAGGCCCCACCTCTTGGGGCGCCTGGGCAGCTCAGTCAGTTAAGCATCTGATTTCGGCTCAGGTCATAATCTAATGGCTTGTGAATTCTAGCCCCACCCCCACTTCGGGCTCTGTGCTGACAGCTCAGAGCCTGGAGCCTGCTTCACATTCTCTCTCAATCTCTTTCTCTCTCCCCCCCAAAAATAAACATTCAAAAAAGGCCCACCTCTTAACATCATCACATTGGGCATCAAGATTCTAATATGTGAATTTGGGAGGTGGGGTGTGTGGGGGGAGTGGGTAGACACACATTCAATTCAGACCATAGCAGAAGGCTCATAACAGAGGGACTCCATGTAAAATAGGAGCCAGGAAATGCTCCTTGAAGAAATGTCACTGATAAGTAGGGTCCAGCTAAAGAGGTAGGGGAATGCTGTTGGAGGCAGAGGGACCTGCATGTGCAGACTTTCTGCAGTAGGAAAATGCATGGTGCATTCAAGAAAATGAAAGTCTGGTGTAGCTGGTATAAAGGTGAGAGGGGCAGATCACACAAGAAGTTTTTAGCCATTTCAAGGACTTGGAGTTTGTTTGAGCAAGAAAACTGCAGTCCAAAATGATTAAAATTTTCCCCAACTCACTCAAGTCCAGGTGACACTGGAATTCAATAATAATAAAAGCAAACATTTATTAAGCACAAGATACTGGTCTAAATGTTCCACAAGTAGCAACTCATTTAATCCTCCTAACAACCTTCTGAGGTACAATGATACCCCTTCTACAGATGAAGAAACTGAGCCACAAAAAGGATAAATAACTTGACCCAAAATCATCAGACATTAACCAGCAGAACTTTGATTAAAACCCCAGAAGATTTGCTGTTGAGCCTCCCCTCCTAATCACTCTGCTATCTTGCCTCTCAAAGCAAGGCGCTTATTACATCTTTATTGAGGATCCACTGTGTGCCAAGCACTATTCTTGGCCCTGGGATAAAGCAGAAAACAAAGTTCAAAGTTCCTGCTCTCATGGAGCTTTCTTGGGGTTGTGGAGGGAAACAGTGACAAACACCTAACTGTATAATATGCCAGAAGGTTGTGTAGGAATAAACCATAGAAGTAGCTAGAATGTGACTGGGGACTCTTGGATAAGGAGATATTTGAGCAGAGACCTAAATGAAGTCTTGAGGGCATGTGGGAAAAGAATGTGCCAGGAAGAGGCAATAGCATACACGCCCTGAGGCAGGAAAGTTCTTAGGAAATCCAAGGACCCTCCAAGAAGGCACCAAGATCCAAGGAGTGAGAGAGATGTGAGGGGAGCTTCAGTCAGAAGGTATCAGCCTTGTAGGTCAAGGTGGGCACTTGAGATCTTCTTTTGTACAGGCGAGGAGCCTGGGGGCAGTCAGCAGAGGAGTAATGAGAAATGCCATTTTTTAAGGGTCATTTTACCTTTAGGAAGTGGAGGTGGAAGCAGGGAGACCCTTTAAAAGGCCACTGTAACAATCTAGGGATTCGTAATGGTGGCTTGGACCAGGCAATGATGATAGGGAAGATGAGAAGTGGTCAGATTCTGGATGTGTTTGAAGGGAAAGCCGATAGGATTTGCTGACAATGAACACAGGTGTGAGATGAGAGTACAAGGTATTTGGCCTGAACATCAATAAGGAAGGAGCTTCCTTGAATTAAGAGACAGAAAGAGAAGGGGAAGGGAGGGGAAGGGAGGGGAGGGGAGGGGAGGGGAGGGGAGGGGAGGAGAGGAGAGGAGAGGAGAGGAGAGGAGAGGAGAGGAGAGGAGAGGAGAGGAGAGGAGAGGTTTCTCTCCTGACTCTTGGGGAGGCTTGGCAGGGTGGAGAAAGAATGAATAGGTCTCCTCATCCACTGGAGGTACATATACAATGCATCAGGTCAAGGCCAGATGAAGAATAAGGATTAGGACTGGTCAGAGAGGATGAACAGAGGGTGGTCTGTAGGAATCCTGGAACCAAAGTGCCTGTGGGATCTCTCGCCTGGGTCATTTAAAGAGGCTGAGGTACTGAGTGTTTGGTATTCAGCACTGAAGAATGGGGAAGGCACAGGGAAGCACAGGAGATAACATCCTGGCAAACATGCAGGTAGTGGTGCAGAATGAGGCATGGCCTTGACATGTGGATGACACTGTCAGTGCCACCCGCGATCATCAGGTCAGGTTTCCAGGACCTCATTTTCAGCACTGCCCAGAGAGTAGGCAGGGGGACAAGCAGCACAGAGTCCTTCTCCGGGAGTTTTCCAGGAAGACACATTAAGCCTAATGGAGAAAAACAGATGGTCCAGCAGCAACAACAAGCCACCCTTTCATGGCTTAGCTGTTTGGATTGTAAAATTATTGATGGAGGCTGAGCAAGTGGAATCTGGGGAGACACAATTCAGTTTAGTGATGTCTCAAGAACTTGCACAGACACAGTGATTTTGAGAAAAGAATTGAGACAGTCTCTTCGCTGCGTCTCCCCACATCCCTCACCACTCAGCCTAGCCAGGCCAGACCATAGGTGCTAGAGAAGCTGGGTAGGGGCAGTACAGCCCAGTAGTTAGGAAAGCAGTTCTGCAGCCTCACTACAGGATTTGAAATGCTGTTCTACTACATCCTAGCTCTGTGACCATGGGCAGGTACTGGGCTTCTCTTTGCCTCATGCTCTGGAATGATGATCATAGTGGCTCCTCACGTGATGCGTGTGAAATGAAGTGAGTTAATCCATATAAAGTGTGTAGAACCACTCTTGCCTGTACTAAGTACTCAGTGAAAGGCCAAAGAGATATACGTACTCCCATGTTTGTTACACAAATGTTCACAATAGCCAAGAAATGGAAATAAACTGGGGCGCCTGAGTGGCTCAGTTGGTCGAGCGTCCAGCTTCAGCTTAGGTCATGATCTCGTGGTTCATGAATTCGAACCCCATGTCAAGCTTTGTGCTGACAGCTCAGAGCCTGGAACCTGCTTCGAACTGTGTGTCTCCCTCTCTCTCTGCCCCTCTCTCCTCTCTCGCGCGTGCTCTCTTTCTCTCTCTCTCTCTCTCTCTCTCTCTCTCTCTGTCAAAAATAAACGTTAAAAAAAAAGAAATGGAAACAAACTAAGTGTCTGTCAAAGGATGAGTGAATAAAGATGTAGTAGATAGATACAATGGAATACTGTTCAGCCATGAGAAAGAAGGAAATTTGTAACAACATGGACAGAACTTGAGGACATTATGCTGAGTGAAATAAGTCACACAGAGGAAGACAAACAATGTATGGTACCTCTTATACGTGCAATCTAAAACAGAAAAAAAAACCCAAAATTATAAAAACAGAGCAAAATGGTGGTTACCAGGGGCTGTGGGGTAGAGAAATGGGAGAGGTGTTGTTTAAGGCACATATTTGTAACTGAGGGATAAGCAAGTCCTGGCAATCTAATGCACAATACGGTAATTATAGACAACAACTATCTTATGAACATTATACTTGCTAAGAGACTAGTTCTTAATTGTTCCCAACTCTAGAAGAAATAATAATTATGTAACAAGATAGAAGTGATAGCTAACATTACAGTGGCAAGTGTACTGCAATATAAATGTATCAGGTCACCTCAAACATACACAATGTTACATGTCAAAAAAACTCAGTAAACATAAATAAATAAACTGTAGTTATTATCACACAATTCTACTTCCACAGAGCTGAGTATATAGCCTCGTCCATGACTGGAGTTCTATAAACATTTATTATAATTTGAGGTGAACACCACCATCACCACCAACATCATCACGGGAGCCCTCATAATGCCCAGTTCTTTGTGAAGCACTTTACAGACCCTTGAGTTTCTTGAGTTGTGGTGAAGGAAAAACTCTAAGAACATATGTCCAGCACCAGTTTTTCCCAGAGACTTAGTACTTTAAGAAAAGCAGATTTTGGTCTTGCAGTTGTATATGGACAGTGGTAAAGCAAAGGAGAAAGGAAGAATGAACTGGGAGAGAAGATTTCCCCAAACACAAGGTCTGAGATTTTTGATATGTCAGGAACTGTCTATGTCCAAACTACATCTTTTTCCTTTTACATTGGAGCTAGGCAGTTGTTAGTTAGTCAATACAGCAGTTAGTTTTACCTCAGGGCTGATGGTCCTTCCTTTCTCCCTCCTTCCTTCCTTCCTTCCTTCCTTCCTTCCTTTCTTTTTTTCCCCTTCCTGACTCTTTTCTTTCCTTCTTTCCTTCCTTCCAAGGGAGAAAGACCAAGAGTTGATGAGCTATGAGATACAGAACCAGACCAATAGACAAACCAGTACACCAAACACCAATTTAAAAACAACCAATTCCCTGAAAGTCAGTTTGCTAAACTTCCCGTTCAACAACTGAGTTTCCCTAAATTTCCCTAACCCCCTAAGATATAGCTGATGATGGAAAAATAGAGACAAACACAGGCAATGGGGCCCTTGGAGAATGTAAGGCATCAAGCATTGTTTGGAGAGTTGTCTAATATAAGGTACATGTGGCTGAGAAGAAAGTGGGGGTGGGGGGGGGGGAATTTGTTCTCAACAGAGCCAAAGGGAAATGGACACTGGAGGCTTTAAATAGGAAGGGCAATAAAGGGAAGAAGAAAGCCTCAAGACCTGGAGACTGGATATCCCCTCAGAAAACACACAAATGTGGCAAGAAGACCAGCATAAATAACTTAGACACACCCCACACAATGAAAGAGGAGACAGGCAGCAACATAGGTGGACTTTCCCCCAGAATGAGGGGTGCAGAGGGTCACAACCTCTACATGGGAGATTTTCCCCAGCTGAGTTTAAATTCGTGTTTCTTTTTTAGATTTATTTACTTTTGAGAGAGAGAGACTGGGGCGGGGGGGGGGGGCGGGGGGAGCACGTACAAGTTGGGGAGGGGCAGGGAGAGAGGGGACAGAAGATCTGAAGCAGGCTCTGCACTGACAGCAGTGAGCTTATTGTGGGAATTGAACTCATGAAACATGAGATCATGACCTGAGCCAAAATCTGATGCTCAACCAACTGAGCCACCCAGGTGCCCCTAAATTCATGTTTCTTAAATTCTACACAACTGGTATAAAGTGACTTAGCATCCTAGCAAAGCATAAGCTATGGAGACTGTCTTTTTTTCCTGTTTTCTGTGTTGCCATCTTTCCCAGATAACACTTAAGTCTTTTAATTGACCCACAGCACAGAGACATGTAGCCTAGTGGTTAAGAATGTGGACTCAAGAGACAACCAATTTGTGCTCTTGGCTAAATCACTTCATCCTTATGTGCCCCAATTTCCTCATCCATAGAATGGGAACAAGGTAATAAGAGCACCAACTTCATAGGATGGTTGTGAGAATGAAACAAATTAACATCTGAAGTTCTTAGAACAGTCTTTGGCTCATATAAAGTGATCGACACGTGAAGCAATGATTATTACTAATAGTAGTAGTGGTAGTAATACTACTAGTACTACTGCTGTAATTATTGCTACTGTTATTCACACAGTCGAATCAAACTACCCAGACTAGGACAAAGCAGTGTTAAAATTGGGAAGAGGAGAATTTCAGATCTTAACTTCTTCGAACTCTATAAGGAGAAAGGGAGTTCCTTCAGAGGAGTTATATGGTTTCCATTTGGGACAGAGTACAATCACAAAAAACGTATGTGGGACAACATCACTGGGTATAATCTGAGGTGGACATTGGAACAGACAGTGCGTTTTCAGCCTCTCCGTGCAGAGAGACTTCACTGAATGAATGATCCATTTCAGAGAATTCTGGTGGGCAAGGGTTGAACCACCCATTTAACTGATTCCGGGAAAACACCCAGGATGTGTTAGGAGGGAATTCTCCTGACAGTTAAAGCAGAATTGCCTAGTTCTGCCTCTGCTCCTCCCCCAAGGAGGAGAACTGGACTCCCAATGACCATTGGGTTAGCCTTTAATGCAATAATCGAGAAGAACTAATCTGGACAATGTTTCAAATAAAACTGTGTTTCTTTCTCCCCCGTCTCTGCTCTTATTTCTGGACTCTTTCTCAAGGAAAAAGAGAATTCTTTCCTTCTGTACCCCATCATTTGAATGTCATCCAATCCCAGGAGTGGAGAAATTGTTAATCTAATATTCACTGGACCAAGCATTGCTGCATGACACTACACTGAAAGGCAAACTTGCCTTCTTCTGTTTTATGCAGTAAATTCAACGGACTGGTCCTAGCACTGCTTTCTTTCCACGTTCTCTTATTCCCTCTGCAAGATGCATAATGGCTCTTACTTGTCAGAGCAGGCTGGATTATACTCTAGCCTCAGTGGAGAGAGGCACAGACATTCCCTATTCCCCTTCTCATTTTCTTTTTTCCCTGTGCCTCCATACGGCCAGCGACCAGGCAGAAGTCAAAGCCAGCCTCCAAGCCCTATCCCAGCTCTGCCTGCACCCATTGTAGAAGACCAGCCCACAATCCCCATCCCAGCAGCTCTCTGTGACCTCTGCCTCTTCCCTGCCCACCTCTCTCCCTTCCAATTGTCCTTTGGCTCTTGTTCATTGTATGTAGAAACACTTTGTTCAGACCACATGCAGTAAAGTAGAGATGAGGGAGAGCATCTAGTTACTCAGAAAACTTTGCATATACCTAGAGAACAGCTTGTATAATTCTCACTTTATGGATGGGAAAACAGAGCCCCAGGAGATTTAAAGGGCTTGACTATAGAAAGCAGGTGCCAGAGCCAGCGTTCTGACTGGTCTGCAAATTCTAAATCCTCCTACCCTCTATCCATATTCATTATTTTCCATTCATATAACTTGATCAATATCTGTGTGTGCATGTGGTAAAGTAAAAAACATGTATAAAAGAAAAATATAACATATGTATATAATATAAAATAAAATCATATAATCTCCCATCCAGTGTCTAGGTGCTTGGAAGAATTGTGAAAATCAAATTATGTTATCTACCACCTTGACTTATTGGGCTCAGAGCTCCTTCTCTACTTCCTAATTCACAGTAGACTCTCAAGACACCAGCCCTGCTTCCTCTGATTCCTCAGTCTGGCAGGCAGGTTCTGAGCAATGTTCTCATTAGAGCACATTCCACCTTCAATGCCGCACAGCCTTTGGATGAAGGCTCTGTGGAGTTCATGATAATAGACTCTGCCAGCAGTTCCAATCAGGTAGACATGACTTAGATGCCTGCAGTGCTCAGCTCAGACTGTGAGTGGAAGACAACAGAGTTGAACACGGAACCAGCTAGACATAGATAATAGTCGTGCCTTGTACAGACTGGGCAGCCGTAGTTTCCTCCTCCTCCCTGGATCTGGGAGAAGGCAGATGCTGAATGGGGTGTTGAGTAATGGGTGCAATAATGCCAGCAGGATCCCCAGGTGCTCTGGGGTCGAGTCTTCTCAATTAATGAATTAATGCTTGTAACACAGGGACAGCATGTGCACTTTGGTGCCAGGTGAGAGGCAGTGCCCTTCTCTCATTTATCCTGGAAAGGATTTTCTAATCTTCTGGACCTGAGGGCAGGGGTTTGGCAGGTGTCTGAGCTGGAGGCAGCTGCAGTAGAGTAAAAGGAGTCAGAAAAAAGCTTTGGAGTCAGAAACCTGGACTCTAATCCAAAATTTGTTTATGTATGAACTATAGGGCCTTGGGCAAATCGCCTCCTTTTCCTGGAGCACAGCTTTCTCATCCTCATCAATATATAAATACATAAATAATATATAAATACATATACACATATTGTATAATACAAAGCAATATAAGTAATACAGTGTATACTATATATTTATATTTATTTATATATTTATATTTTTATATATATTTATATATTTACATATTTGTATAATATGCATTCAATATATTTTATATATATTATGTGACATGCATTAAATACACACAAAATTAAAATATATTTATACAAATATATAAATATTATATACACACATATATACATAATGTATATATTTGACCTTGAGAAAAGTGTCCTCTGAGACTAGATCTCCCCATCTGTAAAACAGGTCTCATATTAGGCTCACATAAGAGGGTTGAGGTGAAGATAAAATGATACTAACTACAAGAGATACGGAGATACTCAATAAGTGGTTACCCATTTCCCCTCCACAGAACTTAGGTTAATTGTAATATTAGGAAATATTTATCCCATTATGTGTTTCATGTCTGTCGCCTCTGCCAGATGTTGAGCTCAATGAGAGCAGGAACTATCTCTGCCTGTTCATCACTGTCCCCAAGTCCCCACAAGAGTAGGTGCCCAATAAACTGTGCAGCCTGAACAAGTGACTAAAATAAAGACACTAGCTCCTATCTCCAGGAACTGCTGCAGCAGTAAAGGAAATCGCATGCAGTATAGGGTATTATAAGCCATGAAATACCATGAAAACAAGAAAAGTGGTTGTTGCAATACTCTGTGAGGTGCAGAGGGGACCACAGACCCCTGAGTGGGACAGGGGTGAGAAAGAGGAGAGTTACAATGGGGGCAAAGAGCTGGAGGGGATGCCAGGAGGAGCTGTTAGGAGGTGGCCTGAGGGAATGGAAAAAGCCCTAAGCAGGGGCTGAGAATCAATCTATCTATGCCAACCATGAAGCTGAGGTGTTTGGGCATCTTTTCCTCCTGAACACTGACTTTCCTCAGGAAGCTTTTGTTATTCACTTCCCACTAAGTGCACTTACCGAGAACTTACTAATTTCACTTCAAAGTAGCAATGAATAAAATGGACCAAGCTCTCCTGGAACCTATATGCTAGTGGAGATAGACAAATAGTAAGTAAATAAGCCCCTACAGATATCATGTCCAGGATAAGTGCCATGAAAGAAAATAAAACTGCAGAAAGGTATAGGGAATGATGGAAATTAAGGCTATGTTATTGAGGGTGGTCAAAAAAGACATCTCTGGTAAATATGAGCTGTGAGGAAATGTGACAGAACAGCATTCCAAGCAAAGGGAACAGCAGGTATAAAGGCTCTTGAGTGAGAGAATGGTTAATGGATTTAGCTGGGGTGGAGTGCTCAAGGGAGAAATAGAAAATGGAATCAGAGAGGTGGTAGGGCACCTGATCATGTAGGGCCTCATTCACCATGACAAAGAATAAGAAGATGAGTGCCATTACCTGCCATAGTCTTTTACAGATCACTCTAGCTGCCTTGTGGAGAACAGATGGAGGGCAAGTATGGGAGGAGGAGACCAATGAAGGGAGGGGATTGGTGTTGTGCAGGTGAGGGAGGATAGTTCCTGGGACTAGGGCATCATGGAGGAGGTCCCTGAAATCTAAGACTTTTTTCTATCTAAGGGGGCATTAGATTTGTCTGAGAAATCAGAGATGGAACTAAAAGAGACCTTGAACTTCAGTTGGTCTAAGCACCCACATCTTAGGTCACAGGAGCAGAAACTGGACAGAGACACCTAAGCACAGGCCCCTAGTTCAACACTTTTCCACCAACACTTTCCACCATGTGGCTCCTTTTTGATCATTGTCACTACCCTTTGTGTCTCTGTGGCTTTAGAGAAACAGATCCACAAAGAACTATTGCACTTTAGAGGTTGAGAGTAAAATTAAGAACAACTTGCTTTTCATTTATAATTTATGCATTATACACCACCTACTTCCCAAAAGGATTTGAGACAGCTTACAATAACAATCATCTTTAAACCATCTGCACAGCCACTGAAAAACATGTTTTCAGAGAATCCTTAATGGCACAAGGAAATGTTCAAAACATAACTTTAAATGAAAAAGACATGGCACAACACTTTATTTACTATAATATTGTTACATAATATAAAGATGACTAGAGAGAGGAGAGAGGGAAGAGAAGGATAGGGTGGGAAAAAGGAAGGGAATGGAAATAGGGAAGGGAGGGGAGGGAAAAATAAACTGGAAAGAAACATTAATAGCTGTTATTACCCTTCTTAAAATTACCTGGACAGACCTCATTGTTAACAACATGGTTCCCAGAGACGATGCAACTGACATGATTTTGAAAGGTAGTAACATCTTTTCAATGTTAATAGTTATACAATCAGTCAAATGTGTATTTTTTAAAATACAGCTAACACATCAAAACCATGTGTGCTGGCTCAATCTCATTTGTCCCTCCATATCCATTCTCCACTCCCCTCTGCCCTGCTCTGTATAGAAGAGCCTTCTTTGTTCTCTAGCTTTGGGCTGGTTGGGGTCAACAGGGACTCCAGTGAAAAATCAGAGGGCAGAAGAGACAGACGTGAGAGTATTTTCCCCACTCCCCTAACCTTCTTGCCTTATGCCTGCTCTGGACCCATTGTGTCCCTCAGCTGCCTTCCAGGGCTCCAGCTGTCCTAGTGTCCCACTGATACTGTCTGGTTTCTTCTCTGCTTCTCTGGTTTCCTTTGCTGCTTCTCTTAACCCAGCCCTCAACTCTACAGCAGTCCCTTTATTAAATTCTCTTTAGTACTTCTTAAAGTTTAATGTGCATAAGAATCACTTGAAAGGCTTGTTAAACTACAGATTGATTCCTGCTCAACCCCCGACCCCTCAAACCTCACCCCCAACCTGAGATTCTGATTCCATAGGTCTGGATGGGGTCTGAGAAGTTTTTCTTTCATACAACCTCTCAGGAGATACCACACTTTGAATAACAGTCCCTTGGTTACTCAACACTCTTTGAGTGTGTTGTCTACTTCCTGCCTACTAACACTTGAGGAGGGAAGTCAAATAGAAGTTTCTGTGGTGGTGGAAATGCTCTATAATATTCTGCATTCTCCAGCAGGGTAGCCATATATGACTTGTTAAGTACTCATAAGTCATAATGTGACTAGAGCAATTGAGGGAATGGATTTTTAATTTTATTACATTTTGATTAATAAAAATAATTAGTGCTGAGCTAGTAAAAGTAGTTGTCACTTTCAACATTCTACCTGGAAATTTCCTTCACCAGATTGATAGGTTCATTAGGCTCTGCTTCTACCTCCATGTTACTGAAGGGGACATTTTGCTAATTGTTCTGGCAGTTCAATATTCAAGTTCCATTTTCTCCTGCCTCCACTAGCAATTTTCTCACCGTCCTTCCAGCCTCTGTATACAGTCTCCTTGAGGTGCTTCATCAGGCCTCTAGCCGTGGCCTGGTTCCAAGGCCATTGCCACATGTTTTACATTTATGTTACCTCAGCACCCTACATCTAGGTACCAATGTCTCCTTCAGTTATGTATTGATGCATAACAAACCACCCAAGATTTAGTGACTTCAGTCAACAACCATTTGACTATCTCTCCTGATTTTCTGGGTTGACTGGGTTCTGCTGGGTGATTCTTCTGCTCTGTATTGTGTTGGCTGGAGATACAGTTATCTGGGGACTCAATTGGGATGGACCATCCAAGATGGTTTACTCACCTGGTCGGTGGCTGGGGTCAGCTGGATGCTCAGTGGGACTATCAACCAGAGTGCCTCAATTCCTGTCCATTTGTCTTCTCCATGCAGCATGGCAGCTGGGTTCTAAGAGGCAAAAATTGGAAACTGCTCAGAAATCCCAGAACATCATTTCAGTGCATTCTAGTGGCTAAAATCAGTCATGGAACAGTATGGATTTAAGAGACACAAGTTACACACCTTGATGTGAGACGTAGTGTGTGCACGGGGGGAGGGCATGGGTTGTTGGGGCCATCTTTGGAGACTAGCTGCTACAGTGCCTCTGTCCTTTGTGAGTGTCTTTCACAGCCAGGGTGAACTATGCAGACCACTGCTTCTCAAATGTCAGTGTACCCACAATCCCCTGGAGATTGCATTAAAATGCAGCTCTGATTCAGGAAATGTAAGTGATCATAGAAGCAACGTTTTAACGAGTTTCAGGTGATTGCTGATGCTGCTGTTCCAAGATCACACTCTGAGTAACAGAGATACTGCTTATATAGTGGAGGTAGCCGAGGGGTTAGGATCACAGACCTAAATTCAAAACCCATCTCTACCACTTTTTTGCTGTGGATCCTTGGGTAAATTATCTAATACCATCTAGCCTCCATTTCCCCTTCTGTTAAAATGGAATAGTCAAATAAGTGTGAGAACCAATAAGAAGAGGTACAATATAGTACCACTGAGTCTCATATTAGCTATGTGTCTTGGGGCACTTAACTTGCCCTCTCTGAGTATTAGCTTCTTCAATTAAAATTAAAGTGGGAATGGAAATGATAGTACCTACCACATATGATGGTTGTGAATGTTTGGGAAAACCTGGAATTAACATGTGAGAAGATGTGGGATACATACTTGTTTTCCTTTTCCCTGTCCTCCTCCTCAACCCCGTCAAACATATCCCAGCAGGTCAGCATTTGCAGCTATTTGGTGGACAGACAGGGTAGAAGGAAGCAAGGGTGGGCTTCTGAGTTAAGCGAAGCTTGAAGCTAATCCATGGTCTGCATCTAACAACAACCTCCTCCATGGAAAGCAGGAGTTTGCATCTCCTTCTCCCCCTAGTGGGTTGGAACCAACGATAATAAAGCAAGAACCATATTTGTCATAGATGCCTGGCAAATAGCCTCACCTCCGTTGTTTGTGATATCAGTGGCTGGTGTGATTAATGATCCCTGCTGGGAAATTCAGCTGCAGAATTCTCACAATGAGGCGAGTCATGAGGCACTGAGTCCCAGAATGCTCCTGAGCTAGTTGCATGTGGGCTGTGCCCCCCCAGGGATCCTTGGACCATTACTGGGAATCGGATGCTCCAGACCAATGAGGAAAGTTCAAGTCCATTTGGTTATGTATTTGGGCTTTGTTGTATTCACTGAGATCTGTATAGAAAACAAAATAGCTCTCAAGACTTGAGGATTACGTCAAGATGTGAACCAAAACTATCATACCTGAGAATAAGGCCACAAATGACAAGGTGAGAAACAATGGTTAATGTTCATGTTGCACTTACTCCATGCTATGTTCTGAGATAAGTGTATAAATATGTATTATCTCATCTTTACAAAAACCCTAGGAAGACACCATAAAAATCCCCATTTTACCATATAAGGAAACAGAAATAAGGTGATCTACTCAAGTTCATACAGTGATGTGGCAGCATGTGGACTTCAATTCAGATATGCCTAATGACAAAAACTGCTGAAATGATTTTTGAGGGCTGATGGAATTTGGTTGGGATAGGAGGCAGGTAACATCTCACAAATAAAAATTAGGCTTCTCTCCTGGTTCAGTGACTAAGATGTTGGTTCCTTGTTCCAACGCATACACACCCCTTGGGAAGAGAGAGCAGTGATAAGAAAGCAGGAGTTTAGGAAGCTAACTCATGTGATTCTATTGACCAAGGCAGAACTCGAAGAATCTGTTGATCTGATCTGAATACACTGATCCATGGGGTGCCTGGGTGACTCAGTCGGTTAAGCGTCTGATTTTGGCTCAGGTCCTGATCTTGCAGTTCATGAGTTTGAGCTCCAAGTCAGGTTCTGTGCTGACAGCTCAGGGCCTGGGGCCTGCTTCAGATTCTGTCTCCCTGTCTCTCTCTGCCCCTCCCCCTCAAAAAATAAATAAACATTAAAAAAAAATGAACACACTGATCCATGCATATGTGACTCAGCACTATATACCTGAGTGACCAGGTGTTCCAGGCTTGATGCTCTGTGTGTTTGAAGTTTGGCACTGTACCGCATCACTTTGCCTCCCCTGCAGGCCTCCCCTTCCCCAGTGAGCTGTCTTCCTTGAGGACCCAGACCTTACCACGTTCTGTGTGAAACCCCTTGCATTGCCTGCCATGGTCCCTGAGACAAGATCTTCCTCCTCTGTGGTCACTCTGTCTCTACTTGAGTCCTCCTCCAGCCTATCCTCCAGAAAGCTCTGAAAACATGTAAGTTAAATGATGTCACTCCTAGTTTAAAAATCCCTCAGGGACTCTGTCTTTTGGGCCAAATCATCCAAAGACCTTCCTAAACTCATCCCCTGCCATTCACTTACCCACACCTGGCTCTCCAGCCAAGCCCAGTTACCCACAGCATCACAGCTGGTTCTTCCCCACTTTTACTCAGGCTGTTTCCTACTCCTGCAATGTCTCTTCCTCAATTTACTAGCCTAACAGTATAGCCTCAGCAAGTCACCTCACCTCTCTGAGATTCAGATGACCCATCATTACAGTAAGACTAATAATTCTTAGTGGTTGGACAGTGGTTGGACAATTAAGGAAGACAAGATATGCAAAACAGCCAGAACAGTCACAGCCATTAGTTACTCCAATTGACTATGCTGGGAAGGAGGTCTAACCTTGGCCCAGAATCTTCCTCACCAATAGCACCTTAGTCAATTTTATACTTTTCTAAGGAAGCTTATTTCACTAGCCTGTCCTCTACCCTACAGCTTTTTCCCTCCAGAAAACCTAACTCTGAATGATTCACAGGGAATAAAGAAAAGGTATTTTTTTTTCCTCCTATGGCCAAGAGAGAAAAGAGAGGGAGAGATGGATAACCCAAGGAAGAGACAACTTTGGAACAGTCACTGGAGTTGGAGAGATTCAGACCCAAGCTTGGGAATGGGGGACAAGAGGATTGATCACTTCCTTTTCTCTTAGAGAATAACTTGAAGTGTAAGGACAGTCTCATTCAAGACCATATACAGCACTTTCTTGGCAAACTACTACCAATTTGTTGCCCTTTGGGAAAAGTATGAGCAGAAGGGGAAAAAATATTAGAAAAGTATTTTACCCTAAAAGCCCCACAGACTTTTGGATGAATTGCCTGCCACGGCTAGAGCCACAGGGAGGTTTCAAGCAGTTACTCGCCCAAGATTCTCATAAATTGTCAGCTTCAACAGTCGGATGCTAAAATGAACTTGAGGGAGAAGAGAAAGACACATAAACATTAAATACAGAATCTTTCAAGTGTGTCCCTTCATTTCCTGACTGTTTCTTCTCCAAAGGGAATCATTTTCTCTTTTCTTTCTCCTTTTTTTTTCCACTTGACATTGCACAGAGGAGTAGAAAGATAATCAGTTAGATTTCTGATTTACCACACTGACAACCAAGCTCTAAGAGAGAGAGTAGTTCAGGAGAAAAGCATAGTGTGGGAGTCCACAGTCTTGGTTGCTGATCCCCACTCTACCACCTTCCAGTGACATGTCTTCTGGTGAGTTGCTTAACCTCTCCAAGCCCCAGTTTCCTCATCTGCAAAATGGGTAAAACCATGCCTACTACTCAGGATTATTGTGAAATTTAAATGGAGGTATACATCTAAAAGCCAGTATGTAGTATGCACTCAACAAATGACTGTTACTGTTGTTCTTATTGCCGTTATTTCACTTGAATATACTTAAAATACTTCCGTAGTCACCTATAAGAGTCCTAGCACCCTATTCTGTGCCTCAGCACTCTTAATTCCCTGCCCTGCTTCATTTTTCTTCCTAGCCCCTATCAGTACCTGATATACAACATGTATTTCCTTGTTTGTAAGTATCTCTTTCCCTCATAAAGAATGTAAGCTTCTTAAAGGCAAAGATCTTGGTCTACTTTGTTTTACTACAAAAAAGCCAACACTTCTCAAATGCTTAGCACATAGTATATGCTTAATAAATATTTGTTAGATGAATGAATTGCTGAGCTGCAATCATCCGAAAGCTCAATTAGGGCCAAAGATGGTTTCAAGATGGAGTACACACATGGCTGGCAGTTGATGCTGGCTGTCAGCTGGGAGCTCAGCTGGGGCTGTCCCCAGGCGTACTGTCCATGGCCTCTCCACCAGTGTAATCTCAGGGTAGTCAGATTTCTCACACAGCAGTTGGCTTCCCCCAGAGCAAGTGCCTCAAGATGACAAGGTAGAAGCTCTGCCTTTTATTGACCTAAAGGCTCCAAAGTCACAGAGTGTCACTTCTCCCATATTTTATTAGTCAAAGCAGTCACAAGCCCACCCAGGTGTAAGAAGAGGGGACACAGACCTTACTTCTTGAAGGGAGTAGTGTTAAAGGATTTGAGCCATGTTTTAAAACCTCCACAGACATGATCTCAGATGCCTAGAGGTACCAGGTATAAGAAGTAAGTGAAAGGGATGTGGATGAGAGATTAATTTAAGAGAGTGGTGGGGAATGTGGAGGATTAAAGCCTTTTGCCCTGTCTGGAAGGATCATCTGTAACTCAGTTCAAGTGAAGTATGGAATTTCCCAATTTTAAAAACACTGTGTAAAGGGCACCTGGGTGGTTCAGTCAGTTAAGCATCCATCCAACTCTTGATCTTAGCTCAAGTCATAATCTCATGGTTTGTAAGATTGAGCCCCACATTCAGCTCTGCACTAAGAGCATGGAGCCTACTCTCTGGGCTGAGAGGGATTCTCTCCCTCTCTCTCTGTCTCTCTGCCCCTCTCCGAAACAGGAAACAATGGGAATCAGATAAAAGACCTCTTTGGTAGAAATGGGTTGTTCTGAGAGCTGGAAAAAAAACAGATAAATGGAATAAAGTGATACATTTCTTGACACACCTCCCATCATGTACCAGGCATTTTATATCTATCATTGAATCTCATTCTCACCAAAAACTTCATGGAATAGGCAGAATGACTTTCCTGTCACAGATGAGCAAACTGCCCCTCAGGGTGATTAGGTCCTGAGTCACACAGGTAGAAAGGTGGTAGAGTCCAGGTTAGTAGGCCCCAAGAGCCAAACACACAAACCCTCTGCACCAGACCAGATCCTTGGGAGTTACCCCCAGATGGGGTCAACCAAGCATGAGATGGGAACCAAAGGGCCTTGAAATGGGCCAAAAGGTTTACCATCTTCTACCTGGGCATCTCCTGCTTGGTAGTCTTTATACCAGAAAAACTTCCCTATGATAGTATTAACCAAAATGTTTGGTAATAATAAAAATATCACTTATAGAATGCTCCCCATGTGCCATCTTCTCTTTGTATGTGTGTGTGTATACATATTTTTTTCATTAAACCCTTAAAATAGTCCATTTTACAGGTGAGATAACTGAGGCATAGAGAAGTTAAGTAACTTGTCTGAGAAAACACAGTAGCACATGGTAGAGTTAGGGTTATAATCTAAGGCTATTTGGCTCAAAGCCTGTTCTCTGAAAACCTAGGCTACCCTGTCTATAAATTCTTCCTATATGCCACCTTAATCAATGAAGTTTGAATGGGCTGTGTCCATTAGCATAGGACTCTCCAGGAGAGGATGGCAAGCTGCCTCTCAAGGGGCCCTGCTGGATTCATTCATTCCTTGTGCCTCACATACCTAAGGCCTGAGGATCCTGCAGTCAGTGGTGTTCAGAGAGACTGAGCCACGCTGGCAAAACTCACAAGAGACTGGCACATATACCAGAATGAACTCACAGTAAATGTGTTCACTTACAATGATTATTTGAAGTGCCAAGAATACCAGAATGCCTCTGCTGGCATGAATAGCACATTCTTCCTTGTCTGGAGCCAAACTGCAATAATTTATCCATTAAGCAAATAATTGTGGAACATCTGCACCGGGGTGAGCAAAAAGTAGGCATAGCAAACAGGTAGTTAGGTAAACATGTAATCAGCCAATCTATGCCAAGATTCCTTGGGCTGTAGGTGACAGAAGACCACTTCTACTTGTTTAAGCAGAAAGTTTATTACATAAAAAAAATATGGAGGGGGGGTGTCTCATAGAATCCATGGACAGGAATTAAACTTTGGTCTCAGGAGGGATAGATATTAAGAACACGAAAAACAGAAATCATGGAATCCTCTTTCTCTTTCTCTCAAATATATTATAAATTGTATTATATATATAAATTACATATATATTTTTATATATGGATTTCTCCGAATTCTCTCTCTCTCCTTCCATGGTCTGTCATATCAGCTTTTCTCTATACATCTCCTTCATTCTTTTCTTGTATTAGAATCCTTAGCTTCACAGAAACTGATTCTGGGTGATTCAAACAGAAAAGGAATTTTTTGAAAGGGTTTTAGGAAGCCCAAATAACAAGACAAAATCAATCAATCAATCAATCAATCAATGAAGGGATAAGGAGAGGCTAGACAGCCAGACACAGCCCAAATCGTACTATAGACAGCCTGGTAAGGATGCCACTGCTGTGGACTACTTTTTGAAAACCAAACATCTCAGCTTGTACACCCTCCACAACTGCTGGCACCAGGTGCCATGTGCTGCTGTGGCACTGCTGCCAGAATATAGTCTCTTCTTCACCTGTATCAGGCTTATAAGCTTTTGTCATGGAAATTTATAATTGCATATAATATACATACATACACAAATATATACACACATATATATATATATATACTATATACACATATGAATAGATACATACATACATACACACACATACACCCAACTAGAGAGTATAGTATAAGGAACTCTCATCACTGACTTAAATAATTCTCAACTCATGGCCCATCCCCACATCTCCCATAGTAATTTTGAATCAAATACCTTTATTTTAATGTTTATCTATTTACTTTGGGAAAGAGCGCACACACACATGCATGCACATGAACACAAGCAAGGGAGGGGCAGAGAGAGAGAGAGAGAGCTGGAAGGAAGGAGGGAGGGAAGGAGAGAGAGAATCCCAAGCAGGCTCCACACTCAGTGCAGAACCTGAAGTGGGGCTGGATCCCACGACCCTGGGATCATGACCTGAGCCAAAATCAAGAGTCAGGCACTCAACCAACTGAGCCACCCAGGTGCTCCAAAGCAAATACCTATGTCCTATCATTTTGTTCATAGCTACTTCAACATGTATCTCCAAAACAGGGTGTCACAACTTTGACATTCCTAACATCTTGGGTCACACCATTCTTTGTTGAGGGAAAGATTATTATTTCCATTATTACCATTATTATGCTGAGCATAATAGGATGCATAGCAGCATCTCCGGTCTCCATATACTAGATGCTGGTAGCTTTCCTCACTCCTAGTTATAACAAACGAATGTGTCTCCAGACATTGCCAAAGGTCTCCTAGGGAGCAAAATTGCCCTTGATTCACACACACACACACACACACACACACACACACACACACACACGTATATATCTACAAACTATCATCACATTTTAACCTTTAAAATAATTTCTGTCATTAAATGTCAAATCAGAGTTTAAATTTATCTGGTTGTCTCATAAATATTTTGACAATATTTATTTATTATTAGAATAAGACCCATACCTTGCAATTGGTAAACAGATCTCACAAGCCTCTTCTAATACTAAGCTTCATTTTCTCCTTTCTCTTTTTTTTTCCCTTGCAGTTTATTATTTTTTTTTTTTGAGAGATCAGGTCTTGTAGAGTTTCCCACAGTCTGAATTTTATTGATTATATATGATGGTTGAATTTAACATGCTCCTCCATTCCCTGGATTTCCTGAAAATTAGTAGTTAGATCTAGAGGTTTGATCTGATTCAGGTTCTATTACTAACTGTTTCATGGTTACAAAGCACATCTTCTATAAGAAGATCATGATGCCAGTTTGCCTCTTTTCTTGGGTAGTAACAGACTTGGCAATCACTTCCTAAATCCTTTATTTCATAGGTATTAAAACTGATGAACTTGTATCATCCCCTCTTCATTAATTAGCTGGAAACTTGACTTCTTGTTGTTTGGTTACCTTAACAAACAGTTTGTAAAGGGAAAGTAGAATGTTTGATTTGTTCCCTTTACTTGCAGTTTTCAAAACAATGCAGTGATAAACTAGCATTCTCCAAACAGAACCTGTGAGTTTTATTGTTGTCATAATCTTGAGCTCGTGAATTAAAACCTATTAGAAAATTTTTCCAGTCCATTTCAGTTCATCACAGTTATATTCCTTTTGATGCTCCATTGTTCCATCTGTAGCCAGTGGTAGCCCTTTCAGGTTGGCTCCTGAGTTCTTTGGAAGCCCCCAGTGGTCTTGAGTAGCTTCCTGCTATAAGAGAATATTCTAGGTTTATGGTGTACATTTCCTGCTCATGACCAGAAGTCAGTCATTTCTCCAAGGAGCCCTAGCTCCTTCCTGTGTGTCTCAAATTCCTGGCAACTCTGGCTGCAGACTGATGCCCTAAGCTGCTGAGCACATCTGGCCAAGAATCACTTGCCTCTGCACCAGTGGCCAGGAGAGCTAGGAAACAAAGATTTCATCTTCTGGACATTTGTGACCAGCTTCTTCCTTCCCACCAAGCTGACAGAGGAGAAAACTTCCCAAATATTGAGAGGGGGCTAAGACAGCAGACAGCCCCTCAAATGACAGATGCCTCCATATCCCTCTCCTTCTCTAAAACAGACTTGTTCAATACGTCCTTTAAAACAGACTTGCTCAGTACACGTGGCTGAATGTGGCTGTCTGACAGCTTGTGGGTTCATACATCCTCCCAGCTCAAGCACCAATAGAAACTGAGTCCCACCTCTAAATTTCCAGGAGCTTTGGTCTGATTGTTCCAATCAATCAGCTTTTGCCTAAGGGTAGGGTCATGCAACACAAACTCTGTTATAGGGGCTCTCCACAGAACATGGAAAACAACAAGCCTCAAAAAAAGAGAGACCTGCCTGAGTAGGCACCCCAAAAAGACATCCGCTGCTCAGAACCAGCACTGAAAACTAGATAATGACTCAAACTTTGTAGGCTTTGCATTCTGCAAACTTAATGGACCCCTTTCTGGAGTTCCCAGTATGTGAGTTCCAAGCACCACACCCTAAGCCCCCTACAGTCTTACCTGGCCCCTTGTCTCAGTGACATCAGTTACCAATCCCTCTTTTTTCAGTAACAACCACAGCATGCATTCACAGAGTCCACATGTGTGCCAGTCACACCTGTTACCCATTGCACATTCCTTGTCTCTGAATTTTCAAAGCCTCCTGTGCTGGGCACTACCACCCTCATCCCTATTTTTCTGATAGACAAACAAAGGTTTGAAGACACAAATTCCTCCAGATTTTATCACTCTACTCATAAGAGGTAAAGACAGGATTTGAACCCAGGTGGTCTGACACAAGAGCCTGTGCTGTTTAACTGGACACGATTTGCCTCACCAGCCTTTAGGGACACTCAAGTCTTTCCCTGTCCTGTAACTGTAGGGTCTCATGAAGGTGATTATTTCTTTAGTTTTGTTAAGTGTCTTCCTCCTGCAGTTATCTTAAGGATCCACCCGACTTTAAAGTCAATACCCACACACAAAAAATAAATAAATAAATAATAAACTCAATACCCACACAGCAACTACAAAATAAATTCAATAGCCAGACTGCTGTCACAACCAAAAGAAAAAAAAAGTCTCATTATAAAACTTGTACCCATTAGCATAGATAACGTGGGTTTGTATGGACAATCCAAAAAATATAAACTCACTGCTACAGACTGAATGTTTGTGTTCCACCTTCCCCCAAATTCGTATGTTGAAACCTAATCCCCAGTGTGACAGTATTTGGAGGTGGGACCTTTGGAAGATGCTTAAGGCATGAGGGTGGAGCCCCTATGAAGGGGATCAGTGCCCTTATAAAAGGGACTCCAGAGAGCTCCTTTGCCCTTTTGCTATATGAGGACACAGCTAGAAGACAGCTGTCTTTGAGTCAGGGAGTGGGCTCCTGTCAGACACGAATCTGCCAGCACCTTGATTTTGGACTTCCCAGCTTCAGGAACTGTGAGAAATAAACTTCTGTTGTCCATAAGCTACCCCGTTTAATGTGTTTTGTCATAGCAGCTGAATGGACTGATACTCATTCAATCAGCCAAGAAATATTTGTCAATTGCTGTTTTAGACATGAGGGATAGAGTAGTTAATAGAACAGATGAACAGATAAAGTGCTGGAGGTGGTGTGAGATAGTGAGACAGGCAATAAATAAAAGCAAGAAGTATAAGATATGTTAGACAATAAGCGATATAGAGGAAAAATTTAAAAGGAAGATAATAAAAAGTATTGAAGGCAAAAATTTAAAATTTTAGATTGGGCAGAAGGAGACCCATGGAATAGTCATTTGAATAAAGTACAAAAGTGAAGTAGTGTGTAGCTAGCTAACTGAGGAAACATTCCAAGCAGGAATATCATGTACAAAGGCCCGGAGGTAGAGCCTTGTTGCAGGTGTATTCAAGGAACAGTGAGAAGGCGAGTGAGGTGGGAGGTGGGGTAAAGGAGAAGCAGAGCAATAAAGGGGAGAGAACACAGAAACAGTCCTACAGACACTCAACAGTCAAGGTGAAGACTGTGGTTTTTACTCTGGGTGAGATGGGAGCCAGTAGAAGAGCAATATGATCTGACTTATGTCTTCACAGCATCACTCTGGCTATTGTGCAGCAAACAGACACCTCAGTGAGGAAACTGGGAAAGCTGAGAGGCTGTTGCAATAATCCGAGTATAAGCTGATACGGTTCAGCCAGGTGGTGGTAATGGAGGTGGATATATTGATCTTCCTTTCTCGCAAAGGCGGAAGTGACAAGATTTATGGTGGGTGTGAGGAAAAGAGAGGAGTCCAGGGGACTCCAAGTTGTGGCCTAAGCAAGTTCTTCAACCTTTAGAACATCCAGATGAGAGAGAATGCCACTCAAGTCACCTCCAAGTTGACCATGCTAGCAAGCTGAAGATAATTTTTTCCTTTCCCACTGTACTTTTTTTTCTTTAACAAGGCAGTTTGAAACCTATTTGTTTGTAACTTAAAAACACCAGAGGATCTCTGCAGGTAAAACAAAAAAAAAAAAAAAAAAAAAAACAACAACTGCCTCCCTCCCCCTAAAAGACGGCCACTGTATTTTCAGACCACGGGCTACTAGTAACATCTTCTCTCTGCCTGTCCAGCTTCTGCCCCAGACATACAAAGACATTATTTACCTGAGAGCCAAGTTCAAGTAAAAACATATTTTTCTGGCTTACTGTCCCAGGCAAAATTCCAACACACTGCTGAAATACTGTCAGCCAATCAGTCAAGGATGTGTAAACTCACACTACGAACTGGGAGTGCATGAGAATATGTGTGTCTGTGTGTCTTTAATATACACTTTTTTTTCCAGAGCATACTGAAATCTGGAGAAAACTGGAGTAAGAAAAAAACAGAGATGGGGAAAGGAAAGCATAGCTAGGGTGAGGAGGTTAGACCTAGGGATTTAGGATCATAAATCAACAAGCTGTTGGGTACTAAGAAAGAACTACAAACAAAAACATCTATTTCAAGTCTGCTTACACACACACACACACACACACTGGACACTTGTCTCTAAGAATACATCTTTATATATTAACCCATTCTCCATCAACCTGGAATAGATTTCTCCTCCAGTACATCTGCAATGCTGTTTTGCAGCATTCTGAATTTTTCTTTGGAACTAAAGCATTTGTAAAGACTTAGGTATGTCCTCTTACAAAACAAACAAACAAACAAACAAACAAACAAACAAACAAACGTGGTTTCTAATCACAGATGACCAAGAATTCTGAGCTTGATGCATAAGATCTCCTATGAACTAACATATTTCCTGGCCAGGAGGAAGCTTAGTGGTGTGGTTGAAATCTCTGAACAGAATTGGGTTCAAATTCCAGCTCTGCCTCTGTAGAAATCTTGCATAAATGACTTAACTTCTCAAAGCCTCATTTCCCTTATCTGTAGAATGGGAATTATTCTATCTGCCTCCTAGAGGAGCTGGGAAAATCGAATCAGGGAAAACATAAACTTTAGCTTAGCACAATGCCTGGCACAGAGGAAGATCTCAAGATATGTTGCTTATAGCAATTTCACTATTAATAAAAAAGGCCTCAGAGTATCAGTGGTAGGTTTTGCTGTGCATGTCCAGATTCACTGACTTAGAGTACCCACCCCTGGTCTGTTGTGACACCCCATCAGTGGGCTGTGAATATTTAATGGAGCACAGAAGCTTATTTCAACAGCATGTTTTCCTTCGTCGGACTGCGATTTCTTAATTGCTGTAAAGCAGATGTACTTGGGTTTGCCAGCCAAGTTGCAGGAGATCAGTTTCAGGGTTTAGGTTTCAAAACATGACATTGGCACTGGGTTGTTTCATGTTTCCAAGACAATCCCTGGGAATGATATGAGCAGGGCTGGGGGCAGGAGTGGGAGATGGTATTTTCTGACTTAATTAGGACAGGCTCTGAACCCTTGGCTTTCAGCAGACCTAGTGACCTCCTTGACACAGACTGCAGGATGGGGGATGGAGGGATATGGTGGCTGCAATGAGCCCCAAATAAAGTGATAGCAGAGGGAGAAACCTCTGGGTGTCAGTGAGGCCAGAGGTTGTTAAATGAGCTCCACAGAACTCTGAGAGGGGATCCATAAACCCCATCATGCCACCCCCACCCTCCCTTTTCATAACATTAATTATCATGATAGGAGCCAACATATATTGAAAACTCGCAATATTCCAGGCATACTTCTAATCAGCTTGCACAGGTTGACACGTTACATCCTTACAACAGCTCCCAGAGGTAGGTGCCATTACAAATCCCCTTTCACAGAAAAGGCAACCATGGCTCAGAGAAGTTAGGTAACAGGTCCAAGGTCACTCAGCTTGTAAGAGCAAGGTGAGGACTCTGACCAGGCAGGCGGTATGCAATTGGCACTCAGGCTCTTAAACACTCAGTCTTCAACATCATTATTTCTGCAGGTTTCATGGAATATCTCAGTTTGTTGTGTATGCATGCACATACACCCATGGAAATCACTGGTCTAGACTCAAACAAAAGAAATTACTTTAGACAATGTTCCAGGAGTGTTAGGACCTCTTGCTCTCTTAGCTGCTCCTTGCTAGAACTCAATTGTTCTTTCATTCATTCAACAATTATTCATAGAATAGCTTGTCAGGAAAGGAAAGAGATAGAGGGAGGGAGAAGGAGGAAGAAAGAAGAAAAAGCAATAAAACAATAGGAAAGAATCAGAGAACTATGAATGTCAACTGAATATTTGATGATATAAAGGAAAGGGAGCGCAGCTCTGTGGCTCACAGCATAGTTTCTAGGACCCTGGCTATGAACCATTCTTCAGGACACAGACTGACAAGTGGGGAAGAGGTTTGTTGGTCTGTCATGGGGCAGAAGAGGTCTCAGAGCCATCACCACAGAATGCAATGGGGGACTCTCATGGATCTTGATTTGAAAAAACCAGAAGACATGTTTGAGACAGGAAATATGAATACAGATGGATACTAGATGATATTAAGGATTATTGTTAATTTTGTGAGAGTGCTGATGGCATGGAGAATATGTACAATATGACCTTGGTGGCCTTGTTTCTCTAACAAAAAAAAGCAAAGGAAAAAAAGAGAGAAAGAATCTATAGGTTAAAACAGACTTTAGAGACATTTCAACCAGTTGCAACATATGGACCTTGTTTGTATGCTGATTCAAACAGACTGTAAAAAGAAAAAAAGGAAAGAGATGGAGGGAGAAAGACGGAAAGAAAAGAAAAAGCAATAAAACAATATGAAAGAATCAGACAACTATGAATGTCAACTGAATATTTGATGATATAAGGGAAATTACTGTAAAATGTTTAGGGGTGATCATGGCATTATAGCTATGTTTTTATAGCTATATAGCTATAAAAGAGTCCTTATCTTTTATAGATACATGCTGAAATATTTACAGATAAAATGATAAAAATGCCTGAGACTTGCTTCAAAATAATTGGCAGGGGAGAAAAAGTGGAATATAGATGAGAGTCTAATGCACCAAGACCACCCCAGAATTGATAAGTGTCAAAGCTGACGATGCGTGCAAGGGAAGTTATTACATTATTGTCTCTACTTTTGCCTAGGTTTGAAATTTCCACAATAAAGTTTTTCTCATATTCACATAAGTCAGAGATATAAACTGACATATTTGTAAGTGAGAAAACATTATAGCTGGGATTCACTTTAAAATATTCTAAGAGATGAGGTGCCTGGGCGGCTCAGTTAGTGTCTGACTTCAACTCAGGTCATGATCGCACAGTTCATAGGTTCGAGCCCCGCATCGGGTTCTGTGCTGACAGCTCAGAGCCTGGAGCCTGCTTCAGATTTCTCATCTCCCTCTCTCTCTCTGCCCCTCCCCCACTTGCTCGCGTGCACCCGCACGCTGTCTCTTTCAAAAATAAATAAACATTTAAAAATTTTAAATATTCTAGGAGAAACGTTTAAAATGTAGAAAGGGTTAAATAATATGGCCATGACTTAACTGCTGGAGCTGAGTGATAGATCCATGGGTCTGCATTATTCTATTCTCTCTACTTTTGTTTACATTTGGGACTTTCCTTATAAAGAGGAAGGGAAAAAGAGCTTGGTCTCTGGATCTACAGTAGCTCAGTCTGCATATGGCTCTGCCATTAATTAGCTCTGTGGCCATAAGCAAGTGATATATTCCCTACCTTGGCTTCCTCACCTCCAAAATGAGATAAAAAATAAATAAATAAAACCTATATCCATAGCAGCTTTCTTTGTAATAGCCCCAAACTAGAAACAACCAAATGTCCATCAACAGGGGGGTAGATAAATAAATTGTGATGTATCCATACAACGGAATACCTCTCAGTAATTAAAAGGAATGAACATTCATGCATGCAACAAAATGGATGAATCTCAAAATAACTATGCTCTGTGGATTAGCCAGACAAAAAAGAGTTCATACTGCATGATTCCACTTACATAAAATTTTAGAAAATGCAAACGTCTCCACAGTGGTAGAAAGCATAGCATGGTTACTTGGGGAGGGGTTAGCAGGAAAGCAGGGATAGAAGATTTATAAGGGGGCACAGGGAGTACTTGGGGCTGATGGATATGTTCATCATCTTGATTATGTTTTTTCCCATCAGTGTACATATGTCAAAATGTATCAAATTGTACACTTTAAATATGTGTGGTTTATGGAGCGCCTGGGTGGCTCAGTCGGTTAAGCGTCTGACTTCGGCTCAGGTCACGATCTCGCGGTCCGCGGGTTCGAGCCCCGTGTCGGGCTCTGGGCTGATGGCTCAGAGCCTGGAGCCTGCTTCCGATTCTGTTTCCCTCTCTCTCTGCCCCTCCCCCGTTCATGCTGTGTCTCTCTCTGTCTGAAAAATAAATAAACGTTAAATAAAAAAAAAAAAAATTAAATATGTGTGGTTTATTTTACGTCAATTATATTTCAATAAAGTTGTTAAGAATAAAATAGAACTTATCTCAGAAAGTTGTGTGTATTAAACAAGTCAGTATATGTAAAATATGTAGAATTGTATCAGGCCCCTGGGGGGCTCTCAGGCACCAATTACTGGGTGTCAGATTCTGTGCTGGGTGTTGAGAGTATAAGAAAAAACAAGGCAGATCAGGGTCTTGAACTCTACCCTCACGAAGCTCTCAGACTTCTCAGGGAAGGAGAGAAAAATTTTAAGGCATTGCAATTGGAAAGAACCACAGGGAATGGGGAATGTAAGTCAGTGAAGGCATCCTGGAAGAAGCAAATTATCAGCTGCAGGCTAGAAGGTAAGTAGGAGTTGGCCAGTAAAGAGTGTGAGAGAAGAATGTTCCAGTCAGAAAGAAAGCACATGCAAAGGCCATGAGGCAGGGGAAAGTATGGCATAGTCAGGAAGTACAAGTTGTTCTACTGGGTGGATTGCAGATGGCATAAGGATCTGGGAGAGGAAGTGGCAGAGAAGAGACTGATGAAGAACAAGAAGGAGGGGTACCTGGGTGGCTCGGTCAGTTAAGTGTCCAACTCTTGATTTCACCTCAGGCCATGATCTCATGGTTAGTCAGACTGAGCCTTGCATCAGGCCCTGCACTGACAGCACAAAGTCAGCTTGGCATTCTCTCTCTCTCTCTCTCTCTCTCTCTCTCTCTCTCTCTCTCTCTCCCCCCCCCCCACCCCACCTCCCCAGCTCATGCTTGCTCGTTTTCTCTCTGTCTCAAAAACAAACATTTTTCAAAAAAAGAACAAGAAGAAGGAGGGAAAAAGAGAAGGAGAAGGGGGAAGAACAGGGGTAGAAGAACCAGTAGCATTTGCTATTTACTATGAGCCAGGCTCTGTACTAAGCATTTTCCATTCATGAAGTCATTTACACTTAACAAACCTACAAGGTGGGTACTATTATTCTCTTTTTACATGTGAGGAAACTAATATACAGAGTGGTTAAACCACTTTATCCAAGATCACACAGCTAGTAAGGATGGCAGGGGGATTCAAATGCAAGCCTGAATGATTCTAACTCTCAGCCATAACCTAACACCCTAGCACCCAGGGAAGGATCAGAGTTTTTCAAGTATTAAAGACAGTCTAGTACCAAAATGAGTCCTTCTCCTTAACCTACTGAAAAGGATTAACAGGAAATTGGGAAGGGAACGACTTTCTCTGGAATACCATCTATGGGAAACACTGATGGGGCAAATATTACCATCCTCTATTTAATGGATGAGGAAACTAAGTATCAGAGAAGTCAAGTAATTGGCCCAAAGTCACACAGCTGGTAAGCTTCAGAGTCTGACTCCAAATCCCAGGCAACACCCTTAAAATTACTTCTCCCTGAAGGTAACATGTCACCCCACTCCTCTTTTGTCCCACTCTTAACAGGCTATGCTGCTACAGAGCTCAGGACTTCTATTTTCACTTCATTGTCAGCCTGGTATCCAGCAAAGCTGTCTGAGGAAGGTCATCATGACCACTGTGGACAGAAAGGGACATCAGACTTCCACTTCTTGAAAGTGGGTGTCAGAATCCTATGACACAGCACTCTCAGCCAGCTCCTCTTTCTTATTGAATTAGCACTGCTTGACACAATCTCTCTTTTGCCATTTTAATGTGATAAGTGGCTAATTTGATTGGGTTCAATGAGATGTAAATGATTGGATTCAATAAAGAACCAAGGAGTGTTCCCTCTACCCTGCTGACCTCATTTCTCATTAGAGGTGCAGCTCTCTGCCCAGAAACACCAAGAGAGGAGATAGAAGCCCTTGTTTGCACCTTCTTGATGAGGAAGACTCCAGGCTTCCCTCTCGTCCAGTTCCAGGGATCTTGCTGAATAGGGAAACCTTGATTCTGTAAAATGGAATCACCACATTTGCAGATCATTACCATACCTGATCATTACCATACCTGTGCCTCCATCAGCGGCACCCAACCCAAAGGGCAGCCTCAGGATGTTTTGTCCAGAATGTATTACGCCACTCCCAAAGCACTATCACCCAGTTTGCACTAGAGTGCAGTGATCATAACACTCCCAGGAGGCACAGGTACAGAGTACTTACTAAATTCCCTGAGGACAGTGTGGCATCCAGACAGGGTTACCAGATAAACTACAGAATGCTATTATATACACAATTTTTAGTGTTAAGTATGTCCCAAATATTGCATGGGACATACTTTTGTTAAAAATTACTCATTGTTTATCTGAAATCCAAATGTAACTGGATTCCTATAGTTTTGTTTGCTAAATCTGGCAACCTTAGATCCAAAACAAATATGGACAGATTAACCTTCAGGAGGGGACAGAATACTCCTTCCATTTTAAGAGTAAAAAAATGAATGGTGGTATGACTTGTGACTTGTGCAAGATACTTAACCTAAGATTCATTTCCTCACATGTAAAAAAAAAAAAGAAAAAGAAAAAAAGGAGATGATAAGAATATCTACCTCCTAGAGTTTGGTGAATTAATACATGTAATGTAATGTATTAAATGGGTTAATGTATATAAATTGCTTGGAAAAGTCCCCAGCATGGGCGCCTAGGTGGCTCAGTCAGTTAAGCGCCCGACTCTTGGTTTTAGCTCAGGTCATGATCTCATGGTTCATGGGTTCAAGCCCTGCATTGGGCTCCGTACTGACCATGTGGAGCCTGCTCAGGACTCTCTCTCTCTCTGCCCCTCCCCCACTTGAGTGCGCATGCACAGTTGTGCATGCGCTCTCTCTCAAAATAAATAAACTTAAAAAAAAAAAAAAGTCCTTAGCACATAGTAGACACGATGTAAGAAATTGTGATGGTGATATTGATAACAAAGAGAAGAACGAAAAGAATGAAGAGGATGATAAATCTCAAGATGGGTATAACTGCTACTTCCTGTTAAAACAGGAAGTAAAGATAATGCCTACCTGATGGCTTATATTTTCTCTTTGAAACTTCCAAATGTAGGAGCCATAACCCTACCATTTTGTTCACTGCTGATTCTCTAGTGCCTATCAATACACATGCCATGTGCTAGGTGTGATCAGTATTTGGTGAGAGGAAGAAGGACAGCAGGAAAAAAAAAAAAAAGGATGGTAGAGAGGGAGATTTAGGACAAGTTAAGAAAGTTGGGAAAGAAAGGCAGCTGAATACAGTAACACGAGGAATTTAGGCTACACTGAGAAGAGATCCCTTGAATTGCAGTGGTGCCGATATAGAATACTCCGGGATTTAATCCAGGAGAACTCCCAGAACAGATGTAGGTGCAGATAGTCAGAAAGATGCATGGGTCCAGGATGGGGGATTCACCAGTGGTATAAGAGAGGGAGAGCGGAGTGAGGCAGTTGAAGACACTGCTAAGAAGTTAGCTCAAATGATGGACTATGATTCCTAGACTTGACAAGGAAAGGAGTGAAGACACGTGGGGGCTGGCAGAAATAAAGAAAATTGAAGGTGCAGTGGCCATCTTTGCGGGGCGGGGTGGGGGGGGAGGGTAGTAAGTGAATGAAAAGTTCGAAGGACAGGAGAGTGTGACCTGAGTATGAAGTGTCTACATTTAGGATTTCAGTGATGGAGCAGTTCTGGGTGACCATGAAGTTCAGGTTATGGCCAGAGAGAACGGAGTCCAACTTTCTTATTTAAAATGTAATAGCTCAGACTTATTCTGGAACACCTGCTTGTGTTAAGCTCTGTGACAAGCATGTTTTTTACATCCACTATCTTTTCCATCATTACCTCATTTGATTCCCACAACACTCCAGGAAGTAATCTATCCTTGTTTTAACAAAGGAGAAACTGAATAGAGGATTAATAATTGCCCAAGTTCTCAGGACTATTTAGGGGTAGAACCAGGATTTGCACCCAGGTGAGCTCCAGTGCCCATGGTCCTAGCATCCTCACTATACTGCTTAGGTGGAGAGCAAAAAGGGGCTATAACTCACTCAGAGTGAGGAAGTCAGAACATAAACCATTTTTTTTTTTTACCTTCAAGGAAAGTGCATTTGGTAAAGTACTCTGGCACACAGCACGAATCCACTTCCTGGGATGTTAGTTAGCCTCCAAGATGGCCCTCAAAGAGTCCTGCCTCCTAGTCTCCATACCTTCTTATACTATACCGGCCTTGGTCTGTGTGACCAATAGAATGTGGCAGAAGTAATGATAAGTCACCTCCAAGATTATGTGATAAAAGGTACTATGGCTTTTGTCTGGGTTTACTTAGATCATTTACTCTGCAGGAGTCCAGGTGCCAGAGTGTGAGGACACTCAGGTACCCAGTAGAGAAGCCCATATGGCAAGGAGCTGAGGCCTGTAGTCAACAGCCAGCCAGGAAGTGAAGCCACCAACAACCACGTGAGTGAACACGGAAGCAACTGCAACTCCAAGCATCACTTGGACACATTGCTTAAATTCTCTGAGGTTCATTTTCCTATTCTTTAAAATGGGAATAATAATGGCATCTGGGTGGTTCAGTCGGTTAAGCATCCAACTCTTGATTTCAGCTCAAGTCATAATTTCATGGTTTGTGGGACTGAGCCCCACAATGGGTCCTGACAGCATGGAGCCTGCTTGGGATATTCTCTCTCCCTCTCTCTCTCTCTCTCTCTTTCTCTCTCTCTTTGCCGCTGCCCTGCTCATGTACACATTTCTCTCTCTCTCTCTCTCAAAATAAATAAATATATTTTTAAAAATTAAAAATAAAATGGGGATAATAGTACTCACCTCTGAGAGTTGTTGACAAGGATAATGACTAGCACAACCATATAAAAACCTGACACACAAGTACTTAATAAACATTGGCTATTATAGTATTAATGCTATTATTAGAATTAGTAGTATTAAAGCTGAGTAAGAACGGCAAAAAAAAAAATGCAAGAATCTCTGTTACCTAAAGTATCTGTTCAGAAACTACACAGAGTTTTGAAATAAGATAAATAAATCTGCCAGTGCAATGGCCTGCAAAGAACACAGACAAGTGTTGATTGTGTAAGGCATGGAAAATCATCCCAAATGGTGCTTCTGGGTATTCCCAACTCAAACACCCAAATGTGTACCCCTGGCATCAGGCCTAGATGCTGGCAGGTGGCTGACTTCCAGGCGCTGCACATTTCATCTGCGCTGGACTCCTCAGGCCATCAAAGAAGTGAGTCAAAGGCTTAGTCACTGTTGGCATGTAGCAGAGGTTAGATTAGGGAAGGAATTGAACTCAGAAGCAGAGCCTTGTCAGGAAAGACCTCAACCATGCCATCTCTCCCTGGCCACTGGAAATCCCTGGTTGCTCCAGAGGTGCCCCCACTTCAGGGGAGCACAGGCAGGGAATGGGAGCCTGAGATGAAATCAATCCTGTATTTAAAGGAATCCTACCTGGCGCCTGGGTGGCTCAGTCGGTTAAGCGTCCGACTTCGGCTCAGGTCACGATCTCACTGTCCGTGAATTAGAGCCCCGCGTCGGGCTCTGGGCTGACTGCTCAGAGCCTGGAGCCTGTTTCAGATTCTGTGTCTCCCTCTCTCTCTGACCCTCCCCCATTCATGCTCTGTCTCTCTCTGTCTCAAACATAAATAAACGTTAAAAAAAAAAATGAAAAAATAAAGGAATCCTGCATAGGAGCTTATTTCCAAATCTTAGTGATAAGAACTAGGACTCCAGGGTCAATTCCAGCCCCAGTTCAGCCACATACTAACTAGTTGCATGTCCTTGGGCAAATAACTTTACATATCTGGTCCTTGATTTCTTCACTGTAAAATGGTGAATGTCGCTGCCTCCCTGACAGGGTTTGTGAGGTTAAAGCAAGATAACACATGTAAATCAAGGGACCTAGCACATAGTAGGTCCTCAATTAATGGTATCTAGACATTTACCAGGGTTTGCTCCATGGGGATAATTAAACTGCCTTCAGGTTGTTTCTGTGAGGACTAAACAAGGTGATAGGAGTCACAGGCATGCTCTGCACACAGTGGGTCCCCAACAAGATGAATTCCATTCTTTCCAGTAGTTCCTAAAATCTCTCCTTCTTCAAAGAGTCTTCCCAGGCTAGTCAGAAAAGGAATGGTAAATACCTCAGGCTTCTTGGCCAAATTTGAAGTCCCCTTGACATGATCACTAAGGTAGAGATTGGCTAGTTAGTCACCAAACATGTTCTCTTCTTCTTGGGCATATGACTAAACCACATTTCCCAGCATCTTTTGCAGTTATGTGTGGCCATGTGACTGAATTACAGGCAAAGGATGTGGACAGAAGTGATGGGAGCTGCTTCCATGCCTCACCCTTGAAGATCTCACTTCCCCTTCATGTTCTCTCCCTCATTCTCTGGTTAGATGTAGAAGATTTCAAGGCTCCAGAGGAGGGAGCAGAGCCACAAGATGGAAAAAACCTGGTTCCTGGAATCACAACCACCCCAATGACCAGAACAACCACAATGACCCGGTACATGAGTGAGAAATAAACTTTACAGTATTTGCACTACTGGATCTAGGGATTGGTTTGTTTCAACAGCTGGCATTACAATCAGCATCTGGAGAATCCCACTCCAAATCCCCACTGCAAAGAAGACCAAATGGATTTAATGAACTTGGCTCTCCCAGCGATCTGAGATTCATATATTCCATCTGCAAATATGAATGCTTTTGACTTCAAAACTGTCATAAAAGAATAGCTCATGGGGAATTAATCTAGAAGGTACTACCTACCCATAATAAGATCCATCATTTCTCAGAGTATGCCAGCCACTGTTTCAAGTACTACATATGCTTGATCTCATATACTCCTCACAATAATGATAGGCAATAAATGTTATTAAGCCTATTTTACCATGGAGTGACTGAGGATGAGTGGAATTAAGTCACATCTTCTCATTTCACAACACAGAACTGCTATTATGGCATGAGACACTGATGGTTCCATTGTATCAGGAGCTACAAGAGGAAGAGGTCTGCCCTGGGGTGTCTGGGAGCTAAGAGGGAACAGGAAAGTTCCTGGGGGGTATGGGGAGATGACAATGCTGTTATTTCCAGATCATGAGAACAGACCAATGCCCAGACATTGATACATTTACCCTAGGTCAGCCCTGCCCAGTGTCACATATTTGATGTAGACATTTCATTTGTCTATTACCAGTATCCACCAGAGGCATATGCACATCTGTGGGTTTGGAAGCTTTCCACTTACCTTTCCACACCAACCATTAAATGGTTCTCTTTTGAATTCTCAGGACATTTTGTCTGTACCTCTCTCTGTGTGAAGTCAGGCAAGTTACTTAATGCCTCTGGGCATTAATGTTTTCATCCACAAAAGAGACAATAACAGTGCCAATTTCCTTGGGTGGTTGTGAAAATTAAATAATATATGTGAAGTGTTTAGTATATACTAAGTGGCAAACAATTGGGCGTATACACATATGTATGTGCATAGACATACTTTCTGTCTGTCTGCCTATCTTCTAAAGATAATATTAACTCCTCTGGTGTCAGGAGAATTTACTAAAATAACATATTTCCAGTCAGCACAGCAGCTATACAAAGAAACATTCAACGAATCCTAGCTGGTGTTATTACTGCAAGCCACCCACCATCAGCATTAGATTGGGATGAAGAAGTCCCTGGTTTGAGTCCTGGGTCTCCCTAAATAGGCAACTTTGGCCAGGGAAATACATCTTTCTATGCCTCAGTCTTTATGTCAACAACATGAAAATAATGATGCTCACCGTGGGGAACTTTTTTTAAAGTATTGAATAGTATATAAAAATATTCTATAGATGGTAATAAACTTTTTAAATGTGTATAATTACAGTTATTTGGGGACGTGCCCTTTATAGTCTTGTTAACAGGAAACAGATTTTGCTTCTTTAGCCCCCCAGCACCCAACACGATGACTGGCACATAGCAGGTGCCCAACAAATGCTAAACAACTGAGTGAATGAACAAATGTATGAATGAAGAGTTTGTATATCTGTTTTTTGAGCTTCCAGGACTCAAGTTTTTTTTTTTGTCTCTGATGTAAATTTCTCTTGGAATAATAAGCTATGTAACCTACCAGTCCAAGGCCTCAAGCTTGATTTTCGATAATAACGATGAGGACTTTCCAAACACTTCCCGATAAGCATAACAATAATAATAATTGAATGCTTTACTTTCAAAGTGCCTTTACATCTGTCATTGCATTTTATTCTGTCAGTGCCCTTATAAAAGTAAGAGTTATTATTTTCATTTTGCAAATGGAAAAAAAATTGAGGCTGAGAGAGAAAATGCAATTTTCCCAACTCTGTGAGCCAATGGCCTCTCTGGAACTTCTAGGAGAAACCTGATTTAAGTTATTCTTTCCCCTCCTAAGAAATCTGAGTGGCCTGATTTAAAGATTTGGAAAAATGCCTTCATTATTGGTATCTTGCAGAGCTCATTCTAGGTTAGCTATTTGCTCAACTGGCTAAATGGCATCATCTTCTACACAATTGGCCAATCTAGAAATTTGGAAATTATCCCAGGTTCCTCCCTGTCTCTTGTGTCCTTCCATTCCATAACCCCACATACCTGCACACTCAGACATATGCATGTACAAACCTGTTTCATCCATTTTCCCTCTAAAACATCTCTACAACCTTACCTATCTCCACTACCTATACACTAGGTGGGGCCACCATCACTTCTCACCTGGATGACTGCAAAACCCCTGAATGACCACTTTGCCTCCATCCTGGCCCCTCTGACCATCCCCCACAACCTGAGTGATCTCTTAAACATACAGATTATATTCCATAGCCTTAAGATGGAACCCAAACTCTTCACTATGACCCAGCCAGCTGTTCAGGATGTGCTCTCTGCTCTCCTGACTTTCTCTCTGGCCACCACTCCATCATACTCACATTCCCACCAGAGGGAAGTCCTTGAAATTCCTAGAATTTCCTGCTCTCTCTGGCCCCTGGTCCTTCACACATATTGTCCCCTCCCTCTTCTGGGAAGACCTGTCTCTCCTCCTTACTTTCTGTTCTCCAGGACATGACCTAAACATCCCAGCCTCAAGGAACCCTCCCTTGTTCTTGCAATCCCCTGTGCTTCCCTTATCAATACACTTTGTCATTTCTGTGGCCCCACTACCAGCTGTGAGAGCTAAGTAAAACTGTATTCAGCCATCATTTTCAAATGAATTCCACTCCTGTCCAAAGTTCTCCCAAAAACTGTGATTGCAGGGCAAGAGAGGAACTTCACAGTCTCCTCTGGCTGACCACATTATGCCTAATGGGAAACTCTAGGCCTTCTCCAGCTTTCACATTAAAAACCACTCTCACCATTACAAAGGGGATTGTTTGACTTTCCTATAATGTTTGGAGGTTCCCAGAACAGTATCAAGATACTTTACAGAAACACATATCCTTCTCCCATTTTGTTGGAACATTCCATTTAGATGCTTCTACCATTCCCCCCTCCATATCCCCTACAAAACAGCTTAGCAAATCCTTGGGGTTTCACTCTCTAAACCAATAAAGTAGCCAAGAGCCACATGGGGGTAGTGAGCACTTGAAATGTGACTAGTCCAAATGGAGACCCATCATAACCATAAAATATACACTGAATTTTGAAAACATAGCACAAAAAAAGAATGCCAAATACCTCACCAATAATTTTAATATGATAATATTTAAATATAATAAATAATTTCACTTGTTTCTTTTTAACTTTCAATGTGGCTCCTTGAAAATTTTGAATTTCATATGTAGCTCACACTGTATTACTACTGGACAGCACTGGTCTAAACCCCTGAGCTCACATGGGTGAGTTAGGCATGTTTCTTCAGAAGAAATTCCAGTGCCAGGTTTTAAGATGATGTTTAATATCTATTCCTTCATACATCATAGGGTGAAGACACTATAGCTCAGAAGTTCATCTTCTCTTAGTCTGTTTCCCAGTGATAAAATAAGGAGAGAGTTGTTCATTTGACAAATTGTTCTCAAATACCACAAAGCAACTGGCCCTGGGGATACAGATATGAATGAAAGGGCATGGAACCTACCCTCAGGGATAGACCAAGGGGAACTTTATGATCCCTAAAATTTCCACATCACTTCAAATTTCCAATTTTCAGTTGCACAGTCTAGGATTCCTCCACTTGGGGTCTAAACATGAGGAAGTCAGGGTCTTGAAACTTGAAAGGTATTTTTCTACAGAAACGGCATTATAAAACATGTAATATAAGGTCCCAGACTACCTCTGTACAACCTTTTTAATTGATAATTACAGTAATATTTATTCTGTACAAAACATTGTGCACTGTCTCATCTAACTTTCCTATCAACCATGAGAGTTAGACATTAACATATTGCCTTTTCAGAATAAGGACCTGAGGTTCAAAGAAGTTTAGTAGTTGCCTGAGTGCACACAGTTGGAAAATGCTAAAACTGGTATTTCACAAAGATTTGTGTAGGTGTGGAGGAGAGGGGGTTGAAAACCATGGCATGTTTCCTTAAGTGGAGATAAAAGCTCTTCCTACTTTCTCTCTACCAGAGACTCCATTAAATTTTCTTGCTGGCTTTCTTGGAATGTGTTCCAAGCATGAACGCTGGAAGAACCCTGAAATAAATAGAACTTTTTTCAGTTGCAATTTGTAACTTACAAGGGACAGAAAACCCAATATACACAGTTTAAGCCTAACAATGATAGGGATGGAGTCAGAATTATTATTGGCTCAGCAATTTCAAAGTTAAGGGATATTTAGCTTCCAGCACAACTTTCAGGGGCTCAACCCACACCATCAGGACCTGGTATCTATCCACCTCTTTTCATCTTGTTCTCCTGAATTCTCTCCAGGCTTTTTGTTCTCTTGAACTCTAATCTCCTACAATCCCTATCCTTCATAGCAGCAAGATTCTCTTCCCTGGAGGTATCACAAAAAGTTCCATAATTTTCTCTAGTTGGTTTTAAAAGGGTCACATGTCCACCTACAAACCAATCATTGTGGTCAGGGGATGGAATGCTCTGATTGGCCAAAGCTAGGTCACATACTCACTCTTGAACCTGGGGGATATGGCCAATCCCACCCAAACCACCCACCTGAGATGAGTGGAAAGTGTTTTCCCGAAGGAAATTTGCTGTTACCAGAGTAGGCAAAGAAATGGATGATGGACAGGCAAACCCCACAAATATTAACTTTAGCATTTATGGCTAGTGGTATGCAGGTAAACTGGCTCTCAGGAAAAGAAACAAACCTTGGTTTGTAACATTTGAAGATGTCACTGATGTAAATAATCCCACCATGACTAAACCACCACCATCCTTGCAGAGAGGAGGTATTTATAAGAGAAAAGAATTTTTTTAGCCCCTTTGTGTTTTCAATTTTATTAACTGAAAGTCTAAGGCTCTTATAATCTCAGAAGACCTCCTTCCTCACATCCCCAGAGCTAGAGGAGAAGCAAGGGACAACTCCAATGACCTCAGGGTAGCCAGTTACAATTCTTGAGATAGTGTAGAAAGTTCCATCACTCACTCACCCAGAATCTCTAGCAAAAGCACGTATGGCCTAAACTAAAGCTCTTCTTCCTACCTTAGGATTTGTGTTTAATGTTATTATCAAAACACTGATTCAAAGAAATTCTGCCTTCTGTGAACATCTGTTGCCACTGATTAGAAACCACTTAGCACCAAGCCATTTCCCATTTGCCCAATATTAACTGCAAACAGACACCATGGCCAAGTTCTTCCAAATAACTTGTAATAAACTGGGATGTTTCCTTAAATGTACATGCAGATGAAGACTCACCATAGCAACGAGGAGCACCAGGAAGCAAAATGCATTACTGTGAACATGAAGGTAGCTGCATTAGTCTGGGTTCTCATAGAAACAAAACCGATAGGGGATCTATACACAGACACAGATATAGAAACAAATGTAGATATTTACTATAAGGAATTGGCCCACATGATAATGGGAGCTAAAAAGTTCAAGATCTGCAGTTGGCAAGCTGGAGATCCAGAAGAGAATCAATGGTGGAAGTTCCAGTCCAAGTCTTTGGGCTGATAGTATAGTTGCAGTCTGAGTCTGAGTTCAGAGGCAGGAAAAGACTGATGTCCCAACTCAAAAATAGTCAGGCAGGGAGAAAAGGTTCTTTCTCACTCAAGTTTTGAGTATATTCATGCCTTCAACAGATTCACTGAGGCCCACTCACATTAGGGAGGCCACTCTGCTTTCCTCAGTGTAAAGATACAAATGTTAATCTAATCCAGGAACACCCACACAAACACACTCAGAAATGTTTAATCAAACATCTGGGTACCCCAGGCCCAGTCAAGTTGACACATAAAATTAACCATCAGAGTAGCCATTTCCACTATATTCCAAGTGTCCAAAAATGGTGTAATAATCTGAGATCTTATATTACATGTTTTATAATGGAGTGTCCATAGAAAAATATGCTACAAGTCAAAACTTCTGACTTCCTCATATTTGAATATGAAATTAGTGGAGGGAATCCTAGGCCGAGCCACTGAATATTAGAAATTAGAGGTGAGGTAGATGTTTCTCAAGCTACAAGGGATCATAAAATTCCTATTGGTCTAGACTTGTGGGTGGGCATAAGAAAGTGATTAAGAACTCAGCCTGTGGCTTCAGATAGACCTGGTTATACATCACATCACTGTCACTTTCTAGCTGAGTGACCATGAGCATATTTTTTTAACTTCTCTGAGCTTAAGTTTCAATCTCTACACTGAGAATAATAGTGCCTGCTTCCCATATAAAAATGGTTTGTGAAGACACAAAGAGTTTTAGCAATGAGTCTAGGACTCCCAGTTGATAGGCTCCCAAATAGTAACAAATAATTTTTTAATAGATTTTAAATTTCAATATAGTTCCCTAATTCAAAATACCCGCCATGTACAGCAGATTCTAAATTATTGAAGAGAGAAGGGTGAGAAATGGATGAGCTATGTTCAAGTGGTCTAGAAAAAGGGTTGTTTCACAGCCCATTTGCTTGGAAGAATGCAAGACTTCAACACAAGTGAGTTTTGAACTTCCTTTGCTTGTGAAGTACTTCTTTCCATCAGCATTTAGTATAACCTACTGTACTGGTTGCTACAGGGTTCACAAAAAACAAATAAACAAGCAAACAAAAAACAGAAGACCTGGAAGATCAGGAAATGTAGTGACTAGTGTGTGGACAGGGAGAAGACAGCCCTGGATTCAAAGCCCAGGTCTGCCACTTTCTGGCTGTGTGACCTTGGCAGGTTATCTAACCTCAACAGATTGGATGAATGAAAGTTGTCCTGATCTGACAGCATCATTTTGAGGATTCAGTGAGCTAATGACTGCAAAATATCTGGTACCTAGTTAAGAACAGTGTTAGACCCTTCTTCTGCCCACAGGCGGGAGCTGACTTTCTGGGAGAGAAAAGAGGATACACAGAGATGCCATAGCTACCATTTGTGTTATGTTTTCAATGAGCTGAGGATTCACATGTTGATTTGTCAAGTTCTTCACAATGTTATAGGAAACTAAGAAAGAAAGGTAATTTTTCTACTCTCACCAATGCTGGAATAAAGGACCCTTGTTGGAAAAAAAAAAATAGCCCTATCAAGGAATCAAGCTGAAGTTACCTTGAAGAAGGTGGAGGAAGAGAAAATAGAGCAGCAGAAGCAGAGAAAGAGGTACCCTGAGATGGGGAGCCAGTCCCATGAGGAAAAGAACCCTGGACCCTGTTGCTATCCAGGTCCAAGAAGTAAAGATCCAAGTTAGCAAAAACACAATTTCAGGGGTCCATTTCCTTGGGCAAACCTCGGCAGGCTGAGGGAACCCTTGAAAGAATAGGAGCACCCCCCCCAGAGAGTGGGGGACAAAAGATCAGCTGGGGTACCCACAAAAACAACAGCAAGGGTGGAGAACTGAGGACCAAGGATGGACCCTTTTTCAGTCTTCTTGAGACCATGAGGTCCTAAATAAGATTCCAGTAGGAAGCAGGCTGGAACCCCATCAACTAAGTAAATGACCCCAGAAATCAATTTAATTTGTTTCAGGAAAAAATGATATATTTCTTGAATCTGAATGTCATTCACGGGATTATAAGAGCTTGTTAGGGACTTTCATATTCTGTCTAGCAAGCATTCATCAAGCACCGAATCCTGCAAGCCATCCTATGAGGTAGTCTTCATTAATTCCACTTGACAGAGGAGGAAACTGAGGCAACAAGGCTGGCAACAACTTGGTTTTGGCCACAGTTAGTTAGGATTAATGAAAGAACATTCATAGCACCAACTATAATATCTGGCAAGTAGTAGGTGTTTAACACATATTTGCTGAATTGATGACTGAATAAACAAAATAGGTAATTTCTCAACAAAAGCCAACTGAAAAAGCAAAACTAGGTAAAAATAATAGCTGACAGGTGCCAAAACCCTTTTAGAATTTCCCCACTCATCTAATCCCCACACAACCCTAAGGTGTTTTGTCCTCATTTTACAGATGAACAGACTGAGGTTGGAATGATTTGGACATTTGCTTCCAGTCACATATCTGGAAAGAGGCAGAGCTGACATTTAAACTCAAGATGCCTGGATCCACAGGCCAGGTTTTTAAGTATTATATTATTCAGTGTGTGGATGGGATGCAGAGTGAAGGAGCAATCCTGGAAGGTGGCACAACAGGGCCTCACTTTTCTCTAAGATTGGGAAACTGGTAACATGAAGCTAGGGAGAGAAAATTAACCTCAAACTCTAGCTCAATTGCTTTCTAACTCTGTGATTTCAGGCAAGTGACTTAGCCTTTCTGAGACACAGTAAGATGGAAATGACAAGAAATTGTGGAGGGGGAGAATGAAATAATAGGCATACAGCCCCCATATCAATGCTCAAGGATGGTGAAATGGAAATAAATGGTAATAAACATAACGATCACAACAGTAACTAGAATGGCAGCTATAATAAAGACTGGCAGCTATATAATAATCACTGATGACACCATAGATGAAAGAGGAGGAGGAAGAAGTTGGAGAAGGAGGAAGAGGAGGAGCTTCCAGGAAGAAGGGACTTCTAAAATGGGTTTTGAAAACAGGGAGGAACACTGAAATCAGAGCAGAAAATATTCCCCAAATTGGGTGCGGGGTGGGGGCTTGGGGGGACCAGCACATCAAGAGACACAGACATAAAATCTTGAAGCCCACTCTTTCCCAGGCCATGTGGTAGACATCAAGAAGGAGAGGAGAGCCCCCAGACAGATGCACAAAAGAGGCAGCACTTGCCAACACAAGGCCCAGCAGACCAAACCCCTACAGCCACTTTCCAGCAAATCTGAGGTTACAGCCCAGGTGACTTTACTTAGGGACAATGGATGGCACACGCCTCCCTCAAATCACCACAAGATTGAATTTCCAGCCACATCTTCCAGACACATCCATTTTGGCAGAGATACTATTTGCAGGGACCAATCCGAAGCCGTGTCTTAAATGCAATTCACCTAATCGGAGTAACCTCCTCCTGGTGACCTGAGTCACACCCAGACAGACACCACTTGTGTTTGAAAGGTTAGGTTTGCCTGAAGCAGTTGAGCGGAAACCCAAATTCAGAGAACAATTTGCTGCTCATAAGGAGCCATCACTCAGAAATGCACTGACTGGACTCGAAAAATCAGGCCATCACCCATGGCTCCTGTGTTGCTCTACCTATACTGGATGACCTTGAGGTATGAGGCCTCCAAGACTCAGAGTCTGAGGAAAATTTCTCTTATTCAACAAAGACCCCAGAGAAGCCTGAATGAGAAGCAAAATTCTAAGAGAAGACAGACTGAGTCTCAGACTTCTTCCCTCTTCCATTAACAGGGCTTGCACTTGTTGGTTCCTTACAGACCTTGGCCAGGCTACTCAAAGTGTCATCCATGGACCAGCACTGGCAGCATCACCCAGGAGCCTGTTAGAAATGCAAAATCTCAGGCCCCAGCCCAGGCTTGCAAAATCAGAATCTGCATTTTAACAAAATCCCCACATGATTCCTGCACACATTAGTGTAAGAAGTGCTGTTTGAAAAGAATCACAGCTTCTGAACCCATGTAGTTAGAAATCCATCCCTTTGGAGAAAGCAGGAAAAGACCTCTCTGACCTCAGCCGTAGCAATTTCTTACTTGACACATCCCCAAAGGCAAGGGAATTAAAAGAAAAAATGAACTACTGGGACCTTATGAAGATAAAAAGCTTCTGCACAGCAAAGGAAACAACCAACAAAACTAAAAGGCAACCAACGGAATGGGAAAAGATATTTGCAAATGACATATCCGACAAAGGGCTAGTATCCAAAATCTATAAAGAGCTCACCAAACTCCATACCCGAAAAACAAATAACCCAGTGAAGAAATGGGCAGAAAATATGAATAGACACTTCTCTAAAGAAGACCTCCAGATGGCCAACAGGCACATGAAAAGATGCTCAACATCGCTCCTTATCAGGGAAATACAAATCAAACCACACTCAGATATCACCTCACGCCAGTCAGAGTGGCCAAAATGAACAAATCAGGAGACTATAGATGCCGGTGAGGATGTGGAGAAACGGGAACCCTCTTGCACTGTTGGTGGGAATGCAAACTGGTGCAGCCATTCTGGAAAACAGTGTGGAGGTTCCTCCAAAAATTAAAAATAGACCTACCCTATGACCCAGCAGTAGCACTGCTAGGAATCTACCCAAGGGATACAGGAGTCCTGATGCATAGGGGAACTTGTACCCCAATGTTTATAGCAGCACTCTCAACAATAGCCAAATGATGGAAAGAGCCTAAATGTCCATCAATTGATGAATGGATAAAGAAATTGTGGTTTATATACACAATGGAGTACTACGTGGCAATGAGAAAGAATGAAATATGGTCCTTTGTAGCAACATGGATGGAACTGGAGAGTGTGATGCTAAGTGAAATAAGCCATACAGAGAAAGACAGATACCATATGGTTTCACTCTTATGTGGATCCTGAGAAACTTAACAGAAACCATGGGGGAGGGGAAGGAAAAAAAAAAAAGAGGTTAGAGTGGAAGAGAGCCAAAGCATAAGAGACTCTTAAAAGCTGAGAACAAACTGAGGGTTGATGGGGGGTGGGAGGGAGGCGATGGGTATTGAGGAGGGCACCTTTTGGGATGAGCACTGGGTGTTGTATGGAAACCAATTTGACAATAAACTTCATATATTGAAAAAAAAAAAAGAAAAAGAAATCCATCCCTTTGAATGTCACTAAAGGGAAAGCAGTCAGAAGTCCATGAAAAAGTCAGGATGGCTACCATTTATCAAGTGTCTCTGACATGCCAAGGACTTGCCAGATATCTTCTCATCTGTCCATCTCCCCACTTTACAGATGTTAGCACTGAAATTCAGAGAGGTAAAGCAACTTGTACTAGGTTATCCATCTAGTAAGCAACAGAGCTGGGCCAATTGTGGTTCATCCTTAGAGGCTGGGGATATGGCTCCCCTTCCCAGAGCATATGGCCATAGGCTTTATTGTCAAGGAAGAGAGCAGGATGGCTCTTGTATGGAAGACCAACAGTTTCAGCCATGTCTGGACTAGAAAAGTGGAATTCTTCCATAGAGACTTGAGGCTCAAAAAACTAGAGACAAGTATCTTAAAAGAGAGTAGTCACAGGCTAAGAGAAGAGAAAATCTAAAGCAGGGAATGAGTCCTCTATTAGTGTCAGGACACCCAAATGCTATTTTTAACATATCACTAGTCCTTACAATAGCACAGCAAGAAAGGGATCTAGCCATGAAGGCTACTTGAGCCCCATGACCTGATTTCTTTCACACACAGGCTCTATCATTTACTCATCTATGGAGATGGATAAACTGGTTTGTAGAGATGATATCAACTGCCCCCCAAAAAACTAACTAGTCTCCTATGACACACAAGATGATAAGGTCTTGAACTAAGACAGTGACATAAGGAATAAGAAAGAGGAAATAAATGGAGATTCCACAAAAGAATAATCTGCCAACATGGGTTATTATTCAAATGAGGAAGGCAAAGATGACATTAAAGGTCATTCTGAAATTTAAAGTTGACCACTGTTAAGCATGATCAAAACACTCATTATCCCTACCTAAATAATAAAATGTTTAGGGGTTAATTCCTAAATGTTCGAGAAAGATACTGACCTGTTCCATCATGTGTCATCCTCTTCTTCCATGCCCTTCTCCCAAATGCTTTCAGTAATTTCCAGAGAGAACTAAGTGAGACCAGAGGCAACGAACTCCAAATAAAATAGCTCTTGTCCATGGGGAAGGAGTGCCCATGGAAGCCTGAAACATCTCCCACCCAATGGAGACGCCTGGGATGCCCCCAGATGATTCTGATGTTCACCTGACGTCTACACACACACTTTCCTCCTCTCATCTCACCACCTCTCCTTCTGTCCCCTCATGGAATTGGCCATTCATCTTAAGTCATGAGGGAATGGAGAGCAATTCCTCCCACTTCAACTTCCTACCTCCTCCAAAGATAGAGAATCCTTTGAACCAAATATTTAAAGAAGGGCTTTTCCCTAAGTACGTAAAAGTCTTTAAGCCTAATTTCCAACTGAAAACAAATCCAAATGAATGCTAACATGTCACCACATAAAGAACCCCAATCAAGGCTGACACATCTACAGAAATACAGAATCTTGGATGTAGAGAACTATGGAGATGACCTTCTAATTGCTCATTCAGTTCCTATTGAATGAAAACTCACATCTACTATTGCCTCATTCAAATCCCTCTTCCACAAATCTCTCAAGAGTGAGATTTTAAAAATCCAAATCTGATTGTCATTTTTCCGCTTAGAACCTTTTAATGGCTTCTCATTGCACGTAAGATAAAATCTGAACCCCTTCATGTGGCCTGTGAGGTTTTATATGATTGGGTCCCTGTCTACTTCTTGCAAATTCTCTGGTGCCTCTTTCATCCTTACTCTGTAAGTCAGTGTCACCCTTAGATCTGAAAAAGAAGGGTCCCCATGCTGGGCCCGCACAAGTCAGACCATCCACATATCACAAACACACAGAAAAATAAACATATTGCAGAACACTAGGACAACTCTTAAGAAAACTTGAGATCTGGCATTAGTACCAGCACAGTGGGCGCTATACCCTAAATAACAACCCTCATGTCTAACATGATTCAACCCACAAGGAAATGCTTCTCTGCATCCTTTGCTCTGTATCTTTAAAACAAAAGGCAACTGTATTCAAATGCCATGAAGTGTCCCTGCTCATCTTGAAACAAAAAGTGCCTTGGAAAGTAGAGATTTTAGCATTGAAAACACTTAGGTAAGAGAAAAAACGAATTAATTAATGTGCCACATCCTTCCTCTCAGATAACACGAATGCAAAATAGTTCTACAAAATGAAGCACTGTTTCCTAGGAATACCAAGCAACCATTTTCTTGCTTCCCTTCATGTTGTAATACATAGGTCCAGAGGCACTCACAAATTAGCACAATATTTGCAATGGATCTGACACGGCAGCTGAGAAATATTTTGCAATATTAATTTATATTACTCTGAAGTTTGTGTGTATGTAGGTCTAGATTCCATTCATGACAAGCATGAAGCATGATATCTATTCTTTACATTGACAACTAGCTGAACTTTGAATGCTAAAATTATTTAATGAGTTTAAGTTTAAGTTCTTAGAGCTGAAATAAACTTCAGTTTTATTCAAATAATCTGGATTTGGATTTTGACATTCATGATCACTTAAATTTTACTTTCTACATGTAACAGATAAGAGACATAAAGGATGTGGGTCTCCATTTGTACCCTCAGGCTCTGAATAGGTTGGTATCTGGGCTATTCTTTACTTCCAATCTCACTGGAATTCTTCGCACCTTCTGCTTTCTTACCTTAGGGCCTTTGCACGTGCTACTCCTTTACCTGAGTCATACTTTCCCTGAGCACCTTTCACCTGAATAACTCTTCCTCACACCTCATATCTTCCCTTCAACTTCTCATTTACTAGAAAACCTTCCTTAATTCCCCTGGCCAGCTTAGGTTCCTTTATCATGTGTACCCATCATACTTATTATTCTCTTTTGTATTTTCTTATTTTATCTGCCTTACTAGTAGCCTGTAAGGTCCTTAAAGGTAAAGATTGTGTCTGTCTTATTCATACCTTTCTCTCCAGCACCTGGAAAAGAACCCAGCATATAGTAGATGTTCAATAAATATCAAGTGATTAAATGAATAACTATGTGGAGTGACAGCTCTGATCACACTGAATTGTAATTACTTATTTAGGTCTCTCCAGCTGGACCATGATCCTGAGGCCAAAAACTGGCAACCCATGGGCCATACTTGGCCTACAGTTTGATTAGTTGGCCAGCAGAATATTGTTCCCACCATGCCTTTAAATTTTTTAATTGACTGCCAATATTTAAGAACTGGGAGATTACACTTAAAAATCCAGATTTTCAGATTCTCTTGAAAAAGCCAAAGATTTGGCAATACTTCCCACATGGCAGCAATCCTCTAAACTGAGACACATTTGCTGTTTTCAAAGAGCTCAGTTGTTCTGCCTACCACAGTCCTAATCTGACCCACATCACTCACTTCCACTGGATTCCTATGGCAGAGACTAATATGCAGTCACCAAACCTTCCTCCTTTTCCTAAGTTCATGGCTAGATTACTTTCCACAGCCCACCTTGCTGCTAGGCATGGCCATGTGACTAAGTTCTAGCCAAGGAGTGATGAGGGCCACTTCTAGTCCTGGCCCATAAAAACCTTCCATGAAAGTTCCTCTCTCTCTTCCCAAATATGCAAAAGCCACCATCGGCCTAGGTTCCTGATGACTGCATAGAGACCTCCTCACCTACTCTGCCTACGAGGAACAACCACAATGGACTATTATTTCACTAGACAGTAAAAATTCTTACCATGTGAAAGCCACTGAAATGTTGGGTTTTGTTTTTTACAGTAGCTATTACCCTAACACAGCGTCTGTAGACATTTGAACTTGGGATCGCTGCATGAGCTCTGGGAAGACAGATGATGTCTTGCTCACACCTTTATCTGCAGTACCCTAGCACAGCACTGGACCCATAGTGGATGCTCAAAACATGTTTGTTGAATGAAGGAATTACAGGACCAGAAAGAATCCATGCAAGCCACAAGCAGAGAGAGCCATGCAGAATAATTCTACACCTCCACCCTCATTAATTCCAGCACCACCCCTGCCCATCACCAACCCTCTGGCCTTTGAAGTGGAGCTTTCTCCTCTGGAGATCCTCCCCAGTTGGCCATAGATTTTCTCTACTACCTTCACTCTCAGGACTCACACTTGTGCTGGGGACAGCAGGAGATGGCCTGTGGAATTGATACAAGGAGGTAAACCATGAAGTTGAAGCAGTTGCTTAGAAAATACATCACATGTAATCACCTGCTATTCCAATTCTAAACTCATCTGGAATCTGCTCTCCCAACCTCTCCTTCTGCTCCTTTTTCTCTTGGAGGCAGAATGCTTTGGAAACAGAGCTCCATTGGATAAGAGGAAGCACAAGAAAAAATTTACCTTCATGATTATACATCACCAAATATTACATGAATAGTTTAGACAATAGTGGATGCTGAGCAATTTCTGTGCACACCTTCTTATCCAGAATATTAGTAACAACTGATATTTTATGTCACATCTTAGAAACTGGCAGACTTTCACTCTCTACGTGCCAGGCACTGTGCTAAGGATTTGACATGCATTATTTCATTCAAACCTCAAAAACAATCTCTGAGGCTATTTCTATTATTATTGTGCCTATTATAATAATGAGAACTCTAAGGCCTAAAAGGATTAAGTGACTTGCTCTGGCCCATGAGTCAGTAAGAGGTAGAGACAGTAATTGAGCCCTGTCTATTTGACTCCAAGATGTTAACCAGCTTGCTATTATACCCATTAGCTCTTGGGTTGTATTTATTATACATATGTCTGCCTCCTCTAGGAGCTCCTAGGCAAAGAAAAAGCATATATCCATAGCACTCTCCCCAGCTTGCACAGTCCCTCATACTTTGAAGTACATATATGATGAATGAGGAAAAAAAGTAAGAAGGTAAATGACCTATCCATAGCCACATATCTATTAGCAGCTCTCTGATTTGAGACTCAAAGGCAGTTCTTCTGAATACAAAGACTTTTCAACAGTAATAGTAATAGAAACAAAAACATCAGCTCTCATTTATTGAGAACCCATATAAGGCCTTTTTATACATATACTATTTCATTTAATTCTTGAAATAACCCTGCAAAATGGGTGTAATAATACCCTTACTTTGAAACAGAGGCTCAGTAAGATTAAATGATTTGCCTAAGGTCACCCAGCTAATTAATATAAAAGACTAAATTTGTCATGTCTGGGTTATTAATGCTTGCCACCTTCCTTCTCGGAAAATTGATCCCAGTCTCTGTATCTGTCACAAGCTGAATGAATCCTAAACCATGATCCCACCCATCTGACTACAAGAACACCACTGCTCAGACATCCCAACAATGGGGCCCCACCTCTAGAGGAGGCCCCTTACATATAGGAGATACTCTTCCAAGTAATACCAGAGGGACCAGAAGCAAGGCTTCTGCATCACACAGACCAGGCTCCAATGCTCTGCTGCTTTCTAGCTGCATAAATGGTTGAAGGAAATAGAGATGGGACTTACTAGAGATCACTAGTTCTCTGTTAAGTGTAGCTTGGGCTCCCTCACATCTTATGCCCCCATGACATATTTCAGGGTGTTCCATCCATCTATCCACCTATCCACCTATTCTTTATCTATCAATCAATCCACCAATTCTGCATTCTTTCTTGTACCCATCCTTTTACCAATCTACCCTTCCATCATCTTTCCTTCTTCTGTCATTCATTCCTTCCTTTCTTCTTCCAATCCATCTATTCAGCAAACATTTATTTTTTTTTTAAGTTTACTTATTTATTTTTGAGAGAGACAGTGCACATGTGAGCAGGGGATGGGCACAGAGAAAGGGAGAGAGAGACTCCCAGGCAGGCTATGCGCTATCAGTGCAGAACCCAATGTGGGGCTCAAACTCATGAACGGTGAGATCATGACCTGAGATGAAATCAAGAGTTAGATGCTTAACTGATTGAGTAACTCAGGCACTCCAACAAACATTTATTGACTAGGGGGTGCCTAGCTGGTTCAGTCAGAACAGCGTGAGACTCTTGATCTCAAAGTCATGAATTTGAGCCCAAGTTGAGTATAGAGATTAAACAACAAAAAAAAATTTTTTTAATTTACATCCTAGTTAGCATAAAGTGCAATAATGATTTCAGTAGAATCGGTGATTCATTCCCTACATATAACACCCAGTGCTCATTCCAACCAGTGTCCTCCTTAATGACCCTTGCCCATTTAGACCATCCCCCCACCCACAATGCCTCCAGTGACCCTCAGTTTGTTCTCTATATTTAAGAGTCTCTTATGTTTTGTCCTCCTTCCAGTTTTTATATTATTTTTGCTTCCCTTATGTTCATGTTTTGTATCTTAAATTCCACATATGAGTGAAGTCATATGATATTTGTCTTTCTCTGACTGATTTCACTTAGCATAGTACCGTCTAGTTCCATCCATGTAGGTGCAAATGGCAAGATTTCATTCTTTCTGATTGCTCAGTAATAGTCCATTGTATATACATGTACCACATCTTCTTTATCCAGTCATCTTTTGATGGACATTTGGGCTCTTTCCATACTTTGGCTATTGTTGATAGTGCTGCTATAAACATTGAGGTGCATGTGCCCCTTCGAAACAGCACACCTATATCCCATGGATAAATACCTAGTAGTGCGATGGCTGGGTCATAGGGTATTTCTATTGTTACTTTTTTGAGGAACCTCCAAACTGTTTTCCAGAGTGGCTGCATCAGTTTGCATTCCCACCAGCAGTACAAAAGGGTTCCTCTTTCTCTGCATTGTCGCCAACATCTGTTGTTGCCTGAGTTGTTCATTTTAGCCATTCTAACTGGTATGACTGGTATGAGGTAGTATCTCATTGTGGTTTTGATTTGTATTTCCCTGATGATGAATGATGTTGAACATTGTTTCATGCGTCTATTAGCCATCTGGATATCCTCTTTAGAAAAGTGTCTATTTGGGGCACGTGGGTGGCTCAGTCGGTTAAGCATCCAACTTCAGCTCAGGTCATCATCTCACAGTTCGTGGGTTCGAGCCCTGTATTGGGGTCTATGCTAACAGTGCAGAGCCTGGAGCCTGCTTTGGATTCTGTATCTCCCTCTCTCTCTACCCCTCCACTGCTCACACTCTGTGCCTCTCTCTCTCTCAAAAAAATAAACACTAAAAAAAAAATTTAAGTGTCTATTCATGTCTTTTGCCCATTTCTGCACTGAATTATTTGTTTTTTGGGTGTTGAGTTTGGTAAGTTCTTTATAGATTTTGGATACTAACCCTTTATGAGATATGTGATTTGCAAATATCCTATCCCATTCTGTCAGTTGCCTTTTAGTTTTGCTGATTGTTTCCTTCACTGTGCAGAAGCTTTTTATCTTGATAAGATTCCAATAGTTCATTTTTGCTTTTGATTCCCTTGCCTCCAGAAACATGTTGAGTAAGAAGTTGCTACATCTGAGGTCAAAGAAGTTTTTGCCTGCTTTCTTCTCTAGGAGTTTGATGGCGTCCTGTCTTACATTTAGGCCTTCCATCCGTTTTGAGTTTATTTTTGTGTCTGGTGTAAGAAAGTGGTCCAGGTTCATTCTTCTGCATGTCGCTGTCCAGTTTTCCCAGCACCACTTGCTGAAGAGACTGTCTTTATTCCATTGGCTATTCTTTCTTGCTTTGTCAAAGATTAGTTGGCCATACGTTTGTGGGTCTATTTCTGGGTTCTCTATTCTGTCCCTTTGATCTAAGTGTCTGTTTTTGTACTGTCTTGATGGTTACAACTTTATAATACAACTCGAAGTCTGGAATTGTGATGCCTCCAGCTTTGGTATTCTTTTTTCAGGATTGTTTTGGCTATTCAGGGTCTTTTCTGGTTCCAACAAAACAAACAAACTTTAAAAAAAAAACATTTATTGACAAACTACTCTAGCTCCAACACTGCTTTGGGCTCAGGGTATACAAAGATAGAACACAGGATATGCCATAGTACAGTGGCTGGGAATGAAGGTCAACAACAGATAGAACTAAGTTAACAATCTGGGTTCTGTCACTCATACACTGAATACTCTTGGGTAAGTCCCTGAGCATCTGTGAGCCTCAGTTTCCTCCTGTATAAAATGGGCTGGGGAAGCAAATGTAGTATATAACTCACAAAGTTATTTGTAAGAACACAAAATCAAGCACATCGTGACTGCTCAAACAGGCTCAGTTGTCAATGTTATTATTAAACCAGTTCCTGTCTTGAAAGAACTCCGTGTATTTGAAATATATAATTATAAACAAGTTAAGACATGAGATAAGAGCCCAAGAAGCAGGAGGTAACTAAAGTCCACCTGAGGCATCAAGCAAGTCGCAGGAAAGGGGAAGATCCCAGCTCATTTTCTCATAAAAAAGGCATCTCTTCTGAGAGAAGACTTATCTCTAATTACTTGATGACTTTGAAGCATTCAAAGGACTTCATGGATAATCACCCTTTCTTCCATTTGACCAAGGTCTTTGGCAAAGTACTTTCAGCTCTTCAGTTCTGCATGAATGTCTTGTGTGTCTGTTTCTGAGTTTAATAGATCTCCATTCTCTCATATATTGCATCTAGGATGTCCTTGGAACATAATATGTCTTCAATTCATCATAAAATTACAGCAGTAAAAAGCACCTTAGGTACCATCTACCCTACACTTCTGCATTCACTGGAAGGGAAGTCCCAGAGAGGTGAAGTCACTTGTCTGAGATGACACAACTAACCTGGTGACCCACCTGGACCAGATCCAAGGTCTTGTGATGTCCACTCCAAGGTGATTTCCAGCCTACCATGCTGCCTACTCCTCTAATTTCTCCTGCCACCTAACACCAGACATCCACCCCCATAGTCCTTTTTTTCTGTATTTCTTTATGTTTTCTTCATTCATAGTGGGGTGGCAAGTTGAGGGCCAACTTGTCATGAGAAAATTACTTTGTCTCACTGAGTCTGTTTTCCCATCTGTAAAATTATGTTAAGACCAACTTCACAGATTTGATGTGAAGATTAAAGGAGAGAATTTAAGTGGAAGTAAGAAATGCTATATATTGTCTTTGATTCTCAGAACAGTTGTATGTGGTGGATTCAGAATTCAGACTTAGCTGGATCTGACTGCAATGAGTATGCACTTTGCACACATTTCTGGCATTTTATAGATGGTTAACAAATAAAAGAAATCAGCTTCCAAAAAGGTTAGGTAGATACTTTCCCTGTTCCTCCCACTAAGTACAACTAAAATCCCTGGACATTATGTATAAAACAAACATAAGTACAACTCCTACTCCCACCTGAAAGTAACAAGGAAGCATTATTTTCTTCTCCTGCCAGAAAGCAGTGTCAGACACAATCGGCCAAACCAGAACCAGAGCCTCATAATGCAATATAAAAATGTACATACTTCAACTGAAAATCACTTATCATACCAAGAATCAGGAATATCTCAAACTGAATTAAAAAAAAAAACAATCAATAGATGCCAACAACAAGATCCCAAAGATGTTAAAAATAATCTGACAAGGAATTTAAGTTTTTTTAATGTTTACTTACTTAGAGAGAGGGGGACAGCAGAAGTGGAGGGGAGGGGCAGAGAGAGAGAGAGAGAGAGAGAGAGAGAGAATCCAAAGCAGGCCCCAGGCTCCGAGCTGTCAGCCCAGAGCTGGATGTGGGGCTCAAACCCACAAACCACGACCTGACCTGATCTCAGACACTTAACTGACTCAGCCACTCAACTGCCCCAATCTGACAAGGAATTTAAAGCAGCCATTGTACAAATGCTTTAGCGGGCAATTACAAAAACACTCGAAACAAATGCAAAAATTGAAAACCTCAGGAAATAAATGGAAAGCCTTAGCCAACAAGTAGAAGATATGAAAAAGAACCAAATAAAATTTTAGAACTGAAAAATGCAACAAAAAATTAAAACTCAGTGAACACACTCAACAGTAGAAAGGATGGAAGAAAGGAAATAATCAGTGAACTGGGAGATAGAACTAAAGGAATTATCCAATCTGAACAACAGAGAGAAAATAGACTGAAAAAAGAAAAATGAATAGAGTCTTAAGGACTTGTCAGACTATAAAAGATATAACACTTATGTTATTAGAGTCCCAAAAGGAGAGGAAAAAGAGGGTGAATCTGAAAAAGTACTCAAAGAAATAAGGGCTGAAAATTTCCCAAATTTGGTCAAAGACATAAACCTACAGGTTCAAGAAGCTAAGCAACCCCCAAACCCAAAGATAACCACATGTAATAATTAAACCTCTGGAAACTAATGGCCGATAAAAAGTCCTAAAAACAGCCAGAAGAAAAATATGACACCTTACCAACAGAAAAGAATAATTCAAATGACATGAGATTTATTATCGGAAACTATGGAGGCTAGAAGGAAATGGCACATATTCTCAGGTACAAAAAGAAAAGGACTGCCAATCCAGAATCCTATACACAGTGAAAACATCCTTCAGGAATAAAGAAGAAATCAACATGTTCTCAAGTGAAGGAAAACTAAGAGAATTTGTCACCAGCAGCCTAAAGAATGGCTAAAGCTCTCTAAACAGGAAATAACTTTTTTTAATTTTTTAACATTTTTATTTTTTGAGAGACAGAGACAGACAGAGTGCTAGTTCCCAAAGGAAATAATTTTTAAAAAGGAACCTTGTAGGGGCACTTGAGTGACTCAGTTGGTTAAGTGTCCGACTTTGGCTCAGGTCATGATCTCAGGGTTCGTGGGCTTGAGCCCCGCGTCGGGCTCTGTGCTGACAGCTCAGAGCCTGGAGCCTGCTTTGGATTCTGTGTCTCCCTCTCTCTCTGCCCCTCCCCAACTAGCTCTCTGTCTGTCTCTGTCTCCCAAAAATAAACATTAAAAAAAATTTTTAAAGGAACCTTGTAACATCATGAAGACAGAACACAGTAAACAAAACCCTGATAAAAACAATAAGCTTTCCTTTTCCTCTTGAGTTTTCCAAAATTTGTTTGATGACTGCAGAAAAATAGATAAATCATCACTATAAGAAAAGAAAAATATCTGGAACTTAATTTTTATGATCCTTTCTTTATAAAAAAAACTTTTTTCCTTGACATGTTCATTATTTAGAATCTCCAGGGGTGCATGGGTGGCTCAGTTAGTTACCATCTGACTTTGACTCCGGTCATGATCTCACCACTCATGAGTTCGAGCCCCGCATCTGGCTCCATGCTGACAGGTCAGAGCCCGGAGCCTGCTTTGGACTCTGTCTCTCTCTCCCTCTGTCTCTCTCTCTCTCTCTCTCTCTCTCTCTCTGCCCCTCCCCTGCTCACTCTCTCTCTGTCTCAAAAATAAGTAAACATTAAAAAATTATAATTAAAAAATAATAATAATATAAAAAATAAAAAGGTCCAGATCACAAGATCTATCTGACATACATCACTTGTCCTTTGTCAAATCCTGCTCATGTAAGGCACAATGCACCTAGCACCCAAAAAATTCTCCTTTGTCTAAGAACTTCTCTTAAACGTGACTAAATCAGAATTCTTTGATTGCAAGTGACAGATACTCAATTTGAAACAGCTTCTAAGAAATGGCTGGTATCAGTGTCTGCAATGCCATCAAGCCTTCCTTCCATCTCTGTCTCATGCTGGCTTCTTCCTTCTGCACATCAGTTTCATGATCATTTATCTGAGCTTTCTCTGAGTTTATATTCTAACAGTCCTGGGGCTAGAGTAGAAAAAGAATTTTCTCCTTTACCTCCCATTTGGAAAAAAAAAAAAAAAAACTCCCAGGGAAGGACTCTGTCATTTGTGGGTCTTTTTTTCCTCTTTGACCAATCTCCTAGACCTGTGTCTAGGGGGTGGGATCTGTTAGCAAAAGAGAGTCTTGTATGCTGAGCAAACAAAACCTGTGACCTGAAACCAAAATAAGGCTTGGCTATTCTCCTCCCACTGAGTTGATCTTCCTTAAATAAGAATCCTTAAGTAATCTGATGATAGCAGAGCAGGGTTTCTCAAGCTCAGTCCTACTAACAACATGGGCCATATCAGACTGTAGGGGCTCTCCTGTGCACTGGAGGATGTTCAGCAGCATCCCAGTTCTTTCTACCCACTAGATGCCAGGAGCAATGGTCCATCTCCCAGCTGTAACGACCAAAAATATCTCCAGACATTGCCAAGACTTCCCTGGGAAGCAAAACTGCTCCCGATTGAGAGCCACTCAAATACAGGAACATGAGATGAGAGAGCAGAGGACATTTTCCCAGAAATTATTATCAATGTGGACATCTTGGGGGATGGAAGAGAGGATAAGGAGAAAGACATGCTATAAGTGAGGGAAGGAGAGAAGGAAGAATGGAGACTGTAGCACTTCCAGCACCTCCTATATCATTTTCCCATTAGCCCCTTGGCACCAATTAATTTATCATATTATCTGTTTGTCAACTTGGAAGAAGAGCTAGGGTCCCAGGGCATGTGAAACAGAATGAGACATATAAATACTTCAGCCTGAGGGCATGAGGAGGGGAGAAGGGACTAAGGTTTCAGACTCCTTGATGGAGGAGGTAGATGGTGATAATTCAGCATCAGTGATAACCTGGGGTCGTTGGATCGTGTTTCCTGTGTCTACTACCAATTGTTATCTTGCTATTGTGTCTACTACCAATATTAGTAAGAGTGATCTCATATAATTTAGAGTTTTCAATGGGTTTTCTCAGACTCAGTCTTATTTGATTCTCTCCCACAAACCCTGTGAAGTGGGCAAGGAAAGATCTTGTTATGCCCATTTACAGATGAGGAAACTGATATCCATAATATGGGAAACAGAAGCACTATCATGTGGGCAGTAAAAGTGTGGGGCTTTTAATACACACAAACCCAGCCTCAATTCTTAGCTGCATCACTTACTAGTTATTTAATCTTGTCAAGTTACTTAACCTCTCATCTGTAAAATGGATTCAATGCCTAGGTAATACAGGTTGTCATGAAAATTAAATTGGCTAATGTAGGTAAAGAATTTATTATGGTACCTGGCACTTAGCAAGCATATACTAAAGGATAACAAGTATTAGTACCATAATTATCACCTATCCTCACTGAAATTCTAAGAAAAATTAAAATTAAGCAATTTAACCAGAGTCTCACTGCCAATAAATGATGATTCTGATCCTTAAATTCATTTTCTGTAATGACTGAGACTGAGTAAGGGGTTGAGACTGAGTGTCCACTAAGGTGTGTGGTACTTTACATAACGGTACTGAACATCCCTATAAAATTGAGAATCAGTCATTGGTATCTCCATTTCACAGATGAAAACATCTGAGACAGAGAAGTAACTTGCCCACTGTCACTCAGGTTGAAGGTGGAGGCAGATTATCAGTTTTATATTATGAAGCCCTCCCACTCATTCTTTTGCAATTCTAGTGACTGGCTGGTGTATGTGATGGCAACATAACTCTGGCTACAAAGACCTGAGAAGTCTCAGGCAGTATGGGAGCTTTTAAGAAAGCTTGTCCTCACTGGAAGAAAAAAAAAAAAAAAAAGATTCACAGGGGGAGAAATGGCCCCTCTTTTGTGTGGTATGCACAAAATAGCTGCCACCATCTTGCAAGCGTGAGAAGAACAAACTGGAGGGGAAAACAGAAACATCAAAGATAACAGAGCAGAAGAAGACAGCAAAAAATCTGAGCCCTTGATCATATTACTCAACCAATTGCTGATTGAACAGCCCTAAGCACCTCTCTCAGGACTTGTTTTCATGTAAGAAAACAAATCTTTTTTGTTTCATCCATTTGAATCAGGCTTTCTGTTACTTGCATCCAAATGCACTCTGATTCAATCAACACAAATAATAATTCCTTTACTACTGATAAGAATAGGATTCACTGTACACCGACAACATTGGAAATACTCTACTAAGCTCCTTAGATTTCATATTGCATTTAATATTTCATATAGCAAATCATAAAGTAGATACTACTATTAACTCTATTTTACAGATATGTAATAGAGCGGAGTAAAGAAAACTAACATTTGTAGGTTGACAATACATAACCTCTTGGGACACTGGGGAGATGGCTCAGAATGCAGACTCTTGAGCCAGACCATCTTGTTGAAATCCAATGTTATCACTTACTGGCCATGTGACCTTGGGCAATTACTTACCAACTATTCTCTTGGAGCTTGTTTCTTCACCCTTAAAATGGATAAGAAAATTGCATCTCTAAGTGGTATTAGGATGAAATGAGGTTCATCCAATCAACAAATGTTGTGTGCATGATTTAATGTTCCTCATAGTTCTGCAAGGTTGGGAAATACTACCCCCTTTTACATAAATGAAAAAACTAAGGTTTAAAGAGGTTAAATCAGTTGTCACACACCACACTACTAATAAGCAGGGTGTTGGGATTCAGATCTAACTAGGTTTCTTTTAGTAGCAAAGAACTGGGTGTAGTTACATGACAAAGGCTGTTTGGGGCAGGGGCTAGGACAGAGAGGTGGAAGGACAGATTAAGCCCAGGTTGTGAAAAGCCCTTTGTGCTTTGTCAAGGAACATGGGCAACATGTTGGGTGAACTGTGAGAAGAAGGAGGCTCTGGGGGGCAGGAAAGGTGGGCACTACCAGATGGGTGACCCTCAATCTACAGAAGTGCAGCCAGTCTCTAGGCACACACTCTCCAAGGATGGTTATGGGATCACCAACCCAGGTGGCCCTGTTAATTATGAGATTTGCCTTGTGCACTGTGGTATTGTGATTTATAATAAGAAATCTATGTTAGGTCTTTGCCCCATTCCTGGCACAGAGCTTCTAAAACCCTAGGAATTTCAGAAGTATAGAGAGCTACAGAGGTGTCTTTGTTATGTTAATTTTAAAAGTATAGAGAGCTACAGAGGTGTCTTTGTTATGTTATGTTATGTCTATGTTATGTTAATGCCTTTGGATTGAGCCTATCAATGGGGGCTGGTTCACCAGGAGATCCATCCCGGATTCGAGGGTTGGAACTTTCAGTTCCTCCCACTACCACTTTAGAGAAGACAGAGGGACTGAAGAATGAGTTCAATCAACAGCAGTCAATGATTTATTCAATCATGCCTATGTAATAAAGCCTCCAGAAAAACTTACCTGGTGTGGGGATTCAGATAGCGGGTTAGTGAACTCAGAGAGGGCATGGAAGCTGCATGCCCCTTTCCCCATACCTCGCCCTATGTATTCCTTCCATCTGGCTGTTCCTGAGAAATATCCTTTTATAATAACCAGTAATCTAGGAAGTGAAACGTTTCTCTGAGTTTTGTGAGCCGCTCTAGCAAATTAATTGAACCCAAAGAAAGGTTCTTGGGAACCTCTGATTTATAGCCAGTCAGTAAAAAGCACATGTAACAATCTGGGCTTGTGACTGGCATCTGAAGTGATTGGGGTGGGGAGGGGAGCAGTTCTGTAAGACTGAGCCCTTAATCTGGGAATATGATGCTATCTCCAGGTACATGGTGTGAGAATTGAGTTGAATCATAGGGACACCCAGTTGGTACTGGACACTTGCTGGTGTAAGGAAAAAAAAAAAACCCACACACTGGCATTCATATCCAAATATTATACACTCTTGTCATCCAAAATCTATGTCGCTGATGGTTACAGTTCAGTCACCTCTCCATCAGCTGACATGGGCATAAACTGACCTCAAGCATTTGGGTAATCAGGGCTCTGAAGTCCGAAACTCCCTTATTCCAAAAAGCAAATGAACTAATAGCTACAGTAGGGCATTTGGGTTAGAATCCTTAGTATCTAGATGATTGAAGCACAATGCCTAACTCTTGGGAACTCAGTATAATCCTTCTGGAGTCAGACTACATGGGTTTAAATCTTAGGCTGTGCAATCTCAGATAAATTATTTATAAGCTCTCTGAGGCTGTTTCCTCATCTGTAAAATGGGAAAGATAGTTTTACTTACCTGTTAAAATGATGGAGAAGAAATTATGTAAGTCATACATTGAATAATAGTCAATGAAGACTTTCTATATGTTAGTCAGCTCTGGTGGTGACAAGACAGACAATATCCCTGTTCTCATGGAGCTCTCATTGGAGTGGGAGGGAAGAGATGATACACAGATAATTAAAATAACAAAATAACATCAAGCAGTGATCAAACTATACCTGCTTTGACACAGAAGAGGAAGTTTGAACAGAGAGGTGAATAATGGTTGAGCAGGGGGAACAGCAAGTGCAAAGGACCTGAGGTGAAACAGAGTTTGGCATGACTGTAAAAGAAAATAAAAGGACAGTGTGTCTGGACATACTAAGCAAAGGGTAAAGCAGTGCAAGAGGTAGTCAAGGGCTGGATCCTGGGAAGCCTCTTTACTCTTGCTGGCACTTTGGATTTTACTCAACTTAAAAAGAAAAAGACATTAGTGGAGGTTTTTAAACAGAAGTTCTTACCTAAGTGCCATCTGTTCTAAAATTCATATGCAGGATTTGTTTTAATCAGGTATGGTAAGACACACAGACATGGAAATGACTGTCATAAAGGAAGTTTATACTCACAGATCCCTAGAAATAAAAGGCATGTCATGCAGGGCCACATGAGGAAACACCAGAGGAAGTCAGGAGGCGGAGGTGGGAGAGGGCAAAGCCCAGATCCTGTGTGGGAATTCTCACAGGAAGAAATGGGTCAGGCAGGGTAGGTACAGTGAATAACTTTGGATTGGATAGTTTAAGTAATTTCAATAGGCTCTGGGCTGTAAGAGTGGTCCCTAGTTGTCTAGTACCTGGCCCTGGGGTGATTTAGGGCAGGGGGAACATTGGCTGGTATGTAAAGAGTTTGATAAAGGAGATGGTTGGGAGTGTGGGCTCTGAATTAGTTGGTTTGCCTAGCAAAAGTGTGCCTGAACAGAGTTGTTTGCTGTCTCTAGGAATTAGCAAGCTCTGGGAGGGACAGTCTCTCTAGAATCCAGGCCCCAAGTGTGAGGACATCAAGAATACACAAAATCAAAATAAGAAAATACAATCAACATGCTATCACATAACAAGCTTTCCATAAATGATATCTGTTAGTATTACCTCTAAGATCAGGGCAATGAAAATTTCTGGTAATTATACAGTTATTCAAGGTATACAAGGAACTGAAAATGTAGGAAGTCCTTAAGAGTTTTATTTCTAATAAAAGTGGTGAGAGTGGACATCCTTGTTTTGTTTCTGAGCTTTTCCCCTAAGGTCAAGAACAAGATAATGATGTCCACTCTAACCACTTTTACCTAACTTGGTACTGGAAGTCCTAGCCACAGCAATCAGACAACAAAAAGAAATAAAAGAATCCAAATTGGTAAGAAAGAAGTAAAACTTGCACTATTTGCAGATGGCATGATCCTATTAATAGATAACCCACCAAAAAACTGACAGAACTGATAAACAAATTCAATAAAGTTGCAAGGTACAAAATCAACGTACAGAAATCTACTGCATTTCTATACACCAATTATGAAGCAGCAGAAAGAGAAATTAAGTAATCAGTCTCATTTACAATTGCACCCAAACCCAGGGTGCCTGCGTGGCTCAGTCGGTTGAGCGTCCGACTTCAGCTCAGGTCATGATCTCACAGCCTGTGAGTTCAAGCCCCGCATCGGGCTCTGTGCTGACAGTTCAGAGCCTTGCGCCTGCTTCTGCTTCTGTGTCTCCCTCTCTCTCTGCCCCTAACCCACTCACATTCTGTCTCTGTCTCTCTCAAAAATACATAAACATTAAAGAAAATTTAAAAAAAAATTGCACCCAAACCTGTAAGACATCCAGGAACAGACTTAACCAAAGAGGTGAAAGACCTGTACTGTGAAAACTATAAAACACTGATGAAAGAAATTGAAGATGACAAAGAGAAATGGAAAGACATTCCAAGCTCATGGATTGGAAGAACAAATATTGTTAAAATGCCTATACTACCCAAAGCAATCTACATATTTAATGTAATCCCTACCAAAATATCAGCAGCATTTTTCATGGAACTAGAACAAATAATACTAAAATTTGTATGGAAACACAAACAACTCCCGAATAGCCAAAACAATCTTGAAAAAGAAAAGCAAAGCTGGAGGCATCACAATTCCAAACTTCAAGTTATAGTACAAAACTGTAGTAATCAAAACAGAATGGTAATAGAACAAAAATAGACACATACATCAATAGAACAGAATAGAAAACCCAGAAATAAACCCATAATTATGTGATCAGCTAATCTTCAAGGAAGAGGGAAAGAATATCCAACAGGAAAAAGACAGTCTCTTCAACAAATGGTGTTGGGAAAACTGGACACCAACATGACAAAGAATGAAACTAAACCACTTTCTTGCACCATACCCAAAAATAAGCTCAAAGATTAAATGGATTAAAGATTATAAATGTGAGGCCTGAAACCATAAAAATCTTAGAAAAGAACACAGGCAGTAACCTTTATGACATGGACTACAGCAATTTCTTTCTCCTGAAGCAAGGGAAACAAAAGCAAAAATAAACTATTAATAAGACTATATCAAAGTAAACAGCTTTTGCACAGCAAAGGAAATAATCAACAAAACTAAAAGGCAACCTACAGAATGGAAGAAGATATTTGCAAATGACATCCAATAAAGGGCTAGTATTCAAAATATATAAAGAACTTATAAAAGTCAACACCCCCCAAAAAAACAAATTATCTGATTTTAAAATAGAAGACATGAACAGACATTTCTCCAAAAAAAAGACATACAGATGGCCAACAGACACAAGATGCTCAATATCACTTATCATTAGGGAAATGCAAATCAAAACTACGATGAGAAATCACCTCACACCTGTCAGAATGGCTAAAATCACACAAGAAGCAACTGGTTTTGGTGAAGAGGTGAAGAAAGGGAAACCCTGTTGCAGTGTTGGTGGGAATGCAAACTGGTGCAGCCACTGTAGAAAACAGTATGGAGGCTCCTCAAAAAGTTAAAAATAGAACTACCTTATGATCCAGCAATCGCACTACTGGGTATTTATCCAAACAATATAAGAACACTAATTCAAAGGGATACATGCACTCCTATATTTATAGCACCATTATTTATAATACCCCAGATATGGAAGCAACCCAAGTGGCCATTATTGATGAATGGATAAAGAAGATATAATGAAATATTATTCAGCCATAAAAAAGACTGAAATCGTGCCATTTGCAACAATCTAGATGGAGCTAGAGTATAATGGTAAGTGAAATAAGTCAGTCAGAGAAAGACAAATACCATATGATTTCATTCATATGTGGAATTTAAGAAACAAAACAAAGAGAAAAAAATAAGAGAGAGAAAGACAGAGAAATCAAGAAACGGACTCTTTAAATACACAGAACAAACTGATGGTTACCAGAGGGGAGATGGGCAGGGAGATGGGTTAATTAGGTGATAGGATTTAAGGAGTGCACTTGTGATGAGCACAGGGTGATAAATTGAAGTGCTGAATCACTATATCATACACCTGAAACTAATATAACACTGTTAACCAACTGGAATTAAAATAAAAACTTAAAATTTAAAAAAAGGAAAAAGAAATAAAGCAAACTATATAAAAAAGTTTTATTTCTTTCCCCTTCCTGCTATAACATTTTGACCTCAATGCTACATTTAGACCAGAAAATACCCCATAGCATATGGATTCTTACCTGCATTTTAAACTAGAACAAACTTCCCATCCACCCTCCAAAATGCAAGCCAGCCCTGGCAACTGATGGATTGATTGACTGATTGATTGATTGATTGATTAAATAAATAAATATGTATTCACCATTGGAAATGTTGCCACCATGATTAAACCTCCCAACAGTCACTTTAAAAGCAGCCATGACAAAGAATAAGGGAAAAAGAGTAAATGTATTGCAGGTATCCTATGGACCAAGCACTATGTAAGGCATATACACCACTGCAGTATTTCCCCCAAATATAGTTACAGGAGATGCTATGTCTAAATGCTGTGCACCCCCACCCCCACCCCCACACACACTAAATTCATATGTTGAAATCCTAACCCCCAAAGATGATAGTGTTAGGAGGTGGGGCTTTGGGGAGGTGATGAGGTCATGAGGGTGGAGCCTCATGAATGGGATTCATGCCCTGATAAAAGAGACCTCACACAGCTCCCTACCCCTTCCACCATGTGAGGACTCAGTGAGAATACTCTGGCTATAAACCAGGAAGTAACCCTCACCAGCCACTATATTGAATCTGCTACCCACTCTGAGGTATTCTGTTATAGCAGCCTGAACAGACTAGGACAAGAGACCATGGAGAATATAATTTTAAGGGTTCCTAGACCCAGTATTAAATAACATTGGAACACATGGTGAGCAGTTCATCCCTCACCCATCTTTCTAATTACATCAAGGGAAAGTCTCAAGTGGGTGCTAGCATGTCTTTAACACTTCTCTACCACTTGCTAATCTCTCCTTTCAACAAAAAATGAACAAGCCTTAGACTCAGAGCCGTGGCAGGCTACAGTACTAGCTAGAATTTTAGTGACTATTTTTTTTTTTTTACTCCATGATTCTTTAAATGGTTTCCTTTTTTAAAGAACAAGAGAGAAACTAGTCTGCTTATACATGATAAAAATTAATTTTAAAATAAAGTTTAAATACCTACTTAAAAAGCAGTATCATGTTAATACTAGTACATGTGGCAAAAATCATACACACAGTACTCAAATGGCTAAATTTCAGGAAGTGCTGACTTACTTCTTTTATCCTAATAGCAACCCTGTGAGGTAGATGCCATTTTTATCTCTAGTTTACATGTTGGAGTCTGTGACGCAGATAGGAAAAGTGAGGCAGCCAAAGTCAGATAGGCCTCTTCAACCCAATTCTACCTAGCTGCAAAATTTGAAATCTCACCACGCTGACTGACCATAGTGTTTGTTATCAGAATCAGAAGTTGTCAACTTAGGAAAACCTCCGATGCATCTCTTAAGAAGGCTCCAGGGGTGCCTGGGTGGCTCAGTCAGCTCAGATCAGGAGCTCAAAGTTGTGAGATCAAGCCCCGCATCGGGCTCCACACTGAGCTTAAGATTCTCTCTCTCCCTCTCCCTCTGCCACTCCCCTGTGCATGCATGCACACACACTCTCTCTCTCACTCTCTCAGTAAAAAAATTTAAAAAAATAAAAAGGTCCAGTGAGTGCTGGCTTTAGAAATTAGCTTCCAGGTGTATGGCTAACCCTCACCTGCAAATGCTTGGGCAAGCATTAAATTCTCTCTCCAAATCTCCAGCAGTTTCTCTTCTCACAGCATCAGCTATAGAGAGGCAGAGTGGTACTAGAACCCAATGTTGCACTGTTAATTGGTCTCTTAGGTCAGTAATGTGGAGTCCCCGGGATGACGGTGCTGTTCCAGGGAAGACAGCATCTGGTGCTCAGGTATTCAGGACATTCTGAAACTTTCCTGATCAGGACAGTTCACTCCTCTGCCCCTACCTAGTGTGGCCCAGCCACTAGATTGCCTATCTGCTGGCCTTTCTAGCTGCTCTGCTTCTGTCTTCGGTGCTGCTTGGCAGAACCCGCCTTATCTGTACACTGATGAGTCATGCTTTCTGTACATTTCAATGTTTTATCCCTGCAGGGAAGATTCTGGTAAGTACCTTCACTCTCACTGCTCTTAATACTCCATGCTTCCCTGTTAGGACTATTTCTGAGGCTCTTAAAGAAAATTGAACTTTTCAGCAATTGGAGTGCAGTGGCTGAAAAAAAAAAGAAAAAAAGCCTCCAGGATGGGGGGGATGTTCTTGTGATAACCTGGCTAGAAAGAATATTCAAACCTTCTCTCATCTACTAGTTTGACAACGACTATCTATTCTAGGTGTTATATAGTATATGAGAATTCTTGGCCTCTGAATGTATACAAATCAGAAGAAACTCATATAACCCACAGACAGGATTTCAACAACAAGTTACTGTTCATGCCTCTTCTGGAGCCAGTTGTCAATTATGCTGGGAGTGGCATGAGACTAAGTGTTGTCAAAACTGCCTTTGTGTTCCAGCTGTGATATCAACGCAGTGTGTGACCATGGGCGCCTCACTTAACTTCCCTGGACCTCAATTCTCTCATCTGTAAAATATAGGAATTGGACAGAATCATCTCTGTGGGTATCACAATCCTCAAACACTAGGTAATCATGTGGGCACTGTGCTTGCTGTCTCCAGGCCATGGATTTCCCATGTGTAAAATGAGCTAATTAAGCTCTGACCACTTCACACAGATAATGATGAGGATTAAAATAAAATGGTGTACACAGCTATATTTGTTAAAAGTAAATTTCCATCAGTTTTGAAGTGTTACTGTAATGACAACAAAGATCACTGGTTGATCGACGCATGCCCTTGAGTTGCTAGGAACAAAATCCTTCTCGAACTTAAACAAATGGGAGGGTTTTTTTCTGTTTTCGGTTTTGTTTTTGTTTTTGTTTTTGTTCTCTACAAAGCCTTACCTAGACTATCTTTATGTTTTTTGGATTTTTAAAAATTGTAATAAGAACATTTAACATAAGATCTACCCTTTTAACAAGATTTTAAGTGTGTAATGCAATATTGTTAACTATAGGCATGATGTTAACGGTAAGATTTTGAGAACTTATTCATCTTGCATAACTAAAACTTTATGCCCCTTGAGTAGCAACTCTACATTCCCCCTCCTCCAGCCCCTGGCAATCACCATTCTACTCTCTGCTTCCATGAGTGGGCTATTTTAGATACTTCATGTAAGTAGAATCATGTAGTATTTGTCTTTCTGTGATTGGCTTCTATCACTCAGCATATTATCCTCAAGGCTTATCCATGTTGTCACATTAGGCAGAATTTCCTTCTTTTCTAAGGCTGAATAATATTCCATTGTATGTATATACATTTTCTTTGTCCATTCACCCATGATTGGACATTCAGGCTGTGGCCACATCTTAATGATTATGAATAATGCTGCTATGAACTTGGGAGTTACGAGGTACTCAAGGGCTCACAGGGAAACCGGGAGCCATAGATTTGAGAATGGGCAGGAAACAAGAACCACAACAATGGCTCCAGAGCAGTCCTCATAGGACAAATGAAATCCAAACTCTTCTCCTGCCCTTGTTTCACTCATTCAAGATTCTGACCCCAGAAGACAGAATCTACTGGCCAAGTTTAGAACACCTGCCTTCCCACCCATGACAGTCCTGAGCCAGAGGATCTGGCCCCTTCTGTTTCTGTAAATGAGTAGCAGACACCAGAATTCGCCTAGACCACACCAGGTAGAGAGGATCACTCTCCAAAAGGAAATCAAAACTGCGGGGAAGGGGAATAAGATTCTGCACAGCTCCTGAATATGAAATAACGACCACCCAGAGATTGCTTAAATGCTTAAATAATCACAGTATGTCACCCACCAGTATGACTTTTTTTTTTTACTTTTCAACATTACATGTTCCCCTGCCTGATAGGAGACAGGTAGTTTGGTTAGAGTGGTTTTATTTCTTTCCTCCATACCCTCTCTCTTTCCTCTTCCGCCCCTACCCCCACCCCTGTTCTTTCTGTCCCTCTCCTCCTCTTTTCTCTTCCCCAACTCACTCCTGTCCGGTAAGGTGATAGGAGCAAAGGCTTAAAGGATACTTATGAGTCTCCTGGGTCTCTGAACCAAAGAGAAAAGACTGTTTTCCTCATGCTTCAACCTCCTGGTCAATTACCCCTCCTTCAATCTGCCACACAGGTGCGTACACATAAGACACAGATACACGCCCCAACCCTTGCTTCCCTCTTCCTCTCAGGCAGAGGCCCTGTTTCCTTCACCTCATCCTCTGTCATTCCTCACCTCCTGATGAAATTTGCCCACGTGCAATTTGGACCCTTTCTTCCCCCACCAGGCTGCAGGGTTGAGAAAGAGGCATGCAACTGTGGAAATTAATTCTCTTCCTGCTCTGTGGCAATCACTGACCACCTCAACAGGTCAGTGACAAGCAACAAAAGACTTTACCCAAATTCTATCAGAATTGACATGCCCCTCAAAGAACTGTAGTGAATGGTTGTTACAGAGAGCACTGGAATGGATGGATTCTCAGCAGCTCACCAAGACGCCCTCAACCACAAGCCATGCATGTGGAGTAAAACAAACACAGCGGAGAAACGCAAAGCTACAGTTCTTATTGGAAAGCAAACAAGAGCCTGCAGACAAAGACAAACCGGTAAAAGCTCTAGTAAAGCTGGCCAAGGTCAGTGGAGAACCAGGAACATCAGGGGAAATGTCAGGTACTATTCTGACAGCCTAATAGCAAGGAAGGAATGGTCTTCTGCAACAACTCCCAAGGCTGAATTTGTCAAGAACTGCAATACCACCAGAAGGTGCTGGTTTTGACAATAGCTTGTAATAACCTACATGCCCAAGACAAAGTATACAAGATATTTTTTCCTATATTTTACTATGAAAATTTTCAAGGATACATAAAAACTGAAAGAAGTTTATAGTGAAAACTCATATACCCATGACCTAGATTCTACTATTAATATTTCCCTGGGTTAACACATATTTATCCATTCTTTTATCTACTCATCAGTCCATCTGACTTTTTGATACACTTCACAGTTAGTGGCATGCAATGGTACATGTTACCTCAGAGCTTCAGCATGCAGTATTTGCTTAGGGCACATGCAGAAGATATTTCTGATATAAAAAATAAAACACAGGGATTAGGGAGAGGGAAGGATGAATGGATGAGGCACAGAGGACTTTTAGGGCAGTGAAAATACTCTTTATGACACTGTAATAGAGGACCCTTGTTCTTATACATTTGTCCAAACCCACAGAATGTACAATACCAAGACTAAACCCTATTGTAAATTATGGGCTCTGGGTGATAATGATGTGTACATCCATTGTGACAAATGTACCAGTCTGCTGGGGAACATGGATAATGAGGGGGCCTGTGTATGTGTGTAGCCAGAGGTTTTATGGGAAATCTCTATACTTCCTGCTTGATTTTGCCATTAATCTAAAAATGCTCTTTAAAAAGTCTAGTTTTTCTTTTTATAAATAAAGTCTATTTTTTAATTAAATAGATGATTGAAAATTAAATAAAACCTATGACTTATCTCTAACAGAGGATCGGCAAACTGGCATCCCAAGGGCTGAACTTGGCTTGCAGACATGTGTTGGTTTTCCCTGCCCAGAATCTATTCTCATTCCTCCTGTTACAGAATCCCAAGCTTCTTTTGAATAAATGATCCACCTCCTCTCATAATCCATGTGTTTTGGGAAGAACAGATTGCTTCTCTTGGCTCTATCACCAGGCCCATGAGCCCTACCTGGCCAATCAATGCAGTGCTGATTGGCTACAGAAATCCAATTCAAATGGTGAGTTGCGCTGAGATGGGCACATGGATCCCATTGGTCCATTGAGAGCCTTCCCCAAGACCCTCACTGAAATTCTCTTTCAGTTCAGGTTACTAATCCAATAGGATAAATCTAGGGATGCTGGTGTGCTGGTGTCCACCTTTTTAAAGATGTTGTAAGAAGCTGCTTAAAAATGCAGCTAATCCAAAGCAAAGCAGAGCCCATAGGTAGAAAGGTACAGGTAATTTATGCTTCTGGATCCAGCCAGGCCTAAAGTCCAGAAAACCGTATTTTTCAGTTATAAGAGTTAATACATTCCTTTTAAAAAACTAAATAGTTCAGGTCGATTAAACATCTGACTTTGTGGCTCAGATCATGATCTCACAGTTCATGAGTTCGTGCCCTGCACTGGGCTCTCTGCAGTCAGAAAAGAGCCTGCTTTGGATCCTCTGTCCCCTTCTCTTTCTGCCGCTCCCCTGCTCGTTCTCTCTCTCTCTCTCTCTCTCTCACTCTCTCTAAAAATAAACAAATAAGCTTTTAAAAAAGAAAAAATAGCTTGAGCTCTTTTTCTATTCATTTCAATAAAAATAATCCTGGCGAATAGTTACTATGGGTTTCACACCCAAGTCTGGGTTCAAGTTCTTGACTGTTAAGTTACGCTACAGTTAGGTTATGCACTGAAAATTCAAAGAGGAGGGAAACTTACCCTGCCCAGTAGGTGATGTGAATCCAGAAAGCACTGGTAACAAGTAACCCTCTAGTGGGAACACAATGTGGTAAGTGGTATAGAAGATAGATCTCAGTGTAAGGGAGATGCTGGGGGACTTGGAAAAGCTTGGAGGACAAGGTGACCCTTAAAACGAGCCTTGTAGGGGCCCCTGGGTGGCTCATTCAGTTGAGCATCCGACTTCACCTCAGGTCACGATCTCACACTTCATGGGTTTGAGACCTACATAGGGCTCTGTGCTGATAGCTCAGAGCCTGGAGCCTGGACCCTGTTTCAGATTCTGTGTCTCCTTCTCTCTCTGCTCCTCCCCGACTTGTTCATTCTCTCTCTTTCTCTCTCTCTCTCTCTCTCAAAAATAAATAAATAAACATTAACATAAAAAATTAAAAAAAAAAAAAAAGAGGAGGCTTAAAGTCAGGAGAAAACAGAGCACAAGTTGCACTCTTATGGGAGGTAGGGAACAGAGCAGGTCAGCAGAGTGGTCTTAGGGAGCTCCAAGCCCTTTTCACCAACCTTCTGAACCAAAACAATCTCAGTCATAATCTGTGTGTGTGTCCCTCTATCAATCTGTCTATTCATCTGTCTTCTCTGTGTCTCTCTCCACATCTGTCTCTCTTTTTCTTTTCTTTTTTTAATTTTTTTTAATGTTTACTTATTTTTGAGAGAGACAGAAACGGAGCACAAGAAGGGGAGGGACAGAGAGAGACACACACACAGAATCCAAAGCAGGCTCCAAGCTCCAAGCTGTCAGCACAGAGCCCGACACAGAGCTCGAATTCATGAGCTGTGAGATCATGACCTGAGCCAAAGTCGGATGCCCAACCAACTGAGCCACCCTGGCACCCCTCTTTTTCTTTTCCTGTCTCTCACTGTGTGTCTCTCTCTACGTTTCTCTCTCTGTATCCCTCTCTCTCTCTCCCTCCCCTTCTTTCTCTCTCCTCTCTTCATGCACTCACTCGCCTACCTTCTGGGATGCAGTCCACCCCATCATCAATACCACCCTAGTCTAAGCCACCATCATTTCTCACATGTCCAACTTGGCAGCCTCATAACTTGTCTTCCCACCTCCATTCTTGCCTTGCTTCCATCAATTGTCCACCTCTCTGACAAAGCAAACATTTTAAAATGAAAATCTAATCATGGTACTCGCCTGCTTAAAACCATGGATAAAGAAAGAACTCCTCAACACAGCCTACAAGACCCTTCCCATTCTCCAACCACATCCAGCTCCACGTATCCACCCCACTCACTGCACCCCAGCCTCCCTGGTCTTCCAGTTCTTCAAAGAGTCCTTCTCTATCCCATCCTAGAGCCTTTGAATTTGAAATCTCCTTGAAATGCTCCTCTCACCCTCAGCCCCACATCCCTTTACCTAATTAACACTTACTCGTCTTTCACTTCTTATCTCAGATTCAAATATCACTTCCTAAGAGAAGCCTTCCCTGATTGCCAGACCACATCAGATCTCACTGGTACATGTTCTCTCATTTGTTTAACTTTTTCTTTATAGCACTTATCCAAGTTTAGAAATGTGTGTATGTGTGTGTATTTGATGGATTGATTCATGCCTGTGTCTTGTACTTAAGACCCAGGAAGTCAGAGACCACGTCAACTTCTTAAAATAACTTCATACCCAGAATTCAGTACAGTGGCTAGTGCACACTTCCATTTTGTTACAGTCCCCACTACTCCCTGTTGCATCCCCAACTCCAAGTTGTGTTAGTTACAATTTATGTTGTTTGTGCTACTGTTTCCCTAGAAAAAAGAATTATTCCTTTAGAATACTGCCTCTATTAAAGGGTAGAGAAATGGAGGCTAGACCTAGAGGGCCAAGTGTTTCCAGGAAAATGGGAGACTGCATTTTTCTTTATGGAAGTAGAAAATGTACAATAAATAGTTCTGTCTCACTTATGTTTATTTCCTGTCCAGGCTCGTAGGCATTTGAATTTTCAACACCTTCCCCTAACATCATTCATATATTTCTATTACTTCTTTATTTATTTATTTAAGGTATCTGACTCTTGATCTCAGCTCAGGTCATGATTTTGCAGTTTCGTGAGTTTAAGCCCCACATCAGGCTCTGTGCTGGCAGCATGGAGCCTGCTTGGCATTCTCTCTCTCTCCTCTCTCTCTGCCCCTACCCCACTCATGCTGTCTCTCTTTCTCAAAATAAATAAATATACATTAAAAATTTTAAGATTTATTTCTGAACACCCACCTGGCACTAGGTATGTTCTTGGCACTGAGGATACAGCGGATATGGCAAATGAAGTCCCTGCCCTCAAGTCATAGTGCCTGAATTACAGTGTGACAGTTCCTGTTGTATTTCTGTCCTTCCACTAAGCAGAAGTGGTTCCAACACCAGCTCTGGAGCCAGACAGCCTTGGACCTAATCCCAGCCAGGTGGCCTTGAGCAACTTACCAAACTTCTCTATACCTTGGTTTCCTCACCTGTAAAATTGAGCTAATAGTGTTATTGTGTGCATGTAATGAGTTAAGACACAGCTGTCTCATCATAAACCCCATATCTTTTATTTCCTACCTCTGTACCTTACGCAGGACTGGCTTCATGGGTATTGTGACCTGTGCAGCCACACAGAGCCCCATACTTAAAAGGGCTCTCCACTTGGTTTAATGCTCTGCTGTTGCTGCCACCCAAATTCTTAATTTTTGAACAAGGGGCCCTGTATTTTTATTTTCGTATCAGGCCCTGCAATGATGCAGCCAGTCCTGATCAATACACATTAAATGCTCAGTAAATGTCTGTTGAGAGAATGAATAAGTGAGTGAATTTAGCCAACCACAGTTGATGCTCAAGAACGCCATTATCTTACAGAGCCAGTCAAGTGGCTCAGCCCCTGAGCAAAATTCAACAAACTTCGTTGTTGACTCATCCTGTCTCTTCCCTGGTACTAAAAGCCTGACCCAGGACCTTAAATTTCTTCTCATCTAACCCACCCATTTCCTGGGAAACTTTGACCTTGACAGGCTGCCAGAGTTCTCAATGGAGCCAGCAGTGAACCCCATCCCATTCTCCATTCTCCAGATCAGAGTCTGCACGGTTTCTACCTCTCTACTCCCTCTCTTCCTGCTCAGCATCCCTGGAATAAGATGCACCAGGTTTCCTTCATCCCATTTTACAGATGGGGAAATAAGAGGCTCAGTAAAAATAAGGTCCATCAAGATTCTCCATGCAGCCCTGCTCCTTTGCCTAGCCAAGTTTCTAGTTTTATAGTTTCTAACAAGATCCCCAGAACCAAATCACACAAATTATTTTTATAGCGGCTAATCGGACATGATAATTATATGCTAAATCTGAGACTGAGCCCCACAACCCTAACAGTATCCCATGTTCTGACACTCTGGCCTGCAAAGACAAGCAAAGATAAACTCATCTCCCCATGCCCTGCCTGCCCTAAGTCAGCAGGTGCTGGGGCCTTTCATTCTCCCAATGTTTAATGAGAATCTGCAACATGCAGGCACCATGTAGAAGCTGGTGATGCAACTGTGAACAAAACAGACAAAAGTCCCTGATTCTCTAAGAGGAGAAACAGATAAGAAACAAACTAATTCAATAAACTGTATATGGTATGACCATGGTACTAAGCACGATGGAGAAAAATTAAGCAGGGGAGGGGCAGAGGAAGTGAGCATTTGGGAGGGTAGGAGCGGAGATTTCAATTTTAAATAGGACTGATTGGGAAAGACTTGAAGAAAGTGAAGAAGCTGCTTAATACAGCTTTCTGGAGAAAGAGCATTGCAGGCAGAAGGAACAGACAGTGCAAAGCCCTGAGGCATTATCCCTGACTCATAATGTTGAGAGATACCTGAATAGACTGGAGCACTTAGCCAAACCATACACACTCCCCCTCCCAGCCCCAGCTTCTCATCTCAGTTTTGTTGCCTATAGACAAATCTAATCTATAGGGTTTTGAACCATTAGGTATTGAATTTCTGCAATAGTACTACTTTGTTTATCAACACAGTGGGGTTTTCATTTTGTTTTTGTTTGGGGTAGTCACATTTAAATGAAAGAGTTCACAACAAAATTTCAATATCCAACTTGGCTTGAAATATCAGACCTGTGCTCACTGGGCCCACATGACTCTTTGTAATAATCTGTCCCTTCAGGGGGCATAAGCCCCCCTATTCACCACAAACCCACCCAGAATGCCTCCCTTATGCAGAATGCCTGGCCCTGAATGCATTGTGGTTTACCACCAGCCCCACCCCCAACGCCTGCCTTGGAAAGCCCCTAACAATGATGGAGATTGGACACATGCCCCTTGCTGGGCATGAGAAGCAGGGGTCTCCTCCATCTTGGGAGACTGAAAGAGGCTGGGGAGATCCCTGTCAGTTCCTTCTCCCCAGGAATAGATAGATGTGAGTGGGGAGGGGCTGGGAAGCCAAGAGAGAGGTCTAAGGCTTCTCTGAGCTCATCACATGCTCTTGCATTGATCCCCCTGGAAATGCTTCTCCTCCTATTTCTGCAGAACCTAATTCTCACACATGCTGTCTTGAGCCCTGATTTCTCCCCCTGCCCAAATCTGTTGTGGCCTCTAGAAGAGCTACACTAGGAACTCTCCACCCTCCTACACTCAAGAAAAAGGGGGGTGTCTATGCACCAAAAATTTCCAAGATTGCCTAGGTCCCACCTGTTTACCTCTCCTATACTTCACTCAACTTTCAAACTAGACCACCCTCAAATGACACCCACGTGAATTTGTATGTGTTTGAGTTGTCACCTGAGTGTGGTCTTTGTGCATGTTGATTAGGGTGCTCCTGTGTTTTCACGTGTCTTGCTGAGGGATGAGAGGGCCTCCGCGTGCCTGTGAGTGTGTGTGTGTGTGCACCCTCATAACCGGGTATTGTGTGTCTTTGTGTGAGCGCGGGTGAGTCTGTGTGTGAGTGGTTGCAACATCTTTACTCCCGACAGAAGGTCTTTGCGGCACACTTCTCTCAGCCAGCCTGCATCCTCTTCAAAGGCACTCCAGCTCAGGGACAGTCCACCTCTGGCCTTCCCCAAAATCAACACACGCATTGAGACGCACGCACACTTCCTTTCAAGCGCTGTTCCTTTGGCCCAAGAGAACCGACAAACCTTGAGCATCCTTGCTCCGACAGCCTCCTCCCCACCCCCCAACCCCACCCTCCGATGCCCTGGCTGAAGGATCCTCTACATGGAGATGGACTCGGAGCACTGACAACGGGGAAAAAAAGTGACTGGAAGGAGAATCGAGCAAGGCAAACTGAGGACACGCTGAAGGATTACGGAGCCAGAGCCGCTGCGGGGAAGCAGGTCCCACCCACACCACGCCCCTCCCGCAGAGGGATAGCTTGTTCCCACCCCGGTCTTCCTCTGGGGCTTCCAGGTCTCACTCTTCTCCTCAAACTGGAGCTGTGAGAGGCAGCTGGGACCCCCTCCTCCCATGCATCCCCCTCGCCCCACCATCCGCGTCCAGGCAGCTGCTGATTGGCTGCGGGGAGCAGCGCCCCAGCTCCCCGTCTCCGAGGCGGGAGCGGAGCGGGTCCGAGGTGGGAGGCGCACGAACCGGCTCTGGGAGCCCCTCCCAAGTCCCTGTGCCCAGCGCCCTGTGCCCTACGCGACGGCCGTGCCAGGACTCCAGGAGGGCAGGTGTAGAGTGAGCAAAGGGGACCACGGCCAAAGGTAGAAGCAAGTCCTGCAGAAAGAAAGGCGCTGCTGCTCCGGCTGCTGCCTCCGCCACTGCCGCCACCACCGAACCAGCGTCCAGAGCGGGGCTGGCAGGCCAGGCGCGGAGACGAGGGGAGCGAGGGGCGAGCTCATGGAGCACACGCACGCCCACCTCGTAGCCAACAGCTCGTTGTCCTGGTCCCCCGGCTCGACCTGCGGCTTGGGCTTCGTGCCCGTGGTTTATTACAGCCTCTTGCTGTGCCTCGGTTTACCAGGTGAGGAGCGTGGGGGAGAGGGAGGAAGCCGGGACCCCCGAATGCGGAGAGACCCTGTCTAGAACCCCCAGGCCTAGACATCCTCGGCGCGTGATCCCTGGCGCCCCTTCTGAAAAAGTTTAAGCCTAAGGGCAACAGCGGACATTTCCAGACTGGGGAGAAAGGAAGTTGCTGTGCCTGTCAGGGACTCGTGTGTGTGTGTGTGTGTGTGTGTGTGTGTGTGTGTGTGTGTGTGCGCGCGCGCGCGTGCGCGTCTCGAGCGTGCGTGGCAGGTGATGGGCATGGTGAAGGTGTTGGTGTGAGTGTGCGTGTGGACTCGAGTATTTGCATGAGCAACTGAAGCGATGCTCCCTGATCCGCGTCCCTGAAGGTGTCCAGTGGGGGCTGTGTGTGTGACTTGACCGCACTTCCCCACGGCTTTCTGGGGTTTCACTTCTCTTGTGGCCCCCCCACATCCACTCCAGCCTGAGAAAACCTCTGTCCCCTCCCCCACCGCGCGTGTCACCCCTGATTGGAGGTGAAGCCAGAGGTTCTGATGCCCAGCACTCTTTCTCTGGGGCTGCTGGGATGGAGAAAAGGATGAGCCCCTGTGACCCCTAAGCAAGGAAGGGGTCTCCAGGGAGGCTAGGAAGAGTCTGGGTGGGTCTGGGACCATGCCTTGGCCAGGGTAAGGGTCCAGAGACACCCACAGGCTTCAGAAGCCACCACTTCAGGGGGTCACAGTCTCCTTGAGGACATGCCTTGCCCCCTGGCTTTGCTTCCCTGTCCATCCATTCTGGGCAGCTGATGACCACTGCGGATGTCTGGCTGGTCCCACATCTTAACGTCCTCTCCAAAGTGTGACTGAGACTTGTGCTGAATTCCTGAAGAGAGCTGGGCTGCTGGGGGCTGGGGGTGCTTGCTGTTTGTGAGAGAGGGGGAGGGGGTTCCTGGGGCTCCAGCTTGAGATAACCCCTTCTTCCAGATAGTCTCTGAGATGGTCTGTGTGGCAGAAAGATTCCTAAAGATCACTTGCAAGCAGACAAGAGAGGGACAAAAGGAAACAGAAAGAAAAAAATCCAGCATACAGCCTAGAATCACAACATCATCTACCCTGCCATTCCGCATCCTGGGAACTTGGGAGCTGGATTTCTGAAAGCCTTGTTGACATTTCCTTTTCAAAACATTCAACTTGGTGGTCAGGGCCCCTGATAAGGTTGTTTATATAAATTCCCCCTCCCAAATTTTGGAAGGGATGAGAAAGCATAAGTTTACAATCACCAAGCCTCTCTCCCAGCGAGTGATGAGGTTTTTATTACTAACTAATCGTTCTGGCTGCCCTGGGAGAGACGCTCAGCCTCTGATTCACCCTGCTGGGGCAGCAGCACGTGTCCTATAATTACCTTGAGCAGGAATTGATTTGTCCAGTCCCCACCTCCCCATCAGCCCCCCTGAGCCTCTCCCAGAGCTCTCTTTTAGGGAGTGAGTTTTTGAGGAGGTTGGTTATTGGTGACACTTGCTGAACCAGAGAAGTGATAGCCGCCCCTTTTCCCTTCGGCTCTCACATCAGAATGTCTGACCCCTCTGCCTTCAACCCTCCATCTCCTCTGCTGACTAAAGAAGCTACTCTCTCAGGCTTTCCTTCTGAAAACCCTTTAAGGGACAGAGACATAAAGACGGGGAGGCTCCAAGGGCCCAGAGCAGGGATATGAAGATGAGTAGAACAGGGGAAAGCTCAGACCTTCAAACACCTCAAGGTGGAAAACAAGATACCTCACATCTTTACAGCGTAACTCCTATGCCAGACATGGCCTTCCTGACCCATAGCATTGGCACCTATTGTGTGCCAAGCAGTCCTAGGCACAGGCTCATCATGGCTGAGCCCAGGGTTAGGAGACAAAGAGAGAGGGATTAGGATGAAAACTTGGAAGGCACTAATAGGTTCTTATGCTCCACTAAAAGCTGTGACCACCTACTGTGTGTCAAGTGCTAAAGAGGTGCCTACAGGATTCAAGGAGCTCACAAGTGGAGCTTGTGGTGGATGCAGAAGGACCAAGCATTCTGGAAAAGGATGATTGAAGAGGGCAGGCTTGCAGGAAGATGATAGGTTGATAAGTGTTTTGTTAATTGCTTGCAAGGTGGTTCAGAAGGTGAAATCCTTAAGTCATTCTCTTAGAACCATAAGGGCAGGCAAGTATGTCCTAGTGACTAAGAATGCAGACTGTAGAATGAAGCAGAGCTGGTTGTTAACATGTGGACCTTCTGTGTTTCTGTGCCTCAGTTTCCACATCTGTAAAACAGGCATTAGGACAGCAGCCACCTCCCGGAATGATGGCAAGAAGGAAAGACGTTGATGGAGATGATGGTGCAGGTTAAGCGCTCAGCTCAGTGCCTGACACACCACACACTGACTGATTGCTGCTGTGACACTGCAGTTGTGGTCATCATGAAGCTGATCTGGTTGTAAGGAGGGGGACTGCGTGGCATGGGAGTCAGAGAAGGGACTGGGAGCACACAAGAAAAGCACTTAGCTCAGCGCCTGAGCTCACTACAGTATTCCCCTCCCCACCCCCAGCTACCGGCAATTAGCAAACCCTCATTACCCTGCTACTGACCAGGATGCACAGCTATGCTGAGTGTGAAGTAACAGACCACAGAGCTTGGTCATATTGTTGAAAACTGAGATTTTAATTGAATCACTTTTCCTGGCAGTGAACTCACCCCCATTTCCAAATTCTCACAGTGATTGGAAACTGAGGGGTGGATGAGGAGTGGCTGTTTGGCAACAAGGGAGCTAGTGACTAGGAGAAAGCACAGATGTTTCTTACCTCCTTCAGTATCTAAACTAAAAGGAAGAGCTTGGGAAAAGCCATGTGGTCCAATCCCCTGCCTCTAGGAATCACCTCAGTCTAACTTAACTGCTTTGGAGTGGGACCCGGGGGTCCTAATGTGAAGTATGGTAACAGCTCTGCCACTTAAGAATTCTTAACATTTCTGTACCACAAATTACCCCACTTGTAAAATGGGGGTAACAGCACTACCTACTACCCACACAGATAATGTATATTAAATAAGATCATCCATATAAAAATGGCTAAGCACAGTGCCTGGACTGAGGAAAACACTTATTAGTGCTTTCTCTGCACGGGATCTTTTTCTATGCTAAATGCTTAGATTATTGCACTTAATCTTCACCACATCCCTGTGACCTGTACATGTCCCTGAACCCATTTTACAGATGAGCAAACTGAGATTCTGAGCAATGGAGCATCCTGTCCACAGTCACACAATCCAACCAGTATGTAAACACCTGCTCTTTCCATTGTACCACGGTGCCTTCATTATTGCCAGGAAGTTCTTCTAACTAACCCCAGTCCTTTATGCTGTGTACTCAGTGGAGAACATTGGTGTGTCCCAGCTGTTCCTAAAACTATGTCTCTTTTCTCTTCCTTTTAAGTAAGCAAGATGTTTCTAGCTTTTCCAAATGCATACAATAAGCCAGTAAAGCTAACAAGGTGCAGTTGGGGACCCTGATGGGGCCAAATGGGACAAGATAGTCCAAAGCAGAAGGCAGTACAGGAAGAAGAGATGAGCCTGATGCCTGAGGGAAGAGAGTGGCAGGGAGGACGGGTGAGCCTGGCTGATAAGGAAGGAGCAGCACGAAATTAAACTGAGATATGAAAGATATTTTTTTAAATTTTACCTTCTAAAAGGCACCAGGGATGTTACGGGAGACAAGGTAAGGAAGACGATAGCCTGACACCACACACAGCCCAGCAGATAGGAGCATTTCTGTAACTGCCATGTGAGGATGGTAATACCTGCCTGTGAGGATCGGTGCACAATGAAGGAGATGATGAGTCTGTCACCTGTCAGATAGTGCTTTGACACATGGTGGTTACAGTTGCTGCTAACAAGAGGTGAGAAAATGGTGCCTAGCAAGCTGGACTGAGCCCTCAGATGCATTCTCTTTTGAGAACCGGTAAACATCTTTTGAGAAAATATAGTAAACAGGTTAACAGTACAAGGTCTGGAGTTAGACCTCTGGGGTTTGAGTCCTGGCTTTGCTATTTATATGCTGTGTAACCTTAGGCAAGTGACTTTACTCTCTGCCTCAGTTTCCCCATCTGTAAAATTGGATGATGATAATAATGGCACATACCTCATAGAGTTGCTGTGAAAATTCAGTGGGTTATATATTTAACACAATGTCTGCCACACAGTAAGCACTCCATAAGTCATATTTTTCATCATTTAAAAATTAGGAAAATTAGGGGCGCCTGGGTGGCTCAGTCGGTTAAGCGTCTGACTTCAGCTCAGGTCACGATCTCACGGTCGTGAGTTCGAGCCCCGCGTCGGGCTCTGGGCTGATGGCTCAGAGCCTGGAGCCTGCTTCAATTCTGTGTCTCCCTCTCTCTCTGCCCCTCCCCCGTTCATGCTCTGTCTCTCTCTGTCTCAAAAATAAATAAAAACGGTAAAAAAAAAATTAGGAAAATTAAGGAAAAATTCTCAACTTGTCTTATGACACCAGCTTTACACTAATACCAAAGCAGACAAAGATATTACAAGAAAACTACCAATCAATATTCCCCATGAACATAGACACAAAAGATCCTCAACAAAATATTACCAAATCTAACTCAGGAATATATAAGAATGATAACAAATCAAGATAAAGTTGGGTTTATCCCAGGAATGTAAGGCTGGCTCAACATCTGAAAATCATTCAGTGTGATCCACCATAATAAAAAACCTAAAAAAGGAAATCCATATGATCTTCTCAATAGATATAAAAAAGTATTTGACAAAATTCAACATCCATTCATGATAAAAATTCATCACACTAGAGAACTTCTTTAGCCTGATAAAGGTTATCAATAGGTAACCTATAGCTAACATCACATGTGATGATAAAAGATGGAATGTTTCCCCTCTAAGATCTAGAACAAGGCAAGGAGATCTGTTCTTGCTACTCCAATTCAACATCATACTGGAAGTTCTAGCCAGGAAAGAAAACGAAATAAAAGGTACACTGGAAAGGGGCACCTGGGTGGCTCAGTCAACTGAGGGTCTGGTTCTTGATTTCAGCTCAGGTCATGATCTCACAGTTTGTGAGTTTGAGCCCCAAGTTAGGCTCTGCACTGATGGTGCAGAGCCTGCTTGGGATTCTCTCTCTCTGCCCCTCACCCACTTGCACTCTCTCTCAAAATAAATAAACATAAAAAGTTGTTTAAAAAAAGGTATACTAGAAGGAAGAAATTAAACTGTTTCTATTCACAAATGATACAATTACCTTCATAGAAAATCACAAAGACTCCACACAAAAAAAGCTCCTCAGAATAAGTGAGTTCACCATGTTTGCACATGTTGCACCATGTTCACACTGTTAATATGCAAAAACCTACTGTATTTCTATGCATTAGCAATGAACAATTTAAAACTAAAAATTGGAATTAAAAAAATAGATTTCCAAGTTTCCTTGAAAAGCCAGAGGAACTAACATTAGGCACATATTCCTGGAAGGTTGGCTGCAGATGAGGAATGGACTGCTTTCCTATGTAGCTGCTTTTTGGAAAGAGAGAGAGAGAGAGAGAGACAGAGAGAGAGAGAGAGAGAGAGAGAGACAGAGAGAGAGAGAGAGAGAGAGAGAGTGCGTGCGCATGCGCCTTAAATAGGCAATGACATTCATATTATTCAAAAACCTAGTAATATAAAAAGGCACACATTGCGAAATCTCCCTCCCATCCATTTCCCCCGCTCACCAATTCCTAAATCCACCCCATCATCACTACTACACAGATAACAAGGGCATCAGTATCTTGGTTTCTTATTTGTTCTTTCAGAATGTTTTAGTTTATATACAAGCAAGTATGAATAGAGGATCTCAACTCTTCATTTTTTTTTTTTACTGTTCTCAAAATGAGCACATTATACACACTGTCCTCCATTTTGCTCTTTTTCACTTAATATATTAATCATCCATCATGGTATATTGAAGCTTTTTCATTCTTTTATGAAGCTGCATAGTATTCCATTGTATATTTGTACCATAATTTAATGGGTGCCCCTTTCAAAATCACATGGGCACTCTTATGTGAAAGTCCCTATATGCGACACCTCACTGTTCTCTGTAACATGTATGGCCCCTCTTTATGCACATTTGGCCCTAGGATCCCTGTTATAACAGTGGGAGAAAGAGCACTGCATGAGGAGTCCTGGATTCCAGGCTATTCTCTAGCAATAACTCACAGTGTGGGTCTGTCAGAGGCCTGAGAGAGCTGGGCTCTGCTTGTATAGCTCAGTTGGAGACATGGCCCATAAATGGGACACAAGCGCTGACCAGTGAAGTAGCTATGCTGGAGGCTGGCCGGGTTGGCCTTGGGCTGGGGTCCAGAACAGTAGCTTTGTTGTCCTTGCCCCTGCACAATTTCTGTCGTGATCCCATGTGTAATTTCTGCTTTTGAGGTTGTGTATAAAATGCATTGCACTGGAACTGAATGGACATGGATTTGGATCCTGTATCCTACCCGTGTTTGTTGTGTGATCTCAGATATGATACTGTACCTCTGAGTCCCAGTTTTCATTTGTAATAAAATAATCAGCCAAGTTCAGCATTTAAGGAAGAGGTCTCTGATGTTAGACTGAATGGGTTTGAATCCTAGCTTCCCTACTTACCAGTCTGTGACCTTGAGCCAATTTCTCACCCTCTATGAGTCGCAGCCTCATCAATGAGGTGGGGCCATACTAATACCTATCTCATAGGGTTGTTGTGAGGATTAAATGAAAATGTAAAAATACTTAGCACCATTCTTGGCACATGTTTGCTCTTGTATAGAGTAAGAGTTCAGTAAGTGTTATTAACCTTCTGTGCCCTGCATTGTTACTGTGGTGATCCAAAATAAAATATGCAAAGGCTTCTCACAATCCCTCAAACATTGTAGGGGCTCAATAAAGAGTACCTGGTGTTGTTTTTATTGTTTAACATGTCAACAAGCCTTGTTGACCAAGGTCTTTCCCATACAATTCCACTCAGAGTGCACCCACCAGGAATGAAACTCCTTGCCCTGGAAAACTAAGAAAGAATTATCCAATGGATTAAACAATCAATTCCATCATAAGCCTAAGGAATTTGTACCTCTCAAAGAGTTGCCTGTGGTTCAGTGAAACCTCCAGAAATACCATCAGTCCAGAACATGAAACCTTCTTCAGCTAAAGTTGATAAAGGGACTGACAAGCACCAGAAGAGTGCCCTGCATGCTGCAGCCAGGATCATAAACAGAAGTGATGCAGGGAGGTGAACACAGATCCTGCCACTGAACCTCCATGTGATCTGAACTGTGTGGGCAATGCTGATAGGGGATGCTAGCCCTGCACAGGGTGCCATGAAACGCTGGGGGCAGGGAAGGGCAGGTGTCTTGAATTCAAATACTTGCTAGAGGCAGTCAGATAGCATAAATAAACAAAGTGGCCCAGTTTTAAGAAATATTTCACTTACCCAAAGAATCATCCTTCCCTGCTGTTTTTCTGAAAACATGTGGCCCTTTTGGTCTCTCTAATCTTCCCTCAGTGATAGACGTATGTACCAAAACCACTGCACTCTCTTAACAACTGCTAGCACGTTTGTTGCACTTACTATGTACTAGGGATTCTTCAAAGCATTTACAGGCACTAGCTCATTTAATTCCCACAACGACCCTTTGAGGTGTGCATACTTATCATGCCCATTTTTCAGAAGAGAATGATGAGATGCCCATGGTCACATAGCTAGAAATCAACAGAGTGATACTCATTACTGCTATCCAGCTTTATGATAGGAAAATGGCAACACACACACAATGACAGCTGACAAGCAACACTTGGACTAGATCACTAGGGACAGGGGTAACAAACAATAGGGAGGAGTGGGGAGGAGTAGGGACTGGAGGAGGTTACAAAGTACCATCACCACTCAGCTCTCTAGCCAATGCAGTGTTGCCAAATTCTTCCAAAAATCTACAAATCTAGATTTTTATATGAAATATCCTAATGTTTCAATGTTGGCAACTAATTCAAAAATTTTAAAAAACACTGTGCGAGCTAGCACTGCATGAGCCAAACCAAACATATCTTCAGGCTTGATACAGCCCACCAGGCTGCCAATTCACAAACTCCAGAGTGGGTAAAGCTTTAAGAGGTACAAAGAAATGCCAACACAGTGCACAGTGTGTGGAGAATAAAAACAAGAAGCTAGGGGGAGGAGTAAGGAATAAAAGAGAGGGAGACCCAAAGAAACACATGACTAAAAAAAAAAAACAAGCATGCCAACTCAGGAAACCAGGGGTTTGGCATGACTAGAAGAAAGGGCTCCAAGTAGTACCACAAATTGCATGTTGACAATGTCCTGGAACACAAATCCACCATTTTTTTTTGTAAATGGGAAGAGCCCTTAGAACCTGACAGCACGGTGGATTAGGATGTGGGCTCATGGTCTCCCACTGACCTGGATTCAAGTTCCAGCCTCGTGACTTCCTAGTGGCAGGGCTCTGGCAAGTTGCTTAAACCTCTCTGAGCGTCAGTGATCGTCTCTGCAGAATGGGTATAACAGTGCCTTTTTCACAGGGTGTATGTACAGACAAAATGAAGCAATTCATGGCTAGCAGGGGTCCCAATGTCTGCCACTCCATGGCTGCTGTTTTTTAATCAATGTCAGCACCATCATTTTATAACATGAGGAAACTGACACCTTAGCCAATGTCACAGAGCTAGGAATGGCAGAATCTAAACCAGAACTTAACTTTCCCAACTTTAATTTAGTTCCCTTTTTATAAAATCACACCGCTAGTGATTTCTTGAGGAAGCAAAGTGATAGGAGTAAAGGAGAAACAGGCTGTGGAATTTTAGAACTCAGAGTAATCATCTAGATTTGGGGGCATTTTGTTGTTGTTATTGTTGTTTTATGTAGGATTATTTTAGGTGGCACAAGACTGCATCATCATTTAATCCCTTTTCAGTTTTCTCAACCTTTCTGATTCTATCAAAGGGAAAGTCTCATCTTGGTGCTAGTATGTCTTTAACACCTTTTCACGCATGCTAAACCTCCCTTATTAACAGACACAGAGCAGGCCTAGAGCTCGGCCTTGGGAAGCAGCAGTATCTACCTAAAATTTAATGTCACCCTTGCACTGTCATTATATTTATGTTTAAGGCTATCTTCTGTTTACAACAGGGAGGTGGGTTTGGGATTCAGGGTTGCTATATATGCTGTCCAATATAGTAACCACCAGCCTCACATGGCTATTGAGCACTTGACATTTGAGTAGCACAACTGAGGAACTGATTTTTTCATTCAATTTCATTTCAATTCATTTACAATTAAGACCTGATACTTGATTCAGTTATTGGACAATAACTGTATATTGGAACAACTTGGGTATGTGAATCTACTCTGAAATTTTCAACTGTATATTTTATGACATCTAAACAGAAATCAGGATTTCCACTGAAAAATTTAGCATCCTTAGAGAAATGTGCTCAGAATGTAAAATACATGCCAGACTTTGGACATTTAGTATGAAAAAAAATTAAATATCTCATTAATAATTTATATTGATTACATTTTTGGATGAACACAGTTAAATAAAATATATTTTTAAAATTAATTTCACCCGTTTCTTATTTTGTTAATGTGGCTGCTAGAAAAATCAAGATTGCATATGTGGTTCACATTACATTTATATTGGACAGCAGTATTGTATAAAGTATAAATTCAGGGGGAAAAAGACAAGTCACTTTAAAACAAAATGTTAATAGCACAGGGGACACAAGAATATGGCAAAAAATCATAATATTGGTGGCCAATCACTAAAATCTGGGGAGCCCTGATATAGTACAATGCTCTTAATACAAAAACTGAAGCCCTGGAGAGGACAAGAAATTTCCCCAAGGTTACACAGCTAATCAGGTGTGATCTTGACCCCAAATCTTCCAGATTCTGAATCCAGTGTGCTTTGGCCATTGCAACAGCCCTACCATCTGACCCCCACCAAGAGAAATGTAAGGAAAGGGGTTTGGGGCATGGGGAGGATGTGGCTACCTTGAATCCCATTGGTATTCAAACGGAGAGGACTTCTAAGTATGGATAGCCCAGGATCTTTGCTTTTCTATCAAGTGAAGCTGAATGACTTGGGCTCCTCTTGAGTAAAAGTCATGACCAGCTGAACTACAGTGAGAGTTGTGACTTTCAACCCAAATACATGTTTTCATTTTGCCCCATGGCAAAGAAGGATGAGACAAGAAACCAGAAAGCACAATTAGGCAAATGAATCTGCATTTTTTTAAAATTTTTTTTAACATTTATGTATTATTGAGAGACAGAAAGAGACAGAGCATGAGCATGGAGGGGCAGAGAGAGGGGAAAACACAGAATGTGAAGCAGGCTCCAGGCTCCGAGCTGTCAGCACAGAGCCCAACGCGGGGCTCGATCTCACAAACCATGAGATCATGACCTAAGCCGAAGTCAGACACTTAACCGACTGAGCCACCCAGGAGCCCCTGAATCTGCATTTATTGATTCACTTATCCCTCCCTCTCTCCTTCCATCCATCTATCCATGTGCCTGGCACTGCCAAGTAGGCTCATGGCAAGTCTGTGGTAGGCTCAAGGCAAGTCTAAAAAGACCCATTCGATGTCTGCATGTTCGTGTGGGGAAGACCAGCATGACCAGAAGCCTGAATAAATGTAAATAGTCCCATGTGAGAAGAACATGAAGGAGAGACACAGGGTGATAAGAGAGCTTTTTGTGGGGGGACTTGCCCAGTGGGGAAGACCTAGAACCTGAAGACTGAGGAAGGAAAGAATGGAAAGAAGAGGCAAGGGGGACAGGCTTCACGAAGACTCTTAGGCAAGAGAGGACTGGTGCACCATATAGGAACAAAAAGAGGACAAGTCTGGAGTGCCAAAAGGTGGTCTGAGGACAGGAGGAAAACAAGGCATGAGATGTAAGCAGAGGAAACAGGAAATCAGAGCTTTACAGAAACCACACAAAGTGACCCTGAATTGGGAGAACACATTCTACAGTGTTGACTCCTTTTGACTTCTGGTATTAACCAATGATTTCTTTTCTTTCCCCCTTTGTTTACCAGAATATTTGGCAGTTGAAGACCTGGGGCAATTGCTTTTCCACCACAGACATTTCTTATCATTTACAGCTAGGTGCAGGGAAAACTATCTACCACATGACTTCACAGGAGGGACTATCCACAGACCCACACAGAGAGACGTGCGCGCGCGCGCGCACACACACACACACACACACACACAGAGATGCATGCATGCGCATGTGCACACACACACACAGATGTGTGCACACAAACATACACAGGCATATACACAGACACCACATAGACACACAGATGCACAGACATGCAAACACACAGACATACACCCACAGGGATACACACACAGAGACATGCATACACATACATACACACACACACACACACACACACACACACACACACACACTCCTCCCACAGTCAAAGGTATAGAATGGTCTGGTCCTTGCTATAGCCTTTTGCTGTTAGCATTCTGGACCTCACCACCATGGTTTAGCTCCATAGAGCTGCTGACAAGAACCATCATCTGCCTCTTGAACGAAAAGCAGTGGCCTCCCTGGAAGGTAGCAGAATGGAGCAGTAACTGGAGAGAGAACTCAAGAGGGGCTGGTGCTATGAAAAGGGTAGGGATGGGCATTCCTTAAAGGAATCACAGGCCCACATTCTTAATACTCAGAGAGCCTGGCTTCCACATCATGTCCACCCTCCACACCCAGGACCCTTCCAGAACACCACCTGTCCTGGCTGAAAGGCTGAACACCACCTTTCCTATCAGGAAAGTAACACTGGCTTAGGAATTAGGCACACCTGGGGGTTTGAATCCCAGCACTGCAACTTTGCTAACTGTGAGGTCTTGAGCAGGTAATTTACCCTTCTTGGAGCCTCAGTTTCCTCATCTGAGAATGGGGGTGATAACAACTTTATTTATTTGGCATATATGTGGCACTCCTTTCATATGCCAGGCACCTATGTAGGCACTGGAGGAAAAATAAAGAAAGTCTGCACAGGTGTACACTCTACCAGGGAGACAAGTGGTAAACAAACAAATGCATACACAACACTCTTTGAGATATTGATACATGCTATCAAGAAAACAACGTGGTAAGGAGATAGGGAACTATATTAGATAGGGTGGTCAGGAAGGGGCTCTCCAAAGAGTTGATGTCCAGAATGACACTGGAATGATGAGAAGGAGCCAGCCACAGGAAATACAGGGGAAGGACATGCCAGGCAGAGGGACCCCACAGGGTAAAGGCTCAGAGGTGGGAAGGAAGTGGAGTGAGGGCAGACTTGTGTGGCTGGAATACAATGAACAAGAGGGAGAGTGGCAGGAGATGAGGGGAAGAGGCGGACACTGGCTGGATTGTGGGGCCTTTTGGTCCACAGTGAGGAATCTGGATTTGCAAGAAGAGACCAGAGCCTTTTAAGCAGGTGATATGACCTAATTTGAGTTTTTCAAAGGTCTCTCTGGCTGCTGTGAAAAAAACAAATGGAAGGTGGTTTAGGAGGAAAGCTCCTTTTCTTAGGAAAGAAGAGGAAGCTGTTGCAGTGTGAACGATCTCTGGTTTCCAGTAGGAGAGAGTGCGCAATACCTGTAGAGTGGCCAACACAGTGCCTGGCACACAGCAGGAGTGTGGGTCAAGGGTCATGTTCACAGACGCTCCAATCCTACTCCCACCCCATCCACCATCACCTCAGTCTCCAAGTGAAACAGCATCAGACATGTGAAGTGAGCAAACTAACAACGTCCTCAGACATCAAGGACATCTGTGCCTGGCTCTCCAGGCACCATGGCAAAGCGCCCGCAGCACAACAGAGAGCTATCATCTTGGTTGTGGCAGTGGGCAAGTCCTGCTAATGATCCAGCTGTCAATTGCGAGAGTCCTGAACAGAGAGAAAGCAAGTGTCTGGACAAGAAGAAAAGGGTCACCTTCAGCACTGTCATTTGACAAATGAACAGGATTGAGTTCTGGCTGGCATGGTAGAGAGACATTATCATCGTGACTGCATTCAGTTCTAATGACCCAAGGTATTACAGGAAGAAGGGAGTAATGCCCCCAGGATTGAGGTGGAGACTCCAAGGACGTCCTGAAAATGGGAAGAGAATGCTCATGGAAGAGGAAAGAAAATGGTAGTTTGCTTCTTGGATCTTCTCAGCGTTATACCTCCTGGCCAGAAGAGAATGGCTCTAAGAAATAAGAGGATTTTTTTTCCTTAATCACTATCAGTACTGAATAATTTCCTCAAAATGCTATTCAGATACATGCTGGTTAATACCTTTCTCAACCACCCTCATATAACCTCCTGAAGAGGCCTGGACTGGGGGTCATAGCCAGCCAACAGCCAACAACCAACCAGAAACTCAGACCCCTTGGAATGTGAAAGAAGCCTGTGAAAGGTTTTCTTAAAAGGCAGCACCATGCCTATTAACATTCAGAGGCAATCTCTTAAAAATTCAGGTTTCTCATGAGTCTTGGAAAATTTCAAAGGCTGGAAAAACTGAGCTTTCCCTGTCACTAAGTGCCTAGAACCAAGTAGCCACAGCCTTCTTTAGATGGCACTTGTGCTACCCAGTTCATCAGAGTCATGGTGCCCCAGCACAAAGATTTTATACACACACACACACACACACACACACACACACACACACACACACCTGGCCTGTTTCTCTCACTTCTGTTCCCTACCTTGCTCCTATAGGATTTTAAATTTACTGTCTTACTCTCTAAAGCTTAACACACACGTACATATATCCCATATCCATTTATACCACCACACTTTTAGCCGCATCTATGCTTTCCAACCACACTATATGCTTTCCTGCAAGAAGGGAAGTTGGTGAAAACCTGGGTTTGAGATCCACTGGACTTTCCAGCTGTGTGCAATTAGCTTCCCTGAATGTCTATTTCCATATCTGTAAAATGAGGATAACAAGGATGCACCCCTTGTTGAGGGGAATACACAAGACAATGTACCTGGCACATGGTAGGTTTTTAATAGAGGATTTTTTTTCTCAAGACTGACAAGGATTTCCTATCAAATCCTCACCTGGACTCCTTAGGCTATGTTAAAGATCCGGCTCCATTACATGAGGCCAGATTTCTTTTCATTTCATACTTTGTGCCAGGAATTCTAGGGGATAAAAATGAGCGAAAGACAAAGATAAACATGGCATGGCCCTTGCCCTTAAAGAATTCACAGTCTAGATGGGTAGAAAAGCAAGTCAATAATCATAATGTGATATGACAAGTTCTACAACAGGGGTGAGGGTGAAGCATTTAAATTCCTGTGGGACCTCAAACTTATCTTTGCCTAAGGGCATCGAAAAATGCAGACTTAGGCTTTGAACTAACTATGCCAATAGGCATGGGATCTGAGTCATCTCCATGATGCCAGTACCTCTGGGGGGCCTTGGCACATGATAGGGGGCTTAGCAATACTGAATGGATAGGTGGGTGGATGCATCACATGAATAGGTGACTGCCTTCTTTATCCCATTAATGTCATGTCCACACTAACCTTGAAGAGACTGAAGAAAACATCTTGATCACCACTATCATCATCACCACCACCACCCTTTATCAAGCACTTAATCCAAGCCAAGCACTGAATCAAACACATTATTCCACACTGCCTCATTAAACCCCAAAGTAATGCCTGTGAGGTGGTACTTCTATCATCCCCATCTGGTAGATGGGGGAACTGAGGCTCTGAGAAGTAAAATAACCCGCCCAAGGCAATTCAGCTCCTGAGGAGCAGAGCTAAGACAGAGTAGGCCAATGAATACATTGGTATTCAGAGCATCAGAAAAGACAAATGCTGTGTCTACAGACCTCTGTCTTGGTTCACCCTCCCAGCCTGGTCTTTGCAGGCATTTAAAGGAACTATGTCCTCCTTCCTGATTGAAGACTCTCCCAGTGTCCCCGTTGCCCTCTCCCCAAGCAGATGGTTTAATTACTTGAAATTATTTTTGAGCAAGGACAGGCAGGTGAATTCCCTCTCCACCTCATACCTAACCTACAAAATGGAAATTGAGCTGCCTTTTTTTTTTAAGAAGCATATTGAAACAATTTCTGTGAAAACTCTGTGGTCTTCCAAATCCTTCCAAGGTTTCTGTTATCAGCCATAAATGCGCTTAGTTTCAGTCAAGCACTCAAAATTTCAAATCCAGTTCATGTGGTGAATGTTTATTGACCACCTATCATGTGCCAGGCTCTATTCCTCATGCTTAAAAAGAATCATCGATAACAGCCATTAATGTTAATATAGTGCTGGCCAATATGCAAAATGAATTAAAATTTACAAAGGGCTTTCTCATCCATTATGAAACTGAAGCTCGGAGGAGTTAAATAGCTTTCTCAAGTTACTACTGGTAGGCCAGGCTGAAAAGCAAAGCTAGATCCTATACAAAGCTGTCAGAAGTAGGAATGATCCCCAAAATGGAGCCTCCCCTATGAATTCTGCCAGGACTTTCCATTATTCATTCATTCATTCGCAAATTATGTGTTAGCTATTAGTGACACAAAGACAAACAGATCTGGGTTCCTGCTCTCAGGGAGGACTCAATCTAGCTGAAGAGATGAAGAAGCAACTCACAGCAGCATGAAAATTGGTAAGATATGAGCAAGAGGGAAGCCCATGTACCATGGGACAAAGAAGAAGAAATCAACCCCAGTCTTGGGTTGGGTTGCTGGGAATGCAGCAGGGTCACAGGGCAGACTTTTTTTGCTCCTACTATCTGGAACTCACCTTCCTCTTATCTGGTACCCAATACGCAATGTGAATTCTGACCACAAATCTCTTTCTTCATCATACACATGTATGGAGCATCTCCTTCACATGAGAATCTGTTAAGAACTGGGAATGAGAGAGACAAATGAACTTTGCCCATACTTTTAAGATGTGTACTGTCCAGTGGGCAAAACAAGTAAATTGAAAATTGTAAGGTTGTACTATATGAAATTATCAGCATTTGGCCATTTTTTACCTTTTAAAATGCGTATGTTCATTTTTTACCTTTTAAAATGTATACCTTATAGTGTAATAGTTTGCTGTTCAGAAAAATAAGCTCAGGATGATGTCGAAGCCCCAAACCAGTGATCTGACACCATACTCATGCATCTACCACCGCATCCCCCATGTAGCAGTATCCATGGCTGAAGCTTGGAGGGCACAGTTACTGAAGACCTGATGGTAGAAACTAAACTAACAGCTATTTACCATAATTGTAACTAACATGAATGGAATGCCTATGACCTGTTGGGCACTGTTTCAAGCACTTCCCATGAATTAACTAACTTAATTCTAACCCATGAAGTCGGTATTATTCGATAATACCTAATATTCTATAATACCTAATATTCTATAATAATAATAGCTATTATTACCCCATTCTACATATGGGGTACAAGAAACTGAGACACATGGTAGGTTGTGAGGTGGCTCAAAGTCATGCAGTTAGTGCTATGACAAAGCCAGGCTTCTAACCCAGACATCAGGAGTGATGTCATCTGCTCAGCTGAAGCACTAATTGTGCTTTTGGTCAGAACAGTTCTTTGGTTCCAGGATCATCCAAGTGGGGCTTTCATTAAAGCCATGATCTCTTCCACTGAAATGGATATGGGGAGTTGAGGCACCTAACCTCTGGGGTATAGAATTGTAAAGGCTGTCTGTGTTGGAGGTAGAATCAGGTAGGAATCAGGAATCAGGTAGAAAATCTTCCCTGAGGGGATATTGGCAAGATAATTGGGGTGGCATCTAACTCCCCCATCAGGCCAACTGGATTTAAGCCTTATTTTTTATACTGTTAAGAACCAGAGCCAACAGAACAGTCTGGTGAGAGATGCTGAAAGACTTTGGACTCAAGCAGGACTGGTTGGGGATGCAGGAGACAAAGTGCAACCCAAGGTTGAAAAGGAAGCCATTCTCTTCACCTCTGCTAGGAATATATAGCCTCTGAGGGTGTTGGCACTTAGAGGCTTGCGAATGGAATCTTCTTCCCATTCCATTGTGTAAGCAACAATTGCTATTACTTTTGGGCTTTGGTTCTCTTGAGGATTCTCTTGCTGGTTCTAATAACATTCCAGCTAATTCTCTTGAGTTCTCTAAGCATACCATTATACTATCAATAAATAATGATGATGATGCCTTCTTAAATAGTTACATAGTTATCCTCCTTATTTTAGTTTCCCACTTTACCATTTTGGCTACACTGTAGATTTGGATTCTTTGTTAGCAGCTTTAATATTTAATATTAAATTAGTTTTACCAATAATATTTTATCAGAATGAAGAGAATGGATTGAGTTTTGCATCAAATGCAGACAGATTGCTTTGGGAACAGAACTAAGTTCCCTCAGTAACTCAGGTGTAATATGATGACATCTAGGCTCAATGCTGCACTAAACATTTATCAAATACCCACTATGTACCATCATGTATCAGGTACTGTACTAGTGACTGGGAATATGGCCCAAAATGAGACAGGCCTTCCCAGGGCTCCCAGGATCAGGATGACCAAGGAAAGAGAAAAGACAAGGTGCCTCTAAAGGTATTTGGACCAAGAATTAGCTGATGTGGTTTTTAGATGGGCAACAAAAACATTACTGCAAGTCTCAAAACCTGGCAGTATCATTGATAATAACCAAGAAATTGACTGAATTTTTATTAGCTTCTGAAATCTTTTACAATCTATTCAGCTGAAAAAAGGAGATGAGAGCAGTGACATTAGAATTTTTCATTTATGAATGCTTTTGAGAACGTGGATTCAAGAGAAATTACCAGATATTTTAATTTTCTGCTATCTCGCCCCTGATACCAATCAGGCTACCTGTGAAACAATTTGTGATAATTAACATTTGTCTAACGCTTTTCCAGTTTGCAAAGCCACTTCCCATGTGTTGTCTTCTTCAGTCCCCACAACAACCTTGGGAGTCCGCAGAGCAATTTCACTGAGGTTATCACCCTGGATTCTTGAATTCTTATCCCTCATTTCCCTCTGGTCCACACGCCAGCCAAGCCTGGCATTTTTTACAGTGCTGCAAACAAAGCATGCTTTCACACTTCCTTGATTCTGCACTTGTGGTTCCCTTCTGCCAAGAAAGCAGCCCATCCTTTCCTTGTTCAAACAAGGAGTATCCTATTCATTCTGGGAAACCATGGGCAGGCAGGGAAAGGCCTTTTTTCCCTAGGGCAGCGAGGAAAGCCCAGCATCCTAGAGTATAAAGCACCCAATGATGGTGCCCATGTCAGAGGAGACCAGAAGACCAGTAGGGCACAAGTTGTCCTGCAGGTGATTTAGGTGTCATTGGAAGCAATGGCCCTCAGGCTTTCTGCCTTCTTAAAAAGTGCAGCAGTTAACACTTTGCAATTAGACAGACTTGAGTTCAAATCCTGGCTGTGTGACTTACTAGCTGTGTAACCTTGGGCAAATCTCTAAACCTAATTCTAAATTCCCTCCTCTATAGAAAGGATCTAACAATACCCACCTTTAAAATGACGGGAGTAGCAGTAACTAAGTGCAAACCACCCACCACAGTTTCTAACATACAATAAGGGATTGCGAAGTGGAAGCTATTATTCATTAGTAAGACCACTTCCCTTGTGGCAGAAAAAGGCACACATTTATCATCATCATCATCATCATCATCATCATTACTGCTACTGCTATTATTATTTACATTTCTCTCATTTCTAAAAACCCACTTGCTTTTCCTAGTAACATTCTCCCTGTTCTCTCTTAGAAATGATATTTCTGCTCAGAGGAGAAAGGGAGGCAGTTTGTTTTGTTACAGGCAAGGGGTACAGCAAAGCATAGGGGGTATCAGTGTGGGGGCTGGACAAGCTGGCTCATGAAGAGTCAAGAACAAGAGTCATCCAAGACAAAGCGGATGGGGGAAGTGTTATAGAAAAGGGAAACTGCATAGGCAAAGGTCAAAGTCTGGAGAGAATGTGGCTTGTTGGGGGGCTTCACGTGCAGTAGTTCCTCTCAGCTGGGACATCCCCTCAGCAGGGATGATGAGTGAGATGGGATGCAGAGAGGAGCAGAGGGCACAATTCCAGTGGTGTCTACTAGGCAGCCTATATTCTTCTAAGCACTTTCTATGCATTAACTTACTTAGTCCTCACAATCAGATCCATTTTACAGATGAGCAAATATAGGCACAGAGAAGTTAGGTAACCTGCCCAATGTCACACAGCAAGAACATGTCAGATCTATATCCAGCGCCCAGGCTCATCACCAGCATACCAGAAGGCAACGATTCTTTTTCTCTATGACACTCCGGCATGTGTCCCAAAGCCAGAAAAGAAACAGACCCCTCCAAAGTCATGAGAAAGTAAGGCATCCTTCACCTGCTGAACTCAGCTTGGGCAGAGGGGAAGCTACTCTCTCTCTGGCACCTCCCAGTGTGCAGAGGTGGGTTTTTAGAAGTTCCCAAACATAAAACCATTTCCATATAATTATGCCTCCTTGACCTACATGTCATTCGGCTGTGTGCATGGGCTTGAAGCACAAAACAATTTCTCCAGCCAGAGAAAATTGCTTCCCGAGGCCCCAGGGTAATTAGACATTGTCTTCTGGGCATGGCCTGTTCCCTGTCCATCCACATCCTCTGACATAGGTGCTGCCACTTCAACCCGGCATCCACTGGGAGAATGCAGGTCCCATGGTGGAACAGAATGTCCATTAGGACAGCGGCCTTGGAAAGCGTGCAGCAGGGCTGTGTGCATCAGGAAATTTTCCAATGTTCTTGAACATTCAGATCCCGTGGAACTTTCCTCTGTTAGCCCAAGCAGGGAAAGGGGGACACATCACATGGGAAGATGTTACTTCTCAAGCATTTGGTCTATGAGGTCTATGAGGAAGCTACAATACCAATACCCATGTCTGGAAGTTTCAATGAGGTTTATAAAGGACCTTCTGTTCTTTACTCCCCCACCCACCCACCCCATCCCCACCTGGATATCTGTAGTTTCATACAGAAATAACAACCATCTTTTAAAAAAAATTTTTTTAAGTTTATTTATTTACTTTTGAGAAAGACAGAGACAGTGCAAGTGAGGGAAGGGCAGAGAGAGAAGGAGAGAGAGAATCCTAAGCAGGCTCCATGCTGTGAGCTCACAGCACAGAGCCCAGGGTGGTGCTCAAACTCACGAAACTGTGAAATTATTACCTGAGCCAAAACCAAGAGTCGGATGCTTAACCGACCGAGCCACCCAGGCACCCCACAACTGTCTTACCTAGTAAAACCCCTTAAGGCTGAAAGCCCTTCAATGACTCTCCATTTCCTCAGGACAAATTCAACTCAACCACGACTGCAAAACTGTCTGAATCATTAGAGTCGGGTGCTACTACTTCTCTACCACTTCTCCAACCAGGCCTCTCTCCCAGCTCTCTTTCCAGCAAGGGCAGGCAGATAACATAAATGAGTGAGGTCTGGTGGGGACTGGTTCAGCTGGAGAACACCCCCGCCCCCATGAAAATGTCACCCAGGGTGCCCTCTCCTTCTGATTTTCAAAAGAAGCTCAAATCTTCCATTGGCCATGAAATACTCCAATTTGTAGATATGACAAACTGATTCAGAAATCCTAAAGACACATCTGCAGCCTGGAATCTACCCCACAAGCCTCTGGTCTGTGACCTCCATTCTATGCTGAACTTTCAGCTTCTCCAACAGCCATTCTCTTTTTCTTGTCTCTTGACCTTTGCACATTCTGTTCTCTCTTATTGGCATACTTTACTCCCCACCCAACTGGTTCTTACTCCTCCACGTCACTGCACATACATGCCACTTCCTCCCAGAAGCCTTCCGTGATCCTCTAGTTTAGATGGTTACCCACTCTCAAGTGCTCCCAATAACATGCTGTCATCTGCTGTTATGGAGCTTCTTTCTGGGTATCTATCTGGCTTCTGCCAGGCTAGAAGCTCCAGGAAGGAAGAAACCATTTCTTCGGGTTTACTATGACATCCACAGCTGTGGCACAGTGCCTGAACACAGCAGGGAGTCAGTATCGGTGATAGAAGAAAGGGGAGGGAGGCTGGCCTGAGTTGTCTGTGATAATGCAAAATCCTTCTCACTCCAGAATCTCTTGGGTTGGGCTGTGAGCAACAAAAATAACATCTGTTGAGCACTCACTATGTACGAGGTATTCTTCTAAGCATTTGATGTAGTTCCTACAAGAACCCTATGAGACAGGTAATACTATCCCCTTTTTACAGATAAGGAACATTAAGGCACAGAGTTTTTAAGAAACTTAAGATCACAAAACAAGGAACTGGCAAACTTGGGGTCCAAGCCCATGAAGCCTGGTTTCAGAATCAGTGCCCTTAACCTCTCCACCTTTCAACAAGGGAAAGGGTTAGTGCTCTATGGAAGAAACTGTCTATCACACTCGGTGGATAAATGAATAATATTTGAGAACCGACTACATGCAAGGCGTGGTATAAATGCTCAGTCTTCTATGGGAAAATGTTATTGTCTGCCTTGCAGAGATGAGAAAACTGAGTTAAGTGCCATGTTCAGGCAAGGAAATGGGGAACTCAGATCCATCATCCATCATAGGAGGTAAGAGAAATAAATTCCTAAGAAGCTACCTAGAGAGACTGGGTTTAGACAGAAAAAAACAGAGGGAAGGGATATGATCAAGTTATCATGTGTGTAATGGAATACCACAAAATTGACAGCAAGCAGATAAATGTTCCACAAAGAATGCCATGGGGAATCCATCCACCCATCCATCCATCCGTCACTCTTATTCTACAAATGTTGATAGAGTACATACTCTTTGACTGCCCTGCAAACCCTCAAGGTTCAGAGAAAAGAGATACAGTCCCCACCTCCCAGGGCTCTCAGTGAATGGGTAATAAAGATTTTGAAGAAGATCATTACAAAAATGTGTTAAATACTCTAGCCAATGAGATGCTTGACTCAGCATACTGAGATCAGGGAAGGCTTTAAAAATAAAAAATCTACCAGGCAAAGAGCTACAGGCAAGGAAGGCATTCTAGGCAGAAGAAATAGCCCATTCAGTGCTATGAAGGAAAGAAAGAGTGCTGTGCATTTAGGCAAAAGCTCATAAAGTGAAGAGCAAGGTTCATTTGCATGAGTTACAGAAGGGAGCTGATGGTGTGAGAGGTGTCTTGTTGGTCATGCAAAAATCCTGGATTTTGGCTACCGAGCAGAGGTCTCAAACTAGTTGCCCACAGGCCACACTGTGTGTGTGTGTGTGTGTGTGTGTGTGTGTGTGTGTGTGTGTGTGTTGTTTGAAAGCCTCTCCTAAAGCACTGGAAGACCTGGCCAGTTGGCTGTCATTCCCTCATGGAAAACCACCAGGAAGAACTAAATAGTGGCTGCTCTCTTGAAGGAGGGCATGAACTACTCAGTTCATTAAAGGTCCCTGCATGCCCACCTCACATATTGATATTACCTGCCTGGCCCTGTTGCCATTTGAATTTTCAAACCTTGGCATAGAGCCATTGACAGGAGCAGCAAATTTGGAATGACTCCTCATGCTGCCTTGGTATGATTGATTCAGTAAGTTCTGAGCACCCTGAGCCCAAGGAATGGGTCTTGTACTCCCAAGAGCCTATTCCAGGCTTGGCACATAGGTGGGCATCACTAAATTTATGTTGAACGAAATTGGATTCACGTGGAAGATTCTGGCACAAATCCTCTTCAGAGAAGAATGATAATCTCTCTCTCACACTGAACACTAAATTAATTTCCAGTTGCCTTTGATCATATCACCTGACTCATTTTCTGCAGTAAACCCTTGGTAAGCTCCCAGTCTACTCAAAATTGTTAACCAGAACTTCTGTGTGTCTGTGATGTTGTGTTAATCTATATTTGTAGTTAGTCATTCATTCAACAGTATTTATTAAGCAGCTACTGCATGTCAGAAACTGTGTAAGAGGTTGGAAATGTATTAGTAATAATAAGCAAAACAGACACACTTCCTGCCCTTCTAGAGTTCTAACCCCTCTAATAGTAATGATGGTGAAATTTATATAGCATGCATGGTACAAGTATGCATCGTACTTGTTCTAGGCATCTTCCCTATATTTATTTATTTAATGCTCACAGAAGCCTGTGATAGGTGCCAAATCATCATTCTTTTTATAGATAAGTAAACTGAGGCACATTATTAAGTAAATTGCCCAGGATGACACAGCTAAAAAGTGGCAAAGGCAGATTTGAACCCTAGCAGTCTGGCTCTGGAATCTGTTCTCTGTGCCCTTGTCTTTCTGGAATAACAGTGGGAGCCCCCGAAATGCCTCCTGAATCATCAAACTAGCAGACTTTAAAGTTGTGGTCAGTTCCAGTAGTGTTTATAGCAATGGAACCATAAGTAGACAGATTAATCGTAGCAATGTGCTCTGGAACCTAGTGAATGTTCAAGTTTTTCCTGACATCATGTTACTGCTTTTCTTTTTTCTTTTTTTTTTTAAGTTGGAGACCCTTGATGCAGACCTAATACTGGAAAGCAGCTGGAGGTACAAAGTCGCCAGCTAATTGTCGCCATTTATACACAGTCTTAGCTCCAGGGCAACCAGCTGTCCCTAAGAAGTAGCCCCTTAGAAGAAAAGCCTTCAGGCTAGAAAGACAGCATGCGTCACTGGCTGAAGAATTATTTGTTTAATTTATCTCTTATATCTATTAGATTCTTAGTTCTTGACTGTGCTGCCCACAGGCCTGCCGCCCTAGCTCATACCATTCCTGGATGTTGGAGTGCCCAGTCTCCCCGGTCTCCTCTTTCATGCCTCTGTGTAGCGTTCCCTGGCCCCACTGGGGGGCTTTGTTGCCGCTCTCTCCCCATAGACCTGAGAAAATGCCTGGGGCAGCCTGAGTCACTCTTGCTGCTTGGTCATGCAAACTCTTTGCCAGTCTTGCTAGCAGAGAGATCTACCTCCCCTCATCAGCAGCCTCAGCACTGTGAATGGCACACAGCACATGTCCAGCACATGCCTTTTGAGTGCAAGAAGGCCCAGAGAAATACGTGACTTACCCAAGGCCACAAAGCTAGTAGGTAGCAGAACAGAATTCTACTTGGTCAACATACATTGTAAGCTCTGTGTGGACTTGATCTGCTTGTGTGTTTCCACATTACTGCATCACCCATGTCTGGCAAAGGGCCTAGTAATGGTGGGGCTCAGTAAATGTTTGTTGAATGAATAAGTGAGCACCAACTTCATTTAATTCTTCCTTTTTCCTTGCCTGCACTGAAGAAGACAGGCAACGGAAAACAAGGCTTTTTGTGTTGACTTTGTGTTGACTGTGTTTTGTATGCACAATTGATAAGCTATTTGCCCGAAGCTAAAAATACCTACCCCTGGCAGCCATTGGGAGGCAGATGGATGGTGCTTAGCACAAGATGTTTAATCAAACAGTGACAACCCGAGCAGAGCCACAATTAGCCTCTGACACCCCAGTGAACTCTAGATGAAGAGACCGGAAGCCTCTGACTTCCTGTTGGTCCCCTGGCACCCACTGACCATCACCCTGGGTCCACAAAACAGCACAAACAAATGAGCATCCTGTGTGCAAGGCAGTCACCAGCTGGAAGTCAGAGGATGGGCAGTGTGGGCTGAAACTGAGCACCCGGGACAAATACGAGGGAGAATTAGCCAGTGGGGAGCATCATTCAATATTGGAAAGGGCAATGGAGAGTGCCAGCTGATACACATATTTAAAAAAAAAAAAAAAAAAAGGAAAGAAAGAGAAAGAACAAACTGGCCTATTTCTATATAATGGTCAGTTCACTAGAGCTAATTACGGAAGCATCTGGACAAGCACGTGCATCAAATGGACTCTAAGTCTAATAAATTGTTTTTGAATCCTAAGTCCAGGACACACTTGATGTCTGTTCGGGCCAGTTTCTTAACCCACTGAGCCTCAGTGTTTTCATCCCTATAATGGGGATATTAATAGTACATATCTCCCAACATCATGTGAGGATTCAATTTAATGTTAAGTAAAACCTCTAACAAGTGAGCCACATGGGGTAAATGTTTTAAAAAGGGAACTGTCATTAATACATGCATTAGTTATTACTAAATGTGCTCAGCTCTAATATAACAGGTATCCATAAACAGGAGAACTGGAAGAGGCATTTGATTCCTTAACAGCCAACTTCTTAACCCTTCAGTCTTTCTTATCAGTAAAGGGATGGAAAGAGTGCCTAGTTTATTCGTAAGGATTAAATGTTAGATATTTAATATTAGATACTATGATATTAGATGACATTTGATCTGAAACGTGCTTCATGTATATGAAGGGATGGGTTTTAGGGCCTAAAACACAGTAAGTGCTCATAACTTCCAGGGGCCCTGAAAAAATGGTAATGGGTCTTCTGTCTCATGCCTCTTTGCCTTGGGACATGGCAGTTCACTCTCCCTGGAGAGTCCTTCCTTGTCTTGTGTACCTGTCAAACTACCACTCACCCTAACTAGATGCAAGCTATGATACTATCTTTATTATTATTGCTTTATTGGTAACTGGCTCATTTTTGCAGCTCTGGAAGCTGAAGCCCTGAGAAGGGAAATGGCTTGTCCACGGGCACACACAGATCTATGTCAGAACCTAATTGAAGCCTGAGGCATCTCCCAACAAAATTGGGATGCCTAGGCACACTTTTTCCCCCATCTTAATGAGATATAATTGACCTACATCGCAGTATAAGTTTAAGGTATAGAGCATAATGGTTTGGCTTACATATATTATGAAATTATGGCCACAAGAAGCTTATCATCCATCACCTCAAACAGCTACAATTAAAAGAGAAAGCAAAGAGAGAAAAGGATTTTTTTTTCCTTACGATGAGAACTCTTAGGGTTTACTCTGCATTAACAACTTGCACATGTATCTCAGAAAGTAGTGTTAAGGACACTTTCATTGACCGAGTATAATGAGTCAGAGGTCTTTTCTACAGCCAATTCTCCCATCCTCAAGAAATACAGCAGGAGAATCCCCTGCCTAGACTTGCCAGTGATTCTTCCTCCATGTCAAGCCTTCACCTAGTTCAGATCATCTCCTTCACAGGACTAGTCATCACACTCATGCATACTAACTAATCGTGGCCACTTACTGTCCACTCTGCCCATGCCAGGCTCTGTGCCAAGATCTTTATGCATGTTACCTCCTCTGATTCCCCAACAATCTTCTGGGAAACACATGTCACTGGTTCTCCTACTTTACTGAGAAGGATGCTGAAGCTTCTGGTGTTACTTGTCCAAGAATGACAGCTAGAAAGGAACAGATCTGAGTGCAGTTCATCTATACTCCAAAATATATGCCTGTCATTTTAAGGAGTCTATCCCTTCTGGTAACTCTTACATTCTATGTTTGCTGGAAATACAGCTCAAGCTCTGCCCCTATCTGTGTTTGCAACAAACCCTGGAGCCATAAAAACACAGCTGCATCTATCACTTGACCCAGGATGGTACCACTGAGTGCTTTCAAGATACTTCTTCGACTTACCAGCTGTGCCATGTTGGACAGGTGCCTAACCCTCCCTTCATCAGTTTCCTTCTTTGTAAATGGAGACCAGAGCCTACATTCTCCTTGCACTGTTATGCCCTTACATCTTTCTTTAAATCAACTCATTTTCTTAATAAACTGAACTTATTTTATAAGCATGTTTTTAATCACTACCGTAAATGAAAAAATAACATTCCTCTAATTCCATTTAAACTAAACACATAACTTTTAAAGTAAAATTATTCACTGAGGAGGGCACCTTTTGGGATGAGCACTGGGTGTTGTATGGAAACCAATCTGACAATAAATTTCATATATTGAAAAAAAAAGTAAAATTATTCATCAGTGAATCACATAAAATCACCTCATCTCTACAGAGCCAGCAGGCTCATAGTAGGTGCTCAATGTATAGTAGTCATAAGAAAATAAACTTTGGTACCAAGCAGTATGATTTGGAAACTTTTGAGTCTATTGGCCAACTTGAGACCTAGCAGTTGTCATGGTTACCCGAAGCCGGTGCTCCTGGTCAAAAAGTCAGAAGGAATTTTGCAGTCAAGAGAAGGCCAAATGATTGGCCCAGATGAATGTGATGACCAGTCCAGGTACTAATTCACTTTCCCCATTGTCTTGAGTCAGACTACCCTGGCAACCATCTTAGCTCTTGCCGACTATTCATCTGCAAGGGTCAGCCTTGCTAGATCTCAACTAGTTCTGGTCTACAATGGAAACCGCTGCTTTGTTAGATTCTAGGAAAAGCCAGGAAGACTGCATCCTGTATCCAGGGCTCAAACCCCCAGGGCAAATCCACAGCATTTGTTCCACCACGGCAAATATCACTAACCCAACACAGCACTACTAAACTCAGGCATGGTTTTAGAACAGGGAACATGGTAGCCACTACCAAAAGACTGAAGATGGACCGTGTTTTGCCAATCCTGTCTCAGGCTGTGCAATCACCCTTCACATGAGACTGTAGAAATAGAGGAAATACTACCCTTAGCTTTGAAAATAATCCACTCCAGTGCTAAATGCGGTGACAAATAGGGGTCTCCACAAGAAAATAGAGAAGAACATGATAGTAAAGCTACAAAGAAAATTAAAGAGCTATCAAAATAAAAACTAAAATTTTAAAAGAACAAAGGCTATTTCAGAGAAAGCAAGAGACAACTGAGTCATCGTGTAACAATGCCTCTTCAGGGCCCTAGAAAACAGCCAGCGTTCCTCTCCACCAAGCAGAGAAACAAAGTGAGGAGTAGCCAGTGGAATACCACTGCAGCTAGAGGGATTAAGTTAGAGGCAATAAAGAATTTCAGGATAGGGTGACAGGATTATTAGTGCCTGGAATTATAGCTTAAGGGAAACTAGAATCTTCTCTGGGATTCCTGGAGAGCTCAGACTCTCTCTGACTCATCTCTGCTCCCAGCACAGTGTCTGGCCTCTAGCTCAATAATTGTCTGCTGAACTGCACTTTCCAGGTGTAAAAAGTAACAATAGGTAACATAGGTGTAAAAAGAAACAACAGGTAAAATTTACTGAGGGCTCATTATGTGCCAAAAACTATGCTAAGCATTACACACACGGTATTTCATGTATCTTTATAACAACCAACGGGGGTATGTTTATTATGATGCCCATTTCACAGGTGTAGGAACTGAGGCTCAGAGAGATTAACACTACACTTCACAAACTCTTCCAACTAGGATAGGTTCTTATGTACCTGGATATTTTGGGTGAGATTAAGCCTGCAAAGAACAACAACAACAAACCCAAATGGCTCTTTAGAGCCCTCCTGGGAATCTGGAAGCCATCCCTCAAGGACTGCCTTTCCCATAGGGTGAGGGTTGGGACCCACTGCCTGTCCTCACTAGTCCACAGTCAGTTTTGTGCCACTAATAACCAAAAGCAAGAAAGACTTTTGCATTCCCAAACTTCTGCCCTGGAGCAAGAGGAAAAATGAAGAGACAGGACGGCCACTGGCCAGCTAGTAGTGCCTGCGGTTGGAACCACATGGCAAGACTGCTACCCTCAATTCCTTCCCTGCTCCTCTCCTAGGAGCCCTCAGGGCAGAACCACCTGAAGACCTTCTAGTACCATCCATGGAGGCCAAAAAGACTGAACACCAAGTCATCAGCATCATGCTTTATTCCCTCTTCCTCCCTACCCTCCAAGATCCAGAGTGGAACAGGTAACAGTGAGGAAGATGACAACCTCCAAGAGTCAATGCCCATCACACAATTCAATCTCCACTCCCCAGCTGATCTAAACAAAGGCAGTGCTGACTTCTTGCCTGGGAGGCTTAAACATTGCTTCTCCTAAAAATCTATTCTTGGGGCATCTCCCAGGAACAGCTAAAATAACACCATTGAAATTGCTTACAATGTTAGGGGTCCTTGTACTTCTGTAGGACAACAGGCCTAACTCTTCCAGTGCAAAAAACAGACAACTTTAAGGAGGAGAGATGCATTTAAGTCACCAAGGATGGTGAAATTCACAAGAATATAATTTAGGATGCAGAAAAAGAGGATTTGCAGAAGGGAACCTCAGGAATCAGCCCAGATAAGAAATTCTCTGTCCTTTTCTGAAGACCTCCATGAACCAAGCAACTGTGGTGTCTGGCCTGCTCTCATTCACATAGCAGCCATTATAATCAAAAAGTTCTTCTTGGTGCCTAATCTAAATCCTTTTGTAGTTTCAACTTGAGTTCTTTTCCTTTTTCCAAATTTTTTTAGCTGCCTTTAGGAAGAAAGAGAGATATGGAAAGAGGGAGAGAGGGAGGAAGAAGGGGAAAAAACTGTGTTACCCTTTAAACCAGCATTTCTACTTTTGGGAATTTATTCTACAGATAAACAAAAAGATGCTTAATGAAGTTCTACAGTGGCCAAACAAAAAATAAGATAAAATAAATAATGTTCAGCCATAGGTGAATATTTCATGAATATTATTGACATGGGAAAAATCCACGATTTATTTCTAATTTCAAAAAAAATCAATTTGCACAACAGTTTTATTGTATGATCTCCTTGTGTAGCAGTAATTATTACTAATTACATTTATAATTTATAATAACTGCTGTCACTTGGGGTTCCACTGAGCTGGACATCAAAGATGGCACACTCAAATGGCTGACAATTAATGTTGGATTCGGCTATGAGATCACCTGGGGCTTTCAACCAGAGTCCTGCACACCTTTCCATCTGACTTGGGCTTCTCATAGCTGGGTTCCAAACTGGAACATCCCAAGACCAAGTATTCAGAAGGCCCACATATTACCTGTACATACAAAGTCACCCCTGTATGTACAGACCCATAGTCTATTGCTCAAAAGTATATCACAGGACCAGCTCCAATTCAAGGGGAGGAGACTACCCAAAGGCATGAATATTCAGACATGTGGTTCATCAAGGGCTATCTATGAGACTAGGCACTACAATACCTTTGGAAAATGGGATTTGGACAGACTTTCACATTCCAATGTCTAATGTAGTAGTTAAATATATAAACTGGGAGGCAGAACGCCTGGTTTAATGTCCTAGATCACCACTTGCTTGCTGTGTGACCTCGAACAAGTTTCTTAACCTCTCTCGAGCCTTAATGCTCTCAAATCATAGTTCCAACCTCATAGGTGGTTGTGAAGATTAAATGATATATGGTCTGTTAAGATGCTTACAAGTAAATGCTCAATAAAAATGAGCTAATAATAATATAATTACATGTCAATATAATGTTTAAGTTTTTATAAGTATATGTTTTACTTTTGTAATTGAAAAAACTAATTTTCAATGACAAAAAAAAAAAAAAAAAAAGAAATCCAGCAGAAATGAGAGAGATAAACTCAAAACTCCCAGTCAATGCTCTGTTCCACCTACTTCTTCCAAGGAACCTACAGGAACCATATACTCCTCACAGACACAGAAAATACCTCTGGAAAACTTTGACCCTTTACCTCTGCACCAGTAGGCCATTCGATGGTAGGGTCTGACAGCCAAACCCATGTTGTTCTTTCAGCCACTCCCCAAATCCTCTCAGGTTTGAGCATAGTAAGCTGCAAAGTACAGGAAATTAATTCCCCCAAGAATATAACCAAGAAGCTTTGCAATCACAAAACACGGGCTTTCTATTACCCAGGAGCTTAAAACTGCCCTGTGACACCATTGACAGAAAGGATTTGCTTTTTTGAAGCATTGACATTTTGATTGTGAAGTTCACTGGGGCTTGCTTAGGTTTCCACAACAACAGAGTCTTGGGCTGGTTAGTTTGAGAGAAAACCTGAGAAATAGAATATCAGGCGGTGATGACTTGGGTTTCTTTGGTTGTTTTGTTTGTTTGTTTGTTTGTTTGTTTGTTTCACCCATTATAAATACGCACAGACCCTGTCAACACCACTCCTTTTCTTTGGGGGAAAACGTGCCACCAAAGAAATGAAGGGATTTCTTGATGTAATTACAGCAAATGTGAAACCTTAAGAGTTGAAAACTCTACCTTCTCATTTCTTTTTCAGAAAATCAATACACAGGCATCTTTCCATTCCCCTCCAAGTTTCTGTGGCTCACACATGCTCTCTCATCCCAAGGATCTCCTAAGTGTGCTTGATGTTGCCTTGGGGGCAAATCTATCTGTACAAAAGAAACGGGAGACTCAGTGTCTGCGGGTTAGTTTCTCAAGAGAGACAATTACTAGAAACTTAAGGAAATGTCAAATAGGAATACGTAGCAATTTCGTTTGGACTCAATGACTTGCCTGACTTAAAGCATTAATTAGATGGGGCTGAAATATTTTTTAAAGAGCTTGGATATGGAGAATTTTTAGCACCACACTGCAAATAGCATTCATCTGGAGAGTAAGAGACAGTGGTGAAGAGTCATTCCCTGCCGAACATATAGTAAGTTTTTTTTTTTTTCCCTGGGGAGACCCCAGCATTTATCCATTCCTGCTTCCTTATAGGCTGGCAGGTGGGGCAGGAACATGGGAGAGAAATGACAGCACTTAGTTCTAAATCAGGGGCAACCCAGGAAACAGGAAATCACTTTCCTCCAGCTGAGAACCCTTTCCTGTGATCAAAAATAAACAACACAGAACTTGATATGCTATAAAGTCAGAAAGAACTAGAGTCACTTTCTGGCTCTCCCACTTACTCCGGATGTGGCTTTGGGCAAATAACCTAAAGATCCAATCCTCAGTTTCCTCATCTATAAAATGGGGATGATAATAGGACTGATAAGAGGCCTTCTTTCTGTTCCATGAATACCATATTCATTCCCACCTCAGGGCCTTTGCACTTGGCATTCCCACTGCCTAGAATTCTTTTCCCACAAGTCTTTTCATGGCAGATAACCTTCTTTTCACCCTTAATTAAACTCAAATGTCACTTCCTAACCTAAAGAATAATCTCCCATCAATTTGTCTCATCCCTGGGTTTTATTGTGGATAGTATGCTGTCTGAAATTTTCTTGTACATTTTTATATTTATTTATTGTCTGTCTTCCTCACCATACAATAAAGCAACTTGTGCATTTTGTTAACCCCTGCATCTCCAACACCTCATACAATGCCTGGCACATAGGAAATGCTCTGCTAAAATTTGCTAAAGGAGTGGACTCTCAGTCAATAGCTAACATTCATTGAAAACTTAACCACATGCCACGCACTGTTCTAAACACTTTGTAAAAATTATCTCACTTGATTCTCAAAACAACCCTCTCAAGGAGATATTCTTATTAACCCGATTTTATAAAGAAGGAAACTGAAATGCAGAGAGATTGAATAAATCTGCCCAAAGGCAAAGAGCCAATAAGCAGTAGGGCCAGGGCTAAACTCCAGCAGCCCAGCCCCAGACTCCACACACTTAATCCAGAGTCCTGACGCTCTTTGATACATAACCATCAGACCTGATTTTACAGCTTGAATTTATAAAGCCCTGAGTGTATATGATTAGATCAAAGTAGCCAGACTTTTGACCCACACCTTCCCCCAAATCATTCTATGTGTGTTCACCAATCCCTCTTAAATCACCTGTGTGTTCTCTCTCATTTATCTTTTTTTTTTAATTTATCTTTATTTATTTTTGAGAGACAGAATGAGACAGAGCATGAGCAGAGGAGGGGCAGAGAGAGGAGACACAGACTCTGAAGCAGGCTCCAAGCTCTGAGCAAGCATTCAGCACAGAGCCCGATGTGTAGCTCGAACCCACAAACCGTGAGATCATGACCTGAGCCGAAGTCAGACACCTAACCAACTGAGCCACCCAGGCGCCCCTCTCATTTATCTCTTTAATACTTAGTTACTTGTGGGTTTTTCTATACTTTCTGAGTGGAGACTCTGAATACCAATTTGTTTCTACCATGGGCCCATGCACACAAAAGGTAGATGCTAAATACTTTTTGAAAAGACTTCTAAATGAATAAAACATTTTGGAACATTTTTCAACACAATACAGCAAGAGTGTGTGGGTGCTTGGGTGGCTCAGTCGGTTGAGCATACGACTCTTGATTTCCAGAGTGGTCATGATCCCAGGGTCATTGGATTGAGCCCTGTCGGGCTCCACAGTGAGCATGTGGCTTTCTTGAGACACTCTCTCTCTCTCTCTCTCTCTCTCTGTCTCTCCCTCTCTCCCTCTGCCCCTCTCCCCAACTTGCTTTCTCTCTACAATAAAAATAAAATAAAATGTGCATTCTATTAAAAAAAGAGAAGGGACGCCAGGGTGGCTCAGTCAGTTAAGCCTCTGACTTCAGCTCAGGTCATGATTTTGCAGTCTGTGAGTTCAAGCCCCACATCTGGCTCTGGGCTGACGGCTCGGAGCCTGGAGCCTGCTTCAGATTCTGTGTCTCCCTCTCTCTCTGCCCCTCCCCACTCAGGCTCTGTCTCTCTCTCTCTCAAAAATAAATAAACATTAAAAATTTTTAAAAGAGAGAGAGAACAAAAATGTATACAAAGCAAGCAGAAAATTAACATTAGCATTCCTTGCCTTAATAAACCCAACTCTTCATGCTTTTGCCATCTCAGGGCCTTTGCATATGCCGTTTTCCTTGCCTGAAACACACTTTCTACTCTCACCCTTTTTGCCTATTTACTTCCTCCTGGTTCTCCAAATTTCAGCTTGAACATCATTTCCTCAGTAAATCTTTTATCACTCATACCACTTACAGCTTCCAGTTACATATTTTCTACTGTGGCTCTTCAGTTAACTTTTTGGTTTTTTGCCTAAAAGATTCTAAACTCCATGAAGGCAAGACCATCCATGTCTATTTTGGTCAACATCTCCTCCCAGGGCATAGCTCATAATCAATGCACAAAAACACTGCTGAATGCATGAATAAACTTTTGAAATTTCGTGTTTACAAATGCAAAAAAACTTTGCTTTAATGGGACTTTTTTTTTAATTTTTTTTAATGTTTATTTATTTTTGAGAGAGACCGACAGAGTGCAAGTCGGGGAGGGGCAGAGAGCAAGGGAGACACAGAATCTGAAGCAGGCTCCAGGCTCCGAGCTGTCAGCACAGAGCCTGATGTGGGGCTCAAACCCACGAACCATGAGATCATGACCTGAGCTGAAGTCGGACACTTAACCGGCTGAGCCACCCAGGCGCCCCAGGACCTCTTTTCTTAAGTAGAGACTTCAAATAGAATTTACTCATTATTTTTCTCTTTTGTATACACTGTAATATACCTGCATGGTACCCCCACCACTACCTGGAATTATTCATATCGCAGAGTGGTTTAGAGCATAGGCATTGGTCCTGGGTTTGAATTCTGGCTAATAAATATCATAAATGCTTAACTCTTCACTGCTTCAAGATATTATTTCAAAGTGCTTTGAAAAAGAGCAAGAATAGCACAGACTTAAAAACAAAAACTAACAGTAGGAAATACAGAGAGGATATGAGGAAACTAGAACTCTCATACCCTGCTGTTGGGAATGTAAGTTAGTAAAACCACTTTACAGACCAATTCAGCTGTAGATGGTAGAGATAAAGATGCACTTACTCTAGAACATAATAAATATACTTGTACATGTATATTACCCAAGAGAAACTCTCAAATATCAAGCTGTTAACTACAGCAGTTTTTAATACCAAAACCTTGGGACTAATTTAAATGTACATTGTTTTATTTTTTGTTTTAATTTTTTTTAATGTTTATTTTTGAGAGAGACAGAGTGTCAGCAGGGGTGGGTCCAAGAGAGAGAGAGAGAGGGAGACACCAAATCTGAAGCAGGCTTCAGGCTCTGGACTGTCAGCACAGAGCCTGATGCAGGGCTTGAACTCAAGAACTGTGAGATTATGACCTGAGCCGAAGTCGGAGGCTTAACCAACTGAGCCACCCAGGTGCCCCTAAATGTACATTGTTTCATACACGTGTGTGCACGCGCGCACACACACACACACACACACACACACACGTATGTCTATATGTGTATATATGCACATATTATGTAGACATACATGTGTGTACATGCCTATACATGCCTATTATACAGAAATATATACAGACATGTGTATATATGTACAGATTTGTCTCTGTACATATATGCAAACAAGTAAATTACAGTAATTTTATATAATGGAATCCTATATAGTCATTAAAATGAGTGAATGAGAGCTGCATGTATCAACAATATGGTCTCTAAAACATAATGTTGAGTGGAAACAGAAGCATATAGAATGGATGGTCCAATCAAAAGAAAAGTAAGGGTATGCAAATGTGGCCCTGAAGATTACAGCGGTTTGCCTCTAGAGACAGAGAAAGAAGGAGGGAAGGAAAAGAATGGGCCTGGGACAATTTCAAAGAGGACTTCAATTGTATCTACAGTGTCAGTTCTTTTTTTTTAAGAACTGAAACAAATATGTTAAAATGTTAAAATTTATTTAATCTGAGTGAAGAGTGCACCAGGATATGTATATTACAAGCTAATTTTACAAGTGAACTATTGTATAACATTTTAAAAAATGAGATTAAGAGAGATTCAGATGCCAACTCTACCACCAGACTTCAGAAAAGAGACATAAGTTCTCTGATACTCCTGTTTTCAAAATAGGATTAATAGTGTCGACTGAAAATTAATGAGATTCAATGTGCAGAATGACTTATAGATATTATCCACTGGAATATCATTTTAGATATCTGGGGGCTCGGGTATTTGGCGCATAGACATTTATAATAGTTAGCTCTTCCTGGTGGATAGACCCTGTGATTATTATATAATGCCCTTCTTCATCTCTTGTTACAGCCTTTAATTTAAAGTCTAGTTTGTCTGATATAAGTATGGCTACTCCAGCTTTCTTTTGGCTTCCAGGAGCATGATAAATAGTTCTCCATCCCCTCACTCTCAATCTAAAGGTGTCCTCAGATCTAAAATGAGTCTCTTGTAGACAGCAAATAGATGGGTCTTGTTTTTTTATCCATTCTGATACCCTATGTCTTTTAGTTGGCGCATTTAATCCATTTACATTCAGTGTTATTATAGAAAGATATGGGTTTAGAGTCATTGTGATGTCTGTATGTTTTATGCTTGTAGTGATGTCTCTGGTACTTTGTCTCACAGGATCCCCCTTAGGATCTCTTGTAGGGCTGGTTTCGTGGTGACAAATTCCTTCAGTTTTTGTTTGTTTGGGAAGACCTTTATCTCTTCTTCTATTCTAAATGACAGACTTGCTGGATAAAGGATTCTCAGCTGCATACTCTTTCTGTTTAGCACACTGTAGATATCGTGCCAAGCCTTTCTGGCCTGCCAAGTTTCAAAGGAGAGATCAGTCACGAGTCTTATAGGTCTCCCTTTATATGTGAGGGCACGTTTATCCCTTGCTGCTTTCAGAATTTTCTCTTTATCCTTGTATTTTGCCAGTTTCACTATGATATGTCGTGCAGAAGATCGATTCAAGTTACGTCTGAAGGGAGTTCTCTGTGCCTCTTGGATTTCAATGCCTTTTTCCTTCCCCAGTTCAGGGAAGTTCTCAGCTATAATTTGTTCAAGTACCCCTTCAGCACCCTTCCCTCTCTCTTCCTCCTCTGGGATACCAATTATGCGTATATTATTTTTTTTTAGTGTATCACTTAGTTCTCTAATTTTCCCCTCATACTCCTGGATTTTTTTATCTCTCTTTCTTTCAGCTTCCTCTTTCTCCATAACTTTATCTTCTAGTTCACCTATTCTCTCCTCTGCCTCTTCAAGCCGAGCCATCGTGGATTCCATTTTGTTTTGCATTTCGTTTAAAGCGTTTTTCAACTCCTCGTGACTGTTCCTTAGTCCCTCGATCTTTGTGGCAAGAGATTCTCTGCTGTCCTGTATACTGTTTTCAAGCCCAGCGATTAATTTTATGACTATTATTCTAAATTCACTTTCTGTTATATTATTTAAATCCTTTTTGATCAGTTCATTAGCTGTTGTTATTTCCTGGAGATTCTTCTGAGGGGAATTCTTCCGTTTGGTCATTTTGGAGAGTCCCTGGCGTGGTGAGGACCTGCAGTGCACTTCCCCTGTGCCTCTTCCGTGGGCCTCTCGTCTGCGCTTGACTCCGGAGACTCCCTTCTGCTAATCCTCTGGCGGTTTTCTGGGTTCTTTAGGCAGGTGTAGGTGGAATCTAAGTGATCGGCAGGACGCGCTGTGAGCCCCGCGTCCTCCTACGCCGCCATCTTCCGGAACCGCCGATAAGTCTGGAATATCATTTTAGAATGAGTCCCTAACAACTTTCCAGATGTGTCTTATTCAGAGAGACTTTTTTTTTAATTGATCAGAAATTATATGCATGCATGTCAAGGGGCACCTGGCTGGCTCAGTTGGAAGAGTATGTGACTCTTGATCTCAAAGTCATTCAAGCCCCATGTTAGGTACAGAAATTACTTTAAAAAAAAAAAAAAAAAAAACAACTTTAGAAGAAGAAATTATATGCATGCATTTTCAAAACAAATCACACACCAAGAAAAATAATGTATTGCTACTGTTTGTTCAAAAACTATATATATTATAAAGACATATATAAGGATAGACTATTTATTACTGTGACTGCCCTGAGGGAGGGGTATTTGGGTGGTTGGAGAACAAGAAGGGAAATTTACTTCTCCCTGCTATTATTTCTAATTATGTACCCTATTGTAGATTACAGCTCTTCCGTGATACGATGGGGTTACATCCTGATAAACCCATCATAAAAATTGAAAATGCATGGAATACACCTAATCTACTGAACATCATAGCTTAGCCTAGCCTACCTTAAATACTCTTAGAACATTTACATTAGCCTATGGTTGGGCAAAATCATCTAACACAAAGCTTTTTGAATACTGGACTGAAAGTGAGAAACAGAATGGTTATACAGGTACAGATGGTCGTTAAGTGTGTCAGTTTTAAGACCTCATGATCATGTGATTGACTGGGAGCTCTGACTTACTGCTGTTGCCCAGCATAACAAGAGTCTCATACCGCACATCACTAACCCAGGAAAAGATCCAAATTCAAAATCCCAAGTACAATTTCTACTGAATGCCTATAGCTTTTGCACCATAGTAAAGTCAGAAAATCGTAAGTTGAACCATCATAAATCAGAGACCATCGGCACCTACTCTAAAAATAAATATAATTTATCTTTAAATTAATCTGAAGGTCATGATCTTCTCCACTCCATCAATACTAAACCTACATAAAAAGGAAAGGTCCTAAAATCCAGGTTCCAAAAAGGTTCTTAAGAGGTTAGTCTCCTACCTGAACACATGAAGCAGGGAACACCCCATATTTTCCTGCATGCATGAGGACAAAAGAAAGAACATGGGATTTCGGATTAGGGGATCTAGGCTTGGTTCCTGTCGCCAGCACTTACTAACTGTGTGACTTTAAGTGAATTCCTTAAGCCCTCTGGGCCCCAGTTTCATTTCTGAAGTGAGGATAATGGCAACACCACCTCCAATGATTGTGAGGAATAGTTTATTTATTCCTACAATATTAAATTACGAGTATGTAATTTTGTCAAAATAGTATCCAGATGGCTGCATGAGCTATAATTTGCAGTGTAGAGACTGTCTTTCAAAAGCACTGGTTTGGTCCCTTTGGCTTCCATGGAAGTACCCATAAACATAAGCCTAGGGCCCTATATTAGCCAATGAAGTCATCTGACTTCAGAGATAAACCAGATTCTCTTCTCTCCACAGCCAATATCCTGACAGTGATCATTCTCTCTCAGCTGGTAGCTAGAAGGCAGAAGTCATCCTACAACTATCTCTTGGCACTTGCTGCTGCTGACATCTTGGTCCTCTTTTTCATTGTGTTTGTGGACTTCCTGTTGGAAGACTTCATCTTGAACATGCAGATGCCTCAGGTGCCCAATAAGATCATAGAAGTGCTGGAATTTTCATCCATCCACACTTCTATTTGGATTACTGTTCCATTAACCATTGATCGGTATATCGCGGTCTGCCACCCACTCAAGTACCACACGGTCTCCTACCCAGCCCGCACCCGGAAAGTCATTGTAAGTGTTTACATCACCTGCTTCCTGACCAGCATCCCCTACTACTGGTGGCCCAACATCTGGACTGAAGACTACATCAGCACCTCCATGCATCACGTCCTTATCTGGATTCACTGCTTCACCGTGTACTTGGTGCCCTGCTCCATTTTCTTCATCTTGAACTCAATCATTGTGTACAAGCTCAGGAGGAAAAGCAATTTTCGCCTCCGTGGCTATTCCACAGGGAAAACTACTGCCATCTTGTTCACCATTACCTCCATCTTTGCCACACTCTGGGCCCCCCGCATCATCATGATTCTCTACCACCTCTATGGGGCACCTATCCAAAACCGCTGGCTGGTGCACATCATGTCCGACATTGCCAACATGCTGGCCCTTCTGAACACAGCCATCAACTTCTTCCTCTACTGCTTCATCAGCAAGAGGTTCCGCACTATGGCAGCCGCCACGCTCAAGGCCTTCTTCAAGTGCCAAAAGCAACCTGTACAGTTCTACACCAACCATAACTTTTCCATAACAAGTAGCCCCTGGATCTCACCAGCCAACTCACACTGTATCAAGATGCTGGTGTACCAGTATGACAAAAATGGAAAACCTATAAAAGTATCCCCATGACCTCACAGGTTTGGCACCTAGTGCCTCTGTCTAATCTATTTCCAGATGGGAGGGTAGCCCACTTAAAAGTGCTAACCTGATTTCCTATCTCCACAGACTGAGCAACCCTCAGACTGGTAGATGAGAAAAGATGGAAGAGAAGAAAGAAAAGCATCAATCTTGTTTTCATTTGTGCATTTACTTTCACAATGTCACTTGACAGCAGAATTTCTACCAGTTTGAAGATGTCTTTAGAGGTTGTGTCATCATCCTGTGGCCAGAGAGGACACAGGAAAGAAATAGTCTATGACTTTGCCTTGGCACCATCCAGTCATTGGGAACCTCTCATTTATGTGACACACCAAGCCACAATAGCAGGTAGCTGAGTCCACACTCTTCCTCTAAGAGCTGAGGTCAACCATCGCTTCCCTGTGCCATCCCCAGCAGCTAATAATGCTGACCATTGGGATTTGGGATTTTTCCAAGGTGCCCTTTGTCCTAGAGAAGGTTGTGGTCTTGAAGTGGCCCTGGAACCCTAAGTTACAGGATGACACTGTAAGGGGACAAGCAAGTATTAATCCCATCCAAACTCTGGCCAGAGCTTCTTTGGAAAGGCTTCAAACCAACATAACTATGACCCTCAGACTTGGGTCTAAAATGCAGGCTTTCTATTTGTCATTATGTATAGATTTTATCTATCTCCTCCAAAACAAAGACCCCTGCCTGGTGCGTGGGGAGAAAGGAGGATCTCTTGAGCCCAGAAAAACAAAAAAATAAGCCCACTCTTGCCATTGTTCCAATCCATCCCGTGTCAGCTGTGTATGATCCCTTTACTCAAAATAGCTTATTGCGGTGCCACTTAAGCTTCCTGGAGAAGCCTTTTACATGTAGAGTTAACAACCCTGCCTCCTTGCTTGCTGAAGCCCTCACCAAATTGTTTTATCTGAAGTGACTTCCAAACTGGACTTAATTTTCAATGGTCAGGAACTGTAGCCTTCCAGGTGTGAAAGGAGACATTCTTAGCTCTGCCCCACAGTCTACCTGGTATTACTATTCAGCCACAAATGCAGATAAAATTCACACGGAAAGGTGCCCATGTTGTCTGCTTGTGTGCCCTTTGATGCATATGGCTCAAAAGGGTGGTACCAGTTTTCAGTGAAGCTACTTAATTCAGATCCTTTGCAAAATGATAAAATATGAATTTATTTAGCTGTTCTCCCCTTGCCTGTCCAAGGCAAGAAGAGCTCTCTGATGTAATTAATAGGGGCTTCCCTCGGATTTGCCACTCATGTGTGTACACACACATGCCCACACATGTTTGATTATATTAGGCTTATATGTATCCAGTAATGTATTTTAAAAGGGAAACCATGCTGGAGTTCCACTTATTTAGCTTTTTAAAAATTTCTCTTCCAGATTACCAGTATTTTAAATTATCTGTGTTCTGGAAGAAATCTCCCAAAATGATTTTGGAATTGTATGGTGTTTTTGGTGAGCAAACAAAAAGCAAACAGTCCTCCTGGAACACTTGGTTCCTCAGGCTGGATTCTTACTACATTTTTAGTCCTAAATTGGAAGACACGTCTACCCTTTTTAAGGAAATCTGCAATAAAATGAGTATGGTAGAAAAGGCCCCAGTGCAACACAAGCCCTAAACAATTAGTCAATGCCCTCAATACTAATTCAATATAATTTTAGGTCATGGTAGTCCTGATTATTCTAATTCCTACTCCTTTTAAATGACTGCAGTAGAGTCTCATCTTACCCAAAGATTAGATTCTAAAGTCAGTGCAAAAGAAAAAAATCTGGCAAAGCCGAAGTTACTTCTGCAAGGTCCTGAGGAAGGAACCGTATTGGAGACCATATTCTAATCCTTATAAAACCTAACTCAGCTAAGTTCTTCTCCAGCAATAGAACAGATTTCTTATATCAAGGATAAGACAAAGTTGGCATGCATTTAGAGACCTCCCTTCACTGTATGAATCTAATGTATCCAAGAACATTAAGATCGCACTGGTGCAGCAAGATGCTCCCACTAGAAGAGGTTCACAGAAGTTGTATGAGGGACAAACAGGTTAGTATGTCCCATATCACACTCTCCCCAGCGCATATGTGCATCAAATGGAATGGTGGGCAGACTCCCCCACAACCTTTAAATTGCATTTCTCTTTCAGTTTCTTTTTTGCCAAGCACATGTAGTCCAAATATGTCGTGTTCATTAAGTGTGTGTATGATGCAATTCCACCACACCCCCTTATGAATGAACATTGACCAAAGGCTACCTACACTGAATATATATATATATATATATATATATAATTTTTTTTTAAACACATGGCTCAAAAATGCTAGTTTGAGCTATATGTGGATGAGTCACAGTGCAATAGCTCTAAAGATTAAGCAATTCCTCTTTAAGAATGTATGCAAGATGGAAAATATGTGTGTAAATCTCAATGCTCCCTACTCCACATTTTTAATTACATGTAAAAACTGTTGATGTTTAAAAAGTAAAAAACTGGGTGTGCATTTGGAATGTTTTTCTCATACACTCATTTATTAATTCTCTTACCAGTAGAGGTTGTACCACGTTGTATTGTGATCTTTTTTCCTTCTGGCTATATTTTATATTTTGATAAATAATATTTAAAAGAGGTCTGATTCTTGAAGGCATTCCAATGAGTTGTTATCTTCTGGTTAAAATGCATAAGAGTGCTCACTGGGTTAGGTTAATACATATGTCCTAAAATTTGTTTCAGATAATCTATGGACTTTTAATTTATTATTATTATTTATAGTAATAATTATGGACAATAATGATAAGGTTTTTAAGAAAAAAAAACTTTTAAACCTTTTCTTTCAGGCCAGTTTTGGAAAGAGCCTTGAATTTTAAAGCCTGTCATGTAAAGAGCTGCTGTTGATGGCACTTAAGCAATTGCCTTATATTAGGTTTTTGTGAAAGACTGTTAACTAGCATTTCTCTTGTGTGATTTGTGTCCCTGGTTGGACATGCAGTGATGCTACACATGTACATGCTGTGTCTTTTTATCAGACAGCTCAAGGACTGAACTGTCTCATGGGGAAAGAAATGAGGAACATGAAAGACAAACCATAAAAGACAGACCATGAGAAGGTATGAACTTCCATTTTGCAAACATTCTGCAACTGGAAGATTACTTTGCACAGTTGGAGCCTACTGGTCCAACATGAGCCTATGTGAAGTGAATCAAAGACTCTAATGTTGGCTATTCCAGTTCAAAGAATGGAATAGAATATTACCAGAGAAGAATAGTAAATGTTCATATTTTCTTAATTAGATAATATATTGTGTTTGGACTTGTTTGTATTATAATAAATTCTAATATGGTGCACACTTGGTGTTTGGAATTTGCATATATGTTCATGCTATGGCAGAACTCTGGCTAAAAATTTTTAAATGAGCTTTTTACTTATCCTTTGTGCTGGTGCTACAATGAGACCTGAATCCCACCTATCCCTTGGTTAGCCAGATATATTTCAGAATTTAAGACCACTGAACTCTGCTTCCTATAATCCTAATTAGGTAGTTTACTGGGGATAAATCTGAATTCTCTTTTGACTTTATCCTTTACATGTCTTTAAGACAATGCTGGCTATAATCATAAGAGGAAATCTAGCATAATGACAAAGAGCTTGGACTTGTTTTTCCCTCATGACTTATCTATAACTGGAAGATTTTATCTTTTGACTCCCTTCACCCATTTTTCCCACGCCTACCCCCCATCTCTGGCAACCATCAATCTGTTCCCTGTATCTATGAGCTTAGCTTTTTGTCTTGTTTTTTAAATTCCACATATAAATGAGATCATACAGTATTTTCTTTTCTCTCTCTGACTTATTTCACTTAGGATAAAGCCCTCAAGGTCCATCCATATTGTTACAAATGGCAAGGTTTTATTCTTTTTATGGCTGAATAGTATTCTGTTGTGTATATATACCACATCTTCTCTGCTCATTCATCTATTAATGGCCACTTAAGTTGTTTCTGTATCTTGTAATAGCTTGGATGTTGAAGCCAGACAGTCATGGTTTCACATCCCAGCCCCACCATTTACTAAATGGGTGGCCTTCAACAATTCTTTGAAGATCTCTGAAAGATGGTCCTCACATAAAAAATGGTACAAAATTTAATTTTTTGGTTGCCTTCAAGGTAAACAGAAGCTCTCAAGGTCAGGAAACCAATATTTGGAGTCAATTTTGGCAGGCTATAACTTTGCAGGCTATTCCACTTCCTACCTGTGTGGCCTTGCACAATGTTCTCAATCTCTCTAAGTCTCAATTTCTTCTCCATAAAATATGGCTACTAGTAATTCCAATATATACCTCATAGGGTGATTATTAATAGTAGAGCTAAAAGGAGTCTCCAAGTGCACATCATTTTACGGGTAAGGATACTGGGTCAAAAGAGGTCAATGACTTTGTCCAAAGTAGTCACTACACACTTCATGCCTCCCACTTTACCTCATTGCCTTCTCTGAAAGATTCTGACTCATGCCCTTTTTAGATTTGAGTATATTGCATAGTTTTCCAACCTTTCAAGCCCAGGTCATCCAAGCATGAGATATATTATAACTGCATCGTAATTAAAACATTTTGCTTGACCTTTCCCTCTAAGGTAGATTTTTTTTAAGTTGACTCTCTGGAATCCTAACCACAGCTCTTAAACTAGCTATGCATTTCCCACACAAACCACTATCAATTCTGACAGCCACCCACAAACTATTGTCACAATCTATCTTTGTGTCAACTTGGATAATGAAAGTAACTTACAAGTTGAGAGGGAAGCACAAAAAAGCAAAGAATTTGCTGAGAAGGTTGCAAGCAGAAGCTGTTAGGCATGGCTACAGCATCCTCATTAATTTTGTTCACCAACTCAGGAAGGCAGGATAAAAGTAAGTTGATGAAGGTTGAACTGTTAAATAATAATCCATTTATTAGTGCACTCAGCTAAATGTGATGGTTCAGCTTCTATGGAGAGTATGCAATTAATCCACAAACTTGCCAGACACAACAAGGGGGATAAGAGGCTCATGTCTACTAGGATAAATAGAAACTGTGAATTTCCCAGGTTTATTGGGAGAATGTGTCACTGTAATGCCAGAAAAAGAAAACTTCTCTGATTAAAAAGGAGCAAAAGAGGGCCATAGGGAAGAGATTCCTTCCCATCAACTCCCTGCATGAGGAACTTACTATGTCCATAGAGCTTTGTTACCTAGTGAATGGTAATAATACAATATTTCTCTCTACTGGAGATGGAACAAAAAAGCACGTGAGACTGAAACTCAAGTATGAGAGATCCAGATCAAACCCAAAAGGGAAGTCTTCATAATGATGTCTACTCACTCCACAAATGGAGTTCTCAGAATCTGGGTATATTTTCAAATGGACTGTATATCAGAGTCTTGGAGGAAAACAAATCTCACTCAGACGGTTTCAATAAAAAGCTTTTAACCAAGGAGACCTTTAAAAATGTCCTCATCAAGATTAAGGGAACCAACAAGAGTTACTGAGATTCCTAGAAACTAGAAAAATTAGTGAAAACACTGTTACTGCAGCTCAGTGTGGCTGAACTTTGGAGGTAGGGCCCTCTAGCAAACAAGTGCCACACCATTACCAGAGATGTGAGGCCTGAGAGGAAATGGAAGATCCCCAACCTCTCTTTTCCTTCCCTCTGATAGCATGTCGATGCCCCCACCAGCAGAGCTCAAACAGAAGTCAGCCAAGAAGGGAGAGCTGGTGATGTAGTCCATAGTGGCCAGGCCTCAAGGCACAAACAGTGAAAAATAGATTAAGAGTGAAGTGAGACAAGCAGCAACTGCAGAATAACCAGCAAAGCTTGGATTCTTATTTTCCTATCACTGAATGCTGGAGAGGATCATGGAGGATACTTCACTCAAATAAAGAAGGAAGGAAGGAAGGAAGGAAGGAAGGAAGGAAGGAAAGAAAGAGAGAGACAGAAAGGGAAAATTAAGGCCTAAGAGATCGCCTTGCCCGAGGTCATATGACCTAGATGTTGGTAGGTCCGCCTTCTAATGATTTTCTAGCACAATCCCAGGAACATGTACTGTAGACCTTCACAAACTTGCTTTCCAACCATCATACTTAGAATTTTCTTTCATTAATCCTCAGCATCTCCAGTTGCCAACATGAATATGTTTGGGAGAGAAATGAGGAAGCTGGGCACTCATTTAGTAACCATTGTGTCTCAGGCACTCCTACGATCACTCACTTATTTGACTAATATGTGTTGAAACATATGATGTCTATTCATATTCCAAATCTATTGTAGGCATAGTGATTCTCTGGTGAACAAAACACATAGGGCTTCTGACTTTGTGGTACTTACATTCTATCAGGAGAGACAATATGCAAGAAAGCAAATAAGGTAATTTCAAGTAGTGGTAAGACTATGAAGACTTTCCTTTTAGGTAAAGGAAGCATAAAGTACAAACACTTTGAAATGAGAAAAACCCTGAGCACTCATAGTACAAATAGGAGACTAGCATTACCAAAACATAGTAATCCAGGGGAAGAGTGATACAGAACAAGGCATGGAGGGGCTGGCAGGAGCAAAATAATGCAGAGCTCTGTGGGGTCTGGTAAGGAACTTGGTGAAAAGCCAGTGAAGAATTTTAAGAAAGAAATTGATGTGATCTTCTTAAGTTCAATTATTTGTTTTGAGAGAGAAAGAGAGAATGCAAGTTGGGAAGGGGAAGAGAGAAAGGGAGAGAGAATCCCAAGCATGTTCCATGATATCAGTCCAATGCAGGGTCCAATGAAGGGCTCAATCCCATGAACAGTGAGATCACAATCCAAGCCGAAATCAAGAGTCAGACACTCAACTGATTGAGTCACCCACGCACCCCTGATGTGATCTTCTAACCACATCACCTAACCATCATAACAACTCTTGAAGAAGAGTATTGTTACCTCCATTCTTCAGATAAGAAAATGAAGTCTCATGGGGATTCTCACAGGGAAGCCTCAAGGTCACAGTAAGTAATTTATGAGTGGTATTTAAGCCTAGTCCTGTCTGGTTACAAGAGCCATTTCTTCAGGCCACCTTGACACAACTTCCTTCACATCCCATACTCTCTTCTGAATTAGCAGCTTGTTCCCATTAGCCTTTTCATCATCCAAAGCTGATATTTAGACTAAAGCTATCCTCTAATTCCAGTAATGAAGAGTCAGAAATCATCAGGTCATGATAGCATATGGTTCTATTTCATGACCTAATTCATGTGTCTGATGAAATCTGGCAGAGTAGAGAATCAGTCACACAAGTTCATGGAGAAAATAATATAGACTCTACTGGCAGGCAAAGCAAATATATATATTTATTTATTTACCTAAAAAATATATATATTTATTTATTTATTCATTTATATATTGTGTATTATGTATATGTATATGTGTATATTATATAATTATGTAATATGTATATGTATTGTGTAACATATAATTATATATTATAATATATATAATATATAATAAAATATATATTGTTATATTATATATTAAAATTTTTGAAAGCATATATTTTTTAAAACAAACCCCAATAATATTTTCAATGACATTGTTTTGCAAATGCTCTTATACACAGATTTCAATTCTTGGTCCTTCTCCAGCTTAGTGGCTGGCTCTTCAGAGCAAGGGCCTTTGCTTCTGTCCAAGGTGCTGAAATCATTTGACCACGACTTTCATTTGAATAAGAAATGCAAAATCTGCTAAGAAAATTTTATGTATAGGGGTGCCCAGATTGTTCAGTTGGTTAAGAATCCAACTGTTGATTTCGGCTCAGGTCATATCACAGTTCATGAGTTGAAGCTGCAACTCAGACTCTGTGCTGACAGATTCATTCATTCCCTCTCTCTCTCTCTCTCTCAATAAAAACTTTAAAAAAAAGAAAATTTCACTTTTAAAGATACATATTTGCTCCCTCTCATTAAAAAAGGAATTGGTTCTCCCAAAACAAAACAAAACAAAAAAACAAGAGTCCAGGACCAGATGGCTTTCCATGGGAATTCTACCAAACATCTAAAGAAGAGTTAACACCTATTCTCTTGAAGCTGTTCCAAAATATAGAAATGGAAGGAAAACTTCCAAACTCTTTCTATGAGGCCAGCATTACCTTGATTCCAAAACCAGACAGAGACCCCAATAAAAAGGAGAACTACAGACCAATTTCCCTGATGAACATGGATGCAAAAATACTCAACAACACGTTAGCCAACCAGATCCAACAATACGTTAAAAAAATTATTCACCACAACCAAGTGGGATTTATACCTGGGATGCAGGGCTGGTTCAATATCCGCAAAAACAATTAACCTGATTCATCACATCAATAAAAGAAAGGACAAGAACCAAATGATCCTCTCAATAGATGCAGAGAAAGCATTTGACAAAACACAGCATCCTTTCTTGATAAAAACCCTCAAGAAAGTAGGGATAGAAGGATCATACCTCGAGATCATAAAAGCCATATATGAATGACCCAATGCTAATATCATCCTCAATGGGGAAAAACTGAGAGCATTCCCTCTGCGGTCAGGAACAAGACAGGGATGTCCACTCTCACCACTGTCATTCAACATAGTATTGGAAGTCTTCACTTCTGCAATCAGACAACACAAAGAAATAAAAGGCATCCAAATCGGCCAGGAGGAAGTCAAACTTTCACTCTTCACAGATGACATGATACTCCATATGGAAAACCCAAAAGATTCCACCAAAAAACTGCTAGAATTGATTCATGAATTCAGCAAAGTTGCAGGATATAAAATCAACGCACAGAAATCGGTTGCATTCCTATACACCAACAATGAAGCAACAGAAAGAAAAATCAAGGAATCCATCCCATTTACAATTGCACCAAAAACCATAAAATACCTAGGAATAAATCTAACCAAAGAGGTGAAAAATCTATACACTGAAGACTATAGAAAGCTTGTGAAAGAAAGTTAAGAAGACACAAAAAAATGGAAAAAGATTCCATGCACCTGGATAGGAAGAACAAATATTGTTAAAATGTCGATACTACCCAAAGCAATCTACATATTCAATGCAATCCCTATCAAAATAACACCAGCATTCTTCACAGAGCTAGAACAAATAATCCTAAAATTTGTATGGAACCAGAAAAGATACTGAATAGCCAAAGCAATCTTGAAAAAGAAAACCAAAGCAGGAGGCATCACAGTCCCAGACTTCAAGATATACTACAAGGCTGTAATCATCAAGACAGTATGGTACTAGCACAAGAACAGACACTCAGATCAATGGAACAAAACAGAGAACCCAGAAATGGACCCAAAAATGTATGGCCAACTCATCTTTGACAAAGCAGGAAAGAACATCCAATGGAATAAAGACAGTCTCTTCAGCAAGTGGTACTGGGAAAACTGGAGAGCAACATGCAGAAGAATGAACCTGGACCACTTTCTTACACCAGACACAAAAATAAACTCAAAATGGATGAAAGACCTCAATGTAAGACAGGAAGCCATCAAAATCCTCGAGGAGAAAGCAGGCAAAAACCTCTCTGATCTTGGCCACAGCAATTTCTTACTCAACACGTCTCCAGAGGCAAGGGAAACAAAAGCAAAAATGAACTACTGGGACCTCATCAAAATAAAAAGCTTCTGCACAGCGAAGGAAACAATCAACAAAACTAAAAGGCAACTGACAGAATGGGAGAAGATATTTGCAAACGACATATCAGATAAAGGGTTAGTATCCAAAATCTATAAAGAACTTCTCAAACTCAACACCCAAAAAACAAATAATCCAGTGAAGAAATGGGCAAAAGACATGAATAGACACTTCTCCAAGGAAGACATCCAGATGGCCAACCGACACATGAAAAAAAATGTTCAACATCACTCATCATCAGGGAAATACAAATCAAAACCACAATGAGATACCACCTTACACCTGTCAGAATGGCTCACATTAACAACTCAGGCAACAACAGATGTTGGTGAGGATGCGGAGAAAGAGGATCTGTTTTGAATTGTTGGTGGGAATGCAAGCTGGTGCAGCCACTCTGGAAATCCCTAGGCATTTATCCAAGGGATACAGGTATGCTGTCTTGAAGGGACATATGCACCCCCATGTTTACAGCAACACTATCAACAACAGCCAAAATATGGAAAGAGACCAAATGTCCATCCATGGATGAATGGATAAAGAAAATGTGGTATATATATACAATAGAGTATTACTCGGCAATCAAAAAGAATGAAATCTTGCCATTTGCAACTACATAGATGGAACTGGAGGGTATTATGCTAAGCGAAATTAGTCAGAGAAAGACAAATATCATATGACTTCACTCATATGAGGACTTTAAGACACAAAACAGATGAACATAAGGGAAGGGAAACAAAAATAATATAAAAACAGGGAGGGGAACAAAACATAAGAGACTCTTAAATATGGAGAATAAACAGAGGGTAACTGGAGGGGTTTTGGGAGGTGGGATGGGCTAAATGGGTAAGGGGCACTAAGGAATCTACTCCTGAAATCATTGTCGCACTATATGGTAACTAATTTGGATGTAAATTTTAAAAAATAAAATTAAAATAAAAGGAACTGGTACAGCATTATTTACTTTATGAAACTATTTAAGAATTGGATTTCTTAGAACACGAGGTCCACTGGGGCCTTGCTCCTCAAACCATGGTCCACTAATGGCAGCATCACTTCAGTATCACCTGGGAATTTGTAAGAAGTATGGAATCACAGGCTCTACCCCAACGTGCTGAACCAGAATCTGAATTTTAACAAGATCCCAGGTGATTCATACACACATGAAATATTGAGAAGCACTGCACTGTTGGACTTTAAAACAGTGGTTTTACACCCTTGGGAAGCTTTTTGAAAATCCCAGTACCCAACATGAAACCCAGATGACAGTATTTTTTAAAGTTCCTTGGATAATTCTAATGTACAACCAAAATGGAGAACCACTGTTTTTTTTAAAGAAAACTTTAAATCACTATCATAAATGGAAAACCAGAATCACCTGCCATAATAGATAGAACCCATTTTAAAAAGGCCAAAGATGGGGCGCCTGGGTGGCGCAGTCGGTTAAGCGTCCGACTTCAGCCAGGTCACGATCTCGCGGTCTGTGAGTTCGAGCCCCGCGTCAGGCTCTGGGCTGATGGCTCGGAGCCTGGAGCCTGTTTCCGATTCTGTGTCTCCCTCTCTCTCTGCCCCTCCCCCGTTCATGCTCTGTCTCTCTCTGTCCCAAAAATAAAAAAATAAAAAAACGTTGAAAAAAAAAAAAATTAAAAAAAAAAAAAAAAGGCCAAAGATTGTTAATAATTCTTACTTTATACAACTGTCTGAAACTAACATCTATTCTCTTTTTGCTAAAAAACAAAAGACAGCATCTTTTGGGATGAGCACTGGGTGTTGTATGGAAACCAATTTGACAATAAATTTCATATATTTAAATAAATAAATAAATAAATAAATAAATAAATAAATAACAAAAGACAGGAATTAAGGGCCTACTACCACCATATTGAGACTTTCTCCTTAACCTAATCAGAAGGATTAATAACAAATTAGAAAGGGAAAAATTTTTTTGCAATGTGCTTCAATGTTACTGAAGCAAAGCCTTTGTCATCTAACTTGATTCACATACCCCTTGTTATAAGCACTGTACTTTAGAAGACATTGACCTATTAAAAAAGGAGCCTTCAGCACCTTCCTTTAGTGATTTCCAGCCTTAACTTAAACCTATGGCCTGACTCTACACCCAAATGAATTAAATCAGAACCAAGGGCAATGGGCTCAAGACATCAAAATTTTCTAAAGCCTTCCCATGTGATTCTGATACAGAGCCAGGCTTGAGAACCACTTGCCTACTTGGTAACACTTGGTTGCCTGTAAGAACTGGCCAATTACAATACAGCTTTCCCAAATAATCTTTCATTTGGCTATTTCCCAATTCAGACTTTCCAGAATTGGTTGAGGTTTCACGGTGTGTGTACTTGTCACCGTTGAAGATTAAGGAAACTGACAAATCACACCCTATACCCCCTTACTCTGAGTGTGGAGCCTGCTGAGAAACAGATTCAAGAAACAGACTAGTGGAGATCAATGATCAGTTCTATTACTAGAAGGGTGGGTTGGAAAACCTGGTTGAATTGAGAGCCAATGGACTTCCTACCCAATCAGTTTATATTTTGGCTCAGACACTCACGAGAGTCTGGAACTGTATAGAAGACAGTTGCAAGCATAATATCTGTCCCCCAAGGAGAGTCCTATCAGTGAGGACAATTACAGACGGACCTCTAGACCCTCCTCTGCAAGCCACACCTGGACCACAACCCAGTTAGGATTCCTGTGTGGAAGGCAGGAGCATGGAAACAATTCCTCCTTTCTGGAGGCCTGAGAAATAGAAAGATAAGGTGGCTTTCTCACATATATGGTGTTCCTTCTTCCTCTGCTACAAATCAGTCAAGGCCTTCCCTCTCCTTTGGGGGCAGAGTGAAAAAGAAGGGTTGAGAAAAGTTACCTTCCAAGTACCTCTGAGAGTAAAATCAACACTTCCTAAACTACGGGTTAAGATAGAACTAACAGATGGAATCTACTCCTGAAATCATTATTGCAAAATATGCTAACGTGGATGTAAATTAAAAAAATAAAAAATAATTAATTGGATTAGGGGAAAAAAAGAACTATTAGAAAGAAAAAATGGGTCTCCCCTATACTCACATCCTCATGACCCAGGGAATTTTACAAATGTGGCTCAGTATTTCACAACCCACAAGGAGAAAAACAGTCAGGTGTGCTGCACTGTTAAAATACTTAGATAAAAGGCAAGAAAAGATCCTTCTAATCCTCCAGAGCCTCATGTCCTCAAATTAGGGCTATTGGGTGCCTCCAAAGGCATAATTCTATCTTCAAGGCCTCAGCCCTGGTCTATCTATCTCTCACTGCTAGCACACAGTTCTCTAAAAGCTCTGAAATCAAAAATAATTTTTTTAGTTTTTTTAATATTTATTTTTGAAAGAGAGATACAGAGTGTGAGCAGGGGAGGGGCAGAGAGAGAGAGAGAGAGAGAGAGAGAGAGAGAGAGAGAATCTGAAGCAGGCTCCAGGCTCTGAACTGTCAGCACAGAGTCCGGCACGGGGTTCGAACTTGTGAACCATGAGATCATGACCTGAACCAAAGTCAGATGCTTAACTGACTGAGCCACCCAGGTGCCCCTGACATCAAAAATAATTTTAATTGACTTTGATTAAAATAAGGATGCCAAATAGCACTTTTAGGAGTGAACAAAAGTGGTGCCAGTATCAGACACCTTCACAGCACTGCAACCCTCAAAGGCAGCTTCCTGGTGTGCAAGGATGTGGGTCATGCAGATCTAGGTTCAAATCCTGACTCCACCACTTGCCAGCGACATGACACTGGAAAAGTTACTCCAGTCTCTGAGCTACTGTTACATCATAAGGAAAGTAGGAATAACAATAGTACTGACTTGAAAAGGTGGGTGGTGGGAGTTATTTGCATGATTTTTTTAAGTGTTTGGAACACCCCTGTATTCTGATAAATAGTGCTATGATTATTTAGTTCCCCATGATAGGGACAAGAGAACACTGCATATTCCAGAACTTCTCTGGGAAACTGGGTCACCTTTGCAATGACAAGGCCACTCTTGAGAAGAAAGGTTTAGTTATGTCATGTTCCAGCTTTCTGTCTTTTTCAAAGTGGAGAAAGCACATCATTCATTGCAATCATCTAGTGACAGTCCCTGGAAAAGACAGAGCATCAGGGATTTGGAAGACTAGGGGTAGGCCATCAGTCACTCCACAGTCAATTTCAATACCACGAAATGTGGCCTCCAGTTACACCCTAATTCTTTCTCTCAAACCATATGCATCGAACACTAATTGCTGGAGTGAAACTTCAGCCTTCAGGATGATGTGATGGCGGCTGCATAAAGGCCACTTGCCCATCTCGTTAGGGTTGCTATCATTTCACACCAGTGATGAGAAAAATGGAAATAGTTCCTGCTGGTGGGTGAAGGTTGATACAGGTGACCTGTCCCCAAGATGTCAAGTATGTCTCCAGGGCTCTGAGAGAGGACACAAATATTCCTCAGCTAGAGACAAGGGCTTCTTGTTATTGCATATTAATCTTATAAATATCTGATTTTTAAGAGGCTGTAAGGAAATGACTCCCTGTGGTTATATGTGTGTCCCTCTTAGTGTATCTGATTTCTGGGGCATGGTGATGTGTTCTGACATCGCTGTCCCTGTGAAGTCTGCAAGGGAAAGGCCACAGCCATGAGAAGAAAGGACAGGGTTTTCCCCAAGAATGAGGTCATCATAGCATCTGTCATCTGGGGAAGAAGCAGGCCATTGGACAAGGCAAAAGGAATGGGCTTGGAAAAGTAGGAGAAAGAGTTCAGCTTCTTTGTCTTAACTTGGACAATTTATATGTTTACAAGATGTTTCCTGGGAAGATGCTAAATGTGGGGCTTGAAGCCAGAAGAAAGAGAACTGGGATGGTTCATCTTTCCTGAAATTTCTATCAATGAGATAGGTCTACCTAGAGGCAATTCTACTTCAAGTTTGACTGCTTCCTTAAGGTTCTCTTTGCTGGTTTTCTGCTACATCCCATACCTTTAAAATATTCCATCTTATCTTGGTGGAACTGAAATATTAAATGAGACTATATCTCCAACCAAGTCCAGCACAGCTGTAGGTAGATGTGTAAGCCCCTTCCAAAGAGAAAGGATCATACCTTACAGTGAGAGAGACCCTGCTTAAGGAAACAGCAATACTTTTGGGAGGTTAACCTCTCCCTTTGGTTTATACATGTGCTGCTAAGGTTATAAAAGGATTTAACTGATGCCATATTATCTCAATCAGAAAAGGCTAAATGTGTAATAATGCAAACGTGCCCCTGCCTCACCATCCTGTAGACATACAAAGAGCTACATTAAAAATGTTCTAGGGCACCTGGATGGCTCAGTTGGTTAAGCATCCGACTTCGGCTCAGGTCACGATCTCATGGTTTATGGGTTCGAGCCCCGCATCGGGCTCTGTGCTGACAGCTTGGAGCCTGGTGCCTGCTTCAGATTCTGTCTCCCTCTCTCTGTGCCCTTCCCCCACTTGCACTCTGTCTCTATCAAAAATGAATAAACGTCAAAAAAATTGTTTTTAAAGTTCTATTAATTATAATCTACCTAAATTTTTCTGTCTTGCCTCTGTGTGTTCCCTTGGGTCCCCCTTTCAATATTTCGTGGAGTCTCTGTGGTCACTTCACATGTCCTCAATCTATTAGCTAGTGTGTCCACATGGAGGCCTCCCTGTTCTTCTTCCTCTATTGTCCCAGGTTCTTCTTGTTGATGTCTCCCAAACATGAAGAACTTCAGAGGACCTCACTGTTGCCATTACTGACAGAGGCCACCATGAAAAGGCCAACAAAAGCTAGAGCAGGGCCACATTCCAAGCAGAAGTGGGAAATGGTCTCTCTTCCAGATCAAGTCACCTTGGCATATATTTGGGAAAAAATCATGAAGATTCTAACTATGAGTAGGCAGTAAGCAGTTCACAGAAGAGGAAATCTGGAAGGTGAATGAATTAATGAATGAATGATGCATATATACATACATACCATGTCCAACTTCACTAAAAATCAGGACTGTGGACATTAAAACATCAACAATTTTCATACCTATTGGACTGCCAATAATTAAAAGAAACAGCCTCAAGTGTTGGATGGATATGGAAAAGACAAATGCCTGTGAAAAGAGAAGAAATGGATATAAGCACTTTGAGGAGAAGCTGGGCAACACAGAGAACAACTGGTGAGCGAGGCATCACCTTACCATCAAATAATTCTATTTCCAGCTGCACACTTCAGGGGAAAAAATCTCATGCATATGCTCAAAGATATGGGTACCAGCATGTGTATGGCAGCATTGTGGCATTAGCAACAACTTGGAAATAGCCTACATGTCCACCAAGAAAATGTTCAAATAAATAGGATGCTACATCACAAAGCAAATGAATGAACTAAAGCTACAGGTGTCAAAAATAAACCTCAAAAGAGAATGTTAAAAACTGACATGTATATAAAATATGATTCCATTTATTTAAGTCTCCTTGGGTACATACATACATTTAGAGAAACAGTAAAAATATGAATGGAGATGCTGAATCCCAAATTTTTGATAGTGAATACTTCTTGGACAAGAGAAAGGAAATCTGAAGGAAACAGACACAAAACAGACTGCAACTGAATGGACTGATGTTTCATTCCTTTAAATAACTCTGAAACAAACAAGGAAAAATGCCAAGATATTATACAGATGAGTATACATACTCTGCATTTACTGTATTTTATAAGAATGTGGAAGGCAAAGTAATCCCCAATGAGTCAAGTCCTTGAAGATATAATCTCCTCTCTATGAGTGCAGACAAAACCTGTGACCTGATTCTAACCTACAGAATATGACAAAGGTGATAGGATATCACTCTCATTATTATGTTACATTACATGAGGCTTTGCCTTAGCAGACTAGTCTTGCTGGCTTTGACAAATAAGCTGTCATGTTGTGAGAGAGCCACATGGCAAGGAACTGTGGGTGGCCCTCTAGGACCTAGGCATTGCCCCAAGCTGACACCAAATGAGAAGCATGGCCCTCAGTCATAGAGCCACAAGGAAATGAATTCTAGCAGCAGCTTGATGAGCTTAGGACTGAATTTTCCCTCAGTCAAGACTCTTGATGTAAATGCCTTCTTAGACCCTAGCAGAAGAGCCAGGTAAGCTGTACCTGCACTCTTAACCCTCAGAAACTGAGATCATAAATATGTGTTGTTTTAAGCCACTAAATTTTTGGTAATTTGTTACACATAAGTAGAAAACTAATACAAATAAAATATTCATGAAAAGAAACAGTCAGGAGTTCAAAGGAAAATCATAAAATTGTGATGTCATGATGTTTCAAGAAGAAGGAAGTAATTAGCTAGACAAATGCCCTCAAGGCTAAGTAGGGGACAACCAAGACATTTCCTTACACATAGCAGCTTCAGAGCAGCAGGCAGGTCAGAAGTCAAGGAGAAGGTGAGGAACTGGAGACAGCTGGCCAAGAAGTTTGTCAGGGAGGAAGACCGAGAGGGAGGGGGTTGCTCACTGCATGGAGGCGTGATGCTGAAGGAAACTGGTTGGTTTTATTTTTTATAAACTAGGAGAAATTTAAACATGTTGACCTGGTGTCTCACAGGTTTTTTTTAATTCATAATCAGATGGCTGAATGGATACATCAAGTCTGCACATTAGAATCACCTAGGATAGCCCATAGCCAGTATATACCCATACAACAGAATACTACCCAACAACAGAAAGGAACAAAATACCATTACATTACAAACTGTCCAGTTTCCCAATACCATTTGCGGAAACTTTCTTTTTTCCATTGGATATCCTTCCTTGCTTTGTCAAAGATTAGTTGGCCATACATTTGTGGGTCTATTTCTGGGTTCTCTATTCTGTTCCATTGATGTATGTGTCTGTTTTTGTGTCAGGACAATACTGTCTTGAGACTACAGCTTTGTAATACAGCGTGAAGTCTGGAATTGTGAGGCCTCCAGCATTGGTTTTCTTTTTCAACATTACTGGTTCCATACAAATTTTAGAATTGTTTGCTCTAGATCTGTGAAGAATGCTGGTGTTATTTTGATAGAGGTTGTACTGAATATGTAGATTGCTTTGGGTAGTATCGGCTACAAAAAATGCCCATAACCACTGTATATCCATGCAACAGAATACTACTCAACAATAGAAAGGAACAAAATACCAATACCTGCTACAACATGGATGTACTTCACAAACATGCTAATAAGTGCAGGAAACCAGACACAAAAGACTACATACTGTGTGATTTCATTTACATAAAATGTTTTTCTAAAGAACAAAGTCTATAGAGAGAGAAAGTAGATTAATGGTTACCTGAGACTGAAGGTAGGAATACAGACTAATTGTAAACTTTTTTTCTTACCACTGTTCCATTAAACAAACTTTCTCATCTTCTATGTCCCAGGTGTTGGCTTCTGGCAGTCCACCCATCTGCTGAAGTAACCTTCTCTCTCCAGATGATCCTCATGGGTGCATACCTTTTAGGATGACCCCTAGCCAGCTCCCTTCCATGGTAAGGTTAAGAGCAACCTTGCCTGTGTGACTCTGGGCAATGCAAAGGCAGCCTTATCTCCTCCTCGACTTCCAGCTTGGCTTGGATTGGAGCTTGTCTTGGATATTTATGCGTACAACAGGTAACAATTACTTTATTCCTTGAGTTTCAGGGGATATTATTCAACCTTTCCAAGCAGATATCTTTAAGTCCACTGCCACCACCCCCTTCTCCCTCATGGTGGGAAGAGGATGCAGAAATTCATCAATAATCTAAAAACTCTCTCTCTAAAGACACTTCCACTCTTTGGTTTATTCACTCTATACTTTCTTCAGCTCCTGGATCAATCTTTAGCCTTCTCCCCATAGTCTGAAGTCTGGGGATGGGCTAATTCTAGAAGATCCAACCTGGGGGCCTGCCAAAGTCCTCTCAAAAGAATTTAACACCTCACTTTAGAATACGGGGATCCCTTGCCCCTCCCTATTCCTATCAGCTTTGAGAACTCACCCAAAACTCTGAGACATGAAGACAAGCTTCAACCATTCATTTCATCTCACACTGGCCAACCACAGGATCCAGAATGTATGACGACCAAATTGTGATTTGAGTGCATGTGTTTCTTCCAGATAAAAAGCACACATAAATGAATGTGTTACATTGAAGGGAAAGGTGTGCTCAAGGTGTAGACAGGTAGCATTAAGGCACTGGATTTTCACCTGGATATCATTCCACATGGCAGTGCTGTGCTTATCATGCTGAATGGATGTGTGCTGTTATGAAATATCATCATTGCCCAGCTTGCTCATCTAAACACACACTACTCCAATGAGACAATGCCCTCACTCACCGAGATCTTTTAATGCAAGCAAAAATCTAAGAGGTAGATGGATCAAAGTGTGCCACATCCAGTGTGCAATCCAGACCTTGAACCATCACTCTATGGTCTGTTCTGGCCTGTGGCCACATTTCTATTCAGACAATGGTTTTAAACATGTGTCAGTTTTAAGCAGCTCATCATTAATACTTATCTTGAAATATGAACTGGTTCTTCTCTAGCATGGAGTCAGCAAATTTTTTCTGCAAAGGGCCAGATGATAAATAATGCTTTAAAGTAATCTCTACCCTCACCATGGGGCTCAAACTCACAATTCCAAGATCAGAGTCACATGCTTACCGAATGAACCGGCCAAGAACCCCCTTTTTTTCAAGTAAAGGATAATAAATAATATTAACTTTAAGGCCAAACCATCTGTGTCACAGTTACTCAACTCTGCCATTATAGTGCAAAAGCAGACACAGACAATGCATAAACAAATGAACATGCCTATGTTCCAATAACACTTTATTTGTAAAATCAAGCAGAAGCACAGGGCACCTGGGTGGCTCATGCAGTTAAGTGGCAAACTTGCGGTTTCGGCTCAGGTCAGGATCTCACAGTTCATGGGTTCGAGCCCACAGTGGGCTCTGTGCTCACAGGGTGGATCCTGCTTCAGATCCTGTCTCCCTCTCCCTGCCCCTCCTCCTCCTTCTCACTCTCTCAAAAATAAATAAATGTTTTAAAACATTAAAAAAAAAAAAAAACAAGCAGGGCTAGAGGCTATCTATAGTTTGCCAAATGCCTGCTTTACCAGATTGAACCATTTGTCAAAAGACAGGTAATCACTCTCAACAAGTATGGGAGGTATTTTTTTCAAACAATCTTGTTTCCTTGCAGTCTTCCTTATCACCCAATAAACTGTCCATCTGTAGGAAAGAACTTCTGAGATACCCAAACAAATGTTGGTGAGGAGTCACTAGAGGAGAGAAACTGAAAATGCTGAAAAGACTAGGGATAATTGATGGAGTGAAGACCCTGAGAACCCAGGAGGGGATCCAGAGAACAGGTAAGATACCTCTTGAACCATAAAATAAGAAAAGGAGAGGCTGGATTGGAAAGGGGGACCTCCCCTTTGAATTATGGCTTCCATCACCATCTAGTCAGAGGATAGTAGCTGGCAGGAGGCATGGGAATGGAGAAGGTCTGAAATTGCCAATTACAGATCCCAAACATGAAAGCTGAGCAGGGACATGGAAGGCCTGGGACCAACCACATTAAGGCCTTAATTAACTCATTAAAAAAATGAAACAATTCCACCTGCCTCACCAGGCAGCAAGAAGTGTTAAAACAGCTGGAGAATCTAGGTATTTAAGAGTCCCAAAATGTCCAAGCAAGAAGGGACCTTAGAAAACAGAGCACCTGGGTGGCTCAGTCGGTCAAGCATCTGACCTTGGCTCAGGTCATGATCTCATGGTTCATGATTTCAAGCCCCACAACAGGCTCTGTGCTGACAGCCCAGAGCCTGGAACCTGCTTCAGATTCTCTCTCTCTCTGCCCCTCCCCTGCTCACACACTCTGTTTCTGAAAAATAAATAAACATTTTTAAAAGATTTTTTTAAAGAAATCATGGAGGTTTTCCAAAATGAGGGGTAATTATCACTCATAAGAGACTGGCTTTTATGTGGTACCCAGACATGAAAGTAAATAACATCAACTTATACAACATTCTATCTTCACTGTTCTCTATCTTTCTAATTACAAGTCTCTATGTGGTGCTGGCACATCTAGAACACCTTTCTAAAACATGCCATATTTCCTATTTAACAAATCATGTCAGGCCCCAAACTCAAAGCTTCTAATGCGCAATAGTATCTGAGCAGAACTTAGTATTGTGGGTTTGTTTTCCCCCTATTTATTTTCATGGTTGTCTCTTATTTATGGAAATTGATTGATAATTGGATTTTCATTCATGATATAAATATAGGACATAAATATTACATAAATTTTCCTTTTAAAGTAAATTTAAGGTAAGTCATTTTAAAGAAAAACAACTAAGTAAGTCTAGAGGTAATACACTGATATGGCAAAACAGTGAAAGTGCTATAAGAATCAGACATCACAGACAGGAAGAGTGATGCCAGAGAAGGAAAGGCACTTCCCCTAGATCACATGGCATGCTACAGGCTGAGCTGGAATCAAACGCCAGGTCTCTCCATTCCCAGTTTTTTAGTCTTTCTGGAAACCAGGACTCACTCTCACCAAATAAGTCCCCTTATATGTACTATATAGCCCAAGCTGAAACCCCATCTGTGACCCTTTTTTCTCCGTCTTCACAGAGGGGCATGTTGTTAATAGTCGCCAGTCAGCATGGTAGGAAGCCTAGTCCATCAGCTCTGGCCTCTTATGCAGAAAAGTGAAGCAGAGTCCTGACATGCCTGAGAAAACAGCCAGTCAGGAGCCAGGGCTCAGGATGCTGTGTACCTGCTCTATCCCAAAACTTCGTGAAGAATCAGGAAGCTCTAGTAGCCACTGGTGATGACGAGAATATGTAAGGAGTCCAGGGAGGATGCTGAGGTTGAGAAGAGGGCAGCAGAACTCTATCCCAGGAGTAGGGGTTTCTGGAGGCCAAGGGGCCAGGTCTTCTCAGAACCAAGATCAGAGCCTGCACTGCCCATACCCTAAATTAAAACTGCTGCTGTGCCATTGGGCATGAGTGGTACTTGTGTTGTTCACTACTATATCCCCATGTGCTGGCACATAGCAGACACTCAATGAAAACATGTTAAATGTCTAATGAAGGTGGGTCTTGACTAACAGAGAAAGGAAAAGGGGGTGTTAGGGGTAGAGGAGAGACAGAAAGAAACACAAAGGGGAGGAGAAGGGGAAAGGAAGAGAAAGACTCATCTCTGTGTAGACAGAGATTGTCTAACATCTTCCCTGATATTTCTTCAACTGGTAAAATAGTACATGGCACATGACAAGACTCTCATGAATACTTTTGAATAAATGAATGAATGGAAGGGAAATATGAAACACTCATAAATAACCATAATATAATTAAAAAGTGGTAACAGTCAAAACCATTCTAATAGTATTTATTGAGCACCTCATCTAAACATTCAATGAATAATAATGATGTCAAACATTGCTACTATCACTAGTCTTGCTGAGAGCTTTACATGGATTATCTTATGTAGTCCTCATTATCCCTCAAGGCAGGACCCTCTTATCAACCTCATTTTACAGGTGAGATACCCGAACCTCAGAGAGGCCAAGTATCTTGTTCAAAATCACTCAGCTAATAAAGAGAATGGTGGAGCCAAGACCATCATCAGGTCTGTGTGTCCCCAAAGTCTGGGATCTGTCCCTTATATGACTATAATTAATAATATGACCTCCCCCAAGACTAAGAGTACACTTATCATGATGAGCACTGAGTAAAGTATACAATTGTTGAATCACTGTACTGTACACTTGAAACTAATATAACATAGTATGTTAACTTTACTGGAATTAATTTTTTAATTATATAATAATAATAATAATAATATGACCCCCAAAAGGCTGGATAGACTTGACAGGTGTTTGAGAAGAGTCCATCAGACACAGAAAGTAGAAGGGGAAGAGAAAGGGAACAGATCATTATGGAGATACTATAGGGATTCATCAAGACCCTGAGGCTCTCTAATCTTTGTAAGCATACACCATCTTAAGGTGAGGCATAGACATATGGTTTTTTGGCCAATGGAATGTGAGCACCAGAGACCTAAACCACTTTGTGGCATTTGAGTGTCACTAAGTGATTGTCTGTGTTTCTTTCCCTGCCAAGAAATTGTTGAAAGAATCTAGGTTAAGCCAATACATGGAGGTCAGCCACCCAAACCCACAGTGAATTTTAAATGAGAAATGAATGTGTGTTAAGTAACTGTATTTTTGTGATGTTTGTTACTGCATTTCACTTTGCCTACCCTGAATAATATAGTGATAACTATGAAAAAGTAACAAACTAGCGGCACCTATAAAAATGAAATGGAGGAAAAATTGTATGCATAAAAGAATCTATTAATGGATGTCAAATCAAAGAGAGATGTTTTCAGTCTGCTTAAAAACAGACAAGCAACATCAACCTTATTGAAAAGGTGATGCAATGTGCTAGATAAGTGGAGTCTGATCAGCCTAGATTTAAATCCTGTCTCAGACTCTCACCACCTGGATGGAGTCAGTCCTTCTACATCTATTTTCTCATTGGTAACATGGGATTAACAGTAACACTAACCTCACAGAGTGGTTAGGAGTTTTAAATGACACTACACACATAATGTGTTTGACACAGTACTCAGCACAGGGTAAGTCATTAAGAAATGTAACTATTATTACTGAAAAAAGAAGCAAGGTTCACTGGCAGAAATGAAAAGCTCCAGTTTCTCCATTCCCAACAATACCCTGTGAATCTTGAAGGGGTTAACCCAAGACACACGTGCATATGGGCACACTCATACACAGTCACACGCACAGGCACCCAAAGCCCACGCACTGCCCTTTGATTCTTCTCCCAAGGCAGGAATGGAGATGAAGTCTGACAACTGTGCAGCCCTAATTGCATTTTCTTCCTGAAAGAGGGTCTGGTGCAGAACACCTGCGGTCCAGCGCTACGTGACAGCAAGGCTGTCGTGCAGGCAGTGGTGGCACAGGCAGCATGCAAATCCGGGGGCTCTGGGACCTGAGACACAGCCAGACCTGGCAGATCCCTGGGTGCCTCTCCCAAGTGCTGCCCTCAACCCCAAAAATGTTGCTTCCTGTGCAAGGAGAGGGACAGTCTGGAATTTGCAATTAATCCCCTCCTCAAAGGCCCCCAGGGACTGGGAGCACAGAAAAGAGGGGTCCAGACATTTTCCTGATGCCCTGGGAGGCAGAATACATAGCATGGTGTTGAGAGCAGAGGGTTTTGAAAAGCAGGAACCAGGCCCAGAATCAAGCTCTGACATCACTAGCTGTGTAACTTAAGCAGGTGCCACACACTCTATGAAAATCAGTTTCCTCAACTATCTAACAGGGTACATCTTCATGAAATAAAAAACAATACCAATATGGTGAGGTAAGTACAACAGTTAAGTACATGTATGGCTACAAATTAGCAAAGAGAAAGGAGCAATAAACTCTATCTGGTCATAAAACTTTCATATAAGACTCCTGGAGGAGAGGACACCCAAGATGGGGTTTGAAGGATGAATAGAAGTTTTTCCTGTTGGATATGGGATGGCTTTATGGGCAAAGAAGGAAAGTCAGCAAAATGGTGTGGTGGAAATCCTAATCTAGAAGAGATTATTGAAGGAAAAAGTTTAAGGAGGGAAAAAGCAAGAACAAACACTAGGAAAATAACATCAAGGCAGATGTTGGAGATCTCAAGCTTAGATTTATCCTACAGTCAATAAGGGGTCATAAAGGATTTGGAGTGGGAGTGAAACATAGTGAGATTTTCATTTTACAAGGACCACCCATGGTAGCTTTGTGCAGGGGGGCATGGAGGTCTGTGAGGCTACTCCTCTATAGGTAAGTGGTGATGGGGGCCTGGACTTTAGCTGAGTTAGAGCAGAATTTAAGTGATACCTCTATCACTCTGTGAACAGGAATCAGAACCTACAGCAGTGGCCCAAAGGTAAAGGAAATATTTGGAAACAAAGACCCTGGAATCACACGGAGTGGTCATTCCACCTGCTGTCCTGGCTTGCTGCAGTCCATTGTACCTTCTCTATTTGAAGGACAGAATCATTCCCTAAAACTAACTGTTCCCAACTTCTTTTATTCACTCAGTCATTCACTCATTCATTCATTCCATGAACAGCATCTACTCTTCATGTAGCACCGTCATTGGCATTGGCATTGAGGGTCCACAGCAAACCAGATAGACATGGCTCCTGACCTCCTATCACTCTCAGTCTAGTGGGGACATAGGTACAAAACTATCAAACACTATTAACTAAAAAATTCTGAATTGCCAGAAACTATAAAGGAAATCAGTAGGGCACTAAGGGAGAGAATAGTACCAGTTCAAACCAGGAAACAGGAAAATCCTCCCTGATCTAAACAATGATCAGCAGTTAGCCAGCTATCAGATTAGTGAGCATTAGAGGCAGAAGGAACTGTGTGTGCAAAGAGCCTGAGGTAGGAAAATGCTTGGCATGTACCAGGAACTCCAAGAAGATATGTGTTGCTGAAACAAGTGATCAAGCTGGGGAGAAACACAGAATGCACTGGAGAGAGGGCCATGTAGGCCTTGGTAAAGAGTCTGGATTTCATTCTAAGTGCAAAGGGAAAAGCCATTGAAGTGCCTAGTTAAGAGAATAAATGATCAAGTTCACATTTTATAAAGATCTCTCTGGCTGCTGGATGCCAAATGGCTCACAGTCGTGCAAAAGTGGCCTCAGGCACGCAGTGAAGGAGTGATTACAGTGGTCTGGGCAACAGATGATGTGGACCTGGGCCAGGCTGGTGAACATGGACATAGGCAAGTGGTTGCAATGAAAAATCATTTGGGGAAAGGGAGAATCTACATATTTCTGAAACTCACTTTGAAAGGAGTAAGTTTACAAATGGCACCACCATCTACCCAGTTTCTTAAGCAGCAACTTAAGAGTTATCTTCTTCTAGAGAGGTGGCTCTCCATTCATTAGGAATTAATCACTGCTCATGGTCCCCTGTGGCCCTAATTTCTGATGGAAAAGCAAACAACACTGATCTTCCTTTCCTCTGTAGTGGGTTGAATTGTGTCTCCCCCAAAAAATATGTTCAAGCCCTGAACCCCAGGACCTATGAATGTGACCTTCTTTGGAAATAGGATCTTTGCAGACATAATCAGGATTTAAGTTGAAATGAAGTTAAACTGAATCAGAACAGACTCTAAATCCAATCATGGTGTCCTTCTAAGAGACTCAGACAAAGGGAGATTGCCATATGACTACAGAGGCAGAGATGTACTTACAAGCCAAGGAACACCAAGGATCACCTATAACCACTAGAGGCCAGAAGGGACTTCTCCTTCACTGTTAGTTTGCAAACTGGTTCCTGTATGGGGAGGGCAAGCAGAGACCAAAGAAAGAGGCAGACCACTTCAGATGGGTAGGAGGCAGGGTTAATAAGTGAAGGAATTTACAAAGCTTGTCTTTGGCACCTCAAGGTGAGTAGATCTCTATATACCTGCCAGAATCTTAAAAGTTTATACACAGGCCTTAACAGGGTTCAACGACATTGACCATCCACATGGTCTCAACCACACCTCACTCTCTAAAGGCTGCATCTTTGCAACAGCTCTTAATGGGTAGAACATATATTCGAAGGACAGGGGAGGATGTAAGGAGCCTCCAATTGCCCAATGCCAGCTCTTGAGTCAACCCGCAGTCACATCCTCTAGATGACCTCCTCCAACACTTTCCCAGGGATTCTACATCTTAGCATCCCAATCAAGCTTTGTCACAGCATTTGGACTTTAATCCATGGCAGCCTATACTCTCCCAGCTTTGCAAAATGCTAGGGTCTCCAACTTATCCTGCTCTCCCACCTGAGTCTACCAGCTCCAAAGCCCACAAAATTAGTAGACACTGCTTGTTCCTCTCTAACCTCGGCTTTTCTAACTTTCTCACTTGAGCTTCAGCCTCTAGTTGGGCATCAGTGGCCGTCTGATGTGCCCACAGTAGATGCCAGCCCACTGTGCAGCCACGCTCTTTGCTTCTCTGCCACAAGACACTCTGTGCAGTTCCTCAAACAAGTGCATCAGGCCCGCAGCATTTTCAGCTCATCCCTATACTCACACAATGGTCCACAAGCATGTGACATAAAGGCCCTCTTCACACAGAGGCGATAGCCAACTCATGATATTCCCCATGGATACATCCTTCCCAAAGCTTGTTTCCTCCTTCTCATGGCTGGCTCACCAAGCACTGGTTTGCAAACCAGCCCCTATACCCAGACAGCAAGAAGAGAGGGAAGAAAGAGGCAGGCCAGTCCAGGTGGGTAGGGGGCAGAATTAATAATCAGGGAACTTACTTATGAGGCTTGTTCTGCATAGCATAATCTTAAGAGTTTATAAAGAGGTTTCAACAGGGTTCAGTCACATCTGCCATCTACATGGTCTCAACACCTCACTCTCTCAAGGCCTCCTTGAAATGGCTATGGGAACAGTGGGCAGAGTGTACATTCCAAAGACAGGGGAGGGTGTTAGGAACTTCCAATTGCCCAGAGCTAGCTCATGGGTCAACCTGCAGTCACTTCCTCTCACTGACCTCTTCCTATACCCTTCAGAGCTCATAAGGGATATCGCCCACATCTTAAATATTAAGAAACTGAAGCAGAGAAAAGTTATCATTAGACATCTTAATGTCTCTGAAGACACTAGGATATACTATAATAGTTGCTACCAGTAACAGTAAGGGGCTAGCAAACTATAGCCAAATTTGCCTGCCTGTTTTTGTAAACAAAGTTCTATTGGCACATAGCCAGGGGAAATGTTGATACAAACCTGTAACTTGTAGATAAATAAGTTCTGAAGATCTAATGCACAGGATAGTGATTATACTATCCTGTACTGTATTATAAACTTCAAAGTTGCTAAGAGACTAGATCTTAAGTGTTCTCACCACGAAAAATAAATGATAATTATGTGGTGTGATAGGTGTTAGCTAGTACTATGGTAGTAATAATACTGCAATATATATCAAATCAGCACATTGCATATCTTAACTGACACAATGTTATATATCAATTTTATCTCAATAAAAAGTAAATCTATAAATTTAAAAAATACACAGAAAAGTCCTTATTTTCCCTCTTTCCTGAGAGAAAACTGCTATTAAGTTTCTCATAGGACCCAAATTACTTCCTATGCATAAATATCCTTTTACATATACACACACACACACATGCAAATGGTATCATATCTGCTGACATAAACCTGCATTTTTCACAGAAAATGTTCTGGATATATTTCCTTCTTTAAATTTATTTTTAGTGTTTATTTATTTTGAGACAGAGAGAGAAAGAGAGCACATGAGCAGGGGAGGGGCAGAGAAAGAGACACAGACACAGAATCTGAAGCAGGCTCCAGGCTCTGAGCTGTCAGCACAGAGCCCAATGAGGGGCTTGAACCCACAAACCGCAAGATCATGACCTGAGCCAAAGTCAGATGCTTAACTCACTGAGCCACCCAGCACCCCACCCACCCGGATATATATCTATGTCAGCACATGTGGGGTAATCTCGGTTTGGGTTTTTTTTTTTTAATGTTTATTTACTTATTTTGAGAGACAGTGTGAGTGCGGGAAAAGAAGAGAGAGAGAGATGGAGAGAGAGAATCCTAAGCAGGCTCCATGCTCAGTGCAAAGCCCTATACAGGGCTCAATCTTACAAACCTTGAGATCATGACCTGAACCGAAACCAAGAATCAGATACTTAACCGACTAAGTAACCCTGGCACCCCTAATCTCAATTGTTTTTAATCACTATAAAATACTCTCTATATTAAGGAGGTACCATAATTTATTGCTGGGATTTTGGTGGTTTTCAGGATTTTACTCTCCAAATGAATGTTGCAATGAACATCCTTATATATATAAATTTTGATACTTAGGATACACTGGTTTTTTTACATGGCCTTCATTCAATGGCATTCAAAAAAGTAACTTACCACTTGATATAAGGTAGGCACTGTGTTAGGTTTATCCAGTGGTGAATAAACCATGGCCCCTATCATCAAAGAGCTCACAGTATCATCTAATGATGATTTTGATGAATTTAATGAGCATCTACTATGGGCCATTCATAGTATGATGATATTTACATGTATTTTCTCACCCAATGTTCACAACAGACGTACCTTATAAGGTAGGTACTATTATTAGCTCCACTTTACAAATGAGATTGGAGCTCAGAGAGGTTAAGTGACTTACCCAAGGTCACACAGCTAGCAGTAGATTGAGCTGGAATTCAATCTCAGACTCTTAAGCACCCTGCCTACACTCAGGAGACAGGATTAAAATTTGTGTAAGTGGGAACTCAGAGACGGAAAGAAGGATTCAGCTGGGAGAACAGGGAAGGCTCCGTGAAGAAGTGACAACTGAGTGGCACTGAAAAGAACACGTTTTTTTCCAGATGACAAGGAGGGAGAGGGAATTCCAAGCAAATAGCAGAATGCACAAAGCCATGGGGCCATGAAGGCATGGAATTTCAGGGAACTGGTGTATATACAGCATGATTTGGGTGCAGAGTAAGGGAGATTAGGCTGAAGAAAAGAACAACAGGATCACAGACATTCTAGCTGAGGACTGAACTTTATCCAAAAAGTTATGAGGAGCCATTGAAGAGTTTTTAATGCAGGAAGGTCAAGATCAAAGTTTCATCTTTGAAAAAACATGCTGGCTATAGCGTGGAAGATGGATTCAGGGCTGGGGATGGGTGGTAGGGGTAGGTTCAGGGCAGGGACAAGGAGACAGATTAGGAAGCAGTCACCCAAGCCACACTTGGAAAGTTTGTCTTCTCGAGGCCAGCTTTTGCCATGTAATAAAAGACAGCAGGATGATATCAAGGGCAGGACACGCCAATCCAGTGAAAGCAGGAGTTCAAGGGCTCTGCAAATGCCAAAGGCAGACTCAGTCCCTGCTTTTCCCCAGGATGTGAGAGCTGATGGCTGACTGCCCAGTGAGGGAACCTGACGCAACCCCAGACCACTGCACTCCAAATCCAGAAAGCTTCCGGCAGCTGAGAGATGTCCTCAGGTTGCCCCACCCTGGTGAGGGGAGGACATCTTGAGCAGTGGCCTCTCCCCTTCCACCACCCCCTCAACCGGCACCAAGAGGCTGTGGGCCTGCAGAGAACCAAGCCGCGTGGCCACTGTATCATGAGTCATCCCAGCTGGTTCCGGCTATTTTCCCTGGGAGGCAGAGGAACTGGCGGAAGTGTGTCCTGGAGAGGCCAGGCAGGAGATCAGTAGCCACCCTGCCAGGCATGGCCATGTCCAACAGGCAGAATGGATGCCTACAGCCACCCCTCTGACCTTGTGGAGAGGCAGAGAGCTGCTGGCAGGCCTTGGTCACTTCCAGAAGGCGGAACAGCTAACAGGTCTGACACCCATTGTCAGAAGACACTGACCAGGGCAGAGTGGCATCAGGCATTAATAAAACACCTATTTACCAAGCCCAGACTCCAGTCCAGGAACTATGCTATGTAATTCACCTCATCAATATGTCTGCTAAAATACTTATGGCTATTATTTTACTGAACCCACTACAATAGAAGTCAGCCAAATTCAGCTTGTGGCTTGTCTTTGTTTGGTCCATGAAGTAAGAATGATTTGTACATTTTTAAAGGGTTTTAGGAGGGGGAAACAAGAAAAAATATGTGATAGAAACCACCCACGGCCCACAAAAATAAAATATTTAACATTTTGCCCTTAACTAAAAAAGTGTGCCAACTCTTACACTAGAATATAAGCTCAAGGAGGGCAAGCAGAGTGAGTGTGTGTGCATGTGTGTGTATTCCACTTCTATATCCCCCAATGCCTAGCAGTTTTTAGTACATAGTAAATGCTCAATAAATACTTGTCAAGTGAATGAAAGAATGCATGAGTGAATAAAGGAGTGAATGAATTTTCATTTATCACTCAATGAGATACTATCATTAACTCCATTTTACTGATGAGTAAACTCAGGTTCACAGTGCTAAAATGATTTGCTGAAGTCATAAAGCTAAAAAGTAACTGGGCTGTTATTCAAACTAGGGCACTTTGTAATTCAAGGCTTGAGTTTTGGGGGGTTTTGTTAATTTTTTTTAATGTTTATTTATTTTTGAGAGACAGAGCATGAGCAGAGAAGGGGTAGAAAGAAAGGGAGACACAGAATCTGAAGCAGGTTCCAGGCTCTGAGCTGTCAGCACAGAGACCAACACAGGGCTTGAACTCACAAACTGCGAGATCACGACCTGAGCCAAAGTCAGACGCTTAACCAACTGAGCCACCCAGTCTCCCCTCAAAGCTTGAGTTTTTAACTGTAGCAAAAGGGCCCAGGATCCTGGACAAAGCTGGGACTATGCCTCATAGTGTAATGGCTCTCAAACTTTCCTGTGCATAAAAATAATCAAGGACAATTGTTAAAATTTATTATTTCCAGACCCTACACCCTTGGGATTCTGATTCCAGAAATCAGAGTAGGCTGGGAGTTTGTGTAGGGAAGGAAGAGGGAAAATGTGGTGACTACCAGGGGCAAGTAGCCTTGGGAGGAAGAATAGTAGGGAATATAAGTTTGTGATGTGAGGTGTATAATGTAGGTCTCCCTACAACTTCTTCAGTAAACAGTTGGTATTTCACAAGCACCTGGGAGGTTAAACTCTTAGGAATTGGGTGCAAGGTGGTGTATGGCCCTGACAGAAGACATCTGGGTTACAAAATTAACTATTGTAAGGAAGAGATTTGCCAATACCTTGAAAAAAGACTGAAAGCTAGACAGTCAGAGAAGGGAGAACCAATTCCTAGTAGAAGCACAATCATGTTAACATCTGGAAATCGAGACTGCATCAGGCTAAAAATCAGACTCACCTAAAACAGGAGTTGTGCAGTGTAGATCTAAATCCACTAGGATGCAGAACTTTGCCTTAGAAGGACCTTAGAAGGAAAAAATACTGAGGACCTTAGAAGGAAAAAAACACAATCTGAGCCACACCCCACTTAAAAGCAAGCTGACTTAATTTATTGGGTTTCTTCTTCTTATGTCACTTGATTTTTAAATCACCAATAGACTTTTTTAAGTCATTCGGTCAACATATGAATCATAACAGGTACGCATCTCTTCTTTTTACACCAAAAACAGTGAGGAAAAAGGAAAGGGAATCTGGAGAAGAAAGAAGAGCAAGTTGGGGACAAAGAATATAGAAGCCAACAGATAGAAAAATAAGTCAGCCCACCCATGTAGAGCTGACACACAGGAGAGCAGAGAGGGAAGGAGAAACCAGCAGAATCAGGAAACACAGGCCACACAGACCTGGGTTTTGCCACTGGCCAGCCCTGCGTCCTTGAACGGGGTGCTTGTTTCATTTAGGGCCTCATCAGAGAAGCAGAACCACTAGAAGATCTACAGAAATTAGCGGAGATGTGGATGTGGATATAGAAGGTAGGTACGCATATGGATATTCCATATAGTTAGACAGAGGGGAAGAGAGATCTATGTTCAACAAACATTTAATATGCATCTTATATTCCTTCATCCAAACTAGTACTTATGAAATAACAGAACCATAACTACATATAAACTATTTTAAATGCAGTGGTAAAACTGTGTGCAGCGTGTAATGTGAACAGTGAACAGAATCTCTAACTCACACTTTGGACCATGAGAATAATGAAGGCTTCTGACGGGTGGGGGAGAGAATATGGAGGCCTGCTTATTCTTTTTTTTTTTATTGTTTTATTTACATCCAAATTAGTTAGCATATAGTGCAACAATGATTTCAGGAGTAGATTCCTTAATGCCCCTTACCCATTTACCTCATCCCACCTCCCACAACCCCTCCCATAACCTTCAGTTTGTTCTCCATATTTAAGAGTCTCTTATGTTTTGTCCCCCTCTCTGTTTTTATATTATTTTTGTTTCCCTTCCCTCATGTTCATCTGTTTTGTCTCTTAAAGTCCTCATATGAGTGAAGTCATATGATATTTGTCTTTCTGACTAATTTCGCTTAGCATAATACCCTCTAGTTCCACCCACGTAGTTGCAAATGGCAAGATTTCATTCTTTTTGATTGCCAAGTAATACTCCATTGTATATATGTATCACATCTTCTTTATCCATTCATCCACCGATGGACATTTGGGATCTTTCCATATTTTGGTTATCATTGACAGTGCTACTATAAACATGGGGTGCATATGTCCCTTCAAAACAGCACACCTGTATCCCTTGGATAAACACCTAGTAGTGCCATTGCTGAATTGTAGGGCAGTTCTATTTTTAATTTTTTGAGGAACCTCCATACTGTTTTCCAGAGTGGCTGCACCAGCTTGCATTCCCACCAACACTGCAAAAAAGATGGAGGCCAGCTTATTCTTAAAGGAGGAATAATCACAAAGGAGTCTTTGAACCTGCAAGGACAGCAACTCAAAGCATAACTGTTGGCAAGGAGTCGGGCTTCAGATTTATCTGAAAAGAAACCATGCTTTTCATCACATTGACACAAATAGGAAAGTCAGATGTCAAAGCTTTTTTTTTTTTGTCAAAGTATGTTGAATTTGAGATATCAGAGCAATATCCAATAATTAGAAAAGTCTAGCAAGTCCTTTGAAATCAGAAGAACACAACTGCAGGTAGACTTGAGAGGGCAGAAACAGTCTCCTGATTTTCTATCTTTATGATTATTCTTTCTCAATCCATTTCTTATTCTCCTCCTACCTATAAAATGTTTACACCTTTTGAGTTCTTTCCTTCTTTTCTTCTTATGTTAAAAAAAAAAATGAGGATGGGTGGAGTAAAATTAAGAACAGGCTATGGGGCACCTGGATAGTTCAGTCAGTTAAGCATCTGACTTTGACTTAGGTCATGATTTCGCGGTCCATGGTCTTGAGCCCCACATCGGGCTCTGTGCTGACAGCTCAGAGCCTGGAGCCTGCTTCAGATTCTGTGTCTCCCTCTCTCTGTGTTCCTTCTCCTCCCTCTCTCTCTCTCTCTCTCTCTCTCTCTCAAAAATAAACATTAAAAAAAAAAATTAAACAACAGGCTATAAGCCACAAGCACCTCTATCAGGTCCTATTGCCTGTCACTCTGGTAACCTTACCTTGGAGGTGAACACACACACCTGTCCAGGAAAAGGAAAAAATAAAGGAAGAGCCAGGGAGGGAAGTGGTTGCAGGCTCGAGCATTGCATCACACCAAGAAAGGGAGCCAGAAGATAAGCAGCAATGTGGGCAAGCTGTTTCACTCCTGCCCACCACAACCCCCACAAGAATCTCTTTGGTAGCCCACCCTACCCAGAAATATGGAGGAAAGAGGATTCTGGAAAATGTGGTTCAGTCTAGTCGACACATTACACAGCCACCACAGTCCTTCAAGAAGTTTCTTTTGTTTGGGGAGTTTGGATGAGAAGAGGAAAGTTAAGCTGTGGTTGTTTTCTTTATGAAATGGAAGAAAAATAGCACAAACCATTAAAGGATAATGTTTCTAAAACAGGCAAAATAATGTCTCTCATATAAATATAAACACGTCATAGATTTTATTTAAGTCGTTTGTTAAGGAGTGAACCGTAAATATGCTACAACTGGTTTAAAGGAGAAGACAAAGAACACACACACATAGGTAATCAGGATTCCAGGAAATGAATTTACTTATTGGATGCAAAACTGGTGGACAGGCACAGTATGACAGTCACTTGTATTCTACGAGACAAAATTCATTTGCATTTCTATGGACAAGAATCATTTGCATTATTATCAGTTTTCTGCAACTTATAGAGTTGCAAAATAGCTCAAAGGCCATGAAAGGTAGAGATAAACCTGAGGAGTGTACCGGATAGGATACCCAGTCATCTTTTTTGCCTGCGCAACCCAAGTCTTTCATAATTTCCCTGTCACTAAGAATGGCCAACATTTTTTTAAATGCTTGTTAACTGCTCCAAGCAAATGCAGACATTAACTCATATAAACCTACCAACATGCCATGATTTTGTACAGTCCACAATTTACAAGTGGGAAAACCAAGTACAGAGAGGTGAAGTAACTCACACAAAATCACACAGCTCTTAAACCACAGCTGGGATTGAAACCTGGCTGTCCCACTCCTAATTTAAACATTTTGCTATAACTGCACCCAACTTGTGATGGCAGTGGCATGTGGGGAGGGGGAGTAGTTTTTTATCACAGATAGTGTTTAAAATTTCTGGCCAATGCTTGGTGATAATAAAAAGTGTGCCTGCTCCTGGTCAGTTTTAATATTGATTTGAGTTCTCTCTGCAGGCCATGACACCCTCTCCACCTGCCATTTCCTGCTGGGGCAGACTGTTCCTATTACCCCTCCCCCTTAGTAAATCATCTGCACCTCTACCCCTAACCTCTCTCAGATTAGCTGTAAAGGCCCTCTGTAAAGGGTGGCCTTTACAGCTAATCTCCAGTTTTTGTCCTGCTTAATGGGGGATGCTTAACTGAAGGTGAGAGTGGCATTCCCTGGGATGCCAGAGGGACTTCTGGAGGCTGCAAGGTTGAAATGGAAGAGGGGGGAAGAAGAGAATACAGATGTGGAGAGACAAGTTCCTTGCTGGGAAGAAAACTTTGTGGGCAAAACCACAGTTATCTAACGGGGAATCTGCTTAAGTTTCTATGGAATGGTGTGCAATGTGAACTGCCTTCCCACATCCATGAAGTCTTCAGGAAAAATGGCATCACTGCTAATGCACTGAGGAGTTGAGTCTCTTTGGGGGCCTGCAGAGAGAAAAGACATCCCTCGGAAAGCTCCAGCAAGCCTGGGTCCCCTGCTTTCCAGAGCTGGGGAGAAGAGTCATGAGATTCAACATGTAAAATGGCTAGCCCAGAGCAAGCATTAAGTAAGAAGGGGTACAAGGGAGACTGGAAGACAGAAACAGGAAAACAGACAGAAAGAGAAACAGGAGATGTAGGAGCAAGAAGAACACTCAGAAAGTTATCTGTGCAGGAAAAAAGAGCAAAGGACAACTCCCAAGTGATCCACACCTTGATGAGGGAGCATAAGGCAAGTGGAGGGCAAAGTACAGGAACAGCATACACATAACACACACACACACACACACACACACACACACACACACACACACACAGGTGGGATGTGTGTGACATTCCTCAGGCACTCCTGGCTGCCAAAGGACAAAGGAAAGGACAGAAAACAAATGATTAAACTGATAGAGTCTCCATCAGTTTACAAATATCTTAGTAAATTGCAAGAAAGAGGCAATCTTATGAATATCCTAATCTCCAGAAGCCTACAGACTCCTTTTCCTGGAGCCCCAACATCACCCTCCCCTTCACAGTGATGTGGTGTTGAACAAAGGCAAGAAGGAAATGGCAGATAAATTGAATTTCCTTATAACCTGCAGCCCATTGACAAATACTTGAGGCAAACAGAGTAAAAGGTTTCTCCAGGAACTCCCTACTGTCTTAATGTTAATGCTTTGCTAGAGGGAAAAAAAAACCCTTAGCTTGATAATAGCTAGGCCTCCAGTAATCTGTGAGTCTTTAGCATATGAAAATCTTTTTGGAAGCTTCCCTTTTGACTTTACCTCCTCCAGCCCCATAGTATATAAGGAGCCACTCTTCACAATCCCAGTGCAGCTCTTTCTGCCCACAGGTCCTGTCCCCGTGCTTTAACAAAATCACTTTTTGCATCAAAGACATCTTCAAGAATTCTTTCTTGGCTATCAGCTCCAAACCCCACTATAACCCCCAAAACTTCATCACTCTGGAGACTCCTTTGGAGCAGGAACCAGCCGGTCTTATGCTGCTCTGAATTTCATCCCAAGACCCACCACAAGGCCTAACCCAGAATGGATACTCAGTGTTTACTTAAATTTTTAAAAAATACATGGCTACTGCTAAAAAACAAAATGCAGCTGAATGATGTGAAGATCTAATCGGCTTTACTCTACAATTCATGAATCAGGCTGCATCCCATCCAGCAGACAGAAAGGAGCTCTGAGGAGCTATGCAAGATGGAAGATTTTTATAAGCAGAAGGAGGCAGGGCAAAGAGTGGATTGTTTCAGACAAAGTCACCTTTCTTTGGGGGAAGGTCTATCAGGCCCATCAGCTCACTAGCGCTGACCAGGTAATTCCAGGAGACTAAAACTGCAATTAGGTTAGATCTTAAATCTTGGTTTGCTGATGTGGAGCATAGCACAAGCATTTGGAGCCCTGTTGTCTTCTTGTTGTAAACACTACCCATTTACAAGAACACATATAAACAAAAGAATATGAACTAGACACATTAGAAATGCTATTAGGTGATGAGGTTTTGGGGTGATGCGGGGTTTGTGGGGTCCAGAGCCACGGGGTTGTGAGGAGTGGCTTGTTATATACTATAAAGTTGGGGAGGTAAAGTCAAAAGGGAGGTCTCCAAAGGGACTTTGATGTGCTAAAGAGGACTCCTAAGGTACTGGAGGCCTTGCTATTGTCAAGCTAAGGTGGTTTTCCCTCTAGCAAGCTGGGAGGGGAGGGGGGTCCTGGAGAAATGTTATACTCTGTATTTGTCTCAAGTGTTCCTTCTTGCCTTTGTTTCCCATATCACTATGGAGGGGTGATGATGGGCCCAGGAAACTGAGTCTACAGGTTTCTGGAGATTAGGCTATTGATAAGATTGCTTGTTTCTTGTAATTTACTAGGATATTTGCAAACTGATGGAGACTCATGTCCTGTACAACTGTGATCTCTATGAGTTAGCCATTTGTTTTCTTTCCTTTCCTTTGTCCTTGAGGAGCCAAGAGTGCCTGAGGAATACCGCACATATTCCACAGTGGGGGGGAGGGGGGGGCACTGCTAGCCTGCACTTTGTCCTCAGCCCGCCCCATGCTCCCTCATCATTAGGAACCTGGAGAAGGTGGAACAAAGGAGAATTAACTAATCAGTAATACAACAATAGGGGGCAAGAAGGAGGATGAATCCTTAGCCTCTGGAATCCAGAAAGAACAAAGGAAAGAAAGAAAGAAAGAAAGAAAGAAAGAAAGAAAGAAAGAAAAGAAGAAGAAGAAGGAAGGAAGGAAGGAAGGAAGGAAGGAAGGAAGGAAGGAAGGAGGGAAGGAGGGAAGGAGGGAAGGAGGGAGGGAGGGAGGGAAGGAAGGAAGGAAGGAAGGAAGGAAGGAAGGAAGGACAAAGGAAGGCTTGTGGATTGGTAAATGAATGACAAAAATGATGGTAGGCTGCAGGGAGGAGGTGGGTTGGGAAATTTTCTCAAAGTCTTGAATTAGGATTAAGAATTAACCAAGGATAGGGGCACCTGGGTGGCTCAGTTGGTTGGGCATCCGACTTTGGCTCCGGCGGGTCATGATCTCACGGCTGGTGAGTTCGAGCCCTGCGTCGGCCTCTGTGCTGATAGCTCAGAGCCTGGAGCCTGCCTCCGATTCTGTGTCTCCCTCTCTCTCTCTGCCCCTCCTCCGCTCATGCTCTGTCTCTGTCTCAAAAATAAATAAACATTTTTTTAAAAATTTTTTTTAAGAATTAACCAAGGATAGGGGTGCCTGGCTGGCTCAGTCAGAAGATTATGCAACTCCTAATCTCAGAGTTGTGGGTTTGAGCTCCACATTGGGTATAGAGATTACTTTTAAAAAAAGTATTAAAAAAATAAAATAATTGACCAAGAATAAGACAGGCTGACACCACTTGCCACCTCAAAGGAAAGCAAATGTGTGTCTGGGGGACAGGAGAGAAGGGAAGTTGGTCACTGAAAACCTTTTCATGTCTTTTGAATTTTAAACCAGACAGAAATGTTGCCTATTCAAATACAAAAATGTACATTTTCCTTTAAAGTTGACCAGGTTAATAACTGATAAAGAAGAGAATTTCTAAGCATAAATACATTCCCTCTTTTGCAAACATTTGGGGAATTCTATGTTCTTTCCTTGTGAAGAACTAGAATGCTAGGGTTTGCATCCTTCTCAGACCCAGAAGTAATTAGATGAGGGTTCAATCCTCTCCCAGGAACCTACCTAAGGGCTGCTACATGAAAACATTCCAACTGAACACAGCACTGCCCCAAAGGCTGCCAATCCCATTAGCTATAATATGAATGGGGTGGTTGCTCAGTGCCCAACCTGCACAACCTTATACAGTGACACTCTCCTCCTCCCACAGCCTAGACTTCTCTGGGGTATTAAAGTTTCATCAAATTCAAAATCCAAAACAGCTTTCACCAAAAGCATCCTATCTTTCATCTAAGAGGGAGTTTATGAATCTTATTTGTTTCTTGGTTTCCAAAAGTGCAGAGGAAGCATGCAAGGCCTCCTCCTGATGAGCTCACCTTCCCTCTAGCCCAGCACTTGAGTTCCTTGCCCTTGCTAACCATCTCTCACCACAACTGAATTGACTTTGCCCACAACAGCTAACAATGATCCAATAGTTTTGTTTGCCTGCTGTGGGAATTCAATTTGAGAAGTGTATTCATACTAAGGGAGCTTGCAGCATCCTGACCGCTCAGGATATGAGGTTACTATTAGGGGGTCAGACTACAGCTGCTTCTCCGGAGGCAAATGGGCAGACAGCACATAGTCCTCCTGCCCTGCCTTCTGTCTCCGGCATAAAAGCCTCATGGACCAAGTCCAGCATGACTCAAATGTGTCACCAAGAAGACTCTTCTCCCTTATAAAATATCTGTCCTAGACTTTGATGTTATAGTGTCTGTAACTCTATGTTTGGAGAGCAATGTCTACTGGTGGCCGTCAATCACAGGGTAAAGCCCAAACCTTGGCAAAGGCTCACAGGGGTGCAGTCCTGCTCCCTCCTTTCAATCCCCCAACACTAAATCAGTTTCAGGTCCAAATACTCTCTTGCCTCTTGGTGTTTGTATATGCTGGTCATTCTTCCAGAAACGTCCTTCCATGATAGGAGACTGTTAAATAAACTCTGATACACTCTCACAGTAGAGTATCAGGAAGCCATTAAAAATGATAATGGAAAAGAGTATCAGGTGTCATAGGGAAATGTTACAACATATTGAGAAAACCTAGTTATGAAATCATAATAGTAACTAATACTTATTAAGGAAATACTCTATACTACTGTTCTACTGTACCCTTAAATGAATTAACTCATTAAATCCTCAAAACAACTTTAGAAAGAAAGTACTGTGATTATCCACCATTTTACTGATAAGGAAACTAAAGTTCAGAGAGATTACATAATGTGTCTAAGATTATAAACCCAGGCAGTAGCAGAGCTGGGACTGGAACCCAGGCCATCTGCCTTTCATTCTTGCATTCTTTTTTATTAAGATAATTGACATAAACGTTGTGTATGCTGTATAAGTTTAATACGGTGTACAACAGGTTTATTTGATATTTTATATGTTGCAATATGATTACCAGCATTAGCTAACACCTTTATCACATCACTTAATTATCATTTCATTTTTGTGGTGGGACTAATTAAGATCTTAGCAACTTTGATGGTTATAACCCAGTATTAATGCCTATAATCACTAGATTTCCAGGACTTCTTTATCACTAGTTGCAAGTTTGTACCCTTAAACAACATATCCCCAACCCCCGACTCCCGGCCCTGGGTAACCACCACTCTACTCTCTGTTTTTGTAAGTCCAGCTTTCGTAAGTAAACATTTGTCCAAAGAAGACATCAAATGGCCAACAAGCACATGAAAAGATGCTCATTATCACTAATCATCAGGGAAATGTAAATCAAACCCACAATGAGAAATCACCTCATATCTTTTAGAAAGACTATCATCAGAAAGGCATAGGTAACAAGTGATGGTGAGGATGTGGAGAAAAGGGAGCCCTGTTTACTACTGATAGGAATGTAAATTGGTGCCGCGAATCTGGAAAACACTATGGAGATTCCCAAAAAAAATTAAAAATAGAACTACCATATGATCCCGCAGTGCCTGCACTCTTAAGCACTACAGAGTACTATATCAAACAGAAAGAGTTTGTGCATTGTGATCCTGACTTTATAAAAACAAAACAAAAAACTATTACATATAGAAAGAGGGAGAGAGTTTTAAAGCATCACCCTGATATATGCCCAAATGTTCACAGCGGTCATCTCCTGAGGAGATTGATAAGGTGCAATGTCACAGGTACATTCGCCAGGAAGGAGCCTCTGAGATGGAGTTGATCATGAAGGATGTTTATTGAGGAGGGCTCTTGGGATCAACACTTATGGGAGGGAAAAACAGGAAGCAGGAAGTGGGGAGGGGGACAGCTTGAACTTCGATACAGAGAACTCTAGATCTAGACTAGTCCTTCAGAGACTCCCGAGCTGGGCCAAGGTAACCAGACATTTACGCTTCCTACGTCCATCAGTCACTGAATGTCGGCCACCCTCTAAGGCCAAGGTAGTCCCTGAAAGGGCCAACATACGTCCAAACTCTAGACAACAAGTGTTCCCAGAAGGGGGATATGTGGGGTGTAGCACATGCCCTCACAGGAGATTTTAATTCTCTTCCTTTTGTCTATACGTACTATAGTTAACACATATCATTTGTGCAACAAGGGAAAAAGCTAATAGAAGAAAATAAGTCATCAATCCTCAATTACATTGGAACCAAAGGAAAGCTTGGCTCCACCTTTTGAACAAGACCAAAGTGGAAGATCAAGCCTATGTCACACAGTAAATAACTCATGCCTTCTAAGACTGCTTGGGCATAAATATTAGTTCAAATTATTGCACATGAATTAGCTGGGAGAGCTTCAAACACACAGAATTGCAGAAATTGACAGGTGTATGAGAACTCTGGCCAAGGACCCAGTTGACCAGATTATCTAGCCTTAGGGAAGTATGTAGCAGCTACCTCCTTCTCCCCAAGATACAGGGATGGTAGAATATTCCATGGAGACCCCCAATGAACCACACCTTTTAATTTGTTGATTAACAAATTAAAACTTGACTCTATGGCCTACAATGGCCTACAACGGCCTATGGGATCATATGGCCTACAATGGCCTATGGGACCATAGCACCTATAATGCAAGGAGAGGCTTACTAAGCTTTTGCACACAGGGACTTATCTTCTTAGAATAATCTCTCTTGGAACCCAGCCACCACACTATAAGGAAGTCCTGGGTATCATTCACATAGAGAGATCCTAAAAGATGAAACAACATGTGGTGGAATAAGCCATATATAGAAAAGCCCAGTAGAACTCCTGACTGAACACATCATAAATGGCCCCCGTCAAAACCATGTAGAGCAGAACTACCCAGTCAATTCACAGAATCCTGAAAAATAATAAACTGTGACTGGTTTGAGACACTAAATTTGGGGGTGGTTTTCTATTGCTGTAAAAACTGAAACAGCAGGAGCTGGGCTGTTAAAGGGGTCACTGGATAAGTCCAATGACTTTGGTCTGTCCTGGCCTGGCCCTGCCCATGATCCATGTGCTCAATGTCTACCTTGAAACTAATCCAATCTGCCCTCCTACCACATAGCCACTGACACTAGAAGTCCAAAAAAACAATACCCCAAGGCTATTTACAGCTCTGTCCTTGAGCCCTTCTTCTGTGTTCCAGAGAAGCAGTTAAGACCATGGGCTCTGGAGTAAGTCTGCCTGGGTTCAGATCTCAGTACCCCTGCCTACTAGCTGAGTGACTTCTCTGAATCTCAATATCTTCATATGTAAAATGGGTTAATAATATATCAGGTTGAATTATCATCCCCCTAAAATTCATATACACCCAGAACCTGTGAATGTGACCTTGATTGGAAGCAGGCTATTAGAAGATGTAATCAAGTTAAGATGAGATCATCCTGGATTACGGTGGGCCATAAGTACAATATGACTGGTGTCCTTATGAAAACAGGGAAATTTGAACCCAAATACACACACATACAGAAGAAAAATGACCAAGTAAAGACAGAGGCAGAGATTGGAGTTATGCTACCATCAGCCAAGGAATGCCTAGGGTTGCTGGCAACCTCCAAAAGCTAGGAAAGTAAAGAATAATTCTTCCCTAGAGTCTTCTGAGGAACATGGCCCTGACAACACCTTGATTTCAGACTTCTGGCCTCCAGGACTGTAAGAGAATAAATTTGTAGTTTTAGGCCACGCAGTTTGTGGTCATTTGTTATGGCAGCCCCAGGAAACCAATACAAAGTTCTGCTGTGTGATGACTGAAGGAGTTAATACAGGTAACCCTCTCTACCAGAACTCCTGCTATGAAAACTAAGGAACAAAATAGATTCAGATAGTGGGTACTACCCAGCACCCAGGAATGTAATGGTAACCATTACTAATGGAGACCAACTCCCCTTCCAGTCTTGTCACAGTCTCTGAGCTGAGGGCTCCACGTCCTAAATCAGTGATCCTAATCACCTGGAGGAGCTCACTAAAGTTACAGCTAACTGGGTCACACAACTCTGGATTCTGATTTAGTAGACTGGGTTGGGCTCCAGGAACGGTCATTTTGAAGAAGTACTCCAGGTGCTACAGAGTAAGATGATCCATAGACCATACTTTGAGAAATGCTGCCTTAGGACTCAGGGTTTACCTGTTGGCATGTCCTAAGGGATTCCAATGTGGACTTACCCACTCTGGCTCCAGTCTATCAAAGTAGCATGTCCCACCCTAGCACTAGCTAGATGCCAGGGGTTTGGGCAACTCTTCATTCCCCAACACCATCCACACCCTATCTTAGACATCAAAATTGCTTAGCATTTGGGCAAAAGGTTTGAGGCTGCTAAATAATAATAACAATAACAGTTATCATTTATTGGGCATCTATTGCATGTGAAGGCTTCACATATGGTATTCCTAAATCCCACAATAACTCTGAAAGTTAAGTTTAGTCATTATTGTGCATTTGAAGAAAACTGAAGCTCAGAGATGCAACAGAATTTACTCAGAATCACCTAGCCAATAAACTAAAGATCTGGGACTTAATCTATATCTGACCCTAAGTCCACATCCTTTCCTAGATAATTTCTGCTTACTCGGGTCCTTCTCATTCTTGCCATGACCCTCCTTCTAAAATAGAGAACACCAGGCTGTGATAGTCAGGGTAATTAACACTAGCTACTATAACAAACATCCCCAAAATCTCAGTGACTTAACAAACAAGGGTTCCTATCTTACACACATTATAGTCTGATTAGGGTTGAGAAGATCTCCTGGGAAGAAACTCTCATGGGTCCTAACATATTCCATCTGTGGTACTATAATCTTCAAAATACACACACACACACACACACACACACACACACACACACACACACTCTCCCTTCATCTGTCTCCATTTCTTCATCCTTCAGACCCCTTTGTCAACATTATTTCCCCAGTGAAGTCCTCCCATATTCTCAGTCATATATTCCCACATCTCCCTAGTCTTCTCATGTTGTAAGACACTGTTGTTGGGGTGCCTGGGTGGCTCAGTCAGTTAAGCATCTGACTCTTGATTTCAGCTCAGGTCATGATCTCATGGTTCATGGGTTCAAGCCCCACATCGGGCTCTTTATTGGCAGTGAGGAGGCTGCTTGGGATTCCTACTTTTCCCTCTCTCTCTGCCCCTCCCCTGCTCCCTTTCTCTCTCACTCTAAAATAAATAATAAATAAATAAACTTAAAAAAATAATTAGAAAAAAGACACTGTTGTCTACCTAACCAGAATCCAAAATCCTCTCTATTATTTCTTCCTAACAAAATCTGATCACATCAGGCATTCACACCTCCCACATGTTATAGGGCAATGGTAATGTATCCCCAGCTATAGCTTAATTAGTCTTAACTGATCAGAGTAATTTATGACCCTGACAATTGTTATTGGTTCCAGAAAGACCATATTATCTAAATTGGCCAGTAAGATTGAAAGGAAGGGATACAGTCTAGGTATAGCATGGAGATTTTTAGCATCTCTCCTGATAGAAGTGAACAATGAAGCATGGAGCCCCGGTTGCCTTTAGATACCATCTTGCACATTGGGAGAACCATGATGAGGCCAGCTCCAGGAAGGCAAAGCAGGGAGAAAGAAAGAATCTGGGTTCTCTTGACATCACTGAGCTGCTGATCATTCCTTGCTTAGAGTCTACCCTATATAGACTTCCAACTCTGCGTGAATAAATTTCTTATTCCTAAGCAAGTTTTAAGCAAGATTTTCTACCATGATAGCTTTAAAAGCCTAAGAGATACAACTATCATAATTTTCAACACACTATTATTTTTGCTTATTTAATTGCCTGCTGCCTCCAGATTTTCTCCACTAGACTATATTCTTTGTAAGGGCACAAACTGTCTTATTTACTATAGACTTCTCAGAGCCTAGTAGTGAGAATAACTCTTAGTAGATACTCAACAAACATCTGGGAATAAATGGATAACTTTAAGAATGAGAAAAAGGAAGTGGGCTCCTAACCAGCTTGGGACATAACCCTCCCCCCATCCCAACGGTGCTTCAAGCATCTACTGAATATTGTTACTAATGTACCTTGTAGCTGCTGAAAAATGCAATGGTGTTTTTACTTAATCCATTATTTTTTTTCTAAATCAATGATTTTTAAATATTATTCAAGAAACATATATATAAGTATGTCATGCAAGGAAAGGCATTTGTCATGTGTGTGGTGGTCAACAAGTTAAAATTCACTAGTATTCCAGCTATGCCTCAATGCACCTCTGCATAAACCTCTCCTATAATCAGGCCTGAGCATTCAGATTTCAGACCAAGAATAATAACCCTATGATCCCAGAAAGGGACATCCACAACTGGAATAGACTTCCCAACTGCTTGTTGTGTAACAAATTACCCACAAACTTAGCAGCTTCACAAATTACCCCCAAACTTAGCAGCTTTAAACAGAAAACATTCATTATTTCACAGTTTCTGAGGGTCAGGAATGTGGAAAGGCTCACTTTTGGTTCTGGCTCAAGGTCTCTCATGAAATTACAGTCAAGCCATTGGTTGCAGCTGCTTTTAAAGGCTGGAGGATTCATTTCCAAGTTTAATTACATGGCTGTTGGCCATAGAGCTGCTCACAACCTGGCTTTCCCCAGAGTGATCCAGGAGAGAGAAAGCACATGAATCCAAAACAGAAGCTGTAGTCTTTTTATAACCTAATCTTGGAAGTGTCATACTATCACTTCTGCCATATTCTATTCATTAGAAGTTAGGCATTAAAGCCAGCTCACACTCAAAGGGAGGGGCCTAAGCTCTATGTCTTGAGGGGAAGATGTCAAAGAACTTGTGGATGTATTTTCAAAACCACAGTGACACTGAATCTTTTCTCTCCCCACTTAATACTCGTCTTCTGGGATTAACAACATTATGAGTGCTGCATCTTCATCACCACCACCACCATCATCACCACCATCATCAACACAAGAGAATGATATTTTAATTACTACCATTTTCTACTATGTGCCAAGCAATATGAGCCATGTGCCAAGCAAACACTTTATATGCATTTAGTCCCCACAACACAATTAGGTAGGTACTATTATTATTCCCATTATAGTTGAGTGCATGAGGCTTTAGGGCAGTTAAATGATGTACTCAATGTAAAATAGCTAATAAGTGGATAAACCGGGATTTGGAACCCAGATCCATCTAACTGTGGAGTCCATGCTGTTAATATACACACCCTCCCATTGGCCATAAAGGAAACTCCACCTGTCCCAACAATCAAGTCAGGTTCCCAAAGCCAACTGTCCCTATGAGGAAATTTTTTTTTTAGTCAAAACAAACAAACAAAAAACTTTGAAATCAGAGTTACATTAGGTCCAGATCAGAGGATGGAAGGTAGGAAGTTGGAATATATAGAGCACACTCAAGCACAGATCTAAGTGAAGAATCCAAGCACATCCCAAATGAATGCAAATCTATGCAGATTAATGCAAATGAATGCAAGTGGCTATGCCAGTCTATGTAAATGACCATGTCCTGAAAAGCAAAGTGGGTGGGGGAGTCAGCTTTTCAGAGGCAATACCCCCTGGTCTTGTCCTCTCTTGGCACTGGGGTCACCACAGGGCAAAAGGAAAAACCCTCCAGATCAAAGATGGTAAGAAAAGTTGATCTGGTGGTGACATCCAGAGCTTTGCAGGAGTTCAGATACCTGAGTGAAGGGAGGACCCGTTTATCTAGCTCCCAACAAGCTGCCAGATTCAATATATTAGTAAAAATCGGTAAGGAAAAACCCTGTTTGCAAACAAGTGTTCACTTTCTTTTCCCAAAGGTAAATTAGCAAAAGCTGAATTGGAAATCTATGCCTCCACTGCAATAATTCTCAAACCTTGGTGTGCATTAGAATCACCAAGGGTCCTTAAAGTGCATATCCCTGTGCCAGTCCTCAGACCTCCTGAGTCAGTGTTTGGGGGTGGGAATCAGGCCCACTGGAAATCTGCACTTTTAAAACACATCCCAGATGATTCTGAACCAGCAAGTGCGTGGATCCCCTTTTTAGAAAACTGGCATTTAAAAACAAGTGTTTGGGAGCAGACAGACCTGGATTTGAATCTCAGGCCGACATTTACTAGCTGTGGGACCTTGGCTTGTTGACAAGGTGTCACAGTCCCAGTACCCTCATTTGTAAAACGGGGCTAATTTTATTCTTCCTCTCAAAGGATTGCTGTGAGGACTAAACAAGATAATTCATTTAAAGGGCTTGGCACAATGCCTGACACACAGTTAAAACTCAGTAAATATTTGGTACAATTATGAACATTTGCTGACGAAAGGTGGGAACCAGAGTCTCCTCTCAGTGTCCAGTCTGGCTCATAAAATAGGGACTGGAACCATTATTAGGTGAATATTAGGTGAAAGCCTTTACCTTTCTATCACCCTCTCACTGACTCCTCCCACCGTGAGGCAGAGCAAAGATCTGATTGGTTAGTTGACCAGAGTCTGGGTTCCACTGGTCCACTGCTCCCTCCTGGCATCTCTGTCTCCCTCTTCATCCCTTTCTCCAGTCATCCCTCTTCTTTCCCCACTCCAGCCCTTCAGCACCTCTTCTCCCTTCCTTCCCCTCCCTCTTTCTCCCTCTCACTCCCAGCTCTCCCCATAAGAACGTCTCAAGTTCTAGACCAGAGGACCAGAGGGATGATTGGGTCCACACGTCCAAGCCCTGTTCTCCAATTCGAATTAGTCAGCAACAGGATACTTTTATCCCTGTCTTGCTCCTATGTCTGTTAATTTCTCAGTCCAAAACTCAAAAAGCAAAGGGGCAACCATCTGCCTGAAACTCCACAACCTAGTGTGTGCCTCCTAGAAACCTGTCCTCAACCCACAGTGGGTAAGTCCCCTTGATATCCATTGTCTAAGTTGGCAGTTTCCCACTGAGGCCAGCTACTCAGTCACGATTAACCATGGAAACCATACTTATGCACTAATTTCACGGCTGTCAAGATTTCCTCTCATGGAGAATCCTTTATTTGCCTGAATTACGACTTTTGTTTTTCTATCAATGCTTAATCAAGTGGGTTAGTGTGTACAAAATCAACAAGGAGAATAGCCATCATAAACAATACCTCAGAAGGAGCACCCCAGACTCGGCCCAAAAACAATTAATAATCGGGTTTGGAAGAAGCTTTCAAAAGCACGTGATACATGTTTGTAAACAATACCATTGTCGACTAGCTCTCCTGAAAACAGCAGCTGCATGCACGAGGTGCAGGCTACATGAGGGGCATTCTGAGCAGCACTGTATATACATTCACTATCACATTTAATCCAGACAACAATCCCACTAGCAGAGGAGAACACGGAGATCACTGAATGCAGTGCCCAAAACCATTCAACCAGAAGTTGCATGGCCAGGATTCAAATGTAGGTCTCTTGGGGCACCTGAGGGGCTCAGTCAGTTAAGTGCCCAACTTTGGCTCAGGTCATGATCTCACAGTTCATGAGTTTGAGCCCCACGTTGGGCTCTGTGCTGACAGCTCGGAGCCTGGAGCCTGCTTCAAGTTCTATTTCTCCCTCTCTCTGCCCCTCCCTCTCTCACACTCTGCCTGTCTCTCTCTCTCAAAAAATAAACACTAAAAAAACTTTTAAAAAATGCAAGTCTCTTGCCTAAAAAGTCTCTTTCCATTGTACCAGGATGACTCTCTGTAACCCTCTCAACATGTACCACTTGTATTAGATTATGTCAAGACAAATCTCGGGGCAAAATGGCTTGTTTTCATGCTTAAACTTGTAGAATAATTCCCAGATTCAAATCCTGGCACTTCTTGCTGACTGTGTGACTTTAGGCAAATCACTTAAATTCTCTGAGTGACCCCCACCACTTTCTGGTATTCACACCCTACGTAAACTCCTCCCTTTGAGTGTGCTCAGGACCTGTGACTTGCTTCTAATCAATAGAACAAGACAAAAGTAATGGGACGTCACTTCCATGACTAGGTTATATAAGATCGTGACTCCTGTTTTGCTAGCAGACTCTTACCTTTCTCAGCTTGCACATTTTTTTTTTGTTTTTTTAATTTTTTTAATGTTTTATTTTTAAGAGCAGAGGAGAGGCAGAGAGAAAGGGACAGAGGATCCAAAGGGGCTCTGCACTGACAGGCTGACAGCACAGGGCCCAATGTGGGACTCGAACTCATGAACTGTGAGATCACGACCTGAGCTGAGGTCAGACGCTCAACCGACTGAGCCACCCAGGTGCCCCTCAGCTTGCATATTTTGATAAAGCTACCATGTTGGAAAGACCCATGTGGCAACAGACAAGAGGAAATGAGGCCCTCACTCCAATACCCATGAGGAATTAAATCCTAGCAACAAAAACGTGAGTTTGAAAGCAAATCCTTCCCCACTGGAACCCTGAGATGCCCAAAGCTCCTAACACTTTGACTGTAGCCTGGGAGAGAACTTGAGCCCCAGGACCCAGCTGAGCTCTGCCTGAATTCCTGACCCATGAAAACTGTGCATTAATAAATGCGTGTTCTTTTAAATCACTAAGTTTTGCAGTAGTTTATTAAGCAACAACAGATAACTAACCATTCAATCATTGATTCATTCAAACATTCATTGAGCCACTACTACATGCCAGGCACAATGCTAGAGTTGGAGATACAGAAAGAGCTAGGGCATGGTCTGTATCCTCAGGTGGCTCAGTCAAATGCAGGATATAAATGAGAGCAAGATACACAGCCCACAAGAAACAATGTATTACCTGTGCACAAGGATGCAGGGTCAATATGCATGGCAATATCATTTGTCAAAATGTAAAACCTATGTGTTAAATTTTTCATTAAAATGTAAAGGTAAAATTTAGGGGGGCCTGGGTGGCTCAGTCGGTTGAGCATCCGACTTCAGCTCAGGTCATGATCTCGCAGTCTGTGAGTTCGAGCCCCACCTCGGGTTCTGTGCTGACAGCTCAGAGCCTGGAGCCTGCTTCAGATTCTGTGTCTCCCTCTCTCTCTGACCCTCCCCCGCTCATGCTCTGTCTCTCTCTGTGTCATAAATAAACATTAAAAAAAAATTTTTTTAATGTAAAGATAAAATTTAGTGTAAAATAAAAGAGAAAGGATAAACTTAAATATGTCCATCAACAGGGAAATGCCAAAAATGAGAAAAAAAAGAAAACCAAAACACAATTATACTTGCAATCCATGAAGTCTATGAAATGCTTAACAGCCATTAAAGATAAAAGGGGTGCCTGGGTGCCTCAATCAGTTAAGCGACTTTGGCTCAGGTCACCATCTCCTAGTCTGTGAGTTTGAGTCCCGAGTTAGGCTCTGTGCTGACAGCTGAGAGCCTAGAGCCTGCTTCATATTCTGTGTCCCCTCTCTCTCTGTTCCTCCCCCACTCATGCTCTCTCTCTGTCTCAAAAATAAATAAACGTTACAAAATTAAAAAAAAAAAAAAAAGATAATGAAGTCTGTATTTATTCACATGGCAAAAATTCCAAGACATTGAAATTACAATTACACTGCTGGTTGAAAAAAATTTTTAAAGCAGGATCAAAAGGATTATTCAATACGATACCATTTGTGTTTTAAAAACAATCCACTCTGGGGGTACCTGGGTGGCTCACTTGGTTAAACATCCAACTTCAGCTCAGGCCATGATCTCTTGTTCGTGGGTTCAAGCCCCACAGCAGGCTCTGTGCTGACGGACACTCGGAGCCTGGAGCCTGCTTCGGATTCTGTGTCTCCCTCTCCCTCTTCCCCTCCCCCACTTGTCCTCTGTCTCTCTCTCTCTCAAAAAATAAACATTCAAAAAAATTATCCACTCTACACACACACACACACACACACACACACACACACACACACAAACACACACACAAATGGCATTTATCTTCAATGGATATAGAAGTCATGTATGCAGAGCATTTTGTGATGAGAAAGGAGGACAAAGGGGTCTTTAGAATGATCTTTAATTTGCAATTTTTTACAAGAGCAATGTTTCAGGTATTGTGTAACCAACAGTTGACATCAGTAAATAAATAGCCAAATACACACAGTGAAGCAGTACAAGTGCTCAAGTATTGTGGGGCACAAAGCTGGAAGTAGTCTTTCCCTCCAAAGGTGTGGATGGCGTCAAGACAGGCTTCGTGGAAAATGCAATTACTCCAAAGTCACCTTCACCTCTCCTACTGACATTTTCCTATATACAATTTCTCTTCTGTCACCTCTCTCTGAACAAGCAGGCCACAAGGCCCTTCTGAAGTCCGTTACAAACTGAAGAAGGTCCTCCTGAGAGGCTGGAGAAGGGGACCTGGGGCTGTTTCCAAAGTTCCCAGGGACCCAGGGGGATGGCTGGGCCTTCCAGACACCCAATGAGCTCTTTGTACCCCACTGAGATGTCCATTCATAAACTCATAATTATGAGCTATCTTCCAATTCAAGGATGCTGCTGCTGATTGCTGCTATGGGGAACCTGTGTCTTGTGAAGGGTAAGGGTAAGGGTAATGGTAATGGTGATGGATGATGGCCTTCCACCACTTTCCCTTCCTCATCTGCCCTAATCTGCCAGGTCTCTGGTCTGACAGTGGCTGGCTGCCAAATGGAGTGAGGAAACCCACTGGAGGACTTCTGATTAGAAAAAACTAAATCCCCCAACACGCTGGGACTCAAACCACAGTTAGGATCCTGTTAACTCCACATCTTAACCAACTGAGCTAAATGCCCATAATGAACCAAGTATCTCCTTTCAAAGCAATAAACTCACCCAGGGAAAGCAATTAACTGGACCAATAAAGGTAGAAGGGAACAGAGAAGAAACATTTATCAACAGTCTCCTAAGTACTTACCTATTTTCCCTCTCATTTAATTTCTCTAAAAATCTTTTTCTTATTTATTTATTTTTATTACCCACTAGAATTATAAAGTCTTCATTATTATTATTGACCACTTTATGGATGAGAAAACAGAGGCTCAGAGAGGTTCTGTAACTTTCTCAATACTACACAGCTAAGAAGCTAATGGATTTGGCCCTTATATTAATGTGTCCATTTTACAGATGAGGAAACTGAGGGTTATGATAGAGATTAGGTGGCTTTCTCAGGGAGGGACACGTGGCTGAGAAGTGATGTGGTCATTATTTCTGAACTTAAAGGCAGAGTTCTTCCCCCCAGTTTGATGCCCAGAGACAGAAGCAGCATCTCACCCTCTTTATCACTCACTAGGAAGCTGGATCAGACCTTTCCTGATCTCCCTACATCACACTGCTTCTTGAAAGCTGGCCGGGGATTCATCCACAATTGAATCGAAATGGGGCTCCGCTGAATATGTTATAATGCATATTCCTGGGCCCTGTCCTTGGTCTTTGAGTCTGCATTTGAAAAAACACCCCTGAAAGAATTTTATGCACAGTGAAGCTTGAGACCCACATTACAAGCATCCTGCCTTAACATCTGGCACATACATCTTGATCCATCAAGGACAAAGCAGCTTTTGAAAGAATGCTGTTTTATATAAGTGGGCCAAATTTTTTTAATTCATCATTTTACATTTATGAAATTCATTTTTGCCGCCCTTAATCAGAGGTCTAAAGGTAGCAGCTTTGAGTCATTCTTTGGCCAGATGTTTAGTCTCCCCACCCTGACACCTCACCCAGTGTTTTAAAAAGAATCTAGCTATGGGGGCACCTGGGTGGCTCAGTCAAACATCTGACTTCAGCTCAAGTCATGATTTCACGGTTAGTAAGTTCAAGCCCCATGCCAGGCTCTGTACTAACAGCTGAGAGCCTGAGGCCTGCTTTGGATTCTGTGTCTCCTTCGCTCTCTGTCCCTCCCCTACTCATGCTCTTTTTCTCTCAAAACTAAACATTTAAAATAATTTTTTAATAAAATAAAATAAAATAAAATAAAATAAAATAGGGGCACCTGGGTGGCTTGGTCGGTTAAGCGTCCGACTTCAGCTCAGGTCATGATCTCACAGTCCGTGAGTTCGAGCCCCGCATCGGGCTCTGTGCTGACAGCTCAGAGCCTGGAGCCTGTTTCAGATTCTGTGTCTCCCTCTCTCTCTGCCCCTCCCCTGTTCATGCTCTGTCTCTGTCTCAAAAATAAATAAACGTTAAAAAAATAAATAAATAAATAAATAAAGTAAAATAAAATAAAATAAAATAAAATAAAATAAAATAAAATAAAATAAAATAATCTGGCCAGAGCCCTAAAGACAGATCCCCTGTGTTCAAATCTTGGTTGCTCCAGCCGCTCTGGAAAACAGTGTGGAGGTTCCTCAAAAAATTTAAAATAGATCTACCCTATAACCGAGGAATAGCACTGCTAGGAATTTACCCAAGGGATACAGGAGTGCTGATGCATAGGGGCACTTGTACCCCAATGTTCATGGCAGCACTTTCAACAATAGCCAAATTATGGAAGGAGCCTAAATGTCCATCAACTGATGAATGGATAAAGAAACTGTGGTTTATATACACAATGGAATACTACGTGGCAATGAGAAAGAATGAAATATGGCCTTTTGTAGCAACATGGATGGAAGTAGAGAGTGTTATGCTAAGTGAAATAAGTCACACAGAGAAAGGCAGATACCATAAGTTTTCACTCTTATGTGGATCCTGAGAAACTTAACAGAAGACCATAGGGGAGGGGAAGGAAAAGAAAAAAAAAGTTAAGTGAGGGAGGGAGCCAAACCATAAGAGACTCTTAAAAACTGAGAATAAACTGAGGGTTGATGGGGGGTGGGAGATAGGTATTGAGGAGGGCACCTATTGGGATGAGCACTGGGTGCTGTATGGAAACCAATTTGACAAAAAATTTCATATTAAGAAAGAAAGAAAGAAAGAAAGAAAGAAAGAAAGAAAGAAAGAAAGAAAGAAAGAAAGAAAGTTCCCCAGGTACAAAGTCTTTTTCTCTTCTTTAACTTGTACCTCTCCTAATGTTCTCCACATCCACATCCAAAATAGAGCTTGCTAAAAAGTAAGTGCTCAAAAAGGTACAGTGGTATGGTGATTAATTGCTTGGGTGTAGGAATAAAAACTAAGCCCTGAGTTCAAAAAACAAAAAAAACACAAAAACAAATCTTGGTTGCTCCAGTCTCCAGCTGTGCCACTTACACACTCTGGATTTCAGTTTCCTCAACCACCAAATGAGGTAATAATAGTCCAAGCCTCATAAGTATGTAAGAGTATTAAACATGCTCATGGATAGAAAGCTTACAGAAGAGTGTCTGGCATAGAATAAATACTCCGTAAAGATTAACTATATTAAAATGTAGACTTCTAGGGGCGCCTGGGTGGCGCAGTCGGTTAAGCATCCGACTTCAGCCAGGTCACGATCTCGCGGTCCATGAGTTCGAGCCCCGCGTCAGGCTCTGGGCTGATGGCTCGGAGCCTGGAGCCTGTTTCCGATTCTGTGTCTCCCTCTCTCTCTGCCCCTCCCCCGTTCATGCTCTGTCTCTCTCTGTCCCAAAAATAAATAAAAAATGTTGAAAAAAAAAATTTAAAAAAAAAAAAATAAATAAAATAAAATGTAGACTTCTAGATTTTCTTTTTCCCATGGCAACACTTAGCTGGATTCAGGTGGTGTCTGCCCACTTTGGCCTTGGTGATGCTGTCACCCCACACACAGCACTTAGTCACCTTGCCATCCCTCATGGGATTCTCCAGGTGGTCCCGCAGGCCTTTGTGGCAGTGACACTAAGAACTTAATTAAAAGCACATGTCATCACTGCTGCTCCCAGGAGACAGAGGTTCTAATACTCTCATCCATACACCAGCCCAAACCACACCCAGCCAGGAGGCCACCTCAAGACTCAGCACCCACATTCTTGGGGATGGACGTGGAACAAGAGGCTCCACCAAGCCTTTTAAGATAAAAGCCTGCCTTCCTGCCCAGTCTTATGTCTCACTCTCTCCTCCAGAAGGATTGTTGCAGGTACTCAGTGATCCTGCACCATCCCATGCTCCAGGAAATTACAGGCTTAACAACAGCTCCAGAATGGTCCTTCTAAGATCTTGCCTCCTGGCTAACTCACCCTCTCTCCCAGTTTCAGCTTAAATGTCACTTCCTCTAGAATGCCTCTTCAGCCTGCAGAGGCTGGATTAGCTGCCTCCCTGTGTGTTCCCAGAGTCCCCTGGGCCTCCTAATCACAATGGGTTTGAGTTGCCTGTTTGTTGTGTCTCCCCTTACAGACCTGGAGGTCCACAAGGCCAGAGGCTGTGTCTTGTTCACCAATGAATCCTCAGTATCTCACAAAATACTTAGCACGTAGTTGATGCCCAATAAACGTTTGCTAAATGGATGGCTACAAACAGGGATTCTGCTAAGATTCAGGAAAAGGGACCAGAATTCTGTTTATAAAAGAAGAAAGAGAGAGAGAAAACAGCATTTATTGATCACCTACTATATGTGAAATTTCACAACCACCTTATGAAGTAGGTATTACAAGACCTTTTGGAAATAGGATAACTGAGCTTCAGAAAGGTTAAATGATTTATTCAAGGCTACTGAGCCAGAACAGAGGTCAGCAAGGTTTTTCTGTAAAGAGCCAGTCTGTGGATATTTTAAGCTCATGGGCCATGTTGTCCTTGTACAACTACTCGACTCTGCCACTGTAGTAAGGTACAATATGTAAAAAATGGGCTTGATCATGTTGCAATAAAATTTTATTTACAAAACAACTGATTGGCAGAATTTGATACATTGGCCATAGTTTGTGAGCTCCTGAGCTGGGCACTGATTTAAGGAAGATGTGACCCCATGTTTGTCCACTATTCACTCAAATCTTTCAGACAAAATTTGAAGAGGAACAGCAGAAATGGCAATGACCCAGGAAGGGATGCCTGCTTTGAGAAAGGCTAGAGGAAATTTAGTCCATCTGATCATAGAAACTTATGTCATTTACTACTCAAGTAAACATTCATTGAGAACCTACTATGCACTAGGTCTTTGCTAAAAATTCAGGAGACCCAAGTATGAATAAGGCTACATCCTAGCCTCTGTTAGCCTACAGAGTAGTAAATGAAGTGATATGTATGTACTTTCCTTTAGTCATTAAATACTTAACACCTACTATGTGCCAGAGGTGAGACAAGAGCAGTGAACAAATTGAGGCATGGTCCCCTGCTTTTGGTTACAACCCAGATGCAGAAAGGAAAATGAAATAATAATTGCACAGATAAATATTTAATTACAAATTGGGATAAATGCCATGAAGGAAAAGAACATGATGCTATGAGAGAGAATAACAAGAGAAAATGCATCTAAGTTGGGGGGCACGGGGCGGGTCAGAAAAGAATTCTCTAAAGGAATGATAAATGCCCCAAAACTGCAACAGCAAAGGTAGAGGCAGTTCAGAGAAAGAGTTAAGAGAGGGTTCTAGAAAGCTGTGACATTTGAACTCTACCTGTAAGGATGAGTGGGACTTGGAAGTGCAGGAACAAGGCTGCCATGTGCAGCTGCATAGACTGTGCACTGCACAAGTCCAGGGGACATCATCACATAATCACAGTGGGAATAGCACCTCCTATGGTTGGGAAGTTGTACAACTGTATGCAACAACCTGTGCTGGGATGAGAAGAAAAAGCCTTCCTGAAAGAGGGAAGAGGGAGCAAAGGTGGTGACCAAGAGCAACTTAATTTCACCAGAACCACTAGCAAAGCAACCTGGCTTAAATGCTTCATGTTCTGTATTCTGCCTCCTCCTCCTCCTCCTCGGACTGCAATTGTGCATTGTGGGGCATTCTCCAGCCTACTCAGCAGCTGTGATGAATGTTCTCTCATTGCTTGTATCGATTCCCTCAGTGAGGCTCTTGCCTGGTTCCTCATCAACTCTCCTTCTGGCTGCAGTGTGTTAAGTGGGCACTCAGCCCCATATTTATTAGTGCAATTTAATGAGCTGGTGGCAAAAACTTGCTGATATAAAATTCATATTTATTGAATTTGATTGTCCTGAGCATGCCCCTGCATGTCTAACCTGCTTGTCCTAGTGGCTGGGATCACTCTGAATTACTGTGTTACAGTTTTATTGACAGGCAGCCCATTTGCTCATCTTTGGACAAGCAGTCATAGCTCCCCCTCCCCCCACCTGCCTTACCACCAAGCTCTGCTGATTGGGTACAGGTGGGTTCTCTGCCTGGTAACTCTCTCAGCTGAGTACAGGAGAGTTAGAGCAAGGGTCCAAATTCATACGCCTGCCAGGGCCAGGGGAGTATGGCAAATGAAGGCATAGAGCTGGGGGACAAGAGAGGATGATGAAATTGAGGACACAGTTACCATTTAAAGGCAACAGCCCTATTCAGCCCCTATTCATTGTCACCATGTGTAAATGGGACCCCAAGATGACCATATCTTCAATTTTCCAGGATTGGAGAGACAGGGAGAGAGAGAATCCCAAGCAGGCTCCTCACTGTCAGCACAGAGCCCAATGCAGGGCTCAATGTAACAACCACAAGATTATGACCTGAGCCAAAAATCAAGAGTCAGATGCCCAAACAACTGAACCACCCAGGTGCCCCTAAAAATTCCCAATTTTAAATACCTGCAATTAATCATTAAGAATGTTAACACTGTGCAAAGCCAAAGAAACTAGAAGTCAAATCAAACTCCTGAGCCAATTTCTGAGCTAGGGGAAGCTAAAAATCTGAAAATAAGACAACTTCTCCTGGTGGAATCCACAAGGTGTTTAACCTGAAAGAAACCAACTTCTGCAAAGCTGTAACAGTTAGTAGTTAAGAGAAAGCTTTGAAGTCAGACAGACCTGAACTCAATGCAAGATTCACCCCATTGTGTGACCTTGAGTATGCCCTTCAGCCTGCCAAGCCTCGAATCCATCATTTATAAACTAGAGTGAAGCCCATTTGCTTTGCAGGGTTGCCATGTGGATTTAAGATAACCCTTTGAAATTAGGCACCATATGACTTGCTTTTGACCAAAGAAACATGAGCACAATCATGTGTCTCACTTTGAGACTGAAACTTTAACAGCCAGTGCACAATTTATTGTATGTCCTTTCCTAAATTGTGACCACATGTCAAGATTGGATTCTCCATCATCCTGGGTCCCTTAGTAACAATGAGGAGCAGAGTCTCCTGCTCATCTCCAGCAGACATAAAGCATGAGTGAAAAATAAGTTCCTGACACAAAAACAGCCACTCAGATCAATGGCACAGAATAGAGAACCCAGAAATGGACCCAAACATATGGCCAACTAATCTTTGACAAAGCAGGAAAGAATAACCAATGGAATGAATAAAGACAGTCTCTTCAGCAAGTGGTGCTGGGAAAACTGGACAGCAACATGCAGGAGAATGAACCTGGACCACTTTCTTACACCACACACAAAAATAAACTCAAAATGGATGAAAGACCTCAATGTAAGACAAGAAGCCATCAAAATCCTAAAGGAGAAAGCAGGCAAAAACCTCTTTGATCTTGGCCACAGCAATTTCTTACTCAACACATCTCCGGAGGAAAGGGAAACAAAAGCAAAAATGAACTACTGGAACCTCATCAAAATAAAAAGCTTCTGCACAGCGAAGGAAACAATCAACAAAACTAAAAGGCAACCGACGGAATGGGAGAAGATATTTGCAAATGACATATCAGATAAAGGGTTAGTATCCAAAATCCATAGAGAACTTATCAAACTCAACACCCAAAAAACAAGTAATCCAGTGAAGAAATGGGCAGAAGACATGAACAGACACTTCTCCAAAGAAGACATCCAGATGGCCAAGCAACACATGAAAAAATGCTCAACATCACTCATCATCAGGGAAATACAAATCAAAACCACAATGAGATACCACCTTACACGTGTCAGAATGGCTAACATTAACAACTCAGGCAACAACAGATGTTGGCGAGGATACGGAGAAAGAGGATCTCTTTTGCATTGCTGGTGGGAACACAAGCGGGTGCAGCCACTCTGGAAAACAGTATGGAGGTTCCTCAAAAAAATTTAAAAAAGAACTACCCTACAACCCAGCAATGGCACTACTAGGTATTTATCCAAGGGACACAGGTATGCTGTTTCAAAAGGACACATGCACCCCAATGTTTATAGTAGCATTATCAACAATAGCCAAACTATGGAAAGAGCCCAAATGTCCATCAAGGGATGAATAAAGAAGATGTGGTACATATATACAATGGAGTATTACTCGGCAATCAAAAAGAATGAAATCTTGCCATTTGCAACAACATGGATGGAACTAGAGGGTATTACACTAAACAAAATTAGTCAGAGAAAGACAAATATCATATGACTTCACGCATATGAGGACTTTAAGAGAACAGGTGAACGTAAGGGAAGGGAAGCAAAAATAATATATAAACAGGTAAGGGGACAAAACATAAGAGACTCTTAAATATGGAGAACAGAGGGTTACTGGAGGGGTTGTGGGAGGAGTGATGGGCTAAATGGGTAGGAGACACTAAGGAATCTACTCCTGAAATCATTGATGCACTATATGCTAACTAATTTGGATGTAAATGAAAAAAATAAAATAAAATAAGTTCTTGTGGGGCCATTGAGTGTTTTGGAGTTTTTGTTATGGCAGCAAAACTTACATTACCCTGACTAGTATGTGTCTCATAAAGTCATTATAAGAGTTAATCAATAAATAAATACACTACAGAACAGTGTCTAGAACATGGTGAGCCCTTTTACTAATCAGCTTTGTTGTCTATCAAATAACTCCCTAACTTCAGAGGCTTACAACCACAAAGTTTTCCTCCTTGCTCTCATGATAAAGGGAAATCCCCATCAAGGACAAGCCCTGACATGTGCCATTCTTGTGACAGAAGAACAAGAGAGCTGGCAAAAACAGGCAATAGCTTTAAAGCTTTTGTTCAGACACCCATCATATCCATTCACATGCCATTGACCAAAGCAAGTCACATGGCCCAGCCCAATGTCAATGGGCAAGAATGTTGCTTCTCCTGTTGGGAGGCACTTCAATCACATGGCAATGGGCAGTAATGGATAATCCCCTTATTGGTAAACAAGTAATTGGGGAAAATCAAAAATTTAACATAGCACTTAGTAAAAATTAGCTATTATGCTTTTCATGCATGGCATGGATAGGTTTGGGTTCTTATGGGAAAAGATGGAAGGAAAGCATGGCTTTGAGTCTGTCCCCACCTAGAAACCTTGGGTATCAGGACTACAGGATGCAACCAATGAAGCCAGTTTCAAATTGGGTCTTAGGTGCAGAAATCTAAACACAGTTCTGGGTCCATAGAATTAAATATGATCCTGAGGTACCAGGAAAGAGCTTCCCCCCATGTTGTGACCAGGATACAGCAAGAATAGACCCAGATGCAGTGCTATTTCAGCACCTCAAGGATTTATCTTTCTGGGGAGGGGAGACAACAACTCTGTGTCCAGGGTCTGGAATTTTTAGAGGTACTAGCACAGCAGCCACAGTGAACATTCCCTCCACTCATGCCTTCTCAGACAGCCAAGATCAGCCAGAGGACACACAGTGGTGGCCAAGAGGACTGGTTAGGATCATATGGGACACCCCTGGGACTCAGAAATGGTGGGGGAGTCTCTGGGAAAGGCCCACCAGGATTCTGCACTATGCAGATAAAGCCAACAAAAGCCAAACTGTCCTAGTCAACAAGACCCCACTGGTCACCAAAGGCTGCTGGAAGCCTATAAAACCAGGTCACTAATAAAACTATACACTAGTAAGGGTAAGATATACACAAATGAAAAAATTGTCTCTAGGCAGAAAAATACAGAGTACATTATTTGACACTCGCAAGGATTTCCTCACTTTGGTAGGTATGAGGAAAGGAGAATGTTGCAAAGAGCGAGGCCAAGGTGGCAGGTGTGCCTGCTGGCTAAGGTCAGATGGGGTAAGGAAAGAAGTAAGGGGATGGTAACTTTTCCCTGCTGGAGCTCCCTGGAGACAGTCCATATTAAGAAAATGAGTAACTATGGTTTGAAAATGAGGGTTAACATTAACGCTATTCAATAACAATTACTACAATCATCTTAAAAGCTCGTTATTCGGTTGAACAGTATGAAATTGCCATCCTTAGGGGTGCCTGGGTGGCTCAGTCAGTTAAGTGTCCAGCTCTTGATTTTGGCTCAGGTCATGAGTTCAAGCCCTGTGTCAGGCTCTCTGCTGACAGTGCAGATTCTGCTTGGGATTCTCTCCCTCCCTCTCTCTCTCTCTGCCCCTCCCCAGCTAGCACTTTAAATAAATAAATAAATACATACATACATAAATAAACATTTAAAAAAATAAAGAAATTGCCATCCTTATAGGTCAGAAATGGTCAGATATCAGCAATTTCAAATGGTTCAAACTAACACATGCCAGGCATTGTGCTTAGCAGCTAACATGTATCATCTCATTCAATACTTATTCTAGTTCCCTGAGGTGAGTCCCATTAATATCTCCATTTGACAGAGAAGGAGACAGAAACCAGCAAGGTTAGGTTATTTGCCCAAGGTAAAAAATTACGAATCTAAGATAAAAACCCTGAGGGCTAAATCCAAGGCCAAGGCCCTTAGCCAGTGAACCCTGGCTAGTCAAAGCCAGTGAACCCTGACTAGACCCTGGCTGGTCCAAAAACCAGCAGCAGTAGCATCCTGGGAAAACGCACAGTCTCCTTTGCACACCCATGTTTGTAGCAGCATTATCCACTATAGCCAAAAACTGGAAAGAAACCAAATGTCCATCAATGGATGAATAAACAAAAGTAATGTATCCATAAATGGAATATTATTCAGCCTTAAAAAGGAAGTAATTCTGACACATGCTAAAATCTCAATGAACCTTGAAAACATTACACCAAGTGAAGTCAGACACAAAAGGAAAAATACAGGCATACCTGAGAGACACTGCAGATTCTGTTCCATATCACTGCAATCAAAGTGAATATCGGAATAAAGCAAATAAAATGAATTTTTTGGTTTCACGGTGCATATAAAAGTTATGTTTATGCTATACTATAGTTTACTAAGTGTGAAACAGTATTATATCTAAAGAGAAACAATCATATGCATCTTTTTTTAATGTTTATTTATTTCTGATGGAGAGAGAAACAAAGCGTGAGAAGGGGTGGGGGCGGGGGGTGGGGGGGGCAGTGACAGAGGGAGACACAGAATCCCAAGCAGGCTCCAGGCTCTGAGCTGTCAGCAAAGAGCCACTCTTGAACCACAAGATCATGACCTGGGCCAAAGTTGGACACTTAACCAATTGAGCCACCCAGGCACCCCAACAATTACACATCCTAATTAAAAAACACATTCTTGCTAAGAAATGCTAACCATCATCTGAGCTTTCAGGGAGTTATTATCACTGATCACAGAGCACCATAACAAATATAATAAAAATGAAACAGCTTGAAATACTGTAAGAATTACCAAAATGTGACACAGAGATACAAAGTGAGCAAATGCTATTGGGAAAATGGTGCCAATAGACTTGCTCAACAAATAGATTGCCACAAACCTTCAATTCGTAAAAAATGCAATATCTGCAAAGCACAATAAAGAACAATAAAATGAGGTATGCCTCTACTGTATGATTCCACTTATAGGAGGTACCTAGAGTGGTCAGATTCATAGAGACAGAAAGTAGCATGGTAGTTACCAGGGGCTGGGGGGAAGGCACAATGAGGAGTTGTGATTTAATGGGTACAGAGCTTGGGAAAACGAAAAAGTTCTAGAGATGGTTGGCGACGACAGTTCCACAACAATGTGAATGTACTTAGAGCCAATGAACTGTATTTTACAAATGGCAAATTTTATGTTACATGTATTTTACCACAGTTTTATAAAATAATAGTAATCCCCCCCCCAAAAAAAATGCAGTTTCAGGCCACACCCAAGACTAGCCCAGGCCTTGCCTTTTTTAACAAGATCCTCAGGTACACAAATGCACATTAAAGTTTAAGAAGCACTGCCATTAGAATATTCCACCACCCACGTGCAAAGAAGCCCTTGCTGGGACAGCTGTGAACAGAAAATGGTACAAGGTCGGCCTCAAGGCAAGAAATAAGGGAGAGGGGGCCCTCAGCACTACCTCATGCTCGCTCCTTAGACCTTCTCCCACCCTCAGGATGAGACTTTGGTCCAGCCTCCTCCCAATCCTGCCCAGTACTGTGGAAGGTGCTTGTAACTAATGGGGTCTTGACATGCTGGCCATCAGCTGAGACAACAGAGCTCACCTCCCCACTATGTTTAGCTTGGCTGTTTGGAGCCCCTTGGCCGCCAACAGAAATCACTGTAGTGCCTCTGAGCTCTGCTACAGATGAAATTAATTCCTTCAGAGCTGAGGAAGTGGGGCAGGCAGGGAGCACTCACAGGGCTGGTGGAGCAAAATGCTTGGGCAGCAGCTGTTCCATTTGGGGAACTAATGAGACTCGAGGAAAAACCTGCCGAGGGATGCCAAATACTCATTTGCTTATGGAGATGATATAGCCTTGGCCAAATTGGACAGCGATGCAAAAATGTCCATCATTTTTTGCTCAATTTTGCAGCTCTGTCTTGCGTTTCAAAAGAAGAAGGATTAAAACCGTATCTGTCCCCAGGCTCCCTCTCAGTTCCACAAAAATTCAGGGAATACAGGCACTTTACAATGTTGGGTATTCCTAAAGATTATTTGTCTGGACCCCCTACTAACTCAGTCACCACTAAGCCTCAACGTTCCCTCTTCCTAAATGTTTGGCTCTGTGCTTTTTGTAGCCAAAGCATATCTCCTGGCAGCTAGTATAACTTTTAAAAGCCACAAACCCAGGTAAGCAAAAATATAATCTTTCTTATTTCCTCATAACTGCGTTTTATGATTTTCCCGAGCCCCCAGTCTATCTGGCTGCAGTAAACCTAATCCTGGTCAATTGAGGATAAACATGGACAAGTCAGGAAGGACTTAGCAAATTCAAGGCTTCATTGGTTATGTCATGGTCTATTCCTTTCTGCCTTCTCCTTCAAATTACATCTAATTTTTGGGAGGCTGACATAGCATCATGGCATTGGTGGAAGAACTATCTGGCCCTTGGTTACCCCTTTAGTGTCCACCAAGAAATGTTCTGTCTTATCTTCAATCAAATCACTATTTCTCATTGACATGACAGGGACTTGTTAATGCCTTCTGGTCTCCAGTCAGTGATGGCCATTCCCCCTCATAGTCACTGCAAGACTGGGTGCCCCGACCATGCTGACCTTGGATGACCTTGGGCACAGAGGAATGCATTTTCTCCTCCCTGGGAGATGTTGGGAGGATGAGGACTCAGTAAGCCTGCTCCTGACCAGTCTGCTCAGACAACACTCCTAGCCACCTCTTACCTGCCATTTCAAGCCAAGCTGGGTAGGAGCTCCTTAGGAGATTTGACAGCTGAAGCTCAGGCCCTCTCTACTCTTGGACCCCTAAACCTACCTAGAATTTAATCAACCCCTTCTCCCTTGAGACTCAGTTTGAGAGGAGGCAGGAGAAAAAGTCCTTCTAAAAAATACTTGTAATGACTGGCTTCCCAAAGATGGTGGCAACTATGTCTTTCATCCCACATCTCTTCTTACAGTATAACCTTTATACTTCACCACTGAGTAGTGGGATATATGTCCCTTGCCCTTGAACCTGAGCCAAACTTTACGACTGTCTTAACAACAGAGTAAGATAGAAGAGACATTATATGATTAGGTTTGATCATTTAAATGCCATGCATTTCTACCTTTGTCTCTTGGGACACTTGCTCTTGGAGCTCAGACCCATGCTATGAAAAAGTCCAAGCATCCCATGGAGGGGCTCATGTATAGGAACTAAGATCCCTGGCCTTGCCCCAGCTGAGTTCCCCACCAACAGCCACCACCAACCTGCCAACCATATGAATTAACCATCTTGCAAATGGACCTTCCTAATCACCATCAACCCCTACCCCACCAAGCCATTCCAGTTTAGGAGCTTTCTAGGTCAAACCGTGCCAAAATTGCAGAGTAGTGAGCAAAATAAATAAGTGCTATTGTTTTAAGTCACAGAGCTTTGGGGTGATTTGTTATGCAGTAATAAATAACTATTACAATACTTATCAGCACCTAATTCTCTTGTTTCTCCTTGTTCTTCTCTCTTCCAGGGAAGATTTTTATCACTCCTATAATGATAAAACCGCCTCTTCATCTGTCCTTTCCAATTTTTTTTATTATGGAATAAACCTTACACCCCAAACGGTTCACGACTTAAGCTTCTGAAACCATAAAAAACCTGGCTCTCGTAAAGCAAAAGCCTTGGTTTTCAAAATTATTATCAGGTGCCAAGAGTTTCAAAAGCCTGTTTTGAAACTCAAAAGCTGAGCATTGTCTTTTTTCTTCCTCTGTGCATTCCTGCTGTTACAGCCTTCCCCTGAGGGTGATGAGGATGGAATGCTGCAGCCTGAGGTGGGAAAGACAGTGATATAAGGAATATAAGGAGTAGTGAAATGCACCAAATAGTTATTTTACAATCATGTCATTTTCAATAAAGCAGATGCACACTGCCAGTGTACAAGATTATTCCGTTTCTTCATTTTCTTTAAATCAACTCCAACTCTGGGTCCCCAGCCTACTGCCCAGTGGGAAAGCAGACCTCAGTGATTTCCAGAACACCTTCCCTGAGCACAGCAGCCCACTACCCCTGAAGGTCATGTGAAAATACCGAGGTCTTAATCAGCCCAAACTCTTCAAGTAGTTGTTTTGGCCTTTTCTATCACTGCTTAAGATATACATTGTCCAAGCCGGTCAGCAAAGACATTTGTGAAAGGTTAGATAGTTGTTAGGATGTCCCTGGAACCACAGTGGAGGGGACGGCCATCTTGCCAGCGCAACCCAACGGAAAGTCCCGAGCTGCGCACCAGAACGAATTGAAGGTCAACCAATCACCGAGCGATAGCACGACCTGTCGCGAAAAAGGCCCACCGGACCTAAACCCGGAACCGCTGCAGCTTAAAAACCCTACCCCACCACACCCGGGGGCGACTTCCCTGACTCCTCTCTCTCTCTCTCTCCCTGAGTCATGGAACCTCGCCCGAGACCTTAGTTCCCAATAAAGCCTTTGACTGCTAAAATTTTTTAGCTTCTGACTCGTATCTTTACCCTACCCTATGCCTGACCTTAACAATAGTAAAAAAATTTTTTAATATTTTAGAGAGAAAGAGAGAGCATGCAAGCACAGGGTAGAGGGGCAGAGGGAGAGAGAGAATCTTAAGCAAGCTCCATGCTCAGTGCAAAGCTTGATACAAGGTTTTCCATCCCATAACCCTGGGATCATGACCTGAGCCAAGAGTCAGATGCTCAACCAACTGAGCCACTCAGTTACCCTGTAAATATTTTTTACTTTGAGGCTCATATAGTCTCTGTCACAACTAATCAGCTCTGCTATCGTGTTGCAAAAGCAGTCATAGGCTGGACAAATGAATGGTCATGGCTGTGTTCCAATTATCATTTTATTTACACAAACAGGCAGCAGGGCATAATTTGCTGACCCTAGGTCCAAGCAGACATAAGTCCCTTGAGTTCTCTGATTCAGCCCCAGAGAGGGGCATAGAAATTTCTGCAAAGGCTGGAAACCCCGATTCCTAGGGTTCAGAATCCCAGCTGAATTGTACTCACTTCTAAGCAAGGTGGCAGTACCAAATGTATTAGTCAGGGTTCTCCAGAAAAACAGAACCAATAGTGTCGTGTGTGTGTGTGTGTGTGTGTGTGTGTGTGTGTGTGTGTGTGTGTGTGTATAAAGAGATTGGCTCAGGTTTTTGGAGGCTAAGAAGTCCCAAAATCTGCCATCTGCAAGCTGGAACCCCAGGAACCCTTGTGTAATACCAGTCCAAACCTAAAGGCCTGACAACCAAAAGTGCTGATGTCCAAGTACAAGAGAAGATGAATGTCTTAACTCAAGCAGTGAGCAAATTCCACTTCCTCCACCTTTTGGTTCTACTCAAGCCCTCCATGGATTAGATCACGCCCACCTGCACTGGTGAGGGGGATCTTATTACCCAGTCTACCAATTAAAATGCTAATCTCTTCCCAGAACACCATCACAGACACACCCAGATGTAATGTTTTACCAGCTGCCTGGGCCTCCCTTAGCCCAGTCAAACTGACATACAGAATTAACCATCACACCAACTAATCAAGTGGCCCACCAACCTTCAACCTTCCCAGACTCTAGGGTTGAGTCCTTTCTCTGACCTTGCCTTCCAGTGCCCTCCCACCATCTCCTCTTCCTCCTTCATCTCTTCAGTGATTCCAGGCATTTTACAAAACACAGGAAGAACTATCGACTTTAAGCAGATTCTTCTTTCGATCTTGTAAATACTCCCAAGGGTTAGGAAATGCAATGCTTAGCAATCTGCTTGAAACGGGAAAAGGGAAACATAAAAGTACAATGAACACAAATTAACATACCAACACATTACCCTGCCAAATATTATATTACACTTATCTAGTTACTTGACTTTCTCTCATATGCCCTGTGAGTTCCTAGAGGGCAGAGACCAAATCTTACTCAGTGCTGTCATTTAGCTCCATCCTGGTATACTGTACGCGTTCCATAAATATTTCTTGAAATAAATAAAGTACATACTGAGGAAAATGTGGTGGTGGAATTCCCAGAGTCATTCCCAATAGTTTATTTAACACTACCATAGCTGAAGTCCTCCATTTTATAACTTTTTAAGTGGTAGAAAGCAGTTCTGGCAAGTGGTACTAATTCAAATATTAAATAAGAGACAGTCTTAGGTCAGAGGCAAATGTCCTTCATACAGTAGGAAGTGCATCAGTAAGAAGGGCAAAAACCAGGTTTAATTCACACGGCCACAGAGAAATCAAGGAAGGCATTTGTGTAGATTCTGAACAGAACCCTGAGCCCTTTCAATGGCTTTTGAGGTTAAGAGGATGGTTCTCTTTGACACTGCTACTGCCACTTCAAAAATGAGAGATTTTCATCAAACATAGACACAGAGTGTAGAATGGTGGCACCAGGGACAGGGGAGATGCTGGTCACAGCATATAAACCTTCCACTGTAAGATGAAGAAGTTCTAAGGAGCTCTGTGAGCTTCATTACAGCATTGTGAATACAGTACAGCATTGTGAGTACAGTTAATAATACTGTGTTATGCACTCAAAATTTGCTGAGAGGGGCACCTGGGTGGCTTAGTTGGTTATGTGGCCAACTCTTGATTTCGGCTCAGGTCATGATCTCACTGTTCCTGGGATCAAGTCCTGTGTCGGGCTCTGTGCTGAGAGCACAGAGCCCGCTTGAGATTCTCTCTCTCCCTCTCCCCAACCCTCTCTCTCTCTCTGCCCCTCCCCCACTCATGTACATGCACGCACACTCTCTCTCTAAATAAACAAATAAACATTAAAAAAATGTGCTAAGAGAGTAGATCTTAAGTACTGCCCCATAAAAGGAAAAAATGGAGGTGCTTGGGTGGCTCAGCCGGTTAAGTGGCCAATTTCAGCTCAGGTCATGCTCTTGAGGTTTGTGGTTTCAAACGTCGGGTTATGTGCTGACAGCTCAGAGCCTGGGGCCTGTTTTGCATTCTGTGTCTCCCTCTCCCTCTGCCCTTCCCCCACTCACACTCTGTCTCTCTCTCTCTCTCTCAAAAATAAACATTAAAAATTTTAAGAGAAAAAAAGTAACTATGTGAGGTGATGGATGTGTTGATTAACCTGATTGCGGTAATCATTTCACAAAGTACACATACATCAAATCATCACATTTTACACTTTAAATATATACAATTTTATTTGTCAATTATATCATTAAAAAAAGCTGAATTTTTATTAAGGAAAAACTAGAGATTTTCCTTCACCTTAATACAGACATATTACCCATACCACTCTGCCACTTAGCAAGCCTGTTTATGACCCTTTAGGGCTTTTACATGAACTGGAAAGAATAAAAGGAAAGAAAGCAAGAGATTTGCCTAACGTCAAAGAGCTAGGCAAGAGATGGAAAAGAAAGTGGTGGTTAAAGGGACATGTATGTGGTATGTGGACCAGCGAAAGGCCCAAAGTAAAACTAAGATTTGTTTCAAAGAGGACAAGACTGCACAAAATTCCCTTGCAGGAGCAAAATGGGAGCCAGTAAGAAAACAAATCTGCTGTCAGGACAGCCACTAGGAAGTGCTATGGGTCTAATACAGCTCGGGTACCATCCAGTTTTACTGGGAACCAAGGGAAAATTATGGTCCATGTTGGAAACTGTCAAGCCACCTGTGTATCACATCTCCACTATCACCTGATGCACCTTCTTGTCTCATTAAATGACCCAGGCCAGGCACATGCTGCATCCCATTGCGCAAATCAGGAAATCTATTAGGAGCCTCCAGCACTGAAGAACAGTCTTTTTTTTTTTTTTAACGTTTATTTTATTTTTGAGACAGAGAGAGACAGCATGAACAGCGGAGGGTCAGAGAGAGGGAGACACAGAATCTGGAACAGGCTCCAGGCTCGGAGCTGTCAGCACAGAGCCCCACGCAGGGCTCGAACTCATGGACCATGGGATCATGACCTGAGCCAAAGTCAGCCGCTTAACCAACTGAGCCACTCAGGCACCCCTGAAGAACAGTCTTAATGTCAGTTGTTATTATTCATGCCCCATGCCTGCTTCTTGGTCTCAGTCCAGATCCAAATTATTCAGGCCCTTACTGAGTACTTGTTCCCTTTGTTGAGGTCTATCTATTCCTACACTGTTGATTTGAGCCCTGGGTCCACCTCTCAGTCCCACCACATGCCTTGCCAAGGTCTTTACCTCCCAATTCCCATTGCTATCATCTCTTGCTTGAGATACTGCAGCAGCCTTTTATTTTTATTTTTTTTAAGTAAGCTCTATGCCCAATGTGGGGCTTGAACTCATGACCCCAAGATCAAGAGTCACATGTTCTACCAACTGAGCCAGCCAGGCACCACTGTTGCAGCCTCTTTATCAGTCTCTCTGCCCTTACTCTTGCCCTCCATTCTCCAAATATCAGCCACAGTGATCCTTCAAAAACCAAAATTAGTTGCTTAAAACCCTCCAGCGACTTCCTGCTGCAATTAGAATAAAATTGAACATCTTTACCATGGCCCATGGGGCCCCAGATTATTTGGACCCTGACCACATCTTTGCTACATGGCCATTCTTTCTTTTCTTTGCTTACACTTATTTTCTATCTCAAGATCTCTTCATGAGTCAGGGTTGGTCCTGAAACTTGCTTGACTCCCAGGGGACATACCTTTGGTCCAACAAAATCTATGGCTCTGCTGCCCAATGCTCTCTGTATTAACTTAGTACCTTGTCAGGATGACCTTGGAGGATGCACTGGGGACTGATCTGGAAACCAATGCCCATGTACCAAGCTGAGTCACTGGTGCCCTCCCTTTGGGTTACTAGACAATTCCAACCACCACACCTCTACCCTCAGCTTTCATGAGACATAAATCAGTGGCCCAAATCCACCACCTTCTCTGGATCTTCTGAGTATACTCATCACATTGGTATGTGTCAAACCTTTCAGCACTACTCACTTAGAAAGGAGAGAAGGCCAGAAATTGGACAGTGGGGACAAGGGGCAGCAGTAAATCAAGAAAAGATGAAATTACACATGCTGTCTGCACAGTTCTTTCTCCTGAGCTCCAGGAATGGTCTATGACCTTGTCCTGCCAATCTCTGTTCCTTTGCCACCTGGGAACAAACATTTTCCAAGGAAGGGGCTAAAGTGAAGGGATGAGAGAGACAGAGAGAAAGAGAGAGACAGAGAGGGAGGGAGAGATCCTTGCAATAAAGGTCCAGCCAATGGGACGCCTGGGTGGCTCACTCAGTTAAGCATCCGACTTTGGCTCAGGTCATGATCTCACAGTTCGTGAGCTCGAGCCCCGTGTCGGGCTCTGTGCTGAGAGCTCGGAGCCCGGAGCCTGCTTCGGATTCTGTGTCTCCCTCTCTCTCTGCCCCTCTTCTGCTCTCTCTCTCTCAAAAATAAATAAACATTAAAAAAAAAATGTTTAAGGTCCAGCCAATGCACTACTATTTGACCTTTGCTCTTTAGATGACCTCTACTGCTCATTCATGAGCCAATGGAAATAAACATTGACTGCTGTCTGCCAAGGCCTCTCTCTTCTTTCAGAAACCATGACCTCACCTTTTAAAAAAAAAATTCTCCTTCCTATTGTGAAAACTAGACAACGGACCCAAAATGGAGTCACTTATGCTAAGCCCTATGTCACCAAATTGAGACTTTTTTACAGCTTTGGCTCTCCCAGAAATGGAATCTCAAGCCTGTCAATCAGGCATTGCTTGATCAGCATTAGTTGAGTAATGTGCCTGATAGACCCTTACCATCTTCTAAGGAAAGTGACCTTGCAATAACAGTCCATTTTTTTGCCCAGTGTAACTTCTTCATTCCTCCTCTTTTCTACCTATAATAACCTTTCATTTGTACAGTTCCTTGGAGCTCCTTTCTTTCTGCTGGATGAGATGCTCCCAATTCATGAATTGTTGAATAAAGCCAATTAAGATCCTTAAAATTTACATGGTTGAACTTTTTAATACTGTGAAACTCATTCCTTTCATAAGAACCTATGCCACAGTCTCCAGACTTCTGTACTGCACACCCCATTAATAAAATGTTGTTGAGCATGCCCTCCCACTATCTACATACATGTATATACAGATTATTTGCATGTCCTATTGTATGGATACATCAGATGATTATAAAACATCCCCAGAGGTGGGGTGGGGAATTTTTAAGAATGAAATGAAAAACAAAGAGAGAAGTCTAATTTTTTTCTCATAGCCCAAGAAATGTCTCTATTTAGAAGTCCAGTGCCCTGAACAGTGAAGGTTCCTGCCCCCCCCCAAAAAAAACTCAATATAAATCATTTATGCAAATATATATTCCTTTTTTTTAATGTTTATTTATTTTTGAGAGAGAGAGAGAGAGAGAGAGGATCCAAAGCAGGTTCTGTGCTGAGAGGGCAAAGCCCAATGAGGGGCTCGAACTCACAAACCATGAGATCATGACCTGATCGGATCTTGGATGCTTAACCAACTGAGCCACCCAGGTACCCTTATAAATAAATATTCCTCAAGGGGATTCATAATTACCTAGCAAACCTATGCAAATCACCATCTCCTTAAATCTCTAACTCCCAATAAACCACTTAGACAAACTAACATATTCTTTTTTTTTTTTTTTTAACGTTTATTTATTTTTGGGACAGAGATAGACAGAGCATGAATGGGGGAGGGGCAGAGAGAGAGGGAGACACAGAATCGGAAGCAGGCTCCAGGCTCTGAGCCATCAGCCCAGAGCCTGACGCGGGGCTCAAACTCATGAACCGCTAGATCGTGACCTGAGCTGAAGTCGGACGCTTAACCGACTGAGCCACCCAGGCGCCCCCAAACTAACACATTCCTAAAGACCCAACAGTTTAGCAGCTGCAGTTCCTTCAGTGTGGTCCATGGACCAGCAATGCAAGGATCATCTGAGAACACATCAGAAATGCACAATCTTAAGCCCAACCTCAGACCTGCTGAATCAGCATCTGCAAGTGACTAAGATATCCAGGTGAGTCTTGACAAGCATTAATCTAAAATATTGTTTCCCAAAATCCCCCATTATAAGAACCACCTGTGATATGTGAACACTACATCCTCCATTCCCACTCCAGACTTCTTGAACCGGAACCTTCTGTGGCAGGCCCTGGGAAACTGTATTTTTGTAATCCTTGTAACTCTCAGATCAGGCAAGTTGGAAACAGTTGCCTTTAAGGGGCTCCTAGCTATGTCAAAGCCTCTTCATTTTTCGGAATAAAGAGTCTGTAAGGGGCAGGTGCACAAGAGAATTAAGTATGAAGCCAGAGAGGCAACAACCAGTCTCCTACCTATGCACCCATCTGGCAGAACTCAAGGCTACAAGTTGGGAAAGGATGGCAGGGGATGGACACCCTCCAACCTCAGCATTCACTGCAGGCAGATTGTGACTCACTTTAGTGAACACCTTCACTTCCATAGGGGAGCAAAGGTTGTTTTTTCTGTAATCAGTGATTAACAGAACTTAAGATGTATATGACATGAGTTTTATGTAAAGCATCTATAATGAAATCACAAATATGGGCTTGAAAGGGAAATAGAATAAATTATTCACAAGGGAAGCCTCAGCTTTGGAAGTCTGAATTGGGGTCTGTCATCTAGTGGGCAAGATCAGTGAGTGTGTGTTCACTTGCTCTAACTGAATATATCAGATATCCCCCGAATACACTGCTATTTAGACCAAAATAATTTAAGTGGATAAAATAAAATCCAAGAAAGCCAGTATCTGAAATGGCATCCAACTGCTACTGTGTCAAAGAACTTCAAGATTTACAAATAATGACCTTTGAGGTATGGGGAATGTTTCCTCTAAAGACTTTCTTTACCTGGTTTATTGTCTCAATTTTACTGTGCAATAGCATGCCATTTCACAAAAAGAAAAATGGTTAACCATCTAGCAATCATAGCAGTTACCATTTATTGAGTGCCTACTATGTGCCAGGCATTGCGCTAAGTCTTGCATGAGGAAGATAGTATTATTACCACCACCATCCCCATTTTGACCTCTGAGGCTCAGTGAGGTTAAGTAATTTGCCCAAGGTCATGCAGCTGGTCAGGGGCAGAGCCAGTACTGGAATGCACATTTCCTGATTCTAAAGTTTGGGTTTTCAATCCCTATGTTATGTTGCCTGCTTTTCCCAAAACTCACACCCCAGGGGATACCAAACTCTGTCCTCACGTGATGATAACTATCTGGAAGCCCTGTCTTTGATCGGCAAAGATGTATTGAGTGTTTACTACATGCTATGTACAATGCCAACTGCTAGGAACCCCATAACCTCCACCCTCAAGTGTTCATGGGTAGATGCAGAGATATATAAGCACCTAAATAAACTGTACAGGCACATAAGTATAAGTTAAATGTTGACGCACAAAAAGAAAGCAGATAACTCTCTCTGGATTGGAGGGACTGAGACAAATTTGTGGAAGAGACCTACCTGAAAAATAAGAGAGTGAGTGCTAGACAGAGCACAGACTACATTTGGGGATCAACTATGCCAAAGTCGGGGCCTCACAAGGGTCTAAAAAGCAATTTGTGCTGCAATATCTGGGTAGAAGGAACAGCAAGAAGTGTGACAGATAAACCCATTGTAGACTATCTACTGTTTTGTCTTCCCCATAACTTTCTTCCTCTGGTAATTGGTCCTTTCCCAGCTCTGTCTGTAACATTTCCATAAGAGCTGCCAAGTTCTTTGCCCTCAAGCCACAATTGATTGGTTAGATGGGCACTTGACCCAAGTTGGGTCAATCAGAGGCCACAAGGTGGCCTCTCTCTAGTTGGTACAATCATGATTTGAAAGTCAACACCTGTGGCCACCATGCTTCCTACTACATGGAGTAAACTCATCCATCATGAGAGAATTAAGCTAACAGGTGGACAGGAACAGAAACAAGAAAACAATAGTCCTGCTTCATGAGGCCCAACTGCCTCACACCCTGCCTGTGGCTATTCAAAAGATCCCTATTGGTCTAGGAAACTTTGAGTTGTGTTTCTGTCACTTCCAATCAAACCACTATATATGTGTTATGTAGTTTCCAAAAGATGAATCAATTATTACCAATTCTTGATTCATCTATTCCCTATGAACTCAATTTCATTCTAAAATATCTGTTGAGCACCTAGCATGTGTCAGACCAAGCTGTAACTAGGATGAGGTGATTGAAATTTGCTCCAAGGCACCAAAACTTAGGTTTGAATATCAATGGATTGAGAGGGCTTCGGAAAAATGGGTGAAGCTCTCAAACCTTAAAAAAAAATACTCTTTATGATGGTGTTATCAGTCAAATGTGAAGAGAAAGATGTCATATTGTACTGTCACTTAATTTTGGTAGAGAAATATGTGTAAAAAAAGGTGATGAATTTTTTGTTTAACCTAAGATTTAGTAGAGAGTTGTCAGTAGAACCAAAATCATATTCAATACATCAAACATAATATAAAACTTAGCTTTCCCAATTCGATATCTCCATCTTTCCATTTTTTCATTGTTGTTAGTCATTTTTCCCCCACCGTCTATAATGAAATCTTGGTCCCCTTTTAAAGGAGATTCACTTTCAGTGGGCTGACCCAAGCACAAATTATCTTTGGATAACAAGGACCTCCTATAGTTAAAATAATAAGTTACCAGATGGTGCATGATGGGAACACATCCTGCTTCTCAGGATAACAAATGACAAGTTCAGCCAGTACTAATGGATCCTATGGATCCAGAGTCCCTGCCCTCATGGAGCTTTCAGTCTAGCTAGAAAACTGAAACCCCTTCCACTTAAATTACTCTTTTGGTGCTGAAGCTATTGAAAGAGAGGACGTTTGCCCAAGACTTCCACTGTGTCACATCCTTTCTCCACCCTCCCCCATGAGTCCCCAGACCTAGCAGACTCCCTGGGGGCTCCTAGCCTGCCCTTTTATATAAGGAGGCATTTTTTACCATGGATACCTTTCTCTAGAGCAGGACTTTTTCTGCAAACTCTTTCTGCAAAGGGACAGGTAGCAAATATTTTACACTTTGCAAGCCATATAGTCTTTGTCGCAACTGCTCAACTCTGCTGATGCCGCACAAACGCAGCCATAAGCAAACAATATATAAATACATAGTGTCTGTATGCCAATAAAACTTTATTTACAAAAATAGGTGGTGGGCCAGATTTGGCCCTCAGGCCATAGTTTACTGACCCTTCCTCTAGGTCATTTAGGGAACAGAGATGTGCTAGTCCTAGGCCTGTTTCTCAGAGACACTCCCCCTACTCCCAGCAGTGCTGACCCCTGCAGGCTATTTCCCAGGCTCCTGAATCAGTTAGAAGTTGACCACAGTTGGCAGGACAATGGATGGTGGGAGGAAGCACAACGCCAGGATATCTCTCCTTCCCTGCACTCTGGATTCAGTCACCTTCTCCAGCAGCAGCTCTGACATCTCTGAGGCTTCAGCCCGCAGAAGACATATGTGCCACTGTTCTTCTAGAAGCTTCTTCCATTGTTCTTCTCGTAGAAGCTTCTTCTAGAAGAGCCCAGCCTTGGGCTCTGCCAACCCTACTCCCTACCTTTGTCCTTCCAGCCCTGCTGATGGAGGTAGCTTCCTGCTTTGGGTTGCATCACAGTGCTCTGCTTGGCTCCCAGCTCTTCCTTCTCATGTGTTACATGCTCCCTGAGTATATAAATTCCCTCAGTTTAAAAAAAAACCTGGAGTAGTTTCTTTCTGTCTCCCCCCCGTGATTTGGACCCTGGCTGATCCAGGAAGCAATGATTATTATGCCTTTGCTCTCCAAAAGCAAACAGTGCTAAGAAACATTGCTGGCTGGGCCTGAGCAGGTTTTAAAGATGATATCCTTTCCTGGCTCTGTTGGAAGAAATAATGAGTTTAGCAGAGAAAGCACTTTGCTTTGAGAGCGAATCTTTCAGCAGTGCTTGACCTGAGCTGATGGATGGGTGTGTGCACGGAAAGCTGCACCATTCGGCTACTGAGGAAGGATCACAGAAAGCAGGTGGAGAAGTGAAAGGAGGGCTGAGTGAAAGTACCCTGTCCACAGGAGACCGCCTGAACACTTCCCACAGCCAGTTTCTGTTTGATGCAAAAAACAGTGACTGTGACAACGCTGTGTGTTATGCACTATAATTATTAAAATGAAAATAAATATACAGAAAGCTAAGAGTTTTGCATACTTATCTTGGTATTTCCCAAACTTGCTTATTAAAATTACCCATTCCTGCACCCCACCTCAGTTTTATTGACTCCACAGATAAAGCTGACAAGCTGAGTTTTAATAAACAGCTAAGTGATCAGGGACCAGGTAAGTTAGGGGCAAAAGGTATCATGTCATTTCATTTTACATCATATGTGTGAATTAAATTACTCTTATCTTCAATTTACAGATGGTGAAAATAAAGCTCAGAGAGGCAAGGAGGCTTCAAAAGGACCACACACCTAGGAAATGGTAGGGCTTGATTCAAATCCAGTTTTGTTTGGCTCCAAATCACAGAGTACATGTTCCAGGTAGTTCACTGGCTACCTCCAATGAGCTATATGCTTGTCATGCATCTTTATCTTCACCATAACCATGTGGAGTAGGTATTACTAACCTAAGAATAACTAGGAGGTAAAATGGGGATTTGAACCCAGTTCCATCCAGCCTCTTGCCCATGTCCTCCTACACCTTCCTTTTGGCCCCAGCTTTTTACCTACAGTTGTGGCTTCTCTGCACTTTCAGGGATATGCCCAATGTCAACTGGAACAAGGGGCAGGTATCTGTCTATCTGCCTGTCTATCTATCTTTCCATCCATCCATCCATCCATCCATCCATCCATCCATCCACCTCAGGCAGGAGATGAAGCCAACACAAAGGAGAGGACTGTATGTCAGGTGCTAACCTTTTCCCCACTACATGCATGATCATATCAGTCCTCACAAGCCCATGAAGGAAGTGCTATCAGGAGTCTCATGTCACAGGTGAAGAAAAAGAGGCATAATTTTTTAAGTCACTCAACCCAAAGTCACACAGCTGGAATTGAAGCCAGACAGACCAGCACCCAAGCCCACTCTATGGTATGATGCCTTGGGGACAGGATGTGTGAGCAGGCCAAGGGTCAGAGAATGTGATGCTGAAATAAGGGAAGCCACAGTCAGTCTTCAAGCTCCCTCCATGTCTCTGTCTTTATGGTGGTTCCCAAGCCTTTCATAAAATGTGTCCCAAACAGTCCAGCCTGACATCAGCCACACTACGGAGGGCATCAAAAATAGGGTCTCCTTGGTAGGCACTCAAAAGAAATGAAAACAGGGGCTTCTGGGGGTGGCTCAGTAGGTTAAGCATCTGATTGTTTATTTTTGGCTCAGGTCATGATCTCCCAGTTTATGAGTTCGAGCCACGTGTCAAGCTCAGTGCTGACAGCACACAACCAGCTTGGGATTCTCTCTCTCCCTCTCTCTTCCATGTTCTCAATCTCTCTCTCTCTCTCTCTCTCTCTCTCTCTCTCTCTCTCCAATAAATAAATTTTTTTAATGAAAATATTTCCACACAAAGACTTCACATGAATGTTACAGAGCAGTGTTATTCATAATGACCAAGAAGCAGATGTGATGTAAACACTGATCAAGTGGTAAACAGATAAACTGGGGTACACACACAATGGGAAACTACTCAGCAATAAAAAGGAACAAACTTACTAACACACACTACAACATGGATGAATCCCAAAAACATTATGCCACGTGAAAGACAGATGCAGAAAATACACATGTCGTATCATTTCATTTATATGAAATTTCCAGAAAGGGCAGATCTACAGGGAAGGAAAATACATTAGTGGCAGCTGGGGCTGGAGGTAAGAATAAGGATTAGCTGGAAATGAAGGATCTTTGGGGGATAATAAAAATGATGTAAAACTGGGGTGCCTAGCTGTTGGTAGAGCATGTGACTCTTAATCTCAGGGTTGTGTGTTCAAGCCCCATGTTGGTTGTGGAACCTACTTAATTAAAAAAAAAATCTAAAACTAAACTGTAATGATAAGTATTAACTAAAAAAATCATTGAACTGTATACTTAAAATGGGTGATCTTATATAAGTGATACCTCAATAAAGCTGCTTTTACAAATAAGAATAGGTCAAAGGCCATAAAGAGGACTGTTGTCACCCTTGAATCAAACCGTGTAGCTGCAGCCTCCAGATGCTCTGGATGTCTTGCCATCCAGGGCAAGACAAATCTCCCAGAACAAAAATTGGGGAAACAAAGGCTGATCCTCCCCACTGAGACTCTCTCTCCAACAGGGGTTCCAGACTGTCTTTTCTTTTTTTCTTTTTTTATATTTATTTATTTTTGAGGGAGAGAGATAGAGCATGAGCAAGGATGGGGCAGAGAGAGAGGGAGGCACAGCATCCAAAGTAGGCTCCGGGCTCTGAGCTGTCAGCACAGAGACCAAAGCAGGGCTTGAAATCACAAACCACAGGATTATGACCTGAGCCGAAGTGTGACACTTAACCAAATGAGCCACCCAGGTGTCCCATTCTTTTTTTTTTTTTTTAATGTTTATTTATTTATTTTGAGAGAGAGAGAGAAAGAGCATGCACACGAGCAGGGGAGAGGCAGAAAGAAAGAATCCCAAGCAGGCTCCGCACCGTCAGCACAGATCCCAACGTGGGGCTTGATCTCATGAATCGTGAGATCATGACCTGAGCTGAAATCAAGAGTCAGATGCTTAACCAATTGGGCCACCCAGGCATTATTTTCTTAAGAAAGGTAATATGCCCTCCCTCCCTCTCTGGTCTCTCTCCCTTGGGAAATTCCCCAGTGTCCCAACTGAGCAATATTTTAGAAATCTCTCTCCAGATGAATCAGCTTATCCCTCAGACAGCAAGTACCCAGCAAGTGTTTGCAATGTGTGTCCAGACGTCTTTCTCCTCATTGTGGGGGCAGGTGGCCAGCCAGGTGGTAGAGGAAAGCCAAGGGCTCTGGGCTGGAGAGGCAGGCCTCTCATGCAAATCAAGCAGAATACAGACTGAAAAGTGTCCACTGGACTTCAGGCACTGAGGTTACTGGCAAATTTAATGAGAGTATAGAGCTTACATTCTAGGAAAGGAGTATATTAGTTATCTATTGCCATGCATTAAATGACCAACAAAACTTAGCAGCTTAAACATCTCACACTTAATAGCTCATAGTTGCTGTGGGTCAGAGAGTCCAGGCACATTCAGCTAGCTCCTCTGCTGTAACTGGTCCCTCACAAGCTATAACTGAGGTGTCAGCCGGGCCAGAGTCTCCTCTGAAGACTCAAATGGGGAAGAATCCACTTCCAACCTCACATGGTTGTTGGCAGAATCCCATTACTTGCTAGTTGTTGGACTGAGGGCCTCGGTTCCCCTTGCTGGATGTTGCCTGGAGGCTGGTAATTTCCTTGCCACCAGAGACTTTCCATGTGGCTTCTCGCTTCATCAGAACAAGCCAGGTGAGAAGGCAGTAGAGAGAGTTGGCTACCAAGTTGGAAGTCACAAACTAATCATAGAACTGACATCCCCTCAATGTTGGTGCAATCTATTGTCTAGAAGCAAGTTAATCAATCTCAGGGGATTACACAAGGGCATGAATACCAGGAAGTGGGGACCACTGGGGGCTTTCACAGAGGCTACCTGCCACAGCAAACAAGACAATAAGCAAGAGAAACAAGTGAACTAGATTATATACTGGGGATCCTGTGGATAGGGGAAAATATAGCAAGGAATAGGGATGGGCAACATGGGGGTATAATGTTAAATAGAGATGTTAGTCAAGTCCTTGCTGAAAAGGCAGGACTTTCAGGAAAGAGTGGGAGGAAGTGATGGTACCAGCCTGGCTAAAATCTGGGGACATAGCCTTCTGAGCACAGAGGACAGCAAGCGCAAAGACCTTGGGGTGAGTATAGGGTTGGAGTGTTGAGGACCAGCAAAGAGGCTGGATGGGAGTGAGGAGAGGATAACAAGAGATGGTTCCAGAGAGGTAAGGCCAGATAATATAGGTCTCACAATGAGACAGTAGCTGCTGCATGGCTTTGAGAAGGGCAGCAGGTGGGTGCTGGGTGATGCACCTATCACAGGGAACCCCTGAGTTCTCCTGTTCTACCTCCCACTGTCACTGGAAAGCATGGCAGGTAAGGCTGGCCAAGGTCCAGAAAACCAGCTGCAAGCAGGCAAACAGGAGCCATGGAGGACCAGGCTCCAGAGGTGGCCTCAGTTGCCTTGGCAACAGGAGCTTCCAAAAACCTCCCCAGGGACTCCTCAGGGCAACAGCAGGCCTGGCTCATTTCTTGTAATCCAGCAGCATAAGGACATAAAGAAATCAATTTATTGGCACAAACAGTCCTTCAGGCTCCTGTTCTTACTCTCCCTAGAATTCCATTCAGTGCAGAACTCATTGGATCTCAGTGTGCAGTGAAATGGTGAGCATTATTACTCTTGGTGGGAATGGGCCTCTCATGAAAGCGACAGGGTGGTCTCCCTGAACTTCACGGACTAAAGAGCCAAGGCTATGTGTGATGGCTCTGCATTTCAATCCCCTCTCTGCCATCTGCTAGCTGTATGACCTCAAGCAAGTCACTTAACCTCCCTGAACTCCATGCTTCTCAGTCCAGTGTTTATGAGAATTAAAGAAGCTGATGCATGTCTTGTGCCCACCTCCTCCCATCATATATGACCAAGGCCCCTACGTGTCCCAAATCCTGACCCCTCCCACTTACTCTCTTTTTTCTGAATCATCTTCATCTCCGTCAAGTCTTTTCTCAAATGTAACCTCCTCAGTGAGGCTCACCCCTCATTCCCTATTTTAAACTGCAGCATCTGCAATATCCAAATGACCTATCAAATATGGAGAAGGGGCTCAACTTAATTGTGATCAGGAAAATGCAAATTTTGTTTTGTTTTTGTTTTTTCAGGAAAATGCAAATTAAAACCACAAGGCACACAGCCCCTTACAACCAAGCTTCCCCAAAAAAGGAATTTACACATATTTCTATTTTCTACCCTCTTATCCATTCCTCAGTCCCCTGCAATCCCACCTCAGTCTCTAAAGGAACCCTTCATAAAGACTGTCAATAACCCTAAGGTTGCCCAAAGTTACTGATCTAGATTTGAACCCACCTTAGATCCTCCTTGTACAGTGGAGTGAGATATAAACTCTACAAATGCTTCACAAGGAATCTCTTCCCAAGGCCTAAGTGAAAGTCATGTGAAGGTCTCATCTGAGAGCATTCAAAATCTTTCTCCTGTTCATGTGCCTACCACCCATACCCACACACCCACACACCCACACACCCACACACCCACACACACACACACACCCTGCTCCCTGGCCCTACATGAAACTAAATGTCTCTAAGTGGGGGAGACACCCCAGACGTCCTCTAGCTGGGCTCACCCTTAATCAGACACCTCTGGTTGAGCTTCATAAACTGCCACTGCTGCTGTCTGGTTAGATTTTTGTCAGACAGCTCCCCATTAACGCTCATAGACAGTGAGACAGTGCACCACAACATTCCCACGGGGGCTCTCTGCCCCCAGGCCCCACCTTCCTCACTGTGTGCTCCCCTCAAAACCCTGCTCTTTCCTCCCAGCTTCTCATAACAGATGAACAGACTACACATTATCCCAGAACTGAAGGCAACCTTTTATTCAGCAAACAGTTCTACCCAACAGACCCAGGATGGATATTGGGACTCCAGAAATGGATCAGACACAGGCCTCAGTTTCTCTATATGGCAGTGGAACTTATGACAGCACCCGCCTTATAGGGTCGCAGTAAAGATTAAATGAGATAATGCACTTAGCACAATGCCCTACACATAACAGGTGCTCAATAAACTGAAGTTCTAGTGTGCATCTATAGAGGGGCAGGTTGGCACCATTAAGGCTAATGGCACACATGAGCAGTAGAGCCCACCGTCTGCAAAAAGAACTCCTACCAGGTTCAAATGTAATACTATATACAAAATGCATCACACACGGCTTGGCACTAGTCATTGTTTTATTACTATTACTACGATTTTTAACTAGTATTTCTTAGGCACAGTTACCCAACACTGTTCCAATCACTTTATATATTTTAACCCACTTAATTCTCAAACAATCCTATGAGATGAGCATTATTATTACTTTATTTTTTTGTTATTATCATAATCTTCCCCATTTACAGGTATGGAAGTGAAAACACAAAGAGGTTAATTCATCTACGGTAACTCAGAGAGTAAGTGACAGAGCTAGGGTTTGAACCCAGGCAGTCTGATTCCCAAACTCTCAGTCTTAACTGTCATGCTCTGATATTATGATTAGTCTTATAACCCCTGCCTACTTCACCAGATTGGACAAGGATCAAATAAGACACAGTAAAGTCCAAAATCACATGGAGACTCAGTAGAAATGTTGAAAAATCAGTATTTAAGGCAAACTCATATATAATCTAAAATTTTCCTTGAAAGATATAGGATCCATAAAGTAAGCATGGTTCTGAGTATTACTGTAATATCTCCCTGAGCCAATTTTTCCTCTAGCAACAAAACAGAATGCTGATCCTTCAGTTAAACACACACACACACACACACACACACACACACACACACACACACAAATCCGATTGGGGGTTGTTTTGCTGAGTGAAATTTTGGCCAAGCTTGCATGGTTTAATTCCCACTAAGTAAAATGGGTGTTTAATGTGATGTGTTTCCACTGTACTGTGTATGGATATGCTGCATAAACTGTACAACATAGTAACAATACTGGCTAACACCTATTGTCATGTGTCAGGCACCACTCTGCATGTTTTACATGTATGGATCCACTTAATCCTCCTAACAGCCCTAGGAGGTAAGTACTATTGTCATCATCCTCATCTTACAGGTGGGGAAACTGAGGCAAAGAGTTTCAAGCATTTGCCTTGACATCACCTAACTGGATTTGACCCCAGACACTCTGACTCCAAGGGCCATGTGCCATGCCATCTCTCCAAGGATCCCAAGATGAAGTGTATTTATGACTGTCCCTCCCCCTTTTCCATGCCCCCAGCCAGCTTCCTCCATGATCCAGCTGCCTCCAAAGAGCCTGTTGGTCTCTGGGAAGAAACAGTCCTGTTGAATCCTCTCTGAAAGCTAATTCGGCCATTTACTCTCAATTTGTAGCGGATGCTGTCGTCTCTCAGATTTCAAAGAAGATGAATGCATGGGTCAAATTGAATTAAAAAATTTAATTGAATAAGACAGAACCAGACAGCTTGATGGAAGACTTTGATCTGATAAAGGGAGAGGAGAAATGCGTGCTCCTAAGGCTGGGGTGTGATGGGGAGCTGTCTGGACCTTGTCTAGCCTCTTCTCATCTGCAGGAAAGCCGGTTATGCCAATTATGGGTGTGATTGCCCTGAGGTGGTGTGGGGAAGACTGTTCCAAGGCATTTACCAGATTACCATGTCCCTAAACAGGCTGAGAGGTCGCCCACCTTCCTGTCTATCCCTGCCTCCAGAACATACAGCTCTGAGCCCCTGAAAGTCAGGGAGTTTGTCACAGACCTCACAAGACCTCTGTGTCCTGGCCAAAACAGGAACCCTACAAAAGAGATATTTAAAGAGAGATACACAGAGAGAGACAGAGAGAATTAAACCAGTAGCCCACAGGGAGACCAGCACACAGACTTGTTTTAGCATACCCAATGGTTTGTTTTCTAATTAGGAGATTTCCCACTTTAAAATCCCTATTTGTAGCTTCTCTTTAAACACTGCTACTCAAAGTGAGGCCACGGACCAGTAGCACTGGCACCAACTGGGAACTTTTCAGAAATGCAGAATTTTAGGTCCCATCCCAGACATTGTAAATCAGAATTCACATTTTAACATTAAAGTTTGAGAAGGACTTGCTTTAGAACAGTGGTTCACACCCCTGGCTAAATATTATAATGACCTGAAGAGCTTTTTAAAAATCTAGATACTCGGGCCACTTTCCACCCTTTTCATTCAGAATCTCTAGGGGTAGGACCCAGGCATCAGCATTTTTTTACATCTTCCAGGTGATTCCAATGGGTGGCCAAGGTTGAGAACCAATAGATTAAAATCAGAATATGTGGAAACACTTGGTTTCCTATTCCCATGTGACAGAGTGGCTGAGGCTGAGGAGCCATTCCCCAATCCCACCTGGCCTCAACATGTATTTTCATACATACAGGTGCCACATGCCTATGATCCATGACTTATTTATATGCTTAAGGTCCTTGAACCTCCTCTGCTCCGAGAACTCTCTCCCTACGTTCCCCATCTCCCCTCTTTTAGGAGGGCCATTAGCAAGAAGCAGCCAAGCGGTTTCTAATAAAGCAAATATGCATGCAGCAATTCCACTTCTAGGTTTACAGCCAACAGAAATGAATGCACATGCCCACAAAAAGACTTATACAAGAACATTCATATAACTTTATGAACAATAGCCAAAACTGGAAACAACCCAAATAACCATCAACAAAAGAAAGGATAAACAAGCTGTGGTACATCCATTCAATGGAACACATTTTGGCAATAAAAGGGAACAAACTATTGGTTCATGCATAACATGGATTAATCTCAAAAACCCTATGGTGAAGAAAGAAGCCAAACACAGAAGTGTACATGCTGTATATGATTTCATTTATATGAAATTCTCTTAAAATGCAAAACAGGGCTCCTGGGTGGCTCAGTCCATTAAGTGTCCAACCCTTGATTTTGACTCACATCATGATCCCAGGGTCCTGGGATTGAGCCTCACATTGGGCTCTGCGCTGAGCATGGAGCCTGCTTAAGCTTCTCTCTCTCCCTCTGCTCCTATCTCCCACCTGCACTCTCTCTCTCTCTAAAAAATAAAAAATTTAAATTAAAAAAAATTTTAATGAATAAAATGAACAGGTGTAGCTGATGCCATCTTTCCCTCTCCCCCTTTTTTGCTTTGAAAACAGATATGATGCCTGGAGCAGGGAAGCTTTCTTTTGAACATGAGGCAATACACAGTTAGAAAAAGCCAAGGGAACTCTGAGAAACCAGTCCTGACATTGCTGAGGTGCTAAGTCAAGGTCAACAGCTAGCTGCCTACATCCAGGCTTCTTCTTCCATGACATAAACAACCCCCTGTTTATTTAGACCACTGTAAGTCAGGTTCTAAATTCCTTGTAGCCAAAAGCATCCCTAACTACCCATCACCAATGACTTCCAGGAGAAGTAAGTGAAATAATCTTTATGAAATAAAAAAACCATGTATCAGACAACATTCATGTTCAGTACATACAAGCTCTCTCCTCCCAAACCTCCTTGCAGAAATCTGGACTGCTTAAAGTGAAAATAGTATAATGAGTTAAGGTGGATTTGTTTTTTTCCCTAATTAGTGAACAGGTTAATATAGGCATGTGTGATAGCCAGAATAATGGGGTCCGGGCCATGATGTCCACATCCTACTCCCCAGAATCTGCAAATACATTTCATGGCAAGGGAGGATTAAAACTGCAATTGTGGGGGGATACCTGGGTGGCTCAGTCAGTTAAGCATCCAATTCTTGATTTCAGCTCAAGTAATGTTCTCTCAGTGTTCCTGAAATCAAGCCCTGTGACAGGCTCTGCACTGACAGAGAGGAGCCTGCTTGGGATTCTCTCTCTCCCTCTATCTCTGTTCCTCCCCTGCTCATGTTTTCTCTCTCTCAAAATAAACAAACACTAAAAAAAAAAAAAAAAAAAGAAGACTGCAGGGATGCCTGGGTGGCTCAGTCGGTTGGGCATCTGATTTTGGTTCAGGTCATGATTTCACAGTGGGTGAGTTCAAGCCCTGTGTCGGATTCTGTGCTGACAGCTCAGAGCCTATAGCCTGCTTCAGATTCTCTGTCTCCCTCTCTGCCCCTCCTCTGCTTGTGCTCTCTCTCAAAAATAAATAAATAAACATTAAAAAAAAAAAAAAAAAAAAGACTGCAGATGGGATTAAGTTTGCTAAACAGCTGACCCTGAAATGGGGAGATTATCCTGGATTATCTGGGTGGGCCAACCTTAATCACAATGGTCTTTAAGCATAAAAGAGGGAGGCAAAAAGCATGAGTGTCAGAGGGATGCAATGTAACCGAGTCAACTGGCACCAATTGTCTGAAGATGCAGGAGCCATGAGCTAAGGAATGGCTCTAGAATCTCTAGACACTGAAAAAGCAAAGGAAACAAATTCTCTCCTAGAGTCTCCACAAGGAACACAGCCCGGCTGCCACCTTAATTTTAGCTCAGTGAGACCCACTTCATACTTCTGACCTCCAGAACTGTAAGATAATAACTTTGTGTTGTTTTTTTTATTTTTTTAATGTTTATTTATTTTTGAGAGAGACAGAGCATGAGCAGGGGAAGGGCAGAGAGAGAGGGAGACACAGAATCAGAAGCAGGCTCCAGCCTCTGAGCTGTCAGCACAGAGCCCGAAGTGGGGCTTGAACCCAGGAACCATGAGATCATAAGCTAACCCGAAGTCGGACCCTTAACCCACTGAGCCAACCTAGGCGGCCCCTAACTTTGCATTGTTTTATGCCACTACATTTGTTCTCATGTGTTACAGCAGCCATAGGAAACTAAGGCAGTGAGATTTGGAGGCTGAAGTAAGCAAAACAACCAAGGTCTTCTCTCAGGAGGATGAAAGAAATTCAAACGTTCTAGCCAGATAAACATGCCAAATCTCGATTTGGCTGGTGGTGTACACACATGTAAACATATGTAAATTTTGTTTACCATGTATTATACATCAACTAAAAACTCAAAAAGACAGTGAATGACATAAGCATACTTTTCCAGAAAAATCCCCCTAAATCCAGCAACTGAGTCAGCAGGCTGGAAGGGGGCAGAGTACAATTTACAGAGGAATGGCCAAGTCCCACGATCAGGTGGTAGGGACTTGAGGCAGAAGCCAGCTCAATCAAGAATTTTCCACCCTCTGACTGCCCTCTCTTGCCTGACACACCTGTCAGTCTTGCTTTCATACCACCTTTGACATCATCTTTCCACAAGCATGTTGCCACCCTTACCTAGGAGGATCCTCCAACTCTGTTTGCCCAGTAAAATCTTTATTGGCAACTGTTGTCCTAGTGCAATTAACAGTGTGACCAGGTTAGGATGATAAATCGTACAGCCACCTACCTTAAACAAATTGTTGAAAAAGTGTCATCTGGGGAGAACAAACCCAGGGGAAGAAATCACTGCCCCTATTATACCCCGTCGCAATGCTTCTGAGTTATGGCAAAATAAAGAGGAACAAGAAACCTCACTCACTGTTTGGGTCTGACCATGCTTATACCTTCTGTCCTACTGACCACACCAGCCTCAACATCACAAGGATGAGCTCAGAAGAGGCGAAGATATGGATCTATAAAACCTCACTCACGTCCTGCCCCTGGCCCAAACCAAAATGCCCACTCCATCCTCCCTGGGCAAAAGCCATGTGCTTAAAAGCATCACGTGGGACCCATTCAAGGTAATTAACAACCTGTTAGATGTCATAAACCAGTCCCACTCCCCGGATCTTTCTCCAACCTTGGGACTTAGATGAAAGGCAGACAAATTTGGTTTCCACTTATCTTTGGGCTGAACTTTTTTTTCTTGAACTGACTAAATGACATCCTGCCTTCTCAGGATCAGAAAACACAGTCTATTTTGTGTTCAATGACTCTGGAGTCCCTGTGAAAGTCACCTTGCAGGAGTGGTCTGGCAAATTCAGCCCAGTGAGGGCTGGCTTCCTAGTAGTGTGAGGATGATTACACTCTGGTCTGTGCCTCAGACACTTCCTGAGGCTAGAGACACACAACAGTGCCATTAAGCTCACCTGACAGCCAGCATCAACAACCAAACATGTGGGTGGATGAGTCTTCAGATGATTCTAGTCCCCAGCTGTGAAGTCTTCCAGCTGATAACACAGTCATCCTAGAACAGGGACAATCCATCCCACTGTGCCTGTCTGAAGTTCTGACCTGCAGAAACTGTAAGAGATAATAAGTAACATTATTATTTAAACCACCATATTCTACAGTAATTTGTTACATAGCCATTTATAACAAACACAGAAAGAACCTGAATCTTGCCATCTCGTGTAGCGTGCAGACATAAAATCCTATGGAAGGACAGGGATTGGTACTTTTTGAGGCATATAACCACCTCTGGACCAATCACTGAGTCCAGGAGAAAGCTACACTCTGACTGGCCCACCTGGCCAAAATGGGACACCATGATAGACAACTCCACTTGCAAAGCAAGTAGGAGGAGAGGGGTCCTCTCAAGGAAATGATGCTGACAGACAAAAGCAATGTCAAATCCAATGACCTCATTGCTTATCTCTTTTCCACTCCTGCCTTTTCTGCTCCTGTTAACTATAGTGATGTCTTCTGCTGATCACAAAACTGTTAGCCCATTCTTATTAAAGATATCTCTACTGATGATTCCCATAGATAACTGTGCTAGGGCCATGGATGCCAATGCCATTGTCAAGGTCAGTCTCTCATTGAAGCTGGAACTCTCAACCCACTGATGCCTTGAGCTGTATTTTTACCTTTTTATGGTCATATTATTGTATTCTTTGTCTTAGGAATCAAGTGTTATTCTGAACTGAACTATACCATCAAACCACTAAATTTCGGTTCCAGTTACTGTGTTGGAATCCAGCACATGCTCCTCAGTGATCCTTTTACTTAAAGAAGTGATTCTCAACCTTGGATGCATATTAAAATTACCTGAGGAGCTTTTCAAAATAATACAAATGTCCAGGCCTCACTCCAAGCCAATTATATTAGATTCCTAAGGGGAGAGACTGAGCATTTGTATTTATTAATGCTCCTACAGAAGATTCCAGAGTTACAGCCATGGCTAAGACCACTGACTTAGAGTGAATCAATCATATTCCCCAAAGGTTGGCAGCCCCACTCTCACGGCCACCACAGCTCCCTCCCTGTCCTCACCAATAGTAAGTTTTATCAGTTCTACCTTCTAAACCTCTCTAGTACCTGTCCTTTTCAGTCCAGGTTCATCAGCACAAGCCACCATCATCACTTGCCTGGACCACTCTGAAAACTTACTTAGCTTTCCCCCTTTTCTGCCTCTTCCAATTCTGCCTCTTTGCCATGCTTCTCCACACAACAGCCAGAGTGACCCTTTTAAAACATAAATCCGGCAATGTCATTCCCTTGCTTAGAAACCATCAACGACTTTCAACTAGACTTAAAATGCAAACTCTTTATCATGACCTTCATGGGTATAGTCCCTGCTCCCCTCTCTAGCCTCACCTCCTGACATTCCCCCTGATCACTAACTTCCAATCATCTTAGAACAGCCCCACCCAATAGAACTTTCTGTGATAAAGTAAATTTTCTATATTTGCACTATCCAACATGGGACCCCATAGCCACGTGTGGCCATTAAGCACTTCAAAAGTGGATAGTGTAAGTAAAGAACCAAATGTTTTAGTAATTTTCATTCATTTAAATTTAAATAGCCACATGTGGTTAGCAGGTACCATACTGGACAGTGCAGTACCTGGATTTCAAGCAGGGCAAATTCTTTACCTCATCAGGGTTTTAAACAACAATTCTCTCTGCTTGGAGCTGGACATGAGAGAGGAGTGATTCTCCAAAGGAAAACCTGAGAGAGATATTCCCACACTAAGGGATGGTGTAGAGGTAAAAGCAACAGGTGTCCACCTCAATGAGGGAGAAATCAGGGCTGACTCTAAAAAAAAAATAGGGAATGGTAAGGGGACAGCCCAAAATGCTGTGTTCAAGTTATAGCAGTGCTCAAATGTGAATGTGCTACAACATACTGTGGAAAAGAAAGTTGCAGACAAATATATACAGTGAGCCCACTGACATAAATTCAGAAATCCACCAATTAAACAATACATTTACAGCTACAAACATATTAGGCAAAACCAAAGAAAAGCAACAGAATGATAAACACAAAATTCACAATAGTGGTGACTTCTGAGGGAAGAGAGGAGACAGAATCAGGGGAAAAACAGGGCATTCCACCCTGGGCACAGGTATGGTGTTCGTTGCTGCAGGGAATTTTAAAATAAAACAAGTAAAAAATCAATTGGTCTGTTTTTTACTTTCACCAAGCTCCAGAAATTCTAAACAATTTCAGTGATAAAATACTCTTCCCCTAACTAAAAAAGCTTTTGTTGGTTTAAGTGCTAAAAATTGCTGCAATGACTCGATATACAGATATGTGCACATATATACATAGGTAAACTTCAAATTTTCACATTTTATTGCTTATCCTTTGTGCCAGTTATCAATTTTTTGTCTATGAACTCCAAATTTATCCTTCTCTTACCTGCTATGAGATACTGAAGCTGGACCCTGTGAATATTTTTCCTTTGCCAGCTGGCATAATATTAGGTTATGCCAGTAGAGGACACTAGAGGGATACTGCAAAGGGGAGGTGCTTCTGTTACTGGTTCCAAAGTTTTCCTTGCTCCTAGTGCATGGCAGCCAGCAGGTGGCTTCCCAGGGAGTTTCAGGAGCACCCCAGTGAGAGGATTCGGTGAGTTTTGCCAACATCCCAATGGACTGTTTTCTACTCACCAGCCCTGGCCTTCAGAACTTCAGTGAACTTTGTCACTGTCCCACAAGGTCCAAATCCCTGCCTTGGGGAGTCAGCATGTTACAATTTGTTCCTTCCTTTGTGTGGTAAGCAAAATCCTAAAGTGGCCTCCAGGCAGCCCCCGCCCCGCACCTCCCTGCGATCCCCAGTATACGTGCCCTATGTAATTCCTAACATTGCGAATATGATGAATGCTAATCCTGTGATTAGATTATGTTTTATGGCATAGTTGACTTTAAGGGAGATTATCTGGGTGAAACTGACCTAATCACGTAAGTCCTTTAAGTCTGGGTCTAGAGGTGAGAGGAAAAAATAAGGAGTCAAAGCACAGAAGGATTTGACTTGCCGCTGCTGGCTAGAAGATGGAGGGGACCCCATGGTAAGGAATGTGGGTGGCAGGCAGGCAGGCAGATTAGGGTGGCCCCCAGATGACAGCTAGCAGGAAACGAAGACCTCAGTCCTACAACTGCGAGGAAATTAACTCTGACAAAAACAAGTATGATCTTGGAAGTGAACATTCCTCTACAGCCTGCATTCAAGAACTCAGTCTGGCTGACACCTTGATTTCAGTCTTGAATTTCCCTTACCTTGCCATACCTATAGAACTGTGAGCTAAGAAATAAGTGGGTTTTTTTTTTAATTCTTTAATGTGGTAAAATACCATAATATGAAATTTACCATTTTAATTAAGTGTACAGTTCAGTGGCATTAAGTACATTCACATTGTTGGACAACCATTACATCCCAAACTGAAACTCCATCCCCATTAAATAATAAATCCCCATGCCTACCCCTTCAAAGCTGCTGGCAACCAGTATTCTACTTTCTTGTCTCTATGAATTTGACTACTCTAGGTACCATACAAGCGTGGGCACACGGTATTTGTCCTGTGACTGGCTTATTTCATTCAACACGTTTTCAAGGTTTATCTACATTGTACGATGTGTCAGAATTTTCTTCCTTCTTAAGGCTGAAGAACAGTCCATTACATAGATACACCACATTTTGTTTATTCCTTCATCCACTGATGTATACTTGATTTGTATCCACCTTTTGGTTATTGTGTATGCTACTGCTGTGAACCCAGGTGTACAAATAACTCTTCAAGTCCCTATTTTCAATTATTTTGGGTGTATACTCAGAATTTCTGGATCATACGTAACTCTACATTTAATTTTTTGAGGAACCACCATGCTGTCTTCCATAACAGCTAAATAGGTATTGTTTTAAACTGCTAACTTTGTGCTAACGTGTTACTCAGCAATTGAAAACCGATATACTTGAGTACTCTCTTTCAACCCTAGAGATAATAACTGCTTCCTACACGTGCTAGTCCCATACTTTCTTTACCTCTCTTTGTAGCTAATCCCCTCTACTAGTTAATAATTCTTTATAAAATTTTCCCTATTCAAATTACTAGTGTGGTGTGTGTCTCCTGAGTGGCCCCTGACAGACTCTTTAAGAAACAGTGTGTTCCATACGGAAGGTAATTTGGAGAACCAGTTTCACAACAGCCTCTGACAGTCACAGCAGATTCAGCGATATCCTTTCATTTTCAGGTGTAAGTTATGAATCTGAATTTGTTTGGGTTTGTTTGGGGTGCAATTCATACCTCTAACCTCCATGATATTGTGTATTCCTGTTTTTAAATAACATATTGGAAATAAATGATAGCACAGTGATCTAAAGAAAAAGACAGAGAGGGATGCCTATGTGGCTCAGTGGGTTAAGCATCTGACTTTGGCTCAGGTCATGATCTCGTTCGGGAGTTTGAGCCCTGTGTCAGGCTCTGTGCTGACAGCTCAGCTTGGAATCTGTCTTGGATTCTGTGTCTCCCTCTCTCTTTGCCCATCCCCTGTTTGTACTCTCTGTCTCTGTCTCTCTCTCTGTCTCTCTCTCTCTCTCAAAAATAAATAAACATTAAAAAAAAAGTTAAAGAAAAAGAGAGAAAATTTGAGTCTCATCAACTCTGTCCTTCAATTTGACCACTTGGGAGTTTTTGTGTTTAAAATCTAAAACACCAAAAAGGTATGAACTATAGATGTAATTTTTTTTTGGTGGTTCCGAATTTTGATTCATATATTGTTAAATTTGAATACTATGTTTAAAATAGAATTTCACATTTCCCTTAAATTATTTATTTTAAATCTAAGTATGGATCAAGAAAATAGTGATTATTACTGAATATTAAATCTTTACTGAAAACAGTTTTGTTCTATAAAGAAAGAGGGTATATTAAAAAACAAATCTAGCCAGGGCACACGGGTGGCTCAGTCGGTTAAGTGTACAACTTCAGCTCAGGGCATGATTGCATGGTTTGTGAGTTCAAGCTCTGTGTCAGGCTCTAGGCTGACAGCTCAGAGTCTGGCACCTGCTTCAGATTCTGTGTGTGTGTGTGTGTGTGTGTGTGTGTGTGTGTGTGTGTCTGACTGCTCATGTTCTGTCTCTCAAAAATAAACAAATATTTTTAAATGTTTTTAATTTAAAAAATAAATAAATAAAAATAATCTAGCCCAATTATGAAACACTAGGTATACCACTGGGGGACTATCCCCAGTAATGGTAGCATTAGATTTGTATTCACTGTATAGTTACAAATATTACTTTGTCTTTATTCAATATATTAAAATAATTTAAAGTCAAATAGCAGAAAGAACTACAGGATAGGTCTAATTCAACTTTCTAAATTCCTTTCCCTAATCTTGTGCTCCCTAAATTTATTTCCTTCAACCTTTCTGTACAGACTCTTCGTTTCAAGCTTTGCTCTTAAGACAAAATAGCAATATTAAGGTTTTAAGTTTCCCAAACTTTCCTCTTCTTGGCTGCTTATGTTTTTTTTTTTTACATATTATTACTTTGTTGAATATGTTTGCCTGTATATCCATAACTTTTTCCTTCTTCAAACTGGCTCTAAGTCATTTACTACTCACTCCTACCCAATTCTTAAGTAGCTATGTCATATGAATGAAAACCCCTCTTCAGTAAGCAATCACCATATGAGATCTCTCCAGTATCTGCCCTTGGAATCCTTACTTTGTCTTGCTTAAGTGTTGAGCCTTCCTGTTGGAGTTTGATGTTGTACTTGATGTTTCAGACTATTCCTTGTTTTCTAGCAGCCTCACTTATTAAGACTGGCTTCAGCTTATATTCTCCTAGGTCTGCAGCAAACAGCCTATTTCATGTACCCCTATTTCTTTTTTTTTTAATATGAAATTTATTGTCAAATTGGTTTCCATACAACACCCAATGCTCATCCCAACAGGTACCCTCCTCAATACCCACCCCCCAGCCCCCATCAACCCTCAGTTTGTTCTCAGTTTTTAAGAGTCTCTTACGGTTTGGCTCCCTCCCTCTCTAACTTTTTTTTTTTTTCTCCTTCCCCTCCCCCATGGTCTTCTGTTAAGTTTCTCAGGATCCACATAAGAGTGAAAACATATGGTATCTGTCTTTCTCTGTATGACTTATTTCACTTAGCATAACACTCTCCAGTTCCATCCACGTTGCTACAAAAGTTGGCTGCTTATTTTAAAATAAAATGATGGCAGGGGCGTCTGGGTGGCTCAGTCGGTTGAGCGTCTGACTCCAGCACAGGTCATGATCTCGCACTCTGTGAGTTCTAGCCCCGTACTGGGCTCTGTGCTGACAGCTCAGAGCCTGGAACCTGCTTCGGATTCTGTGTCTCCCTCTCTCTCTGCCCCTCCCCGGCTCATGCTCTGTCTCTCTCTCTCTCTGTCAAAAATAAATAAACATTAAAAAAATTTTTTCTAAATAAAATAAAATGATGGAAGGGCACCTGGGTGACTCAGTTAAGTGGCAACTCTTGATTTCAGCTCCGGTCATGACCTCATGGCTCTTGGGATCAAGCCCCATAGTGGACTGTGTGCTGTCAGCATGGATCCTACTGGAGATTCTCTCTCTCCCTCTCTCCCTCTCTCTCTCTCTCTCTCTCTCTCTCTCTCTCCCCCTCCCCTGCTCACATACTCACACTCTCTCTCTCAAAATAAATGGATAAACTTTTTTTAAAAAGGCAGATTATCCTTAAAAAATAATAAATAGTAAAAAAATAAAATAAATGGAAGCACTGAATTCCTCCAAAGAGAAAGAGATGAGGAAAGTAGGCACCTTTTTTTTTAAAGTAATCTCTACACCCAAGGTGGGGATCAAACTTACAACCCCGAGATCAAGAGTTGCATGCTCTACCAACTGAGCCATCCAGGTGGCTTTATACAGTTTCTGGCCTTTATACAGTTTGCCTTTATACAGTTTCTGGCCATGGTCCCTTTGAGCCAGGGGCTTGATCCTCCCAGATCTGTCCTCCAGGAACTCTTTTGGTCTCTGAAGACCCAGCTGTCTGTCAACCTCATGTCCTATCAGGCCATGAAGCCCAGAGCAAACACACAGAGGCACCAATTCCCAAACCAAGTGCCCACATATTGACTGGCTACCATAGCAACGAGAGCTGAGCCACATTAGCCCCTGAGCCACCTCGTCTGCAAGTCCCATTGAACCCCACAGCAAGGAGGGTTATCGATTCTCTCCCTGCATAACTCTCTCCTTCCTGCCACTGCTGAATACTTACTCACAGCAATACTGAGCAGAAAAAGGCCCCCAGATCACCCATGCCCCCCATTCATAACTAAGGGAACACATCAGAATCAGCCTGGAGGCTCTTTAGAAGTGCCTGACACACTGTACCAGAATCCCCAGGGCTGAGGGCTGCATTCATGTATCTCAAAGATGGTGATCCTCATGCACAACCTCAGTTAAGAACCACTGCTGTACAGAGCATGCACAGAGTTTACAGAAGGAAATACCAATGGATTTCAGACACAAGATGTTAACCTCACCCAGAGACAAAGACCTCACAAAGTGAACCTATATTTTTTACCCATCAGATTAAGATCTATCCAAATATCAAAAGTTTGATCATCTTAAGACAAAGAGCTAATCCCCCTAGTTTATAAAGTGTTTCTACAAATGAATAATGAAAAGACCAATAATCTAATCTAGTAATAAAAAGACAAAGAAGATGAACAGATAATTGACAGAAAGGAAAATATTTCATTCATAATAAAAAAATCTAATGAAATAACCCATCCAAAGGTACCAAAAGTGTGGTAATGCACTGATAAAGTCATAGATGAATAGGTGGTAAGAAGGCAAATTGGTACACCCCATGTAGGCAGTACCTATGAAAATTACAAGCACTTTTCATCTTTGAGTCATTAATTCTACTCCTATGAATTTAACCAACTGATATAATTGCATACGTGTGAAAAGATTTAAGTACAGGGTTACTCACATGCAGCATTGTCTGTAGCAGCAAAAGATCAGGAGACCAGTTAAATCAATTATAGTACAGCCATACAGTGAAATACTCTGCTAGACAACCATTTAAATAAAAGAAGTGAGATCAATGAAACAATCCCAAGACACCTTATTAAATGAAAACAAATTGGGGCACCTGGGTGGCTCAGTCAGTTAAGCGTCCGACTTCAGCTCAGGTCATGATCTCACAGTCCATGAGTTCGAGCCCCACGTCGGGCTCTGTGCTGACAGCTCAGAGCCTGGAGCCTGTTTCAGATTCTGTGTCTCCCTCTCTCTCTGCCCCTCCCCTGTTCATGCTCTGTCTCTCTCTGTCTCAAAAATAAATAAACGTTAAAAAATAAATAAATAAATAAATGAAAACAAATTATAAGGTTAAAACAGTATGTGATTAATAACAAAATTATTTTCAGTAATGGTCACTTAATAATCACTAATAATCATTATTTCCTTATAGTTTAGATTTAAAACAATTAACTATTTTTAAAGAATAAATTTCTATTTTAAAAATATTCAAATTCCATACATACACATATAGCATATGTATACTTGTATAATACAGATAACCCTGAAAGATAACTTGTATTATACAGACAACACACACACATACACAAACTGATTCCAGGGCAGAGGATCTGAATAGACATTTTCCTAAAGATACACAGATGGCCAACAGGTACATGAAAAGGTATTCAGCATCATTTATCATCAGGGAGTGCAGATCAAAACCATAGTGACTTATCACCCCACACCTGTTAGATCGCTATCACCAAAAAAAAGTAAAATAAAATAACAAGTGTTGGCAAGAATGTGGAGGAAAGGGAACCCTGGTGCACTATTGGTGGGAATGTAAATTGGTGCAGCCACTATGGAAACAGTATAGAATTTCCTCAAAAAATTAAAAATAGAACAACCATATGATGCAGCAATTCCATTTCTGGGCATTTATTGAACAGAAACAAAAACAATAATTTGAAGATATCTGCACCCTATGTTCATTGCACCATTATTTACAATAGCCAGGATATGGAAACCACCTAAGTGTTCATCAACAGATGAATGAAAAAAGAAAATGGGGTGTGTGTATATACAATGGAATGTTATTTGCCCATAAAAAAAGGAGGAAGTCTTGCCGTTTGTAATGACCTGAATGGAACTTGAAGGCATTGTGCTAAAGAAATAAATCAGAGAAAGACAAATATCCTATGATCTCACTTATATGTGGAATCTACAAATCCAAGATCATAGATACAGAGAACAGATTGGTGGTTGCTGGTGGGGGCAAAATGGGCAAAGGGAGTTAAAAGGTACAAACTTACAGTTACAAAATAAGTAAGTCATGGGGATGTCATGTACAACATGGTGACTATAGTTAATAACACTGTATTGCATATTTAAACTTTTTTTTTTTTAACGTTTATTTATTTTTGAGACAGAGAGACAGAGCATGAATGGGGGAGGGTCAGAGAGAGGGAGACACAGAATCTGAAACAGGCTCAGAGCCCGATGCAGGGCTTGAACTCACGGGACACGAGATCATGACCTGAGCCAAAGTTGGCCACTTAACCGACTGAGCCACCCAGGCACCCCTGTATTGCATATCTAAAAGTTGCTAAGAGACTAGATCTTAAAAGTTCTCATCACAAGAATAATGATTTTTTTTTTACTATGTATGGTGACAGATGTTAACTATACTTATGGTAGTGATAATCTCACAATATATACAAATACGTAATTATTATATTTGTACACCTGAAACTGATACAATGCTATATGTCAATTATAAGTAAATTTAAAAAAGAAAACAGAAGAATTACAAGCAAACCAGGAAAAAAACATAAGTGCTTACCTCCAAGCAAGATGATTAGTTTGCAGATTGTAAAGTAAGTGGTGTGGCTGTAACAAAGAAATCTATTTCCCCAAGCAAGGATACAAAGAGGATGGAGATGCTGGGGATCGAACCCAGGACCTCATGCATGCTAAGCATGCGCTCTACCACTGAGCTACATCCCCACCTGCTGCCAGCACTGCTTTGCTACACTGCTTTCATGAAAGAAAACAGAAATTTGCTCCCTTAAAAGAAAACTACTGGTTACAGTGATAGCCAGGAGAGTTTCTTTTTTTTTTTTTTTTTTGGGGGGGGGGGGAGTGGGGAGTGGGTAATGCAGAGAGTGTATATGGGAGGTAGGAGTTAGAAATGAAAGTAATTTACTTTTCTTTCTATGCTTTTTGTATACTTGAGTATTTTATCATGCAGGCATTACCTACTTAAAGCAAAAAAAGATGTAAAATAAAATAAAAAAGAAAATAAAGGTTACACAAAACCACTTTTCTGCAAAAATGCCCTCACTTTATAGATGGAAAACTGAGGCCAAATAAGAGAAGGGTCTCTCCTATCCACAAATCCTCCAGCTCCCCCAAAAGTGGGACCACCTCCCTCTGAGCCCCAGAATCCTTTGTTCTTTTCAGGGTTAGAGACTCCATGCCTTGTTGCCATCATTTCCAAGCTTCATCCAACCCTCTACCCTCAGTACCCACCTCAGGGCATCCATAATTTTTGTTAATCCTTTCATCCTGCAAACAAAGTTTGTTGAGGATTGACCATGGCCCAGACATGATAAGCTTCAAGGTCAAGGTCCCTCCTGACCTTGTAGATAGGACTGTGCTGTACAGGCTATGCATTAACACAATTTCAGGAAATGTCATCCACATAAACTGTTATTTAACTGGTACCCCTTAGATTTGTGTCATGCAAATCTAACTATACCCAGTGGCCTTGCCCATATGTCCAATAGTCCAGTGGAGAAAATAAATTAATAAAAATAATATGTATATATATTTCTTTTCATTGGAATCAGGGCAATGAAAGAAAAGAACCAGGAGTTACAAGAAAGAACAAAAGGAAGGACCTATTTTGAGTTTCACATCAGCCATTATGAGAAAGTGATATTTAAGCCAAGAAATTGTATTAGTTAGGAATTTCTTTAGTTGCTAGTAATAGAGACACAACTTAGTAGCTTTAACAAAAGTTTCCAATTTGTCTTATTCCATGAGAAGCCAGAAGGCTAACAGCCTAAAACTAATTTGGCAGCTCCATCAGTTCAGGGGCCCAGCCTCCTTCTGTCTTTCTGCTTTACATTCCTTAATATGCGGCTTCCATTCTCCTCCGGGTCCAAATGGTTGCCAGACCTCCAGCCACCACATTGGCATCATAAACAACAGGACAGGGCAAGGACATTAGACAAATAAGGGAACACACCCCCACCCATTTAAGGAGATGAATCTTCTACTTCCATCTCATTGGCCAGAAGCTGGTCCCATGAACACACCATGCTGCAAGAAAGGCTGGAAACTGGAGTCTCTAAAGCATCACCCAGAGTTGTTATTAAAAAGGGCAAATTGTTTTGGGGAGGCAATAAGCAGTTTCTCCCATGGACTGGGAGAATAACAGGAGTTAACTATGTGAAAGAGTTGGTGAGGGGGTGCCCGGGTAGCTCAGTCGGCTGAGTGACTGACTTTGGCTCAGGTCATGACCTTGCAGTTTGTGAGTTCAAGCCCCGAGTTGGGCTCTGTGCTGACAGCTCAGAGCCTGGAGCCTGCTTCAGATTGTGTCTCCCTCTCTCTCTGCCCCTCCCCCACACATGTGTGGGTGTGTTCTCTCTCTGTCTCAGAAATAAATAAACATTAGAAAAAAATTTTTTTAATAAAAGAGTTGGTGAGGGCAAGTTACAGGCATAGGAAACACAAGTACAAAGTCTCCAAAAAGAAAAGGAAGTTGGTGTTCTCAGAACTGAAAGGAGGCCAGGATAGCCAGAGCACACTGAGTAGGAGGAGGAGATGAGGAACCAAAATAAGGCGTAGGAAAAGGACTCAGCCCCTTATGCAGAGCAGCAAACCCAGGTGTCTACCACCAACAGTGGGCAAAGCCTTGGAATCACACACCCACGTTCATATTCTAACTTCACTTCTTCCTCACTGAGAGCCCTCGGGTAAGTCCTTTAACTTGTCTGGGCCTGTTTCCTTACTTGTAAAACAAGAATTATACGAAAACAATCTATAGATGTAGTGTGTGGATTAAATGAGATAATTATGTAAGGAAGCTAGCACAGCACCTAACACATATTTAGCACACATTATTATTTATTAATTATGTCTTTGACCAAAAAGACTCACATAATTGTGACATAGTTAATAGTCAGGGTTGTATCCCCAGCTTTGAACAAATCACCTGGCATATAGTTACTGCTCAAAAAATGGTAGCTTTTCCTATTGTGACCATTGCCAAGAACGGTCACAAGGATAGCTCGTCAGAATTTCTTCCAGGCTCTTTCTTGACTCCTCATCCCATGCCAGCCAACTACAGACCTATCCAATCTTCAGATTACCTACCTTAATGACAAACTAGAAATAAGGGGATGGGGATGGGGGAATGCCATCCCAGGGAGCTAACAGACCCCATAGGTGACTGGTTCGAGTCCCAATCTCTCTGCTTTGCTCAGGTTCTAAGAGTAAATAAGCTCAGCCTCAATGCAGAAATGCTTACTGCATTGAACTTTAATAAAACCCACACTTGGACTCCAGGAAATACTGCCATTTATATCCCCATTGATTTTCTAAGCCTATTTTATTATTCTCCTTCCCGGTGAGGGTGGTATATATTTTTGGGCTATATTCCTTTCATAAATAAGTAAATATGTAGGTAAATACTAATAAGAGCTAACAGTTATTAAGTGCTTGGTCCCATGCCAGGGATGGTGCTGCAGGGCTCTGCCTTTGTTATTTTATTCCCCCATCACAACAACCCAATGAGGCTGGCACTCCAATGGCTCCCATTCTATGGAGGAGCAGACTGAGATTCCAGAGCTGAAGCCACTTCCCCCCAAAAGGAGCAGGGAGATGCTATAGAAACAGTCTGGAAGTTCCTCAAAAAGTTACCCATGGAGTTGCCATATGACCCACCAATGCCACTCATAGGTATATACCCAAGAGAAATGAAGACATGTCTATCTAAATAAAAGATGCACAAATGTTCATTGCAGCACTAGTCATGATAGTCCAAAAAAGTGGGATAAATCCAAATGTCCATCAATGGACGAATGGACAGACAGAAGGTTATTTATGCACTCAAGGAAATATTTTTCGGCCATAAAAAGTAACGAGAGACTAAAACACGCTACAACATGGATGAATCCTAAAAACATTAAGTGATAGAAGCCAGACACAAAACGTCACATATTGTATGATTCCACTGATATATCCAGATTGGTCAAATCCACAGAGACAGAAGCAGACTGGCAGTTGCCAGAGGCTGGTGGACAGAAGGAAATCAGGAGTGGAAATGGAAAATGGAAACAGGGTTTCTTTGGAGGATGATAAAAACATTCAGGAATAAGATAGTGATGATAGTTATACAAATACACTTAAACCCACTGAATTGTACACTTTTATGCTGTGAATTTTATGGTAAATGAATTATACCTCAATTTTTACTGAAAAAGAGGCAGAGCAGAGATTTAACCTTATCTGATCCAAAACCTGGATTACTGCATTCTGAGCAGCCCACGTGGACATGAACCCAAACTCCACTTCGGTTTCTAAGAGCCCTCCTTCCTTCAGTCCCCACAGGCCAAGCTTCTCAGGTCAATGCCAGGCCGGACAGGGAAACGCTAAGTGCCTAAACTAAGGCAAAGGTTTGAAAACGCCAATAGTCTTTCATTTCTGCTAAACCCCCCCCTCTGCGCATGGGGCTGGCCTCCTCCCAGGCCTGGGACCCAGAGCACGGGGTAGAGGAGCTGCATTAATCGAAGCTTTATGGCATGTGGGAGCCAGTGGGGCTGAGGTAATCTCAGTGGTCAGCGTTAATCACAATTGCCCAAGTGAGGCCCATTTACCCATTAATACCAACGAGCCAGTTCCAGAAGGAAGGGGCAAGATGGCTGACATAAATGAATCTTCTGTTTATTCAACAACTACAGTGGCCCGAACACCCAGACTACATCTTCACTGATATAAAATATTTTGTATTTCTGCAAGTGTTCCCAATACTCTCACACACACACACACACACACACACACACACACACACACACACACACGTCTGAAGGAGACCCCAAGCAAAGAACATAGCCTGGCACAAAGGGCAGGGATTTTAAAGTTTGAGAACCCTGGGTTCAGATCTTGATTCTGACACTTAGGGGCAGAGTGACCTTAAGTGAGTCATGTCATGTCCCTAAGCCTTAGTTCCCTATCTGTCAAATGTAGCTAATACTTCTACCTCGTTCATGGTTATACCGAGAACTAGGAGATGCTAAATCTAAATGTTCCAGCTTGCAATGGGCTCAGCTCATGGTAGGACTTGGTCATTTTACACATCATTTCCCCCAAGACAAAGAAGTTTGGGGAGGGGACAGTGGCCATGTGACCAGATTCTCTAATTTCAGTGCATCTAAGATGCTTGTTTAAAATGCAAGCATCGGTGCGCCTGGGTGGCTCAGTCAGTTGAGCGTCTGACTTTGGCTCAGGTCACGATCTCACAGTCTGTGAGTTTGAGCCCTGCGACGGGCTCTGTGCTGACAGCTTAGAGCGTGGAGCCTGCTTCGGATTCTGCATCTCCCTCTCTCTCTGCCCCTCCCCCACTCGTGCTCTGTCTCTCTGTCAAAACTAAATAAAACATTTAAAAAAAAATTTTTTTTTAATGCAAGAAACCCCAGGGGTGCCTGGGTGGCTCAACTGGTTAAGTGTCCGACTTCAGCTCAGGTCATGATCTTGCCATTCGTGAGTTCAAGCCCCACATTGGGCTCTGTGCTGACAGCTCAGATCCTGGAGCTTGCTTCAGATTCTGTGTCTCCAACTCTCTCTGCCCCTCCCCTGCTTACACTCTGTCTCTCTCTCAAAAAATAAAAATAAAACATTAAAAAAAGGTTTTAACAGGGGCGTCTGGGTGGCTCAGTCAGTTGAGCGTCCGACTTCGGCTCAGGTCATGATCTCACAGTTGGTGACTTTGAGCCTCACATCAGGCTCTGTGCTAACAGCTCAGAGCCTGGAACTTGCTTTGGATTCTGTGTCTCCCTCTCTCTCTGCCCCTCCCCTGCTCACACCCTGTGTGTGTGTGTCTCTCTCTCTCAAAAATAAATATTTAAAAAAAGGACAAAAAGAAAAAAATGTTTTAACAAAATGCAAGTATCCCCAGCCCCAGGGTTTCTGACTAGGGAGCGGTGGGGCTGAAGGTGTTGCATCTTTTAATAACCAACTCAAGGTTATTAAAGGTTATAACTTTCAGATAATGGAGGTATCTGGCTGGCTCAGTTGAAAGAACAGGCAAACAACTCTTGATCTCAGGGTCAGGAGTTCAAGTCCCACCCACACTGGGCGTAAAGATGACTTAAATAAATAACCTTTTTTAAAAAGAGAAATAAGGGTGCCTGGCTGGCTCAGTTGAAAGCGTGTTTGACTCTTGATCTTGGGGTCATGAGTTCGAGCCCACACTGAATGTAGAGATTATTATAAATAAATAAATTTTAAAAAAGAAATCAGGGGCGCCTGGGTGGCTCAGTCGGTTAAGCGTCCGACTTCGGCTCAGGTCACGATCTCGCGGTCCGCGAGTTCGAGCCCCGTGTCGGGCTCTGGGCTGATGGCTCAGAGCCTGGAGCCTGTTTCCGATTCTGTGTCTCCCTCTCTCTCTGACCCTCCCCCGTTCATGCTCTGTCTCTCTCTGTCTCAAAAATAAATAAACTTAAAAAAAAAAAAAAAAGAAATCAGATGCCATTTTGTTTTCTAAAAAAAAAAAAACTTTCAGATAATGGTTCTCATCCCTGGTTACACACTGGAAAGGTTGGGCTTCTTTGTTTCAATGCCTGGATCCCACCCCTACAGATTTTGACATGTTGGAACCCTTGTGTTACAGGGACATTGGTATTTTTTAAAGTTTCCAGATGATTCTAATATGCAGCCAGGGCTGAGAACCCCTGCCAGAAGCCAATGCTTCTCAGAGTGTGGTCCAGGGACGCATAGCATCAGCAGCACTGGAAACTTTTTAAAAATGCAAATTCTCTATCTTTCCCCAGGCTACTGATTATGAAACTCTGGAAGTGGGACCCAGCACGCAGTGGTTTGATAGCCCTGGGGGGGGGGGGGGGGGGGGGGGGGGGGGGGGGGCGAGGGGGAGATTCTGATGCACACTCAGGTATAAGAACCCCCACTACAAGGCATGCTATCCCTTAAACTGCATGATGATAAGAATCACTTGAGGTGTGCTTATCACTCACACAGATTCCGAGAGGCTGGAATGGGGCCTGGGTATGTGCATTTTTTAACAAATACGCCCTTACTCTCCTGCTCAAACTACCAGAGGCTCTCAGGGAAATCCAAAATCCTCTCCTCACGCCGCCCCTTCTGAGCCTCAGGCAAGTCAGGGCAACTCTGGTTTAAAGAAACAGCCACTTAGGTAACTAAAATCCCCCCACCCTCGCCCTCACGCCTATCAGCACCATGTCTTCAGTCTCGTGGTTTTCTTTAAACTGTTACAGAGGCTGCACCCAGTTTCTCTGAAGGGCTTCTCTGGCAAATGCCACAGCCCTCCCATCCCGGGGGGCACATTCGGGACCCCCAGCACACACCTGACCCCGAAGACAGCCCTGAGCACTATAAATACTACGTCTTCTCCATATACACACCTATGAGAAAGTTTACTTTATAAATTGGGCACACTGAGAGATTAACAAAACTATAATAAAATGGAACAATTATAATAATACCCTGTAACAAAAGTTGTGGGAATGAGGCCTCTCTCTCAATCCTCTACTCACCCTTCTCGTGACGACGTGAAGTGATGAAATGCTCGCGCGATGAGGCGAAGTGAGGTGAGTGACGCAGGCGCTGTGACGTAGGTGCCCTGACGTAAGTGCCGTGACGTAGCGCTAGGCGCCTATTGACCTTCTGCGGATTCGTCATAAGGAGGATCATCTGCTTCCCGACTGCCTTTGATCCCCGGGGAACTGAAACTGTGGAAAGCGAAGCCGCAGATAAGGGAAGAGGACTACAATAATTACTACTGCACCCAAACCACTATTATCTCTGCCTCCTGTTTATTTACAAATAACCTCAATCAGGGTATATTAAAATATATCTACATACTGCATCTACATATACACACCGCATGCACATACATACACATATACAAATACCCGACCACTTCCTGGAAACCAGCTCTGCCCCTGTCCTACACACATTCACACCTCTGTCTACCCATCTGCATACTCAATTATCAGAAGCTTTGCTCTTTCCAGCCACCCTAGAGCTTGAGATCTTTGCTGAGATGCTGGAAGCCACCATCAGTGGGGAACAGACATCTACGGTCTTCTACCCAACAGCAACCCCCTTTTTCCCTGCCAACAACTCCTCACTTTTGCACAGGGATCAAGTGGCCAAACACTCAAGAAAGGTGCCCCATCTCCAGGAGATACTTCTAAGCTAAGGGGTCACACTTTCAGTCCCAGTAGCTCCCTTTTTTTTTTTTTTTTTTTTAGTTTTAGTTTTAGTTTTTTTGAGAGAGAAAGCACAAGTGCGAGCAGGGGAGAGGCAGAGTGAGAGGGAGAGAGAATCCCAAGCAGGGATTCTCAGGGTTCAAACTCACGAACCCACCGTGAGTTCATGACCTGAGCTGAAATCAAGAGATGGACACTTAAGTGACTCAGCCAGCCAGGGACTCCAGCTCCTTTTTTTTTTTTTTTTTTTTAACGTTTTTATTTTTGAGACAGAGAGAGACAAAGCATGAACGGGGGAGGGTCAGAGAGAGGGAGACACAGAATCCGAAACAGGCTCCAGGCTCCGAGCTGTCAGCACAGAGCCCGACGCGGGGCCTGAACCCACGGACCGCGAGATCATGACCCCAGCCGAAGTCGGCCGCTTAACCGACTAAGCCACCCAGGCGCCCCTCCAGCTCCTTTTTTATAATAAAAATGTTTGTAATCCCCCCATTACTCTTCCTAAAGGGAAATTCAACACATTGGTTTTTTTGTACATATTTTTTTTTTGTTAAATCAATGTAATGACCTGATTGTAATATAAAGAAAAAATAATAAAAGAATATGTATAATAGAAATAATAGGCATTTTAATATATAAATGTTTAGACACCATGACACAAAAAACATAAGAATGAAGCAGCCAGATACTTACAGCTAGACTTAACTAGAAAAGCAACAGCCATGTAAACACGCACAGGCATTGGACCCTGTTGATGGTCCCTTAAACACCACTAGCAGGTTGCCACCAGTGATGTGTGTCCCTGAAATAGACAAGGAGCAACTCTTGTCAACATTCTCAACAAAACAAAGTACAGACTTCCTTTGTTACAGTCTATAGCTGCATCCCTGGAAAAGTTGGTCTATATTAAAATCCTCAAAGCAAGTTGTGTTTATATGAAAGTGGAATTCGGTTCTTGGCTCAGATGATTATAATGAATGTCTAGTAGAGATAATCATCACTGGAGGAACTGAGCTGTACATTGCAGGATATGTAACATTGACCGCCAACACTCTAAATGCCCCTGGCACCCTTTGATCGTTGTGACAACAAAAATGTCCTCATATATTTCCAAAGTCACCCTCTGTGATCGGTTCCATTCCTGTGGAAAACTGCAGGTTCAGACAAGGAGATGACCCTCTTGCTCCCTTCCTCCCACCCTTTCTGTTTTGAAAGCTGTTGTATTAGGACATGATGCTTGGAGCTTTGGCAGTCATTTTGAGACTATGCAGTAAAGACTGAGACTTCACAGAGGTACCACCCTAGTGCCTAGCAATCATTGAGTCACTTCCCCAACTCTCTGCCTACCCACAGACTTCAATTATATAAATTAATCAAATGCCCTTATTGTTTAAGCCTTATTATTTTAATCTTTTTTCACTTGCAGTGGAACTTATGTTTACTGAGAGAGGTAGGACCAAAGGCACCAGTGTGGGTGGGTAGAACAAATTTAAAAGATCCAGGCCTCAGGGCGCCTGGGTGGCTCAGTCAGTTGAGCATCGACTTTGGCTCAGGTCATGATCTTGCAATCTGTGAGTTCAAGCCCCAAGCTGGGCTCTGCGCTGACAGCTCAGGGCCTGGAGCCTGCTTCAGATTCTTCAGATTCTGTCTCCCTCTCTCTCTGCCCCTCCCCAGCTTGCACTCTGTCTCTCTGTCTCTCAAAAATAATGATGATAATAATATTAATAATAATAATAATAATAATAATAATAATAAAGATCCAGGCCATAATATGATTTGATTCTTAGAGATTTAAATACTCTCAGCAAAAACAAACACATAAACAAACAAACAAAACTGATTCCTATTTATAAGATGAATAAGTTCCAGGGATGTAATGTACAGCATGGTGGCTATAATTACCTATATTGTATATTTGAAAGTTGCTAAGAAAGTAGATTTTCAAACTTCTCACCACACCAAAAAAAACTGTAACTATGTGAGGTGATTGACCTCATTATGGTCCAACCTTATTATATTATATGGACCAACCTTATTATGTAATCATTTTGTAATATATACATATAGCAAATCATTACATTGTATATCTTAAACTTGCAAAATGTTATATGTCAATTGTGTCTCAATAAATTTGTGGGTTGTAGGGGAATGTGTGGAGGGAGGAGTGTGGTGAGTTCCCCAAAATTTTTTTTAAAAGTTAAATCTTGAGAAATTCCTCTTGAGAAAAAAATTTGAATTTTGCTTTTTCTTTTTTTAATGTTTATTTATTTTTGAGAGAGAGAGACAGAGTGTGAGCGAGCAGGGGAGGGGCAGAGAGAGAGGGAGACACAGAATCCAAAGTAGGTCCAGGCTCTGAGCTGTCAGCACAGAGCCCAACTCAGGACTTGAACTCACGAGCTCACATAACCTGAGCTGAAGTCAGATGCTTAACTGACTGAGCCACCCAGGTAAACCTAGATTTTGGCTGTGGGAATAGATTCAACAAGACAGCAAATGTTGATAACCCTTGAAGCTGGGCAGTGAATATACTACCTACATATAGACTTTATATAATTGTGAAAATTATACTTTAAAAGTGGAAATAAATAAAAATTTTAAAGATTCATTGTTTATTTTTTTTATTTTATCTTATTTTTAATGTTTATCTATTGGGGGGGGGGGGGGGCAGGGAGAGAGGGAGACATAGAATCTGAAGCAGGCTCCAGGCTCTTAGTTGTCAGCACAGAGCCTGATGCAGGGCCCAAACCCATGAATCAAGAGATCATGACCTCAGCCAAAGTCAGACACTTAACTGACTGAGCCACTCAGGCGACCCAGTTCATTGTGTTTTTTGTTTTTTTTAATAAAAAATTTGGTTCACTTCTCTCCTGAAGCCAGGCTATAGTCTTATTTTGTTTTTTTTAGAAGAATTGGAGACTATCTAAGAGGGTGAATGGTCAGAATCTGTATTCCACAATGGGTCCCTGTAGTTTTTATCATCCCAGGGGTACAAATTAGGAAAGCTGAGAGACATTATAGCGCAGTGGCTGAGCCCAGTGTCTTTAACATCCTAAAGTTCAGGCTCTGCTATTTATCACTTGTGCCACCTTAAGCAAGTTACTAACCTCTCTCAGCCTTGACCCCTGCTGTAAAGTGGGTTTAGCAAGAATGCCCACCCCTTGGATGGTTGTGAGACACGAATGAAATAACAGACATACTTGAGAAACAGTAGCTGCTGGGGTTATTATTTTATCTTTATTTCTAGTCTAAAGCCTGGATTTTCAGCCTTCCCTTGCCCAACTAGGGAAATGACCAGGTGTTCCCAAACTTTTTATTTTTTTTTACATTTATTCATTTTTGAGAGAGAGAGACAGAGCACAAGCAGGGGAGGGGCAGAGAGAGAGGGAGACACAGAATCTGAAGCAGGCTCCAGGCTCTGAGCTGTCAGCACAGAGCCCTACGCGGGGCTCAAACTCAAAAACCACAAGATCATGACCTGAGCCAAAGTCGGCACTTAACCGACTGAGCCACCCAGATGCCCCTAAGGGTTTGCAAACTTTTACCTTGAGTATATTTCTGAGCCCCACCCTACCTCTATTCTGACCTTAGCTACTCTCCCCTCCCCATTCCAACCCAGTATTAATATATAATGCACAGTTTTAACATGCCAAGGACTGAGCTTGCTCTTTACTGAATTTAATCCATGATTTTATTAGACCCGTTTCACTGAGGAGGAAATTGATCCTTAGAGAGGTTAAGATCATACAGCTAGGAAATGGGCTCTGAGGCCAGGTGTACCTGATTCCCCAAAGGTACAGTCATTTTACAAGTTCTCATGGTGGCTCAGTCAGTTAAGAATTTAACTCTTGATTTTGGCTCAGGTCTTAACAGTTGGTGAGATCAAGTCCCACACAGGGCTCTGTGCTGACAGCATGGAGCCTCCTTGGGATTCTCTCTCTCCCTCTTTCTCTGCCCTCCCCTTGCTTGCTCAAGTTCTACATCTCAAAATAAATAATTTTTTAAAGTGCACCCCGGGGTCCGTGGGTGGCTCAGTCAGTTAAGTGTCCAACTTGGGCTCAGGTCATGATCTCCCAGTTCATGGGTTCAAGTCCTGCATCAGGCTCTGTGCTGACAGCTGGGAGCCTGGAGTCTCCTTCAGATTCTGTGTGTGTGTGTGTATGTGTGTGTGTGTCTGCCCCTCCCCTGCTCACACTCTCTCTCTATCAAAAATAAATAAACATTATAAAAAGTTTTCCCAACACAGGTATTGAAGGGTCAAAATAAGATATCACCCCCAAGACTAGTCCACATTTGATCTCTACACACAGGTACCGCCTCATTATTTATTCCCATTTTACAGATAGGAAAACTAAGTCCCAAGGTCTACCCCAGCAGCAAAGACCACCTTTCTGACTCCACCACTAACTCAATCTGTGTCCCAAGCCTGGGGAAGAAGGTGGGGTGGCACAGTGGGCCAGAACTGGTCCAGAGATCAGAAAGTACAGTTCTGGCATGACTCAGCTGTGTGATGTTGAATTGCTCACTTCCCCTCTCTGAGCCCCTAGTTCCTCATCCCAGTCGCAAACTCTCCATCTGTGATCATCTCATCAGCCCCTGGTGGTAAACCCCCACTCTAACAGTCTGAGTCCCGGTTCCCCATTCCTCACCCTCACCTTCAGAGAGTGGAGACACAAAGGGCTATAAAACACAAAGAAGTCTGCTCTTTGGAGCCAAAAGTTGCTGTCCTTTCAAGGACAAAGAGAAACGGACCTGCCATTAACCGCTTACTGAACTCGCCCGAGCTGGGTGAGGAGCCATGACTGCGGGAGGCACTGCCACCCTGTGGCCACTGGGCTCCACAGCAGGCCACCTCCAGGGGCTTGCAAGGGTAAGTCCGCCATCAGCTCAGAGGCTGTGACGTTCAAAAGGAGGGGAGGAAGGCACAGTTGGGCTTTGGTGGGTGTCAAAAACCAAGGAGCCCTAGGGGAGAGAGAGGGCAACATGGCAACTGGGAAGCACAAAGGCTGTTCCCTCACTTGGAATGCTTTTCCCCAGATACAGACATTGCTCCCTGTCTCAAGCTCTCCAAGTCTGGCTCACATGTGCCCTTCTCTTACCTCCCTATTTAAAATACAATCTTGGAGCGCCTGGGTGGCTCAGTCCGTTAAGCGTCCAACTTCAGCTCAGGTCATGATCTCATGGTTCATGAGTTCAAGCCCCACATAGGGCTCTGTGCTGATGGCTCAGAGCCTCGGGCCTGCTTCAGATTCTGTGGCTCCCCCTTTCTCCACCCCTTCCCTGCTCACAGTCGTGCTCTCTCTCTTTCTCTCTCTCTCAAAAATAAATAAACATTTTAAAAAAAATTTTTTAAATACAATGCAGGGGCACCAGAGTGGCTCAGTCAAACACCTGACTCTTGATTTCCACTCAGGTCATGATCTCATTATTCATGAGATCAAGCCCCATGTGAGGCTTTGCACTGACAGCAGATCCTGCTTGGGATTCTCTCTCTCCCTCTCTCTCAAAATAAATAAACAAAATGTAATACCTGCAACTCCATCCCCTTGTACTCCATATTTTCCCCAAAGTACTCTTCTCTATCTGAAGGTCTACATGTCTTACTACCTTAGTATCTTAGACCATTGCCTCTCCCCTGACTACAATGTTAGTCTTTTTTTTTTTTTTAATGTTTATTTATTATTGAGAGAGAGAGAGAAGGAGAGAGAGACAGAGCATGAGTGGGGAAGGAGCAGAGAGAGAGGGAGACACAGAATCCGAAGCAGGCTCCAGGCTCTGAGCTGTCAACACAGAGCCCGATGAAGGCTCGAACCCACAAACAGTGAGATCATGACCTGAGCCAAAGTTGGATGCTTAACGAACTGAGCCACCCAGGTGCCCCTACAATGTCAGTCTTAACAGGACAGTAATTTTTGTCTGTCCTACTCACTGCTATATCCCCAGCACCTAGGATATTGCCTGGCCCATATCCCATTTATGTATTAAGTGAATGGGTGAATGAATGGACTGGTTCATTGCCTTGGGCATGTGCTTAAGGGTCTCTGAGCCTCAGTTTCTTCAACTGTAAAAAAAGGGTAAGAAACAACCCCTTCGTGGGGCGGCTGGGTGGCTCAGTCGGTTAAGTGTCTGACTTCACCTCAGGTCATGATCTCACACTCCATGAGTTCAAGCCCCGCGTTGGGCTCTGTGCTGACAGCTCAGAGCCTGGAGCCTGCTTCAGATTCTGTGTCTCCCCCTCACTCTGCCCCTCCCCTGCTCATGTTCTGTCTCTCTCTGTCTCAAAAATAAAAAAATTTTTAAAAATTAAAAAAAAAAGAAAAGAAACAACCCTTTCGTTATCTTCCTCTCAGGGCTGCAGTGAAGAACAAATTAGTTCTTATTCGGTGGCTTCTGCAGTAGGGTGAATAGTGTCCCTCAAAAATTCACATCCACTTAGAACCTCAGAATGAGATCTTCTTTGGAAATATGGCCTTTGTAGATGCAATTAGTTATATGAGGTCACAGTGGATTAGGACGGGCTCTAAATTCAATAAGTGGTGTCCTGGGGCGCCTGGGTGGCTCAGTCGGTTGGGCGGCCGACTTCGGCTCAGGTCATGATCTCACAGTTCGTGAGTTCAAGCCCTGCATCAGGCTCTGTGCTGACAGCTCAGAGCCTGGAGCCTGCTTCAGAGTCTGTGTCTCCCTCTCTCTCTGCCCCTCCCCTGCTCATGCTCTGTCTCTCTCTGTCTCAAAAATAAATAAAAACATTAAAAATAATAATAAGTGGTGTCCTTACATGATGAGGAAAGGACACAGAGAGACACACAGGCACAGAGAAGAAGGCCATGTGAAAACGGAGCAGAGGTTGGAATTACAACACCAAGAGCTAAGGAGCACCTTGGGGCCACCAGAAACTGGAAGAGACGAGGAAGAATTGTTCCCTTTATTTTTTTTTTTTGTTTTATTTAAAAGGCTTTAAGTTTATTCATTTATTTTGAGAGAGAGAGCATGCGCAGAGAAGGGGCAGAGAGAGATGGAGAGAGAATCCCAAGCAGGCTCTGCACTGTCAGTGCAGAGCCCAACACAGGGCTCGATTTCACAAACTGTGAAATCATGACCTAAGCCGAAACCAAAAGTCAGATGCTCTACCGACTGAGCCACCCAGGAGCCCCAGGACCCTTCCCTTTAGAGGGAGCACAGCTTTGCTGACACCTTGATTTTGGATCTCTAACCTCCAGAACTGTGAGACAATAAATTTCTGCTGTTTTAAATTTTTTTTTAACGTTTATTTATTTTTGAGACAGAGAGAGACACAGCATGAACGGGGGAGGGTCAGAGAGAGACGGAGACACAGAATCTGAAACAGGCTCCAGGCTCTGAGCTGTCAGCACAGAGCCCGACGCGGGGCTCGAACTCACGGACCGCAAGATCATGACCTGAGCCGAAGTCGGCCGCCCAACCGACTGAGCCACCCAGGCACCCCAAATTTTTGCTGTTTTAAGCCACCTAGTTCATGACACTTTGTTACAGCAGTCACAGGAAATTTGTACAGGTTACTATTTAAAACACCAGAATTACACACATATCCTGTTCACAGCACTGGTCAGCATAGACCCCCTATGACAGTATTTCTCACCACACTCCAGCCACCCTTTCCTGCTTTCTGTTTCCCAAACACATGAAAATCATGCCCACCTCAGGCCCTTTGCACTTGCTGTTTCTACTATGTGAACCTCACTTCCTTCTCATCTTCCACCTGTGGCTCCTTGTCATGTTTCAGGTCTCTGCTCACAGAGACCTTCTCTGACCACTTTATCCATTCCTATCATCTCATTTTACTTTATTTTCTTCATAGCACTGATCAATCTCAAGTCATCTCAATTATTTTATTTGCTTGCTTATTTTTTGTCTGTAAAGAAGGTAAGCTCCCTGGGATCAAGAACCCCTCCCATCTATGCTGCTGCATCTCCAATGCCTAGAATAGTGGCTGGCAAGTAAGAAGTGCCTGTTGTATCAGTGAGTCTTACAGGTAATAATATTTATAAGCATTATTATTACCCCTATTTTAGAGATGAGAAAACTGAGACACAGAGAAGTTCTGTAACTTGTCCGAGGTCACAGACCTATGTATTAGCTTCCTAGGGCTGCCATAACAGAGCATCACAAACTGGGTGATTTAAACAACAGAAGTTCATTGTCTCACTGTTCTGGGGCCTGGAAATCCAAGATCAAAGTGTCGTCAGGAATTATGTCTTCTAAAGGCTGTGAGAGACCAGTATGTTCCAGGGCTCTCTCCTTTGCTTATAGATGGCTCTCTTTTCTCAGTATCTCTTCATATTGTCTTCCCTCTGTGCTTGTCTGTGTACAAATTTCTCCTTTTATAAGGACACCAGTCATATTGGATTAGGGCCCACCCTAATGACCTCACTCAATTTGATTACCTCTATAAAGACCTTATCTTCAAATAGGTCACATTCTGAGCTCCTGGGGGTTAGGACTTCAACATAGGAATTTGGGGGGAGGGGAGGACACATTTCAACCCCCAAGAAGCTAGTATGTAGCAGAGGCAGGATTCAAACCCACATCCATCTGACATGACATCACTGAAACAGAGATTGAGGTGACCATAGTGCACTATGACATTGGTGACCTCTATTGGGCTTCTCCTCCTGATATCACACCCTTGTGCAGTGTCCTCCCACTCTGAATTGACCTGACCACATGACTTGCTTCAGCCAATGGGACATTAGCAAGTATGAAGCTCCTAGAGGCTTACATTAAGACTTGTTCTTGGGGCGCCTGGGTGGATCAGTCACTTAAGCCTCTGATTCTCGTGAGATCGAGCCCTGCATCAAGCCTGCTTAAGATTCTGTCTCTCTCTCTCTCTCTCTCTCAAAAAAAAATACATGTTAAAAAAAAAAGTGTGTTTTTGTTGTGTCTCAGACCCCAGAGATCCATGGGTCTCGGGGGAGCCCTGAGTAGTGCAGGGCTGTCAATCCATAAAGCTGTTACGGGTACTCTGACTTCTCCCACTCGATCTACCTACTCATTTATAACAAAGCCCAAAGCCTGGGACATGCCAAAGATACTGTCAAAATAAAATTAAAGAAAAAAAGAGATGTCAGGCCAAAGCCAAATGCAACAGGACAAAGAGAGACATCTCCCCAAGTGGGGATTGCAGGAAATGCCTCCCGAGAGAAAGGAGTTCTCTGAATGAGAACCTGAGAGGTAGACAACAGTCCGGATCTAGACCAGGGTTGCAAACTCAGTGCCTCCTGGGGCAGGCAGGGGATGGACATGGGGAGGCACGCTGCATGGGGACCAGGACAGCCACCGCTCAGCTACAACTCCGGGCTCTGCAGAAGGTGGGGTCTTGGCTCCCAGAGGGGAAACATCCCCACCAGGGGACACAGCAAATATCCCATTAAATTTCAAACTGCAGCTGCCATCTGGTCTCTCTGGGCTCCTCCTGGCTCAAGATGAGCAGGCAAAGAAAGAAGCCACTGTCCTGGCAGGAAGAATGGCCTTGATCAGTGGGAGAAGACAGGGCTGCCTTCCCACAAAGGGGTCAGAAAGACGATTCACTCTCAGATGATTCCACCTGGGCATCTCTTGCCTGCTTCTGGCAGTGTCTTAGCTTGACTGTACCAAAGTACCATAGAGTGGGTGGCTGATAAGCAACAGAAATATATTTCTCACAGTTCTGGAGCCTGGAAGTCCAAGATTCGGGCGCCAGCGAGATCAGGTTCTAGGTGAAGGTCCTCTTCCATATTGCAAACTGCCAACTTCTCCTTGTGTCCTCACTTGGTGTAAAGAGGGAGCTCTCTGGGATCCCCTTTAGAAGGACATCAAGACTGCTTAACTTTAATGATCTAATCAACTCCCAAAGACCCCCCCCCCCCCACACACACACACACCTCCAAATACTATCACTGTGGGGGTTAGGATTTCAACGTACGAATTGGAGTGGGGGTAGGGGACACAAACATTCAGCCCATTGCACTTGGGAAGGGTCAACTGCATTAGCCACAGCCTTGAGTAGTGCAAGGAGACCAGGTGTTCAAGAGTCTTGAGGATGAAGATCTTGGTCAGTCCCAGGTAAACCACTGAGGCAGGCAGGCAATAAAACCAAGGGCAAGGGGTCAGAGCCAATGGCCAAGAAAGAATTTTTAAAGACAGCTTTGGTGCAAAAAGGTGATTTTATGAAAGCACGAGGACAGAACCCATGGGCAGAAAGTGGTGCCCGGGCACCATGAGGACAGACTGGTTGTATACTATGGAGCTGGGGAGCAGTAAAGTCCAGGGGAAGTTTCCAGTGAGATTTTCATATGCTAAAGAAGACTCCCAGGGTACTGGAGGCCTAGCTCTTGTCAAGCTAGGGTTGTTTGCCCTCTAGCAAAGCATTAGCATTAAGACACTAGGAAGTTCCTGGAGAAACATTTTACTCTGCTGGCCTCAAGTATCTATCAGTGGGCTGCAGGTTGTAAGGAAATTTAATTTTATCTGCCATTTCCTTCTGCCTTTGTTTCCCACATCAAATGGTATCAGAATTGAGTTGAATTGTAAGATGCCCAGCTGATGTCAGAGAGTTGCTTGGTCTGGGGAGAAAACATACACTATAAACGCACTCGTAATTGTTAAAGCAGATGTGATATACTCTCTTACCCTTTTCACCTATTTCACCTAAGAACATATTCCTTCTCCTAACATGGGAGGTTCTCCCATGTATTAGGGCACTCTTCCATGAAACTGGAGTCTGGGTTGTATCCTGGTTTCCTTATCAGGGCTGGGATTTGGGAGTAGGGACTCTTTTGACACAGTGGGTGGTTGAGGCTAAGAGTCCCTCTAGCTGCTGTGGTGCCTGAGTAGGTGCACGTGTGCGTGGGATCCAAGGAATTTAACAAAAATCCCCTACCCCTGGACAAGCAGAGCAAGACTAACTCCATTTTGTGCTACAGCCACCATCTCATGTATAACCCCCCCATGACCTGCTTATTGCTTAAGACACTCCCCCACCCTAGTCAAGCCGCTGAGTACACCCTTATTGGAAACCGGCTCAAATAGGAATGCGGAACCCCTAACCGCCAAAGAATGTAAACCCCGCCTTTTGCCCGCCAAACTTGCGCCAATTCTGACCAGAATGATAGGCTAGTTCAAACAGTTACTATAGGGTAAATTGTAATTCAATTGGCCACCTGCGTGTGGACTGACATGACTATGCAACTTTCTGTGTGTGTTACAATCTCATTGGCCACTGGCCCCTATAAAACTGCTACCCCTCTTAACCTAGGGGTCCAAGTCCCTGCTCCACTGTGTCGGGTATACTTGGGCCCAAGCTCGAGCTTGCAAATAAACCCTCGTGCGTTTGCATAGGTATGGGCTGCGTGGTGGTCTCTCGGATGGATTCGAAATCGGGGGCATTACAGTGTGGGGCACTCCCCAGCCCTGGGGGAATATGGCAAGGAAGGGCAGTCCCCTGTACGGTGCTGGGGGGGTAGGGTGCAAAAGCACCTTTTCAGGTCTCCTGGTGTATTCGTGGAGATTTCTCTCTTGGCTAAAGAAAAGTGATCTCCACTTTCTTTTTTTTTTACGTTTATTTATTCTTGACAGACAGAGCATGAGGGGGGGAGGGGCAGAGAGAGGTAGACACAGAATCTGTCATGCTGTTGGCACAGAGCCTGACTCAGGGCTCAAACCCACGAACCATGAGATCAGGACCTGACCCAAAGTCAGACACTTAGCTGACTGAGCCATCTAGGCGCCCTCCTCTCACTTTCCTTTCTATCGGCCATAAACTTTGTTCTTGCTAAATCAATCCCACCTTCCTTATTCGTTGGCCTTTGGTAAAAAGAAGTGCTGGGTGAAGGGAACTGGTGTCCGAACTGCCTTTCTACCCCACATTGAAGCTGGCTGACTGCGTGGACACTGGGTGCATCTATCCACCTTCTTCCAGAAGGGAGGAGGCTGGGAGTGATGTGGGAAACAAAGAAGGAAATGGCAGATAGAATTAAATTTCCTTATAACCTGCAGCCCACTGACAGATACTTGAGGTCGGCAGAGTAAAATGTTTCTCCAGGAACTTCCTAGTGTCTTAATGCTAATGCTTTGCTAGAGGGCAAACATCCCTAGCTTGACAAGAGCTAGGCCTCCAGTACCCTGGGAGTCTTCTTTAGCATATGAAAATCTCACTGGAAACTTCCCCTGGACTTTACTGCCCCCCAGCTCCATAGTATACAGCCAGTCTCTCCTCACGGTGCCCGGGCAGCCCTTCCTGCCCACGGGTCCTATCCCTGTGCTTTAACAAGATCACCTTTTTGCACCAAAGACATCTTCAAGAATTCTTTCTTGGCCATCCCCGCGAACCCCACCCCCAAAAACTTCATCACCATTTACCTGGAGACAGTTCAGATTCCACAGATTAAGGTCTCAGTCCCACGAGACTGCCCCTCCACCCACCTCCACTTCAGACGCCAAGTCTGCTTATAACCTGAGCTTCTGACCTACCAGCAACGGATGGGAGATTCCAGTGACTCTCTCCTTGTGCTCAGTTAATTTGCTACAGCAGCTCGTAGAACTCAGAGAAACATTGTACTTACTAAATCACCACTTTATTATAAAAGGGTATAGCTCAGGAATAGCCAGATGGAAGAGATTCATAGAGCAAGGTGTGGGGAAGGGGTGCAGAGCTCTCTTGCCCTTTCCAGGCGTACCACTCTCCCCACACCTGCACATCTTCACCAACTTGGAAGTTCTCCAAAGCCTCTCTTTTTGGGTTTACAAAGGCTTTGTTACACAGTCACGATCAATTCAATCATTGGCCCTCCGTGATTAATTCAACCTCCAGCCCCTCCCCACTCCCCGGCCTCCAGGCAACCAGCCCCCATCCTTAGGTGCGGTCCAAAGGCACCTCATTAACATAACAAAAGACACCTGGCTGCTTTCATCACAGGAAATTCCAAGAGTTTTAGGAGCTCTGTGCCAGGAACAGGGATGAAGTCCAAATATATATTTTTATTGTAAGTCATAATACCACAGCTTGTACTTGAATAAAAAAAATAATAACCTCTGGAAGCAAACGGAAAAAAGGAAGAGCAGTGTTTACTTGTGAAGGAGATTACCTGAATTGATGGCAGCAGGGACAGAGGACAGAGCCGCCACAGACAGGGAGACTGAGCTCAAAACGAGATGAGGTTGTGAGAGGGGCTCGGGTGATGCCTGCAGGGCCCCCACCAAGCTTGGTCACCAGTGCAGAGTAAGGTCTCCCAGAAGAAAGAGATGCATTTTCCTCTCCCAAAGCACCTGGCTGCATCCACCAGGGGGAATACCTGTCTTCACCCATGCAAAAATTCTGCAGCCCCTGAAGGCAGAGACTTTACACTGGGTATCTCTTTACATGGCTGTTTTTGAACCAGGTGAATATTTATCCACCAAAAGTAAATAAATAAATCTAAAATACAACAGTAACTGGGGTGCCTCAGTGGTTCAGTCGGTTAAGCATCTGATTCTTGATTTCAGTTTGTGAGTTCGAGCCCCGAGTTGGGTTCTGTGCTGACAGCTCAGACCCTGGAACCTGCTTCAGATTCTGTGTCTCCCCCTCTCTCTGCCCCTCCCCCACTATTTCTCTCTCTCTCTCTCTCTCTCTCTCTCTCTCTCTCTCCTCTCTTTCTTTCTCTCTCTCTCTCAAAAATAAACATTTAAAAAATTCCACACTTTTAAACTACTTCTCATAAAATTTAATTTGCAAAACTCGTTTTATGAAAATGTTGTCAAGAGATAACAAGTATCGGCGAGGATGTGGACAAAATAGAACACTTGTGCATTGTTGGTAGTGATGTACATTGGTGCAGCCACTATTAAAAAAAAAAAAAAACAATAAGGAAGAGGTTCCTCAAAAAGTTAAACATAGAACTAAATATGATCCAGCAATCCCACTTCTGAGTATACAAATGAAGGAAATGAAAACAGAATCTTTGAGAGATATCTACCTTCCCATATTCACTGCAGCATTATTTGCAATCACCAAGACAAGGAAACACTCCTAAGTGTCTGCTGACAGAAGAATGGATAAAGAAAACGTGGAATGCATATACAATAGAATATTATTTAGCCGCCAAAATAGGAAATCCTGCCTTTTGCAACAACATGGATGACATTGGAGGGCATTATGCAAAGTAAAATAAGACATACACAGAAAGACAAATACTGTTTGATCTCACACGATATATGTGGAATCTAAAAAAACCCAAACCCCTAGAATCAGAGTAGAGTAGCAGTTGCCAGGGCCTGGAAGAAGGGGGAAATGGGGAGACGTTGATCAAAAGGCACAAACTTCCAGTTATAAGATGAATGCATTCTGAAGATCTAAGGTATAGCACGGTGACTATCATTAATAATATAATATTGTATACTTCAAAGTTAAGAGAGTAGATCTTAAATGTTCTCACCATAACAACCACGACAAAAATGGTAATTATGTGAGATAAAGGATGTGGTAAACATTTTGCAGTATATACATGTATGAAATCATCACTTTGTACACCTTAAACATGCACAGTGTTACATTTTAATGCTATCTCAATAAAGGGGAAAAAACACATTGTCAAGTTAATTGTCTGTCTAGGCTGGTAATTGAATATGGTGCAGTCACTGAAGTGTTTTCAAATAACATTCAACCATGTGCCATGATGTTCAGAACATAGTGTAAATTTTTAAGACTAGAACTCAAAACCATTCATAAATTATTTCAAGTATAGACATATAATATAGATAAAATAGTGTGTGTATAATAGAAAAAAATATTGAGCCTTTCTGAGTGGCAGGATGGTGTTGAATTTGCTTCATTTAAAATTTATAATATTTTCTGGATTTTCTATAAAAAGCATATAGTTGTTTTGAAATAGAGGAGCTGTTGTACTATAAGCTATATTAAAAATAAAATAAATGGAAGGAAGTGAAGGGGTCAGGGGTCTTGGTCTTCCCAGGACCTCCTCGGTCCCTGTGCAGCCATGTTGGTCTTCCCTGTCAGGCGAGATAGACTGTTGACCAGGTGAGATTTGCTAAAATCTAGACACATCAGCTCCCTGTTCTCTCTCTAACTGCAGAGGAGTCAGTCCCCAGTCCATCTGTGCCATGGACTGAATGTTTGTGTCCCCCCCAAATCCATGTGTTGAAGCCCTACCCCAAAACGTGATGGTATTAGAAGGTGGGTCCTTTGGGAGGTGATTAGATGAACTCATGAGGGTGGGGTGCCAAGATGAGATTAGAGCCCTTATAAGAAGAGGGTGACACACCAGAGATCCCTCTCTCTGCCAGGTGAGGACACAGCAGGAAGGCAGCTGTCTACAAGCCAGGAAGAGACACCTCACCAGGAACCTCACAGAACCCATCCTGATCTTGGACCTGCAACCTCAGAACTATGAGAAATAAATGTCTGTGGTTCATAAGCTACTCAGTCTGTGGCATTTTGTTATAGGAGCCCATGTGGACTAAGACAACCTCCCTCCTAACAGCCAGAGTAGAAATTGCAGAACATGAATTAGATGGTGTCACTCAGCTGAAACCACTAGGGGGCCCCACTGCCCTCAGCACAGACCTATACCCCTCCCATAGTGTCCAGCCCTTTCTACCCTTCTGGCATCCTCTAGGGTCACCACCTTATCTGTTCCAGCCACCTTGGGCTTCTTTCGGCTCCTCAAATGCTATCTAGGCCTTTGTCCATGTGGTTCCCTACACCCACAATGCCATTTTCCTGATCTTTCACCCAGCTAGATGCTGACCCCAGTTAGCCTCCAGGGATCAGCTTCGGTGTCACTGCCTCTGTAAACTTGCTCTGACTTCCCAAGTCAGAGAGAAGAATCTTCCTCTGAGCACCTGGGCCCATGCTACCTCTCTGAGCAGGTACTAAATCTCTTATAATTATCTATTCATGGTAGAATGAGCCAGAATCCCCAAAAAAGAGATAACACTCTCAAAATAGGGCAATGTGGAAAATGTAGCTGAGCTGGGCTGGCTGTCCAGGTGGCTCACTGACACAGCTGTTGGCTACAAGCTCATCAGGGGCTGTCAACCACAGCACCTCAATTCTCCAACATGTGGCCTCTCCATGTGATTTGTGGCTCTCAAAGCATGATGGTGGGGTTCCAAACGAGTGTCCCAAGCACATGAAAGCGGAAGTTTCATGTCCCTAAAAGTCCAGCCTTAAAAGTTACACAGCATTATTTCCACCACATTCCACTGGTCAAACAAAATTCAAGGCTGGCCCTGATTCAAGGGGTGGGGAAATAGATTTCACCTCTTGATGGGTGGAATAGCTGGAATTTAGAGCTTATCTTTTTTTAAATTTTAATTGAAATGCATCTGACATACAACATTGTGTAAATACAAGGTGTACAACATGTTAATCTGACATGTTAATATATTGTAATATGATTGCCATTGTGATGATAATTAGCGCTTCCCTCATATGGTGTAATTATCATTTTTTTCAGTGTTGGCATAACTGAGTTCTAGTCTCTTTGCAAGTTTGCTGATTATAATGCAATACTGTTTTCTTTTTTTTTTTTTTCTTTTTAAATGTTTTTATTTATTTTTGAGACAGAGAGAGACAGAGCATGAGCAGGGAAGGGGCAGAGAGAGAGGGAGACACAGAATCGGAAGCAGGCTCCAGGCTCTGAGCCATCAGCACAGAGCCCGATGCGGGGCTTGAACTCACAGACTGTGAGATCATGACCTGAGCCGAAGTCGGACACTCAACCGACTGAGCCACCCAGGTGCCCCAATGCAATACTGTTTTCTATGTTCACTATATTGTATGTTAGATTTCTAGGAAGGGGGTGCCTGGGTGGCGCAGACGTTTGAGTGTCCAACTTTGGCTCACGTCACGCTCTCACGGTCTGTGGGTTTGAGCCCCTTGCCAGGCCCTGTACTGAGAGCTCGGAGCGTGGAGCCTCCTTCAAATTCTGTGTCTCCCTCTCTCTCTGACCCTCCCCCACTCGTGTTCTGTCTCTCTCTCTCTCTCTCAAAAATAAATTAACATTAAAAAAATAAAATAGGGGCACCTGGGTGGCTCAGTCGGTTAAGCGTCGGACTTCGGCTCAGGTCACCATCTTGCGGTATGTGAGTTCGAGCCCCGCGTCGGGCTCTGTGCTGACTGCTCAGAGCCTGGAGCCTGTTTCAGCTTCTGTGCCTCCCTCTCTCTCTGACCCTCCCCCGTTCATGCTCTATCTCTCTCTGTCTCAAAAATAAATAAACGTTAAAAAAAAAAAAACTTAAAAAAAAAAATAAAATAAAGGTTCTAGGACTTATATACTACTCATTGTAAGTCTGTACCTTTACACATCACCTGTCCTATCCTGCCCATGGTAACCACCTGGTAATGACTATTTTACTCTTTGTTTTTTGTGAGTTTGGCTTTTTAGATTCCACATATAAATGATAGCATACAGTATTGTCTTTCTCTGTCTGACTTACCTAGCTTAGCATAATATCCTTAAGGTCTTTAATTCACTGCAGGGGTTTGTTTACAGAAGGGTTAGTAACAAAGACATAGTTTAGGGGAGCCATCTATATAGGACAGTGTAGTCACCGGGGGTTAGTGGCACCTGAGGTGTCACCACCCCAGGTCTGAAGGGTCACGAGGAAGAAGCAGTTACCAGAACCCAAAAAAATAAAGATTTGTGTAGAAATGACTGCCTCACAAAAAGATTGACTTTCAGCGGAGGACCACAGCCAGCCCAAGGCACAGCAAGGGAGCCAAATGAATAAACACTTTGATCTCAGTCTCCTCTCTCTCTCTCCAGTTTTCTGCCAGGGCTTCCCTTGGCCAAACCCAACTAGAAGCCAGAAGACAAGGAGCCCACTGAGGCAATCCACACAGCTCAGCTTCCTGGCTCAAAGAGCAGGGAGGAGAGTGGATCTGGGAGGACAGACAGAAAAAAGCACATATGGGGTGCCTGCATGGCTCAGTGTGTTAAGTATCCAACTTCAGCTCAGGTCATGATCTCATGGTTTGTGAGTTCAAGTCCTGCATCGGGCTCTATGCTGACAGCCCAGAAGCTGGATCCTGCTTCGGATTCTGTGTCTCCATCTCTCTCTGCCGCTCCCACACTCACATTCTGTGTCCCCCTGTCTCTCTCTCTCAAAAATGAATAAACATAAAAAAAAAGAAGAAGAAGAAAAAGAAGAAGCAAGAAGCACATATGTCCACCTTCTCTACCAGACTGGAAACTCCTGGAAGACTGGCACCATTTGATCAGTTAGGAGGGACCAGACTATGCTGTGGAAACAAGCCTCAATACTCAGTTGAATAAAAGAGCAAAGTTTATTTCTTGTTCATACAAATGTACCTCCTGGGTGTCTGCTCACTGTGGTTACCAAAGCACACAGAACCTCAGAAGGGTCCCGAGGCTGGCAGAGCAACCACCCTCTGCATGATGTCGAGAAAAGAAACCACTGGAAAGTCTTGAACCAGCCATGAAATCTTTTTCCTGGAAGTGACACCAATCATTCCCTCCACAACTCACTGATCAGTAGAGGTCACTGGACCTTCCTACCCACAAAGAGCCTGATGGTGCAACCCTACCACATGTCCAGAAGGCAACAAGCTGGGAATTTGGGGTCAAAAGCACTAACATCCTGTTTTCAGTTACATTCCTGGCACTTAGCACAGTGCTTTGGTAAGGTTTGTTGACTGACTAAATGACTATGGTAGCAGGTGCATTCTCCTGTTGGCCACAGAGAATAGAAGGGTGAGAGTAACCCACAAGTTTACTTGCCCACCAAAGTGATCTTCAGATAGAGAAAGTATAACAGTAAAACTATTACAAGAAAATGGGTAAATATCCATTGTTTACTTTTTCACTCAACATGCATATAATGAGTACCTACCATATGCCTGGAAGTTTCCAGACTCCCATATATTCTAGGATTTGAGTAGGAAAGATCTCTGTATCACTCAAGATTCTTGTTTGTAAGCAAGATCTGATTAATTAAGTAGTAAAGGTGTTTGGCTAAAAGATATTGGGGAACTTCTGGAATCATCTATACCCAATGAGGCCACAAAAGGAGAAGCTGGAGTCTCCCAGGGCAGAGCTACTGGGGAGGTGACAGGACACAGGAAGCCCCACCCTTGGCCTTTTCTAGTTGTCTCCTACAAGGCAGTTGCCCTGGCTGGTGACGGACACATTTCCTCTGCCCAGTCCTTTTCTGTCTCCTCCCCCAGCTCCTGGTTTCTTCCCTTGCCCTGACTCGCTTTGCCATCTCTGCCTGCTTCCCCCATTACATAACTGTCCCCTGTCCGAGGGGCCCTTATGTAACCCATGTCACCTCAGGCTTCCATCCCCACCTCAGCCTCGCCTGTCTGGTACAATCTTTCACAGTTGGCTGAACCAAGCCCTCAGCAAGCATGTGGGGCTGGGGAAAAGAAGGAGGGAGGAGGAGGAGAAGGAATTCCTCATCCCCACAGTGGGACTAGACGAAACTTGACTGGCAGGAATGAGCTCTGGAGGAAACTCTTTCTGCACACAAAGCCTTGGTGCCTGGACTGTTGTCAGAGGACTCAGCCTGGTTTCTATGCTTCATCTTCCACTTTGGCAAAATGTCTGCACCCCCAAGTTTACTGCAGCACCATCCACAATAGCCAAGACATAAAAACAACATAAGTGTCCACTGACAGATGAATGGACAAAGAAAATGTGGTGTATATATACAACGGAATATTATTCAGCCTGAAAAAAGAGGAATCCTGCCATTCCCGACAATGTGGATGAACCTGGAGGACATTATGCTAAGTGAAATAAACCAGACACAGAAGGACAAAAACTGTATGATCTCACTTACAGGATGAATCTAAAAATACCGAACTCCCTAGGAGTGGAGAGTAGATTGGTGGTTGCCAGGGGCTGGAGGGTGGGGGGCAATGGGGAGATGTTGGTCAAAGGGAAACTTTCGGTTACAAGAGTAATAAATTCTGAGCATGGCCAGGTCATGCTGACTATAGTTAATGATACTGTATTGTGTGCTTGAAATTTGCTAAGAGAATAGGTCTCAAGTGTTTTGACCACCGAAAAATAAAAAACAAAACAAAACTATGCAAAGTAATGGATATGCTAATTATATTGATTGTGGTAATCACTTCATAATGCAGACATATGTCAAATGATCATGTTGTACACCTTGAACATTACAATTTTATTTGCCAATTATACCTCAATAAAGCTAGAAGAATAATTTTAAAATAAAATGGGGATATTGTCACAAGGATCAGAAAAGTTTCTATATAGAGATATATAGTGTTTAGAATAGGGTCTGGCTATAGAGCTGTTTGCTATTCTTTTTGGAGAGATGGTTCTAGATAAGTGGGCCTTGATTGGTGGTTCTCAGACTTAATGGCCTCAGAACCCCTTTACCCTCTTAAAATTGACAGAAGACTTCAAAGAGCTTTTTTAAGGTGGGTTATACCTACCAGTATTTACTGTATTTTAAATTAAAACTTATATTTTTAAAACAGTTATTCATTCATCTAAAAATAAGCTCATTACATGTTAACATAAAATCTTTTTATGAAAAGTAACTGTATTTTCCAAAATAAGAAACTCTTAGTAAGCAGCATAGTGATATTTTACATTTTTGAAAATCTCTGTAATGTCTGACTTAATAAAAGGCAGCTGGGTGCCACATCTATGACTGCATTTAAGCCAGTCGAGGTATCACATGTCTTGAAGCCACTGGAAAATTCCACTGGATGCTTGTGAGAGAATGACAGTGAAAAAGACAAATAAGATGTTAGTACTATTATGGAAACAGTTTTGATCTTGTAGATCCCCTGAGAGCTTCCCTGGGCCACACCTTGAGAACTACCTGGTAGGTGGAGGAGATGGAGAGAGCAGAGACAAATGGGAATATTTTCATGTTTTCACCCAATTTGTATTCACCAAGGAATACTGAGGAAAAGTCACTAGAGATCAGATTTGCTCTCTTGACCCAAATCTCCTTCAGTCTTTTAAACTAAAACAGCACCACCAGACCAGTACTGGGCACTGCCTCTGTCCAGGCAGGATTCAAAGCCATTGACACACATTGTTACTGCTCACTCAACTCTAATGGGTGCAGGCTGTTATGATCACCGCCCCCCACCCCCGCACAGATGTGGAAACCAACCAAGGCACACAGACTGAGTGACTTTTTCCAAGGTTGCACAGCATTCCAGAGATTCCATGTCCAGTATTTCTGATTCAGGAATTCCTGCTCTTAGATACAGGGTTCAAGAGTCTCCCTCCACCTGGCTTAACAATTGTTCAAGTGGACGCCGAAGTCTTCATACAGATCCCTGGGCGTCATCCCCGGTGGTTCTAGCTTAATTGGGAAGGTCCCAGGCACCCATTTTGCTTAAGGACTCAGATGATTCTAAAGGGTAGCCAGGATCGAGAACAATTGCGCTAAGGCCTTGCTACCCAAACCACCAGGGAGGGTTTTAGAATGAAGAATCCTCCCACACACCAGCCTCCAGCAAGACTCTCTGAAGAGAAATTTGCTTTTGACAAGAGCCCCAGGTGATTTGCATTCACGTCACAACATGCATTTAGCCTGGGCTAAAGGAACGTGAGCTGAGATTTCTGCCAGAGATGAGAAGGCAGGATGGGGTAGTGGTTAGAGCCCAGGCTCTGTGACAGGTGCAGCTGTCCTTCTGTCCACAACCCACCCCCACCTCCCATGGCTTCTTTCTTAACCTAGGAACCCACACTACTCCGAGCTTGATAGCTGAGTAAGGACAAATGCTCCTAAAGTTTCTGAGACCTTCACTGCGAAGGTTCATAGAAGCCTGTAAAGAAATAATCTAGGGGCACCCAGGTGGTTCAATCGATTGAGCATCCAACTTCAATCAGGGCATAATCTCGCAGTTTATGAGTTCAAGTCCCATATCGGGTTCATCACTGTCAGCACAGAACCTGCCTGGGATCCTCTGTCCCCCATTCTCTCTGCCCCTCTGCCGCTTTCACTCTCTCAAAAATAAACATTAAAAAAAGAAAGAAAGAAAGAACCTAGGACTGCAACAATTCAAACAATTCTTTGTTGTATTTTAATTCCTTGCATTTTATTATTATATTTTTGTTCCAGTTTTATTGCAATATAATTGACATGCAGCACTGTGTATGTTTAAGTTGTACAGCATAATGACTTAGCTTACATACCTTTTGAAATGATGACCACAATAAGTTTAGTTAAGATCTTATATAAGACCATCTTATACAAATACAAGGGGAAAAAAGAAAAAAATTTTTTCTTTGTGATGAGGATTCTTAGGATCTCCTCTCTTAGCAACTTTCAAATATACCGTTCAGCTGTGTTTAGTGTAGTCATCATGTTGTACATTGCCTCTCCAATTCTTATTTATAACTGGAAATTTGTACCTTTTGACCACTTTTAGCCTATTACTCCTCCCCCACTCCCTGCCTCTCATAACCACAAATTTGATCTCTTTTTCTATGTGGTTTTGTTTTGTTTTGGTTTTGGCTTTTGGTTTGTTTTGTTTTCCTTTTTCTTTAAGTTTATTTATTTTTGAGAGAGAGAGAGAGAGAGAGAGAGAGAGCACCTGTGAGCAGGGGAGGAGCAGAAAGAGAGGGAAAGAGAGAATCCCAAGCAGACTCCATGCTGAAACCACTGAGATCATGACCTGGGCTGAAACTGAGTGGGACACTGAAAGACTGAGCCACCCAGGCACCCCTCTTTGTTTGTTTAAGATTCCACATATAAGTGAGATCATACAGCAACTTTCGGTTCTTTGTTTTATACAGATGTGGGAACTTGAGTTTGCCTTTAGGAGCAAACAATTCCTTTGTTTTGGGTACATGGCAAGGCACCTTCTAGCAGTGAAATGGTGAAGCAGAAATCTTTTCTTGACAGAAGAGAGCTGCTTTTGTGGAAATGAAGTTGCTTCAGGAGAAACTAAAGGGTGGGGGGCACCTGTATCCCATCCAGCCCTGGGATTGGGGTTTGATCCCTCTGAGGCACAGTGGTGACATTCAGAAGCTTGGAAGCCCCTTTCCTGGGTAGCTAGCTGAGACTCTCAACATGCACGGCTCCCTACCTGGAAGAGACACACCTGAGACAGACATTGAAGTTCCGGTCTCAACCACCTTTCCCTCACCATCCTTCTTTACTGAGTCTCCATGTGCCTGGTGCTTGGTTCCCAAGTCTCCCTTGCATCAGGAGAGGCTAGGTAACCTGTTCTGGCCAATGAAATGTAAAAGGAAGTCTACAGCTGGGAAGAGAGGGGGAGAGGAGATAGTTCTGGTAATGATTTCCCTCCTGGGTAACAGGGAGGTCATGAGGGGAGCTCTCTTCCCTGAACACCTTCTGTCCTCCATTTGGGGACCATCAAATGAAGACCTGATGCTTGATGCTGTGGCAACCATCTTGTGACCATGAGGTGCCAAGTTCAGAATGGTAGAGTAGACGGCAGGAAAGAGCTGGGCCTTTGCTGACATTGTTGAACCATGAATCAACAGTGAGATCACCCACATCTCAACTTATCATGTGATAACAAAAATCTCTATTGTTTAGGCCATCTTTTGTCCTGTTACTTGAATATTTCCTAACTGACAGCTTTGGGGGCATTGGGATATTATCACCATGGCAGCCTCACAGGGGACTACAGGGGTTATCATGAGACTACTCTAAGCTGTCTTATGGACCACAGACAAGGAAAGACCTGGGGGAGCCAATACAGGAAAAGAAGAAAAGGTGGCTACCACATGGTGATTGCAGCTAGCACTCTGATTTGTGAACTTCTCTGATGTACCCTGTTGGGGACTCTGGAAGTAACTGATGTGCCCTTTGCAAGAGTGACTGAATCTTCCAGTAATGAGTGGCATAAGTTATAGACCAAAGACATTAAAAGCAGTGTGGTGATCAACTAGTGATGTATGTCACAGGCACAAAATAATAGAATGATAGCAATGGTGTGTCCACATTTGTTTTTTCCTAGCCACTCACTCCAAAGATGTCAATGCCCAGAGATGTCGATGGCCTGAGTGTCCCCCATTCCCACTCCAGAGGGAAAGTCAAGTGCTGGAGTCTCTGAGCCCTTTCCTGAGCTTCCTTTCAACCTTGCCCAGCAAGGACTCCCGTGACTCCATTAATTAGGAAGCCTTCCCACAACACTATGTGCTAACCACCTCTCTCCCACTCTGCTGATAGCAGGACCCACCTCATGTCTATCTATGAACCATAACAGAATGAGGCACAGTGCCTGGCACTTAGAAGGCACCCAAGGAAAGTGTTAGTGACACCATCAGTGTTCAATATTTAGGCAGTCACTTGCCTGAGGCTATTATAGAAGTATTGAAATTTCATCCTACCAGGCACCTGAATCCCCATCATTTAAATTCATTCATCCTTAGACTTGCACTGATATTTCTGGAAACTTCATCTGCAAGACAGTGGGGTAGAGTGGAAAGAGCATGGGTGGCTAGGCTTTCATCCTGCCTCTGCCACTTACCAGCTGTGAGAACTTGGAGAAGTCACTCAACTTTTCAAGCCTCGGTTTTGTCACAGCAAGATACAGACACCCACCTCAGAAGGTACCGTGGTTAAAGCAACATGACCTGTGGAAGTGGGCTTTGGCAACTCCAGAGCCCTGAGCAGCACATTCATCTGGGAGTTGATCTACTTTGCAGAGAAAAGAGGATCCTGACAGGATTGAATACAGAATAGACATACTCTAACAGGAGAAACAAGGCTGGAATTTACCTATTCATGTAGTCAACAAATACCTGATGAGCCATGCCCTGTACTGGGCAAGGAAAACAAGGATGAACAGCAGACATGGCTCCTATTCTCGTTAAGCTTAGAGCTACACTGTCCTTACAATAGCCACTACCCACCTGAGGCTACTTAAATTTAATTTTTTAAATTTAATTTTAAATTTAATTTAATTAAAAACTGCCATTTCATTTCCACAGCCATACTAATAAAATATAAAATGCTCAACAGACACATGTGGCTAGTGGCTACCATAGCTGACAGTGCAGATATAGGACACTTCCATCCTTGTAGAAAGTTCTTATTGGGACAGCACTGAGATATAATCTAGCTGGGGAGACAGACACTAAACAAAGAGCCACACAGACACCTAATGACACACTGTGACATTTGTCAGTGGGAATCCAGGGGCAATGCTCTTGTCACTTTTCAGTTGAGGAATAGAGCCAAGGAAGCCTCTGTTCTTCGTTTGCCCGAAGGGGACTGAACATTTGAGAACCTGACACAGCTCCCTATACCTCCTAGAGCTGTTCTCTTCAAGGCTAGAGACTGAAGGAGCCTTCAGGGACATGAAGCTCATCTCTGAAGATGTCTGACCTTGCAGCAAATTACACCAGTTTAGCCAATGGATAAAAGAAACAACCCGGGTTGAACTCCCAGCTCTAACAACTGTATGACCGTGAACTGGTAATTAACCCTGCTGGGCCTCAGTGTCTACATCTGTTACACAGGGTGAATAATAATATCTGGTCTAGAGGGTTACTGGGAAGCTTAAATATTTTAAAGAACGTTAAGTACTTAGAACAGCGCCTGGTGCACAGTAGCACTCATACCTTATCATAATGATGATGATGATTATCCATGACTCTTTGAACAAGGGGTGGGGGTGGGAGGAAGTATGCACCTGCCACTCAAAAGCTTCCGTTATTTTCACTCTTTGCTTCCCAAAGTATCATCACCCAAAGCTAAACTAATCATCCCAGTGAAACTCCATCTGTAAAATAAGTCAGAAAAGGAAATATAACCATATATATATCAAGATGCCAAACTCTACATGGATCACTTTACATGTATTATGTGTTTAATCTTCACAACAACCCCATTAGGCATGTACTGCTAAAGTTATCTCCATTTTGCATTTTGCAAGAAATTGGGGCTTAGAAAGGTGAACTTGCCCACGTTTACACCGGAAAAGATCTCGGTGTCAGTTCCACTAATAACCACCAGGTGGCGGTGCCTATCCACTTTCCAATTACGCAGTCCGGCTGGAACGCAGAAGAGGGGTCTTCCCGTAAGTATTTAAAGATCGCCTGCTGTGTGCCAGGCATTGTTCTAGGTGCTGAGGATACGTAGGCAAATAAAACAAGAAAATTGTTTTGCCGTTCCCTTCCATTTTTCCTTAAAAATAATAAAAGGTATTCGCGGAGATGTGTAGTTGTCCTGACCAGGAGAAAATAGGCTTGTCTGTGCAAGAAGTGAGAGACCACAGGCTCTTGGGAAAGTGATGAAAATATCTGAAAGGTCTGTGGTCTTCAAAGATCAGAGCATACACCTACCCCCAGAAGGGAGTGTTATTCTACAACCCACCTTCCTGCCTCTCTATCCCCACCCCACTGCAGAGAGGTAGGGAGCAGGGGTCATCTCCCTGCAGTGTCTTGTAGGACCCGGATGGGGTGGAGGAAGGTGGTCTCATTCTCAGAAACAAGAATGGACCGTTCTCAAAGTCTGGGTTGGGAGAGGGGGTGCTTGAAAGTCTGTAAGTCACCCAGGGAACCAACCCCTTGGGTGTGCTGGACTGCAGCTCCCCAGGCCCCATCTGAGCAATTCTGATCTCCCTACAGCCAGGTGGACTAGGAGCCAGACTCAAGTGCCCAGGGACGCTGCTGCCTAGGACCCCTCCTTCAAGCTGGTGCTGGGGCCGTCCTGTGGGCGTGCATCCCGGCTGTGCCCTGAGAGTCTGCGGAGAGCAAGGCCAGTGGCCCCAGGCGGTTGAGTGTGTGCCGTGGGTGTACATGGATGTGTGCAGCGTTCATGGTGGGGATCCGGCGTAAGGACCTACGTGAGGGGTGCGCAGTGTGAACGTGTATGTTTGGGGTAGCCAAGGACACAAGGGTTGAGCAGTGTGTGCATAGGGACAAAGACACTTTGGGGCGGTTGGGAGGGCGGGGGAGGCAGTGGAGAGAGCCCAGGCGGGAGAAGGCTGCGTTTCGACCAGCTAGAGGAGACCAAGCCGCGCCTGTGTGCCTAGTTGTATACTTGGGGACGTGCGCGCGAGGATCCTCTCTTGCGTCCAGGACCGGGTGTTTGTATACTGTGGGGAAGTTACTGTTTGTGAACCCACGTTGGAGAGTGTCCTGAGCGGAGGAAATCCCCCGCACTAGGACACTCGTGGGATTACCCCTCTGTGTATGTGTTCCTGCAAATGAATCAACTTGGGTATAGGTCCGGTGCGTCTGGACTGCCTATGTGCTTATGGGCGTGGATGTGGGGGACGTGTCCCCAAATTTGGGACCTTGGAAGGGGGTCGTCTCAGCGCTCCGGGCAAGGAGCTAGGGGCTTGCAACGGGTGGAGAGGATGGAGAGGCGCCGCGCAATTGGCGCGGGGTTCCGTGAGGAAGAGCCTGTGGAGCAGGGGCAAGGGGCGGAGCAGGGTGCCCCGGGGGCGGGGCCGGCCAGGGGGCGGGGCCGCCGCGGCTGCAGCGGCAAGCGCGGGGCCAGGGGGCGCCTCGCGAGGCATCGGCTCGCGAGGGCTATGCAGTGAGACAGGACCGGCGGGCGGGCGGGCGCGCGCGGGGCGGGGGCCGCAGCCGCGCTGCAGAGATGTGACTTGAGGCCAAGAACCAGCAGGAGCGTCGGCGCTGCGTGGCCGCGGGGGTCGGTGAGTGCAAGCCGCGCCGATGGGGTGGAGGGAGCTTGGACGACCCCAGAAACTTTTCCCGCCGTGGGCTTGGGAGGATTGGGAGTCTGCTTCTTGTGCCCTTCTGAGCGGCCCTGGGGGTTAGTCTGCTGGGGGAGATGGGGGTCGACATTGGGGGGGTACCACAGTGCCGCGGGAGAAGAGCCGTAGAGGGCGGGGCGGGGGGAGGGGAGGCCTGGAAACCTTTATGTGGGGGGGGGGGGGGAGGGTGCTGTGTACCCGGACCAGGTGGAGATCCAAGTCTCTGAGGAGGGTCTGGGGGCGACCACAGGTAAAGGGCAGCTGGGAGTAGTGTAAAGGAGTCCAGCCGTACCCGAGTAACTCGTCGTGTGAGGGGAGCCGCGGGCAGGTCCGGGGGCCGCGTGGTCAGCGTGGGGGCTGACCACAGACAGGGCAGACGAAGCTGGGGGCATAAGGACCCGGCTTTGGGGGTGAGCTGCCGCACCTGCTGCAGGGGTTGGGGGCCAGGCTCGCAGCCGACAGTGCCTGCGCACTACGGGACAAGGGGGGAACACTGCGGGGGAAGAGAGGCAGAGCCGAGACCTGGGGCCGAGGGACAAATGAGGGGCGGCTGCATACAATGGCGAGGGGTTGGCGTTTCTGTTCAGACCCGGCTGGGGCTTAGGACGAGCCCTGTGCTGTGGTGCGTTCGCTGTCCTAGGGGATGTGCCCAGCCCCGCACATCCCGGGATCCCTACCGCTCGCACCCGCCTGGGCCCGGGGGAGCGAGTTAAGGCAGGCTGGGAGCGGAGCGCCGACCTTGCCACCGAGGACGGCCCAGCGCAGCTCGCGAGTTCGTTCCGTGGCCCTTGCTCTGTCACACACAGGCCTGGCCAATCTCCCCCTCCCAACTCGTCCCCGGTTCGCTAAGGGGGCGGCTCCTTGGAGCGCGGACAAAGGCCCCTGGAGTGTGGCGGGCAGCGGCGTCCCTGTCTGGGGCCCCGGCCCACGCGCCACACTGGCTGCCCAACTGCGCCAGGATTGGGGGGGGAGGGGGGCACTTGAGCAGCGCCCAGGAGGAACTGGGGGTCCTCGAAAAGACAAGAGAAGTGAGGGAAAAGTGAAGGAAGGGACCTGGCACAAAAGCCACGGAACTTCAGCCAAGGAACCTTGATTCAGAAGTTTCTTCGGTGGGGTGGGGGGCTTGCGGAGCATTCAGACTTCGAGTTAAGCTGCATGCAAATAGCATGTAAATAGAATGCAAATCATCATCTGTTGGTTGGGAGCACTCCACGAGGCCAGTTTTGTAACTAGGCTGTGGAGTGAAGGGTTTTCTATCTGTTCCTGCTCTAAGTCTGAAAAGGGGTCAGCTGAGTTGAGAAAGAGAAAAATGGAAGGGGAAAGAAGTCGCCATTTGGGGCAGGCAAGCAGCCTTGTTATTGTTAGAAAGGGCTCAAAATCTTTATTGCTTAATTTGTTCTTTTAGTAAATGTACCACCTACAGAACTGGGTCTGGGGCAGTACAGTGTAGAAAATGGACAAGCCCCCGCTCTCCGGGCACCGGCCAGGTGGGTGAACAAACACTAAATAAGTAAATGAATAGCAAGTAGATATAACTTCTAATTGGGATAAGAGCTGCCAGGAAAATAAAACAGGAGGATGTCAAATAAAGTGACTAGTGTTGATGTATGTATGGAAGACCATTCTTGGAAGTGATATTTTTGTGGAGCCTGGCAAGATCTCCCACAGTGGGAGATCTTGGGGGACCACTGTGCAGGCAGAGGGCACTGCAAGTGCAAAGGCTTGGAGGTGGGAATGAGCTTAGAACTGAACAAAGGCCATTGTGGCTGGAGCTCGGAAGCAGATGTGGAGGGGGTGGGTGGGAGAAGGAATGGTACAGACCAGCCAGACCGCAATCTTTTGGGCCATGGAAAGGAGTTTAGGTTTTATTCTCCTTGGGCCAGTGAACCCTTGGAGGGTTTTGAGTGGGAACCAAGGGATGTTAATTTTTAAAACTCCCCTGACCTCAACATGGAAGTGGAAAGCAACTCCCCTTTCGTTCTGCCTCTGGGGATGTTGAGGTGCGGGGAGCCTCTGAGGGTCTCCATACAGCCTGTGGGGACTGCCTTGATCCTGGCCTGCCCTGTGAGCCCACTTGAGGAGCTGCTCAGGTTTTAAAATTCACTCCCCACTTTGAGGTAGTTCTTGCCCATCCCCACCCAGAGCCCTTGGCCCCATAAGCACTTCACGCTGAGCTTCCTGGGGGTTCTGAGTTAGTCACATTTTCTTCTCGGAATTACTGCCCAAGAGGAACCATCCACCCCGGAATGGGCAGCCAGGGATGCAATTTGCATTTAAATGATTGCTTTTATTTACAGGATTGGAGCTGCTTTGCATATTCATGGATCACGGAGCTTGTGTTCTGGCAACCCTGTTTACTAACCTAGGAGGCTTATTAAATTCAAGGGCCCCCAAATAGGCTGGTGGTCTGGGCAGCGTTGGGAATGAAGATTATGAGATGGTGTAACTTGGAAAAGATATCAGATGGTGGGATTGTGGGTCTGGGAAAGAGTTTAATGTCAGGAAACCTTGTAACAGTTTAATCTTACAGAGCAGGAAATGCACCAGCACCATCAGCTCTAACAGGAGTTGGCTGGGACACGGTGTCATGCTGGGGTGTGTGGAGAGACTGGCTTCACAGCCTCATCCTGGCCTTCTGCCAGACGTGGGGTGAGGGCTCAAATCAGAGGTGCAGTGGAAAGCCTTGGGTCAGGAGTTCGGAGAAATGGGTTTTCGTCCATTTGGAGAAATGGCCTATGAATTCCAGTAAGCCTCTGGCCAAGCTGCCTCACTTCTCTACCTCCATTTTCTCAACAGGAAAGACAATGGAATCATGATTGTCTTTTTAATAAGACAATTATTTTGTGCCCAACCCTTTGCTGAGTATTTCTCGTGTACTTTTCACACCAGCTTTGTGAAGGCAGCCGCTATCTTTGTTTTACAGAGGAAGAGACTGAGAGTCAGAGAGGTTAAGTAATGCCCCATGTCACATAGTTATGTCTGGCTTCACTCCCACTGCGGTCTTCCACTCTGGATGAGATTGACGGGTAGGTAAATTCTGTGCCAGGCATTCATCCACGTACCGAACTACTAACTATGCCCGGGAGTGGGACAGCCCCCTCCCCGCCTGCTCAGTTTTGTTTTCTTTTTTTTTTTCTTTCCCTTCCATGCTCTAGCATCTCCCCGCATCTTTAAAGAAGATAGGTTTAAGATGCCTCTGATCTGCTGGGCACTGGAAGGGGCCTCAAGGTGGAGGATAAGTGGTCTCCTTAGAGCCCTGCTGGTAGTAGCTGAAGAGAGGCTGGTCAGAATGTGTGTTCAGAGTGGTTTTATACATCTTGTATCTCTTTTCATATGGGTAGTGGGCAGATGAGGACACTAGTTTCCCAAGGGAATGGCCAGTGTCTGGTCCCTGGATGTCCTCCCTCTGACTTCTTGACAGAGAGACTGAGCTTCAGGGCACCCAGGCTGGCCTGGGTTTCCCATGGGAAAACCACCTTCACAGGGAGGCTTCCACTTAGAGCACCTGCTTTGGGTATCAGGTGAGTTTAGAGGTTCTTAGGGTAGACTACTACCAAAGATATCTCCCCTTCTACTCAGGGTTCTCTTTGCTTGGCATGATGGGGAAGGCTGGAAACCAGTGGTGGATAAACACTTGGGTGAACCCCCTTCTTCCCCCATCTCCATGGCAACTGCTCCTCCTGGAAAAGCAGTCAGGAAAGTTCATAACCTCAGTTGAGGGAATATTTACCAACCATTTCTATTTATTTAACAGACAGCATACCCTGTGTCAACTACTGTCCTAAAACTTACTATTTTAATCTTCACAACCACATATTGGGTACTGTTAATGCCCCTATTTTGCACATGAGGAAAACTGAGGCAAGATAGGTTCAATCAGCCACCCAGGGTCACCAGGTACCAGCAAGTGGCAAGGGCAGGACTTGAAACCAGAAGACCTCACTCAGCAGTTCACCCTGCTTGATGGGGATCGGGGCTGGGAGAACCAGCCCTGAATGTGGCCTTCAGGCAGGCAGCGCTGTCCTTTCTCACGCAAGGAAACTTGCCTGCATTCTTTCCAGCCTTTACAGGCCCCAGCTCGTGGAGAGATGGAGAAATGGAGCGTGTTCCTCCACCACCTGCCGGAGGCTTCTGGCCCCTCTGCAGGTGGGGGTGGTGGACAGAGAGAGACACAGAAAGAGAGAGAGAGAGAGAGAGAGAGAGAGAGAGAGTGTGTGACACAGAGAGAGAGATAGTGTATTTAAGGGCCTCTGAATGAGTCACATTTCTGGGAGCCCGGCTGGCAGCAAAGGTAATTAGTATGTGAGCCGAGGCTTGTGCAGTCGCTCACATTTGTTCATTACTCCTTTTGAGGAGCTGCACGCCTCCATCCCATGGGTCTGTTGCCATATATTCATCCCGTCCCAATCAGCCTTGCCTGCGGCTGACTTGAAACCTCTAATCTGGCATTGTTCAGTTTGGGATTCCTGTAGCACTGCTCTTTTCCTGGGGTGGGGATGCAGAGTGGGGGGGGTGGGGGTGGGGGGAGGAAGCACTAAGTGGCTGATGCAGCTGGATGGGGTGCATCCTGACGTGGGTGCCTCCCGCTTGCTCTCTGGCAGGGTTGGTGAGGCAGAATGTACTGGGGCCGTGGGTCCTGGCTTACCCTGCTGCATGTATGTCTGAGCTTCTCAGCCCTCCATGTGCCCAGTCATCTGAACACACTTGGAGCTTGCTGCGGGGGCTTGTTGAAACACAGGGGGCTAGGCCCACCCTCTGCGATTCTGCATTTCTAGCGAGCTCCCAGGCGACACTGCTGCTGTTGGCAGTCTGAGGATGAAACTTTGACTTAACCCTCTCAGACCGTCAGTTCTTTCCTCTGTAAGACAGCAATAAGAACATCTGCCCTACTGGGGTCACATGATGGTTTGAGACCATATACTTAAAAAAATTTTTTTAATGTTAATTTATTTTTGAGAGAGACAGAATGCAAGCAGGGGAGGGACAGAGAGAGAGGGAGACACAGAATCCAAAGCAGGCTCCAGGCTCTGAGCTGTCAGCACAGAGCCCGACACGGGGCTCAAACCCATGAACCGTGAGATCATGATCTGAGCCAAAGTCGGACACTTAACCGACTCAGCCACCCAGGCGCCCCTGTTTGAGACCATATTTATCCATTCATCCATATTTATCCAGCAGCTGGGTTGTGAGCCCTGCCCATGTGCCAAGTACTAGAGTCTGTGCAGAACAAGACAAACAAGGGCTTGGACATGGGAGAGGGGGGAAACAGACCAAAAGGGTAACAAAATATTTGGAAATTATGGCACATGCTACAAAGATGAAAATCAAAAGTACTGGCATAGAGCTTCAGGGAGGCAGGAAGGACCTAATTTAGACAGACTGACCAGCAAAGGGCTCACTCACCAGGTGACATTTCTAGAGCCCTGGTCTGTCATAAGAAGCCCAAGTAACAATAGTACAATTGTTTGCCTCCTGGCTCCACCACTTTCTAGCTGTGTGACCTCGAACAAGCCAGCTGAACTCCATGTTTTATTTCCTGTAAAATGGAAATAGTAATAGTACTTGCCTCATAATGTCACTGTGCAGATTATAAGTCATTACTATATGTGAAGTTCATAAAAGTGTGCCTACAGTGTTGCAAGCACTAAGAGAGTTAGTTACTGTCACTGTCACTATGGCAAAACAGAAAACTCTGGAGGGCAATTCTGAATCCCCCAGAAATCCTACATGAGCCAGACTCTGCTTCATTCTGAGGCAGTGTGTAGCCGTCCAGATCATCCTAGACATTGTTCTGTAGAGTGGGGTGGCTGTCCCCTCATGGGCATCCTTGACAATAAGAATAATCCCACTTGAGACAGCTGGATCCCACTAAAACGCCTGGCTGCCATTGGTTGCATCCACATGCCTAGATGTTGGGGAGGGAGGACGTCCTGGAAGAAGGGGGCCACATGATGTGGGAGGAATAATAGAACTTCTTTGTTGGCAAGTAACACAAACCCAGCTCAAACTGGCTTAATACAAAAAGGGAAGTTAATTGGCTGGATGAATAGGGGCCGGACCATGAGTCTGACTGCCAGCCTCTGGCGTGCATCCTCACCCCTAATTTGCTTGAGTGGGATGCTGGGATGCATTTAAGAAGCATCTCTTGCCATGGGGCACCTGGCTGGCTCAGTCAGTCGAGCGACCTGAGAATCTGAGCCTGCTTCAGATTCTGTCTCCCTCTCTCTCTGCCCCTCCCCCACTCATGCTCTGTCTCTGTCTCAGAAATAAATAAACATTAAAAAAAAAAAAAAAAAAGAAGCATCTCTTGCCAGATGCCTTCTGTTCTGGGCCTGCCTTCTCTCATCTATAGGCAAAGGTGACGATCCATATAGCACCAGGCTCCTCATCCAGTGTCATCAATAATTTATCCCAGTCAATGGCTTCACGGCCAAGGCAGGATCAGTGCTGCTCACGGGATCCCATAAAAGAGCAGAAAGAGAGAGAGAGAAGTCGATACTGCATTTACTTAAGGAAGCCCCAGGGATGAGCTGGAGGTGGCTGGAGGTGGCTGGTTACAGCCTCACTCATGTGCAGCCAAGGTGGTAGGTCCAGCCTGAGCCCCCTGGAAATGACCAAGAGAGCAGAGCTGTGTAGGCCATGGCTTTCTGAAGGCCAGGCTCCCTCCAAAAGCAAGAGCTGGTGCCAGTGGGGTAGAGGATAGGGTCCTGGTGAATAAGTCTGTCGTTCATTCAACATTTACTAAGCATCTATTTTGTGCCAGCACTGTGTGCTGGTGCTTCAGTCTACACCAGTGGTGTTCATCCAGCGATCTTGCATCCCCACCCCCATGGGACATTTGGCAATGTCAAAAGATTTTGGGGTTGTCACAGTTTGGGGAGTGGGTGTGCCACGGACACCCATCTCGTGGATAGAAGCCAAGGGTACTGCTGAACATCCCACAATGCACAGGACGGCCCTCACAGCAAAGAATGGTCGGCCCAGAATGTCAGTGACCCCAAAGTTGAGAAACCCTGGTCTACTGTGATGACCTAGACAGTGTCTGTGTCCTCCTGCATCTTGAAGTGGAGAAAGGCAGGGAAAAGAGGAAAAAGAATGAGAGAAACAAAGTAAACAGGCAAGAAAAAAAAAATCCAGAGATGATTAGAGCAAAGAAAGAAATAGACAGGCTCTGGTGAAGAGGGATGGGGCTGTGACCTTGGCCAAGGTCTCAGAGGGTGACATGGTCAGGGAGTTGGGGGGGGTGCAGTTTTACACTCAAGGGGTCAAGAGTGTTTAAGCAGAAGGACCAGGAGGGGCAAGATGGGACTTGGGTTAAGCCCATTTGCCATGGCTGCTGTGGGGAGTCCAGAAAGAGTACCAAGAGGAATCCTGCAAGCACCTGGGGAGGGAGGGATGGAGGTGCAGTGAGGATGGGTTCCCTGGTGACCTTTGGGGGAGGTGTGAGGGCAGAGGGAGAGGGGTATCCCAGGAAGATAGTTCATATTGGATATGGTATGTTTGAAATGAGGGCATGCTTCTAGGAGCTTGGGCGAGTATCCTAACCCCTTGGAGACCCTGTTTTGTCACCAGGGTAAGGACTGGATGTGCCTAGTGCCTGGCTTCGAGTGAGTCATGGGTAAATATTAGCCGTTACCATTGAGAGACTGAAAGGAGGCAGTACATACCATTCTCAGCACAGTGCTGGGTTCATGGCTGTCTCTTTAAAGTTTTGCTTTCATTCCCTTATTTTTGAAGAGGTCAGACACAGCACAGAATATAAAAATCAAAGAATACAAAAGAGTATACAGAGAGAGTGAATCTCTCTCTCACGCTCTTCTCCAACCACTAGCAATGATGATTCATGATTGTTCACTGTGCCAGACCAAGGCGGCAGATGGGAGCTGAAATCCGGGTCGTGCACCCCACCCCCACCCCAGGGGCTGTGCTGTCTGGAGAAAGGGGTGCCTTTTTCTGACCTGTCAGAGGTAACTTATGGGCTAGCAGGTTTGAAATGAGGTGGGTCTTAAAGAAGTCAGGAAAGTGGGAATCTGACAGTGAACTGGTCTTTTTCTCCCTCCAAACATCTCCTCCATCCTCAATATTCTGGAACATTTCTGGTGTCAGAGAGAAAGATGAGAACCCACCAGGTGCTTGCCTTCCTCCTGCTCTTCGTAATTGCCTCCGGGGCTTCTGAGAACTCAAGCACGTCCCGGGGCTGCGGATTGGATCTCCTCCCTCAGTACGTGTCCCTTTGCGACCTGGACACCATCTGGGGCATCGTGGTGGAGGCGGTGGCCGGGGCAGGCGCCCTGATCACGCTGCTCCTGATGCTCATCCTGCTGGTGCGGCTGCCATTTATCAAGGACAAAGAGAAGAAGGACCCCGTGGGCCTCCACTTCCTCTTCCTCCTGGGGACCCTGGGCCTCTTCGGGCTGACGTTCGCCTTCATCATCCGGGAGGACGAGACTATCTGCTCGGTCCGCAGGTTCCTCTGGGGCGTCCTCTTCGCGCTCTGCTTCTCCTGCCTGCTGAGCCAGGCGTGGCGTGTGCGGAGGCTGGTGCGCCACGGCAAGAGCCCATCCGGCTGGCAGCTGGTGGGCGTGGCGCTGTGCCTGATGCTCGTGCAGGTCATCATCGCCATCGAGTGGCTGGTGCTGACCGTGCTGCGCGACGCGAAGCCGGCCTGCGCTTACGAGCCCATGGACTTTGTAATGGCCCTCATCTACGACATGGTACTGCTTGTGGCGGCCCTGGGGCTGGCCCTCTTCACGCTGTGCGGCAAGTTCAAGAAGTGGAAGCAGAACGGGGCCTGCATTCTGGTCACGGCCTTCCTCTCTGTGCTCATCTGGGTGGCCTGGATGACCATGTACCTCTTTGGCAACGCGGAGCTGCGGCAGGGAGACGCCTGGGGCGACCCCACCTTGGCCATCACACTGGTGGCCAGCGGCTGGGTCTTCGTCATCTTCCATGCCATCCCTGAAATCCACTGCACCATTCTGCCGGCCCCGCAGGAGAACACGCCCAACTACTTCGACACGTCGCAGCCGAGGATGCGGGAGACGGCGTTTGAGGAGGATGTGCAGCTGCCGCGGACCTACATGGAGAACAAGGCCTTCTCCATGGATGAACACAACGCAGGTAACGTGATCGCCACCCCACCCCCTGGCGCGGGGTGGCCTCTGGGGCCATCTGCCCCAGAAGGACTCCCTTCTTTCTCTCCAGTGGGGATGGGTGATCCGGGCGGGGGAGGGCAGTGTCCTGGCAGATGGGAGCCCACAAACATTGGCTCCTGTGCTAAATAAAACTGGCCCAGAGATGGGTTTTTATTTAGCGTGTTTTCTTATCAATTGCCAACTTATTTAAATATAAAACCCAGGTTTCTCACCTCTTTTGGAAAGTCAGCTCTGGCAATGCTGGGTCGACATTCCCACCTGGCAACAATTGCCTGGAGCCGATGGACGGTGTGTGCAGGAAGGCCCGACCTCTCAGGAGTTGTGGCTGCTCCTTTCTTTTGTTTGTTTGTTTTTAATTCCAGTGTAGTTAACATGGCAGTGTTATATTAGTCTCAGGGGCACAATACAGTGATTCAACAGCTCCGAATAATTGCTCCGTGCTCATCAGGACAAGTGTACTCTTAATCCCCTTCAACTATTCTACCCACCCTCCCACCTCCACCCACCTCCCCTCTGGTTTGTTCTCTACAGTTAAGAGTCTGTTTTTGTTTTTCCGTTTGTTTTGTTTCTTAAATTCTACATAAGAGTGAAATCATACAGTATTGCATTGACTTAGCATTCTACTCTCTGGATCCACCCATGTTGTTGCAAATGGCAAGATTTCGTTCTTTTTTATGGCTGAGTAATATTCCATTGTATACATACCACGTGTTCTTTATACATTCATCTGTTGAGGGACACTTGGGCTGCCACTGTGGAAGACAGTATGGAGGTTCCTCAAAAAATTAAAAATAGAATTACCCTATGATCCGGTAATTGCACTCTTGGCTATTTACCAAAAGAATATGAAAACACTAGTTGGAAGGGATATATGCACCCCTATGTTTATGCAATATTATTTACAATACTTAAATTATGCAAGCAGTCCAAGTAGCTGTTCCTTTACATGGGGATCCACTTTGTGTTTACCACACTCCCCACCATTCCCTGTTGCCCCTACCCCAGCCACTATAACATATTAACATTAATTCTCTGGCTACCTGGAAGTGTTTTGAGTTTGTAGTCCAAGTGCTAGATGGATGCAGGGGATATTGGGAGCAACGCTTGTGTCTCCTTCCCACTTTCATCATCACGAATGTATGAATTGCGCCCTGGAGTCAGATGTCTGGATTCAAATCCTGCCTTTGTACTTCCTCGATGTGTGGCTTTAAGCAAATTGCTTTACCTCTCTGAACCTGTTTTTCTCATCTGTAAAATACAGACAATGAGAGAATGTACCTCTCGAGTTGTGAAAAGTAACATACTGAGCGTCACATGCTGAGGGTCTCCCCCAGGACCTGGCATGCTGGATGTGTATCTTGCTTGGGTTCCCCTGAAAGCAGAGCCCAAGACTTGGGTACAGCTGGCTTACCCAGGAAGTGTTCCCTGCAAGGGAGAGGGACGGAAAACGAGACCAAGAAGGCAGAAATGCCCAAACAAGTAGACCAATATGTTGGTTACTGCTGTGGGCAGTTGGGACTCGGTCCTGCCAGGGATGCATGTAGAACGAGCCTCAGACTTCATCTTTGAAATCTGGAGCCTGTAGCATCTGCCACCAGTTCCTCCATCACTCACCCTCATGTGTGTCCTCGGTCTCCTACTCTCATTGTCACATCTCCCACTACTCTGGCTACATGAGTTCCATTGGCTTCTGAGGCACAAAAGCAGAGATTTAGTGGGCACTAGAGGTAGAGGCTGTCTGGGTACCCAGGACTGTCCACACTGCTGTGGCGGGATTCAGAGGTGGGCCTAGAGGATGTGATGCAGGCACTCAGAGCCCCTATAGATGCTTCAGAAGTATTTCTTAGAGTCATTACTTCAAGTGAGTCGGCTAAGTTCCCAGCACTGGAAATTAAATAAAATTGCCTTTTCTCAGTTACCTGAAGATTTATCAGGGGTACAATAATAATAATGACAGCATTAATAGTAGTAGCAGCAGCAGCAGTAGTAATTATTACCTAGTATAGTCATTGTTTATTGAGCATTTACTATGTGCCAGGCACTATTCTAAGGCCTTAATCTCTGTTTTCTCTTTAGGCCTCACCTCCACCCACTGAGATAGGTCCTATTACTATCTCCATCTTATAGATGAATTAAGTGGAGACTCTGAGAGGTTCAGTGACTTGCCCAAGGACATACAGCTGGGAGATGGCCCATTCCAGATGGTCACGGTCCCCTTTTCAGTGATGCTCACCCAGGTACCTGGGCAATGTTCACCAGCCAGTCGTATTGCAGAGTCTACTTTTCTGGGTTGAGTGCTAAAGGCAGCCTGCCTGTCCCCTGCAGGCAGGGGGAAGCACATCGAACCATCAGGTCCTCCAAGGCCACCCAGTGCCCTCCTCCCCACCTGGATGCGCCCAGCTTCATCTGTACCCCCGACTCCTGGCCAGACCCACTGGAGGGAGGACCCACCTGTGGACAGGGCTGGAAACCCTGGTGTGGTATTTATCAGAGCTGTTTCATTCTTCCTAGAAAGCCTCAGGCCAGCAAGCCCATGTTTGTCAAAGGATTTAGCAGGAGTGTCAGCTCTGGTGGCACTGGTTCACCATGTTACCAGGAAAAGATAGGAGTCAGGATGGGGATCATCACTGGGAGCCCAGAGGGCCCTCCAGGGAATGTGATGAGCAGAGGTCAGGAGCCTGGCTAATTCGTGGGGTCCTGGTGGAGCCACCTCTTCCCTGGCTCCTCCTGGAACAGGATCCTCTTTATATGAGACCCATAGACTCCCCTTGGACCTCAAAGGTAGTAAGAACTCCTGAAATGGATGTACATTTTTGTACATTCATTGGGGAATTTTTGTCTGTCACTTTGTCAGATTCTCAAAGCTGTCTGCGAACCCCAGATGGTTAAGACTCAGTGTTGTTGAACCTGATGGTCTAGTTTACTTGTAATAAAACAGAGATGCTAGAACTACCCAAGCATTGGGGTCTTCAAAAGTAAGAACGTTTAACCTTAGTAGGTGTTTACCATGGACCAGGTACCATTCTGAGCATTTTAGTGGCTAATCTCATCTAATCCCTACAATAACCCACTGAGGTCCATTTTGCAGATAGGACACTGACGCACAGAAAGGCTACACATCTTGCCTAAGAGGCAGAGCCAGGGTTTGAGTCCACACATGCTGGATCCAGAGGCCACATGCTTGATTAGTCTACCATAGAATTACTCATCTCTCAGGGCACCTGTGTGGCTCAGTTAAGCATCCAACTCTTGAGTTCGGCTCAGGTCATGATCTCACAGTCATGAAATCAAGCCCTGCATCAGGCTCTGTGCTGAGCGTGGAGCCTGATTAAGATTCTCTCTCTCTTTCCCTCTGCCTGTCCCCCATTCATGCTCGCTCTCTCAAAACAAACAAATCAGTATCTAAAAAAAAAGAATACTCCTCTCTTCTCGAAGCACTTGAGTGGCCCTTATCCTACTGATGTGCCTGGACAACTTTGTGCCTTGAGGATACAGGGTTTATCAATCCCCCATTTTATAGAGCAGAAAACTGATGTCCAGGAATATCGGGCAACTTGTTCAAGCTCACGCTATAAGAGCAGGGAAGAGGGGGGATGTTGGTTCTCTACTACATGCATCTTTTCTTGTGAAAATGCAGCCAGTACTTCATATGTACATAAGATCCAGGGACAAAGGTATCTGGGACCCAGGTCGGTACCAATCGTATCAGGCCTGGCACATTGGTGATGAGGGGTCTAGGGGTACGTCACACCCTCCTCTATTTCACGCTCTGACACATTCCCAAGCCAAGTGAGTTGTCTTTCTGTCCCCTCTTTCTTTTCCAAAACAAAATAGCTTTATTATTCCTTTTTGATGACAAAAACCAACAATAATCATGTAGAAGTTTCAGCAAGTAAAAATAACAAAAATTGTTCAGAATCCCATTGCCCAAAGGGAGCTGCTGCTGACTGCTCCCATCTTGCCAGACATCTCTCAGTGAACACACACAGTCTCTCTCCCTCCCTCCCTCTCTTCCTCCCACTCGCTTTCACACACACACACACACACACACACACACACACACACACACGAGACAATCCCATAGAGCGGTTCTTAACCTAGCTGTACGTTAGAATCACTTGGGCAGCTCAAAAAAATTACCAGGGCCTGCCCCCTTGTTCTGATTGGATAAGTCTGTTTGGGCTTAGGTTTTCTGAGCTCTCCAAGTGACTCACAGATGTAGCCACCAATGTACGCAGTGTTCTGCAGTGTGCTTGCTTAAATCAGCATTGTCTCGTGGACAGAGGCCCTTCCAGGCCAGTGACTGCGGAGCATAGTATCCTTTTCATGATGCCGAGCTTCCCATTAGGCACAATCGTTTACTTTTCTCATCCTCTGCTGATGCATATTCATTCCACTTGTTTCTGGCTTTCCGTATAAGTAATGCTGCAGTGAACATTCACCTCTGGGCCCATGATCAATTAACTTAAAAAAAATTCCTAGACATGCATAAAAGAGTCTGCACCTCTAAATCTCCATATATGCAGCCAAATGGCCCCCCAGAAGTTAAACTCATTTACTGTCTTCCCCCTCCCCCGGCTTAATAACTCATGAGAGCCCCATTCCTGTTTCCCCACTTCTTCCCCAACCTTGGATGTTGTCAGACTTAGTTTTAATAGCCCTGTTTTGGATCATCCCAAATGTGTGTCCACCAGAATTCACCTGGGACCAATGGGACCAGGCAGGGTGAGCCCCGGGCAAAGTTCACATAGACTAAATTGGAGTCCTGGCTAGGATTGCCTTTGTTCTAGAAACGCTTGCTTTGCTGGCTGGGGAACATCTGGGTATGCTTCCTTGTCACTGTGAGAACAGCTGTTGTCTTTAGTGCTGACCTCAGCCAGCTTGTATTTTAGGGAACCAGGCCCCACAAAGGGCCTTGCCTAGGAGCTACAGTTGGCCCTGTTTCTTTTGCATTTTAGCCAGCCAGCCTTTTGGGCTCTCTTTCCTTGCAGGTCAAGTCCCAGTGCCCTCAGCTTCTGAATTTCCTTCCCCAAAATGAGACCCTAGGTAGATACCACTTCATCAGCCTCTCGCTTATTAATAAGTATCAACAAGGCATGAGGTATGTGATAAAAGATTAAAATGTACTGAAGGATGTAGCACCTCAGATCACATCTGGGAAAGCGTTAACAAGGCATATTAAATGTTCACCTTTCAAAGGAGCAGTAAAGAAAAGTGTTCTTTCTTTTGGGGGATTTGGGCTCTCAGATCTCATTAGGATGAAGGGCTATTTAAACCCTGACTCTTAGCTTCCTGATGGAAGGCCCTGAAATCAGCTTTCAGGGGAGGGCCAATCTAGCCTCACTTTCAGAGTCTGGGTAAGAGAAGGCCGGCATTCAAACTGTAAACTTAGATTCCTATGGGGACACTCTTATGGATGAGCCCTGCTTGTCTTTCACAGCTGACCCAGGTCAGAGTGGGGTGTTAGTTGGGACACTTGACATTGCAAGCAATAAAAAATGTGATTTGAACTGGCTTCAGCAAAAACAAAACAAAATAACAACAGCAAGACACTAATGTACTGGGAATCAGGCTTCAGGAATCATTAGATCATGGAGACGTGAGTGATGACTACAGTTGGTCTTTCTCCATGTCTTGGCCCTGTTAGCATGATGACAGCCCCAAACTCTGGGCTTGCACAGAGTCCCAGTGGAAAAGAGGACCATTTCCCAGGATGCTTGAGCAAAAATCCCAGAGTTAACTTTGATTGGAACTTATTGGGCAGGTTGAAGTCACATGCCAACCTCAGGCCAGGGTAGAAGGCAGTCGTAGCCAACACTCAGAATGTGGGAGGGATGTTTACCAGAGGAGAACCACAAATAACTACTACAGAGAGGAGCCCTTGGGCTGAGGCACCCCACAGATGGCCAGTAGAGTCGAGCCTTTGTTTCTTGGAGGAAATGTGTTGGGGCCAGATTCTCCCACCGCAGCTGGCCGGTTCTCTGCATTATCAGGAGAGCGGTGCTGTTTGGTGTTCCCTCTCTTCCAGCAGGTATTGGCTAGGAGTTGAGACTAGTAAGAGTCCTCTGATGCCACTCCCTGGCTCCCCCTTCTCTACTTCCTGGGTAAGGTATCTCCGTGCTCAGCTCACGCATAATGAGCTGCTTGAAGGCGCAGAGGGAGACGTTAAAGCAAACACTGGCGTACCTATGTCTGGGAACATTTGTTCACCCTACCTCAGTTTCTTCGGTCCAGCTTGGGCTGAGCTGTCACTTAAGTTTAAGTTGCTTCTGGGGCCCCTGCGTGGCTCAGTCAGTTGAGTATCTGACTCTTGGTTTCCGCTCAGGTCGTGATACCAAAGTCGTGGGATCCAGCCCCATGTCAGGCTCTGCGCTGAGCATCGAGCCTGCTTAAGATTCTCTGTCTCTCTCTTCCTCTGCCCCTCTCCCTAGCTTGAGTTCTTTCTTTCTTTCCCTCTCTCTCTCTTAAAAAAAAAAGTTGCTTCCAGGTAACTGAATGTGATGGTTAAAAACAGTATTTGGAGCCAGTATGGTGTTAAGAACACAGATTCTCAGGGTGCCTGGGGGGCTTAGTCAGTTAAGCATCCGACTTTTTTTTTTTTAAGTTTATTTATTTTGAGGGATAGAGCAGGGGAGGAGCACAGAGAGAGAGGGAGAGAATTTCAAGCAGGCTCTGTGCTGTCAGTGCAGTGCCCAACATGGGGCTTCATCCCTCAAACCATGAGATCATGACTTGAGCTAAAACCAAGAGCTGGACACTTAACCAACCAAGCTACCCAGGTGCCCCAACCTGGAAATGAGTGTCTGACTCTTGGTTGCTCTGTTTGGGATTCTCTCTCTCTGTCTTCCTCTCTCTGCCCCTCCCCTCTTCACATGTCTCTGTCTCTCTCAAAAATAAATAAATGAACTTAAACAAACAAAAACCAAAAAAGATTCCCTGCCTGGGTTTGAATGCTCGTGTAGCCTCTTTCCAACAGTGGGACCTTGGGCTAGTAACTTAATTTCTCTGTGCCCCATGTAAGGTGGACATAATGAAAGCACCTATCATGCTATGAAAATTAAATGAGTTAATATATAAAGTACTTTACACAGTGCCTGGCTCCTAGCTGGCAGTCTATGATGGTTCACTATGTTGCTAAGGTGATTTTGGTCCCTGCCTCAAGTAATGTGTAAAAACCCCAAGTTCTCGCGCTACTTTTCAGGCAGACAAGTGACTCCCTTCAGGGAAGACTCTGAAGTGAGGCTTTTCTTAGCAAAGCAAGATTAGTGCCTTCAAGGAGAATGAAAATTATGACAATGCCATGTTGCTGCTGAGATGGACTTTTGTTTTTATAGTGCCTCTACCTTCTTCATTAGTTTTTAATAGATTGTTTTTCAGAGCAGTTGTAGTTTCACAGAAAAATTGAGCAGGAACTACAGGGAGTTCCCGCATGCCCCTATTATCAATAGCCTGCATTAGTGGTACGTTTGTTGCAGTTGATAAATCAATATTGATACATTACTATTAACTGAAGTCCACCATTTACATTTTAGAGCTCACTCTTTTGTTTGTGCAGTTCTATAGATTTGGACAAACGGGTAATCTCATCTATGTACCATTATAGTGTCAGATAGAATTGTTTCCCAGCCCTAAAAATGCCTTGTGCTCCACCTGTTCCTCACTGCACACTGCACCCCCCCCCCAACCCCTCTGACGCCCCTGGCAATCATTAGTCTTCCCACTCTCTCTATAGTTTTGCCTTTAGCAGAATATCTGAGTTGGAATCACAACAGTATGCAGCTTTTACTGACTGGCTTCTTCAACTTAGCCTTATGCATTTGTCCCTTCCATGTTTCTTTGTGTAACTGGGGCTTTCTTTACAAAAAAAGGAAAATTAGATCTCTACAAGCACAAAGCAAATAAGAAACACCATTTACCCACCTTTCTTAGGTTAAAAAGTGCTGACATATTCTGCCCTCTCTGCTACCACTCTCCCTTTTTTCCTGATTAGAAATACCCCACCCTGGTCCTTGGGAGTCCCTCTGTTCTCTCCCCCGTCACTTTCCCATGAAGATGACCTCTACTGTGTACTCAGTGTCCACATTCTTAGGGTTGTCCGCCTGTGTGTATCTAGAAACAGTGAACAGGGTTGAGCGGTGTGGTATTGAACTTGACATGAATGACGTTTTGTGGGGAGAGAGGAAACCCTTGAGGGATGCAGAGGTGCTTCCTTATCACCCATGGGCTGCAGAGGCTGGGGGTGGGGGGGGCTCTGGTAGAGGCTCAAAACCCTGCCCCCCACCCCAGCAGCCTGGCCCTGGATTCTACAAACTTCCCAACCCCACTGAGATGGGTCATGCTCCAAGAGAGCCAGAGAACAAAGCCCCTTTGTGACTTTTGTTTTGAATCTGGCTTGTGACAATGGGGAGGAGTAGGGAGGGGGGTGGGGGATGTGTGCTGGGAGCACGGTGTTGATGCAGGGGAAGAAAACAAAATTGTGGGGCTTTTTTTTTTCCTTTTTTTCTTTTTTTTTTTTTGGTGTTGTGTTGCGGCTTCCCGCCTCCCCTCAGCTCTCCGAACAGCGGGATTTCGCAATGGCAGCTTGGGAAACAGACCCAGCGCTCCGTTTAGAAGCAATGTATATCAGCCGACTGAGATGGCCGTTGTGCTCAATGGAGGGACCGTAAGTATCAAGAGGTGATGTTTTGGCCAGAAGCCTAAAGAGCAGTCAGTGTTGGGGGGCAGTTTCACTGGGACACACCGCTCTGTGGGGGCTGCTTACGGGCCCTGCAAAAACACTGGCTCAAGTTGACGCCCCTTGCGGCTAGAATGCATGCAATGCTTCCATTGTTCTTTCCCTCTCTATCCCCTTTCTCCACGCACGGAAGACCCACCTATACTTAGTTAACTTAGTCTGTGGATTCATTTGAAAACATCCCTATTTCTTGGGGCTCTTGTACCCAATGAATTCTCTGGCTTTCATTATGCACAAGGTACCTCTCCCTCCCTGGGAGGTGACTTTTAGGAAAAGCCCAGAGTTGTGAAACCCTGACAGATTTTGCTGACATCCAACCTAGTGTAACCACCCCCCCCCCCCCCCCCACCCGCTGCAGGCCCCTGTCTCTGCCCCAGCTGGGCACCGGATTCCCCCACCTCTACTCCTTAAAAGATGTCTTCAGAAATTGGAGTGATTATCATTTCTATCCTGCGAGCACAAAAATAGGTTTTACTATCTGATGCCAAACAGACCTTCAGCAGAATTGTCATTGTTTACATCTTGCCTCCGTAGAATTACATCATTTTGTTTCTCCAGCAATCCAAAGACACACTGTCATTCCCACATTTAATTTCCAAACATAGCTACATGCTTCTTTCAGAAACAATGCATACCAGTTTACACATGTAAATTGGACTTCCATTCTTTATATCATGTGCCAATTCCATAACTCAAACTGAGCTTTTTTTTTTTTCCTTTTTTTTTTTTTTTTTTTTTTTTTTTAAACGTAAGTCAGGGATGGTCTTTGATCTCTGGAGGGAATTCGGGTTTTCCTGGCCTTTTGAATGGTATGCGAGGCATTGGTTTGCACTGGTTTGGAACAGGCTCAAAGACAAATAGACTCACAGATTTGCTTTCTGAAAACCCCTTGCCATCCACTGGGCTGTTTTATTATTGGGTGCCAAGAAAAGCCTGACTCAAAAGCATTTGGCCTGTGTGTTTTAATAAATATGGTTAGAAAATGGCCCCATCAGTCACTCTTAAGCCCTCCTGGTCTCTTCAAGACCAGTGTCTATAAATACACCCTGGACTTAGAAAGTGAAGGGGGTTTCTGGGTAAGGAAACATCCATTTGGGGTGCGTGATTATAGAAAAAAGGACATGACTTCCCAAGAACAGCGCAATATAACACACAGTGCTTGCTGCTTTTCTTGGGAATTACTCAGCCCATCAGGAGAAAGCAAGGGGACTTCTCTTTGGCACATTGTTAACACATTGGTTTTTGATGTTGACTTTGCAAAGCACAGAGTTCTTAGCTGTGTTATCCTTGTTTCCAGATCCCAACTGCTCCGCCAAGTTACACTGGAAGACACCTCTGGTGAAAGACTTAAGTTCCAGAGAATAAGAATCTCTCTTACCGATTTTATTCCCTGGCTGTGTCTTTCTTGAGGGAGAAATCAGTAACAGTAGCCAAACAAGGCTGCCTGACAGCCAGGAGATCTAGAAATCCTGCACAAGGGGATTTCGTGTAAATGTGAACACTGCTGAACTGAAAAGCTAACACTGACTGCCCTCTCGCCCCCTGCCACACACACACACAAACACGTAATACCAAACCAACCTCAATCCCTGCAAACTAAAGCAAAGCTAATTGCAAATAGTATTAGGCTCACTCGAAAATGTGGCTGGGCAGACTGTTTCATCCTCTGGGGGTAGAACAGAACCAGATTCACAGCCAGTGGGCCAGGCTGGTGTGGGTTGGTTGTGGAGGTCCCCCACACCATTGCCCTCCCCAGCGAGTAGACCCCAGGTGGCCTCTTGGAGATGACTGTTGCGTTGAGAGGACTAATGGGGACTGTTCCATCAGCTTGCCTGTTTGCACGTTTCACGGGGTCAGGAGCAGTTAAGGAGCTGTGGGTGTGATTCCAAGGTGAGTCCCAACCGAATCACGGGGTGAGCTTTCCAACCAGTGGTGGTGGAGGGATCCTGGCATGTGCCAATACAGAGAAGGCTATCTGGGAATTGAAGTGACCATCACATTTAGAAAGTGGTGACCCACCACCGTGCCCTCTGTGGGCCTCCTGCTCCAGGTTAACGGCCGGAAAACAAGCCCGCCTCCCTGCTTGGTGGAGTCATAGCAGTATTCTGGCTTGGGGCAGCAGTTTCTTTTGCCCCCTCCGCCCGAGCCCTTTCCCAGGCTTTTATTCCCATGTTCATTTCAAAAACTTAGATGGACCATCAGCTTCCAGCCCCCTGGGCTGGCAGGCCAGAAGGCAGGTGCCACAGCAGATTTTCTGTGATGATGTCGCGTAGCAGGGCCTCCCCGGGGAGAGAGGACACGCTGCTGCCTAGCACGCAGCGAGTTCTCCGATCTCATGTGTTGATGGAGTGCAAGTTCCAGGGGGGGTGGAGCACTCGAGGGGCTCTTGCTGTCTTGGAGGGTATGTGGGGCATTTTTGACTTGTTTTTCTGTAAGTTCCATGAAAATGATTCTCTTCAAAGCCCATTGTTTCTGTCATGGTTTCCATCCGTCCTAAGCAAGTCATTCCTTTGTTATTTGGCATTTCGAACATCTCGGCCATTAAAAAGCCCCATGTTCTCTGCACTGTTTGGCCAGCATAATCACTAGCAGTGATTCGAAGCAAAGAATTTTAACCTGATGGCATGAAATGTATAAGTGAGGGTGAGCCCTTTGGCATCTACGCTAATGACTCTGTTGCTTTTTCTATAAAACAACCCATAAGCCTTTAACCTTTATAAAGAAAATGAAAAAGGTTAGTGTTTGGTGGGGGGAGGGGGGGGACTGACCTCTTCATAAGCCAATATGTCTGAGCTGTTTTAATAAACCTGATTTTTCTCAAGGCCCTAGTCTCTGCTGTGTCCCGTCCTCGTCACAGTCCCCTCCCCCCCACAACCTTGCAGAGCAGCGGGGTAAACAAGGCCAATTTGGCGGTCCCAATGCGGTCAACTTCGAGTTTTCCTTCCAGCCAGCGTACTTCCTTGAGTTGCCATGCATGGGGAAGAAAAAGCATGGCAGCAGAATGCCACCTGTACCTGACCTTTGGGAAACAGCCCCACCCCGGCCCACAGCATGTGCTTGCTTCTAGAGAATCAGATTCCAGTCCTCTCTCAGAGGAGCATCATTGGTGGACTGGAAACCTGAAGTACTGGGGAGGGGAGGGAGGGAAAGAAGCTAGGACCTGGGGTGGGGATGGGGGCGGTTGCATGCAGTCCCAGGATTCTGAGAATACAGAAATCTCCAAACACCTCGGTCCAGTCCAGTGAAAAACGACAGCATTACACATTCTCGTGCCAGGAAATGGTTGCTTACCCCCGCTCTCTGGAGTCCTTTGGAGCTCTCTGATCCCATCAGTGATTCCGTCTGCAAGAGCCCCCCCTCCCTTGCAGAAGGGAGCAATTCACCTGAGCGTTTCCCCTCTCAGTTCTTGGTCCGGGCATAGAAGGTGAGCATGGTATAAATGGGAAAAAAGGGAAAGTAATGTTTCACCAACATAAAAATGGAACCAGCTTCGAGCCACAGGAAACCTCACTTGATGAGACCTTTCTCCCCCCTTTCTTTTTAAATCTATGATATGTTATCGTGCTTCTGGGTTTTGTCTTATTTTGGCTTTAAGGTTGAGAGTGGCTGGATGCCCTCTCAATGGGGCAGAGGGGGGGAGTGAGGGCAGAGAGCAGAGAATGGGTATTTTTCTAATGACTCCACCTGAAGGGTACAAAGAGACCTCTTCGCCAAGAGACTGTGGCCACCAGCTGCCCCCACGGAGCAAAGTTTAAATACGAAATCAAATAGCACCTCTGTTTAAGATCTATTTATGTAAACAACACTTGTTGAGGGAACATAACCTGGAAGGACAGCATCTGTGATCAAAATACCTAACTGTAAGCACAAATCTTTCTGTGTCCGGTTATTAAAATCACTTTGGGACTATAATAGCCACTCTCGTCCCCCCTTTTAATAGAAAATGGTCATTCTATCCTGGATTTCTCCACTGGATATGTAGGGTGGGGAGTGAGGGAATCAGCGCAGAGAACTGACAAACTGGGAAGTTCTGGGGATCCAGTGCTTTGAGTACAGATTGTGTCAGGGCCCACTGAACAAGTGTAAACTCGGGGTGATCTAGGTTGGCCAATGCTGAGTTAAACCCAAACTGAAAGGGAGCGTTGTGGCTTTTATAATCCAATGATGCAATGATTATACCAGCTTACAGGAGTTCTCAGCAGGTGCTTTTTATTAATTGATAAAGAGCTAAGGCTCATTTTTGATAGATAATATATATTTATTAAATGTATTAATGTGTGTTTTATAATGTACCTTTATCCTCCCCTGGCTGACTGTTGCATACTTATTAAAAAAAAAATCGTTAAAGAAATTTCAAGACAATCAATGTGTACCATAAATGACTGTATATAAATATTACAAATTTAAAGGTTGTAAAGCATGGGCAGATAGGTTTTATTTTCAAAATGCTGTTCTTAACACAAAAATAAAGGCTTTACTATTTACTTAAAGATGTGTGGTAGCTTGTCAAAACACTCGGTAGAACTACTAGGCTTTCTTTCGGATCTGCCTGGAGGCTAACTCTGTGGCATTTTGAACGGGGGAATCCTGGATAACAGCAAACCCCAGAACAAATGAGGGTAATAAGTTAGCTTACCCATCGAATGAGGAACTTTTCTATAATATTCTGGGGACCTGACAACAATCCTCCTTTGTTACTGTTGTCTGGGTTTAAGTGTCTCACCTTGTTGGATCTACAGTCAGAGTTAAGAGTCAGTCTCCTTTGGAAATGATCGCAGGCAGTATGTCTTTTTTATGAAATGAGTAACTTAAAACCAGATCAACTTAAAACCCACTGCAGAGGTTTGGGACTTAAATTTAAATAGTGATTTTTGCAAAGGCAGCCCAGAGTGGGAAACTGGTAACTAAAGCACGTCAACATCTCTTGGAAGCCAGAGTTCGTTGTACATTTTAGTGGTGGCTGGTGCAGAAGAATACACCTGAAACACTGAAGAAATAATATGGATACAAGAATAAAATTTTGAGATACTGTAGAAAGTTAAGATCAGTACTGTCTTAGGATAAACGATACGCACTAAAACATGTGTGCCACAAATGCTATCTTCTGCAGAAAAGATTCTGTATTCACATGTACCAAAAGTAGTCATTAAGAAAGTTAACAGAGAGGAAGCATAATTCGTACATTTTCCTCACAGAGGGTCACTGAAGCTCCGAAGGGAAAAGATCCCACCAGTGGCTAAATAAGGTGGTGGAGTCTTAGCTCAGGCCTCCTCCTCTTTCTCCATTTTGCATTTCACTGCAAAGAAATGAAAGAGAAAGTCAGGATCGATTTGCATATCTAGACAGACTTGTCATTTTGAAAACAGCAAATTTTGATGTGTAGAGTCAATGACACCAAAGCCCAATGAGCACCTGCTATGGTTCTGGCGCCACGGGAAGGACACAGGGCCATTGTGCTCCAGGGACAGAACCTGAAGTTTCAAAACCATGCAATGTTGATGGCCATTCTTTCTTTCCCCAGTTTTAATGTAAAAGAATTGACATGCACTACTGTATCAGTTGAAGGCATACAGCACGATGGTTTGATTTACGTAGATTGTGAAATGGTTACCACAATAGATTCAGCTAACATTGATCTTCTATAGGTACAATAAAAAGAAAAGCGGAAAAAAAACCTCTTGTGATAGAATTCTTGGGATCTACTCCTAATGACACAGCAGTGTTAGCTATAGTCATCACGTGTACGTTATCTCCCTAGTTCTGATTTATCCTGTAACTGGAGGTTTGTATTGTCCCTGGTAACCACAAGTCTGATCTCTTTTCCTGTGAGTTTGGTTTGTTTTTTGTTTGTTTGGTTGTTTGGTTGGGCTTTTTTAGATTCCACATATAAATGAGATCATACAGTATTTGTCGTTCTCTACCTGACTTACGTCACTTAGTGTAATACCTTCAAAGTCCATCACAACCATTCTTAATTTAGTTCAGCAGAAGGTCAAAAGGGTGCTTTGCAGGTCAGGGGAACTGAAGAAAGGAAGTTTTACTGAAGATGATGACAGATTCCAGGCTCTTGACTCAGCCCAATCTGTCACCACTCACCTTGCTCCCCCCACCCGCCCAAAATTAAAAACTCAGGATTACACTGGGGTGAATACAAGGTCAGAAAAGAATCTTTTCACGGTCTGGAAAAGAATGTGATATGGGGGATTTCCTGCATTGGCCAAACAGGAAAGTTCACAGAACACAGGATGGCACTACTTGTCCCAGGAGGTACAAGCCCCTCCCCTGGAAAAATAGGGAAACTCAGTCCCCTGGGGGTTGGGGGGTGGGGGTGGGGAAGGAGATGGAATCCTTTCAGAAAGACCCTCTCATTTTTAATAAGTCTTTGCTTCTAAAGGTCCAAGTGCTTGTCCTGGACATTAGTGCCTGAAGGTTCTTCTGAACAAGGTTGTGGGCTCTGGTTACACGTGGAGAGCAGTGTCCTAGCAGAAAGGGTGTTGGGGCTTGTTACCATGTAAGGCGGATGTTTTGATCCAGCCAGGCCCACGCATGGAGTGAGGTGTGGACACCATCACGTGCAACACAGTTACTTCCTGTTGGAAGTGGGGCAAACGCTTTCGTCAGCCCAGGCTAGCCCAGCAGTCTTCAAGCTGGAGCTACACAAAGACTTTCTAAGGGTACTTGGTCATGGTTTATTCAAAGAAAGTCAACCTCTAAATCTGCAGCTTCCAACCGTGGACTTGCAGTTGTGGGATTTATACCGACCCCCTCTCCTACCTCTCCCCGTCCTGGCATTGCCTAGTGTGTACAAAATCCCCAGGTGTCAAACAAGGAGGCAATTTGTCCAACGGAGTCTCCTTTCTATGCTTAATAACTACCAAGAATTATAATGTATTTATTTGGCTTTGTGAGCTACTAATGATCGTATTAATAACTCCAACCAGAAAAAGTATTTTTAATACTTGGAACCTGTGGTCACTGGAAAATTCAAAGAAATGTTTTCAATGTGTACATCTTTTTTGTTCTCTATATATGGAAGATCTATGGGTAACCACCATGAACACCCCATGTGCAACTAGACCCTACTGATGACAATGATCCTGCATAGCCAAGGATGCTCTACACCCCTGAAGGTGCTCTCCCAGTATCCTGCTGACCCATGATGTGATCCGGATGTGAATGTTTAGCAACTGAGTGGGGATGGCAGAGTCCTGACTTGTAGTATTTGCTGATTTCCATAGTTGATTTTAAGCTACCAGCCTGACCAGGCACAGTACATGGCTGATCTGGGTCTCTACAAGTAGGTATACAGGGAAACCTCAGGAGCAAGATGGTACTCTAGGTGTGATTGGGGGGGACTAGCAATGTTTGCAACACTGGCAACCTGTTAGAAATACAAGCCGACAGCTCCACCCCAGACCTATAGAATCAGAAACAGTGGAGCCCAGCAATCTGGGTTTTTAACAAGCTCCCAGGTGATGCTGATGGATACAAGTTAAAGTTTGACCCACTGTTGGTGGTTCTCTACCCTGACTATGTCTAAGAATCATCCCCGGGCCCCTTCAGAAGCCTGTGAGTGCCTGGGTCTCACCCCAGACATTCTGATGTAGTTGGTCTGAGGCACCAGTATTTATTCAAAGTTCCAATATGTTGCTACTGTTCACCAGGGTTGAGAAACCCAAACTGCGGTTGGAATGCCTTTAAAAAAACATGACCATAAAGATCCTGACAGCAGTTTAGAAAAATCAAGAATTCCCCTCTTTGTCTCAAAATTTAAGCAGGTTAAATGACTTCTCTAGCCTATAACTGGCAGACAGATGCTAGAGGCTACTAATAGCCACACAGAGAAGGAAGGATTGGCTTCTGTGAAGAATTCCCAGCCCTTGGATTTTCTGTAGTTTCTCAGACCTGCCTGAAGTTAGAATTCATCTGCTCACCTTTGTCCCAGTATCTTTTTTTTTTTAAGTTTATTTATTTATTTTGAGAGAAAGAGAGGCAAAGGGAGAGAACCCCAAGCAGGGTCTGCACGGTAAACACAGAGCCTGATGTGGGCCTCGAACTCACAAACCGTGAGTTCAATCAAGAGTTGGATACTTAACCAACTGGGACACCCAGGTGTCCCAGCAGTATCTTTTCTGCTTTTTCAAGGTTTTTTTTTTTTGTTGTTGTTGTTGTTGTTTTTTTTAGAAAGAGAGCATGAGTAGGAGAGGGGCGGAGAGGGGCAGAGAGGGAAAGAGACAGGGGATTCGAAGCAGGCTCTGTGCTGATAGCAGCAAGCCTGACGCAGGGCTTGAACCCAAGAACTGGGAGATCATGACCTGGGCCGAAGGCAGACACTCAACCAAATGAGCCACCCAGCTGCCCCTACTTTTGTCCCAGTATCTTAACCAATTCCTGTCCATGCCTTGATAACCTCTCTTAGCCAGCCCACACTTTGACTTTGCCTGGGAAAAAGCCGTGTTAGCTCTTTCAGATTATTACACAAAAATCTTCAGAGTAGAGAGCAGAAAGGGATGCTAGGACCACTCTTCCAAACTGAAGAATCAAAAAAATACTTTCTAGAGTTGATGGACTGGAAACAAAGGTGGACATGGAGCCTCATGATGGAACCATCTGGGGAGCTTTGAATATTGTCAATGCCCAGCCCTGCCCTAGCCAATCAGGTCAGAGTCTCTGCAGGTGGGGACTGTCCATTAGTGCAACCACATAGGAAAAGTGGCATTATCAAGTAAAACTGAGTATGCACGTGCCCTGCAATGCAGGGATTCTGCTCCTAGATCCACTGCCTGGAGAAACCCTTGCACACATGTTCTGAGTGACTGAATAAAGATGTTCATGATAGCAGAAAGCTGCAAACAACCCAAATGTCCATCAACAGCTGACTGGATAAATAAATAGTGGTCTACGTGAACGGTGAGTGTACGGCAATGAACATGAATAAACCACGGGTACACCTGTCGGCTTGGAATAGCTTATCGATGTTGAAGGAAGGGCATAAGGCACAGTGTGATACATGTAGTGTGATTCTATTTACAGCAAATCTAAATACTGAGGAGCGCCTATAAAGATAAGAACTCTAAAGAAAGGCAAGATAACAATGAGCATAAAAGTTAGGGTGAGCGGCTTCCCTGGGTGTGGAGGAGCTTTAAAGGTGTTGACAGTATTCTATTTTCTTAACTGGGATGGTAGTTACATGAGTGTCTGCTTCATAGGTATATATGTACTCTATAGTCACTATTGTTTGTATACCCCCCATTGTATTGTTTGTACGCCCCAAAACAAGTAAAAAGAAATAAAGATGGTAGTATATTACTTGAAATTACAAAGTCAACTCGTAAAGGAACAGAAAAGAACAACTTAACTGTTTGGGGAGGGTATAGATGGGGTGTAAGTGAGCTAACCCCCATCTGTCGTAGCAGGAAATCAGTAGATAATGTCAAAAACCATATCTATCGTATCTAAAATCATAACCGTCCAGAGAAACAGCCCAGAGTTCAAAGTTATTGCCATAGCAGAGGGTGCCACAAAGATGCTCATTCCGTCCTTCTGTTCATCCTGTACAGCAGTCCCCCACCACCGTGTCCTCGGGGAACACGTTCCAAGAGCTCCAGTGGATGCCCAAAGCCACAGATAAGGTGGGGGGGACTACTGTATATCTTTTTAACCGTGGGAACAATGTACAAGGATTACTTTGCTAAAAATTAAGAAACAGATTCAAGTCTCCCCCTTAGTGGTTTTCCTCCTCATCTTGGCAGGACAGAGCCTTGCACAGGTGGGACCACAGGTAGGTAAAAGGAGGGAGGTAGGGAGGAGCAGCAGGGGAGAAGCAGGTAGTGATGACTAAATAAAGGAACCTGGCTTCCATTTTAGTTTTAGAGACATCATCATGGTTGGCCTCCAACACCAATGGACAGATGCTTCCACACCTCTGCACCGTCCTTGTCCCCCTTAGCAGGCTGGTGTGCAGCCAGTTCCGGAAGGGCTAGAGAGTGGAAAATCCCAGAGAGATGCGCCAGCCCTTCAGCTTCAATTAAAGGCAGTGTGACAAGAAAGGCCCTGCATACTAATAAGAGTTGCTTATGGTTTCCTCCTCTTGGTCACCCTCCTTCTTGTTCCATTTAGTGACAAGGCCGAGAACTCCAGACAGTTGGGAGAAGCTGCCCAAGGCTTGAGACGTAGGAAATTCGGGACCACGGGGTAGTCGGGATGTGGCCTCAGCATAAAGGATCATCTGGGGCAGATCCCTGGGCTACTCCAGACCTTTAGAATCAGATCTCCAAGAGCGAGGCCTGGGAATCAGCATCCCCCATCTCTGTGCCTTGAGTGATCCTTTTGATGTGACAAGTTTGGGAAAGAGTACTGCATCACTCAGCCAGCACGCGGTGCCTGTCTCCTGGGGGCCCAGGTGTGAGACGGTGCTGGGAGGAGCAAACAAGACAAGGCCTGCAGAGTGCTGAGCACTGAGTCTGATCCAGAGTTAGGCACCCAGTGAGTACTGCTTGCTATTATTTTCAGGGCATGCTCTTTGATCTCAAGGAGCTCATGGTCAAGAGGGGGAAACAGAAAAATAAACAGGAGCTTGTAAGAACCAAGAGATGTGCACACACTGTAGAGAGAAGTTGCTTCAATGATATGTTCATCCATCATACAGTTATCGACTCAAAACAGTACTGCATGTTGAGTTACAAAGAGGAGGCTGGTTCACAATCTCAAGTCACCAATATACTTAAGAAACCTTAAAGTTTAATTTGTTATCCAATGAGCACCCACTTTCCAGGATTCCAGGTAAATAATAAAAGCAAACACTTCTGTGGCACAGACTGGGCCCTTCACACACAGGAAGCGATGGGGAGGTGAGTGTTGTGATTTTGCCCAGTCTGACAGACAAGGAGATAGGGGCGCACACAGGTTATAGCTTGTCCGTGGTCACACCATGGCTGTCTGGCTCCTGCATTCATGCTCTTAACCCCTGCAGGGTCATGGTCTCTCTCGTGGGAGATGAAGATTTCTGTACTCAAAGATACCACAACGAAGTATGCAGACAATGGTGTTCACTACCACATCATTTACCACAAAAACGGTTTGGGAACAATCTAAAGGCCCAACAACCGGGGAATGATTCAGTATCTGATTTCTTTTTAAGTTTTATTTATTTATTTTTAGAGACAGAGAGAGCAGGGGAGGGGCAGAGAGAGAGAGGGAGAGAGAGAGAATCCTAAGCAGGCTCCCTACTGTCAGTGCAGATGCAAGGCTCGATCGTACCATGAGATCATGACCTGAGCTGAAATCAAGAGGTGTGCGCTCTGGGAATGCAAGCTGGTGCAGCCACTCTGGAAAACAGTATGGAGGTTCTTCAAAAAACTAAAAATAGAACTACCCTACAACCCAGCAATTGCACTAGTAGGCATTTATCCATGGGATACAGGTGTGCTGTTTCCAAGGCATGCACCCCCATGCACCCCCATGTTTATAGCAGCACTATCAACAATAGCCAAAGTATGGAAAGAGCCCAAATGTCCACTGATGGATGAATGGATAAAGAAGATGTGGTATATAATATATACAATGGAGTATTACTCGGCGATCAAAAAGAATGAAATCTTGCCATCTGCAACTACGTGGATGGAACTGGAGGGAATTATGCTAAGTGAAATTAGTCAGAGAGGGGCGCCTGGGTGGCGCAGTTGGTTAAGCGTCCGACTTCAGCCAGGTCACGATCTCGCGGTCTGTGAGTTCGAGCCCTGCGTCAGGCTCTGGGCTGATGGCTCGGAGCCTGGAGCCTGTTTCCGATTCTGTGTCTCCCTCTCTCTCTGCCCCTTCCCCGTTCATGCTCTGTCTCTCTCTGTCCCAAAAATAAATAAAAAACGTTGAAAAAAAAAATTAAAAATAAAATAAAAATAAAAGAAATTAGTCAGAGAAAGACAAAAATCATATGATTTCACTCATATGAGGACTTTATGAGACAAAACAGATGAACATAAGGGAAGGGAAACAAAAATAATATAAAAACAGGGAGGGGGACAAAACAGAAGAGACTCATAAATATGGAGAACAAACTGAGGGTTATGGGAGGGGGTGTGGGCTAAGTGGGTAAGGGTCACTAAGGAATCTACTCCTGAAATCACTGTTGCACTATACGCTAATTTGGATGTAAATTTTAAAAAATAAAAAAATAAATAAAAAATAAATAAAAAATAAAAAACTGAGTCACCCAGGCTCCCTGCTATCTGATAATTTATAAACTTGGTAAAACATACAAAACCATTAAAAATGTGATGCTTTTGCAATGTTTGAAGGAACAGGTAGAAACCTCAAGGGGAAAATACAGTGGGGCACATTTGCTATAAATTTTGATGAGGCAAATTTGAAATTGCTCAATACCAAAAGCTAACAATGTCTCCAAGGGGAACACTAAAGCTCTGTCTGTTGGTGCTGGAAGTCGACCACAATGATGTTTCTAAAGGTAAGGTGGAAACCAGGTTCTTTCATTCACCATCTCTGCCCCTTTTTTCCCTCCTATCTTTCTGTAAAAAAGTATTTTGGAAGAACAAATGACTCTTGTTTTACATCTATTCCTGATTGAGGCCTTCCACAGTACATCCTTAAATGTGACTGCCTTTTACAAAATCCAATCATGTCCATTACCGCAACTAAGTTATGGCCCAGCATCTTGACCATGTTTAAAAACAAAAAAACAACTACACGTAAAATGATTAAGAGGAAATGGGTGAATTTTTGTTTTCCCAAATGTCTACAATACACATGTATTGCTATCCAATTGGGAAAAACTTTCTTTCTAGAAGAATTATAAGAAAATATACCAGACAGGGGCGCCCGGGTGGCTCAGTCAGTTAGGCTTCTGACTTCAGCTCAGGTCATGATTTCATGGTTTGTGAGTTCGAGCCTTGCGTCGGGCTCTGTGCTAACAGCTCAGAGCCTGGAGCCTGCTTTGGATTCTGTGTTTCCCTCTCTGTTTGCCCCTATCCTGCTTGCACTCTGTCTCTCTCTCTCTCAAAAATAAATAAACATTGAAAAAAGAAAAACAGACAGAAGAATAAGAAGGACTATCAAGAGAATGAATGCCTATATAATATTAGTGCAATCAGAGTTAAAAGATTGGGAAAGGTAGGAAGGAAAAAATTGGGGTCAAATGGCCAACAGGAAGTTAGCTGCAGGAGTCCAGGAGATGCAACCCTCCCCAGTATGGCTAGACCCAGCACTGGGAGACCCTGAGAGATCCACCTGAAGGTGAAGTTGCCCTCATAGAGGTGACCATTCCAAAAATATTAATGAAATGGGCACTAGGAAGTTTCTGACTGGAGAAATGCTAGAAAAATAATGCTTCCCCTTCAGTTTGCTTGAATGTAGAAGGGTAGACTTTGAAGTCAAGCAGACCCAGTCTCCAAATCCTGGCTCTGCCATTTAAGAGCTGGGTGACCTCCACCTCCAGCCTAATTTGCTCATTTGAACTGAAAGTATAATCATCTCAACCTCACAAAGTCCTTATTAATGTACAGGCACCTGGCCGGCTCAGTCAGTGTGACTCTTGATCTCAGGGTTATGAGTTCAAGCCCCACATTGGGTATAGAGATTACTTAAAAATAAAATATTTTTTAAAAATTTAAAAAATAAAGGATATAATGTATTTAAAGTGCCGGGTGCAAGGATTGACGCGTATGTAGTGGATACTCAACTAATGTGACTTCTTTTCCCCTACGTGGACTGTAGAAATATAAGCTAAAATGCTGCTAGAGAGTTCACTTAGCATTTAAAAAAATTCATATGGGGCTCCTGGGTGGCTCAGTCAGTTGAGTGTCCGACTTCGGCTCAGGTCATGATCTCACAGTTTGTGAGTTCGAGCCCCTCGTCGGGCTCTGTGCTGACAGCTCAGAGCCTGGAGCCTGCTTCGGATTCTGTCTCCCTCTCTCTCTGCCCCTCCCCCACTTGTGCTCCGTCTTTCTGTGTCTATCAAAAATAAATAAAATGTAAAAAAGAATTTTTTTAAAATTCATACCATCTCACTCATCTGCAAGGTATTTCTCTTGCAAGCTCACTATCAAAGAGAGTTAAGAACTTGAAAGTAAGCAGAAGCCAGTGTAGATGTTCAGAAACTCTGTTGTTTCAGTCATAGGAGAGCCTCTGCAACCTCTCTCAGAACAATGTGTGCTCGTTCATTCTTTAAGCCTCATTCTGGCAAATTGAGCTATCAGATATCCCAAGAGTATAACTGAGTTTAGGAACGCAGTGGTGTGTCCCAATGGCTGATAATTACATTAAAAAGTGTACAACATCATTAGTCATCACGGAAATTAAAGGCATGATGAGAGAGCTAATGCACAGTCACCAGCATGGTTAAAATGAAAGAGATTCACCATACCAAGTGTTAGCAAGGATGCAAGGAAGTGGAACAGTCCTGTTTCATGAGTGTGAATGGGAAAATGGTGCAACCACTTTAGAAAATGATTTGGCAGTATCCTCTAAAATTAAATATTATATATACTCCCGGACCCATCAACTCCACTCCTGGACAGTCTGCCAACTGAAGTGAGTATTTAAAGCCAGAAAACACATACAGGGATGTTCATAAAAGCGGCATTTTTCATAATAGCCCAAAACTGGACACAACCCAAGTGTTCATCAGTAAAGCAAATGGATATAGAAATTGTAATCATATTCATATGAAAGAATACTACGCATCAGTGAAAAAGCAAACCACTATTACCCTCAACAATCTGGCTGAATCTTCCAGACATAATGTTCAGCAAAAGAAGCCAGGCACAAAGAAGTTCATACTGTGTTTTCTATTTATACAAAGTTTGAGAATAAGCAAAACTATTTTATGGTTTTAGGAGTCAAAATAGAGTTTGCCTTGGGATTTGGGGCTACTGACTGGTTGCGGGCACGAAAGAGCCTGCAGAGGTGCTCGGGCATGTTCTTAACTTGATCTGGGTAGCGGTTATGTGGGACATACATATGTCGAAGTTTGGTTAGGACCAGGGGTGCCTGGGTGGCTCAGTTGGTTAAGAGTCTGACTTCGGCTCAGGTCATGATTTCAATACTTGTGAGTTCAAGCTCTGTGAAGTTTACTTTAGTAACTGAGTTTACTTTAGTAACACTGTTTAGAAGTCAGCAATATGCCTTAATTATTGCACATTCAAGACTGTCAGATTCTCCCCGATGCCTTATGGCTTCCAGGGCTCAACTTTCCTTAAAATAATGCAGGCCAACATCTGACTCTCAAGAAAAGAAGGTTATCAGACTACTGACATTTACCTCAGTTGTCTGTGCTGACAACTCAGAGCCTGGAGCCTGCTTCAGGTTCTGTGTCTCCGCTCTCTATGCCCTGCCCCTCCCTTGCTTGTGGTCTCTCTCAAAAATAAATAAACATTAAAAAAAAATTTAAAGAATTTCACGTAGGACCAGTGTAGCCTACTGCATGTAAGTTTCACCTCAACAACAAATAAACTAAACTAAACTAAACTAAACTAAAATTAAATTAAATTAAATTAAAATAGGAAAATAGGTCTCTGAGGACCTTTTAATTCAGATCCAGGGCCAGAAGTCTTAGGTGCCTCAGCAGTCCCTAAGGGCCCCATACACTTGCAAAAGAATATTAACAATATCACATAATTAATCAAGAAACTTGCATTAACTGAATGCTAGACATTATGTTCATTTATCATCTCATTCAATCCACCCAAGCCACTCTGGGAAGTAGATGTGATCATTATTTCCCTTTTACTGATGAGGAAACCAAGGCTTAGAGACACTAAGCTACCTAAGATCACAGAGCTGAGTAACTGGCCATGCCAAGATTCTAAGCCTGGTCTATCTGAGTTCAAAACCCATGGTCTAAACCATCAAGTCATAGCACTAAAAAGTAAGAAATGAGGTCCCTGATCCCGACCCAGAATAATCCGATGGAGCTTATAGTCATGCCCCATACTTTCCAATTAGGAAGGCAAGGCATGTATAATATATATTACCAAGACTTTATTTCTCTTCTGTCTTCCTGGAGTGAATTTTATTTTGGTGACGTGGGGCTCAATCTCATGAACCATGTGATCATGACCTGAGCGAAATCAAGAGTTGGACACTTAACTGACTGAGCCACCCAGGCACTCCTGGACTGAATTTTAAAATGAGATTATTTTTTGGGGCTCCTGGGTGGCTCAGTCAGTTAAGTGTCCGACTTCAGCTCGGATCATGATCTCATGGCTCATGGGTTCGAGCCTTGCGTCGGGCTCTGTGCTGACAGCTTGGAGCCTGGAGCCTGCTTCGGATTCTGTGTCTCCCTTTCTCTCTGCCCCTCCCCCACTGGTGCTCTGTCTCTGTCTCTCAAAAATGAATAAATGTTTAAAACAATGATATTATTTTTCCATTATAAAAAAACATAGCCATTATGGAAAATTGGAAGAACACAGAAAACATGTGGAAAAATCAATAAAAAATAGCTCCATGTACCCCCAGTGGAGGAACAAATGATGGAAGGTTTTTTTTCTAACAAGAAATAAGTGTTGACATTCGAGGGGTAAATGTCAGTAGTCTGATAACCTTCTTTTCTTGAGAGTCAGATGTTGGCCTGCATTATTTTAAGGAAAGTTGAGCCCTGGAAGCCATAAGGCATCGGGGAGAATCTGACAGTCTTGAATGTGCAATAATTAAGGCATATTGCTGACTTCTAAACAGTGTTACTAAAGTAAACTCAGTGAAGTCTCCTTGAAGGCGGTATTTTAAATGGGAACATTTGGTGCTAAAAGTGACAACATTGGTTATATTGAGACAGAAACATGGGGATTATCAAATTCTGACCCTGGAAAGGATCTTGGTTTCTGGAAAGGGAGACATTTAATAAAAGACTCATTTTTTTATAAGTGAAGAAAGCTGAGGCCCCCAAGGGAAGGAAGCCACCAAGGCAAAAACAGTGACAGGGCCATTGGAACAGAGCTTAGTTGCTCAGAGCATACCTTCTGGAAGCAAAATCTTACCATCATTTACCAACTGGGTGACCTTGAGCAAGTCTCCTAACTCCTTTGAAGCCTCAGCTCCCTCAGAGATAGTGAGACCTTCCTCTTGGTGGCATGAAGGATGAAATGAGATGATTCATTGCCCGGCACACAGTAGGTCAGTAGGTGCTCAATAACATTCTTCCTTCCTTCCTTCCTCTTCTTTCCATCTTTCTTTTCTTTTTCTTTTCTTTTCTTTTCCTTTTCTCTTCTCTTTTCTTTTCTTTTTCTTTCTTTCAGATTTTATTTTTAAGTAATCTCCACACCTAACTCACAATCCCGAGATTAAGAGTTGCATGTCTTCCTGACTGAATCAGCCAGGCACCTCTCAATAAATTTTTTTTTCATGTTTATTAATTTATTTTGAGAGAGAGAGAGACAGGGTGTGTGAGCTGGGGAGGGGCAGAGAGAGAGAGAGAGAGAGAGAGAGAGAGAGAGACAGAGACAGAATCCCAAGCAGGCTCCGCACTGACAGTGTGCCCCAATATGGGGCTCAAACCCACGAACCATGAGATCATGACCTGAGCTGAAATTGAGTTGGATGCTTAACTGCCTGAGTCACCCGGGTGCCCCTAAAATTATTTCTTAATCATACAAGTAACACAGTGTCTGTAGAAAAACTGGAAAATATGCTATTTTTAAGCAAATATTTAAATGATTTTCTTTAAATCATTTTTTCTAAAAATCAAATTTTATGTGCTATTCAGATGTTTATATATCTATGAGCATTTTCTTTCCACATCTCAATTCACGAGGCTAAGTCCATTTCACAGTTAACTGAATTGCATCAAGACTGGAGTTCCAACAATTTAAACAGCCACCGTCTGCTAGGTTGTCCTTCAAAATTCAGTGTCTTCAAAAGCCTAGTGAGTCATGGGTGTGAATGAACAGACAAACCCCATCAGCCGTGTCTTGTGACTTTTTTATTTATCTCTACATTCTCAGCTGCTGCTGCCAAGACTGAACCTTTAGAAATATCCCAAGCATTTTGAATGAGCCTGGGTATAAACAGTTCTCATCCAGTTCAGACTGGCAGAGGCTCTATATATTAAATGTTGCCTTTAAGTGAAAAGGAAACAAATCCCCCAGTTTATTTTTAAACAGTTCCTTTACAAGAGTAACAATTTAATAACTAATCAAGAAATCATTTCAATCTGTACTGAGGGACTGGGGCAATATTCACTCATTATCTTAGTGCTTGATCCAGAGCCCAGGGCAGGCTGGGTTCAAGTCAAGAAACTCCAAGGACTAAGAAACCAAACTTATCAAACATTAAGAGGAGGGGTTGGGATTCTGTTTCTCTCCTTCTCTCTGCCCCTCCTTTGCTCATGTTCTCTCTCTCTCTTTTTTCTCTCTCGAAAATAAATAAACTTAAAACAAATTTTTTTTTTAAAAAGGGGCGCCTGGGTGGCTCAGTTAGTGAAGCATCCAACTCTTGGTTTCAGCTCAGGTCATGGTCTCACAGTTCGTGAGTTTGAGCCCCACATTGGGCTCTGTGCTGACAGTGCGGGGCCTGCTTGGGATTGTCTCTCTCCCTTTCTCTGCTCCTCCCTTGCTCATGCTCTCTCTCTCAAAAATAATTAAATAGGGGCACCTGAGCGGCTCAGTTGTTTAAGCGTCTGACTTCAGCTCAGGTCATGGTGAGTTGGAGCCCCATGTCAGGCTCTGTGCTGACAGCTCAGAGCCTGGAGCCTGTTTCAGATTCTGTGTCTCCCTCTCTCTCTGCCCTCCCCCACTTACGCTCTCTCTCTCTTTCAGAAATAAAACAAATAAATATTTAAAAAATAAATAAACTTTAAAATTTTTTTTGAAGAAAAGAAAAGAGGAGGGCTTGGGAATTAAAAACACAAGAGTTTCAACAACAAGGTTCTTCTTAATAAGAAGTCCCCTGGTATACTGAAAAGAAAATGTGAATGTTTCCAACCACAGACAGTGAGAAACATATTTACCTCCAAACAAAATTGCATTTTAGAAAGGATCATTCATATCACCTACGTCATTCTTACCCCCAAAATGTCTCCTAAATGCATCCACTTCTGTCCATTCCCACTGCCAACAGGTCATCTATTCTGCTCTCCACCTGCAGCCACATTCATCTTTTTAGAAAGCCTATCTGATGCTGCCACTGCTCAGTTAAAACCTTTTAAAGGCTCCCTGCTGTCCTCAGGATCAAGTCCACAGTCTTTAACTGCTCTCTCTTGGCTCCACGGTCACCCTGCATCCTGCTTGTGCCACACAGGCCTTTTTTCAGTCCCCCTTCCAGACTCAGGGTCTTTGCTTAGGTACTTTTCTCATCCTAGAAAGCCCTTCCTGCCATTCACATCTAGTTAATTCCTAGCTCACTTCTGATCTCAGCCTAAGGGAACCTATTCAAATTCCCCTGCTGATCTCTCATGGCACCCTGAACTTCTTAGAAGCACTGATCACAATTTGTAATCAAGTAGTTATGTGATTACTGGAACAGTGTCTACTTCACCCCTAGACTTTGAGTTTCTAGTAGAGCAAGGTATTGGCTTATAGTCTCCATTGAATACCCCAACACCTGGAACTAACCAGTCCCACACCCAGAGCAGAAGCTCGATCAATCTTTGTTGACCTAATTAATGAATCCTACTCTAGCTTCCTTTTGTAAGTCCCAACCACCCCCTCTCTCAGCCACTAGGTTGTTGAAAGGACACACATCTTTCCTGGGAAAAGAACACCCAGACTTTAGTATCAGAGAGGTAAGTGTTTGCATTTGAGCCCCAGCACTTACTTATCAGTACCACCTAGGCCCAGTCATTAATCCTCTTGAAGCTTCTGTTTCCTTGCCTATAACATTGGGCTCCCCATGGATCTCACTACACAGGTAATCTTGACATTTAAATATATTAACTGAGATCGCATATAAAAATCCACCAGAAGAATGACCAACACACAACGGACGCAACAAGCACATAATAAATGGTGGTTCGTATTGTGACTCAAACTACTGTGTGCTTGGTTTCCTACCTTAAGTCCCTTTAGCCCCTGCTGCTGCCACAACATAATCCAAAGCAGCAAAATATGTTGGGGGCCTCCTGCTTTCCTTCTGGCATTCCTGTGTCAGCATCTACTGTGTGTTTGTCGATGCTAGACCTAAATCGTAAACAGGCCAGACACAGCCATTGCTCCCTCAGAGCTAATCTATGCTTTAATGAAAAGATAAGGGTTTTCAATATGTAAACAATATCTTCCATAGCTACACAAATGGAATTAAACCATCTCACAGCCATTGCTAAGAAACGATTCTAAGAAACTAACCTTAAATACATACAAAGATTTAGGAACGAAGACATCTATTTGGTGCATGATATTAAAACACTGTTCTTGGGGTGCCTGGGTGGCTCAGTCGGTTGGGCGTCCGACTTTGGCTCAGGTCATGATCTCACGGTCCGTGAGTTCAAGCCCCGTGTCGGGCTTTGTGCTGACAGCTCAGAGCCTGGAGCCTGTTTCAGATTCAGTGTCTCCCTCTCTCTGACCCTCCCCCCTTCATGCTCTGTCTCTCTCTGTCTCAAAAATAAATATACGTTAAAAAATTTTTTTTAATTAAAAAAAAACTGTTCTTTGGTCAATGTGAGAAATAGTTAATGTCTACTCATTTTTTTAAATATATTCTTTAAAAAAATTTTTTTTATTTTTTAAAGTAATCCCTATACCCAACATGGGGCTCAGACTCACAACCCCGAGATCAAGAGTAGTGTGCTCCATCAGCTGGGCCAGACAGGAGTCACTAATGTCCACTTATTATGACTGCAATTCCCAGGCTGATAAGAAAGACCTGAATGCCAGCCCACCATCTCCATTTCTGCTACCTGTTGCAACTTCTAATATAGCTAGCAACAGTAACAACAATGATGAAAATAAGAATGATGATTATTATAAGTACTATTTATTGGGTCGTGTGTGCTAGACTATACATTCCTTTAATCTTTAAAACAGCTCTATTTTTTTTAAAGTTTATTTATTTTCGGGGGGGGGGTAGAGAGAGAGGGAGAGAGAGAATCCCAAGCAGGCTCCAAGCTGTCAGCTTAGAGCCCGATGCAGGATTCGATCTCACAAACCGTGAGATCATGACCTGAGCCGAAACCAACAGTCAGACACTTAACCACCGAGCCACCCAGGCGCCCTTCAAAACAGCTCTATTATTATTACTATCTGCATGTGTCAGATGAGAACACTGTGGCTCAGAAAGATTAGTGACTTTTCTAAGCTGCAAATGTGGGATTTGACTCTTTTTTGTGACCATTCTACTACTTTTAGGGAAATCACCTCAAAGTTTGAGTTAAAAGATTAATGTTTTCAGTATGTAAAAATATCTTTAATAGCTTCACAAATAAAATTAAACTCTCTTAGGAACGAAGGCAGCCATGGAGGCAATATTTATAATGATGAAGTTCAGAAAGAAGTGTCTGATAGGAAGATAACTAAATTATGTACTACGCATATGTAAAATGAGTTTATAATATAGAAGGATGTTTACAATGTAGAGTTAGGGACACATGAAAATAATTGTTATGGGTGATGATTTCATTGACATAAAATTAAAGCTAGAGTTGCATTTTCAAAAACATTGGCAATTAAGACAACAATTGGAAATTCAAAGATCCAAGAATTGCCAAAACAATCTTGAAATAAAGAAGGTTGGAGGATTCAAATTTCCTGAATTAAAACTTATTATACAGTTATAGTAATTGAGACTTTGTGGTACTAGCATAAGGATAGACATATATAAAATGGAATTAAAAGTCCAGAGATAAACCCTTACATTCATGTTCAACTGATTTGTAACAAGGGTGCCAACATCATTTCACTAGGGAAAGAGGAGTCTCTTCAACAGATGTTGCTGGATGCCTGGATATCCACATGCAAAAGAATGGAGTAAGACTCTTACCTTATGCCATATACAAAAATTAACTCAGGTCACCTGGGTGGCTCAGTCGGTTAAGCATCCAACTGTTGATTTTGGCTCAGGTCATGATCTTACTGTTTGTGAGATTGAGCCCTGTGTGAGGCTCTTCTGTGCTGACCGAGGAGCCTGCATGGGATTCTCTCTCTCTATGTCTCTCTGCCCTTCCTCTGCTTGTGCAAGCTCATGTGCTCTCTGTCTCCCTCTTAAAATAAATAAAGTTAAAAAAAAAATAACTCAAAATAGGTCAAAGACTTAAATGAAAGCACTTGAATCATACAACTCTTAGAAAAAAAATAAATCTTCATGACCTTGGATTAGGCAATGGTTTCTTAGATAGGATACCAAGAACACAAGCGACAATTGAAAAAATAAATTGGACATCACCAAAATTAAAAACTCTTGCGCGTCAAGACACCAAGAAAGTGAAAAGACAGCCCACAAAACTGCAAATTATATATCTGATAAGAAACTTGTGTCTAGAATATACAAGGAACTCTCATAACTCAACAACAAAATGATAGTCCAATTAAAAAAGGCAAAGGATCTGAATAGACATTCCTCCAAAGAAGATATACAAATGGCCAGTAAGCACATGAAAAGATGCTCAACCTCATTAGGCATCAGGGAAGCATAAATCAAACCACAATGGGATACCACTTCACACCCACCAGGATGGCTATAATCCAACAGACAGATAATAACAAGTGTTAGCAAGGATGGGCAGAAATTGGAACTCTCCTTCACTGCTGGTGGGAATGTAAAATGGTTTAGCCACTCTGAAAACAGTTTTGCAGTTCCTCAAACAGTTGAACCTAGAGTTACCATATGACCCAGCAATTCCACTCCTATGTACACACCCAAGAGGATTGAAAATACATCTTCACACAAAACTGGTACATGAACGTTCGTGGAAGCATTATAGAAAATAGCCAAAAATAACTGAACATCCATCAACAGGTGACTAGATGGATGAGATGTGATATGTCCACACCATGGGATATATTCAGTCATGTTATGAGCTGAATTGTGTCCCCCCCTCAAATTCACATGCTAAAATCCTAATCCTCTCAAGTGACTGTATTGGAGATAGGGCCTTTAAGGAAGCAATTAAGGTTAATGAGGTCTTAAGGGTGGAGCCCTAATCCCATAGAACTGGCACCCTCATAAGAAGAGGAAGAGATACCAGAGCTCTCCCTCCCCTGCTTGAGGATCTTAGCTAGAAGGCAGCTTCTGGAAGCCTGGAGAAGAGCTCTCACTGGAACCTGACCATGTTTGCACTCTGACCTCAGACTTCTGGCCTCCAGCACTGTGGGAAAATAAATGTCTGTCGCTTACACCAGCTAGTCTGTGGTGTGTTGTGATGTCAGCCTAAGCTGACTGATACAAGCCATAAAAGGAAATGAAGTATACATAAATGCTACGACATGGATGGACCTTGAAAGCATTGTCCTAAGTGAAACAAACCAGTCACAAAGACAACTCCATAGAGACAGAAAGGAGACTAGTGATTGTCTGGGGCTGGGAGGAATGGGGGTCTTGGGGAGTTATGGGTAAGGGGAATAGGGTTTCTTTGCGAGGTGATGAAAATATGCTAAAACTGATGGCAGTCATGGTTGCAAATTTTGTGAATATACTAAAAGCCACTGATTTGTATGCTTTGAATTGTATGACATATGAAATATATATCAATAAAGCTGTTTAAAAAAATAAAGCTATTTCAGTAGTGGTCATCTCTGGGTGGTGAGACCTACAATGACCAACTTTTTTTGTTCAATTTTTCCACAAAGGGCAATTATTACTTCTTTTTGCAATTATTCCTTTTATAATCAGTTAAGAAGAAAGTTACTTTAAAAAATTTGCTAAAACAAAGACCAACAGTATTCTTCTTTTCTACAAAGCTGATAAAACTTCACACCTCTGCAAGAGTTGGATACACTGTAATGACAACTCCCCCTGGACCAGGCTTCTCAGTGTTTAATGTTCTTTCGCATACATTATCTCATGTGAGATTCACAGCCTCTGTGTTGTAAACAAGGCAGATGCCTGTTTTCTTTCTGAATATATTTATATCTTGCTTTCTCCCTAAAAGGAATTGAGATAATTCACAAAAAAATATAGTAATAAAAGTGGAAGGAAAAAAAAGAAAAAGAAAGAAAACCAAGTCTGAAGAGAAACAGATACGCTTAACCAGAAGAGCCAATAAGCTGTTATACAAGAGCTTTGAAATGAACTCTGAGGTTCCTGGCAGACAAGGTAAACAGGGAAAGTTAGGGAAGAAGCAAACTATTTCCTCAAGGGAAGCAACATTTTTCCTGGCACTATCTGCTGGATAACTTTTCTCATACGAGGATTTTTTTAAATGTTTACTTATTTGAGAGAGAAAGCGAGGAAGCAGGGGAGGGGCAGAGAGAGAGAGAGAAGGAGATAGAGAATCCCAAGCAGGCTCTGAGCTGTCAGTGTAGAGCCCATCTTGGGGCTGGATTCCATGAACTGTGAGATTGTAACCTGAACCAAAATCAAGAGTCGGACACTTAACCAAATGAACCAACTAGGCACTTCTGATGGTTTATTTTTGTAGAAGGATTTAATGGAGTTTGACTGAAACTTTTTTACAGAAGATGCAAAAGTACATTTAATATGGCTATTTCCTAGAGCTACCTTGGTTTTGTAGGCCAAAGATATACCACTTTGGCAAATTCAGGTTAAATCTAAGATCAGAGGACCCAAGTTTGTCTGCTCTAAGCCAGTGTCTTCCATACTCACAAACTGCCACCTACAATAAATACAACTTAGGGGCACCTGGGTGGCTCAGTCAGTTGAGCATCTGACTCTTGGTTTCTGCCAAGGTCATGATCTCAGGGTCATGGGATCAAGGTGCTGAGCCTGGAACCTGCTTGGAATTCTCTCTCTCTCTCCCTCTGCCCCTCTCCCCCACTTGCATGCTCTCTCTTTCTCTCTCTAAAAGAAAAAAAAAAGTTAAAGAAATACAATTTACATGGGGCACCTGGCTGGCTCAGTTGGAAGAGCACGCAACTCTTGATCTCAAGGTCATGAGTTCAAGCCCCATGTTAGGAGTAGAGATTACTTAAATAAATAAATGTTTAAAAAAAGGGAGGGGGGGATGCAATTTACATCATTTTTACAGTACACAAAACTTTCACTGATGAAAGATAAGATATAGGAAGAGCATTTCTCTTACTATAAGCAATACACACTAATATCTTCTAGGTCTACTCTTTTGTTTTTTAAATGCAGGTGGGAACCCACTAATTGATTTCACCATCCACAGTGGGAAAATGGCTCCAACATGCTTCAAAAATTGTTTGGTTTACAGTAGTCACTGATCATTACTGAGCACCTAATGTGTATGAGGCATTGAACTAAGCATGTTATATGGATTGTCTCATACAGGTCTCTCAAGGATCCAGTGAGGGGAGTCCTTCTATTATTTCCATTGTACAGATGAAGAAACTAAAGCATAGAGAGGCTCAATAACTTGCTCAAGGTCACACAGCCAGTGACAATCCACAGGTAGGCCTTAGGTCAAGTCTTTTAACTCAAATAACCTCTCAGTTGGACTTTTAAAGGGGTGTTCATCTCATTTTACAGTTAAAAGATGGAAGATGAGAAAGGGTAAGTGCCTTGCTCAAAGACACACAGTTAGGAAGCTTCCAAGCAGGTTTGAAGGTAGATTTGGGGACTCCAAAGCCCGGACTTTTTCTGCTATCATTAGCTGCTCTCTCTGAACAGCTTCAGCGGTCACTTTGAAACCTCTTAAGAGACAAGTCTTTAGATGACATGAAAAGCAAATGAGGGCAACTCCAATGCGCATGGTAACAGGAGGACATTACACAGGACTCAGTTTCTGCTGCCTCCCTCCTACTCGGATGGGACAAAATAAGGCACCTTTCAAACGTTTTTCTATATACCAGAGTATCATCGGTGACAGTCTTGCTGGGTAACTTTTTCTGATCTCTTGATGCTTTTCTGCATTTTCATCATGAGAATGTATTACTTCGATAAAGGGACAATTTTTAAATCTGTGTAAAAGGAATCAGCCTGCCCTTCTTGACAGCTACCTTCCAGAGCTCTTTACCTTGAAAATTTTCCATGTCCTGGACTAATGAGAGTTGAATCTGGAAATTGGCAAGACACTTCAGCTACTCAGATCCTAAATTTAGATCCTAAGGCGAATACCATGAGTCAACAGGGCTGGACTGGTGCTCACAGAGTGGAGTGGGACAATTAGGTGGGTGGGACCACTGCCCTTTAAACCAGGCTAACAGGCGTAAAGGGACATGAGCTTCTTGCCCTTGGCAGTTTAATCAGAGGTTGGATCCTGATGGATTTTGTATGAAACCAAACACCAAGAGATTTCTCCTGAGCATTTTAACTCCATAAATAACATCTGTACATTGCAGCATAATGAGGTGGGGAAGAGGAAGGACTCTGGAATCAAGCTGCCTGGCTCTGCTACTTCTTTGCTTTTGAGGCTCTGGGTACATTGTTCAACCTCTCTGTGCCCCAGTTTCTTCATCTATAAAATGGACACCACAGTAGTACCTGCTTCACAGGGCTGCTCTGAAGACTGAGTCACTGCTAGGGAAGCACATGGAACAGTGCTTGCCTCATAGTAAGCACACAGTCGATAACCTTTGCTATTATTCTAGAAAACATAAATAATCAAAAAAGGAAAATAATCACCTGCATTTCTATTTTAGAAAAAAACTAAAACAGGCAGTAATCAATCAACCCATCAATCACCAGCATTACTACCACTTAGAAATAATCACTATATAGTGGCACCTAGCTGGCTCAGGTGATGAAGCATGTGACTCTTGATCTCAGCATTGTGAGTTTGAGCCCCACGTTGGGTGTAGAGATTAGTAAAAAAAATAAATAAAGTTTTTAAAAAAGAAATAATCACTAGTAGCATTTTGGGGTTATATTCTAGTAGACTTTTCTTTTTGTGTAAGCATTATGTCTCCCGTTTGTTTGTGTGTTTGTTTGCTTAGAAACAGCTCCATTTACTTGTCCTTGGAGTGTTCACTACGTTAGATAATTTGGGAGGGGGATTATGAAACACAGATCCATTCATTAATCAACAAATATTTCTTGAGCATCTACCATGTGCTGTGTGTTGTTCTAGATGCTGGGGGTACAGCAGTGAACAAAACAGGAAGGAAAAAGAAAGCCTCTGCTACTACAGAGTTTACACTGCGTGGTTACATGGACAATAAACAAAATAAATCTTTAAAATCCTGGGTGATTCAAAGGAATTAAACACTTGAAAAAATTATTAGTGGCTAAGTTATGTGTATCATATAGTCAAAGAAAATTTAAAATTTTTTTATTTTTAATTTGTAAAAGTATTTTAATGTTTATGTATTTTTGAGAGGGAAAGAGACAGAGTATAAGCAGGGGAGGGGCACATTGGGAGAGAGGGAGACACAGAATCTGAAGCAGGCTCCAGACTCCGAGCTATCAGCACAGAGCCCAACGTGGGGTTTGAACTCACAAGCAGTGAGATCATGACCTGAGCTGAAGTTGGATGCTCAACCAACTGAGCCACCCAGGAGCCCCCTCCTCTTAAGATTTTTTAAAGGAACCACTTTGGCTATACCATTTTACATTCCTACCAACAGTGCATGAGGATGCCAATTCTCTACATCCTCACAAACACTTATTATCTTCTGGGGGGCTTTTTGATAGTATTCATCCTATTGGGTGTAAAGTGGTCCGTGCCTTCAATTAAGTTTTTTTTTGTAGCAGCTTTATTGAAACATAATTCACATACCATACAAGCCACCCATTTAAAGCGCATGAAAACTCAATAGTTCAGTATCGTCACAGATGTGTGGAGTCATCACCACAATCGATTTTATACTTCCTCACCCCAAAAATGAAACCCCGTACCCTTTAGCTATTGCCCTCCATTCCCCCAGCTCTAGGCAACCCCTGATCTACTTTCTGTCTCTGCAGATTTGCCTATTCTGGACATTTCATATAAATGAAATCATATAATATGTGGTCTCTTTGGTGTCTGGCTATTTGCACTTTGCATTAACGCTTTCAAGGTTTGTCCATGTTGGGGCAGGCATACATCCTTCAATCCTTTTCAAGGTGTAGACTTCAATTCTGTATTGGGCTCTTTTTGAGCTTTTGGACACCATGAATTCCAGACCTCTCCCTCAGCCTACCAGTCCGTGGACTGGCTGAAAGGAAGGCTGTGAGAACAGCAAGGCAGTATGAAATTGTGGAAAGTTCTAAATTTCCTCAGCTCTGCCACTTATTGGCCTGTGTGACCAAAGGTGAGTGACTTAACCTTTGGTACAGTTTCCTCCCCTGAAAGATAGGGTAATAACAGTATGTATTAATAGAATTTGTCATGAAGATTAATCAGAAATAATATATGTAAGGTGCCCAGCACATAGTAGGCCTTCAATAAATTGAGCTCTCATGAGGACCATGGATCTTTGCAGACAGCCAAGGTTTGGCAGTTAAGGACACAGGCAACACTACCCTCCAGGCCGGGATACCACACAGCAGGAGCAACTTCCCATTGCCTTCCCTTCATTAGCTCCAACTTTCATTCAGAGTCACCCCTGGGTGTGACAGACCCAAATATGGTGATAGGAAAGGCCCTCAGTCTAGGGTATATGCTTCCCATTCTTCTAATATATGATGGAACAAAAATCTCCTTTAAACATCCCTGCTCCTTCCCCACAATCTCTCCTAAATGGCCAAATACGCAATCCACCCTTTCCTCTAACCCACCTCAACATCTAAACCTCCCCAGTTACTCTCTGGCCCTCAGCTATCCCACACTACTCTCCCCAACAAAAGCCTAGAATGTTCACCATCTTTTTGTTCTTGCCCTCAGTGTTGAGACCAACCCCCCAAGCCCATCAATCACCACCAAGACAACCACAAGTTTTCCAAGGTCTACATTTGCTCTGCAATAGGCCTCTTGCCCAGGGGGCAGGCGATTCTATGGCAACACCAGTTGGAATTCTTGTTTAGAGAGATTTCCTGGTTTACTCTTTCCATTTTTCAAAGGAGAAAGCAAAGTCCATCTACTTGGTAAATTGCACAGATGGGCCAGGAATTCAGATTCCCTGAATTTTAATCCAAATGAAATTGCATTAGTGAGAAGAGCCTCAAAAGGAAGACTTTGAATCCAAAACCTATCACTGTTGCTGGGACCTTGCAGCTTGTCCACCACGATATTAGGATTTTGCTGATGCGGTTACAACACATTCTCTACTAAGAATAGATCCGTGTAATCACTTTCTCTGGCCTCTAGCCTGATGTATCCTTATAAATTTCTCCCAGGGGTTGCTAATCTGCAGCCAGGATTGAGAACCACTGCTATCAGTAAATTACTTGGAATAAAAATTTTAGGGGTGCCTGGGTGGATCAGTCGGGTAAGCGTTCAGCTTTGGCTCATGTCATGATCTCAAGGTTCATGAATTTGGGCCCCACGTTGGGCTCTGTGCTGACAGCTCAGAACCTGGAGCCTGCCTCTGATTCTGTGTCTCCCTCAATCTCTGTCCCTCCCCCGCTCACGCTCGCCCTCTTTCTCTCTCTCAAAAATAAATAAAAATACATTTAAAAAATTTTATACATATTTCTTGACAGTTTAAAAAAATATTACTAAAACCAGCCACCAGGTATTCACTTTGGACTAGGGGTCTATTTAATAGCATACAATGGTATTTAATCTTACTTAATCCTCACGGGAGCCCTCTGCAACAGGCCCTAATTGTCCCCGTTATAACAGAGGAGCAAACTGTGCCTTGAGAGGACGAGCAACTTGCCCCTGACCTCATTGATGAAGAGGGCAGGACCCCGGTTCTGTCAGACCCCAAAGCCAATATCCTTTTTTTTTTTTTTAAATATCTATTCATTGATTTTGAGAGACAGAAAGAGAGCAAGTAGGGGAGGGGCAGAGAGAGAGGAGAGAGAGAATTCCAAGCTGGGTCTGTGCTCTCAGCGCAGAGTCTGATGCAGGGCTCGAACCCATGAACCATGTGATCATGACCTGAGCCAAAATCAAGAGTTGTATGCTTGACCAACTGAGCCATCTAGATGTTCCCCTCCACCAAAGCAATATTCTTAGTAACAACATGTATTACCCACGTATTACTAATCATTTATTGATCTTCTTATTATGAGCCAAGCACTATTCCAGTTCATTTAATCTTCCCAAAACTCTATGGGGTTGTTGCTAATATCAGTATTTCCACTTTATTGCTGTGCCAACTGAGTCAGTGACAGAGATTATGCAACTGCACAAGGTTATACAGTTGATAAATGGGAAACTTAATCCAATCTGGTTCTGAGAGATCTCCAGAAGTTGGTAGATTTATCCAAATCCTACAAAAGCACTCTGCATCTATATAACTTCAAAGAAGAATACTGAACAATCAGATGAAGGAATGAAGCTAAGGAGGTTGGAAGCATCCATTTACATAAACTTAAATTTGGGATCTTGAACTTGTGGGGCAAAGCACTTTAATTTTTATTTACTTATTTATTTTTTAGAGATACTGCAAGTGGGGGAGAGGGGCAGAGGTAGAGAGAAAGAATCTCAAGCAGGCTCCATACTCAGTACAGAGCCCAGTGCAGACCCCGATGCAGGGCTCCATCCCATGACCTTGGACTGTGACCTCAGCCAAAATCAAGAGTCAGATGCTCAATCACTCAATCGACAGAGCCACCCAGGTGCCCCATGGCACCCAGAGCATTTCAAAAAAAAGAAACCCTCTTTGATTTACTTTTTAATTTCAGCAGAACAGTAGGGGATCTTTGAGCATTTCAAAAGAAGGCAGTCCTAGCTATGCAGACGTGTGCACATTTTTAATGAAAAAATATGTACGAAAGTTGATGTCATCCAAACATCTCCACCCACGGGTGAGTCTTAAATTAGAACCGATGAAAGTAATATCGAGGCATGAAGTCCCTAGATTTCTTTTAATCAAATTTTTATTTCTTTTGCAGGTTCAAATGGAGAAGGAATAAAGTTTGAGGAGATATGAGAGAAAAAATTAAGATGTAAGTGACACCTTAGAGTTACTGATATATTTCTTCTTAAAGAGTAAGCATATTATCAAAGCAATGACTTCATTTAGAATTACTCTCAAGGCAATAATCATTCTCATTTTACAAGCAGGGAAAATGAAACACCAAGATCACATCACCCATCAACAGTTCCAAAGCGGGTTGGTGGCATTAAGTGCAAATGGAAGCAACAATTTTGGATGACAACATGACAATCGCTGTCTAAACGTAGTACATGCAAGTCCTTTGAACCAGCAATTTAATTCCTAGGACTTTATCCTATAGAAATACTTCTATGAGTAAGCAAGGACAAATCTACAAAAATATCTATGGAAGCATTGTTCACAATATAGGCTGAATATTCATTTATAGGGATTGTTTTTTTTAAAAGCATGGTACAGACTGATTACCATTTTTATGGATCCACAAAAAAATAATGAGATAGATCTATATATATTGGCACGTGTGATACTGTGATTTATAATAAGAAATATATATTTGCCTTTGTCCCCACTTCTGGCATACAGCTCCTAAAAACCCTTGGAATTTCCCAAGTGAAGAAAAGCTAAAGGTGTCATTTGTTATGTTGATAAAGTGACTTTTGGATCCAAGTTAGGATGGGGGCTGGTTGCCGGGGAAAACCAACCATGTGATTAGAGGGTTAGAAACTTTCCGTCCCACCGCCCAGGCCTCCAGGGTGGGGTGGGGGGCTGGAGGTTGAATCTGGCACCATTGGCCAATGATTAAATCAATCATGCCTATGTAATGAAGCCTCCATAAAAACCCAAAGGACAGGGTTCAGAGACTTCCAGATGGGGATACCAGAACAATTCCCCGTGCCTTCATGCCAGGCCCTAAGCCCCACGAGGACAGAAGCCTCTCTGTTCAGGACCTCTCTCTCTCTCCCTTTTATCTCTCCATCTGGCTGCTGATTCGTATCCTTTAATGTAACCTCTGTAATAAACCAGTAATCTAGTGGGTAGTTTCCTGAGTTCTGTGAGCTGCACCAGCAAATTAATTGAACCCAAGGAGGGGGTTGTGGGAAGCTCCCGACAGCAGCCAGTCAGTCAGAAGAGCAGGTAACAACCTGGATTTGGGATTGTCTGCGGTGGGGACAGTCCTGTGGGTCTGAGCCCTTAACCTGTGAGAACGGATGCTACCTCTGGGTAGACAAGTATCAGAATTGAGTTGAATTCTCCAACCTAGCTGGTGTCAGAGAATTATTTGATGATGTAGAAAAACCCCTCGCTACACAATGAAATTTTTATTAAAACTTTTAGCATGAAAAGATGTCTATGATATACTGCCAAGTGAAAGAAAAAGCACATTGCACTACAGCATTTATAATATGTTTCCATGTTTATAAATATATATGTGCATATATTTATATGTAGATAGATGAAGAAACCCTATGGGTAGACACCCTCAATAGTAACTGCCTCTGGAAAATAAGCCATTGATTATTTTAACATATATCATTGTTAGGTGATCAATTATGTTTATTAGTTACAAAGGGCTACAGCTAATGCCAGAACCCACCTCCTGAGTCACAGGCTCGTGTTCTCTGTACCCGGGTATCCTCTTTGGTGGCGAAGCCCTTCCCTGCTCCTCATCTATGGATGGGCAGGATATTTGGAAGGAGGGAGAAAAGAACATCCTCATCCCTATCCACTTACCCCTGGCTTCCTAAAACATGCTGACAGATCCTGCAGCCTCTGGACAAGGGACTCAGCATCCCCTCTCTCCACACCTCCCTATCCAGTGGCCTGTGGCTATTTCAGTGTTAGCGGGCAGGGTGGGAGGCATGGCCAGATGCTGCCCACTGCCCACCCTGGGGGTCCTGGTACCCTGTTGGGAAGCTCTGCACTGGGCCAACATGCCCAGTTAAGGTAACTGGACAACATGGCATGAAATGGCCCTAGGATCCCCGACATCAGGCAGATCTGGGTTCAAATCCCTGGTTGGGCCCTACTGGCAGTGTGGCCTTGTGTGAGTCATGTTCTCCCAGCCCTGGTTTCCTCATCTGTACAATGGAGATAATGTCCTCTGTGTGGCAGAGCAGGTGTGAGGACTACATGGCAACAAAAGGTGCTTAGCGTGGTGCCTGGCACATGGTATGTGCCCAATAAACTACAGCTACTACTTAGTTTCAGACATTCTCTGCTCTAAAACTAAGTTCCAGGGGTATCCTAAGGTCATAAGCATGTGGTGTGGCCAAGATGAGATGCTTAAGACTGTCCTTAAAACCCAATCCTAATATAGTTAAGGTTTGTCATTACAATCTAAACTTAAAATACTAGATTAAAAGTCAGAAAAAAAAAAATAACTTATCTGGTCCCTACCCACCTCCCACCCCTCTCAGGCTTTGTTTTTTCCCTAGTGCCCTCTTTTTTTTTTTTTTTTTTTTTTTTTTAATGTTTGTTTTTCAGAGGCGGGGAGGGCAGAGAAAGAGGGCGACAGAGGATCCGAAGTGGGCTCTGCACTGACAGCAAGCAATGAGGGACTCAAACTCACAAACTGCAAGATCATGACCTGAGCCAAAGTCAGACGCTCAAAGGACTGAGCCACCCAAGTGCCCTTCCCAGTGTCCTCTTAATGAAAGGAAAACTTCAGTTCCAGGAATAAGTGTGCTTCTAAGAACCTTCTTAATCTTAAAGACACAATAAACAATATAATGATCCTATTTCCTTCATTGTTGTGGCTTCTAGGAAGCTCAGAACCATAGTTCTATTTATTTAGGAACATTTTTGAGGTTATTATTCACATTGCATAATGTATGAGGGAAGGGCCCAGTGTTTCCTGAACAAATAGCTTGTCTTTTTTCTTATAGACACTATGAACTATTTAACAGATCCTATTTTCCTCTTTGCTTTGTCTCTAAGAAATCTCTAGGAAGTATAGGACTTAGAGTATTTTGTTTACTGCATTTTGTGGCTTAACTTTTTCTCTCCTTTTAATTTTTCCCCAACCCAATTACCACATTTGGTAACACCATACCTAAAAATGTTATATTACAAGTTTCTGTAAGCTACTGAAAATGGCTCTTGGAATGAGGTAGGGAATAAACAGGTAAGCAAAGAAAAGTAAATAATCTGTTTCCTTTGACAAGTCAACGTCCTCCAACATTTTCTTTAAAATATCAACAAGAAGTGATAAAGTCATTTAAAGAATACTTAGATGGGGCACCTGGGTGGCTCAGTTGGTTAAGCGTCCGACTTCAGTTCAGGTCATGCTCTCACAATTTGTGAGTTCAAGCCCCGCATCGGGCTCTGTGCTGACGGTTCAAAGCCTGGAGTCTGTTTGCGATTCATGTCTCCCTCTCTCTCTGCCCCTCCCCCACTCATACTCTGACTCTCTCTCAAAATAAATAAACATAAGAAAAAAATTAAAGAATACTTACATATATATAAAGAATACACACACAAATATAATCTGATGTTTCATACACATATATGTAAATATATGTAAATACACCCCCCAAAACACACACACACACACACACACACACACACACACACACACACACACACACTGTAACCTGATGTTATAGGAACAATTTCTATGGCTTCTTTCTTCCTACATCCTAGATTTCCAAATAAAATATCACCATTCAACTACAAAGCACATTTGAAAACAATTACTGAGTATATACAAAGCTAAAAATACACTATTAATTGAGAAGGGATTTTTGACCACATCTCAAAAATGACTTAGGCATCTTGTTTGGAATTATATTGGCTGCAATTCTTGTCACACACATTTAAAAATAATTCCTGCAACTGTCCCAGTGGATAGAGACTTAAGGATAACTTCACACCATTTCTGTCCTAGAAGAAAATCCTGTTTGGGAGGGCCTCTGCCTCAGTGTAACATGAGATGAGCTATATATGACCACAACTCTACCCTGACAGCGGACACTATTCTCCCTCAGACCTCCTGTCTGCATCAAGGTTGCTCCAAGAAATGAACTTGGCAAAATTTATTCATACTATAAATACCAGAACATAATATGGATAATATGGCATGCACTCAAAAAATATATTACATATGTTTATTGGATTTGTACATAGATCAGTTTGTGCATTTTTTAGATAAAGTTGAAGAACTGTTTTTATTTGCAGTCATTCCATTTTTTTTCTTTACTGCAAGTCTAAAGGAGAGCTAGCATGTGTCTAACATAAATTGCTTCATCAGAGGTCTTGGGGTCTAATGATAGTGTCACCTTGGTTGGGGGGATTTATTATCCAAACTGCCACACTACCCTAATTCATAAGGTTTAAAACAGGAAGTAACTCTATACTGCTTGAGTGTAAGGAATGATTCAGCTTGGGGAGTCTGGGTGGCTCAGTCGGTTAAGCGTCAGACTTCGTCTTGGGTCATGATCTCATGGCTCGTTGGTTCGAGTCCCACATCCGGCTCTGTGCTGATAGCTTGGAGTCTGGAGCCTGCTTCAGATTCTGTGTCTCCCTCTCTCTCTGCCCCTTCCCTACTTGCACTCTGTCTCTCTCTCTCTCAAAAAAAAAAAAAAACAAAAACAAAACATTAAAAAAAAATTAAAACAAACAAAAAGAAACGATTCCACTCAGGGACACCTGGAGGAAACAAGGAGTTCTACTTCCCCTGGTGAGCAGTCTGTGTGCTGCTCCTAGCAATTCAGCCCTGACTTAGAGGCTTCAGTCAACACAAACAGCAGGAACCCAAAGCCCAGAAAGTCCAGGTCATGAGAAATAAGATAAGCAGGATGTCACGTTCAGGAGGATTCCTGAGGGAATTTGGCTCTGACAGTAGAATCCAAGGGAGCATCTTAACTCTCTGTGTCTTCCCTCAGATATGTGTTAGAAAAGTGGACAGAAAAAGGGAACGCTTGGGCCCCGGCCCTAGGCCCTCCTTTGGCAGTGTGCCCTTGGACAAGTCTCTCAACTTTCTTGGGCGTCTACTAATTCGTTTGTAAAATGAAGCCCAGAGCTCTGTCCACCCTGTATGTGTAGACTGCATGCTCTATGCCAGGCTCTGTGCTAGGCTGGAGGCACCATGAGTAAGAGAAAGAGTCCCCTCCAGGGAACCCTATGGCACTTAGAGTCTAGTGGAGTAAACCAACAGAATTGTTTAAAAGCACACAGACATTTTAATTATACTAAAATTGTGACAGTAACCAGCCTTTATGGGAATGATGTGCCAGCACTTATTCTAAAAATCAAGTCCTGTAACATTTTAACAGCCATATGAGACAGGTACTGTCATTAGTCCCATTTTGTACATGGGAAAACTGAGGCTTAAGGAAGTTAACTAGATCAGGATCACACAGAGAAAAGTAAAAGGACTCTCTGAACAGGTCTGGCCAATTCCAAAAGCCAGTCCTTTACCCATTGCACTGTACTGACTTCCTTCTTAGCTAACCACAGTTCTGGAGACAGCGTTTAGAACTGGCTTTTTTTTTTTTTTTTACCTAAGCGCCATTTCACAGTCTAATTGTAAGTGGAAAATTTACCCATGAATTCCCACTGGAGCATTTACTGAACCCCATCTTGCCTGGAAAGGACTGCTCCTTCTGGAGCCCTGGAAAGGCCACAAGGGACACAAGCAGCAGGTGGCTGAGATGCGCGGGTGGTGGTGATGCTAATGCTTTCACTCTGCCCCTCCACAGCTGGCTGGGTTACACACATCAAATCCCGTCTGCTCTCCCTGCTACACAGCAAGCTAAATCAATCTGTCAACCAACAGCAAATCAACTCAAAAGAATAAGAAACAACAGAACTAAATAGGCACGCTGCACTTTCCTTGACCTTTAAACTGATTACAGCCTTGATTGTCTTCCAATTTTGAAGTGAAATGAAACGGCAGTTGTGCACAGAAGAGAGGCCTGGGCTGGTCCTGCCAGTTTACAGCTCAAGCTGCTTCTTAGCAAGGGTTAAATGGTAGCAAGTCTTTAAAACCGCCAATTTGATGAGCTCTTACTCTGCACCAGGCACTGTCTGTATGCTGGCTCATTTAAGCCTCAGGACTCTACCCATTCATTCATTTATTCACTCACTCATTCAACCAATACTTATTTGGTACTCACTTTATGCCAGGTGCTGTACTACGTTAGGTCTTTGTCCTCATGAAGCTTATACTTTAACAAGGAAGACAGGTAACTGCCAAGTAAACAAATAACAGATGGACTTCTCTTGCCCGGGGCTCAGGGCATGCAGGCTTAGAGGACTCCACATTTTTAAATTATTACTTTAGAGAGAGACAGAGAGAGAGCAAGCTGAGGAGAGGGGGCAGAGGGAGGGGGGAGAGAGAGAGAGAGAGAGAGAGAGAGAGAGAGAGAGAGAGAGAGAATCTCAAGGCAGGTTCCACTGTAGGTGCTGAGCCCGATGTGGGGCTTGATCCCACAACCCTGGGATCATGACCTGAGTGGAAATCAAGAGTCGGACACCCAACCAACTAAGCCACCCAGGTGCCCTGAGGACTCCCCATTAAAATTTTTTTAACGTTTATTTAATTTTGAGAGAGAGTCACAAAGCAGGAGTTGGGGAGGAGCAGAGAGAGAGGGAGACACAGAATCTGAAGCGGGCTGCAGGCTCTGAGCTGTCAGCACAGAGCCCGATGTGGGGCTTGAACCCACAAACCGTGACATCATGACCTGAGCCTAAGTTGGCTGCTTAACCAACTGAGCCACTCAGGCGCCCCGAGGTCTCCCCATTTTAAAGAGAACACGAAACAACTGCAGATCCAGTGCCTCCTTAGAGTATCAACTCTGGCTGACCATTAGAACTGGGAAACTTAGCATTAACATGCACGCCTGGGGGCTCATCCCAAAACCATCGGATGAGAACCTGTGGAGGTGAGGCACTGGAATTTTTTTAACTGATAATTTTGAAATAATTTTGAATTTACAGAAAAGTGGCTATCATCATCCAAAGAACCCCCAGGCTCACCAGTTGTGTATACTTTGCCATACTTATATTACCATTTTCTCTCTATGTATGCATACATATACATGCATGTTACACATTCTTTTTTTTCTGAATCATTTGAGGTTAAGCTACATACCATATCCACTGATCGTTAAAGTCTTCAGCATGTATCTTAAGAATGAAGAGGCTTCTTACATAGCCCAAGAACATTGTTCAAAATGAGGAACTTTGATAGTGCCATGTATTTATTTATATAAAGACTATATTCAAAGTTTGCTAATTGTCTCAATAATGTCTTTCATAGAATTTTTTCCCATACAGGAGCCAATCTAAGATCATGTGCTGTGTTTAGCTGTCATGCCTCCTTGTTCCTTCCTTGGCCTTTCTTGACACTGGCATTTTTTAAGAATCTGAATCAGTTATTCTGGTGTGTGTCCTTCCTTTTAGGTTTGTCCGATGTTTCCCCATGATTAGATTCAAGTTATGCATTTTGACAGGGATAGTGCATAAGCATATATGTCGTGGGTCCTTGGTACATCATACCAGGAGGCACGTTATATTAGCTTGTCCCAATATTGGTGATATTAATTCTCAACACTTGGTGAAGGTGGGTCTGCCAGGTTTCTCTAATGCCACGTTAGCATTTTCCCCTTTGTTTAATGACTAATTTGCAGAGGGATATTTTGGAATTCTAAATACCATATTCCTCATCAAACTTTCACACAATGGTTTTAGCAAGTACTGATGATTTTTGCCTGAGATAATTATTTACTAATATGGTTACAAGATGGTGACTTTTTAATTTCATTAGACTTTCTTGTTTTTAAGTTTATTTATTTATTTTGAGGGGGGGGGTACAGAGAGAGGGAGAGAGAGAATCCCAAGCAGGCTCTGTGATGTCAGCACAGAGCCTGATGTGGAGCTTGAACTCACCAATTGTGAGATCATGACCTACACTGAAGTGGGATGCTTAACCAACTGAGCCACCCATGCGCCCCTAATTTCATTAAACTTTCTCTGTGTATTAGTTGGTATTCTAATGTAAGGAAAAGCTTCCTCATCTCCCTCATTTGTCAAGGAGTTATAATTCATTACTGTCCTATTAATTTTGACACTTAACTGTCCCAGATTTGCTCAGTGAGACTCCCATCAAGCTATAGCCTATATTCTTCTCCCATGTCCCCATCTTTATTTTCTGGCATAAGATGTTCTAGGCTGATCTACTTTCCTTGCCCCAGGCTTGTGATCAGCCATTTTTCCAAGAAACTTTTTTTTTAAGTTTATTTATTTTGAGAGACAGAGAAAGCACCAGCAGGGGAGGGGCAGAGAGAGACGGAGAGAGAGAGAATCCCGAGCAGGCTCTCCACTGTCAGTCTCGGGGCTCAAACTCACAAACTGTGAGATCGTGACCTGAGCCGAAACCAAGGGTCTGACACTTAATCGACCGAGCCACCTAGGCATCCCCATTTCTCCAAGAAACTTAATTCTGTTTAGAGTAAAGTGTACTTAGAAACCAATATCTGGACACTAAGAATGCTCATTACTTCTAGGATTTTCTGTCAATGGCACTGGTATTTTTAGAAAGCTCCCAAGGTGATTCAAACGCGCAGCCAGTATTGAGAACCATTGTCTATGAAGAAGGCACCCAACCACCACCTAAGTAGATGGCTCTGGGAAGGGAAGGGAGAGAAGATATTTAGGAGCTGTGGAGTAGTGGACCAATGCAGTATATCTCAAAGCATGGGTAAAGACACATTAGTGGGCCATATAATTCATTTAGTTGGTCATGTCTAGCATTAAAAAAAATAAAAATAAAAAACAAAACCTCAATAGAACAGGAGGGCATGTACTAGATTATAATATAAAGCTATTTCTTACTGAGTCACAGTCCAAAAAGATTGAGAATTGCTGGTCTAAAAAGTGCTGGGCTTTTTTTCTCCTCTGCTAGATAAGAGTGGGTGCTTCCCCCAAGCCAAACCCTAATCCAGGGAAGGGAAGAGCCAAGAGAACACCTCAAAAAGGTTGAGGGTGGGGTGCCTGGGTGGCTCAGTCGGTTAAGCGTCTCACATCAGCTCAGGTCAGGATCTTGTGGTTCATGAGTTTGAGCTCTGCATCAGACTCTGTGCTGACAGCTCAGAGCCTTGAGCCTGCTTCGGATTCTGTGACTCCCTCTCTCTTCCCCTCTCCTGCCCACACTCTGTCTTTCTCTCACTCTCTCAAAAATAAATAAAATATTATTATTTTTTTTTTAATTGAGGGTATCTCAGTATTTACTTGAACATTTGCTTTAAGGGCAGATTGACATACAGATCATCCCCCTTGCCTGTCTGAGAAGGTTCAGTGTGACCTGGGTAGACACACTGGGGCAGAGAGAAGGAGGACCATGGAGAGGTCTGCATGTCCACCCATGAGAGTGAGTCAGGTGGACACTGGGAGGCAACTTGAACTATCTTCCTGATGCCTCAACCAAGAGGGCTGCCCACTAGGTAAGGAGATCCCCAACAGCAAAAGGCTGGGAGTGGACTGGCAGAGGTGAGATCTGGGGTGGTGGTGGAAGAGGCAGAGACGGATCCAGATCCCCACAGGGGTGTTCTGCCACCTGTTGTTTCCCCCCAGGAAGAACGCATATGAAATACAGGAGTCAGAGAGGCAGCATGGAGATGCCTGCCCAAAGGACACAAATGGTAGCCTTAGCCGGAGAAGCAGTGGCAGCCAAAAGAGGATCACAACAGACAGTGATCTGTATCTCCCTCCTTCCCACCTGTCCCACTAGAGGAGAAAGGGATTCTGACAAGAAAAGTGTGGAAGTGTGAAAGATCTAATAGTTCTTTCCCCTACTCCCACCCCCACTGATGAAGGGCGGAGGGGGGTGGGTAAGATTTAAATGGGATGTGAGATTGAAATTTAAACTAGACTGGGCTTTCTGAAATTACAGCATACAGAAAAGACATGGAATCCACCCAATATGCCATGAAGGGACTGGAAAGACAGATTCAAGAAGGCAGGATTGAAGACAGTTTCTGGGGAGAAGAGAAAGCTTTTGTTTAGACCCCACCATGTTGAGAGTGTTCAATAAATACTATTTCAAGGAGGCCTGGAAGATGAGAAGCAGCTGAGGATGGGTTACCTGGCAGAAAAAAAAAAAAGAAAGAAAGTACAGTGTCCTCTGGGTGAGGGAGGTATTGGCATATGGAAAGGACGGAAAAGTCTGGAGGGACTATAGCCTAGTGACAGGGGACAGGCTGGATGGGGAGTTGAGTTGAGAGGACTCAAAATATGGATGGCCTGTAGCCTGCTGAGGTGAGTAGGGTTATTTTTTCATAAATGGTAAAGTATTATGTATTTATTTAAAAGGTTCCAGGGCGCCTGGGTGGCTCAGTCGGTTGAGCAGCCAACTTCAGCTCGGGTCATGATCTCGCGGTCCGTGAGTTCGAGCCCCGCGTCGGGCTCTGTGCTGACAGCTCGGGGCCTGGAGCCTGTTTCAGATTCTGTGTCTCCCTCTCTCTGACCCTCCCCTGTTCATGCTCTGTCTCTCCCTGTCTCAAAAATAAATAAAACGTTAAAAAAAAATTAAAAAAAAAAAAATAAAAGGTTCCAGGGGCGTCTAGATGGCTCAGTCAATTGAGCATCTGACTCTTGATTTTGGCTCAGATCGTGATCACAGGGTCATGGGATTGAGCCCCACATTCAGCTCCATGGTGAGCATGGAGCCTGCTTGGGATTCTTTCTCTCTCACTATCCCTCCCTCTGCCTCTCTCCCTAGCTCATGCTCTCTCTCTCTCTGTCTAAAATAAAAAAAATTTTTTTTAAAGATTCCAACAGTGCACCTCTCCCTACCTCGTACAAATCCTAAAGGTATCATGTATCATTAATGTATTCTTCCAGGCTGTTTAGACGTCTCCGTGTTTCCATGTATATATTTTTAATATATGGATGAAAACTTACGGTTCTGCTATTTTTTCCACTTGATTATATATCACAAATCTCCTTCCATATTGTTGGTTGAATAAATGATACTAAATCCATACCATGCACCTGTTAAACTTCATGATGCTGCTCTTAATTGTTGACCAGAATGATGTTCTGAATATGTTCAGTGACAGATTGTAACGATGTAAAATCCTATTTTTAACAAAATATCTATAGACACTCATTTGTACCTGTTTGTACCAGAAAAAGTACAGCAGGATATACACCAAAATATTAACAGTGGTGGGATTTCTGTTTTTTTCCCTTTTTTGGCTGTTGTTTTTCTTTTTTACTTTCTTTAAAATAAAAAATATATATATAATGTATAATAAAAAATAAAAAAATATTTTGATAAAAATACATTAAGTCAATTCTAGACCCACATGGGGCTTGCACTCAACCTCAACCGAGATTAAGAGTCGCAGACTTTACTGACTGGGCCAGCCAGGTGCCCCTTGGTTGTTGTTTTTCTAATTTTCCTATCATAAATAAATAGTAAATTAAAGTTTTATAACAAAAAATGTGGAAAGTAAATAGGACGAAATGGTGCTGCTATTCTTTGTTCTTTGTGTGTGTGTGTGTGTGTGTGCGTGCGCACAAATGTGTGTGTTTGTGTTTAATTTCTCACAAAAGGGGAGAGAACAAGCATAAAGCATCATTTCAGTTCAGACACACAATCAACAACTTAAAAAAAAAAAACCACCCGTCACACTGATGGACACTGTATTTCCAAAATGAGGGGTTATCCTTGATGTCTTATAGCTTGAACAAAAAAGACATGCAGACACAAGATGACCCTGAATTTGTCCCTGAGTGAGGCAAATAGCCATATAAATTATATCACATCACCTCTGGCATTCTAGAGCAGAATCTTAATATGCAGCCACTTCCCCCCCACACAGACTGAGTTCCCTGCAGACACAAGGACCCCGTAAGAACCCAGAGGGCTTCTTTCTGAGCCTGGGCTAAGACTCAGGCTTTTCCTAAATAAACTAAGACTGTGAATCAAACAACTAACCTTTCTGTTCTTGTTTGGCCCAGAAAATCTTGACTCGCTGGTGAATGTGGTTGTCTTCACGCAGTTTCTTCTGCCACTGACGCAATTCTTGAATCTCAGGATCACACCGAACCTGGAAAATGCCCACAAAGCTTTAGTTTCTTTCCTACAACTTCTATACATTAGCTTGTTAACTCTGCATGGAAAATCCTTTACAAACCAACTGGATATGCTTTAGGTTCTAAGTGAATCAGTGTTTTAAAGGATTTATCTAAACTCCTACAGCTTATGTAGTATTTGAGTGTAAATAACGTTGTGTGAAGATTTGCTATACTAATGGTAGGTTGAGAACATTCTAGATCTGTGCTCTTCAGCAGAAATACAAAGTAGCCTCATGTGAAATTTTACATTTCTTTGCAGTTCCATTTTAAAAAGTAAAAATAAGTTAGTGAGATTATTTTTAAGAACATATTTTATTTTGGGGCATCTGGGTGGCTCAGGTTAAGTGTCCAACTCTTGATTTCAGCTCAGGTCATAATCTCACCATTCATGGGTTCGAGCCCCATGTTGGGCTCTGCGCTGACAGTGGCAGAGCCTGCTTGGGATTCTCTCTCCCTCTCTCTCTGCCTCTCCCCGACTCGCACTCCCTGTCTCTCCCAAAATAAATAAACTTAAAAAAATAATATATTTTATTTAACCTCAAAGATCTAAAATATTATTTCAACATGTAATCAATACAAAAATTATTTATGAAATATTTTACTCTCCGTTTTCCATACAGTCTTCAACATCTAGTGTGTATTTTACAGTGACATCACAGCCCAATGTGGGCTAAACACATTCCAAGTGCTCAATAATCACACACAACTAGTGGCCAGTATATCGGTTCTAGAGGAATCACAGTCAATGTATTAGTTTAATACCAATTGACTAAGCGTCTACTGCATACTGGGCTTTGTGCTATACCTTGGCAATAAACAGATTACTGATGATAATTTTAATTAAGTTTTAATTTTATTATTCTGTAGCTCATATTTATTGAGCACTTAGGTCCCAGGCATTGTTTAAGTCTTTTACAAGATGTAACCATCAAAACAACCCAATGAGGCAAGAATGATTATGCCCATTTTACGGATGAGGAAACTCAATTGAAGCAGCTTGCTGAGTCACAGATCTAGGAAATGGTTTTGAGATTTCCAGCTGCTCTTGAGGGGCTGAGAATCTAGTAGGAGACATAGAGTACAGGAATAAGATCACCAAGGTGTGGTAAGAATAAGGATATCAGTGAGTACAAGGGAATACAGAAGGGGAACTGAGCTCAGCCTGGAGCAGTCAGGAAACAGGTCATGGAGGAGATGACTCCTGGAGTGAGTTTTGAAGCATAAACTAGAGTTAGTCATGGAGAGAGAGTGGGTAGAGTGTCATGGTGGTCCAGTTCTGCCTTACTGTGATCATGTCACAAAGCCAGGGCCCACCCTCCTGCTTTTTCAAACAAACACTGGATCTTGAAACTTCCTGCTCTGGTCATTGGGATATAGGCTTCCTGGATGAGTTTCCAAAGGGTCCTGTTGTCCTCTAGAAGCCTCACATGGCTTTTTATAACTAGGAACCTTAGAGAGCAATGTTGGGGTCAGGATGATCTCAGTCCCTTCCCTTCCAGAAAGATCCTTGGTTCTTTATGCAGACTGATCCCATGCACATCAGAGAGCTACTCACCAAGAGGCATTTGGAGAAATGGCCTTAACAAACTCAAGAAAAATAAAGTCCTTCCTATTACTTCATTTCTCAGAGCATGGGGTGCCTTAGTTATCTTAAGAAAACTACTCAAGTGATTTTTTTTCCCAAGATAAAAAAGACTGTTTTCTTCTGAACTTCTAAATGGCAGCTACTCTTGTTTAAAGAAAAAGAAAATATACAAATTATCTATAAATGTGTATTTAAAAAAAAATTTTTTTTTAACGTTTATTTATTTTTGAGACAGAGAGAGACAGAGCATGAACGGGGGAGGGTCAGAGAGAGGGAGACACAGAATCCGAAACAGGCTCCAGGCTCTGAGCTGTCAGCACAGAGCCCGACGCGGGGCTCGAACTCACAGACCACGAGATCATGACCTGAGCCGAAGTCGGCCGCTTAACTGACTGAGCCACCCAGGCGCCCCTCCCCAAATCTTTTAAATTACAAACCAATGTTTTTAGTGTTTCCTAAAGTCTTATGTTCAAAAGATTAGGTACCTTCAACATCTCTGTTCTGTAGGCTAAGCAAACTCAAACCCTCATGGGTAGCTAAAAAGGAGGTTATCCACATCTTTTCCAGGAACTTCTGTTTATCTGGATCCAAGCACGCAGAAACCCCCACATTTCTGCACCATGACAACTAATACGCATAATGCTAATAAAGATGAAAGATCTTCTGAACCACTAAAAAAAGGTTAACACTAATTATAATCAGCAAGTTGACTACATTTTATTGTAGTCAAATTCTTTCTGTATAACTGATGTATTTGTATAGTTTGGAAGAAGTCATAGAGTGTGGGTTCCTCTAGGAAGGAAGTAAAATGGGGGAGGGAGCTTTAGCTTTTTACTCCATATTTTTCTGGATTGGATTGTTGGGGATGTTTACAAAGAGCATATATTGTTTTAGAAATACAAGTGTTTAAATTTTAAATTAACAGGCTGCTGAGAGGCAAACAAGAGTTCTTTAACTTAAGAATCACTGATGAATTTCCCCGACAATCCCCTGAACTCTCAATTACCTTAATATTTAACAAACAGAAACACCATTTCCTTCATCATTCCAGAAGGCTACAGATGTTCTCAGGATTCTGCTGACCAGTTTAGGGTGATTTTCCTCTGTCTGGCCAGAGACCCTTGATGTTTTTCTTGATTCCCTTCATTTGGAAAGCAAGGACTGCTATTTACTAAAGTGGAGCATGGCAGCCTTGTTAGTTAACTTCTCATTACCAGGAAAGCCTGGATCCCCAGAGAAGGCTTTTGTGAGCCCTGGGGAAAGCATGCACCCATTGAACAGGGCTAATCCGGTCATTATAGTCATGATTACGGAATCAATTTAAACGGCAGTGGCTGTGCCAATCAGCAAATACCGTAGAGTGCAGTGTAATGTTTAACACATCAACAGTTTCATTGATTTTAAAAAAAGAAGTCTCCTTTACGAGTGGCTTCCTACTTTTACTTGTTTAAATTACCACATGGAGTCCATCTGCTCTTCCAAGATACGCACACCGAGTAATACACACATTATTGTGTACTTGACTTTGGGTAAGCCAAGAAAGAAAACTCCATTAAGTGGATGTGAATTTTTTAAAAAAATGCCCGTGAACCAATCAAATTCTCCTAATTATCTATTACTCTGATGAAAGCCAAAACAGGACACCATATTGGTTAAGAAATCCAACTCTCTATCGGAAAGACTGAAGTTGAATCTCAGCTCTGCAAATGACAAGCTGAGGAACCTATGAGCAAGTTACTTAAACTGTCTGAGCCTCGATTTCCTCTCCTGTAAAATGGAGAAAGTATACATATTTCCTTCATTGCACTGGTGTGAAAACAAGATGAGATATTGTCTGGTCCATAGTAAGCCCTCCCTGTTTTAGCAATTTCTTACATCAACTAATAAAGTAGTAAGAATAATCTGAGTTCAGCTCTGGGGTTGCATCCTACAACCGCTGGTAGGACACGGAGCCAACTGGCTGAAGAGCCAGTGATTCATAAAATTGGAAGTGAGGTCTCTTCCCAAGGGCTTACAGTTTATTGAATACATAAGTGATCTTACAATTATATAACTGTAGGTATTACTCAACCAGCAGAGAGATATCAGGGCCGTAGGATGGTGACTGCAGCCAGGCAAGAAGAGAGGGGCCCTATGGCTGGGACTTGGAAATTACCCTTCATACTTCTGAATTCCTCTTAGCTCAGTTGTTTTCTTTGCTTCTTGGCAAAACAGACAATAACATAGCAACGCCTATTTTCTCTGGAGGATTCCTTGGGGTTTTTCTAGTTGCTTTGGAGGAAGAAACTTTCAGTATAGTACAGTTCCTGGAAAGATGCTGGAGAAACAACACAACGGTCAGCACTTCAGTCGTGCTGGCAAGAGTCAGCCTCCAACTGGGTGTGAGACACCTCAGAAGGTCCTTACCACATCCTTGCCATGACTTGATGTACTAACGATAATACTGAAGGATTTTATACCCGGGAAAAGTGGATTTCAACAAGAAGGAAATATATATTTGCAAATTCTCTTGCAAATACCTAATGAAATATTCACAGTTCCCAACTCTCTCATACGTTCCAATTTCTCTCTGCAGGTAAGCTTCATTTCCTTATTTCTTCTTTATTTCTTCTCAGATCTTTGGCAAAACGAAACAAAAGTTGGTTTCTCATTCTGGTAGTTATGAGTGTTCCATATTGTTTTTAGGAACAAATTATAAAAACCTGTAGATATAACATATTGCCTGGTATTGTGGAAGTGTCCCAGACATTCATCCGTACTAAGATAGTATGCCTCTTAGAAGTTGCTGGGGGCTTTCAGGGAGGAGCAGAAATGTGTTCTAGAGAAATATATACTTTTTTAATTTTTTAAGAGAGAGAGTGTGCAAGCAGGGGAGGGGGCAGAGGAAGAAAGAGAGAGACAGAGAGAGAGAGAGAGAGAGAGAGAGAGAGAGAGAATCTTAAGCAGGTTCCACACTAAGTGTGGAGCCTGATGTGGAGCTCAATCCCACAACCCGGGGATCTTGACCAGAGCCAAAATCAAGAGTTGGACACTCAACCTACTGAGCCAACCAGGCGCTCCTAGAAAAATATTTTTTAAACAGTGGGTTCAGCACTTTAGCGAGTAGTAAATTCACTTTAGTGGGTTGTGAATAACATTTTAAAAAGTCTAATCCAATAGAAAATACCAGATATTCTCTTATCATTAAGGACCCACTTTATCTCTGAAAATGTTTTTTTCTTTCAAAGTCTATTTTATCTGATGTTAAGAATGCAAGATCACTTTCCTTTTGGTTGGTATTTGTGCCGTATATTCTGGGTCTTTCAACTATTCTGGGTCATTTTGTGTTACCTGTACCTCTAGCATAGAGGCAGATTTCTTTTTAATCCAATCTGAAAAATCAGAGTTTATTCTATTTACACTTATTGTGATCAGTAATATTTTATTAATCTAATTCACCAAATATTTTTATTTATCATGCTTTTACATTTTTTTTTCCTTTCCTGCTTTCTATTGCATTGGATTTTCTTTTTTTTTTCTTTTAAGATTTTATTTTTTTAAGTAATCTCTACACCTAACATGGGGCTGGAACCTACAAACCCGAGATCAAGAGCCACATACTCTACCACTGAGCCAGCCAGGCACCCCTGAATTAGATTTTTGTATTCCATTTTTCCCCTTCCACTGATTTGTTAGTTCATATTATATATTTTTTGAATATGTCATTATAATGTAATAAGCAACTTAAAGTAAAAAATGAGTCTGTCCAACCTCCCCTGAAGCACTTACGGGACTTTAGAAGACTTTAACGTCCCACTCTCATCTCTCATGACTGTTGTCCAGTATTTTAGTTTCCCCTCATTTATTCCCCCACTGGTGTGTGTATATGTGTGTGTTGTGTGTATATATGTATACATATGTGTATATATGTATATATGCACATGCAGCATATGTACATAAGTGTACGTATGTGTGTGTGTGTATATATATATATATATATATATATATATATATATATATATATAAAATAGTCAATGTCTATTTAGATGTAGCAGCTTCCTCATTCACTATTGTTTCTTGCATTCTGCTCCCACTCCTTCCTTGTGGATTCAATTTCCTTCTAACTCAAGTACATCATTTAGTAGTTCCTCCAGTAAGAGATGTGTTTGAAAATGTATTTAGCCATTGCTCTTGAATGATAATTTAGTAAATTGATTAATAATAAGTTGATTAATAAAATGATAATTTAGTAAATAATAAATCTATTATTAAATAATTTAATATAATTCTCTGTTGAATGTTACTTTCCCATAGGATTAGAACACACTTCACCGTTTTCTGGCATGTGCTACTGCTGATCAGTAATTTTTTTTTAAGTTTATTTATTTATTTTGAGAGAGACATAGTGTGAGCAGGGGAGGGGCAGAGAAAGAAGGAGAGAAAGAGAATCCCAAGCAGACTTCATGCTGTTAGCACAGAGCCAATGCAGGGCTCAGACTCACAAAATCATGAGATCCACACCTGAACTGAAACCAATAGTCGAATGCTTAACCAACTCCTGCTGATCAGTAATCTTTTAATTGTTTTTTAATGTTTATTCGTTTTTTGAGAGAAAGAGAGACAGAGCATAAGTGGGAGTGGGGCAGAGAGAGAGAGGGAGACACAGAATCCAAAGCAGGCTCCAGGCTCTGAGCTGTCAGCACAGGGCTTGAACTCATGAACCACGAAATCACGACCTGACTGAAGTTGGACGCTTAACTGACTGAGCCACCCAGGCGCCCCTGATCAGTAATCTTGATCAGTCTCATTGTTCTTCCTTTGTAGGCAATCCTTCTTTCAAAACAGTTTTAAGACTTCCTCCTTGCTTGTGGCATTCCAGTTTCACCAGGTAGCATTTTGCTGTGATTCTGTCCTCATGTATCTAGTTCGGGATTCGTGTTTCTTCAGCTTTGGGATATTCTCACCCAAAGAGCTCTATCAACACTGCCTCTCACCCACTCATTCTGTTGTCACCCTCTGCAATTTCTATTAGACTTATGTTTGACCTTCTTGTCTCAACTGCTTTCCCCAATTTCCCACTGTATTTCCCTGCTGCCTTCTTTCTCCCAGATCTCTCTCTGAATAGTAATTACTCCTCCAGCTGTGTCTGCCTACTATTTAATGCACACCCAAAATATGGTCCATGGATCAGCACCATTGGCATTACTTGAGCTCATTAGACCTGCAAATTCATGGGTTCCACCTAAGACCTATGAAGTCAGAACTGAATAGAGAGGGGCCAGGAATCTATGTTTAACAAACTCTCCAGGTGATTCTGAAGCTTACTGGAGTTTGAGAAGCATGGCTTTAGCCTGTTTGCTAAATTGTTTTCTTTTTTTTTTTAAACTTTTTTTAATGTTTATTTATTTATGAGAGACAGAGAGTGTGTGTGAGTGGGGAAGGGGCAGACAGAGGTGGGGACAGAGGATCTGAAGCAGGCTCCGCACTGTCAGCACAGAGCCCAATGTGGAGCTCGAACCCATGAAACGTGAAATCATGACCTGAGCCAAAGTTGGATGCTCAACCAACTGAGCCACCTAGGTGTCCCTAAATTGTTTTCATTTCTAGAGGTTGTACTTAGTTCTTTTTCAAATCTGATCCTTTTTTTTCTTACTCCCCTATTTAGCAAGGCTTATATTCTTTAAAAAAATTTTTTAGTATATTTCTATAATCATCTTAAACGTACTTATTTCACAGCCTCAAATTGCCACCCTTGAGGCCTTGGATTCTCCAGTTGGTTGTACTTACTGGCTGCCCCCCCTTCCCCCGCCTCCATTCCTTGTTGGTTTATTTTTTATTATAAGCTCATAGTCACTGAGGGCCCTAGTTCCATTTCCAGGTCTGAGGTCATGTTTTTTATGCAGGAGTCAATACAGGTTTTTTTAAACATCAGATAGTAAATATTATTTTTTAATTTTTTTAATGTTTATTCATTTTTGAGAGAGAGAGATAGAGAGAGCCAGTGGGGGAGGAAGAGAGAGGGAGACACAGAATCTGAATCAGGCTCCCGGCTCTGAGCTGTCAGCACAGGGCCCAACACAGGGCTCACAAACCGTGAGATCATGACTTGAGCTGAAGTCAGACACTTAACCACTGAGCCACTCAGGCGCCCCAATATTTTTGGCTTTATGGGCCATATAGTGTCTGTCCCAATGACTCTGTCATTATAGCACAAAAACAATCATACCCAATATGTATTTTTAAAAATGGGCATGGCTGCGTTCTAGTAAACTTTATTTAAAGAGTGGTCCAGGGGCACCTGGGTGGCTCAGTCGGTTGAGCGTCCGACTTCGGCTCAGGTCACGATCTTGCGGTCCGTGAGTTCGAGCCCCGCGTCGGGCTCTGGGCTGATGGCTCAGAGCCTGGAGCCTGCTTCCGATTCTGTGTCTCCCTCTCTCTCTGACCCTCCCCCGTTCATGCTCTGTCTCTCTCTGTCTCAAAAATGAATAAACTTAAAAAAAAATTTTTTTTTTAATTTAAAGAGTGGTCCAGAGTTGGTCCACAGGCTATAGTTTGTCAGCCCCTGCTCTTATCCTTAAGTGGGCATTAGAATTGTAGCCCCCAGGGGTGCCTGGGTGGCTCAGTTGGTTGAACATCCAATCATCTTTGGCTTAGGTCATGATCTCACAGCAGTCTGGAGCCTGCTTTGGATTCTGTGTCTCCCTCTCTCTGCCCCTCCCCCGCTTGCACTCCACCTCTCTGTCTCTCAAAAATAAACATAAAAAAAAAAAAGAATTGTAGCCCCAAGCTTCCCTTGGTTACCCTTCCATTTTTCTGTATGTATTGCACACACATTATTCCTTTAAGACAATTCTCTAAATTTACCTGATGATATTGAGATCACTTAGGGCACTTGTTAAAAGTGGAATCTCATGGGGGCTCCTGGGTGGCTCAGTCGGTTAAGCATCTGACTCTTGATTTCAGCTCAGGTCATGATCTCACAGTTCATGAGTTTGAGCCCTGTGTCAGAGGCTTGGGATTCTCTCTCTGTGCACCTCCCCCGCCCCAATAAATAAACATGAAAAAAACCAGAATCTCAGGCTCTTGCCTTGTAGGCTCTGATTCATTGCATGTGAGGTGGAACCAACATGTATATTTAGCAAGAACCCCCGGTGATTCTAATGATCTGAAGAGTTTGAAACTGCTCTAACCAAAGAATATGTGAAGAATGAACTTAATGTTGAGACTGACATCTGCTTTAAGACCCGCAGATTTTTATCTCAGTTCTTACACAATGCCACGTTGATTATTCAAATTCTTAAAATCAGAGTCAAGAAGGACTGCTCAGGCTATTAGTGTGTGGTCAGGAGACAGGATCTGTATGACTCATGAACAGCAACTGCTTTTTGGTGGGGTAGTCTTTTCAGTGCAATTCTAGAAAGGCCTTCTCCTAGGAAGCCACACCTATTTTTTATACTAAAGTTCCTTGAACAATAATATCATATTGCAGTATATACTTGGAAAAAGCGGAATTTCCCCCAACAGCTCGGGGATGACAGTTGAGATAAAGTTCATCCAACCTTCCTTGGTACTTGTTTACCCAAATAATCAGGGAATTATTAAGTTGCAAAAGTATTTAAGGGATTCGATGAACTTTCCAATGATTTATGAATTACAGCCAAGTGAATGATGTCAAAGACCATGTTATTGCACAATGCTTTGATCTTCTTCTTACCATTGATACCCGTAACTGACATTTATATAGTTATGGCTGCCCAGATGTATCTCATGTGCAGTCAAGGTTGAGAGCCACTGCTCAAAATTGTGGACACTTCACCCCTCCACCAGTGGCTCTCAAAGTGGGGTCCTTAAACTAGCAGCTTCAACATCTCTTGAGAGCTAGTTTGAAATGTAAGTGCTCAGGCCCTGTTGCAATCCTACTGACTCTGATACTCTGGAGTTGAGGCCCAGCAATCTGTGTGTTTAGAAGGCTTTCCAGATCATTCTGATGTAGACTACTGTATGAGAACTGTTGCATTGTTCCCCTAGTGAATCCCAGCTCCCTGGATCCCTGCCTCTTGGAAAACTGTACCACTCTTCTCATTAAGCAGGGGAGTCTAGCCCCCTCTTTCTTTTCTTTTTTTTTTTAATTTTTTTTAACATTTATTTATTTTTGAGAGACAGAGAGAGACAGAGCACGAGTGGGGGAGGGGCAGAGAGCGAGAAGGAGACAAAGAATCTGAAGCAGGCTCCAGGCTCTGAGCTGTCAGCACAGAGCCTGATGCAGGGCTTGAACCCATGAACCGTGAGATCATGACCTGAGCCGAAGTTGGATGCTCAACCGACTGAGCCGCCCAGGTGCCCCTATCCCCCCTCTTTCGAATCTAGGTGAGCCTCATGACTTGCTTTGACCAATAGAAGGTAACTGAAGAGCTGCTGTGCAAGTTTCAGAGTCTGGGCCTCAAGAAGGCTTGAAGCTTCCATTTCTAGAATGTTCTTTCCATAATGTAAGGAAACTGGTCTGGCCCACTGGAGGATGACAGGCCATGTGGAAGAGAACTGAAGAGCCCCAGACATGTGCCTGGGACCTTCCAGCCCAGCCCAGGAGGTCATCTAGGCCAAGAATACCACAGAGCTGCTGGAGAGGTCCATCATGGCCAAAGGGTGCATGCTGAAAGTGGTACAGATGAGGTTGGAGCGCCAGACTCAGAGCCCCAGTGGGGAGCCATGTGGGGACATCCCACACACAGTTGAAGGTCCTGAATGCAGCATTCACCATTAAATGCACCAACCGAATGCAGCCACGTGAGTGAGTAGAGGAGAAATCAGCAGAAGAACTACCCAGTTAACCCAGAGGACTGTGAACAAGAATCAATTGCTGTGGTTTAAGTCACTAAGATTGAGCAGCAGGAGGGCTTATATTACAGCTGTACAATTTACCCACATACTTTGCCTTGAAGGGAAATTGATTAGCCCTTTAAAGAGAAACACTCTGGAAAAGTTGTAATTTTGGCCAGTACTAACCACCAGGCAGAGTATTGGGTGCATCAGATGCAACTAATACATAGGGCTGGCTTCACGGGCACCCTGTACAGTCACACAGGCCCTGTGCTTAGAAGGGCCTTACATTGTTTTCACACCCTTGTTGTCACCATCTAGAAATTCTTAAAACTTTGAACCAAGGGCCCTGTGTTTTTATTTTACACTAGGCCCTGCAGATTATGAATCCAGTCCCACCAATACGTAGTTCCATCATTTATTCATCACAACACCCCCAGAATTTGGCTTATCAGTTTTCACCACGTATTTGGTATGCGTTGCAACTCAGCAAATAAAGAGGGGGGCAGGAGTTGCAGACTGTCTGGCCACAGACATAGCATGGCATAGCATTTTCTGAGCATATTAAGGAAAATCCACTTGCAGAAATAACCCAGAATATATTTAAACAACGACAGGACGAGGCAGGGGGAAGGGGAAGAGACTGGCCTGGGAAGCTAGGCCCCAAGCAGGCTAAACTCACTATTAATAGTGCTGTGGCCTATTTTGGCCTGCCTGGTGGCCCTGAAAATTTCCCTGAGAACTGGGCTTGGGAAATGACAGTGGAAATCAGGTGCCTTCATTCTGGGGTATCACTGGAACCATGCTGGGCACAGACAGAGGTCTTTCTGACAAGCTAAAGGACATTTTGCAAAACAGGATTTTCTTTGACAGGGAATTAAACAAAAAATTAAGGTTGGGGCACCTGGGTGGCTCAGTCAGTTAAGCATCTGACTTCGGCTCAGGTCATGATCTCATGGTTCGTGGGTTCAAGCCCTGCATCGGGCTCTGTACTGATGGCGTGGAGCCTGGAAACTTCTGTGTGTTTCTCTCTCTCTCTCTCTGCCCCCCCCTGCTTGTGCTCTCAGTCTCTCTCTCAAAAATAAAAAAATAAATAAACTGGAAAAAACATTAAGGCAAACTATCAGGAAATGATCAGGAATATTAGGGAAGAAAATGCATTGATGAGATCAAGTCAATAAGGAACTAACAGGAAACCCTAAACATGTGTTAGGCACTATGCTAAGCACTTAACATACACCATTTCATTTATACCCTCACATATAACTCTGTGAAGGCAGCACTATTATTATCCCCATTTTACAGGAAAGAAAACTGAGGCTTGGGAAAATGTGACCTTATTAAAGGTCACAGGGTTGATGAGCCAGGATTCAAACCCACATCATGGCACTCCAACTACTCAGGCTGTCCCCTACAGCTCTTCCTCTCAAACTTTCGTATGCAAAGAGTCACCTGGGAATCTTGTTAAGATACAGATTCTGATTCTAGAGGCATGGGGTGGGGCCTAGATTCTGCACTGCCAACCATTTGTCACGTGACGATGACCCCACTGGTCCTCAGACCCCAATTTGAGTAGCAGGGATGTGGATATTACAATAGTTTTCCTGCTTCTACTTCTAACCTCCTACAATTTGGTTTCTCTACAGCGGCCTGCATTATTGTGTTCGTTTCCCCTGCTGCATAGTAAGTGACCTCCCAAAATTTGGCAGCTCACAATGTCAATGAACAGTTATCTCACACAGCTTCTGAGGCTCAGGAATCCAGGTGAGGCTCAGCTGGGTGGTTCTGGCTCAAGGTCTCTCACAAGGTTACAACTAGGATGTTAGCTGGGCCTGTAGTCACCTGAAGGTTTGGTGGGGCTGGAGGAGCTGCTTCTAAGATGGTTCATTCATGTAGCTATTGGGTGGAGGTCTCAGTTCTTGTATGTGGGTGTCTCTATAGAGCTGCTTGTGACATGGCAGCTGGCTTCTCCCAGAGTGAATGATCCAAGACAGAGAGAGAGAGAGAGAGAGAGAGACAGAGAGAGAGAGAGAGAGAGATACCAAGGCTGCAGTGTCATTTATAACCTAATCTTGGAAGTGGCATGCCATTCTTTCTGCCATATTCTATTGGTTACACATATCAACCCTGGTATAGTTGTGGGAGGGGATGCTTCAGAAATGAGAATACCAGGAGGTGGGGATCACAGGGGAGTCATTGTGGATGCTGGCCTGATGGAAACTAAGTGAGAGAATGCCTCTCTTCTCAGCTTCATTGATGTTGGTCTTGGCCATGTGACTTGCTTAGGCTACTGGAATGAGTGGGGAAGTGGCACGTCCCAGACTAGGCCTTAAGACTTGTGTGTGTTTTTCCTCACCCCTTTGAGAGCTTTTGATCTCTGATGTAAAAAGAACATGGCCTTGGCAGCTGCTGATCTCAGAAGAATGACAGACCCTGGACAAAACCACATAGAACCCAACAGCCTAGAGCCAAGCGTAGCCAAACACAATTTGGAACAGCTGAAATCTGGCTGATCTGCTGGCATGTGAGTAGGAAATAAATGTATGTTGTGAGCCACTGAGTTTTGGGGTGGTTTGTTAAGCAGCATTATTGTGACAATAGCTAGCTGACACACTTCTTGACATTATATTATGTATTTATTTTTATCTGTATAGTCTATGGCAAGAATGCCAGTTCCATGAGGGCAGGGACTTGGTCTTATTCCCTGCAGTACTCCCAGCATCTAGACCAACGCCTGCCTGCCCCATAGCAGGTACTCAATAAACACTAGTGAGTGAATATCAGTGAATGAATTGATCTAATTGTAGAGCATGCCTGCTTAACCTTTATGCTATTAGACTGCCTTCGAGTTAGCCTAGAAAATTGCCAAGTATTAGAAAAAGAATTGTCTTGAATAGGAGTTCTAGGCAGCATACCCTTTACAAAGAAAATGGGACACACACCAAGTTGTCGGCCACTGTCTCTGTGCCAGACGCCATCCCTCTTCACCTGGGCTACCCAGGTCACCCCGGACTTCACCCAGAAGCGGACCCTGGAGTCACCCAGAAACCACAGCCACCCTCTGCCTGAGAATGGAAGCGCTGCTTTAAATGACACTGGCTCACCTGGTTGGGTGGCTGTCCCCAGAGGAAAGCCAGAGAGATGGCTAATGACGCACACAAAGAGAGGAAATCACCCCCCACCCCTGCCCTGAACAGCTGCACCGGGAGACACCCCCCCTCTGGAAAGGAGGAAGAGGAAGTCAAGAAAGCTGTAAAGCTGACTAACAATCTGGGGAAGGCAACAGTCACAAAAAAGCAGAAGGAAAAAGGCTGGCCCTTAAGTCACTAATTGTTGGGCTGGCTGATGAAATATAAATCAACACCCACTCCTCAGGTTTTCCTCAGGTCCTGCCACTTCAGGGCTCACTTTGGGTTGGGAATATCTTGAATGCGAAACTGGCCAAATTCGTACCTTCCAACTACATGAACAGTGTGTTTTCCTTCAAATACAAATGCTCAGCGGGCACCTGGGTGACTCAATCAGTTGAGCATCTGACTTTGGGTCAGGTCATGACCTCACAGGTTCATAAGTTCGAGGCCCACATCAGGCTCACTGCTGTAAGTGCAGAGCCCTCTTCAGATCTTTTGTTCTCTTTTCTCTCTGCCCCACATCTGCTTGTACTCTCTCTCTCAAAAATTAACATTAAAAACCCCCACAAATACAAATGCTCAGAATAGATCTACGTGTGCTAATGTGGAAAGCTATCCTCAATGCTAAAAGAAAGGCAGGACTCAGGATGTAGAGTGTGTGCCCATATTTATAAAAAACACAATAAATATACATAAATGTTCACATGTACAAAAGAAAAACACTAAAAAGACACACACCAAATTGTTAACAGTGGTTTTATCTGGGAAACAGGTTTAGAGTAGGACAAGAATGGAGAGCTCCACATTTAACTTTAAAGTACTTGTTATAAAAAATAAAAAAATAAAAAAAATAAAGTACTTGTTATATATAAACTATAAGGTACCGCCTGGGTGGCTCAGTCGGTTAAGTGTCCAACTTCAGCTCAGGTCACAATCTCACAGTTCACAAGTTCAAGCTCTGCGTTGGGCTCTGTGCTGACAGCTCAGAGCCCAGAGTCTGCTTCAGATTCTGTGTCTCCCTCTCTCTCTGTCCCTCCCCACTCTGTCCCTCCCTTGCTCGCACTCTGGCTCTTTCTCTCAAAAACAAACAAAAAAAAATTTAAATTAAAAAAAAGTACTTGTTATGGACTGAATGTGTTCTCCTCAAATTGTAGCCCCCAACATGATGAGATTAGGGAGTGGTAATTGGGATTAGATGAAGTCACCAGGATAGGATCCTCATGACGGGATTAGCACTCTTATAAGAGGAAATCAGAGAATTTTTTCTTTCTGTCTCTCTCTCTCTCTGCCATAAGTGGACACAGCAAGAAGACAGCCATCTGCAAGCCAGGAAGAAGTTTCTCACCAGACACTGAATATGCCGGCACCTTGATCTTGAGGCTCCCACCCTTCAGAACTGTGAGAAATAAATGTCTGTTGCTTAAGTTCCCCAATCTGTGGCATCCTGTTATACAGCAGCCCAAGCTAAGACATTATTTCTATATGGGTTTTGTTTACCATGAAAATCTTCCATTTTATAATAAAAATATCAATGGAAGACTTTTTTCATACAAAGATGGCCATCCATTTCCATACCCAAACTGACATGCTCCTCCTTGCAATATGTTCTGAGTTGGTCAGATGTGGTTGTAAAAGGACCTCTTGTTTCATATGACGTTTGCCAGGGACAAGGAGGCCTCTCCTCCCTTGCTCTGAGGTGAGGACTCTTATTGAATCCTTGATGCCATGCCTCTGCTTGCCTTGTCCTTTTAGTTACATCAGTGTTTACTTTCCACAAATTAGTGCTGACTTAACCCATCCGGCAGAAGATCGTGGTCTACAGCCATGCCCAGATCTGCCCACATCACCACCGCCTCGGGAATGGGTGTGTTTATCCCACTTCTCGTCTCCATCTGCTCCTTGGCGTTCCAGCTACTCTCATACCTCAAGCAATCTTCTAATAGCACACATAAAATTGACAGAGAAAGACTACTCTCTCCATCTGCTCTTGAAAACCTCTCTGATGTGTTTAGGAAACAAAACCTCAAATAGGGTACTTTTCAAATAGGGAAGACACTGATAGATAATTACACCCATAGTGATACCATTCATTTCTGCAGCTAGAATTCACAGGACACTTTCTTGTGTGGTGCCACTGAAAAACATTTTGATCTTTATGCTAACGTGATGAGCTGGGCAGCTACTATCAGTCTCAAAGAGAAAGAAATTGAGATTCCGAGGATAGTGATTTGCACTGGATCATCTAGTAGATAGGTAGCAAAGTGGATTCCAATTCACTGGTGGGTCTTAAATCTGGCTATACATTAGTGTCACGTCAGGGGTCTTTTAAAAACTGCCTATCTCTTATTCTCACCCTGGCCAGTTGAACAAAAATCTCAGGGGAATGAGGCCTTGGGTATTAGAATTTAAAAAGAAAATCTTTCCAAGGATGACCTTGATATACAGTGAGGCTTGAAACCATTGCAATCCATAGGTAATAGATAAGCCAGTCTTTTGTTAAACTCACATGTGCTAATTCATCACCAGGATTAAGAGCTCTCTCTTATTGGGGTGCTATATTGGGGTGCTATACCATTCAACAGTAAAAAGGAAGAGACTACTGATCTCCACAACTACATGGAGGAACCTGATGCATCAGGTCCAGTGAAGGAAGCCAGATGCAAAGGCTATATTTTTTATGATTCCATTTATCTGACATTCTGGAAAAGGCAAAACCAGAGGGGCAGAAAACAGATCAGTGAGCATCCAAGGCTGGTGGTAGGGACAGGGGTTAACTACAGAGGGACAGCCTGAGAGAATTTTGGGAGATGATATAAATGTTTCTATGCCTTGATTACGGGAGTAGTTACACTATATGCAGTTGTCAAGACTGAAAGACTATACACAACAAAGGGTAAATTTTACTGTATGTAATACATATCTTGAGAAACTTGATTAAAAAACACGTATACACAAAATGAGATTTACTACACATCCACTAAAATGGCTAAAACTAAAAAAGACTGACCATACTAAGTACTGGTAAGGACATAGAACAATGGGAACTCTCATACATTTCTAGTAAGAATGCAAAAAAAAAATAATAATAAAAATAAAAGAGAGAGATGGGATTCTGAGGACAGTCAGACCTGGGCTTAAACTCTGGCCTTACCACTTATCTCTGTGTGATGTTGGGCAAGTCACTTAGGGTTTCTAGGCCTTGGTTGGTTCATCTACACATGAGATAAAAGTAGTACCTACCTGCCGACTTTATAGGATCAGCGTAAAGCATAAAGGAAATAATGCTTGTAAAACACTTAATCCAATGCCTGGCACATAGCAAAAGAAGCAATAACACTAGATTTTGCTATTCTTCTTCTTTTTTTTTAAATTAATTTATATATTTTGAGAGAGAGAGAGAGAGTGTATTTGCACATGCACACAAGCATGCAAGCTGGGGAGGGGTGGAGAGAGAGGGAAAGAGAGAATCCCAAGCAGGCTCCATGCTGTCACTGCAGAGCTCAACATGGGGCTCAATCCCATGAACCCTGAGATCATGACCTGAGCTGAAACCAAGAGTCGGATGCTCAACCGAATGAGCCACCCAGGTGTCCCTAGATTTTTGCTATTCTTAACATTATTATCATTCTTCTTATTATTGCTTCCTCTGAGCTCATCAAGAGGTGGATGATGTTTCTAAAGCACCCAGCACTGTTCTTGGCAAGTCGAAGGTCCTCAATACACATCTGTCAAATGAGAGAGTGAACATATGGAGCCACACGTCAATGGAGGGAATAGACCTCTATTTGAGTGGAACCGGCAGAAGGGATACCCACAGCCATCCTTGGGGGCACTCCACTTCACATGCTAGAGTTCTAATATCGGGATCCCCACCTAAAACCAAGACCTCCAGAACGTTGACAAGTACAGAAGTTTTACTCTACTTTGTCAGCTCGTATACATGACCTAGATCTCCCTAATAGCTTATAAACATTCTCCATGTGTTAGAAAATGCTCACAACCAATTTCACTCTGGGGGAGGTTCACAAATACCTGCAATACAGCCTAAAGGAAAGGGCATTTGGGGATCTTCTGGTTGGGAAGGTAAGGTGATAGTGAAACTGAAAAATAGACTGAAAATGTATTCATGGGCCAGCAAACACCAAGAAGATTCCTTAAGAAGATAAATCTGTCTATGTGGAGTTCCCACTAGAGGAACCGTGGGCAGAGATTTCTTATCAAATCACAAAGGTCGTGACCAACCCTCTGAGGCTATCAAGAGATGGCTGTGCACCATCAAGAGGAAAGCTGAGGGTAATCTGATGCAACGCCCATTTTTAGCATTCCTTTTGCACAATACAATGTCTGACTTTTGCCAGGGAAGTCTGCCCACCTGTCAGGAGATATCAGCACTCAGGACAGAAATTCCGAATGAAGACAATCTTTTCTGTCCAATACTCAGATGAATTAAACACACCCCATTAGCTTTCAGCTGGTGCTCTCCTTTCAAGCCTGTTTGGGGGACCGTAATTTCCCCTCGCACACTTCATTTCTTCACCTTACGAGGCTTGGTGCAGAGGTGGTTCACAAAGTCCAATGCTAAAATGAATACACTTTTCTCAAGAGTGATCTCTTGGGGATTAACAAGCACAGCTGTTGAGTTCAAGGATCCTGGTACAAAAGTACCTTCCCACAAAAGTCCGTGTGTAAGTGCCTGTGTCAATCCCAGAGAAGGGCTTTTAAAATGGAACAGAACAGTTTGTCCTTCTTTGTTTTCAAATGCCTTCATTAGAGAGATAGTTTAAGGGATTCAGTTATTCACTGAAATATTTATTATGTACCTAGTATGTGCCAGACAGTGTTCTAGGGGCTGGGGATACAGGATGAACAAGTCAAGCAACCTCTACCCTTACGGAGCTCACATTCCGGTCAGGATGACAGGCAAGAGACAAACAAGTGAATATTCAGTATGATGTCAGGTGATTGGTAAGTGGTAGGCAGAAAACAAAGCATAGTAAGAAGCTGGAGAGTGATGAGGGGGTGCCATTTTGGAAAGGGTGACCAGAACAGATATTCAAGAAGAATCCTGAATGAAGCAAGAGAAGGTACTGTGATTGAGAGTTGCCAAGTGCAAAGAATAAACAGCAAGTGCAAAGGCCTTGAGATGGGAGCATGCATGGTGTCCCTGATGAACTATATAAGAAGGCCACCTGCTGGTTTTTTAAACAGATGCCCTGGGGTGCCTGGTTAGCTTACTCAGTAGAGCATGCAACTCTTGATCTAAGGAAGATGGAACCAGTAATAATAACAGCAACAACATCAGCTAATATTTACTGTGGATTTACTATGTGCCTGGCACTGTGCCAAGGCCCAAATGTGGACTAACCATCCGATTCAATCTTCACAGGTGGGAACTATTATTATTCCTATTTTATGAACAGGAAATTGTGGTTCAGAAGTTAAATAACCCACCCAAAGTTATCAATAACCTGACATACAGATTCAAACAGATCTGTCTGCTGCTAGAGCCCATATTATTAACAACTGGCCATGGAGCATGTTTTACACATAATAAAACAAGTCTTTCCACTCACCCACAACATTTAAGAACAAGAAAGTTAAGGCTAATGATGAGAACTTCAAGTTCTCATTTTGGGGGGGTGGGGGTCACGCCTACCAGCCCAGCCAGCTGCCAGAAGTGGATGAAATTTTCTCCTCCCCTAAGTGCAGAGCTTCAACTTGGAATTTCTGATGTCTGCATAAAAATATGGGAGGAACTACAAAACTTTTTCTTTGTATTCTTTGAAGGGCCTTTTCATAGTTGCTTGGCTTTTATCCTGCACTGTTCTCCTCATCCATTTTCTACCTAACTTTAAGAGAAAGGAGTGGTTTTTCAGGGGGAAAATATCAACTTCAATCAAGTCAAACACAGTTGAACACCCATCTCTTTCTTTTCTTCTTATTGTGGTAAAATACACATAACATAAAATTTACCACCTTAACCATTTTTTCATTTTTTTTAACTTTATTATTTTGAGAGAGACAGAGTGAGTGGGGGAGGGACAGAGAGCAAGAATCCCAAGCAGGCTCCATGCTGCCAGCACAGAGCTCAACACAGGGCTTGAACTCACAAAACTGTGAGATAATAACCTGAGCCGAAACCAAGAGACTGATACTTATCCAACTGAACCACCCAGGCGCCCACCACCTTAACCATTTTTAAATGTACTATGCAGTAGTATTAAGTACATTAAGTAACTGTTGTGCAACCATCACCACCATCCATCCCAAGACCCTTCACATCTTCTAAATCTGAAAGTCTGTACCCACTGAACACTCCCATATTTACCCTCTCCCCAGCCCCACAACCACACTTATACTTTCTGTCTTTATGATTCTTACTATTCTAAGCTCCTCCTATAACGTGGAATCATACAGAATTTGTCTTTTTTGTGACTGGCTTATTTCACTTAGCCTTAGGTCTTCAAGGTTCACCCACGTTGTAGCACATTACAGATTTCTTTCCTTTTTAAGGCTGAACAATATTACATTTCATATGTATAGCACATTTTGCTTATCCGTTTGTCTATTGATGGACACTTGAGTTGCTTCCACGATTTAGGTATTGCAAATAATGCTAGGAACATGGGTGTACAAATATCTATTCGAGACCCCACTTTCAGTTCTTTTGGAACACACACCACTTTTTATTTAGAATCTTCAGAATGCTCTAAAGAGAGAAATGCCGGGGCGCCTGGGTGGCTCAGTCGGTTAAGCGTCCGACTTCAGCTCAGGTCATGATCTCACGGTCTGTGAGTTCGAGCCCCGCGTCAGGCTCTGTGCTGACAGCTCAGAGCCTGGAGCTTGTTTCAGATTCTGTGTCTCCCTCTCTCTCTGACCTTCCCCCATTCATGCTCTGTCTCTCTCTGTCTCAAAAATGAATAAACGTTAAAAAAAAATTAAAAAAAAAATAAAGAGGGAAATGCCAATATTTCTCCCCTGCCTTTTAAACTGTTGGCTGATCCAATGGGTTTTTCTCTAGTGAAGTCTAACACATGTGCTGTGAAAGGCTTTCTTTGTTCATGAAATCAAAGAGTTCTCCAAATGACTTGTGGTCTGTTATTTCTTGTTAATTAAGACTGTAACAGGAGAGCTATAGGCAAAATAATCAAACTTCCTTGCAACCCAAAAAAATCATTTGAGCCTAGTTCTTTTCTACACATAGACACAAGTGTGTGTAAACGTGCACGCACACAAAGACACACACACACACAGAGCCCTAAAGAGGCTGAGGAATAATAGTTTAATGATGCCAAATTTGAAAAGAGGAAAAGGGATCATGGTTAAATGTAGGGTTCCAAGTCTTTATTTAAATAATGTTTTTACGGGTACTTGGGTGGCTCAGTCGGTTAAGCGACTGCCTCTTGGTTTCAGCTCAGGTCATTATCTCATGGTTCATGAGTTCGAGCCTGGCCCTTAGTTGGGATTCTCTCTCTCTCCCTCTCTTTGCCCCTCTCCTGCTCACGCTCTCACTCTCTCAAAATAAACATTAAAAAAGAATCATTTATACATGTTTTTATTCCACTGTAAAAATAACATATAATTTTGTTTCTATCTATAAAAACAATAGATAATTTGAAAAATAAAAAAAAAGTAGAGGGCAAAAACGTCACCCTCATCCCACCTCTGAACAACTACAATATTTTTTATATATTTGTTTCTTGTGCATTATCTACATGCACTTGTTTTAACATAATTATAAACAATATATATATACATATATATATATATATATAAGACATTTTATTATTCCTTCACTTAATATACTATGGCAATCTCCATCTTGTCACTATGCTCTGTTTATTATTTTTAGTGTCGGCATAATATTGCATTGAGTAAATGCCCAGTCTTTACTTTATAATTACTACATTATTGAGTATTGATTATTTTACATTTTACTTAATCTAAAAGATGTCATACACTTTCATGAAGAAAATTCTGATCCTGTATCATAACTTTGGTTCTGGTAGAGCTTTACTTATTCAGCCTCCAGCTACCAGAATAGGCCAAGAGATATCTAGATATAACAAGTGGCTGCTCAATCATCACTTTTCAGGCTTCATGAAGCCTCAGAGATCTGCTGTACTGGTTGCAAATGGTGTTCCCTAGACAGAGTTGTGCAGTGTACAACCCACACAACTGGTCACACTGCCTTTACCTGTTCATACCCTCTTGCACAGTCCATGCAACTTCAACTTCCCTCGACATACTTTATGGTCCCAATCTCTTACTCTTCCTCTCTTCACTCTCCCATCTAGACCTACAGCAGGGCATATTTGTCTATATTGCTGGTGCATGTAAATATATCTACAGGCTAGTCTCCAGCCTCTCTAGAGAATAATATAGAAATAATTGTCAAAACTCTGAAAAAAGGTGCTTACTTTTTGAGCCATCAATTCTACTTCTAGCAATTAATCTCATAGAGAAAATCAGATAAGGGTGCAGACATATGAACAAGGATGTTTTCATAATATATGTTACATAGTAGAGAAAACTAGAATGTCCAGCTATGGTTAAATAAATTATGTATTATAGAGCCATTATAATTTGTGAAACTGACTTTTGTGTGCTGACAAAGAAGGATATTCCCAATATAATCATTAAGGGGAAAAAGCAGGCACAAAACAGTGATTATCATCATAATTTTGTTTTAAAAACTTCCTAATGAACAGGAAAAATTCTAAATTCTAAAAATTCTAAAATTCTAAAGGGATTCTGAATTTTTAAAAACTTATATGTATTATCCTTTTTTCCACAATGGAAATCTATTACTTAAGCAATAAAAATAATATATGTGCCTAAGAAAATTTTGCTCCTTGGGGTAGGCTTCCCCTTCCCAACTACGGGCAAGCCGATATGGGCCCCAGTCTTTCCCTGGGACAAAGTGACATAATTTCTCTGTACGAGTGAACCCAGGTTTCTATTTTGTGTCCATATCCTCTTTAATGTGCAACTAATCAAGAGTCTAGAACTTTTTATCTTGAAAATTATCATTGTCAGGACTCCTACTGTGACAGAAACCCCTCTGGAAGAGACTCATTTGTACAGCTGAATCCAGATGTTCCACAGCCTTAAAGGCTCAGCTCCCTCCTGTCTCTCATCTCTCTTGCCTCTGCAGTCACTTCTCCATCGGGTTCTTCACACAGTGGCAAGATGTTTGCGGACAGCTGGGCCTCCCAGAGACCCCCATGCAAAGCAAGCTGCTGCACTGTGTGAACAACTGTAAGACTCCCAGAATGGAGTTTCACTAGGTGTGAGTGGCCTGATTTAGGTCTTGCCCATCAGGAACTAATCCCTGTAGCCAGAGGGATACAATATTCTAGTGTCCAAGCCGACACAGACCCACCTGTGCGGTGAGGGGGCGGGGGAGTGTCCGACTTTAAACATGCGCTCTTCGTTTACAGCAAGCTATTTCTTCATGGGGGCACCTCATCCACCCCAGGTCATTGCACAACAGACAAAAGTATAAATGCACAGATTCTCATTGTTCTCTGCAGGTGGAGATCAGGATCTCCAATTTTTTTTTTTCCTGCAAAGCCACAAAGGCGCTGCTGGAGCAACCTTGCTCTGTATTGTTCATCAAATGAACAAAAATGGTAATGATTAGTAGTCTTTGTGATTGTCAGTTGTCACAGTGCCTAGAGGGGAAGTTGATCCTGGGAAGAGGGAAGACTGTGTGCCACACTGGAGTCTAGGCGGAGTTAGACAAAATAAAATAAACAAATGGGCAGAAGGCATAAAACACCTGGAGCTTATTTAGACAGAACCAATATTCAATGGTTTTATCTGGTCTCTCTGTCCTAAATCATTAAGGAAATTTCAATCCTTATGGCCCATCAGAACTTCCTTTGAACTTCACAGGAGAGCAGAGTTTTCTCTATTAATTGTTACCTATTCTATCTAGTATTTCATAAGCAGAAGAACCATTGATGTGGCAGCTTATGACCAATCACACTTCAGAAAGGAGAGTGTCCAGGGGCGCCTGGGTGGCTCAGTCGGTTAAGCGGCCGACTTCAGCTCAGGTCACGATCTCGCGGTCCATGAGTTCGAGCCCCGCGTCGGGCTCTGGGCTGATGGCTCAGAGCCTGGAGCCTACTTCTGATTCGTGTCTCCCTCTCTCTCTGACCTTCCCCCGTTCATGCTCTGTCTCTCTCTGTCTCAAAAATAAATAAAACGTTAAAAAAAAAATTAAAAAAAAAAAAAGAAAGAAAGGAGAGTGTCCAGAGGACCAGATTTCATTCACAGTATCCAAATGGATTTAAAAAATTCAGTTTGCACGTTGAAACAATCTAGACTAACCATTACTCTAGTGTTCTGAAAGAAGGAATAAGAGCATGTCTCCTTTTACAGATGTGTTTAATATCTAGTAATAACTACCAGGAATCTATTTATATGGCTAATTATAAAGTCACAGCTACCATGAATAGCTCAGTACACATAGCTTTTCATACCATGTGACATTTCTTTTAATGTGGTTGGTTAAAATATATTTTTATGATATGTCCAGCTAGTTTTATGATAAGTGAGGATGTCAGATTTCTGGATTTTAAAACTTCCTGCCAAGAATATTATTCAATCTTAAAAAGGAAGGAAGTTCTGGGGCGTGTGGGTGGCTCAGTCAGTTAGTTAAGCGTCGACTTCGGCTCAGGTCATGATTTCTCAGTTTGTGAGTTCGAGCCCTGCGTCCTGCTCTGTGCTGACAGCTTGGAGCCTGGAGTCTGCTTTGGATTTTATGTCTCCCTCTCTCTCTACCCCTCCCTTGCTCATGCTCTCTCTAAAATAAATAAACACTAAAAAATTTTTTAATAAAAAAAGGAAGGAAGTTCTGACACATGCTACAATATACATGAATATTAAGGACATTATGCGAAGTGGAATAAGCCAGTCATGACAAAGACTATATGATTCTACTTATATGAGTTATCTAGGTAGTCAAATCCTAGAGACAGAAAGTAGGAGGGTGGTTGTCAGGGGCTGGGGGAAGGAGGGAATAGGGAGGAGTTATTGTTTAGTGGGCACAGAGTTTCAGTTTAGAATGATGAAAAAAGTTCTGGAGATGGATGGTGGTAACGGCTGTACAACAATGTGAATGTGCTTAATGTCACTGAACTCTACAACTAAAAATGGTTAAAATGGTAAATTTCTTTTTTATAGTTTTAAAAAATTTATTTGTTTGTTCTTAGAGAGAGAGTGAGCATGAGTGGGGGATAGGGGCAGAAGGAAAGAGAGAGAAAAAGAGAGAGAGAATCTTAAGCAGGCTCCACGCTGAGTGGGGAGCCTGATGCAGGGCTCAATCTCATGACCCTGGGATCATGACTTGAGCCAAAATCAAGAGTAGGAACAGTTAACCAACTCAAGTCACCCAGGCACCCCAAAATGGTAAATTTCATGTTATGTATATTTTAGCATATGAAAAAATTTTGTGGGAGACTATATTTTTCCTTCATGGTGTTTAAGAAAGTACAAGTAAAGGTTTTCATTAATTGCAAAACCTTCATGGTAAGTGCAGTGAAACTACATGCGAGTGTGTAAGGAAAGAGAGTTTGTACAATTGCCAGCTATGAGGTAACACTTCACGAATTCCTGAAAATCCCTTTTTCTGGTCATAGGATACCTCACTGTTATTCACAAATCCAGGCCCCAAATCAAGAACCTGTGTCAGAAGAACACATGGTTAAAAGGAATAAAGTGCCTTGCTTTGTATTTTTCCCCATAATATTCATGTGTTTATTATTTTTTTAAGTTTATTTATTTGTTTTGAGAGAGAGAGAGAGTGAGCAGGGCAGGGTCAGAAAGACAGGGAGAGAGAGAATCTCAAGCCGGCTCCAGACTGTCAGCACAGAGCCAGATATGGGGCTCAAATCCATGAACCATGAGACCATGACCTCAGCTGAAACCAAGAGGTAGATGCTTAACCGACTGAATCACCTAGGCTCCCCTCATTTGTTTCCTTATATAGAATTCACATAACATAAAATTCACCCTTCTAAAGTTTACAATTCAGTGCTTTTTATTCACAAAGCTGTACAACCATCCCCACTAATTCCAGAACATTCTATCACCCAAAACAATGCCATTAGCAGTCACTCCCAATGCTTCTCTTCCTCCAGTCCCTGACCACCACTAATCTGGTGTCTTTTTAAAATTTTTTTCTTAATCTTTATTATTTATTTTTGAGAGAAAGAGAGAGAGAGAGAGAGAGAGAGAGAGAGCAAGGGAGGGGCTGAGAGAGAGGGAGACACAGAATCCGAAGCAGGCTCCAGGCTCTGAGCTGTCAACACAGAGCCTGACACGGGACTCGAACTCATGGACTGCAAGATCATGGCCTGAGCCAAATGGGACGCTTAACAGACTGAACCACCCAGGTGCCCCTAATCTGGTTTCTGTGTAGGGGTTTACCTATTCCGGATATTTTACTTAAATGGACTATGTGGCCTATTGTGTCTGGCTCCTTTTGCTTAGCATAAAGCTTTCAAGGTTCACCCATTTTGTAGCAGGTAACAGTACTTCACTCCTTTTGATGGCTGAGTAACACTCCATTACATGGATGTACCACACTTTATGTATCCATTCATCAGTTGGTGGACATTTGGATTATTTTCCACATTTCGGCTACTGTGAATAATGCTTCTGTGAACCTTCATGTACAAGTGTTTGGACAGATGCTTTTGGTTACCTTAAATATATATCTAGGAGTGGGAATCCAGAGTCATGGAGTGGTGGCTCAATTTTTAGATTTTTGAGGAACTGCCAAACTGCTTTCCAAAGTGGCAGCACCATCTTCCATTCTCACCAGCACTGCGTGAGCCCTTCCAAGATCTCTACACTCTCACCAACATTTGTTGTCTTTTGGATCCTAGCCATACTGGTGGGTGTGAGGTGGTATCTCACTGTGGTTTTGCTTTACATTTCCTACATCTTTTCATGGGTTTGCATATAGTCTTTGAAGCAGTGTGTATTTGAATCCTTTGCCAGTTTTGTAATTGTGTTATTTGTCGGGTTGTGAGAATTCTTTATATATTCGAGATATTGAGCCCTTATTTGATACAAGATTTGCAAATATTTTCTCCCATTCTGTGAATTGACTTTTTTATTCACTTGATGGTGTTCTTAGGAGCCAAAAGTTTTCCATTTTGATGAAGTCTGATGTGCTTTTCTTCTCTTGTTGCTTGTGCTTTTTGTTACGTAAACTGTTGTTTAATCCAAAGTCATGAAAATTTACACCTATGTTTTCAGAGTTTTACCGTTTTTGCATTTTAATTTAGGTCTGATTAATTTTGGATTAATTTTTGTATATTGTACGAGGTGGGAGTCTATCTTGATTTTTTGCATGTGGATATTCAGGTGTTCCATCACTGTTTGTTGAAAAGACTATTCTTTCCCCCATTGAATGGTCTTGGCACTCTTGTTAAAAATCAATTGACCATAAATTTAAGGGGTTATTTCTGGACTCTCAGTTCTATTCTATTGATCTATGCCTGTCCTTATGCCACTAGCATTTGGTTACTGTAGCTTTATAGTAAGTTTTCCACACTTGATCTTAGCCAAAAGGCCGAGAAGCGATATATAGTAAGTTTTCCAATAGAGAAGTGTGAGTCCTCCAACTTTGTTCTTTTTCAAGACTGTTTTGGCTATTTGGGGTCTCTTATATTTTCATATGAAACTTAGGATCTGCTTGTTAATTTCTGTTAAAAAAAAAAAAAGGCAGTTGGGATTTTGATAGAGATTGCATTGAACCTGCAGATCAAATTGTACCGCCTCTTTACAACATCAGGTCCTCCAATCAATGGACACAGGCTGTATTTTCTTTTGTTTGGGTCTTTTTAAATTTCTTTGCAGTTTCCAGCATAAGTCTTGCAGTGCTTTTGTTAAATTTATTCCTAAGTATTTTATTCTTTTTGATGCTATTACAAATGGGATTGTTCTGTTAATTTCATTTTCAGTTTGTTCATTGGTAAGTATGTACAAATACACTTGATTTTTGTATATTGATTTAGTATCCTGCAACCTTGCTGGACTTGTTTATTAGTTCTTTTGTGTGTGTGTGTGTGTGTGTGTGTGTGTGTGTGTGAATTAGTTAGGAATTTCTGTATGGAAGATCATGTCTGTACAGAGAATAGAGATAGTTTTACTTCCTCCTTTCCAATCCGATGCCTTTTATTTCTTTTCTTGCCTAATTTCCTTAGCGCTATGTTGAACTAAAGTAGAGAGGATATCTTTGTCTTGTTCCCAATTTTAGGGGGAAAACACCCAGTCCTTTCTCCCTAAATATGTTAGCTGTGGAGTTTTGTGACCACCCTTTATGAAGTTATTGAGTGTTTTTATCATAATGTAATATAATCATGTTTATTAATTATAAATTAATGGTTAATTTATTAATTATAAATAACAAAATCATTGGATTTTGTGTTCTGCATCCATTGACATGAAAACATGGTTTAAATAAATTTGAAATTAATGAAAATTATACTATAGCCTGTTTGTAAAAACTGTTCAGTGTGTATATAAGGCTACGGTCTCTCAAATTTTTCCCAGCTACTCCAAGTTATCCACTGTTGTCAGATTGCTCTGTTTCCCTTTAGATATTTTCCTATCCTTTGTGTGTGTGTGTGTGTGTGTGTGTGTGTGTGTGTGTGTGTAGTTGTCAAAAATATACAGTACATTTTAAAAAATTTTTTAATGATTATTCAGTTTTGAGAGAACAGGGGAAGAGCAGTGAGAGAGAGGGGGACACAGAATCTGAAGCAGGCTTCAGGCTCTGAGCTGTCAGCCCAGAGCCCTACACAGGGCTTGAACTCACAAACCACAAGATCATGACCTGAGCTGAAGGTAGATGCTTAAATGACTGAGCCACGCAAGCGCCCCATAAAAATATACAGTATGTTTTAATAAAATTGGTATTTTACACACACACACACACACACACACACACACACACACACACACACACAATTTCCTCCCCTTGGGATATCATCTTGGTCCCAGCAGACAATCCAGTGTTCCATCTTTCTTTTAAGGCTGAGACCAAGTCCTTCCTTTTTTGTGGAAGCTTCCAAGGTCATCCCATATATCAGACCTCTTTTCCTTCTGGCAACAACTTAGGATCTTCCCCCCTCACTTGGTGACCTTTAGTAATATATTTTTAGCACAGGAGATGTTTGGGTTTGAACAACCTGAACTCTCACACAGTATAAACTGACCTGTAAACATCTATAGTACTGGGAGGTACTATATCACTAGTGTGATGATGGTACTATAGCCACGGTTAAATTTTGGGCCACTTTGACATCTTTTTATATGGCAGTGTTCGTTGGTGTGATAAGCTGAATTCAGCTGTCTTAAGGACTACAGACAGTCTCCAACTTACGATTACACTTTATGATGGCATGAAAGCCATATGCCTTCAGTAGAAACTGTACTTCGAATTTTGAATTTTGATCATTTCCCGGGTGAGTGATATGCTATACAATATTCTCATGAGGCAGCAAACCACAGCTCCCAGTCAGTCATGTGATCACCAGGGTCAATAACCAATACACTGAGGATAATTCTGCACCCAAACAACTATTCTATTTTTCATTTTTGGTACAGTATTCAATAAGTTACATGATATATTCAACAATTTATTATAAAATAGGTTTTGTGGGGGATGATTTTGCCCAACTGTTGGCTAATGTAAGTGTTCTGAGAACATTTATAGGTTAGGCTAAGCTAAGCTAAGCTATGATGTCCAGTGGGTTAAGTATATTAAATGCATTTTCAACTTACACTAGGTTTATCAGGATGTAACTCCATGATAAGTAGAGGAAGATCTCTATGTTTCTCATGCTGTGTCCATAACATAGGCCCCCTGTGTGTGAAAGTCTTTTTACTGCATGGGAGAATCAGGGACAGAACATCCCCTTTTACTGTTAACATAGTGATTACAATTCAGGCTTCTGAGTATGATTTGAAGAAAGGGCTTTGCTGTTTTAAAGAAACAAAATCTGCAAATCACTATTTTATTGCATTTGGCTCTTACTGTCTCATTAAAAGGATCAGAAAATGGAAAAGTAAAACTGCTAATGCTAGTGTAACAAGTTCAAGTCTCACAAATGAAATATACTGACGGCAAAGGTGGAACTCAAAAAGCATGTGGAAGCCAGGAATCTTTCACCTTGGTTGGACATCACTGGACTTAAACTAACCTGCTGATGGTCAATTACAGAAGGACAAAGACCATATCTATAAAATATGTAGGAAATGCTGAAAACCTACGTAGTTAAAAATTATATCTAAATCGTGACATATCACAGAGGGTTTTATTACTGGCTTTTAACTCTTTGGGAACAAGTTTGCTCCTTATAATGTGCAAATCTATTATTTAACCTTCACACTTGACTTTGAGCCCTGTGTTCACTGGACAATATTGCCTGAAACAGTAAGCTGCTTATAATAAAGAACAGTCCCATTTAACATTTAACAAATATTTTGCTTATTGATTTATTAATTGTATCTCATTAGAATTCATCTAATTTCTTCCTGGACAACCATTTGCGAGCATGTTCACCTCAGGCTACTTCTCCTACAGCAGCTCTGAGGAGAGCGTCAACATGGAGATGTTTGGCCTCCGTGTAAGTCCACTGAGACCTTTCTCTGTGGCAATGTTTACCACCTCTGAAATCAAATCTAAACTAGTTCCATTGATGTTTAACACTCAGACTTGGGTAGAGACACGCTTTTACCTAGAATAGGAGCTTATGTTTATTGGAAGCTTCTTAACATTGATGTGTGGCCAAAAAATTGGGGAGAATGTATACTTTTTAGCACAAGATACACAGGCCACTCTCATATGTATATTTGGTAAGAATTTTTCAAAGTACATCCTCCGGAAGGGCCACATGACAATATGGATCAGGAGCTTTAGAAAAGAACTTACCTTTTGACCCAGAAATTCCACTTCTAGAATTTGTCCTACATAAACAACCAGACAATTGTGCAAAGATGGCTGCACAAAGATATGTATGACAGCATTTATTATAATAATGATAAACTGGAGATAACCAATAGGAAAATGGCTACAAAAGACAAGTCTCAAAAGAAAAGGTTACTTCTAGCATATGATAAGTGTCTATATGTTATTCTGTCTTCTAAGATTTTTCAAATTTTATATTTTTCATTTATTTATTTAAAAAACTTTTAAGGGGCGGCTGGGTGGCTCAGTCGGTTGAGTGTCCGACTTCGGCTCAGGTCATGATCTCGCAGTTCGTGAGTTCGAGCCCTGCGTTGGGTTCTGTGCTGACAGCTCAGAGCCTGGAGCCTGCTTCTGATTCTGTGTCTCCCTCTCTCTCTGCCCCTTCCCTGCTCATACTCTGTCTCTCTCTGTCTCTCAAAAATGAATACATGTTGAAAAAAATTTAAAAAAATTTTAAGTACCGTTTAGTTATCATAACAGTGTTATATTAGTTTCAGGTGTACAATATAGTGACATGACAGTTCCATACATGACTCAGTGCTCATCAAGATAAGTGTACTCTTAGTCCCCTTTACCTGTTTCACCCATCAAGATTTTTAAGGTTTGGAAAGTTTTACAGCAAAATGCCAACAATGATTATTTTGGGGTAACAGTTTCAGCAATTCAACTATTTTTTTTTTTGCTCTAATTGAATTATCTGAATTTTCTTTTTCTAAAACGAACATGTATTGCTCTCTGTATGTAAATAATATTATTTTTTAGGTAATACAGGCTAGTCGATCCAACATTAAAAGGCTGTCGAGGACTTTTCATGATAATTGCAAAAGAAGCTTTGGTAAAAATACTAAACCACTCTTTGAGATGTATTTTACAGAGAATCCTATTTCTGAGGTTTGGATGTTAGCTATAATACCCTCTGTTTCAAATTCATCTAACAGTTTTCCCATGGGCACTCTGCATCACAAAAATTCCCCACCAGGCCAAACGCCATAATTGCACAAGACTCTTACCAGATAGGCTCTCCAGAAGGACTGAATGATCAGTGCTGCCTCTCCTTCTGTCAGCAGGAGGGAGAGTGGCATTGCCGGGCGTGGGCTGAAAAGCAATAAAATGGTCATATGCCCCTGAGAATCCATCCTTCAGTCTCAGCAAGGCCTTTGACAACATAATGGCCTCTCTGATTAAGTGCCTCATCCATTTCCATTCTTAGAAAGCAACAATGCCATTTTTGATAGAAAAGTTTAAGCTGGGTTAGCGTGTTTTGTTTTAAAATCGAAGATGGATTTTGTATTGTTTTGCTTTTAACCAGCAAAATCTTAAATCACTATTAACCTGCTCTGCTTTGAAAGGCTCAGGTTGCTTAAAGCTGCATGTTACTCCTAAAGGTGCCACATACATAAAGCTGTGTAGACATAAAACAAGAGACACAGCAAGGGCGACTTTTAAATACTGCCTTATGACTGACACTTAATAAAGGGCTCTTTTTCCAACTTCCTATGGAAGGGAAATGAAAACAAAATATTGGCATTTATCTCTGATAAATTATGTGCACATTACAATTTAATGTGGCTTAAATTCAAGCATATTTTTTTTAAAGAATGTTTTATTTATTTAAAACATTTTTAAAAATTTTTATTTACTTTTTGAGAGAGAGAGAGAGAGAGAGAGAGAGAGAGCAAGCATGAGTGGAGGAGGGGCAGAGAGAGAGGGAGACAGAATCCGAAGCAGGCTCCAGGCTCTGAGCTGTCAGCACAGTGTCCGACGCAGGGCTCGAACTCACGGACTGTGAGATCATGACCTGAGCTGAAGTCGGATGCTCAACCAACTGAGCCACCCAGGCACCCCAAGCATATTTTTAAGTTAAGTTCTGCTACTACATCTTAATAGGCAATAAAATATGTCAAGTGCTGGGTCAGTTGATAACTGTTTGCTCTTTTTGGATTGTGCAGATAGTGATGGGATTTTTGATCACAGATACTACATTTAAAAATCATGGCTAAATGCTCTTTTCTTTTCCCTAAAAGTTTCATAGAGATACTAACTCCTGACAAGATCTTATGAGTATGACTTAATTCTGGTTCCTTATGTTTCTCTAAAGCACAGCTACCGCTGAAAAGCCAAGTTAAGTCTTTTTAGATATAGTACAAACAAATGAACTTCTGGAAGTATGTGGGTCATAGAGGCTGATCTCAAGGCAAGAACCCTGAAAATGACTTTGCAAGTAAGGGGTTCTTAAATGCCCTGGCCTCAGAGCTCTCCCTAATAACCATCATTTGAATTTATACTAACTCCCATTGTGTAGAGAGGTTGACTAAGCTACCCAAGGTCATACAGCTTGTAGGTGGCCTAGTAGGGATCTGAGCCCAAACCCATCTGATCCCAAAGCCCGGGCTGCCCTCACAATGCTCTGCTAACACCAGACCTTAACTGAGCAAACACTCACAGATGCCCAGCTTGGCACAGAATGCAAAGCTAAGTGGCAATAATGCGTGATTCTCCAGGATGTGTGGTTTTATTTCCCCCTAAACTCTGACTTAAAAACAACAACAACAACCCACCCTTCATACAGTGTATTTGTTTGAATGAACATGTGTGCTTTTGAATTATTCCAGAATCGAAGAAATCAAAGCCAGGAAGAACCGTGGGGGTATTAAGACCATTTCTAGGGAGCACAGTGTTGTTGCCAGGTTCTGGGTCTTGGGCTGGGCAGGACCTTTCGAAGAGACCAAGTCAAGGACAGTCTTCTACTTCTTTGGAGAGATAATTACACCCTCAAAATGACAGAAACCTTTCCCTAACGTCCTGTTTCCAGTTTCACTTGCATGATGTGGTGGCTTTTTTTATTTTTTATTTTTTTTGGTTCTGTTTTTGTTTTTCACTTCTTACCTAATATCTGGCTTTCTGGGCTGCAATGGAGCATTCATATTTTGCTGGAGGCTTGCCACCGGAGACACATCGGCTCCCTGCTTTCCACATCAAATGTCTCTACTCATCCACTGTCCTTATTCTTTAAGTCTCAGTTGTGTGACACCAACAAATCACATCCCTGAAGCAATTCTCCTTCACTAGTTAAAAATCAATGGCTTCTAGAGAGACCTTGGGGTTTCTAAGGAGACCTTGGTGTGTTGGCAATGGATTTATGAGACTAATATTATCATGCATTAATACTAGCTGATATTTACTGAGAGCTTTCTGGACTTCCTTCCTATCAGCCTGGCTCCTTGTGCTCCAGCCACGGTGGCCCTTTTCATCTCTTCAAAAGTGGCCTTCCACCCATGGTCTTTGCAGACCCTGCCTTTCCTCTGCCTCCAATATCCTCCTATCTGCAGCCGTATAGCTGTGCAGGTTGCTGCTTAAGGACACCCAGCAGATGGGCCAGAGGGCACTGAAACCCAGCCCATGCTCTGCCCGCTAAGCCATGCTCATGGCCTGGGGTCACATCTGCCCTGGGGTAGGAGTACCTTTTCCTAACTTGCTCAAAATCTAAGGTTGGGGGTGAGAGGGCTGACACTCCTCCTGGTTCACTCTTAACTCTTTCTTCTGATCTCCATTCCAGTGTTATGGAAAGGTGTTTTTTGTTTAGGTTAGGACCCAGTGGAGCTCTGTGTAATTTTCCTTCCTAGTCCTTGGCCTAATTCAGAGATAGAAATCCGTGTGGTTGTCTAATTAATGCCCTAATCCTCAGCCGGACTGCAGGCTCCAGGAGGGCAGAGACCAGGCCCGTGTCTGCGCCTCTTGGCAGTCCCAGCACTTAGGAATTATTCCAGAACCAGAGAAGTCAAAGCCAGGGAGAACTGACATTTCTAGTGGGTAGTTGATAAATGTTTGTGGAAGGAGCTCTCTGCCTGGCACAGTGTCCTAAGCACTTTCCATACATTATTTCATTAAATCCTCACAATCTTAGTAAGGATAATAAATAAAAGTAATATTAGCTGTGGTTATCCTTCTTTTAGAACAAAGAAACTGAGGCACAGAGGTGTGAAGTGACTCATTCAAGGTCACAGACCATTTCCTGCTGAGAATCTTTTGGCCCAGGAAGCACAGGGAGTGGCCTAAAAGGGGAAGAGAAGACAGCTCAGAAGGTCACTGATGTGGAATTCAGGGTCTCGCAGCTGTGCGTGTTTAATAGAAGAAAACAAGGTCATTTGCCTAGAAGAAAAAACTGGGGAGGGAGAAAAAAGCCGTAATCATAGAAGATGCCCTCTTCATTAATTCTTACAGTAATAACTTGGCAGGTATTCATTTGTCTGATGCTCCACAGGGAAATCCGATGTCAGGACAGCAGAACAAAGTGGAGTTTGTCACTTGTATCGGAGGGGAGATTTGATGGCGCCTTTCTGTTCGGCTGCAATTTCCCTGCCTTAAGTATGTTTTTCTCTACTGATGTCATGAAATCCTCAAAGTAACAGTATTCCTGCTTTGGAATAGCAGTAGGAAAGGAGACCTGCAAATCTGGGGACAACAGGCTGGGCCAGCCCAACAAAGGGCTTTCACCAGTAATGAAACCTCGAACCGCTTTGCATGACAATGAATCTCCAAAAAGCAAAATGAGATTTCTAATAGGCCTTTAAGCAGTAATATGAGGCCACCTTTAGTGACATCCTTGCTTTCATGGCTAAATAATGGGGTGCTGTCTAGTTCCCAAACCAAGAATAAGTATGAGAGAGCCAAATGAAAAGGACTTAATCTTCTGAGTGTAGTCCCTGGGAATTATCAATCATTTCAGCAGGCCAGCGTGAAGGGATAGAAGCCATGTCAGGCCCTTTTCTCTCTTTTGGAATCAGTGCAACTGGCTTCAGGTCAAATAAAAATAGAGATCGAGTAGAGGCAGCTTCTCATCATTGGGGAACTGGGAAGGGGGAGGAGGTCCCATGTCAATCACAGGAGAAGGCGGGCAGGCTCCCTCCTCAAGGGCTTACATGGGACATAACCCAGAGCAGACAGGTTTGCATGTTTCAACGGGCAAAACAGTACCACTGAGTATGTTTCCAAGACTTGTCTTACTGGTAATGCTCATTTGTCATGTCTTTTTCCTTTTTTCTTAAATGTGAATCAAATATATTTGAACATAGGAATCGATGCTATAATTCTGAGAAAGAACAAGCATTTATTTTTCTGATTCTGTGTGTATGCATAAACACACACACAATTCTTTCCCCCTTTTTGGGTGCTAAGTAAAAGATTTGCAGGACCTAAAAGAGATGCAGCACGATTTCAAAATATACAAGGGACTCTGGAAAGTTCATCTTTGTTAATTTCTACATCCAGTTCTAAAACAAGAGGGACCATCCCAAAGTGGCACTTCAACAAAATAAAGCAGAAAGCAGAAAAGCTTGCTTTATATTGAAACTTGAATCTTGGAATCCAAATTCTATCCACTTTTCATTAGTTAAGAGACTAAGTTGTTTTCTTGGAACACGAAAGCACAACCCTGATGCCAAGCCATTTACAAAATGACACAGGCCCTAAATCAATCATCATTTATAAAGCCTTTCTAGGGCCTAAGTATTTAATAACAACTACCCATCCTATCCAGCAAAAGAGATTATCCAGTCCCTGCCCGGCCTTAACTGGTTTCCCAAACATTCTGTGTTAGAGGCATCATCAGTCTTGAGTAATAAATTTCAAATATTTGGAAGAAGTACAACAAAGGTTATCTGGAATGACGCACCTAGATATATGGTGACCAGCCATTAGGATGGAATCTCATAGGATTTTCTGTGATGTCAGGAACAACTCTGAAAATCAGTAGGGTAGAGCCAGCTGCATTACTCTCTAGCGGCCTTAAAGTGCATTCAGAAACCATGGTTACTAGGATGTGATCTGGCTTCTGCCCCCTCACTAATCACCCTGAGAGACCGACAAGCAGGTATTATCCTGGCATCAAGCTGAATCACTCTCCTAAGTTAAACACAGAATCGACTCCCATCTTACCAGCCCCATCACTGGACGTTGCATATGGGTCTAGCCAACAGAGCTCACCTAAGAATGAGACAAGGCCAGGTGCCCACCCTGTAAAGTATAACTGTGTTGAAAGTCAGGGTTGTGATACTTGATGCGTTTTGATAAACGGGTCCAGGTTTCCGTGTTGTTTAGTCTCTTTGTAATGGATTACATGTTTTCTTTAACGTGACTCAACGAAAACCTGAGGGAGACCTGCCTCCTTCCCAATCTCCCTTTTCCCCCTCCAGAGAGTGAGCCTGAGCAAGGGTGGGTGTATCAGAAGAGCAGACCACCTCCCTCTTCACGGCTTCCAAATCTCTGGCAGGGGATCTTAACTTCGTTTGTGTCATGGATCCCTTTTTACACTAGCAGTTTGGATTTCTTTTCTAAATAATATATATTTAAAAAAAAATTTTTTTTTAACGTTTATTTATTTTTGGGACAGAGAGAGACAGAGCATGAACAGGGGAGGGGCAGAGAGAGAGGAAGACACAGAATCGGAAGCAGGCTCCAGGCTCTGAGCCATCAGCCCAGAGCATGACGCGGGGCTCGAACTCACGGACCGCGAGATCGTGACCTGAGCTGAAGTCGGACGCTTAACCGACTGAGCCACCCAGGTGCCCCTATATATTTTTTTTAATTTGAGAGAGAGAGAGGGAGAGAGTACACAAGTGGCGGGGGCGAGGGGGCAGGCAGAGGGAGGTGCAAGAATCTCAAGCAGGCTCCAAACTCTGACATAGGGCTCACTCCAACGACCCTGGGATCATGACCTGAGCTGAAACCAAGAGTCAGACACTCAAGTTACTGAGCCATCCAGGCACATCGCCCCCCGCCCCCCCCAATAATACTTTTTTAAAATATGAAAGCAAAGCAAACCAACTATACTGGAATACAGTTTTCAAAATACTAAAAAAAAAAAAGACCAAAAACAGGTGGTGGGTCGCCTGGGTGGCTCAGTCAGTTAAGTGTCCAACTCTTGATTTTGGCTCAGGTCATGATCTTGCAGTTCCTGAGTTCCAGCCCCTAATGGGCTCTGCACTGATGGCATGGAGCCTGCTTGGGATTCTCTCTCTCAGCCCCTTCCCTGCTTATGTGTGTGCATGTGCTCTCTCTCTCTCAAAATAAATAAAGAACAAAACAAAACCAGGAGGTGACATAGTAACATATGTGTTTCTAGAGTATGCAGTAAATAGGAAGAGCTAATGGCATGTCAATTAACTGCTGTAATTTAGAAGAAGTGACATGTGTAAACGATATTTCAAGACCATTGCAACTACTGTATCGGGATGTGAAAAAATCTGATCACTATTAGTGACCAAGACACAGGTACCATGGACTCTTCTGAAGCTCGTTGCCCATGCTCATAATTAAAAGTGAGGCTAAATTTCAGTTAGAGGCTAATGAAAATAGAGAGGCAATGTGTCCACCTTCCAAGTTCAGGGAACCCCGAGTCATTGACAGCATGGCTGGAGCTAGGGAAAGGGGAGAAGATGAGGTTTACATCCAGGATGAGACTGAGAACTAAAGATTTAAAACTAAACAGGATGAATTCAAACAGTGAAATGAGACCATCTAAAAACAGAGAGTGACCAGGAAGTTAGGGAATTCGGCCAAAAAGTTATTTAAATGGCTGCCTCCCAGACAGAAGGGAGACCCACCGTGATACAGTGGGTCAGTTACTGGGGAAAAAAATAAAAAGAAAGCTTCATATTTTTACTCCCCAAAACTTGGGATTTATCCATAAAGCCGTTAAATTTTCAAAACAGAACTCTAATTTCTGCCACTCCATTTCAGTAACTGGCTCCTCATTCAGCCAGTTGCTCAGGCCTGAAATCTCCAAGCCATGTTTGACTTCTCTCTCACCACACATTCAATCCATCAACAAGTCTTGGTTCCAACATCAAAATATCCCAAATACAGCCTCTTCTTGCCTCCTGAACTCTGAGTTGCCATTATCTCCTGCCTACAGTAGCCTCCCCACTGACCACTTGCATTGTTAAAGGTGACTAAAGTCAACTTCCCTGCTAGCCACCAGAGTAATCTTATTTATTTATTTTTAAATGTGTATTTATTTATTTATTTTGGGAGGGAGGGGCAGAGAGAGAGAGAGAGAGAGAGAGAGAGAGAGAGAATCCCAAGCAGGCTCCACGCTGTCAGCACAGAGCTGGACCTGGGCTGGATCTCACAAACCATGAGATCATGACCTGAGCAGAAATCAAGAGTCGGACCTTAACCCCAAATGAACAACCCAAGTGCCCCCATAGTGATCTTTTGTAAAAGATAAATCAGATTCCCTCGATCTTCTCCTAAAAACCCTCCAATAGTTTTCTATCACACTCAGAGGAAAAAAGTTAATCTTTACCATGGTACCCAAAGGCCCACCCAAGCTGGGCACAGCCTAGCCCACTGTTCTGGCTTCACTGTCTACCCGGCTTTGGCCTCCCTCATCTCCTCGTCTCACTAGCCATGTCTGTTCCCTATCTCAAGGGCCTTCAGAGTGGCTGTTCTCTCCACCTGGAACACTCCTCCTTCTGATCTTTGTAAGGTTGGCTTACAGACCCCTGTGCAAATGTTTCCTGTTTAAAGAAGTGCACCTTCCCTGGCTTCTCTAAACACCGGCAGCTCTCACCCCAGCCCTGGGATGCTCTATCCACTTACGCTGCTTCATTTTTCCTCAGAGCACTTGGGTCTTCTTTGCATTATGCAATATGCTTATCTGTTAGCTTAGTTATTGATTGTCTTTATACTAAAATGTAAACCCTATGGGGGCCAAGACTTTCTCTTGTTCTCCACTCTATCTACGGTACCAAGAAAAGTACCTGGAAAAGAGTAGGCATTCAGTAGGTGTTTTTGAATGAATGCCTATTATTATAGATAAGAAAACAGAGAACTTTCTTTAATGTCAGGATTTATCAGTGGCGGAGCAGATACTTGGTCTTTCTCTTGCTTGGTTATTCTGCCCTCCACGTTTCATACTACTAAAGTAGTGACTGCCATTCTCCTCAGATTAAGGACACAATAAAAGCGATCATTCTTTGGAGACCTCCTATGAGCCCTCTGCAATGGATGTCTTTAATTTTCATCTGCTCAACAGACCCTGCCCCTTCTTGTGGTATCTATCAGCCCTCAAGATTTTGCTTTGACACCTCCACCTCCCTGTGTTGGGGGGTGGGGAATGTGGGTCACAGCACCTCACCCTCCAGTAACCGAGGGGTGTACCTGACAGCCAAGCTTAGCGAAATAGATGCGGTTTCCCTAGAATGTGAATCTTGAGTGGACTGGCAGAGACTATAGTATTCTTCCCGGCACTGTTGTCTAGAAAACATGGGTCTATGATTCCTGGATCACTACACCTGCTTTCTAAGGCCAGGTCCTCGCCTTTTCCTTCACGTTTGTGAGTTATCCTTTTTTTCTTTCAGTATATACCCTTTTCCTTAAGTAGCCTTTAAATTTCTGTTGCTTGTGACAATTTCTCTGACACCATCTTAGACCTCATGGCAACCCTGCAATGTCATCCCCAAGTAACAGGAGAGAGGAGCATGGCTGGCGAACGGATTATTTCCAGGTTGCCCGACTGTGGCAGGCTATATAACACTTCCCCGAGATGTCCTCATTCAATCCCCAGACTCTTGAAAGGATACGTCCCCTTATATGGCAAAAGGGACTTTGTAGAAGGAAAGGATTTTGAGATTATCCCAGATTATCTAGGTGGGCCAATGATATAGTCCCAAGGATCTTTGTGACAGGGATGCAGCCGCAGATGACACCATAGGAGTAGCTGTGATGATGGACACCAGAGGTCAGAGTGAGGCAAAGAAGGGGCCATGGGCCCTCCAGAGTACAGGCGGCCTCCAGAAACCAGAGAAGGCGAGAAAACAAATTCTCCTCTAGAGGCTCTGGAAGGAATTGGTTTTACACTTCTAGCCCCGAGAACTGTAAGAGACGACACCTGTGTTGTTTTGAGCCATCAGTTTTGTAGTAATTTATTAAGCAGCTATGGGAAACTAATACCCCAACTAATAAATGGCAGAGCTCAGGCTGGAACCCGTGCTGCCTCGAACAGGCTCTCTGGGCTTGTTACCAAAGAGTCACCTAGAAACAACAGGAAGAAAGGAAGGAAGCAGGACTGTGTGCCGCAGAGAAAAGGGCTACCCACATGCCAAACCTCCAGCGAGAAAGAAGCACATAGTGGATTTACGCATCCCAGCGTGTCCTGAATTCAGGAAACAGCTCTCCTTCCTTCCTATTTGAAGACAAATGCTAATATAAAGAGCAAAGTTGATTTATTATCCTCATGAGGCTCCTAGCCTCTGAAGTTACCCATCTATAAGACAAAATAAAATTAAAAGATTTTTTTCCTTTCAACAGGACACGACAGCAAATTTACTGCCATGCCACCTTTTAATTATGATCCTTAGTGCAACATGCATGCTGTTTCCTGTGCCATTTAGAAGGCACGAACATTTTCCTTCAGATTATTAACCTTCTTGCAAACAGACCATCATACGAATGGCTGGTGCTTGTCCTCAAATGGCACGGTGACACTTTTGTTTTCACCTCAGCTTTTGATCATAAGATACCTTTCATCGACATGAAAGTATTGTAGTTTTTTTTTTCCTTTTTTTTGTCCACGGGCTGAAATTTGCTGAAAAGACATTTCACCCAAAGCAAGCTTTTCTAAAACACAATCTTTGTTTCATTGAAGGTCTCAGCTTTAATGATGTCTTTCATGAGCCTTCTCCCCTGAGACATGGGACCAGATAGGCAGCAGGGCACTTTTGTTCCTTGTGCTTGTGTAGTGATTTCTTTTTGCAAATGCATCTGACCAATTCCTTTTGGTCAAAATAAAAGTGAAACTTTTCTTGTTCTCAATATGATAGCAAATAATTTCCTTGTTTCCGATTGGCTGGTTGAGTCACGACTCTATAACAAAAAAGAGGATGATGCCAGATTCATAAATAGGAGGAAAGGCATCAGAAGATATGATGTAACCCACCGCTGTTGAAAGGTAGGGAAGAAAACACCCTCATTAAGCTCTCATGAGAGCATGTAGCACATTGTGTTATTGGTCTCAGTTATTACTCTTCTCCCTGGAAAAAAAGAATTGTATATCTCTGCTCTGCCATATGCCTTGCAGTCTCTGCCGGGGGTGGTGTCAACCTCCCTATAGCACTGCTATTTGGCTTGGCCATGGACTTGTATCGGCCAATGAAACGTGAGCAGAAGTAAGGTTTGCCACTGCGTAGATGGGCCATTGCCCTTCTCTCTCTGTCATGAGAGGGAGGGAGGGGGCTGTTCCTTCAGCCTGGGTCCCAGAATGAAAAGGGACATGGAGCTGAGCCAAAAGTGATATGCAGCTAACATAAAAAAGGGGGAAGAAGAAACATTTGACATTGTAAGGCACTGAGATTTGAGGGTTGTTTAGTAACAGAACCTAGACAAAGCTAAGTTGGAATACTGGAGGCTAGTTGGGGCAATACCATGTCAGAGCACGTATCAGGACTCTTTCATTTGCAAGTAATAGAAACCTACCTCAGGGCACCTGGGTGACACAGTCAGTTAAGTGTCCAACTCTTGATTTCGGCTTAGGTCGTGATCTCATGGTTCGTGGGTTCTAGCCCTGCATCAGGCTCTTCACTGACAGCAGAGAGTCTGCTTGGGATTCTCTCTCTCTCTCTCTCTCTCTCTCTCTCTGCCCCTACCCCACTTGTGCGTGCTCTCTCTCAAACATAATAAAATAAGATAGATAAAACTTAAAAAGAAAGAAACCTAACTCAAATGGGCTTAAGCAAAAAAAATAATTAAAAAAAAAAAAAAAGGATTAACTAAGAGGGAAGGGATAGAGTCAGCTTTAGGCATGGCCAGATAGAGAGGCCCAAAACAATGCCACAGAAACTCAGGCTCCGGCCACCTCTCAGTTCCACTATTATCTCGGGCACAACCTCTTTAGGTGCTTGCCCTCAGCAGCTCAAGGCTTATGACTTCAAAGCTCCAAGTCTAGAGGAAAAGAGAGAGTCTAAAGTAAGTCTAAAGGAAAAGAGCTTCCTGGTTGCTTCCTAAAAAAAAATCTTGGGGTTATCAGTAATTCAAACAATTTGGGAGCAACTATAGTAGTCAGGGGGATTCAACGGTCTGACTGGCCAGGCCTGGGTCACATCCCCAACCCAGAGCCAGAGGGGGAATCAGCTCACTGTCCACATGGACTGAGAACAGGACAAACATGATCCTCTCTGTGTCACATGGAGTTCTGTACCCAGAGGAGGAGGAGGAAATCAGTGCAGGGTGGGGAAAAACAGAAATATCTACCACAGGAAGCAAGAAATGGAATAAAAAGAAGTAGAATAGAGGTGCCTGGGTGGCTCAGTCGGTTAAGTGTCTGACTCTTGATTTCGGCTCAGGTCACGATCTCATGGTTTGTGAGATCGAGCCACGCATCAGGCTCTGCTAATAGCACAGAGCCTGCTTGGGATTCCCTCTCTCTCACTTTCTTTTTGCCCCTCCCCACTCTCTCTCTATGTCTCTCAAATAAACTTTAAAAAATTTTTTTTAAAAGTAGAATAAATAACCTTTAGTTTTGTAATTGTTTTTAATTCTTAAAGTAACTCTGTAGACAATATGAAAGCTACAAAATAATTTAGAAGACAAAATAAAAGCCGTGTTCCTGACTTTGGAGTGAAACATCCTTTTGAAAGATTTTTACGTGTAGAGTTATTTAATTCTATGATTATCCTTGATTTTAAACATTTCCTTTTCACTGTATAGTTTATTTAACAAATATGTTTATTTTCTTTGTGATAAATCTTAGTTATCTTTATAAACCTAAGAAAAAATATTTTTTAATGTTTATTTATTTATTTTGAGGCGGGCAGGGGCAGAGAGAGGAGAGAAAGAGAATCTTAAGCAGGCTTTGTGCGGTCAGCACAGATCCTGACATGGGGCTCGAACCCATGAACTGTGACATCATGATCTGAGCTGAAACCAAGAGTCAGACGCTTAACTGTCTGAGCCACACAGGTTTCCCATACCTAAGAAAAAAATTTAAGGGTTGTCAATGTCTATATAAAATAGCTACAAAAAATGCAGTTACTTGGAAAAAAAGTTATGGAAAAGAAATGGGTAACTGAGAACGCATGGACAGAGTGAAGAGTATGCTAAATTATGGGGAACCTGTAGGAGAAGGGCCTGTCATTTATGTGAAAAGCGATCGGCAGCCATCCATGACAAATGATCCCAACCTACCAGCTGTGATCTGACAATATAATGACATCACGCAACAAAGACAGCTGGGCTTGGTAGAATTTGTCTTACCAAGAACGTTAAAATAAAGCCGAACTCACATTTTAGATGGTTCCCCTGGCTGGTAGATAGGATTCTCTGAGGCAATAAATGCTAACACACACATAATATAAAGAGGAGTTGTATCTTCTACCACAGCTGTACTCTGAAATCAGCCCATAAGATGAAAATCACATCTAGTCAAAATTTCCCCTTCACGGCATCCTTCAATCAATGTCACATAGCCAGTGTTCTCCCTGTCTTAGCACCGATCACTCTAAGTAGCAGGTGATCTAAGAGGTAGGTTCTTAAAGGCATGGACTCAGGAGCCAGGTTGACTGGGTTCAATCCTGTCTTGTTGTTTGCTAGCTTCTGACTGGGCAGGTAAGTCATCTCTGCGCCTCAGTTTTTTCTCTGAAATATGGCTGTCACTGGGACAGCCAGTACTCGTGGAATATCCAGTGTCCCTTATGGATCTCAGCCTCCCTTGCAGTTGGTTTGGAGTCAGGCTCTGTCAGGAGACGGGAGAAGGTTAAGAACATTCTAGGCTGAGAAGGTTAAGAACTAAAATGCCTCCTCCACTCTTTTCTTCCTTTGCTTTAGTGACCTCAAAAATCATTATGTTCCAGATAGCTATAAATAAAAGGGCTGTCTAAACTGTGTCAGTCTTTTTATGAACAAGAAGTAAACTGTTACTGAGTATTTCAGTATTGTTTATGATTGCAACTCGGCCTAAAATAGCCTGACTACTACAACGGGGACAACAACATTTCCTACTCTGTAGGGTTGTCATACAAGTTAAATTAGGTTAATATTTATCAACTGTTCAGAATAGTACCCGAGTACATACTATATAAATGCTTGGTTGGCAGGTAGTTATGTGGGTAGGCAGACATACAAACAGAAGCATGTAGTTGTCTTATGAGCTGCCCATGTTATGAAGGGCACATAACACTGGGAACAACTAAGGAAAGAGCTGAGTCATGTGCCCTATTTATGCTTTTGCCTATAGAGTGGAATGGCAAGGGGAACAGCTTGGTTTTTTAAAAATCTTATTTCTCTCTCTTTTCCCCAAAGGCATGTCATTGAACTAGTATAAATTAAGTACATGCATTTTGTAATCCAACTATACACAAAAACTATCCATGAAGACAGGTACCATGTTTCTCTGTGTTATATTTCCATGGTACAAAGTATCCAATAAACAGTAGCCAACCAGCTTATGAATATGTCTGGGCTCTATAATTTTAGAGGACATTTGAGCATTCAATAAACATCAGCTAAATAAATGAACAAATAAATAACTACTTTTAAATAGCTGGAACATACCTATTCATAAACATATCAGTACTAGAAAAATGGTATCCCCTTAATGGTTGGCACTAGAATTCCTCTTAGGTAAGAAACTAGCTTTGTTTACTTGAAAGACCATTTTACAGATGGAAAATCTGAGGCTGAGAGCAGTTAAGTCATCTTCATCCAGAGTCACACAACTGGAAATGGTGAAACTTGGTTTGGAAGGCAGAGTTGTGAATCCAGAGTCCAAGTTCTTCTTTTTTTTTTTTAATTTTTTTTTAACGTTTATTTATTTTTGAGACAGAGAGAGACAGAGCATGAACGGGGGAGGGTCAGAGAAAGGGAGACACAGAATCCGAAACAGGCTCCGGGCTCTGAGCCGTCAGCACAGAGCCCGACGCGGGGCTCGAACTCACAGACTGAGAGATCATGACCCGAGCTGAAGTCGGATGCTCAACCGACTGAGCCACCCAGGCGCCCCCAGAGTCCAAGTTCTAACTCCTACACTTCCACTCCCGCCACTTCTTTGTCCTCTAGGATATTCCTACACCACCCTTGACAGCTCCAGGATTTGACGTGCTGTCATCTTCCCCAACCCATCCCCCACCGGCCTTTTCAGATACTTCATTATTCATACTGATGACACCTCCAACACCATGGCCTCCAATCCACGTGACTCCATGACTCCCATCTTCCCTTATGTCCATCACTCAATAGAATGGTCACATCTTAGAATGGGCTTCAGATTCCCTGAAGACTCTCATATCTCAATTTTCCAAATTTCTGCTCTGGTCGTAACCTTATCCATCCTTCCATCTTTCTCACTCACGCTCATTTAATTGTTTTTAGCTCTTATGCAAAACTAGGATTTGAGAACGTTCTTGGTATCTAGAACAGGGCTCAGCAAACTATAGCCCATGGGCCAAATGTGGCCCATCACCTTTGTGTAAGTAAAGTTGTCCTAGAATCTAAGCCATGTCTGTTTATTCACATACTGTCTATGACTGCTTTCCTGCTACAATGGTGGAGTTGAAGTAATTGGATCAGCAATTTGCAGGCCATATACAGCCTGCAAAGCCTAAAAGATTTATCATGTTCTACAAAAAAAGTATTTATTGTAAGAAAAAGTACTAGTAGAACCATGTTCTTTAGGGCAAGCCCAAGGCTCTGATCATGTTAATCTCCTTTCATTGTTGCTGGGGAGAAGTGGGTTTGGCATCAGAGGAGAATGTGAAGGGAGAATGAGGCTGAGGTAAGGGAACTGGTTGGTGAGTCATGTGCATTCAGAGTCAGGTCTCAGGAAGGGTGACCAAGGCCTCTCCAGCACTAGGCTTTTCACATGTCCCACACCTGCTACTCTTGCCTTGCCCCAGGGCCATTTTCCTTCCATGCCATTTGAGTTTCTCAGCATGATCATATGAAAACTCAGTCTCTTCCACTGTCTGTCACTCCAGCAAACTCCAGTGGAGAACAGCCCTCAACCCTCCCGGCTGACAGCCAGTCAATAAATACCTCCTTGCCCATGGCTCATCCATCATTCAAGTGGTCATGAGGAGCTTTGAAAAATCTCATTGTTTCTTTTCCTTTTAATTTTTTATTATGGAAAATTTCAAAGATATAAAAAAGTAGACAGGAAAACAAAAATGAACCCACGTCACCATCAGCCAGCTTCAATTCTACTGTTCTGCATGTCAGTTATACAGTGTAACTCCCCGCTCCCAACCCTCCCAGAGACACCATACCATTTCACATTTCATTCATAAATATTTTAGCATGTTTCTCTAAAAAGCAGTAACTTTTTTATCGTGACTATGAAATGATTATCATACCTTAAATAAAAGAATAATTCTTTACATCATCAACTATTCAAAAAAATTTTTTTTAATATTTTGTTTTTTATATTTGAAAGAGAGACAGAAGGAGCATGAGCAATGGAGGGTCAGAGAGATGGAGACAGAATCTGAAGCAGGCTCCAGGCTTTGAGCTGTCAGCACAGAGCCCAATGCAGGGCTCAAACCCATAAACAGTGAGATCATGACCTGAGCCGAAGTTGGACACTTAACCGACTGAGCCACCCAGGTGCCCCTATATCATTAACTATTTATTAAGTATTCAAATTTCCAATTGCCTCCTAATTTTTCTTTTTAGTTTTCCTTTGAATCATGATCCAAATAAAATCTACCTATTGAAATTTCAAAAACCACATGAACCCCACTTTAGTGTCTCCAAGTTTGGTATGTTTCTCACTTCTAAAGTGAACACATAATGTAGTATTTCTTTCTCTTTCTGAAAATTGGTGGTTAAATTGTTAACATAATTCAAAAAATATGGTAGTTTTTGGAAAAAAAAAAAGTAAGATATTATTCTTAGAAAAGTTAATGATGCTTCCCCTTTATTTAAGATCCCCTAGGTCCAGTCTAGACTTTCCACTTAATATTAGCTTTGCTAGTCTTCAGCCCTGATTTTACCCAACCATCTGCTTTCTCCACCCCCTTTCCAGGGTTGCAGAGGGTTGCTGGTGATAATCACATAAGCAGGCTGTTTACATGCACCACAAATTCGGGCCATCAGCTGGGCCATCCCTATTTATCCCTAGTTGATTCCCTACCAATTTCACCACAGCAGCTGCTGCACACCCCCTTCCCTCCCCCACAAGCCTCCAGAACCTGCCTGGGTCTCCCTCACAGCAGATGCCTCTACACCTAAATGAACAATCAGAATGACAGGACCCACCATGAACTTGGTCAGTTTTTCCGCTTCACCCCAAATTTCCTCTTATTTGTAGTTCTGGTCTCAGAAGAAGACATACATCTTCTTATACCTAATATATGTGTATATATGCACATAGAAGTCTCTGAAAAGAAGTTCACTAAAATGTCAACAATGGTTACATCTGAGAGGCAGGCTCTTAGGTGATTTGTACCTTTTCCTTCATACTTTTACTTTTTTCTCTGAGCATGTATCATTTTCGCAAAACCCATAATACCATTTCAAAATGTCAGTGATCCCCAAGAAAATGTAGGTGATCCCTACCAGTGAGGGACTTCCAATTTTCCCATATTCTCCATTACTCTTTGAGGTAGGCAGAAAAATGGCACCTAAACATGAAAGAATCATAATTCCTATAACCTATGTTATGTTACAACAGCAAAAAGGACTGTGCAGATGTGATTAAATTAAAGACCTTGAGATGGGGAGAATATTCTCAGTCATCTGGGTGAGCCAATGTAACCTAAGAGTCAAAGAGGGAGGGAAAAAGAGAGTCAGAGAAATGTGACTAAGGAGACAGGATCAGAGATATGCAACATTGCTGGCTCTGAAGATGGAGGAAGTCACCACCAGCCAATATAGGCAGCATCTAGAAGCTGCAAAAGGCAAGAAAATGTGTTCTCCCCTAGAGAGACAACACATTTTCCTCCATGAAAGAATGCAGCCCTGCCAACACCTTGATTTTAGCCCAGGGACACCCATGTCAGGCTTTTGACTTCCAAACTGTACAATAATAACTTTTGCATTGGTTAAAAACTTTGTGGTAATTTGTTATAGCAGCAAGAGAAAACTAATATACCCCTACTCCCTCCCCACTGAACAACTCAACATAACCTAAGTGGAAACAATGATTTGCTTTGCAGACAAGACAAGGCATGGTCACCATTGCCAACCACATGAATTAGAGTAAGTGCCTCCTTCATTGAACCCTTGGACCAACTCTGGGACACTCCAAAGTTCAGCTGTAGCTGTACATTTGACATGGGGATCTTGATTCCAAAATCAGTGTTTCTCTCCAGACTCCACTTCTGAGCTTCAGACCGATATTTCCAATATGGACGCCTCAATCTCAATGTGCCCAAGACAGAAATCCTCATCTTTACCCTTGAGCCTGATTTTCCAGCCACGTCTCTTTGCTTCTATCATGGGCTTCCATTCGCCCAGCAAATCTCCCCTTTTCAGGCACATTTCTTCACCCCCAAACTCATCATCCTGTGCCATCCATCCACTGGACCTATCACAGGGTCCTCCTTTCCATTCCTGTTGTCCCAGTTCAAGATCTTAGGGCTGGAACCAGGTGGTCTGCTGCACTCTTGGGAGTTATCCTGCCAAAGCAGCTCGCTCACAGTATGCCTCTGCTCCAAAATCTTTTAATACTCTCTCGTGTTTATGGAATAATGCCCAAACTTGATGGTTTTACATTAAACCAAAATCCATCCCCTGACTCCCTTCCAGCCTTATCTCCTATCCCCTCCCTATATGTCGGCATGCTCTATGAGTCAGCTATGTTGGTTTCCTGTGCTTGGACCAAGTCCTGCCTTCTCCCACCTTCCTGCCTTTGGCCATGAGTACCCTTTTCGGCTGTATGTCTCGTCTAAAGTCCACGGTGTCCTCTGATGGCAACAGTGGCCACTAGGAAGGCACATGTTGCTCCAGACTGGGCCTGTTCACGATTTCATGTGTAGGTGCATCATTTCACTGCATCTTCATGATCATCAATCACATTTCACTAACGAGGAGATACAGGCCTAGAGAGTGACCTGCAGGGGTGCTTTTAAAATATGTCCGCGTGTGGTTTGACACTCCTTCTTTCAAAAGGTGGAGCCTAATCACACTCCCCTTGCATGTGGTACATGAGCTAGACTTAGTGACTCACTTCTAATGAACAGAATGTGGTGGAAGGTGCAGGTGTTTGGCTTCCCAAGTTGGGTCACAAGAGGCACTGCAGCTTCCTTCTTGGTCTCGAGTCTCTCACCCTGGAAGAGGCCAGTTACCATGTGGTGAGGACACTCGAGCAGCCCATGGAAAAGTCCGTGTGGAGAAAAACGGAGGCCTTCAGCCTGTGGGTGGGTGTGGCACCGTGTGGTACCGTGTGGGTAAGCCAACTTGAAAGTGGCTCCTGTAGGCTCAGTCACGTCTTCAGAAGACTACAGCCCCCACGACGTCTTGACTGTAGCCTATGAGACACCTTGAAACAGAACCACCCAGCTGAGCAGCATGCACCTCAATTCCTGATCCACAGAAACTGTAAGAATTTAACAAGTGTTTACTGTTCCAGGCCACTAAGTGCTGGGGTAATTTGTTACACGGTAAGAGAAGCTAAAACACTTACCCGGGGTCATACGACTAGTAAGCTGGTAGAGGAGACATTTGAACACTGGTTTGTCTGTCTCCAGAGCTCATGTTCTTAACCTCAGCCCAGAAGTGCTGGAAGTGCTAGTTTATATTTTGCTTCCTTTAGAAAACTTTGACAAAGTCTACCCTCAAAATTCATCTTCCTCCAATCTGTACCCTTAAGCCCTACTCAAAATGCCCATTTATTTTGCCCCCAACAATCCCCATATTTGCCCAAGACCAACCTTACTTCGTTTGCAACTTCCGGCTCCTTTCAGTTTTGGGACCTACATCTTAGTGTTGGCACTAAGATTAAATGAGATAATATGTGTAAAAGTGCTTTGCAGAGGAATGGCGAAATTATACTATTTACTACTTCAAGTATACTCTTTATTAATAGTATAACATAATTATATTATTTATTTGAACACAGTATTTCTTCTGCTCTATGGATGAGGTCTCAACCCTGGGTATATATTAGAATCGCCCAGGAAGCTATTAAAAAACAAACAAACAAACAAACAAACAAACAAACCAATACATGGACTATACCCTGAATTAAGAGGTCTGATTTAATAGGTCTTGGGGAAGCCAGGCAACAAAACTCCCCAAATGACTTTAACGTGCAGCCAGGGTAGAAAACCACTGGATTAGGTCAGAGGTTCTCAACCAGAGGCTATTTTGTTGTCTCCCTGCCCACTTGATCCCTCATGCCCCTGATATTTGCTAGTGTCTGGAGATATTCTTGATGGTGATGGCTTTAGGGAGGTGCTATTGGCATCTAGTAGGTGGAGGCCAGAGAAGCTGCTGAACATTCCACAATGCACAGGCCAGCCCCACATCAGAGAATTATCTGGTGCTAAATGTCGATAGTGCTAAGGTTCAAAAAACCTGGATTAGATATTGTTTCCAGCTCCTGCGCTCATTCTCTTTAAGAACATTGGTTCTTACTTATCTCTCTGACTCTTCTGGTATCTTTGAGAAGGATACAAGACCTGAGTCCTTCCCTCTCAAGACCAAATGTGGGCACCAACCAGCTTGGCTGCTGCCCCAACTGGGCTGGCTCCAGGCCTGTCAGGAGGGTCTGTGAATGGTCTTGTGCTTCCCCATTTCCCTTCAGTGCTTTAGCCTCTGTATTAGAACACTTGCTACAGAAACTATACTTAGTTGTAAATATGTCTCTCTTACTCCCAAAGCCAGAGCCCATATTTTATTCATCTCTATTTATTCCACAATACCAGGCTCTGTGCATTGCACTTGGTAGGTGTTCAATAAAATACTTATTGCATCAAAGTAGATTAATATAATTTAAAGTTTTATCACACTTCTTGGCATCTCTTTGAAAGGTTACAGAAATAGAGGATACAAATGCCAGTTAGGAGAGAGCTCTTGTATTTCTGTTCTTGTGGAGTTAAAGTCAAATGGTCAGTTTTGCTCTTTCTTAGTGTATTTATATGAGTTGCCAGAGGAAGTGAGCAACCATTTTAAATTAAGATTTATTTAAAAAAAAATTTTAATGTTTATTTTTGACAGAGAGAGAGAGACAGAATGCGAGCGGGGGGGGGGGGGGGGGGGGGTCGGGCAGAGAAAGAAGGAGACACAGACTCTGACGCAGGCTCCAGCCTCTGAGCTGTCAGCACAGACCCTGATGCGAGGTTCGAGTCCACGAACCGTGAGATCATGACCTGAGCCAAAGTCAGACACTTAACCGACTGAGCCACCCAAGCACCCCAGAAGATATTTTTATAATAAATAACTAGGGATTTGAGAGGACTCTTATTTAGAGAAGTTCTCATATCTTTAAGATTCTTTTTCATTGGTTATCAGAAGTGAGAAAATGCTTCATTTTCAAGGCAAAGCAATAACTTGGAGAATGATACTGAAAAAACCTTGTCTTAGAAAAATATATGCAAACTCTTCCACTTATTAATCATTTATACTCAATACATTATGGGCCTTCCATTTTCATAGTGGGCAAAATTAGGCACAGGTTTGGAAGCTAATTAAAAAAACACGGTTTTCCAAGATCATTCATTCTCCTTTCAATGTTTTGCTAGTCTCAGATTTTTATTTTTATTTTAATGTTTATTTACTTTTGAAGAAGACAGACAGCACAAGTGGGGGAGGGGCAGAGCGAGAGGGAGAGAGAATCTGAAGCAGGCTCTGGGCTCTGAGCTGTCAGCACAGAGTCCAACATGGGGCTGGAACCTACAAGCCGTGAGATCATGACCAGAGCCTAAGTCAGATGCTTAACCAACCAAGCCACCCAGGCGCCCCTGATTTTTAAAAAACTGATAACGGGTGCCCCGCTGGCTCAGTTGGTACAGCATATGACTCTTGATTTCAGGGTTGTGAGTTTGAGTCCTTTGTTGGGTGCAGAGAGTACTTTTTCTTAAATAAAAAAAAAAATTTTTTTTTTTACATTTATTTATTTTTGAGAGACAGAGAGAGACAGCGTGAGCAGGGGAGGAGCAGAGAGAGAGGGAGACAGAATCAGAAGCAGGCTCCAGGCTCCAAGCTGTCAGCACTGAGCCAAAGCGGGGCTCAAACTCACAGACTGAGATCATGACCTGAGCCGAAGTCGGACGCTTTGACTGACTGAGCCACCCAGGCGCCCCCAGAGAGTACTTAAAAAAAATCTTTTAAAACCCTGGTAAAATCTGGGGTATATTTAATTCTCCAAATTAAGAAAGTCAGTCAAGAGTCTATTCAACTTGGCATTCTCAAGAAGGGCATATCTAAACAAACAAACAAAAAAAGTGATATTCGAAGGCTAAAGGTCTAATTTAAGGTCTTTCATTCTGTTTAATATGTTTTACAGGCCTTGCTTAATTTTCTAATGCCCTGGTTTCCTTACATTGTTTTCACAAAGGGCTGGCATGAAAACATTTCAAAGCAACAAGTTAAATATACATCATTTTCTCTAAATTGACCTTTCTTCCACCTATGATCTAAAATAGTGGACCACTGCTTAAATGTCATCTTTCAGGTGAGATCCTTCCTGACCACCTTATGCAAAATTAAGCCCCTTCGATATTCTGCATTCCCCCTCTCTGCTTTCTTTTTCCCTATAGCACTTACTTGTTCATTGTCTGTCATCCCCCACTAGGATATAAATTCCATAAAGGCAAGGAAGGTGCTTTACCTCCAGCACCTAGAATGATGTTTGGTGCATTGTAGTACTCAATAAATACTTATTGTATGAATGAGTGAATTATGCAAATCTAGAGATGAAATATACTATAACACCATCAAAGGCAGGAATTAGGTGTGATTGAATCAACAGGGCTAGATCTCAAAAGCATGTATTTGAGAGCAAACAAAAGCAAGTTGCAAAATAATGCATGCATTTCCTCATCTGCAAAATAGGGCTGGTAATGGCATTGTTATCAGGATCAAGTTAGTTCATTAGTGTTAAATGCTGAGAACAATGATATAAGCACTCAATAAATGTTATTTGCCATTATCATCATTACATTGATGAGAAATCACTCACAGCAAATAGTACTACTAATTTTATATGATATAATCTAATTTTACATGGTTAACCAACCTTAAGAGCTCTGGAAGGACTATAGACTAAACTGATTACTTTTGTGAGGAGAGAAGAACTCATATGATGGTCAAGGAGAATTTTAAATTTATCTGTCATGTTCTAATATTTTAAATGTAGAATAGATTAGTCCTATTTCTTGAGACATAATAACCTTGAGGGGGGCAGGGAAGAAGGGAGGAAGAGAGGAAGAGAGAAAGAGTGAGGAGAGAGAATGGAGAGATGAATTACTTAGGATAAGAATTTTTTAACTTTTCTGATTTATTTCTGAAGTGCTTCTAGAATAATCACCACAGATAGGATGCTCTTAGCCTGGACTGAAAATAGCTAGAGACAAGAACCACGAATAAAACTGACCTGGAGTCCTGGATGGATTACGTGAGTTAGTTGGATTGGAGAAAACTATCATTAACACAATCTTAAAATAGGAATAAATTATTTGAGGCCTTGTGTTGGTACTTACTGATGCTTCAGCCACTGCTCCACAAATGGAATGGAGAAGAATTCCGTGAAAGACTCCCCTATCCTCTTTGGATTTTGACTGGTAACGATGCCATATTTTGATTGACAAGAAAACAATAAGCAAAAATTCAAGTCAATTGTTGCTATTCTGCTTGCAAATGAACACTATTGAATCCTCAGGGTCATTGAATATTCAAACACATGCAAAACTTACTTGTATAACCACTCAGTCAGAAAATCACAGGCAATGAATTTGGTTCTTTTTCTCTAAAGAGAAAAAAGAGAAGAGAGAATTAAATTATACTCTTTGTCCACATGTCTGAGTAGGACAAAGGAAGAGAGGTTAATTGATTTTTTGGGTTAGATGAAATATGCATGAGTCTTTTATGAGGTTTATAAGTACATCAACAAACAGTAGCTTGGGGTGATGTAAAGAATTCTGAAGACTTTTCTCCAGTCATCTTTATTTTTTTGTTATTGTTTTTAATTTTTTTAATGTTTATTTGTTTTTGAGAGAGAGACAGAGTGCAAGCAGGGGAAGGGCAGAGAGAGAGAGGCACAGAATCTGAAACAGGCTCCAGGCTCTAAGCTGTCAGCACAGAGCCTGACGTGGCATTGGAACCCATGAACTGTGAGATCGTGCCTGAGCTGAAGTCAGAAGCTTAACCAACTGAGCCACCTAGGCACCCCTCTCCAGTCATCTTTGGATTAGCACATTTTCTGATAGCAGGGACTAATAAAAGACAGTGCACATAGTAGGAGGCTTACTACATGCTTTTGGAATTGTCACAGAAGGATTTTATTTAAATCTGGAACTTGATTCTGAGTAACTGTACTTACTGCTTTCTCCCAGTCCACTCGAACCCTCACAACAGCACTACTTCGGGTCTGGGTACCATCTTGCAATGTGGAAGCCAAGCATGCAGGTGCCATTGGCCAGTGTGGCTGACCCTGCCAGTTGTCCACCCAACAGTGGCTCCAGGTCTACACTTCTCCCACCCGGTTCTGTGCCTCAGGAGGCTGATTTTATGGTTCACTTCCACCAGGCTCCCTTACTCACTAGGTGGGTCCAGCCAGTGGGAGGTACCAGCAGGAGATCCGAGACAGGGAGGATAGACAGGGTGTAGTGGATTGAACTGTGTGTCCTCCTCGACCCAAATTCATACGTTTAACTCCTAACTCCCAGAACTTCAGAATGTGACTGTATTTGGAAATAGGATCATTACAAATATAATTAGTTGTGTCCAGCCACTCCTGAAGGGCACAGCAACTCCAAAGAAAATGAATAAATTTGGGGTAATATAGCAAGTAAGAAGGGAGATGCTATTGGCTAAACCATCAATGGCAGATTTCTAATGACATTGTACTAGACCCTAGATCCTGCTATACCCAAATTCCAAAGCCCAAATTCCCTGGACCTTTCAGGTACATGAGCCACTATATTCATTTTTTTTTTAATGCTTATTTATTTTTTCAGAGAGAGAGAGAGAGAGAGAATGAGCGAGCATAAGTGGGGGAGGGGAAGAGAGAGAGGGAGACAGAATCCTAAGCAGGCTCCAAGCTCTGAGCTGTCAGTACACAGCCTGATGCAGGGCTCAAACTCACAGACTGTGAGATCATTACCTGAGCCAAAGTCAGGCGCTTAACTGACTGAGCCACTCAGGCATCCCTAGTCTCTGTTTGATTAAGCCAGTTTGTATTGGGTTGTTTATTGCTTACAACAGGAAAAGTTTTAACTCCTATTCCTTTTTTTCTCCAATCAGCTAACCCCCACTTGTCCTTATAGATGCCTCCAGGAAGACTTTCTGACCATTCTCACCCTCCTCAGCTTTAACTCCCCAGCCCCCCACCCCCAGTTCCTCATTTGCCACTCTGTCATAGCACCTCAGACATAACCATAACATAATACTTGCCCACATGTCTATCTTCCCCACTTAACTATAAACTTCTTGAGGACAAGGCACATGTCTCTTTTCTTTATATTCTTAGTGCTTAATTGAGTGCCTTGCATGGAGTAGGTGATCAATGGGTGATAAGTAAATGAATGAATGAATTCACCATTCAACTCTCAAACATCAAAGCAAGAAAGAGCTTATTTACAAGAATTCTGACATCTTTTTTTAAAAGTTTATTTATTTATTTTAAGAGTGCATGCAAACGGGAGAGGGGCAGAGAGAGACGGAGAAAAAAGAGAATCCCAAGCAGGCTCGGCACTGTTAGTTCAGAGTCTGATGTGGGGCTTGATCTCACAAACGGCGAGATCATGACCTGAGCTGAAGTCAGACGCTTAACCTACTGAGCCACCCAGGCGCCCCAAGAATTCTGATATTTAAAACTAGCAACTGCTTGGGGCGCCTGGGTGGCTCAGTCAGTTGAACGTCCAACTTCGGCTCAAGTCATGATCTCAGCGTTCGTGGGTTTGAGCTCCACATCAGGTTCTATGCTGACCGTTCAGAGCCTGGGGCCTGTTTCAGATTCTGTGTCTCCCTCTTTCTCTGCCCCTCCCCTGATCACACTTTGTCTCTGTCTCAAAAATAAATAAACATTAAAAAAAAAACCCAACTAGGGATTGCTAATATAATTCTGGATAGTTTCTCTTCATTTTCTTCTCCTAATATTTTATCATGAAAATGTTTCTTCTTTTTTTTCTTTTTTTCCCCCGTTCACTTCAAAATAGCCAACTCAGCTTTATAATCTTAGATAAGGTCGAAAAAAAAAACTGCTGTGAAATTGATTCTCACCAAAAAGGAAAGTGCTGCTTAAAATTTTTTACTGAAAGCTTTACTATAGCCATTAGTCCATAAAACAGAGCAGTTCCCGAGTTGCTGGAGATTGTTTGCAGTCTTCTACCTCCTTGCTGATAGCCTTTTATTAAAAAATTGAAACACTGCTGGCCAGGGTAATAAAATTAAATGTACTGGAGCATGTAACAGGGTTTTCTAAGTCTGCCTTGCAACAGTAGGGTTGCCTTCAAAAAGCCATCTTTAACCCAACTAAGAAAATACTTGTACAACAATGCAAATATGTATCTAGCATGGATTGCCGTATAATTTAAACAATTCAGCAATTGTAAGATGGCAGTGTCTCTTTTTTTCCCGTCCATAAAAGATGCATTGTTCCCTTGGCATTTACTGCAGTGTTTGGTGGTAAAGATTCCTTCTACCAAGGGAATGCAGTTTGACTTACTCTATTAAACAGACTTTTAAAATAGCCCAGTGGTCTGATGTATGAAGGTCATGCAGACAGATTTAATCACTTTTGATGCAAAGAAATAAAATGGAAGAAATTGTGTTTTCCTTCTGATCTGAGCAAGTGTGGACGTGCCGTGCATACTCAGACACGTGGAACAGTGAGGATATTGTTCAGCTGTTGTTTAGTTTAAAAATTATCTGCCAGGGAGCTGAAAGAGAGAAGGGAGAGCAAATGAAAAGTTGTGGTGAGTGAAGAGATAAGAGAGGAAGTAATAGAAAAATTAAAGAGTGAGATTAAGAAAGTGTGGGCACCCAGGGTTTACGTAATGCGGACAAACATACTGAGTTCATGATTGTTAAAGGGTGAGTATGTGCAAGTTTCGGCAAGCAGAGGAAACAGTTAAGACAACCTCAAACAAGGTTAAAAAGCAATTTTTTTTTTTAAATTTTTTTAACGTTTATTTATTTTTGATACAGAGAGAGACAGAGCATGAACGGGGGAGGGGCAGAGAGAGAGGGAGACACAGAATCGGAAACAGGCTCCAGGCTCTGAGCCATCAGCCCAGAGCCTGAGGCGGGGCTCGAACTCACGGACTGCGAGATCGTGACCTGAGCTGAAGCTGGACGCCCAACCGACTGAGCCACCCAGGCGCCCCTAAAAAGCAATTTTTAAAAATCCAGAATTAAAAGGAAAAAGACTAAATGACAAAGGATAAGACATCATCATGTCATCATGAGTTTGCAACTTACTTTAAAATGCACCCAAAAAACAAGGTAGATGGATAGACGGATGGACTGATGGATTGGTGGACAGATATGCAACCAAGCCAATAAAGCAAAATGGTAACTGTAGAATCTAGGTGGTAAATATGTGGATGTTCCCTCTGAAATTCTTTCACTGTTCTATATTGCTGGAAAAATTTTGTAATAAAATTCGGGGGTGGAAAACATCATCATAAAAGACTGAAACCCCAAAGAGAGAAAAGGCAGAAATTGGAGTTCAACCCAGACAGTACCTTGCCCCGATGTTCATGTTGGGTACGGCCATAAGAAGCAGACTAGAAGTGCAGAGACTAGAAAGAGAAACTACTTGCATTGGAAAGTCACTGAATCTGCATCCGGTAATGAACGTAATTCCACCCCAGAAAGGTCAAAAGCACATGCTGTGAGGTTAGTGCACTGAAGTGTGGCTTGCTATGGCATTGTGTTTGTTGAGATTCTTTGGGTTTGCAAGGTTTAGAAATCTGTTCGGGTTACCTTGGTTCCTGGGTATTTTTTACAAATCAGTTTAGGATAGATTTTGCCGCAGCAAACAACCCCTAAATCTGAGAAGCTTATATCAACAATGGCTTTTTTTTTTCACTCATGTTACATGAACATTTCAATCAGCTATAGCTCCCTGCTCCACGTTGCCTTTACTCTGGGATTCAGGCTGACGAGCTTCTCTCTAAAATAGCGCTAGTTATCACATTAAGTGAAAACGACATGGTGAACAATGCTTTGACTCTTAGAGTGTGTATTTGGAAATGACATATGTCATGTTCACACATTGCTTTGACCAAAGCAGTCACATGGTCAAGCCTCCCTTAGAGAGAGGCCACAAATATTTTTTAACATGAGTATAGTCTCGCACACGGGGTTAGTGTAAAGGCAGAAGGTGTGGAAGGAAAATGGGAATTCCTCTGATTGGAGGCAGGTCTCAGGGAGAAGTGGACCAGGGTCCATGGCTGTTCAGGGCGCAGGTCTGGCTAATCACAGTAGCCTCATCTACTTATAGCTTTGTGGCTCAACAACAGTTCTGGTTCTCAATCTACGTGGGACTCAGCCCTGTGGCATCGCTACTCCCCAGAAGGAAGAATCTGATTGGATTGGTAAGATACTACTCAGAATGGGCCATCCTGTTGGGCAGAGCAATTGTACCAGATTATTTCATAGCCACTTGGCATTCTCAAGTGGCTGCCCATAGGGTGTGACACTTATTCTTGGCTCAATCGCTTGTAGCCAGGGTAATGGGGACATGGACAAAGCAGGGACAGAGGGCTGAAGTTAAGGCTGTCGGTGTGGCATGCACTTAGAATGTCATAGCCTCCTTTCCCTCATAGCTATTCTCTACAGTAAACTTCCAGATGCCTGAGAACCAGCCCCCAAGACAAAAGTGATAACTGATGCTAGAAACGAGCACTCACTTGGACTACAGCCAGATGCCAAAATACTTATCACAGCAAACTTCAAACAGAAGTTACATTTTCCCCGACTGCATTAGAATTTCATTAAAGAAAAATAATACTTCTCAAAAGAACTTAAAAATACACACTCATGGGGCACCTGGGTGGCTCGGTTGGTTAAGTGTCTGACTTCGGCTCAGGTCATGATCTCACAGTTTGTGGGTTCAAGCCCTGTATCGGGCCCTGTGCTGACAGCTCAGAGCCTGGAGCCTGCTTCGGATTCTGTGTCTTCCTCTCTCTCTGCCCCTCCCCAGCTCACGCTCTCTCTCTGTCTCTCAAAAATGAATAAATGTTAAAAAAATTTTTAAAAAATACACTCATAACACAAAGTATAGACCAAGACTTTCAGCACGGGCCACGTGCTCATTTCTAAAAGTGTTCTGAAATAAAAGGAGTAACGCTAAAATAATTCTACCACACCTTTCCTGTGACAAATCTATTTTTTCCACTCCTTAGAAAAGTTTTTCAAACAAAAGTGGATGGTATTTCTAATTCCCTTATTGGTCAAGGCCAGGAAACAGAGTTTCTTCCTTCACTGACCAGAGCCCTTGTACTTTTTAAAAGATATTTGGGTATTTTATTAAAAAAATAAAAGACTACAATAAATGACTGTAAGATAGCACAGGACTCTAAGAAGAAATAGATTTGTTTTACTGAATTATTCATAGTAGCAAATTTTAGTGTCATGAGATCATCAAATGACTTATCAGGAGTTAGAAATAGTTTCCTGATACTAACTTTTGTTTACAATAGTCTTCATTGTAATGGAATTTGATGAGCAACCAAAGCAAAAGGGAAAATTTTATGCCGTGTGGGATAGGATAGGAAAAGAGGCAGAAAGTCTTATCACCTCTATCCAGACCCTGCATTTAATCCATATTTAAAGCTGAGATAAGATTTATTTTCAGGCATCATTTTAGTCATGCAGAAAACTCCTGATTTCTTTCTAAATTACGCACAGTGCATTGTTCCGGTTTAGTCCTGTTCAGTAAACATTTACTGAGGACCTACTATGTGCCAAGCCTGTGTTAAACATAAGAGATAAAGAAATGAGTAAGCTATGGCTGCACTGTGGTTATTAATTCAACATCCAGCAGCCAACCTCCGGCTGGAGGTTGCTGTGATGAGTATGGAGGATTAAGTCCATCTCCAGCTCCAGGTATGAATCCCGATTAGGCAGTCCAGATAAGCCCACCCCACCTGCCACCTAGACCTAAACCTGGTCCACATTTATCCTGGCCCGAGGGATTTGCTGAATGGAGAATGGGTGCATAATCAATTTCAGACTGATAAGGTATGAGGGGAGATGTGCTGGGGCTTCTGGGAAATCATTTCCTTTCCTTTTCTTTTCTTTTTAATGTTTATTTTGAGACAGAGAGAGACAGAGTGAGAGTGGGGGAGGGGAAAAGAGAGAGGGAGACACAGAATCCAAAGCAGGCTCCAGGCTCTGGAGCTGTCAGCACAGAGCCCGATGCAGGGATTAAACCCACAAACTGCGAGATCATGACCTGAACCGAAGTCAGACGCTCAACTGACTGAGCCACCCAGGTGCCCCAGGTTGCTGTAGTTGCGGGGGCAAAGCCTAGGCCAGTGGCAGTATCTGTTTGGCCACTCTGAGGGAAGCCAGCCTGAGGATAAAACCAACTTTGCAAGAGGCCACCCAGAGAGGCAGAAGAGAACCAAGTCTCTGGTTTTATCATTGAGTTCTCAATCAAACCCATTCTGAAATCTTCCTTCTTTACCTCAGAACCTTTTAGTTTCCTGAACCAAAGAATCCCCTTCATTATTTAAGACAGTTTCCTGCTGTTCGCAGCACAATGAGTCCTAGCCAAGATAGCTGCCCAGTATCCTTTCTGCCTTCTTTGGTAACAGCACCTTGAGTTCCTTTTGGGGATCTGTCTTTCCCCAATTCTAAAGCTATGTGCACTGGGTTAGGGATCCTTCACTTTGCCCAACAGCCCACTGCCCACTAAATTCCCCTAGTTCCATGGATTGATTCCAAAGTAGGTCATTGACCTGAGTCAGTTCAATTAGAAACTCAGGAAGAGACTTTCTCTTTCTAAGGCATGAGACATAGGCTAGTGTCACAAGGCAGGGACCATTTGAGGGTGGAGCCATGCCAGAGGAAACTGAATCAAGAGATGGAGAGGGAACCAAATCGTGAAGACATCATCTGGGTCCCCAGATCAAGCTGTGGAAGATCTCCCCATGGGAGAGGACATATATAAACAAACAAACAAACAATCTTTTTCACTGAAGTCAGTTCAAATGGGGTTTTCTGTCATGTGAGGGACTGGCCCCCAGAGTTAACTAGCAGATACGGGAATAGCAAGTTCTGCATACTTAACACATCCAGCTGGAACAAACTCTTTGAGTTCATCATACTTTTTACTGCTGACAATATAAACTTTTATTAAAAATTGCTTATAGCAAAAATTATTAATTTAATTATTAACCAAAATATTTTCAGAGCTGCATTGGAAAGAAATCCCAAGTGAAGTTTATAATAGCCACTAAGCCAGCGCTGTTCAGTATATCTGTCCAGTTATGTTCTTATTAAGTTCTCGCCTCTCATGTTCCAATTAAGCTAATCCAAAGGCAGGGCTAGATGTCAGTGGATCACCAAGAACATGGAGCCAAATGTAATGTCTAATCTTAAGATGATATTTACATGTCTCAAACTTAATTTGCCACTAGAATACAACCCAATTCATGACAGAATAGGAATGGTATTATGGCCTTTTAATCAATGTTCAGTCTAAGAAAAATGCTGAAGTTCTATCTTAACAATTGCATAGTTGATTTTCTTTTCACCTCTTCCAAATCACATAGACTCTGGGCTGCCCAGGGATCCCAGGGAAGGCAGCTATAAATATAAATAGAAGATCAGGAAGGTCAATGTCAACAAAGATGCAGCAAGGAACAGGCAAGTCTTCATGAAAATTCTACAAAGACCTGTCTTGGTATAAAAATTATTTGCAACCTAACTTCACAGTTATGCCTCCAAGAGATCAAGGGGTCTCTTGCACTCCCTTCAAGGCCTGCTCTCTGCTCAGAGAAGATGGAAAAATTGATCAGGACCTATGCAAAAGGAAGCTTCTGGCAGAGGCTCTGACAATCAGGGCTTTCTTAATCCATCTCACTATCCCCGTCTGAAACTGGGTTTATTCTTTCTTCACTTTCAACCTGGACCCATGTCTCCTCCCTCTGTTTTCTCACTTGCTGCCAGCTGCCTCTCTTCCTGAATCCCTCAAGCACAATCTTGAAAGACAATGGCTACCCCCTACTGAACACTCACCTTGTGCTAAGTGCCATACACAGAACATCTTAATCCTCCCAAAAACCCTGGTGAGGTGGGTACTATGGTTATCACCCTCCCCATTTAACAAATAAGAAAACTGAGACCCTTAGAGTTTTAGAGTTTAAGGAAACTTCTCAGATGCCCAGAGCTAGCAAAACTTGGAGGAGGGAGGGCACCTGGGTGGCTCAGTCAGTTAAGCATCCGACTTTGGCTCAGGTCATGATTTCACAGTCTGTGAGTTCGAGCCCTGTGTTGGGCTCTGTGCTGGCAGCTCAGAGCCTGGAGCCTGCTTCAGATTCTGTGTCTCTCTCTCTCTCTTTGCCCCTTCCCCGCTCACACTCGGGTCTCTCTCTCTCTCTCTTTCTCTCAAAAGATGAATAAATGTTAAAAAAACATTTTTTTTTAAAGTTGGAGGAGGGGATTCAAGCCCACCCTTTTGATTCCAGCAACCCTACCTTACCTTTCCTTACTGTATTCTCAGAGCCCTCCACATGTCTGAGTTTAACCTCCCACTACTCTTTAACTCCCCACATGGCCAGTCTCAACCCACCTCTTCCTTACATACTGCCCTCATTCTTAGTTTTCCATTCCGGGCCTAAGGAACATTTTTCCAATTCAATTTTGTTCTTATTTTATTGCTACTTTTCACTGTAGCTGTGCCAGTCACTGAGCTGAACACATTATCTTATTTAAACTCTCTTAATATGAATATTATCATTATATGTAATAATGATATGTATATCATTACGTATATTATAATAATATATATATTATCATTACTATTTCTATTTCACAGAGGAGTACACTGAGGCTTAGAAGGTTAAAATTACAAGGTCCCAGTGCTAGCCAGGTCCAAAGTCACCTACCTAGAAAGAGGTAGAACTGGGCTCTCAATTCAGGTAAGCATAGCTCCAAACTCTATGCTTAATCATTAAGCTTCCCTTACACTGCCTCCCACATAACAACAGCAGCAGCTACTACTACAAAAATCTGGGTGTTTTTAGGATTTCAGAACAAGAGTTGGTAAACTTTCTTAAATGGCCAGGTATACATATCAGGCTTGTGTTACAACTATTCAACTTGGCTACAGTGAAAGAGTGCAAAAGTGCACTTTTAGTGCAAAAGTGGCCATAGACAAAAATGTAAAGGAGTGGGTGTGGCTGTGTTCCAATAAAATTTCAGTTACAAAAAGAGGTAGCTGGCCCTACAGGCCATAATTTGCAGACCTCTGCTTTAGAACATTATCAATCACTGATAGATGCTTTTTCATGCAGAAGCATGGAAAAATCCATAGTACTTGATTTCTGACCCAGAAATCTGATTTCAAGAAAGCTCGTTTTCACCCATTTCCTGGACAGCCCTTTTATTATTCTAAGGGATTAACAGTTTAAACATCTTTTGGCTCTGGAAGTAGTTTATGACTTGGGTTTTCTTGTTCCTAAAAAGTAGCAGGAGAAATGCAGCTCTCTAAACAACCAAGAGGGCCAAAAGAATCAATTGAACCTTATTTTCACTTTTTAAAAAAGGGTTTCCAATCCTTTAGACATTAATTCTCAAGAGTATTTTGGGATACCTTGCAGTCTTTCTTTCTTTTTCGGTCACTATGGCTGTGATTCTAGCAGCTTCTTCAGCATTGGAGGGCCCTTAATAGTGCATTCTCAGGTTCTGAGCTCACCATATTATTTCCAAGGGTTATGTTTAGATTTTTACAAATATATATTACTTTTTAAATGCGCTAGTATTTTTAGAACGATGAGGAAAATCCATCCTTGGCCATCTGTAATACCCAGAAATTAGTAACAAGGATACCACCTTCCATTTATTCAAGCAACAACTGGTCACTCAGCAGGGACCATGGGGAATAACATTCCTTTTACAGACTCGCTATTTTCTAGGCATCATGTTAATCATGTTAACAACAGTTAATATGCATTGAATGTTGTCACTCTGCCAGGCACTCTTCTAAATTTTACTTAGCTCATTTATCCTCATGACAACTACGTATTATTAGGTTACTATTCTTATTATTCCCATTTTACAGATTAGGAAACAGGGGCACAGAAAGGTTAAATACCTTGTCCAAAGTCACTTACTAGTAGATGGTCAGAGTCAGAATTTGAACTCAGTTGGACTCCAGAACTTGCTCTTTCACACATTACCTCATTTAACCCTGTCCATAAGCCCACCAGTGGTTTACAAATCAGGGGAGGAGGGAGTTGCAGACAAGTAACTTCCCTGAAGTCACTAGGCTAGAGCCAGAAGTCAAACCTGCCACCTGCTGCCAAATCCATACTATTTCTAATACAGTATATGAGGTGAATTGCAAAAAGGGCCACCATTCTTCACCCCTTCCTGGATCCACAACCTTTGCAGTGTAGTTTTAAAGCTCTTCCCATCAAGAGGTGGAGTCTATTTTCTTACTCTCTGAATCTGAGCTGGCCTTGTGACTTGCTTTGGCCAAGGTAAGGCCGTAAAAGTAGCAATGTGCCAGTTCCAAACCTCATCAGGCTCAAGAGGCCTTGAGAACTTCTACTTGAACCCTCGCACCCCTGCCCAGCTACAATGTGAACTCTCCAGGGTTAATTTGATGGAAGCTGAGTGACCAAGTTGAACAGAGGTGATACATCCCAGCTAAGGCCTTCCTAGACCCAGCCTGCCCACAGACACAAGAATGGCCCCAACCAAGGCCAGAAGAACCTCCCAGCTGAGCCCAGCCCAATTGCTCTCTTGCAGGAGAATGAACTAAATAAACTGTTGTTTTATGCCACTAATTTTTGAGGTAGTGTGTTATGTAGCAAAAAATCAACAGATGCCATGTATAATAAATGAAATGCAATTTATAGCCAAATGCTCTCCCTATTTAGCAGACAGTCAAGACTGCTACGACAGCCCCCTGGCATAGAGCCATGCCCCTGAAAGCAAGAGGACAAAGCTTCAGAGCAGAAAAGGAAAATCCTGTCACAAAGCCACTGCCCTTTATTTTATAAGGCAACCATGGGGTCACCCTCAGGTCAGAGCCTGTTGACTTTCTTTCTAAAGCCTTGTCTTTTGAGGATGACTTTGATTTTTAGAAACAAAAGCAACTCCTAGCCAAGTTTGGGAATGAAGTGATCAATGCTGCCATTGTTAAAAAGAAGAAAGAAAAGAAGCATGACTATCAAGTTATAATAAGATTTTCTTGTATGGTTTACAAACTGGATCGGACAGCAATTCCAAGAGCCTCAGAGCGAAGTATTTTCAACACTAACAGCCTTATTGGCATTCAGCAGTCCCCTCCTTATCCACAGAGGATAGGTTCCAAGACCTCAGTGGATGCCTGAAACTGCCGTGAGTACCAAACCCTGCATGTAGTATGTTTTCCCCGTATATACATACCTATGACAAACTTAATTTATAAATTAGGCACAATAAGACAACAACAATTTCAACAATGTTTTTTTAAGTTTATTTATTTATTTTGAGAGAGACAGAGAGAGCAAGCTGGGGAGGGAGGGGGCAGAGACAGAGAGGTGGGGGGAGAGAGAGAGAATCCCAAGCAGGCTCTCGCTGTCAGCACAAAACCTGATGCGGGGCTTGAACTCACGAACCATGAGATAATGACCTGAGCCAAAACCAAGAATCAGACGCTTAACTGACTGAGCCACCCAGGCGCCCCCATGGGTACTTCTTGAACCTCTGTTTCCTTATCCATAAAAGAGGAACAATAAAACCACCCATTCAAAGGGTTACTGTAAGTAACAATGCGATCACAATGTGAAATAATGCCTGGCATATGGAAAGTACTCTACAAATGATTGCCATCAATCACCATTGATTAATCACTTAGAAGGTAACTGTTGGGTAATGGTAGATGATTAAGAAATAGCTCTTAACTTAGAGCCGTATGTCATATTTAGGTACTAACTTCCAAAATGTGAAATTGGGATCTGCTATCTGGACCCACTTAAATGCTGTGACATTCAATCAAATGTAATAAGATCAGGTAAAAACCCAGTTTCCTCTACTGAAAATCTATCCAAGCAATAAAGATGAAGTACTGATACACGTAAAACACAGATGAACCTCACAAACACTGTACTAAATGAAATAAGCCAGATGTAAAAGACCATATTATGTGATTCTAGTTATTTGAAATGTTCAGAAAAGGTAAATCTATGGAGATAAAAAGTAGATTCGCTGCTGCTTGGGGGTAGGGGTGGAAATGAAGAGTAACCAGAAATAGCCACTAGAGATTGGGGTGGGGAGAGGTTATGGAAATGTTCTAAAATTAGATTGTGGCGATGGCTGCACAACTCTAAATGTGGTTCAGTTAAAATGAGTGGACTTTTTAAAATCCTTTTTTTAGAGGCACCCAGGTGGCTCAATCAGTCGAGCATCTGACTCTTGATTTTGGCTCAGGTCATGATCTTGCGGTTGTGGGATTGAGCCCTGCATCGGGCTCTGCACTGACAGCATGGAGCCTGCTTGGGATTCTCTCTCCCTCCTCTCTGCCCCTCTCCCCTACTTTCACTTGCTCCCCTATCTCCATTTAACATACAAACACAGGTGGGGTCTTTTTTTCATGGTTTTAATATATATTGATTTTTCCAGGAAAGCAACCACCACATATACCGAGGGAAAAGTGTACTTTGTTCTATTCAGAACCTAAGAGTTTCTCACCATTTCAGAAAAATCCGAACACCATGGGCAATATCACTTACAGTATCTGAATGACTGATACATCGTGTGTGATGCAGTCTGCCTTTTTGCAGCTATCATATTCATGGTGATTCTTTTTTTTTTTTAATGTTTTTATTTATTTTTGAGACAGGGAGAGACAGAGCACGAGCAGGGGAGGGGCAGAGAGAGAGGGAGACACAGAATCAGAAGCAGGCTCCAGGCTCTGAGCTGTCAGCACAGAGCCCAACGCGGGGCTCGAACTCACGAACTGTGAGATCATGACCTGAGCTGAGGTCGGACACTCGACCGACTGAGCCACCCAGGAGCCCCTGATTCTATGTATATGTATGAGCAAGTCACTACTCATATCTTCTAGTATAGTTTTACCTGAGATTTTAAAAAATTAAAAAATATTACATATGTTGTAAATGGTTTCCATTTTCTTTCTCCTTTATGCTATAGTCTGCTATAGTATAAACAGCCACTATATATATGTGTGTGTGTGTGTGTGTGTGTATATACATATATATGTGTGTATACGTATACACACACACACACACACATATATATATGTTTGAAGTTATTGCACAGATAGATGCAATAGATTATTAGCTAATGAGCACCTAATGAATCATGCATGGTAGGTCCATGCCCCTTATGCCCCTTTGCAATGTGACTTTGCTAATTTTTCTAGAAGGAGTCTATTTCTCACCTACTTATGGGTTGCCATGTGAGTTGCTGGCTTTGTGAATTGCTTTGACCAATGGAACGTGGTAGAAGGGTTGCTGTTGGAGTTCCAGAGCCCCAGCCTCACATTTCTGCCTTTGCCCTCTTGGAAATGTCCTGAAACCACCAGGCTGTAAAGAAGCAGGGCTGGCCTGCTACAGGATAAGAGCCATGAGGAGGAGAACTGAAGTGCCTAGCCAACACCAGCACTGAGGCCCCAGCCATGTGCCTGACACCAGCTTGGACCTCCCAGCCCTTCCCAGTCACCTGCTGAAAGCAGTCACATGAGTGAGTCGAGGTGAGACCAAGAGAAGAACATTCAGCCCACAGAAATATTAAATCAATGTGTTAAGACGTGCAGTTTCCAGGTAGTTTGTTATAAACAACACACACAGCAGGGGCACCCAGGTGGCTCAGCTGGTTAAGCATCTGACTCTTGATCTTGGCTCAGGTCATGATCTCATGGTTTGTGAGTTTGAGCCCCACATCTGGCTCTGCAATAAGACTGCGGAGCCTTATTGGGATTCTCTCTCTTCTTCTCTCTCTCTCTGCCCCCTCCCAGTTCACATGCACTCTCTCTCTCTCTTTCTCTCAAAATTATCTAAGCATTTCAAGATATGAAAAGGCTCTTTACAATGTGACAAGGGGGCACAGGGCCCAACAACACAGAGAACATTGTGCTGATGAGTTCCCACTGCTCCTAAAATAAAACCCACACTTTTTACTGGCTTATATGATGTGGCCACTGTAGAGCGGCCATCTTACCTCCCACCTCATTGGTTTGCTCTGCTCCCCCCATACTGGCTTCCTTTTTGTCCCTGGAAGAGGTGACTGAATTTGGCAGTACTGGGTCATTAAGAAAGCTTAAGAAGAGTTGTGCTGGAGGATTTCAGGGTCAAAGCACCACAAGTAAAAGAGAGAACAAATGGTGTAAAAAGATGGAGGTGAGGTGTGTCACTGTTACTCAATGTGTCAGTGAAAATGGAAAAGAAAGAAAATCACCTAAATTGGGGGCAAGGGCCCATTTATTTATAACATTTTTTATAATTACCAAAGTAATTGACACTTATTTTCAATTTTTCAAATATTATTGAAATACTGAAATATAAGAGAGAAAAGCCCTCTAAATTTGCATCCCCCCCCCCCCCCCCCCCCCCCCCCCGCTTATGTGTGATTTTCACTTATTGGCTGACAGGTTTAGATACTATCATTTACCTTTGGCTTGGTCTATGTACTGTGCACGTCAGTATATACACAGGAAATGCCTGTGCAATATCTATTGTCAATTCAGATATAATTCCACCAACTATTTGTACCAAGTAATCATTTCCCACTCTTTATCTTTCACAGAGTATGTTTGTTTAACACAATATAAAATACTGCTAGCAGCCAGCTAATTTCACAGCAACACTAAAAGGTCCATAGACTTTCTTAATAGATGGTCACTTTAGTGTCCTACAGTTGTCACCTACATCTTCTCTATGACCTTTTTACATGTAGTTGAAAACAATGATCTGGGAAAAGAATGAATAAATTTATTCCACTTGCTAAGAACATCTTAGGACATGCACAGGGTCTTTATCTAATCCTAAGGCTGAGATAATTATTGCAAATCATTCACTTAAGGTTTAGTCTCCCAGTTGTAATCTCTTCCAAAAAATCAGGACTAGAGAAATAAAGCTGAATTTTACTCTGAGCACTTAAAAGATTAAAATATGAGAGCATCTGGGTGGCTCAGTTGTTTGGGCATCCGACTCTGGATTTAGGCTCAGATCATGGTCTCATGGTTCATGGGACTGAGCCCCACGTTGGGCTCTACGCTGACAGTGCAGAGCCTGCTTTGTATTCTCTTTCTCCGTCTCTCTCTCTCTGCCCCTCCCCCACTCCTGTGTGTGTGCGTGCACATGTGCATGCTCTCTCTCTCAAAATAAATATTTAAAAAAACAAAAGATGATAATATCCAATGATGAACAAACTGTTTGATTAGGATCTTTATGAAAGTCACCAGAGTTCAATTTATAATATTTAAAATGACACGTATAAAGGAATTGAATTATGAATTAATCAAAATCAAAATCATCAAACTTACACAGCTTGTGTGCGACAGAGTCAGACTGGAAGCAAAGTCTGCCTGATTCTGGAGGCTGGGTTCTGAAGCACTGGATGAGGTACCATAGACTTCCTCTTTTGTGTTTGTGTGTGTGTGTGTGTGTGTGTGTGTGTGTGTGTGTGTGTTTAATTGGCCAGGTGCTCTATGACATAGTAATTAGGTATCACTGATGCTTGTCTCTTTCTCTCTCTCTCTCTGCTTTATTCCCTCCAGTTTTTCTTGGAGTGTCACAGTACTCACGGGGCCAATCTAAATAAACGATCCTGCCCCACGATGTCTACATGAGGGCTCTGTCTGTGTGACTGACTGCCCCAGATCTGCCTCATTTCTTACTGCTCTTCTCCACAGCTTCCAGACCCATCTTTCATATCAGAATCTGGCCTGTGCTTTTGGCAAGCCACTGGACTGACACCAGTGTGGTCTGGGGGTCAAACTCCTAGCCTCAGGAAGCAGACTGCTTGGCTTGAATCTTGGCTCTACCACATACTGGTTGTTCCCTTGAGCTTGTTGGTTAACCTTGGTGCTGCATAGTCCTCATCTATAAGATAAGGGCACATACGTTGGGGTGCCTGGGTGGGTCAGTTGGTTGAGCGTCCGACTTCGGCTCAGGTCATGATCTCCAGTCTGTGAGTTCAAGCCCTGCATCGGGCTCTGTACTGACAGCTCAGAGCGTGAAGCCTGCTTTGGATTCTGGGTCTCCCTCTCTCTCTGCTCCTCCCCTGCTCAAGCTCTGTCTCTCTGTCTCTCAAAAATAAATAAACATTAAAAAAAAAAAAGAGCACCCACATTGGAGGGCTGCTGGGAAGATGAAACTTTCTTCAGACAAAATGCTTAGAACAATGTCTGGCACAAAGCAAAGGCCCTAAAGCGCTAGAAACTACTATTCTTCAATTCCAGCTTCTTGCTCATCCCCCTGGCTCTCCATTGGCTAGGAGGTCCCTTCAATTTCAGAGGAGGGGCTCCTTATTCAGCTCTAGCGCTAGGGGCAGCCTCCCTACAGTCTACCTTCCTCCAGAGGCAGTAAATCCAGACACTGCAGCTACAGTTAGTAAATTACTTCTGGAATGTAATAGCTAGGGCAAACTGACAAGTGCTCCCATAACTTAACCGCTATCTTAAAAGTTGGCTCTCACTTTTGAGGAACCGTATTAATTCATTCATCCGACAAATATTTAGTGAGTCCCTACCACGTACCAGGCACTGCTGGAGCTACATCATAGAACAAAACGGAAAATAATGAAAGCGAGGGAACATAACTATAAGCCAGCATTTTAAGGGCAAAATACAAATCAGCAATTATTTCTTGAGCGACCTAATATGAACACTGTTTCAAGATATAATTTGAATGGCTCCAATAAACAATGAATTACGCTGCTGTTTAAGAGTCATTTGGATGCAAGTTCAGTTGTGGGTGACAGATAAGAATGCTTCAGTTATGTAATTTTGGCTGGAGGCTGGTTATCATTCAGTTTAGCATCTATTCCCACTGACAGGATGTGAGGAACAGCTGAATTGAGAAAATGCAAATCTGTTGTGCAGATCTGGATAAGAGGAGCTCCATTTGGGTCTGACAAATGCTGATGTAATTTTCAAGGCTTCAAAAATAACCCACAAAAGGCTACATGACCAGGGGGTGAAAAAAGAGGGAATCACATTTAATTAACAAATTCCAAGTCAGGAAATGAAAGAAGTTAATGGTAATTCACCCATCTTGCATATTTGTAGCACTCAAGTTACTTGAGCTTCTGGGAAGAGCCTGAGGGCAGGCAGGGAGGAAACTGAGGCTCACAGATCCCCTAGGTTTCCCACTGCAAGGAAGTGGCTGAGCAGGATTTTGGACTCCAGTGTGTCTGGCTGCCTTTAAAGTTGATCAATTTTCGCAAGCTAACAGTTTTAAGAACTCACATTTTCTACATTCCCTGATCGTTCATTACAACATTTAAACTTTAATGCTCCATTCAAGCACCCTGCAGCATTTGATGTTTAGACTAGTTTCACTTAGTCCCAGAGGCAGCTCATCTGCAGGATGTCGAAGATGAAATATGAGTTGGCATGAGGATGCCTCATTAATCTCTAATACAAACAAATTTTTCTGATTCTTTAAAAGCATTTTATCATTGCTTAGAGGCTGGAAACTGTTTCTAGCCCCCTCATTACAAAACTATTTATGGACAGACATTAGATATAGAACCCTCAATGTAAAATCTTAATTACTGCCCTTTTAGCTGATTTTTGTGTGCTCTGAAGGGGTATAAATTAGAAGGATAACAGCTGAAGAAATTAGAGTAAAGTCTGCACGATTCAATAGAGCTGTGCCAAGTCTAGATGTGCATTCACAGCACCTAGATCCCTTCTTGTTTTTTCTCCACGTCCATTCTTATTTCAGAGGCTCAAATAAGAACAGAAACAAAGGGTAGGGAAAAAAGAAACTCCAGCTACTGAAGGCTTTACTGCTCATTTGTGGTTTTCTTGAGGACAGGGCCATATCTGGTCCTCTCTATGTCCCTCCCTAGGGTCTGGCCCCGTAATCAGCACATAGTAGGGCTAAACAAATATTTGTTGAATAGAACTTAATTTGGGTGACCTAATCTGTTTGCAGATACTCCTTACACATATTCAAACAAAGGTTATTCCACTGTGCTCATTTCATTGTTTAATCATTGTGATCCACCCTTTGTTCAATCTAATAAAAGGCACAGCACACTTAATATACTTTGGCCAACAGCAAGATTAAAAAGAAAAATCCCTGAAATGTGACTTGCGAGACTGTGTGGTCTCCCTCATTTAGCAGCAGGACCTGAGGCCAGACAGACAAAGCCACCTGACAATGGCAGGGTCAGGCCAAGGCTCTGCTCTCTGGCCCCTGGCCTCACTACCAATCCACATGGCTGCACCTTGCACCTGTTAACACCACATTGAGGAGGGGAAAGTCAGTTATGAATAGGGGACAAAAATTAAGTCCTCAGGAGAAGCCAAATGAGCAAATTAACAAATGCAGGAAGTGGAAGCAGTTCAGATTTTATAACCTGTGGCAAGTAACAATCTGTTCTTCACACAACAGATATGGATTTAAAAATCAGTGTTTCCTAGAGCTATTTAGAGGACAGTCTCCAACTCTCATTGTTTGGGAGGGATGAAATTAGGACTATCTGGGGTATGGGTGTCTCCTCAGTATATAAAAGCACTATCCAGGCAGTATCCACTTCTCAGAGAGAGGCTCTGTGCTGAAGGGCGACCAAACAGTTTAAACCATTAACTGCGAATGCTCTCAAGATCCTGGGATGTGTCAAACTGATTGGGGTTTGCACTGTAGTTACTGCCAATCTATTAAGTATCATTTTGAATCATTTAGCCTGGATTTGAATCCCAACTCTGCCATTCATCCTTGATCATCATTCTAAATGTCCTTATTCTCCTGTTGCCTCATCTACAAAATGCAGACGGCACTAATAGGAATCTCACAAGGCTGTTGCTAGGGATGCATGAAATCATGGATGGTAAAGCACTAAGCAAAGTACTTGGTCAATATTAAATATTGTGGCTATTTTATATTCTTCATGTGGGCCATGCCCAATTCTAGTATTCAAAACTGTGCAGGGAACACACACGTCCAAAGTATCCTGTCAGCTGTAGAAAAGTGGGAGCCTCCATAAGGGTGTTTACAGGAAGGTGTGCAGGACTGGGACTCCATTTACACACATAACTGGCTGCAGTGTGACAATGACTACTGCTTACGGAGCACTCACTATGTGCCAAGCCTCTCCTGAAGCAAGCTACACGCACGGTGCTGGACACGAAGTGGAGTAGCGAGAGGCCAGAGGTGGGAAGGCCAATCCAGAGTCAGATAAAACTTAAGGAGAGCTTTAATCTGCACACAAACACAGTCAAAGGGAGTGAAAGATCCGACAGACCTGGTAGATGCCAATTACCCAGGAGAAAGGCAGGCAGGGAGGCCAAGAAGGTAGAAAAGCTCTCCGGAGCAGATGGCAGTGCGTGTGTGTGTGCACAACTAGATGTCACGGCTGGAGTGGAGTGAGTGACCAAAACACAGCCTTCCCTCCCAAAGGGATTGTTTTGAGAACAACCACTTGACGGTACTGAGATAATGAGGTACCATCTGATAAAAAGAAATTACTGAGCATTCAGAAATAAAGAAACCCCACAAAGCAACTAACCTCAAAACATTTTTCTTTCTTTGCTTGGTGAAGCAGGCTAGCCATTCCAGGAAGCAGAACTGGAAAGATGAATGTTTCCAAATATTCCTTGGGGGAACCTAAACCAAACAAAAAAAATCCCACTGAAAATCCCAAATGGCCCAAATGAATCTGGGAGAAACGTTTGCTTCTGAACCAAAAAAAAAGATACCATCCATGAAATAGCATGACCTTAATGCTACATTTTACTCCAGACTGCTGAGTTGGTCTGTATTCTTGAAGAAACTTAAAATATCTTTGAGCCTCTGCAGACTGGCCAAGGATGGAGATGGGGTCTTGCACAGGGCCAGGGCCACAGGCACAGACAGTAAGGAGGCCAGTGTGGCTGGAGGGAAAGCAAGGCAAGTGTGGTGGCGATGAGGCCAGAGAGGAACAGGATGGGGGTACGACGTCTAGGGCCTTATGGCCATAGTAATGGTGGTGGTGGTTGTCAAGGCCCGAAGCACACCAGCAGAGACAACAGAACAGAGCGATAGGAGAGGTCTGGCACGAGGGAGGGCCAGAGGAACTGGGCCCAGGGAGATGGAGAAAGTTTAGATCTCTGGCTCCAGGCCACAATGCAGGGCAGCATGATATTTTCTTCCACTTCTTACATTTCCCTCTCTTTGATTTTAATGTAAAATCAAAGTATGCTTGGCTGTTAGTTATCGTCTTTATTATATTTTAACATTCAAGATAAATCAGTGGGATAAAAGATATTTGTCTTAAAAATAAAAATTAGTGGTGCCTGCATGGCTCATTCAGTTAAGTGTCTGACTTCAGCTGAGAGATCATGATCTTACGGTTTGTGAGCTCGAGCCCTGCGTTGGGCTCTCTGCTGTCAGCAGAGCCTGCTTCAGATCTTCTGTCCTTCTCTCTCTCTGCCCCTCCCCTACTCACTTTCTCTCTCTCTCAAAGATAAAAAAACATTAAAAAAAAATAGGGGCGCCTGGGTGGCTCAGTCAGTTGAACGTCAGACTTCAGCTCAGGTCATGATCTCACAGTTTGTAGGTTCGAGTCCCATGTTGGGCTCTGTGCTGACAGCTCAGAGAAGCCTGCTTCATATTCTGTGTCTCATCCTCTCTCTGCCCCTCCCCGACTCATGCTCTGCCTCTCTCTCTCTTAAAAATAAATAAACATTGAAAAAAATTAAAAAATAAAATTAAGGGGCGCCTGGGTGGCTCAGTCGGTTAAGAGTCCGACTTCGGCTCAGGTCATGATCTCACGGTCCGTGAGTTCGAGCCCCGCGTCGGGCTCTGTGCTGAAGGCTCAGAGCCTGGAGCCCGTTTCAGATTGTGTCTCCCTCTCTCTGCCCCTCCCCTGTTCATGCTCTGTCTCTCTCTGTCTCAAAAATAAAAAAACGTTAAAAAAATTAAAATTAAAATTGAAATTAAAATTAAAACAAGAGCATATTCTTTCATACTTATGTGGTCACCTTGAGGTCTGTCCACCCCATCCCCATCCTGTGGTTTTGCAATGTTACAAGCCCCAAATTACAAAAGACAATATTTTACTTTCTTACTTACATGTTTTTGGATGGATTTTTTCCAACTTAACTTGAGGACAGGGTACATGTGAGTCCGTGGTCAAATGAGGAGTTGAATAAAGGTGCTCTGTATTGAAGCCATGGAAAATCGTTTCCTCCAATGGTGAAACCTGATGGCGGGTGGTATTGGGGAGGGAATCAATTCATAAAATTGTTTAAATAACTGTATTTTCTTTATAACCTAACAAAGGATAAAACTCTGTATTAACTTCAGGTTCAAGGGGCATAATGAGCACAAATCTCTGTTCCTCCTCCCTTCTGAGACACCTAAAATGACAATCAAGGAATAAAGCCCTCATAGAGAAAAGAGGACAACCAGAGGATGAAAGATTTGCAAGCATTTCTAAAACAAACGGGTGAAGCCTGTCATCAAATTAAGAAAGAGAAGGAATGGCAGCCCACGATCCACAAGAGGAAATTGCCCCGGAGGATGGGGGTCCCTCGTCCCATCAGAACTCCAAAAGGCTTCAATGATTTGGAGGCTCCCTGCCTGCTAACCCCGAAGAAAAGTCTTCCAGTAGACAATCACTCCCCAAGGGCTCGCAGTTTTTCCACTGGTAGAAGAGACTCATCCAGAAGACAAACCCACATGCACAATAGCAGGGAAAATCACACCAAAGAAAAATCCACTCAGACCTCCATTTTAAATTTTGAATAAATAATCCAAGTTCTCCCACACAGATAAAACACATCAATAGCACGAGACAAAGATCAAGACCCACAAAGAACTGACTCTGGAAGAAGCACATACAATTTAGGGAAGAGAACTGTAGTTGGTATCTGCAGAGCAATTTGAGAAAGCATTGCATCCCTAAAGCGAGAAGAGGATGCTATGAACAAGGAACAATCACAGACCAGGAAATTTCTTAGACACAAGAATCTCTAATAGTGGCAGCTGCGATAATGTACTAGAAGTGTAGAGACTCAGGTTTGGTCCCATCTCTGTGACCCTGCTCAAGTCGCTGAATGTCTCAGAACCTTGCTCTTTTATTTTAAACTCCATTAAGTCCTGTTTTACTCCAAGTATACTGCCTGAGGGCCCCCCTTCCTAGCTGCCTTGTCCTTGGCCCTCTTAGTACAGTCGTTATTTTGCTCATGCTGGCATACTTAGGAAACGTGCTCTATCACCTGCTGTCCCCAACACGGACATGTGTTGACTCCTTTGTGAAGACCTTTCTCATCCAGGATCTCATTTGAACCCCACAGAGGTCCTACGAATTAGTCGAGGATCATCTGTTCCATTTAAAAGATATGAAAACTGAGGCTCAGAGAGATTATATGAATGATGCCCTTTAAGTCACACCATTAGGAGTAGAGTTAGTATTGGCCACCATTTCTGGTTTTAACTCCAGTGCCTTCCCTCTCCCACCTCCCTAGCTCATGACACTGACATTCGCCAGCCATTGGCATTGTTCTCACGTAAGAACCTTTTATTTGGGTTGGGGCCTGTGTGATACTCACAGTAATCATACCTTCTGGTTTGACTTTACATCCCTCTGGAAAGGGAGGCAGCTCAGCTTCATACTCTAAAGAGTGGGAAAAAAAAAATCCTCAATTCCACACTTCATTGCAGTTTGCGGTGCGATTTCCCTTCCTCTGAATAAAACATTCTTAAATTTTATTTTCCTTGATGATGTATAGAAATGAAAACAACTGGCTATTACAGGTTAGTAATTATCGTGAGCCACCTTATTTAAAATGGGTAAAAGAAGACTGTTCTCTTGCATGACAGAGTCAGGCTTTATGGAAGAGGTTGAGGTTCTTTTGCTGAGAGGGTACAACTTTAGATTTTGCCCCCAAGTTATGGTAACTACCAGGAATGAAAGAAGGAAGAGAATGGAGGGAAGCTAAGGGAAGACACGGATAGCTACAGAGGGGAGGGGAGGGCAGAATAGAAGTGACAGAGAGATGGGCTGTCCTTTGCAGTCATGAGGATGAACATGAAGATGGCCCGGTTGGGGTATGCATTTGGAAGAACAATCCCATAAAGACCTTGCTCCTCAAAGTACACTCAAGAACGAGCAGCACTGGGCATCCCTGGGAAGTTAGAATTGCAACACCTCAAGCCCACCCCAGATCTGCTGAATTTGAACCTGCATTTTAACAAGATACCAGCTGACTTGTGCACACAAGTGGTAGCTCTGCTGTAAACTCCAGTAGTTTCCTATCCTGGCTGCACACTAGCATCACTGGGAAGGGGAGCTTTTTGAAAATACTAAAGTCTGGGCCTAACTCCAGAAATTCTGATTCAATGGGTCTAGGGCAGAAATGCTCATGGGCTACATTAGTTACATGCCTAAAAGAAAGAGTGGTAAAAATATTTCTGGAAAAGTCAATGTTTTAAAGGCAAATGCATAATCACTTTGTAGCGAGGAGGAAAAAACAGTTTCTGGGCAAGATGGTATTGATGGAATATAACTGAATTGGACACATGCTTTCTTCTACCACCTGGTTACTTGTCAGTAAAACATCTCTTGAATTTTTTTTTAAAACTCCTAGGTATCAGGCTGTGATGAGTATGTTACGCTGCAGGAGCAATTTTGATTTCCAATACTAGCTATATTAGTTTTCTACTGCTGTGTAACAAACTACCACAAACTTAGCAACTTAAAACAACACAAATTTATTATTTCACAGTTCCTGTGGGTCAGCAGTCCAGGTATGGGTTAGTCTCATCAGGGTGAAATCAAGGTGTTGGCCACGGCTGTGATGTCATCTGAGGGTTGGGTCTTCTTCTAAGATCATTGGTTGTTGGCAGTTCTGTTTCTTGTGGTTGTAGGTCTAACGTCCCCATTTTCTTTTTGTTGGTGGGACTCCCGGCTCCTAGAGACCACCTTCGAGTTCTCGCCACGGACAGTTCACACATGGTTAGTTGCTACTTCGAGATGAGCAGGAGTCTCTTCTGCTTTAATGTCTTTGACTTGTTTTAAGGGCTCATCTGATTAGGTCCAGCCCACCTACCATGATCTTCCTAATTTAAAGTCAACTGATGACGAACTGTAATTACATCTGGAAAATCTCTTGACAGCAATGCCTAGATTTGTGTTGGATTGAATAACTGGGAGGTGTGTGCAACTGGGGAGTGGGAATCCTTGGATCTTAGAATTCTGCTTACCGTAACAGCTCGGGTTCTACCACTTTGTTTTTCCTCTCAAGCAAGTAAATTCACTCTTCTTCCCCAAACAGTTTGAGAAACACGAACATGGTATGAAAACTATTTATTTAGATTTAAGATATATACATTTAGAACTCTGATTACAAAGGCAATACATGCTATTGTGAGAAAATTCCAAAGAATACAGACCTGTCTTATGTAGGGAGTGTAAGTCACATCTGATCCCATCACAACCATAATAACCACTGTATTTACTAACATATGTATATAATATGCAAATACATTTATTTACATTAGATCTCCTACACCAGGTCAGACCATCCAAGTATAGAACCTCATAGCACAGTCCTTTTTCTTCTTCATTTATATCAGCTTTATCCTTATTTGAAGTTTGTAAAAATTAATGACTATCTCTTCTAATAGACTATGTATTTTGTGAGGGAAATTGTCTGGGTCTGCTTATGCTCAGTATCATATTCCCAAAGAATACTTGCTGAATGAATGAATGAACAAAATAAAGAGTATAGCAAGTTACTTTTGACCCTTTATCTATTAATTTGTTCATATTTATTGACGGCCCGCTATGTGCCAGGAACCATTCTAGATGTTGAATGTGTGACACCTTTCAACGTTGTTATATACAGGATATGCCACAATTATTTAACCAGTGTACTCTTAGTGGGTGTTCAGGTTTTTTACAACGCTTCATTATTACAAACAATGCTGCCATGAGCATCATTATATATACATCATAAATTGGAAGGGAGATATTTTTGTAGGATTAATTCTTAGAAGTGGAATTGTTCTGTTAAAGAAAAAAAATAATTTAAAATTTGGGCCCAAATGCCAAATGTTCCTACAAAAAGTTTACAACAATTTATACTCCTAATAGTAAGACTCTCTGTTTCTCTGGGTTATTACCAATCCTATATTTAAAATGATATTTTGCTTTTATCTGCATTTCATTGTCATTTATTTTTATTTTTTCTATTTAGATTTTTTCTAAGAAGACTTCTTAGGAATTCACTTAAAGTTGATGGAAAAAATGCAGATTTTTTCATCATACAACCACAAAAGATAAACAGTTGAAATGATTATGTAGAAGCATGGGAAAATACATTATCTTCAGGACAATCTGATGTGTTTGTGATTTCAAGTCTGTAATATTTAAGAGAATCTGGCATATTTGAGAACTTGTCACTTTTGCCTTGTGATTTCAATTTAAAATATATAATTGATTACAGACTGATGCTTTTTTCCACTGAAAGCCACGAGTTTGTATAAATTTGATTAAGTTTGTAAAGAGTATTGAACTCATTAAAACAACTTGATTCACCATGGTTTGACTCAATTTATTTTTTGAAATAATTTTTAATTAAAAATATTTTTGTGTGTTTATTTATTTACTTTGAGAGAGAGAGAGAGAGACAGAGCAAGCAGGGGAGGGGCATAGAGACAGGGAGAGAGAATACCAAGCAGGCTCTGAGCTATCAGCATGAAGCCTGATATGGGGATTGGGCTCACAAACCATGAGTCAGATGCTCAACTGACTAGTCACCCAGGTGCCCCCAAAACATTTTTAATGTTTATTTTTGAGAGAGAGAGAAAAAGAACATGCACATGCACGTGAGAGAGCATGAGCCGGGGAGGGGCAGAGAGAGACAAAGACACAGAATCTGAAGCAGGCTCCAGGCCCTGAGGTGTTAGCAGAGATAGATGCGGGGCTTGAACTCACAAAACTGTGAGATCATGACCTGAGCAGAAACCAAGAGTTGGATGCTTAACCGACTGAGCCACCCAGGTGCCCAGGAATAATTTCTTGTGGCTAAAAATACACAGGACAGGACAGTAGTACTGTGCTTTGTACCTCACTTGGAGAGCTTATTTAAAATGGAGAGCTTGGGAACTTACCCCCAAGAAGTCCCACCTCATTAGGTCCAGTACAGAGCACAGGAATCTGCATTTTAATAAGTAATCTAGATTTGATGCAGGTGCTCCCAGTCTACACTTTGAAGCATGCTGTATGTTGCCTAAGGGTTTGGACTTGAGTGACACACACATCGGAGTTCAAGCCTGGTTCTGCCACTTGCTTCAGGCAAGTTTCCTAAACTCTATCTGCTTCAGTTTCCTCGTATGTACAACAGGCAAAACCCTGAGTTCTTGTGAGGTTTAAATGAGAGGAAAAGCATCTAGCACAGTGCCTGGCACATAAAAAGCAGCTCAATAAATGTTGCCATTAGGATGACTTGAACAAATGGTAGGTGATGAAACAAACAAACAAACAAACAAAAGATTATTAAAGGGCTTAGGTATTAAGGTAAAGAGTTTGTTTATCATGAAAGCTATGAAAATCATTGCAGGTCATGGCATAACGTAATCAGATTTGAATTTTAAAGACATTCCTGTGGAAGATGGTCTGGACGGTGGCCTTCTGCAAATAAAAAGCTACAGCAGCAATCCAAATAGCAAGTGGTAAGGGCCTGATCTAAAGCAGCGCCATGAGAATCAAGGATGAGGAGATGGGGGTTACAAATGTTAAGCAGGTAGAATTTGTAGGGACTGGGGATCATGGAAAGCAAATGGGAAGCATGTTAAGATGAATCTCTGATTTCTGGACTGGGTAGCTGAGTGAATGATGGTAACACTCATTGAGATGGAAAGTTGTTGGTGTCTAGAATAGTGCCTAGAGTCATTACTGGCCCAGCATTTAAAACAGTTCCCAACATGGGTAGATATGTTGACAATATATGAGAATAATTTCATTGGAACCATGACATAAGTAGGAGCTAGTCTGCGCTGGGTTAAGAGAATAGGAATGAAAGTGGTATGAACAAGGGCAGTGTCTTCTTTCCAGAAGCTTGGATGAGAGAAGAAAATGGGAAGACAAGGGCTAGAACATAATAGGGGCTAAGGGAGAAGTTTTTCCTTAAGATGACAGACTAAAGGATGTTTGCAAGCAAAAGCCAGTAAAGAAGTTAGATGTAGGAGGAGAGGGGGTGACAGAGCAGGATCCTGGGATTGCAAGAGGATGGTACCAAAGCACAGATGTAGGCGGAGCTGTGAATAGCAGGGTAAACACTTCTTCCATGCATGCAGATGCAATTATGTTTATTGGTAATATGGAAGTTGGAGGATCCCCTTCCTGCTTCTGATTGCCTTACTATTCTCAGTGAATGCCTCCTACATTTACTAAGTGGTATCACACAATGTTTGAGGAGGGCAGTAGAAACTTGGGACTAGCAGATGGGGGCTGTTGATTGACAGGCACTGTGAGAGCCTCTTGGTGTCATTTTTCTCCAGCTGTACGCAGCTGCTGCGCTAGGGTTACAAGCAGGCATTCAGAGCTGGTCCATACCGGTATCCGGGAGTTGGGATGGAGGAACTCGATTTTACAATAGCTTTAAGGATTGAGGCCAGAGAGGGTTTGGAGTGATGAACCAATGGCAATGAGGATGCTGATGAGAGTAGTAACAGCAATATCAAAATAGAAGATGGGAAACTCGCGATACTTTGACTCAGTCTTCCTTAAAACTATAGTTAAAAATCATGTCACAAGTAAGATTTAACTAGAAGTCTTGGCAGTGAAGGAACTTTATTTATCAATAATACAAGTGCCTTTGAGAATACAAAGGTCAGAGGTAGTCGTCACTGTTAAGATGAGACAGAAAATTAAAGAACATTTACAAGTAAGTTGTCAACTTATATACACACACACACACACACACACACAGCAGCAGCAGCAGCATAGGACAGTCTTAAGTCAGATATTTACCTGTTCTGTATTTCATTTTCTTGAAACTGAGTTTCTGACGGGTCTGATTGCTGTGATAATTAGCTTAAAAATTTTTTTTAACGTTTGTTTATTTTTGAAGGAGAGACAGAGTGTGAGCAGAGGAGGGGCAGAGAGAGAGACACACACACAGAATCGGAAGCAGGTTCCAGGCTCTAGCTATCAGCACAGAGCCCAACGCAGGGCTCAAACTCACAAACTGCAAGATCATGACCTAAGCCGAAGTCAAATGCTTAACTGACAGAGCCACCCAGGTGCCCCAATAATTTGCTTTTTAAATGGAGATATACTAATAGAATGTAATACTTAACCTCAAACATAGAATTACCACAAAGTCTGTTTTTCATGTTTGTCGTGAGACACTAAATCTTACTATCTCTTATAGAAAATTGCATGTTAGAATGTTTAAGAAATTGGGTTTATTCACCTGGGTTGTAATAATCATCACAGCACCTGAGTATATAATTCACCACCTTTGACCTCATTAACTTCTTCAAAAAAAATTTTTTTTTTAATTTACTTTTGAGATAGAGACAGAGCACGAGCAGAAGAGGGGCAGAGAGAGAGGGAGACAACGAATCTGAAAGAAGCTCCAGGTTCTGAGCTGTCAGCATAGAGCCCAGCGTGGGGTTCAAACTCATGAACTGTGAGATCGTGACCTGAGCCAAAGCTGGACGCTTAACCAACTGAGCCACCCAGGCACACCAGACCTCATTAACTTTTGGATGTAACTCTGTCACTTTGTGAGCGGCATCAGTTCACTTGCTTTTTAGAGAGCACCAAAACCTTTTGTCTTTGCTTTCTCCCTACAGGGCTGTTTGACCAAAATAAATCCCATGATTCTAAAACACAGTGCAAACCATGTTTCTTTGTTAACAACAACAAACATTTATTGAGCACTTTCTAAATGCCAGACACTGTGCTAAGCATCTTCACATACATTTTCTTATTCAGTCTTCACAACAGCCCTGTGAGGTAGGTAAGCAGTTTCCCTAACAACATACGACTAATAAACTGTATTATGAAGAGCTGTTTGGTTTGGAGAAGTCAAAATATCTTTCACTTTCCTGGGGAAAAGAGAGCCACAACTACCTTCAAATAAGAGTGGATTCTTTATGGTAGAGTGAGATCAACTTGGGCCATGGCACCAAGGGGGCAAGGATCAAAGGATCAAATTATAAGGAGGACTGGGGCGCCTGGGTGGCTTGGTCGGTTAAGCGTCCGACTTCGGCTCAGGTCATGATCTCATGGTCCGTGAGTTCGAGCCCTGCGTCGGGCTCTGTGCTGACAGCTCAGAGCCTGGAGCCTGCTTCCGATTCTGTGTCTCCCTCTCTCTCTGACCCTCCCGCATTCATGCTCTGTCTCTGTCTCAAAAATAAATAAACGTTAAAAAAAAAAATTATAAGGAGGACATTCAAGATGAAATAGATTTTTCTAAATATAATGTAATGCTGGAGAAGGAATTCAAACACTGGATTCAGGTGAAACAGACAGCTGCTGAGGTATCGATCAACTGTGTCCACTAACTATTCTCTTTCTCCTCTGTATTTTTCCACTTGTTTCACCTCCTTGCTCTCTCTCCTTCTATCTGATCCCATATACTGATGCATGCACTCTTTTTTCCATTCAACATTTACTGGCTTGCACTGTCCAATATAGTAGCCACTAGCCACAAGTGGCTATCTAACTTTGTTAAACTTAAAATAAAAAAACTGAGTACTAAAGTTACACTAACTACATTTCAAGTGCTCAGTAACCATGTTAGTAGCTACCACATATTTTTTTTATTGAGATGTAACTCATATATAACATTAAATTAGTTTCAGGTGTACAACATGATGAATCAGTAGGGCCACCATATTGAAAAGTTCTACTGGGCAATGCTGTTTCACACAGCTGAGGTAGTGACAGTAGCCACAGGAATGAAAAATCTTGAGTTCTTGACCTTGAGGAGCTTACAACCTACAGGAGAAAAAGACCCACCCAATATTATTTTTTCAAGAGCTAACAATGAGCTCTTGTTGGAAATCGGGCAGTTTGCTAAGCACTTTCTAGGACTGTTTAGCTGCAACGCTCCTAATACCATAAAATAGGTGTCATCATTATGCTCATTTTACAGAGAGGGCAGTAACTTGCTCAACATGTGAAGAGTATTGTAAGGCCTCATGACCAAGCCTATGTGTAGGGCCACAAAAGAAGTTGGGCTAACCTCTATTTGAGGATTTTAAGGAAGATTAGAAATGGGAGAAGGATTAAAACCCAAGTCTGTATAGACCACGCTTACCCAACCTGTGGGCTACAGACTACATCAGAATTACTTAGGATGCTCGTTACAAGCACAGATTTCCTGCATCTGATTAAGAGATCTGGGGGCAGGGGCTGGGAACCTACGTTTTAATCGAGCTCGCCTTCTCCGCCCCAAGATTCTTTCCTATTCGTTAAATGAGGTTTGAGAGCAACAGTCCCCACCACGGGGTCCCCTTGTTCCGCTTTCCCCTGTCTTCCCTGCCTTTAATCTGACTACGGATCAAGGTTGGAGACTGTGCTGCGTAATCTCGGACAAACCTCTCGGTGCCTCAGTTTCCCCATGCGTGAAATGGAAAGCCCGGCGGGCCTGCGGCGCGGCTGCTAGAAAGCCATTCAAAGTAAGCGCCCAGAAAACGCGGCCCCAGCCTGACGAGTCCCGCCCCTCTCTGCCGGCCCGGACTGCCTACCCTCGCAGATCTGCTCCCACAGGTTCTTGCCCAGCGGCTCCGCACCCTGTCCGGGCGAGACGGGTAGCTCGGGGGATACGGGGGACACGGTGGGCACTGGCGTCCGGGTAGCATCCGACAACTCTGTAGAGCCAGCCGGTTCCTCGCGAGGACCGGTGCGACTACTCACCCGCCCCGGGGCCGCCATGGCCACGGTTTCCAAGGCAACCGCCCTCCCAGCAGGGCTGCGACCCGGAAGGACCCAGAATTCACGGGGGCGAGCCAGAGACTCGAGATTAACTTCCGGGTCGCGGCGGAGCTGGCTTTCACGTGGAGGCGGGGAAGATTGGCCTGAGGGTGAGTGCTGAGGGGCGGCCCAGGCGGGGAGGCGCGGGGTCTGGAGATTGGGCTTGGGGACTTGCGGGGCAAACTAAGGGAAAAGCGGGCGACTTGCGCCCCAAATCCACACCACCAACCACCAGCGCTCGCTCCGGCCTGAGGCCGCCGCCTTCTGGAAGTTCTCCCGCCTTGGAGTGGGGCCAGGATCGCGGGTAATCCCTCCGCGCGTGTGTATGCGCGCGGAAGCTTTGGCGCTGCGGAGCCTTAGAGGGTCCGTTTCGCCTCCCGGCTCCCTTGCTTCCCGCTAGTGAACCTGCCGTGGTGGTGGGGTGTTGGTTTCATTGTGCAGAGCACAGGCTCTGCGGGCTGGGTTCGAATCTTTTTTTTGCCACTTGCTGGCTTTAGGACCTAGGACTGGTAAATTGAAGTCTCGAAGCCTCAGCAAGTCTGTGCGATGGGGCCTTCACACCGGTCCTCAGGAGGCTACCGCGAGATTTTAAAAGCGCTTTTGGAGAAAGTGCTGGTTTTTACTGGAGACACTGTAAGGAACATCCTCTTCCCTTAGAGTGAATACATCTGGACTCGCTGGGTTGAAGAGGAAGATATTCAGTGCTAAAGAGGAGGGAAGCTTAAGGGGATTAAATTGACCACAGCCCCCCTTTGCCTTCTTTGTTCTAAACAGGTCTCTTGACTATTCCCCCACCTGAGGCGCTCTCCGCTCTCTTGACTCCACCCTCTCTAGGTTTGCACCGACTTCTCTTCCTTTGCGGGTCCCTCTTCCTCTGCCCTCCTGTTTCCCTAAGGTGTTGTCTTAGGCTCGTTGTATTTGAGGCTTAGTTATCATCCATACATTTCTAAATTTTTCTTATCTATGTCAGCCCCATCACCCCTGAGCCTCAGACCCACATATCCACCTGTTCACTGGACAGTCTCCTTTTGGATATCTCAAGGCATCTATGCAAACCAGCCTGTCTCCTGCAGCCCCTAATCACCCTCCTTCAGTTCCTTTTTCTTAGGATTTAACACCACCGTCCTGTAGTTGCCCAAGCTGGAAACTTCTGTACTAGAAACTTTACTGACAACTGATGGGTCAGATTAGATTAACTCCATTGCCCTGACCTCACCACTAACCTTGATGTTATCACTTGTGTCTTCATTATCACACATCTTTTCCTCCTACACCTTCTTGAGAGCAGGTTTTTTTTTTTTTTTTTTTAACAGTTTTTAAGTGTTTGTTTTTGTTTTTTGTTTTTTTACTTCTGAGAGAGTGCGCGAGTGCGCACAAGCGGACGAGGACAGAGAGAGGGAGACACAGAATCCTAAGCAGGCTCCAGACTCTGAGCTGTCCACACAGAGCCTGATGCAGGGCTTGAACCCACAAACTGTGAAATCATGACCTGAGCCAAAGTCAGATGCTTAACCGACTGAGCCGCCCAGACACCCCTATAGCAGGTGTTTTATCTTGTTCATCTCTGTATCTCTGGCATTCATTTTTTCCGGTGAGTATTGAACACCTGCTATGTGCCAGGTACAGAACTAGGCTCTGGGAATAGAGCAGAAAACAGGATAGGAATGAATGAGAGGGTTCCCTTGACTTTCCAGGTGCTCCTGGCATGAGTTACAAATGAATTTGAGTCATGGTTTGGTCCTGGCCTGGCTCCTTGAAGCTGCTAATGGTGAGTCAAGTCCAGTCTGCACCCGCAGGGTTCTGAGTCTGGAGAGCTTCAGGATGGAGAGCCTTTTGAACTATGCCTCCCACTGTCCAAACCTGGGGGATATTTTGTTTCTGGATTCCCTGGGTGTCTCCATGTCACCTAGTTCAGGGAGCAATAGGAACTGGGGTGTGATGAGTGACAGAAGTAGCCTAGCTGGAAGCTGAAGTGTACTTGAGGGCCCTCGCACAGTTGCCTACATGACATTTCCCCAAAAAAGCTGGACATTGTAGGTTGCTCTGTGTCATCTCCAATTGTTACATATTGGTAATTTGAAAATTTAAAAACATTGAAGCAGGCAAGGTGTGGCCCCCACACCTTCTCCCCCTGGCAGCCTTTGATCTGGTTCGGTCCCTGATGATGGATAGGGAAACTGAGGCCCGGATAAGCCAACACTATGTGGCAAGAGAGTGTCAGTCACCATTTGAACCCAGGTCTTGTCTGTCCTAGCTGGGACTCCTTCCATATCTTGCTCCTGCTCATACTACTAGCCACATGGGAAGGTAATTAGGAGGGTAAGTCATCCAGCGTGCAGGTGGGGGAAGTTAATTTCCACACACAAAGGAAAAGCTACTTAGGTGAACCAAGGTAAGGAGTTAATTGTGCCACAGTTACTGCCTCTGGTGGGAATTGGCAGGAAGAGTTCACCTCAGGATTTCTGTCCCCTTCAGAAATTGTCTCTCTGATTTGACTGCAATTATATCCTCCCTGGCTGGCACAGGGTAGGCAGTAAATTTGTTGGAATGGGTGACTAGGCTCAGAGATCTGAGAAGGGGGGTTAGGAAAAGGAATCAACAGTGTACCACTTTGCATGGATCACTTCTTCCTTTGAGAAGGAAGTGTTATTTACCCCCATTTTCTAGATGGGGAAATTAATGTTCGGGGAGGCTAGATGATTAGCTTAAGGTGAGGGAGCAGTTTCAATTTGAACTTGGGCCTGTCTAAATTTAAACTCCATTCTACTTCTTTGATCACATTTTTCCATCCCTTAACATTTCAGACTAGCCACTCAGAAACATGGCTTTTGGGGCACCTGGGTGGCTCAGTCGGTTGGGTGTCCGACTTTGGCTCTTGTCATGATCTCACGGTCCGTGGGTTCGGGCCCTGCATTGGGCTCTGTGCTGACAGCTCGGAGCCTGGAGCCTGCTTCAGATTCTGTGTCTCCCTCTCTCTGACCCGCCCCCCCTTTCATGCTCTGTCTCAAAAATAAACATTAAAAAAAAAAGAAACGTGGCTTTTGGTACTACCTAACTGAATTGTACACGGGGATTTGGTAGGGGATAACGTGTACCATTTCTTTTTTCAGGAATGATCACTAAAACCCACAAAGGAGACTTGGGCCTTGGGCTCCCAGAGAAAAAGAAGAAGAAGAAGAAGGTGGTCAAAGAACTAGAGACTCAATACTCAGTTTTAAACAGTGACAGTTATTTCACTGAGATCTGTCCCACAAAAGCCACATCCCCCTCAAAGAGTGTGGTGCTGGGACAGGCATCTGAGATGCCTCTAGTGAAGAAAAAGAAGAAAAAGAAGGGACATAGCACCCTCAGTGAACAGCACTTAGAACCTGAGACCACATTACGTGCCGGACGGACAGAGAAGTTGCCGAGCCCCAGGAAGCAGGCTCTTGGTTCATCTGAGTTCCAAGGTGGGGAGAAGAAAAAGAAGAGGAAGTCCTTATGGCCTCCGGCCATGTCCCCTGGCTCGAGAATGAAGACCTTCCCGGACCCCAGACAGGGCGAGGAGGTGACCAGCATCGGCAAGAAGCCCAAAAAACACAAGAAGGAGAAAAAGGCCCAGGAGGCTGCAGCCTTTTCAGCCAAGGACCCTTGGTTCTGTGAGTCTGGGGATTCTCTGTATGCTTGCTCGGTGGGGAAGGATGGAGAGGAGCAGACAGCCTCAGGGCGGAAACGGAAGCAGGAGAGCCCCAGGGAGCACAATGTGAAGATGAAGAAGAAAAAGAAAATCCACCAGAAGGGAGACACCTCCCTAGGGCACCTTGAGCTCTCCAAGTCCATTGAGGGCATCCCCAGGAAAGGAAGTAAGAAGCCAGTCAAAGTTGAGGCTCCAGAATACATCCCAATAGAACATAACCCCAAGTCCCTTGCAAAAAAGAAAATGAAGGCCAAGAAAAAGGCAGAGCAGCCAGGCATTGAGGAGCCAGCTCTGAGGAGGAATAAAAAGAAGAAGGAGAAAGAGAGCAGAGTAGCAGGAGAGCCTTGTAAAGAGGTAAGCTTTTCTTCAGAAGTAGACTCTGCTTGGGTGAATAAGGGTGGAAGTGGGGAGTGTGTGTGTGCATTCATACACAGGCACTCCCCCTTGTAGCTGCCAGAACCCTGATTGAACTGACTTCAGCCAGAAAAGGGTATTTGTTGAGATATGTAACTGGGAAGGTTAAAAGCTATTTAGTTTCAGGTATGGCTGGATCCAGGTACTCATGCTCTATTCTCAGTAATAAAGGTATCCCTTGCTATTGAAACTTTACCCAACTTCTCACTATCTTCACTTAGGGTCTGAATAGATATAAATTTTTCAGGTGAATCACTCTCTTTCTGAACTCTTGCCACTTGCTGTCCAAAACTCAGGAACCAAATAGTTTGAGATAACATGGTGTCCAAGCCTATCTGAGTTTATTTTCTGTGCTCCGTTTACATGATTTAGAGATCAAATAGGTTTGGATTGCGGGAGATGCCTTCGTGGCTTTCCCCAGCTCTGGGCTTTGTATTTTTTTCTTCTAGTGGGTTTTAGTCACAGACAGGCACCTCCCACCTCCTACCCATAGCAAGACAGTCTCAGCAGTTCCAGGATTTCATCCTAGTAGTTAGGCTACCCCCAAAGGGAGAACTGTAGCCCCTCTGAAACGATTATAAGAAAATTCTCAGGGCTGCTGTCACATGCCTCAGGTGATCACCCAAGCTGGAAGCCCTGATCTGAAGCTGGGGGGAGGGAACTAGGGTATTAGTCCCACTGAACCCCACTGTTGGAGGTTGGGGGGGAAGACAATTCCTGGGAGGAAAACCCAATCCTAATTACCCGGAGGAAGAGAATAGTTGATGGTCTGGCGAAGACAACAGAGATACGTTGTCTCCATCCTGACAGGCTTCCTTGAGTGGGGGAGAGAAGGGAGGAGATGAGCCAGAGCACTTGGACTCCACAGGTCCACATCTGCCTCTATTTGTGTCAGGACCACAGCTTCATTCCTGTTTTTGGAATGAGTGGATGTGCAGGGGGAAATGAGATGGTATGTGTCCTACTCCAAGCAGATGTCTGGCCTGTTGGGGTAGCCAAGGCTGATGTTGAACACTTACTGTGTGCCTGGCGGTAGGCTAACGCTCCCCATGTATTAACCCGTTTAATCCTCACATCAGTCTGGTGAAATGGCTGCTGTCGTTATCCTCATTTAACAGACAAGGATACTAAGGGAGGAGTTAAATACCTTGATCAGGATCATCTACCTGTCAGGGTGGGCTTGCAGCCCAGTCTGGCTTTGGAACTGGAGGTTTCATCCTTTCTCAGAAGCTGCCCTGTAACTTCCCATAGATGGTAGAGCCATTAGAGCCCAAGAAGTGACTGTCTTCTATTAGAACAAGCCCTGAGTTCTCTTCCCAGTTCTGCACCGACCAGCTAGGTAAGCTCAGACCAGCCACTGCCCTGTGGTCCTCAAGTAAGAATGATGGCTAACGTGTATGGAGTTGTTACTGAAGGATGGCCCTGGCACTGGAGGGGGCTCCATTAATACCAACTGAAGGATGAGCCCCCTGGAGCAAGGTCATCAGGAAGTGTCTGGGCACCCTCAGCTCAGCTTGATAGGGTTGAGGAGGGCAGGGGTGGCCTCCTTTTCAGGGCCTACAAAAGGCAGTTCTGGTTTCTGGATTTTTCCCAGTTTTGTCCTAGTCCATTAGACTTATTTCACTGGTCTCTTTCATTCAGAAGCTCTTGGGGCCAAGAGGAACCCCAGAGGCTGGGAGCCCAACCCCCATCAGAATCCCTTCTTTCCAGAGTTCAGTGAAAGGAGGTTGGTCCCCTCTGTTTAACATCTCCTGCTGTGGGGGCTCTGCTGCCTTGGACAGCCCTCTGAGTCGGAAATGCACACATCTTCAGGGTCTGGATGGGTGATGTGAGTAAACAGAGCCTTCCAGGGATCATCACATGTGATGCTGGGTGCCGCGCAGAGCACATTTAAAGTAAGGCTGCGAAAAGATGGCAGTTGTCATGACCAAAGGATCAGGGAAAGTGGCCTGGGGTCTCACTTTTAGAGGGTCCCATGGGAGCTAAGGTCAGTGAGCAAGTTTGACACATGCAAACATGCCCAGGGCAGGCCCAATGAGGACACCACATGGGAGCTGAGTTGTGTGAGGGCTGTTGGCTGTGGGTCATGCAGAGGGAGCAACAGTGCAGAGGCCCTGGAAGGAGCAGAGACTGGGGTAGTAGAAGCTGGGAGTTTGGGAGGGGCCAAGGAATAGAGACCATAGAGGCCACAGGAGTCTAGATTTTTGTGTAAATAGGATAAGAGCCCCTGGAGGGTTTTGGGGAGTAGTGGGGTGATGTGATCTGATTTTTAAAATTTTTATTTTTTTAATTGAGATATAATTGACATATAACATGGTGCAAGTTTAAGGTGTATATATGATATGATCCGGTTGAGTTTTTTTTTTAAGATTTTATTTTATTTACCTTTTTCTTTTTTTAAGTTTATTTATTTATTTTGAGAGAGAGAGAGAGAGAGAGTGAGGACCCCAAGCAGGCTCTGCACTGACTTTGCAGAGCCTGACTTGGGGCTCCAACTCATGAACCACGAGATCATGACCTGAGCTGAAATCAGGAGTCAGATGTTCAACCAACTGAGCCACCAGGCCCTGAGATTTTATTTTAAGTAATTTTTGTACCCAATGTAAGGCTTGAACCTTCAACTGCGAGATCAAGAGTTGTAATGCTCTACTGACTGAGCCAGCCAGGTGCCCCTCCAGTTGAGTTTTTAAAGCTCACCCTAGTTGTTGTGCATAATGGAGCAGGGTTGGGGTGGAAGGGGGTGAGGAAGCAGGAGTTAGAGACTGTTGTGTTGTCCAGGTAGGAGGGAAGGCAATGACTAGGACTGGAGTGGGGGTGGGCACTGGAGGAGAGAACTGGATTTAGGTTTGCTTGGCAGGGTCCCCGCCCTGCCCACCCTCACCCCAATCAGGGCCCCAGGCTTACCTGTCCCCTGCCAGTCTGTCCCTCCACCCCCATCAGCAGGGCCCTTGGCCTCTCTCTTGCTGGTGTGGTGCCATGGGAGATAAGATGATGTCTGTGGCAGGAAAGGTGTGCCAAGCCTTAGTCAGGAGACCTGTGTCAGTTCTGTCCCTGAGCTGTGGGGGTTACTTCATGATGGTCCTGTCACCTCTCTGAATCTTAGTTTCTTCATATGTTAGGTCAGTGCCGTTGTCTTGAGGGGAGAATCAGAAATGTGGAAGACAGGATGTCAGAAGTTCTGTTGGTGGCAGGGGTTGAGGTGGTGCTGCAGTCTTGGGACTTCTCTGGATTATCATTGTCTCATCCTGCTGGGCTGCTGGGGCAGAGGCCATCGTATGCTTGACTCTTCCTCCCTTTGCCCTTTTGTGCAGGAGCCTGACACAGACTTAGAGGTGGTGTTGGAAAAGAAAGGCAACATGGATGAGGCGCACATAGACCAGGTACGGTCCAGGTCCTCATCCCGCTCCCAGATGTCTTGCCACCCACCAGGCACACATTTGTCTCCTCCTGGGCAACAAGATCCTGGTCCCAGAGGTGTCAAGGAACCCAAAAGCCACCAGCCAGCTCTGGAACACCTCAAGTGGCAGGGAACTTGTGGCCTTCCCCACTTGATGCTGGCAGACCCTTTCACTACCACAGCTTTGGCTGAGGGGCTATCTGATCATTGAGAATCTCAGGCTGAGTGTTTCCCTTATAATTGCTGCAGGAGAGACAGGAGTATGACTCCAGGAACTGCAGCCAGGGCAGGGAACATGTGCTCAGCCAGGCCCATGCATTGCCACCTCCTGTCCTCAATTCAGAAGCACTTAGAGAAGTTATTCTGTTGTGGCTCAGCTTCTGCTTCTGGCGTGCCTGGATCTGTAGGTAGATGTATCCTATAAAGGAGCATGACTTTCTGGAATTGGGGTCTTTGTATGATCCTGGACCAAATGAGGCCAGGCAGGACAGTGGTAACAGCAGAGGCTTGGCTTTGGACCATTACTAACATCCTTGGGCAGTCACTGACCTTACTGACCCTCTCATGTAGGTGGCTGTGAAGACCAGACGCAGTCATGTTTGTGAGGCAATCAGCAGGGGCCTGTCTTATATCTGCTTAATAAGGGGCACCCGTTACCCTGACCACATCCTCACGCTTTGTCAGCAAGTAACTGCTGGAGAGAAGCAACAGGGTGTGATGCAGGGATGACCCCTGTCTCGTGGCCCTTCTACTCCAGGAGAGAAAGAAACCAGTGACTACTAGGAAGTGAGCTGAGTATGTGGGAGCCTAGAAGATGTCACAGAATTTCCAAACCTAATGCCTTTGGAGTGCTAAGGAACTCTCCCTGGAGGCAGGGGCATCGGAAGTAGGACCATGCCGATCAGTAAGGGGATGCTGACAGAGCCCAGTCCACGGCATGGCACAAAGCACAAACCCTTAGAAATGGGAGCTCCCCAGCCTTTTGCAGGTCATAGTCATGCGGCTCCCCAGGGTCAGGGCTAACTGTAATGAGGACTGAGAGGACAGAGGCGGGGGGGCCCTGCCTCTCTGGGCTCTGGGCCCCTTCCCTCAGTTCCTTTCGCAGGTATCCTCCCCGGCTCAGGATGCAGCAAGCTGCTAGAACTCTGAGAGTCCTCATGCCCATGTACTTCTTACGGGAGATGCCCACCAGCAGCCCCTTTGCTGCTGACTTGTGCCTACTGTTTACAATTTTTAAGGAAACTTTTAACCGTTATGGGTGACAGATTACCTCAACGTAAGTGAAGCTTTCTGTTTTACCTCTGCCTTTTTGCCCTGTAAATGCTGAAAGTTCACTATGTTAAAACATTGCAACCTAAAAAAAAAAAATGCGACCTGAAATCCTATCACCTAATAATGGTCACTCACTGTTAACCCTTTGTTACTATATTTTTCTAGATTTTTCCTTTGTAACTATGTGTAATTTTAAAGCACTGTCTAATCATGCTACGTTATGTAGACCATTCTCTTAATTTTTATCATTTAACTGATGAATTGAATTTCATTTTGTCTTAGGCACATCTGTATCACTCTGCATCTGGAGCATGGCTCCACTATAGGAATATGTTATCATTTTTTCTGTCATTTTTACAGTTGTCACTTTGTTTTATATAGTTTTCAACTTACATAAGTGGTCACTTTGTCTCGCAGCCTGTGGCAGATTAGAAGGGAGGAGGAAAGGGCACAAATTGGGTCAAAGTTATACCTGAACCCTTATGAGGGAGAAGGAGACCCTGGATGCTTTTTTTCCTAATTGAAGTACAGCTGACATACCGTATTATATTTCAGGTGTACAGCCTAGTGATTCAACAATTACATCCTTTAATCTATGCTCACCACAATAAGTGTAGCTACCATCTGTCACCTATATGAAGGTATTACAAGATTACTGACTGTATTCCCTATGCTGTACTGTACATCCCTGTGACTTACTTACGCGTTTGTACTTCCTAATCTCCTTTATCTGTTTCGCCCAGCCTCCTATACCCCTCTATTCTGGCAACCACTAGTTGTCTGTTTTTATGAGTCATTTGTTTTGTTTTGTTTTGTTTTCCAGATTGCACATGTAAGTGAAATTATATGGTATTTGTCTTTTTTCTGTCTCAATTATTTCACTTAGCATAATACCCTGTAGGTCCATCCACATTGTCGCAAACTGGCAAGATTTCATTCTTTTTCACTGTTGAGTAATATTCCATTGTGTGTGTGTGTGTGTGTGTGTGTGTGTGTGTGTGCGCGCGCGCGCGCGTGCGCACGCACGTGCATGTTTGTGCACGCACACACACACCACAACTTTTTCCATTCATTTATCAGTGAACACATAGGATGCATCCATATCTTGACAATTGTAAATAATGCTGGGATAAACATAGGGGTGCATATATCTTTTCAAATTAAGTGTTTTCCTTTTCTTTGGGTGAATACCCAGAAGTGGAATTACTGGCTTGTGTCGTATTTCTATTTTTAATTTTTTGAGGAAATTCCATACTATTTTTTTATACTGGTTGCACCACTTTGCATTCCCACCAACAGTGCACAAGGGTTCCCTTTTCTCTGCATCCTCACCAACACTTGTTACCTCCAGTCTCTGATACTAGCCATTCTGACTGGCTTGACATACCTTGTTATGATTTTGATGTGCATTTTCCTGATGATGTTGAACATCTGTTCATGTTTTGGCCATTTGTATGTCTTTGTAAAAATGTCTATTCAGGTCCTCTGCCCATTTTCTAGTTGATTTTTAAGTTTATATATTTTGAGAGAGACAGCATGCCCATGCAAGCAGGGAAGGGGCAGAGAGAGAGAGAGAGAGAGAGAGAGGGAGAGGAAGAATCCCAAGCAGGTTCCCCATTATCGGCACACAGCCCAACTTGGAGCTTGATCTCATGAACTGCAGGATCATGACCTGAGCTGAAACCAAGAATCAAACGCTTAACCAACTGAGCCACCCAGGCGCCCCATGTATGAGTTCTTCATATATTTTGGATATAAAGCCCTTATCGAATATAGTATTTGCAGATATGTTTATCCTTGCAAATTAGTTGATCCTTGAACAACATGGGTTTGAATTGCACGAGTACATGAATACACGAATTTTTTCAATACAGTGCTGTAAATGTACTTTTTCCTTTGATTTTCTTAATTACATCTTTAGCTTTATTGTAAGATTATAGTATGTAATACATAAAACATACAGAATCTGTGTTAATCAGCTGTTTATATTACTGGTAAAACTTCCAGTCAACAGTAGGCTACTAACAGTTAAATTTTGGGGGCGTCAGAATTTATATGTGGATTTTCAATTGTGCAGGGGGCCAGTGCCCCAATCCCCACTTGTTCAAGGGTCAGCTATATCTTCTCCCATTTAGTAGGTTGCCTTTTTGTTAGTTTGTTGTAGTTCTAATTGTTTTTATTGCCCTTGCCTAAGGATACAGATCCAGAAAAATATTACCAAGAATTTTTTGCCTTTGTTTTCTTTTAGGGGTCCTATGGTTTCAGGTTTCACATTTAAGTCTTTAATCTATTTTGAATTTATCTTTGTGTATGGTCTGAGAAAGTGGTCCAGTTCATTCTTCTGCATGTAGCTGTCCAGTTTTCCCAACACCATTTATTAAAGAGACTGTCTTTCCCACATTGTTAGATCCTTGGATGCTTTGTCATAGATTAATTGACCTATAAGTTATTTCTGGCTTCTCTTCCATTGATCTCTGGTTTTGTGCCAATACTATGCTATTTTGATTACTGCTACTTTGTAGTATAGTTTGATATATGGGATTGTGCTACCTCCAGCTTTGTTTTTCTCTCTCAGGGTTACTTTGGCTATTCAGCATCTTTTGTGATTCCATATGAATTTTAGGATTGTTCATTCCAGTTCTGTGAAACATGCTATTGGTTTTTTGATAGGGATTGCATTGAATCTGTAGATTGCTTTGGATAATACGGACATTTTAACAATGTTAATTCTTCCAATCCATGAGCATGGTATATCCTTCCATTTATTTATGTCATCTTCAAGTTTCTGTCATCCATGTCTTAAAATTTTCAGAGTATAGCTCTTTCACCTCCTTAAATTTATTCCTAGGTGTTTTATTATTTTCGATGCAGTTGTAACTGGGAGTGTTTTCTTAATTTTTCTTTTCAGTAGTTTGTTTTTAGTGTATAGAAATGGAACAGATTCCTGTATATTGTTTTTATATCCTGCAACTTTTACTGAATTCATTTATTAGTTGTAATAGTTTTTTGGTGGAGTCTTTAGGGTTTTCTATATAGATTATCATGTCATCTGCAAGTAGTGGCAGTTTCATTTGTTCCATTCCAGTTTGGATCACTTTTGTTTCTTTTTCTTGTCTATGGGCCCGAGACTTCAGTACTGTGTTGAATAAAAGTGATGAGAGTAGACATCCTTGTTTTGTTTCTAATCTTAGAGGAAAAACTTGAAGCTTTTCACCATTGAGTATGATGTTAACTATGTGGCCTTTATCATGTTGAGGTATGTTCCCTCTGTATCGACTTTATTGACATTTGTTACCATGAATTGATGTTGAATTTTATCAAATGCTTTTTCTGCATGTATTGAGATGAGTATGATTTTTATTCTTCATTTTGTTAATATGGTATATCAAGGATGGATATTAAACCATCCTTGCATCCCTGAGATAAATCCTGCTTGATCATGGTGAATGATTCTCTTAATGTATTGTTGAATTCAGTTTGCTGACATTTTGTTGAGGACTTTTGATCTGTTTGTCAGGGATATTGGTCCTGGAAGCTTTTATATCAAACAGCAGGGTCATTAGTATGCTGATGGTGGCCTTGAGCCATGCTAGCAGCATTGCATAAGATGTACCTGCTGTGTACCAGGCACTCTATTAGGTTCTTAACATTCTGCACCCAACAATTTAATGTTGGGCAGGGAGGTTCTCCGACACCAGCAATTCTTGGACACCAGCTGGGTGTCCTACAATTCAACTCCAATCTGACACAATATATATGGAGATAGTGTCACATCCCACAGGTTAGGGACTCAGTCTCACCAGGCTACTACCACCCCTCGGCAGCCTGCTATAGATGGGAGGTTCTGATAACTCCCTCCTTGGGTTCTATTAATTTGCTAGAGCAGTTCACAGAACTCCGAATCATTTCACTTACTAGACTGTTGGTTTATAATAAAAGGATACAAATCAAGAAAAGCCAGATGGTAGTGATACATATGGCAAGGTATGGGGAAATGGCACTAAAATTTCATGCCCTCTCCAAGTATACCACTCTTTACAAATCTCCATGTTTTCCACCAACCCAGAAGCTTTCTGAACATCTTGCTCTTTTGGGAGGTTTATGGAGGCTTCATTACATAGGTGCAATTGATTAAATCATTGACCATTTGGTAATTGATTCAGCTTCCAGGCCCTCTTCCCTCCCTGGAGTTGGGAGGGGGGACTGCAAGTTCCAACCCCCTATGGTCATGGGGTTGGTTCACCTGACAACCAGCCCCCATCCTCAGGTGCTTTTCTTCGTTAGTTCTCCTCATTTACATAGCATAAGACACCTTGATTGCTCTCCTCACTTTGGAAATCCCAAGGGGTTTAGGAGTTCTCTGCAGAAACTAGGATGACAACCAAATATATATTTATTATACATCATAGCACAATTCTGTTTCTGCCATTTATCCTCCAAGGTAGCTGATATTTCTATTTGCAGATGAATGAATCTAAGTACAAAAAGGTTAAATGACTTATCTGAGTGCTAAGTTTCATACTAGCCTTTGCCTCACTCCAGTGTTCTTTCTAGAAAACAATGCTATCCCGAAAGTTAACTACTGTATCTTCTGTATAGGAAGGCAGGGCTTCAGGCAGTGTGCTTTGGGGAAGTTTCCACCCACTATGGCTGTTACAGACAAAAATGTTCTGCTGAAGGTGGATAAGGCTCAGTTTATAGGAAAGTTCATTCTTAAAGAATGGCAAAAAAAAAAGAATAAATGAGGCTGCCCATTTTAGGTCAAGGGATTGCAGCCTTGGGATGCTTAGAAGATTGTTCCCGACAAATGCCTGCCCCAATTTGCAGCAGAGGAAAGCTCCTCTCCCTCTTGCCACCGTCCTGTCCTCCTGCCCTATCTCTGTGCTCTGTTTTAAGCTCAAAGGAAAACTTCTGTGTCCCATTTCCCTCTTTTCTTTGCTCTCCCTTGCTCAGGTGAGGCGAAAGGCCTTGCAAGAAGAGATTGATCGTGAGTCGGGCAAAACGGAAGCTTCTGAACCAAGGAAGTGGACAGTAAGTTCAATGCTTTGGCTCTGCTGGGTGACATACCCCGGCATCCTGACTCCTCCTTCCTCGCCTTGTGGCATGAGCAGCAGAGTGATGGGAGACAAGACCATGGGAGTCCAGGCCCCAGAGGCTGTCCCAGTCTGCCGTTGGGCTCTCTTGACTGCAAAGCTTGTCTTGAGCTAACTTTCCTCCTTCTGAAGGGGTGCTTGCCTACCTCCTAGAGAGCTGGCCAAGCCAGAGAAGCATCCTGAACCTTTGTCTCCAGCTCTGGATGGATGGGATGTCCCACACATTGGTCTCTGAGGGCATGTGATAAGCGCTTTCCAGCAGTGGATAGTGACCTCAGAAGGCTTCTTGGACCAGGGTAGGTGGCAGAGGCAAGAGCTATGTTGTGGCAGGCCTCTCTCAGGACTGCCTTCAAGGTCCAGTTGGAATGGGAGATTCCAAACCAGGCCTGAGGAGATGGGACAGGAGGGAGTACTGCGCGAGGACACGAAGTCAGGCTGAAGCAGGGTGAGAGGGGCTGTGGGCAGGACTACACCAGGCCAACCTCGACTGCTGTGGCCGGAAGCTTGTACGGAGACTCTAGGTGCAGTGAGAGCTCCTGGAGGGCATGTGTGTAGGGGAAGTGGGGAGCTGGTTAGGAGGCTCGGCCTGCAGGCCTGAGGACTGGGATGGTGGCAGAGGACAGAGAGAAGAGACAGCTTCACAATCCAACAAGACTTGCTAATAGTTAATTGGATTGGGGAGAGGGAAAGAAGGATCTAGATGACAAGGAAGGCTTGCTTTCCTGCCCTGTCTTAAGCCTTCACAGTTTAACACAGGAAAGAACAATTAATTTGGATCCAAAGACCTGAGTTCAATTTCTGGCTCTGCCACTTTCTCGTTGTGAGACTCTAGGGAAGCAACTTCCCCTTTTGGAGCCTCGGTTTCCACATCTGTAAAATGGGACTTGTACTCTCGCCCAGTGGGATATGGAGAGGGCCTTTGTTATGTATCTTCCCTCTGGGTGTCTCTACTCTTTCCATCCTCTTGAGCTGAGCAGAGCTGATAGAACATCCTTATTGAGTTGAGGAAGGCAAGAAACAGGGCAGCTAGTGGCCCCAGAGGCGGTACCTAGAAGGACCTGATGGGGATCCTAGGGCACAGGGGCTGGCATCTGCTGGGGACACTTTAGGTGGCATTGCCTCCCAGGACCTGGGGACACTTGACAGGTGAGGCCTGTGGTGAGGATTCCAGACTGGCTGTAGGCCCCTGTGGGAGGGCCCCTTTGAGTGGGTCAGCAGCCCTTGGAAGAGCTAGTTTCCTCAGACCCAGTGCAGGGCTGTCAGAGGTGGTTTCTCATTCTAGAAATTGTAGGCCTGGGAAGCTGTTAATTATGCCTCCATCTGGGCCGCTATGAAACTGGAAGAATTCATCACTGATTCACTCAGGGCAAGTGTAACAACGATTGGTTTTTAGTATTCTCCCAAAACTGATCTAGAAGTAAGTGCTAGGCTGGCATTTGTCTTGCAAGTGGAAAGTTCCCAGGCAGCATGGAGGTCAGCAGTCGGGGTGGGGTGGGAAGAATGACCAGTTATTGAGAACTTAAAGCATGCCAAGCATTGTGCTCTGGGTTGCTGGTGTAAAAACCTGATTTGATCATTAGTTAAAGCCCTGTGAGAGGTGTATTACAGTTCTGTATTGTAGATGAGGATATTGAGGCTCAGAGAGGTTAGGTGATTTGAACAGAGTCAGCCAGGGCGGGCTTGATCCCTGGGTCTGTGTGACTTCAAAGTCATAATTTTCTTGAGCTGGGTTTCTTGCTGTCTCACAGGTGTGAGAAGGAAAGGGGTCTTTTCTTCTGCAGCCGCTCTTAGGAGCTGTCTTGCATTTTCTTGAACATGGGTGACTCATGTATAGGTGGTAGAGTACTCTGGACATGAATTGGGACCCCCTTAGTCCTGGACTAGCTCAGCCTCTGGCTTGGCTGTGTGACCCTTTACCCCCCTGGGCCTCCACCCCCCACTATAAAGCGCAGTGCTCGTGGGAAGCAATGTGCGTTTCAGATTCCCACTTGCTCTCCTCTTCCCTCCAACTGACAGCAACCTGAGGGCAGAGTGGCCAGCTGGGAGGTGAAGTGGTTGGAGGTGAGGTGAGGTGTGCCATACTCTTTGCCATGAGTTAGGGGAGGAATGAAGCAAATAGGCAGCTCCGTGTTTAAAGGTGGGCCCTGGTGTTGGCCAGACCCGAGATGGAATTCTGGCAGGGTCATTGATTAGGCTTGTGCCCCCAGTTAGTCTTCATACCTTCATTTCCTTAGCAGTAAAATGAAAATAAATACAGTATTCCTTACACGGCTCTTGTTAGAATGAAAAATATAGTCTGTTGATGTGCTTGTGAGCACTGTGCCACAGTGAGCATTTAATCAGCTGGATCCTCCTTGTTGAGGCTGGGCTTGGGGAAAGGATGGGGCTTTGGAAACCAGGAAAATGACCACCTTTTTCTTTTAACACAGGGAACTCAGTTTGGCCAGTGGGATACTGCTGGTTTTGAAAACGAGGAACAGAAACTGAAATTTCTCAAACTTATGGGTGGCTTTAAAAATGTGTCACCTTCATTCAGCCGCCCCCCTAACATGACCGGAAGGCCCAACATGGCTCTCAACAAGAAGGCGGCCGACACTCTGCGGCAGAACCTCCAGCAGGACTACGACCGGGCCATGAGCTGGAAGTACAGCCGTGGCGCTGGCCTTGGCTTCTCCACCACCCCAGACAAAATCTTTTATATTGACAGAAATGCTTCCAAGTCCATCAAATTTGAAGATTAAACTCTACTGTCTTGTCCTTCAAAACAGCCAGAATTGCTTTTATTATTCAGTTGTGCAAATGAAAGCCATTTTACAGTTGTCTTGAGTCAAACCTCTGCAGAGATTAAGGAAAACTTTGCCCATGTGCTTGGATGAACTGAGGTCAGGGAAGCTCATGTTTCAGAAGTCAAGAGAACATGTGAGTGGCTCACACTTCCTATTTTCTGTATTAAGCATTCCATCCCTGTTTGAAGACATCAGCATATATAAATAATACCTAAGTGTCTTGAGTGCTTAATATGTACCACGTACATACTAATGTGTTGCCCCTGCATTAATGTATTTAATCTTAATAATTATGAAATAGGTGCTATTATCCCCATCTTATAGATGAGGAAACTGAGGTTCAGGGATGAAGTAATAAAATTGCCCAGGTTCACCCAACCAGTAAGTGCCAAGTGTTGTACTTTGTACCCCAAGCCCTCTGTCACTATTCACTACTCTGAATGTCCCCCTCTAAGGAACTTTACCAGGAATACTCACTGGAGATTGAAATCTCTTTTGATTGAAGAAACAGAAGTTTTATTAGATGTCTAAATCCCAAACAGGAAGTAGAATTAATGATAAACAGGGAAGAGCAAACTCATTTTCTTTTCCCATCTTGGAGGAGCTACTGGCAAAGGGGGGTCTGAATTGTCACCAAGCAGATGTGACTGAGCTTCGTCTGCTGTTAGGAAATGTGTTTCTAAACCAGTTTTGCCTTTTCTGACTTCCTGCTTTCCATCCTCAGTGCTGAGCTTGGATTTAGTCTTGATGCTCTTAACTGAATTCTGAAAAAGGCATTTTTAGAGAGACTGTTAGTCTTTGTGAACCAATGACAAATTCCCAGGGATCTGTTTATTATATTCTTTGCAACCATGAGGAACAGAATCCTAGGTGACTTATGTGGCAGAGGTGTCAGGATGTGTGGAGGATGACACAGGAAGTTGCCTCCTCATGATCACATTTCCATGCCTAGACTCTATAGGCAGCCCCACAGAGCTCCAGGTACAATGACCTGAACGATACGACCACCTTCTTTCCATTCACCTAGCATTTTGCATCGCAACATACAGTTTATGAGTGGGACATTTTCAATCACTTGACGCCTATAGTCATCCCAGCTCAGCAGCCCAACTAAACAGCCAGGATATTTAGTCTCTCACTTGGCAGGAAGTCCTTATGTAGGGAATTGATGCATCAGCTCAACAAAGAAACATTCTTCTCCTCTCTGCTCCATCCATCCTGTTGGCTTCATCAAGCTGGTGGAAGAAGGGCTGGACCAATTTTAAGTTGGATATCAAGACAGTAGAACATTCCAGAGGAAGAAGAAAAACCTTATGACTCAAGGAAACTTCCAGAAGACCTTTCATCATAACGCATTGCCCAGCAGTGGGTCATATGCTTATTTCTGAGCCAGCCCCTGGCATGTGGACGAAGATGCACTCCAGGCAGGTCAGAAAGGAAGAGTGAAGAGCAGATGCTGGTGAGACAAACGTGGGGTCGACTACTGTCCCACTGGGTGGGTAGAGGTGAGGCAGGCCTGCCCTGACTAATAAACACTGGCTAGGTCGAGAGTCCTACAGTTCTATGCTAGTAATGTCTCAGGTGGGCACATCAGCCAGAAGGTGAATTGGGCCTTTGACGGATTCAACTTTGAGATACATAATGGGAGAGGCCATCTAATTGCCTAGAAGGTAAGGTTCTGCAATTGAGTTAGCTCCTTCAGAGAGTCTTGTCCTTTCACAGGGGAATAAATCTCTCCTGGCCTTGATCAACACTACAGGAATTTACTCCCTATACTGTCTGCTTTAATTGTTTTTACCTTGCTGAGAGATCACACTACAGTTAGGGCCTGCCTTGGCTTATCAGGGAAGATTGTGCTCAGCCATCTCTTGGGTGATTCTGGAGACTGGCTGATTGATTGTCCACTGTCTTGTCCTCATAGTGATAGTTCTCATTAGTATGTGATGGTCAGACCTTTCTCCTCCTGCCATTTAGTATTAATAATCTGTGTTTATTAGGATTTGACTTTCAAACTCAGTGTATCCCCATTGGCTGAAGAGATCTGCTGGCTGAGGGGAAGGTTTAGTATAGTCTGTTCCTAAAGCAGGGTCTAGCCAGAGAAGGTTGAACAGCCAAGATAGCAAGATGGGCAGTGTCCTCAGAATGGACTTAATCTTACCTCTGCTGCTCTTACCGGTGCAGATCATTGTCAAGGTAGCAGGTCTCTGTCCTGCAGCAGTCTGCAGTCCCAGGAGGATTTACTCTCTGAGTGTCCTGGGTTAACTGGGCTTCTCTCCTTTGTAAATTAAACAACATCGGCTTGTGCCACTCTTCCCCTTTTCCCTATGTCCAGTACCCTCAATCTGTCTGCAAGGGTTTTTGTGGTTTTTTTTGTTTTTGTGTTTGGTTTGGTGTGATTTCCCTTGTTCATGATGTCTCCACTGAAACAAGACGGTTTGGGGATTTTTATTCAGAACCAGGGCAGGAGAGATCGGACATATATAGCACAGCCAAGGTCTTGGTTGAATATTTAATAGCCCTGTTCTCAAACTTGTTGGCTGTTTGTCCCTCAGGGATTTCTCAACTGACCAACTTTCCATGACAGGGTCCTTCCCTCCATACAGTTGCCCTTCCTTATCCAGCTGTCTCTGAAACCTCATGATTCTTAACCACTGTATTCCTTGGAGTGATTCCTGCTGTTTCTGCCTTAGCCCACTGGACTCTGCCCTGAGACTTCCTTTCCATAACTAGAGTGGCCCATCAAAAGTATTTGCTAGATAGACAGCATTCTCTAAAAGAAATTGTGTATTCAACTTTACAAACATAGAATTAGGTTTGTGGTTGGCAGAATAATGAGCCTCCATTCTCCCCCTGGACAAGATGACCCCTCCATTGTCACCCTGGGACAAGATGACCTTGTCTCAGTCACCAGAACCTGTGACTATGTTAGGACACGAAAGGGAGTTTGGGTAACAGATGGAATTAAGGTTGCTAATCAACTGACCTTAAAATAAGATTATCCTGGATTATCTGAGTGAGCCCAGTCTAATCACAGGAGTCCTTAACTGTAGAAGAGGGAGGCAGAAATGTCAAAGAAACTTGTAAGAAAAACTTGGTTGCTGGTTTTAAGGTGGAGACAAGGGCCATGAGCCGAAGAATGCAGGTGGCCTCTAAAAGCTGGAAAAAGCAAGAGAACAGATTGTCCCCCAGAGCCTCCAGAAGGAACAAAGCCCTGCTTTGAGGGTAAGCCCCCTGAGACCTGTTGGTCTTAGGATCAATAGATAATCAAGGTGATAAAATTGTGTTGTTGGAAGCCACTAAGTTTGTGATAATTTGTTAAGGCAGCAATAGAAAAGTAATCTAGGTCTCATACAGAACTTTTCCTCATTTTTAAAATCGTATTTCCTAGAATATTTAGAATTTTATTGTTTCATTATCCTTTGTGATAACAGTAGACTTCATCCCCTGTAGGCTATGGTTTTCAGAGTCTGGCTAATTGATTCAGTAATGGGCTGAGGAAAACCACAAAAGGTCACAGAAGATCTAAGCTTTGGTCTGGGACAGGTGTGACAGATGGTTCAGAAGCTCCTTTGGTGTAATGCGTATTCAACCTAATATGAAAGTCCAAATTCATATCAATATAAGAACATTACTCAGGCTTGGGAACAAATGCTGTCTGATGTGTAACCTCAGAGTAGAAGGAAATGACTTAAAGCGGGTAATTTGTGAATTTGCCAGTTGTGTTTCATTTAAATAGTATCTAGTAAAAGTGGCATATGAAATAATTTTAATGGAAATAATTTTGTGAAATAAAGATCAGTTGATAATATTTGAGCAGTACCACCATGTTTTTTTAATTTCTTTATGTTTTGTTCAGTAAAGGGGAGCAAAAGGGTATCTGCTGTTCTTTGTTGGAGGCTGTTTTCTCAGGCTGGGGACAGGGGTGAGGAGGAAGTTCACTATTAAATAGGCCAGAAAATCCATAGCACATTCTTGGTCCTAAGTGTTCAGTAAAAATATGAGTTTATATATTTTTTAATGTTTATTTGAGAGAGGGAGCAAGCAGGGGAGGGGCAGAGAGAAAGGGAGAGAGAGAATCCCAAGCAAGCTCTGCACTGTCAGTGCAGAGTCCAGCTTGGGGCTGGATCTCCTGAGCTGAAATCAAGAAAGAGTCGGACGCTCAGCCAACTAATAATTTTTAATTTTTTAAAATTATTGTAACCACTAATACTGAGATTTTGTGAACCTGTAATCCTGCATTTCACAGGGTAGAGATGAGATGTGATTTATGTCCAGTGAATATCTTCCAGAAGTACAAAAGTTTGGGGCACTTTAATCCACAATTTGGATAAGATGGATGCATTTTCCTGAGCACAGGCTGTGAATCACCACCAATCAATATTAATGCTTTTAGTGATTCGGAATAAAATGTCAGTGGAAGCTCATCAGTAGTAGTACAGACTCAGATTCCAGATTCCAAAAATCTGGTGGTAAAAAAGTAGAATCACATGCAGTTTAGAATTATGGCTGCAAAGCAAACGGGGTAATATGTTTAGACAAGTTTTCTTCTGGATGAAGAGAGTCAGAAGTAATTAAATGAACAATCATGAACATAAATGTTCCTTTGGGAGGTTTATTCAGTTAAAATATAGTTTCTGCTGAAGCCACAGAGGGAATTGCAGATTTGACCTCACTTTCTCCTTTAACCCACCAATGTGTTTTTTTAAATTTATTTTTAATTGAAGTATAGTTGACATGCAATATATTAGTTTCATGTGTGCAGTGTAGTCATTTGACGTTTATATGCATTAAAAAATGCTCCCCACGAAAAGTGTAATTACTGTCTGTCACCATGCAAAGTTATTACAGTAGTATTGACTATATTCCCTGTGCTGTACTTACATCCCTGTGATTGATTTATTTTATAGCTGGAAGTTTGTACCTCTTAATCCCCTTTGCCCGTTTCACTCTTCTTCTCACTCCCCTCCCGTCTGGCAACCACCAGGTTTTTCTTTGTATCTATGAGTCTGTTTCTGTTCTTTGTTCATTTGTTTTGGTTTTTAGATTCCACATACAAGTGAAATTACATGATATTTGTCTTTTTCCAACTTATTTCATTTGGCATAATACCATATATGTCTATCTGTGTTGTTGCAAATGTCAGGATTTCATTTTTTTTTTATGGCTGAGTAACATTGTGGGTGTGTGTGTGTTTATGCACCAAATCATCTTTATCAGTGGACACGTAGAATGCATCCATATCTTCTGTTGTAAATAATGGTGGGGTAAACATAGGGGTGCATGTGTCTTTTTGAATCTGTGTTTTTGGTTTTTAGGGGGTAAACTCCCAGAAGTGGATCTTGTGGTATTTCTGTTTTTAACTTTTTGAGAAACCTCCACACTGTTTTCCATAGTGGCTGCACCAATTTATATTCCCACCAACAGTGCATGGAGGTTCCCTTTTCCGCACATCCTTGCCAACACTTGTTACTTCTTGTCTTTTTGATTTTAGTCAGTCTGACAAGATGTGAAGAGACGTCTCATTGTGATTTTGATTTTCATTTCCCCAGTGATTTGTGATATTGAACGTCTTTTCATGTATCTATTGGCCATCTGTATGTCTTTTTTTATTTAAAAAAATTTTTTTAACATTTATTTATTTATGAGAGGCAGAGAGAAACAGAGCACAAGTGGGGGAGGGGCAGAGAGAGGAGGAGACACAGAATCTGAAGCAGGCTCCAGACTCTGAGCTGTCAGCACAGATCCCAACGTGGGGCTCGAACCCACAAACCATGAGATCATGACCTGAGCCAAAGTCGGATGCTTAATGCACTGAGCCACCCAGGTGCCCCAATCCATCTGTATGTCTTTTTTGGGAAACCGTTCTTTTCAGGTTCTCTGCATTAAAAATCCCACTTTTAATTGGATTATTTGAGGGTTTTTTGTGTTAACAAGTTGTATGAGTTTTTTGATATATTTTGGATATTACCCCCTTATTAAATATGTTATTTACAAATATCTTCTCCCATTCAGTAGGTTACCTTTTTGTTTTGTTGATAATTTCCTTTGCTTATTTATTTATTTATTTTTTGAGGGAGGGTGAGAGCATGAGCAGAGTAGGGGCAGAAAGAGGGAGACAGAGGATCCAAAGCAGGCTCCATGCTGTGAGCGCAAAGCCTGATGTGGGGCTTGAACTCATGACCATGAGATCATAACCTAAGCCAAAATCAAGAGTCAGCCACTTAACCGACAGAGCCAGCCAGGCGCTCCATTAATTTCCTTTGCTTTTTAGTTTGTTTTAGTCCTAGTTACTTATTTTTGCTTATGTTGCCCTTGCCTGAGGAGATAGTTCCAGAAAAATATTGCTAAGACCATTGTCCAACAAACAGTTTGCTGCTGTTTTCCTTCAGGAGTTCTATGGTTTCAGGTCTTACATTTAAGTCTAATCCATTTTAAGTTTATTTTTGTATGTGGTGTAAGAAAATGGTACAGATTCTTCTGATGTAGCTAATTTTCTCAACACCATTCAAGTTTTTTAAGTAATCTCTACATCCATTGTGGGGCTCAAACTCACGACCCTGAGATCAAGAGTTACTTGCTCCTTCAACTGAGTCAGCCAGGCAACCCCAACACATATTATATACATATTAAAGAGACTGTCTTCCCCCATTGTTAGATCCTTGGATCCTTTGTCCTAGATTAATTGACCATAGAGGTGTGGGTTTATTTCTGGACTCTCTGTTCCTGTTGATCTGTGTGTCTAAAGTTTTTGTGACAGTACTGTTCTGTTTTGATTACCATTGCTTTGTAGTATAGTTTGAAATCCGGGATTGTGCTACTTCCAGCTTTGTTTTTCTGTCCCAAGTTTGCTAGGGCTATTTGGGGTCTTTTGTGGGTCCACACAAATTTTAGGGTAATTTCTTCTAGTTCTGTGGAAAAGCTGTTGGTATTTTGATAGGATTGCATTGAACCTGTAGATTGCTTGGGGCAGTATGGACAGTTTAATAGTATTCTTCCAGACTATGAGTGTGGTATGTCTTTCCATTTATTTACATCATTTTCAGTTTCTTTTATCAGTGTCCTATAAATCAGTAGAGTTTTCACCTTCTTGGTTAAATGTATTTCTGGGTTATTTATTTTTTTGTTTATAAGTTCCAATATAGTGTTATGCTGGATAACATAGTGTTATATTAGTTCAGGTGTACACTGTACTGATTCAGTAATTCTCTACTCAGTGCTCACCTGTACTCTTAATCCCCTTCACCTGTTTCTACCCATCCCCCTCCCTCCTCTCTGATAACTATCAGTTCTCTATAGTTAAGAGTCTGTTTCTTAGTTTGTCTTTTTTTTTTCTGTGTTCATTTGTTTCTTAAATTCCACATCTGAGTGAAAGCCTATGGTATTTTTCTCTGACTTTACTTCACTTGGCATTATACTCTCTAGATCCATCCATGTTGTTGCAAATGGCAAAATTTTCTTCCTTTTTGTGGCTTAATAATATTCCAGCCTGTGTGTGTATGTGTGTGTCACATCTTTATCCCTTCATCTTTTGATGGACACTTGGGCTGCTTACATTCAAAGTAATTATTGATAGGTATGTCCTTATTGCCATTTTGTTACTTGTTTTATGGTTGTTTTGTAGTTCTTCTCTGTTCCTTTCTTCTTTTGCTCTGTTTTCACTCTTTGCTGGCTTTCTTTAGTGATGTACTTGGATTCCTTTATTTTTGCAGGTCTGTTACTGGTTTTGATTTGTGGTTACCATTAGGTTTGTATATAACATCTTTTTTTTTTTTTAATTTTTAAAGTTTATTTATTTTGAGAGAGACAGAGACAGCGCAAGTTTGGGGAGGGGCAGAGTGAGAGAATCCCAAGCAGGCTCTGCACTGTCAGCACAGAGCCCAGGGTGGGGCTGGAACCTACGAACCAAGAGATCTTCACCTGAGCTGAAACCAAGAGTCAGCTGCTTAACCAGCTGAGCCACCCAGGTGCCCCCTTGTATATAACATGTTATGTTTACATCAGTCTATATTAAGTTGATGATCACTTAAGTTTGAATCCATTCTTTACTCTTCTCCCTTCCCACATTTAAAGTATATGGTGTCATATTTTACATCCTTCTATTTTGTGAATCGCTTGACTGATTTTTATAGATACACTTAATTTTACTACTTTTATCCTTGCTGCTTTTCTTATTCCTATTTATTTTCTTTCTACTCAGAGAGTCCCCTTTAACATTTCTTGTATGACTGGTTTAGTGATCATGAATTCCTTTGTTTGGGAAACTCTTTCTCTCTCCTTCTATTCTGAATACTAGCCTTGTTGGAAGGAGTATTTTGGGCTGCAGGTTTTTTCCTTTCAGCACTTTGAACAATATCATGCCACTCCCTCTGGCCTGCAGAATTTCTGCTGAAAAATCACCTCAAGGGGTTTCCCTTGTATATAACTGTTTGCTTGCCTGTTTTGTCTTGTAGCTTTTAAAATGCTGTCTTTATTACTACTTTTGGCATTTTAATTAATATGTGTCTTGGTGTGGACCTCCTTAGATTGATTTTGTTGGGGGCTCTGTGTGCCTCCTGGATCTGGATATTTGTTTCTGTCCCCAGATTTGGTAGGTTTATTTCTTCAGATAAATTTTCTGCACCTTTTTCTCTTTCTTCTCCTTCTGGAATTCCTGTAATGTGGATGTTATTATTCTGATGGTATTGCTGAGTTCCCCTAAGTCTATCTTCATTTTTGGTTGTTTTTTTCCTCTCTCTGTTCAGCTTGATTGTTTTCTATTACTCTGTCCTACAGGTCATTGATCCATTCTTCTTCCTCTAGTCCACTGTTTATTCCATCTACTATATTATGAATTTCACTTACTGAGTTCTTTATCTCAGATTGGTTCTTTTTATGTTTTCTATCTCTTTGTTAAGGGTCTCACTAAGGTCCTCCACTCTTTTCTCCAATCCTGTGAGTATCTTTATGACCATTACTTTAAATTCTTCATCAGGAATATATACTATTTTGTTCCATTTTGTTTAGCTCTCGTTATGATTTTGTCCTGTTCATTTGTGGTATATTCCTGTATCTCATTTTGTCTCTCTGTGCCTGTTTCTGGGTATTAGGAGAGTCAGCTACCTCTCCTGCTCTTGAAAGTTATGGTCTTAGGAAGAAGAGGTCCTGTGGTCCCTGCAGTGCAGTTTCCCCTGTTTACCAGGACTGTGTGCTTTAGGGGATGTCTGCTGTGTATGTTGTGAGTGCCCTTTTATAGTGGCTTCAGTCCGGTCATCTGCAATGATGCCTGTTGTGGGCAGGGTTTGGTCCCTGAGTTGTCAGTGGGCCAGTCTGGGGCCGCATCTGGCTTGAGTTGAGTCAGACCAGGTGTTTGCTAGAGATGCAGTAGCACCGAACTACTGGACGGTTTCCTTGTGTTGTCCCAAGAAGCTTCTGTTGGTGGTCAGGGCCTGCAGTCCAACCAAATATCTGTTCCCAGCCCATTGCTGGGACCATAGTCAGAGTGGTGTGTGTGGTTATCTTCTCCTTTCCCTGGGGCAGGAGTAATGCTGTTCCCTGTCTGGGCTGCATGCACATTGTCAGGCTTGTAACGCTCACTGCTTTGGATGGGCTCTGGCCAAAGGGTGCCCTGGAGGGAGCAGGTCCACAGGAGAATGTGGGGATGCACTTGGGAGGGGACCTGTGGCCACCCAAAATCCCTGCCGAGGCGTCTGGGTTGGAGAGGACAGATCCACAGAAGTGTGGGGATGGGGTGCATGTTGTTATCAAGCCAGCTGGAGAGTGTTGTACTCTGCTGGTTCCTGCAGCTGTCCCTGTATCTAGGCTGGGGGGTGGAGGAGGGAAATAGCATTCACCAGTTCCTTTGTTCTTGAAGGAGTCTCCCAAGAATCCCTGCCCTGCGCCTTCAGAACATGCTCTGAGGTTAGTAAACGAGTCTCCCTCCGTACACCCAGGTGTTTTTCAGACTGCTGCTTCTATGTTGTATCTCCACAGGGCTGTTTGTTGTGCTATTTAGTGGCAAGGAGTCAGTTGACTATTGTCCTCTCCCAGAGCTGAGCCCTCTGATATTTAAAGTTCAGACTGATTCTAAGAACTAGTGAAATTATGCTATTTTGATTTTCAAAGCTAAATGTTATGGGATTCATCTTCCCTGTATGGGCTCCTGTGCCTGGGGTGCCTGGTGTGAGGGTCTGTTTCTTGTCCCTGTCCGTATCTGGGGCATCCCTCCCTCGCATGAATGGTCTTGTGGTCCATTTAGTTTCCAACCAGGTCTCTACCTTTCCTGTCCTCTTCGGTGTGGACTCTAATCTACATTTAGCTGTGGAGAGTTTCTTCTGCCCTGTTCTATTTTTAAAGCATTTATAAACAGTGTTTTTAATTTATCTTCTTGCTAGGTCATTATTAGTTTATAGAAAGGCAGCAGATTTCTGTATATTGATTTTGTATCCTTCAGCTTTTACTGAATTCATTTATTAGAATGGTATTTTTGGTCTTTAGAATTTTCTATATAGAATAGTATGTCGTGTACAAATAGTGACGGTTCTACTTCTTGCTTACCAATTTGGATGTCTTTTATTTATTATATGATCATTATGGCTCAGATTTCTGTACTGTGTTGAGTAAACACGGTGAGAGCAGATGTCCTTGTCCTGTTCCTGATCTTAGAGGAAAAGCCTTCAGCTTTTCATTATTGGGTATGAGGTTAGCTGTGGGTTTGGGCTTTTATTACGTTGAAGCATATATACCCACTTTGTTGAGAGTTGTTACCATGAACAGGTGTTGAGTTTTGTCATATGTTTTTTCCTGTATTTATTGAGACCATGATTTTGAATCCTTCATTTTGTTAATGTGTATCATCACATTGATTTGCAGATACTGAACTATCCTTGTATCCCTGGAATAAATCCTTTTTGATCTTGGTGAGTAATCCTTTTAGTGTTTTGTTCAATTTGGTTTGCTAATATTTTGTTGAGGATTTTTGCATTGGTGTTAATTAGGGATAATTTTGGCCTATAATTATCTTTTTTTTTTTTTCCTGTAGTGTCTTCATCTGGTTTTGGTATCAGTAATGCTGGCCTCATAAAAAGAATTTGGCAGTTCCTCTTTAATTTTTTACAGTAATTGAAAAGGATAGGTATTAACTCTTTATATGTTTGGCTTCACCTGTGAGGCCATTAGATCCTGGACTTTTGTTTGTTGGGAGGTTTGGTTTGGTTTTTGTTTTTTTGAGAGAGTGAGAGAGCACAAGTGAGGGAGGGGCAGAGAGGGGGAGAGAGAGAATCCCAGACAGGCTCTGTGCTGTCAGCACGCTTAACCAGCTGAGCCACCCAGGAGCTTTTTGATTACTCACTCAATTTTATAACTAGTAATTATTTTGTTCAGATTGTCTATTCTTGATTTAGTTTTAGAAGACTGTACATTCCTAATAATTTGTCCATTTCTTCTAGCTTGTCCAGTTGGCATATAATTTTTTGTAGTAGTCTCATACAAAGGATTATTATATATTTCTGTGGTGTCAATTGTAACTTCTCTTTCATGTCTGATTTTATGTTTGAGTCCTCTTTTTCTCTTGATGGGACTATAAAGGTTTATCAATTTTTTCAAGAACCAGCACTTAATTTCATTGTTTTTTTTTTTTGTTTTTTTTTTGGTCTCTATTTCATTTGTTTCCACTCTGATCTTCATTATTTCATTCCTTCTAGTTAACTTTGGGATTGTTTGTTCTTTTTCTGGTTCCTTTAGGTCTAAGGTTAGATTGTGTTAGATTTTTCTTGTTTCTTGAGGTAGACCCTCGATCACTATAAATTTCCCTGTTCGAACTCCTTTTTGTGTGTCTCAAAGATTTTGGAACATTGTATTGTCATTTTTATTTGTCTCAAGGTATTTTTCAATTTCCTCTTTGGTGTCTTCATTGACCCATTTGTTGTTTAGTACCATGTTGTTTAGCGTCTGTGTATTTGTGGTTTTCTAATTTTTTCTTTTGATTGCTACCTGTCGTGATCTGAAGGGAGTGTTGTGGCCTGAAGTGAGTCTCTTGGCATCATACGGAGGGATCTTTTTTTTTTTTTAAATCATTATTTCAGTTACCCTATGTCTTTTGATTGGAGCATTTAGTCCATTGACATTTTTTTATTTTTTAGGGAGAGAGAGAGAGCTAGAGAGAGTGAGAATCTTAGGCTCCATGCTCAATGCAGAGCCTGACATAAGGCTCAATCCCACAACCCTGGGATCATGACTGAACTGAAATCAAGAGTCAGACACTCAGCCAACTGAGCCACCCAGGCACCCCTAGTCCACTTAAATTTAAAGTAATTACAGTGGGGTGCCTGGGTGGCTCAGTGGGTTGAGCTACTAGCAGACTTCGACTCAGGTCATGATCTCATGGTTCATGGGTTTGAGCCCCACGTCAGGCTCTGCCAACAGCCTGGAGCCTGCTTCAGATTTTGTGTCTTCCCCTCTCTTTCTGCCCTTCCCCAACTCACTCTCAAAAAGAAACATTAAGAAAAAAAAAATTAATTACTGGTAAGTACCTACATTTGCCCTTGAACAAGGGCCTGTTCTGACATGCTGTTGCTGACCCCCATGCAGTTGAAAATCCACATACAACTGCCCCCAAATTTAATAGCTGACTGTTGACCAGAAGCCTTGCTAGGGAACATAAACAGTTGATTAACACATATTTTGTATATGTATTACATACTGTATTCTTTAAGTTCGGGAAAAGAAAATATTAAGATCATAAGGAACAGAAAATATTTACAGTATTGTGTTTATTGAAAACCATGAACAGTTCAAACCCATGTTGTTTAAGGTCAGATGTACTTACTGCCTTTTTAATTGTTTTCTGGTTGTTCCTTTTCTGTTCTCTTGCTCTCTTGTGTTTGATAATTTTTAGTATTATGCTTGGATTCCTTTGTATTTTTTGTGTGTCTGTTACAGATTTATGGTGAGTATCATGAGGTTCTTACCTAACAATGTATTACAGTACTCTATTTTAAGTGTTTGGTCACTTAAGTTTGAACACATTCTAAAACATTACATTTTTACTGCCCTCCCCTTCCACATTTGATATATTTGGTTTCATATTTTACATCTTTTTATTTTGTGTATCCCTTAACTAATAATTATAGATATAATAGATTTTACTACTTTTGTCTTTTAACCCTATAAGTGATTGATTTTCTATCTTTACTGTGTGTTTACTTTGACCAGGGAAATATTTTATTTACTTATTTTCTTCTAGTTATGTCCTTTTATTTTTAAAAAAAATTTTTTTTAACGTTTGTTATTGAGAGGGAAACAGAGCATAAGCAGGGGAGGGGCAGAGAGAGGGAGACACAGAATCCGAAGGAGGCTCCAGGCTCCGAGCTGTCAGCACAGAGTCTGACTTGGGGCTCGAACTCAGACTGAGAGATCGTGACCTGAGCTGAAGTCAGTTGCCTAACGGACACAGAGCCACTCAGGCGCCCCTAGTTATGTCCTTTTAAACAAGTCCCTTTAACATAATCTTTTAAGGCTGATTTAGTGGTGATCAGCTCTAAGTTTTGTTTAGGAAACTCTTTATGTCTCTTTTATTCTGAATGATAGTCTTGATAGGTATTCTCAGCTGTAGGTTTTTTACTTTCAGTACTGTAAATAGATCATGCCATTCTTTTCTAGCCCACAGTTTCTGCTGAAAACTCAGTTGATAGCATTGTGCGGGTTTCCTTTGTATGTTATTAGTTGCTTTTCTCTTGCAGCTTTTAAGGGTTTTGTTTTTTTAATATTTCTTCATTTTTGAGATAGGGAGGGCAAGTGGGGGAGGGGCAGAGAGAGTAAATAATCCCAAGCAGTCTCCACACTGTCAGCACGGAGCCTGACATGGGGCTCGAATCCACAAACTGTGAGATCATGGCCTGAACTGAAATCAAGAGTTGGATGCCTAATCAACTCTATGCCCTGGTTTTCTTTAATTTTTGACATTGTAATTACAGTTGACCCTTGAACAATGCAGGGGTTAAGGGCACCAATTCCCTGTGCAGTTGAAAATCTGCATATAACTTTGACTCCCCCAAAACTGAACTAATAGCCTACTGTTGACCAGATGCCTTACTGACAACAAGGAGCTGATGAACACATTTTCTATGTCACATATATTACACACTGTATTCTTACAATAAAGCTAGAGAAAAAATTAATAAAATCAGAAAATATAGTACTGTATTATAAAGAATAAAAATATACATATAAGTAGATTTGTGTTGTACAGGAGCCATCTGTATGTGTCTTAGTGTGGATCTCTTTGGATTCATCTTGTTTAGGCCTCTCTGTGCTTCCTGGTCCTGAATGTCTTTTTCCTTCCCTAGTTTGTCAAAGTTATCACCTATTCTTCAGATAAGTTTTCTGTCCCTTTTTCTCTTCTCTCCTGTCCTAGGATGCTTGTAATGCAAATATTGTATGCTTGATGTTGTCCCAGAGGTCCTTTAATCTGTCATTTAAAGAAGATTTTTTGGGGGGCACCTGGGTGGCTCAGTTGGTTAAGCATCTGACTCTTCGGCTCAGGTCAGGATCTCACAGTTTGTGAGTTTGAGCCCCACATGGGGCTCTGTGCTGACAGTGTGGAGCCTGCTTAGGATTCTCTGTCTCCCTCTCCTTCTGCCCCTCTGCTGCTCATACTCTCTCAAATTGAAATTTTTTTTTTTTTTGCTGTTCAGCTTGATTTCTAATACCCTGTGCTCCAGATTCATTTTTCTGTATCTTCTAATTCTGTATTTCTAATTCTGTAATTCTAATTCTAATTTCATTTGTTATTGTATTCTTCAGGTCTGATTGTTTTTTTTTTATCTTCTCTTTGTTGAAGTACTCCCTGAACTCAAGTCCAGTAGGGGCACCTGGGTGGCTCAGTCAGTTCAGCGTCCCACTTTGGCTCAGGTCATGATCTCATGGTTTGTGGGTTCGAGCCCCATATCGTGCTCTGTGCTTACAGCTCACAGCCTGGAGCCTGCTTCAGATTTCTGTGTCTCCGTCTCTGCCCTTCCCCTGCTCACATTCTAGCTCTCAAAAATAAATAAATGTAAAAATGAATTCAAGTCCAGTGAACATCTTTATGACTGTTACTCTGAACCCTTTTATTAGGTAGATGGCTTATCTCTGGTTCTTTTTTTTGGAACATACTCCTCTCATTTTGTCTCTGTATGAGGTCAGCTGCGGCAGGTCTGGAAGGTAGCGGCCTTATGTAGGAGGCATCCTATGGGGGCAGCAGTGCTGTCTCCCCTGGTCACCAGAATCAGGTGCCCTAGCTGTGTCCCCTGTGTGGGCTGTGTGTGCTGGGGAGTGGGGCTAGCCTCCGGTGAGACTGGCTGTGAGGTTTGGCCACAGCTGCAGTGAATACTGTGGTGGGCATGGCTCCACCCTGTGCCGTGGTACGGGGGTTGTGCCCGTTGGGAAGGTGGGTCCAAAGGGTAATGTCTAGGCCATGCTGGTGGTGCCAGCAAAGTAGATGAAAAGTGTCACATCTGGCACCCACCAGCCTCGGTCCAAGTAGGCTAAAAGATGGGAGTCTTCCATTCCCAGAAAAAACTCTTACAGATTGTTGCCCCTCCAGCACATGCCCTAAACTGAGTAAATAACCTAGGCACTTTTCAATCTGCTGCCTCTACTCTTTTGAGAGTAGAGCCTCGGTTTCCTATAACCTTCTGGAGTGAAGCTCCACAGATTTTCACAGCTAGACATCATGGGAGCGCATCTTCCCGGTGCATACGCCAAGGTAGGGGGTACTCAGGGTGGGGACTGACCCTCCACGCTTATGGGTGATATCTCTCCCTCTTCCGGGTCACTGCACCAGGGATTTGCCTCCTGGCCGCATCTCTGCCTCCTGTCCTTCTCAGTGCAGTTTTTTCTTTGTACCTTTGGCTGTGTAAGAGCTGTGCGGCTAGCCTTTGGGTCGTTCTCAGAGGGAGTTGCACTTCGTATAGCTGCACCATTGGTGTGTTTTTGCGAGCAGCTGAGCTCAGAACCTCCTTACTCTGCCATCTTCCTGGGAGTCCCAGTGGATGCACTGAGGGTCCACGCGCACACCACGTGCTTCCTCCTCACCTGTGCGGTCCCGCTGTGTGCCTGTGCCACCACACCTGCATCTGTGGTGTTGGCTACAGCTAGGTGTATACCTATATATTCTGAGTCCAGTTGAGCTGCTTGTGGTAGATAAAGGTTGAGCCATCTACCTTTCATAAATTGTGACAGGGTAGGCAACATTCAATTCCAGACTTGAGGGAAAGTGGCTCTTTAAAAGTAGACTCCTTTTCAAGGTTTCTTCTATTTGAAAAAAACAAAAACAAAAAAAAACCCAGACACACTGAGAGATGTTACTTGGATTCTTCTGTTTCTCCATAAATGCCAATCTGAAGGCCACTTCTGCAAAGAAACACTAGAACAGTGCTCTACTCTGAACAAGATTGGATTTTGCTCTGACACTTCCCACTTCTTCAATGTCACAATCATCTGGGTAGAGGCCAAAGCTTAAACCAATTTGTGTGCGTAAAAATAAAAAAAGCAAAGCAGGTCTTTCTGAACTTGGCTTCACAGTCCCAGAGTTAGGTCCTTGTTTGCAGAGGGAGCCTGAGGGCCAGCTCAGTCAGATGACCCATATCTGGGTGTTTGCTTCGTTTCTTGATGTATTCCAGAGTTTTCACCTAGGAGGAAAAAGAAAGATCAGTATCCTTTTGGTTCAGCTAGGCACCAACAAATCAACCGTATTGTGAGCTGATGCTGTCTTACAGCTAAAGTCTTTTGAAGCATAAAGGAGGGGAAGAAACCAAAAAGTGTTAAAGTAAAACTTCTTAGTTTACAATTTGCTTATAAAATCAGATTTTGGTATGACCAGGAATAGCTGCTATTTCTATATATGTCTTTTTGTTTTCATTTTGAGAGGGCACGAACAGGGGAGAGGTGGAGAGAGAGAGGGGGACAGAGGATCCGAAGGGGCTCTGCGCTGAGAGCAGAGAGCGTGACGCGAGGCTCAAAGTCACAAACTATGAGATTATGACCTGAGCTGAAACTGAACGCTTAACTGAGCCACCAGGCGCCCTATTATTCAGAGGGAAAAAAAGGAAGATGAGCACTGATGTGGTATTGAGGCCAGCTGTGCTTTGGCCAGTGGGTTTGTGTCGCTCACCAGGACCCCCATGCTCCCAGAGCCTCACCATGGTCCTGGTGTCTGCACAGCCGTGCCTCTGTGCCAGGTGCCACAGGTTGACAGAGAGTTGGTTGAGTCTGTTGTTGCGCAGGTCCCCGTGGGCCAAGATGCTATTAAAGAAGGAAAGGCCCAACGAGCTCTGGCGCTTCAGGGCCTGAAATAGAAGAGAGAGATCAGGATCAGGCAGTGGGGCACAGGCGGGGGCCCCGCGTGGACATCAGCTCTACCTTGGATCTTCTGGAGGGGCTGCTTAATCTCTGAGTCCCGCCTTCATCTGTAGGACAGGAAGGTAATGCCAGCTCACAGGGTAAGTGAGGACCGAATGAGATGATGCATATAAAGCCCTTTGCCCTGTGCCTCCATGGGCATTTATTACTCAAGTACAGATGAAAACGAAAAGTCTAAAATAAGTCTTTCAGTTGTGTCCTCAAGCCACCCAAAGTGCAGTCACTACCCAGTAACCAAAGGGCAGAAATAAAGGCCAAATGACAACAGCTCCCCAAGAGCAACAGCCAGGCCCAGCTTTTATAAGAACCATTCTATACTTTGATTCCAAATCTAGCCTCTCTTAATCTGATTTCAAGTACCTAAATAAGAAAAAGTCTAACCCAAATGTTAAAGGAGACCAGACCTGAATCCCAGCTTTGCATGGTACAAGACAAAAAGAGAAAGTCAATCTCCAAAATGCAACAACAGTCCTAGGAGAAAAGATACAAGTTCTGAAAGGTAAACAGAGGCATGTGGAAAGCCAAATAAATAGGGGGGTGCTGACAGGAGCCAAGTTCACTCATGTATCCATGTGGACCCTGGACGGTTGATGACCTGGGCCCTTGCTGAATGCCCTTGGCTCACACTGCAGAACATCACTGGGCTCAGAGCCTCATTCATCTCCTTTGCTCCCTGGCGGCTAATGGGAATGGAGCCCTTACGGGGGACCAGGTATTCTGCTCTGTGCTTTACAGAGCTCATCAGAGTTACCTACACAGCAGATCTTTGTGGGAGGCATACTTCTAACCAGCTGCGTGAAGCACATGTTTAGCACTGTCTCTCAGGAATCCCAACCCCTGGTTATTTAAGCGTCATGCTAGGTGCTGGGGTGAAGGGACTTAGCAGGTGTAAAGTTATGGACTGACTTTACAGAGTCCTGGATTACCTGGGTGGGCCCAATTGAATCACTTGAGCCCTAAACAGAGAAATTTCTGAGAGAGAAGTCGGCAGAAGGAGGGAGACTGGAGATCAGAAGCATTTGACCACCATTAATGGGTCTCAAGAGGGAAGAAGAGGGGCCAAAAGCCAAAAAAGCAGCTTCTAGAAGCTAAGAACCTCTAGCCAAGAGCCAGCAAAGAAACAGGACTTCAGTCCTACAACTGCATGGAACTCAAGTGTGCCAACACCCTAAAATAAGCTGGTCAGTCAACATCTTGATTTTGACCTTGTAAAATCCAGCCAGCGCCAACTCAAACTATGAAATAATAAATGAGTATTTTAAGCTGTTGAGTTTGTGCCAATTTTCTTAAGGCTGCAATAGGAACCCAGTCCACTCCCATTGTGTAGAGGCCTCCAAGTTCAGAAAGCTTTGGGGAATTTGCTCACAGATGACAGCGCAGAGGTCCAGTTGTCCCACTCCAGCTGATACGATATTCCCATAGACTCAGTGCTGGCATCACATTAGGAATCCAGACTCTGAGGAGGCTAAGAGTTGCCTCTGTCAACTACTCTAGGTGGACAAAACCAACCTACTAATCATGCATCTGTTCATCATTTCACAAATATTCATGGGGCCTGGACTCTGCTAACTGCTGAACCAACTTAACCCCTCCTGCCATCCTCTCCCAAGTGAGAATTTAAAATATCTTGGTGGAGGAAAAAAATAATGACCAAGGAGCAGCACAGCTGGGTGATGGTGGCTGAATGGCAAGGAAGAGACACCCCCCACCCCCCGTTGAGTCTGCTTTGGCAACAGCCTGGACCAGGTGACAGTCCTAGAAGCTGAGCTGACTCAACATCACAGTCAAAGAGTGGGGTCATCCTGTGCAGGGCCCAAGCCTGCAGGCACAGGGAACTCCTGCCTGCTTTGGGGTCTTTAATCTAATGAGACAATACAGTTCTACCCCAACCGGGAACCTGGGCAGAGATGACCATTCATTGAGTTCCAGCCCTGGTCTGATGCTGGGACTACAAGAGTGCACCCTTTCTGCTTACAAGAGGAAGCTAAAAGAAAATTCTATTTCAAATACAACTAAAAGAGTCACCCCTGAGAGAGGCCCTTGAACCACATTTCATTGAAGTGGGAGGTTTTTTTTTAAAGTCAAACAAGAGAGACCATATCTAACAAGTGGCTGTTTCCCCATTCTGGATCTTCCCAGTAAACATTTTACCCTAAAAAGCTCAATCCACATGTGGTTTAAGTGCATAGCCCCTTAAAAGTGAAATTATTAGAGACAGATCTGAGGGACGAGAAGTCATGCCAGCCAACAAGCAGACCCAGAAAACCACAAACACATTATGAGAGGACCAAATCAGGCCTTGAGCCCCCCTCCTCTTCTCCAAGGTTTTAAATAGAAAAGAGCTTTTCATTCTTTGCCTATGAGAAATGTCATTTCCAGGAAGCTCCATGGGTCTGGCATGATTCCCAGCTTCACCACACCCAAATAAACAACTTCATACTCAGGGGTAAAATGGCCAACTCCATGTGGATTAAGGGGACAATTTTGGAAGTAGGTCTACTACCAGCAACGAGAGATGGGATACTCAGGACTGGCATCAATCAGCATTGGGGTTTTTCAACAGCATGAAGCTTCACTTTCCACTAGGTAGAAGAATCTGACCCCTTTTTCCCAGAGACCAGACTCGAGAGGATCCCATCTCCAGGGATCCTGCCATGACACGGTTGTCTGTGCTGAATTTTACACTGCACTGTTAAAAGGATGATCTGTTCCATTTTAGCTCGATCCACCCATATTTTTCTAATAAATGTGCATATATAGAAGGACATTTTCATTTAATGTCCCTGGTATTTATGGGGAGTTAAAACGTTCTTTTGAAAAATTCCAACTTTGCTGTTTTCTCAGAACCCTGATTCAGAGTCATTATCACCATCAATGCTCCCTCCTTCAAGAGAAAAAGAGACATAAACATTAAATTACAGCACTGTCCCCTCCCACTCCATTAGCTGCAAGTATACATTCTAAGACACCCTAGTAAATGTCTGGAACCACAGACAGTACCGAGCTTTATATATACTGCTTTTTCCTATACATACATACCTATGGCAGTTTATAAATTAGGCACAGTAAGAAATTAACAAAATAGAATTCTATAATAAAAGTTATGTTAATGTGGTCTTGAAAATATTGTACCATACTCGCTCTTTTTAGGATGTAAGGTGATAAAATGCCTACATGAGGTGAATGATGTAGTGTTAGGCTACTACCAGCCTTCTAATGAGATGTCAGGAGGAGGATAATTTGCTTGTGGATCCTAGTTGAAACCAGGTACCTGCAACTGCGTGATGGGGCAAGGAGGTGGGAGGACGATGACTGGACATAACTACATATTTATATATATAGTTCTCAGGTTTATTTTTATTGTGAGCTTGGGATTTTTCTAGGCTATGGTCGTTTATGCTGTTGGTGGCCACCTGTGATTAAACCCAGCCTGTTGCATCAAGTTGAAGAAATGTATTTATTTTCAAGCCATGTAGCAAATTTTTCTTGAGTGTAAGCTGTTAAACACATACCATTGCTCTGAGGGCCCTGGGTTTTAAAAATCAGGAAAAGGTACTAAGAACAATTTTTCATGGCAGAGGAGCAGAGGGGGACCTGACTAGTGAAGTAAGTGGAAGCTGAAGGTGAAGGACTCCACTCCGTGGGGTAGAAAGAGCTCTCACCTGAAAACCACCTATTGGTGCAAAGGAAAGCTGGGTCTTTAACCCTAACAGTGTTTGAAAAAGGCCTCTTCTAATACTCACTGGTTTGATAAACCAGTTTCTCTGAAGAAACTGGGGTTCTGATTCTGCCCCTTGCCCAGACAGCCAGGCGCCCTCCATGTGTTAACTTCTCCAGAGTTCTGTAGCCCTGTGTCCAGAAGGGTCCCCAGGTTGGCGGGACACCCTCAAAGTACACTCCCTCCATAGAGAGGGCACTGTGACCAACTCTGGACCCAGGGCAGCAGTTCTGTATTTTCCTTCTGCCTCTTGGACTGCTAACCCTAAGGCTGGCCCTGAACTTGGCAGGGGCTGCTGGAGAATGGAGTCCAGAAAAAATACCTCTCTCTCTAGCACCTGCTTGAATACCCTGGGGATGATGGGAACCCAGAACACAGATGTATGTCACACATGCGTACACCCACAGCTGTGTAATATTCTGGTGGGGCAGGGGGATAAGGGCAATGGTGGTGTTTTATATAGCCCTGGAAATGAGTAATAATTTAACTTGAAATCCACTTTGATCTTACTCTGTATTCAAAGGATTTGATGGGGTGGGGATGCAGCAGCAAAAACTAGGAACCAGAGAATCTGAGGAAGGGAAGGAAGGGGAAGGCTTGGAAAGCTACTGGGAAGCAGGCAGTCCAAAATCTGCCTTAGGTTTGGGAAAGGGAATTGAGCAGGACACAGGCAAGAACAGGGCCTGCCATGATGAAATCCGGAACGAGACATCAGGTTGTCTCTTGACAGTTGGGAATAAAAAAGCCCCAAATGCTCAGAGCTTCAAGCTGACAGCTTGGAGTAATAAAGAGCAAGACCCCAGGGAGCAGGTGGAGGCAGAAACAAATTCAAGTGCCGGCTGACCCACAGAAGGAATGCAGAGAAAGGTCAGGCATCAGCTCTGACTCCTAAAGTACTGCCGGCCTCCACCCCCTAACGCAGTAACAGAGATGAGCATCGGTCTGAACAACTAACTGCCTCGGCCAAACCTGAGACGGGCTGCTGGGATCCATCTGTCACCCACATGTTTGGGTTGAAGCTGCAAAAAAGGAAGTCATGATTGGTCTAACGGGAAGGGAACCAGGTAGTTCTGTAGATTGGACTAAGTGAAAATTAACATTAAAATCAGTTAAGCATCTAACTTTATGGAGAACATGGAAAAACTGCTCTAAAAATGTAAAAGATCTAGCATCTGATACATTGGTGTATTCTGTGGGTAAGAACATGGGTTCCAGAAGACTGCCTTGACCACATATCGTGTGGCTGCCACTCCAGGATTTTGTCCTTGCCTGTGAAGTTTAAAGGCACAGCTGTCCGACTGTCCTGAGGTTTAGGTGAGACAATGCATGCAGAGTCGTCAACACCACACTTAAGTAGAACAAAGTCTGGAGAAACAGAACCTACCATCATAGGAGGACAATAACCACATGCTTATCTTACAAGATAAGCAGAAAGGCCTTGGTTGAGGAGGGCAATGCAGTCGTTAAAAAACTACTACTGTAAGCTGGGAGGTCTGTAGGTGGGGACCCTGGTGTTCATTCACCAGAGGAAACCCAGGGCTGTGGAGAAACCTGAGCCTCCATTTCCTTTTCTGTACAGTAAGAACAAACACAGCACTTGTACCTTGGCATGAAAAAAATGCAGGCAAAGCACAGGCTGTTTATTCAGTATGTAGTGGTCAAGGATTTGCTGTATGCCAGCCTCAAGGTGTGGGGATGCTGTGGTGAGTGACAGACCCTAGAGACTTAACCTCAGGCACAAGGAGGTCTCCAAAACTCATGGCACAAGGTCCCTGTCCCCATGGAGCTTAAATTCTGGTGGGAGAGGCAAACAACTGAAATAAGCAGAACATTTCAGAGAGTGACCAAGTAAAGTAGGAGCAAAACCCCTGGATGGAGCACTCATCATGTCTGCACATAAACACACTATTCACGTGAATGAGTTTCCTTTCCAGAATGAACCAACGTTTGCCCTAGAAACTTGTGCACTCAGAGCAAGCAGCAGCAGGAGGACAGGCAGAGGGCACCTACCTCATCCTTGGCCAAGGTTTTCAGATGCTCCAGGATCTGAGCCATCACCGTTTCACACAGCTTGTTGTTTTCAGCCAGAAATTTGGTGTCTCCCCCATAGAGGCTGTCGTTGGAGTCAACTGATGGAACAGACCAGAGCAGTGAGCAAAATGTGGTATGCCCATTCAAAGGAATATCATTTAATCATAAAAAGGAATGAAATTCTGACACGTTAAAACATGGATGAATCCTAAAATCTTTATAAGTGAAATGTGCCAGGCACAAAAGGGCAAATACTGCATGATTCCTCTTTTACGAGCTACTAGAATAGGTAAATCCATAGAAGGAAGTAGAATGGAGGTCAGCACAGGCTGGGGAGACAGGGAGGGAACAGGAAGTCACTGTATTGGGTACAGAGTGCTGGGATGATGAAAAAATTCTGGAAATGGACGGTGGTAATGGCTTCACAACATTGAATATACTTGATAAAACTGAATTGTACACTTAATGATAGTTAAAATGGTAACCTTTATTACTATGTGTATTTTAACAATTTTTTTAATGTAGTCTTAGTACAAAAAAGTCAAGATCTCTGATTACAGAGACCACTCCAAAGGATTTATTTATTTTAAGAAAATAATCAAGGGGTGCCTGAGTGGCTCAGTCGGTTAAGCATCCAACTTCGGCTCAGGCGAGAGTATCATAGTTCATGAGTTCGAGCCCCACGTCGGGCTCTGTGCTGACAGCTCAGAGCCTGGAGCCTGCTTCAGATTCTGTGTCTCCCTCTCTTTCTGCCCCTCCCCTGCTCATGCTCATGATCTGTCTCTCTCTCTCAAGAATAAATATTGAAAAAAAATTTTTTTTAAAGAAAATAATCCAGCAGGTACCCAAAGATGCACATATATGATGTTTGTTGTTTTGCTGTGAACAGCAGCATTCGTTATATGTTCACTGTATGTTCATTATAAACTTGTTTAAAAGGGTGAAATGAGAAGTAATGTAAATGTCGATCAACAGAGTTTTAACTAAATGCTCTGTTACGGGGCGCCTGGGTGGCGCAGTCGGTTAAGCGTCCGACTTCAGCCAGGTCACAATCTCGCGGTCCGTGAGTTCGAGCCCCGCATCAGGCTCTGGGCTGACGGCTCGGAGCCTGGAGCCTGTTTCCAATTCTGTGTCTCCCTCTCTCTCTGCCCCTCCCCCGTTCATGCTCTATCTCTCTCTGTCCCAAAAATAAATAAAAAAACGTTGAAAAACAATTAAAAAAAAAAAATGCTCTGTTACAATATTAAATACTAGGAGGATAATAAACGATGTGATCTATAGTTGTTAATTACCATATACTATGTTATACTATTAGTAACAGTTACAAGATACTATCAATTTTAATTTTAATTTTTTTTAAGTTTATTTATTTTGAAAAGAGAGTACATGAGTGGAGGAGGGGCAGAGAGAGGGAGAGAGAATCCCAAGGAAGCTCTGTACTGTCAGTGCAGAGCTGGACGTGGAGCTTGAACCTGTGAACCATGAGATCACAACCTGAGCCGAAGTCAAGAGCTGGACACTCAATGGAATGAGCCAATCAGATGCCCCAAGCTACTATTAATTTTTAAAAAGTAACAAAACAGTATCCATAGTAGAGCCTTTATATAAATATAGCACACAGATACACATATATCCATGTATATTTCCTAATTTATAGTTGCTTAAGAACCAATTTTTAATTATTTCCTTTCAATTTGTCTGAATCTTTTAGAGAATGGGACAGAGGCGCCTGGGTGGCTCAGTCGGTTGGGTGTCTGACTTTGGCTCAGGTCATGATCTCCAGGTCCATGGGTTCGAGCCCTGCATTGGGCTCTGTGCTGACAGCTTGGAGCCTGGAACCTGTGTTGGATTCTGTGTCTCCCTCTCTCCCTGCCCCTCCTCTGCTCGTGCTCTAGCTCTCTCAAAAATAAATAAACAAAAAAAGAGAACGGGACAGATAATAAGCATGTAGTAATTAATTGATAAAATAATTTCAGACATGTCTTATGTACATTTCTAGTTGCTGTTTCAAAGCAGTACGTTGAATACCTGCCTGTCTCACCTCGAAACACCAGCTGACACCATTTTGCTCCTTGTGTGCAAGCTCTCTCACTTGCTCTCTCCACACACACACACACACACACACACACACACACTCACTCACTCACTCACTCACACATAATGGGTTTTTCTAGCCAAACCATTTGTGAGCAGATTGCAGACCTGTTGTCTAAGAATAATGAACAACTGCTCCCCAGCAGTCTCCTTGCGCCCCGGCTTCTCTGTCCAAAGGCAATCTCTCATCCAATTCTGCCTGTTTATGGGTCTATGTCTCAACTACTATCCACCATTCAGAGGATGACAGCTATTCTTAAAAGAATGTAACAGACTGTGATTCTTGTAAAAGAATGTGATTCAGCCAGTCACCACCACCTGATTTTGCAGGGCAGCAAAACTGCAGCTGGTGAAGGAATTTCTCACATCCACTGCTGAGGACCAGAATAGTTCTTGGCATAAATTCTCAGTCTTACTCCGGGTTGGAACCTACTCTTTCTGATTAGCTCAGCACTGGAAAAGAGAGAAGGTCTGAGACTGCCCATGGCCAACACTCCCCAGGCGGGCCAGGCGTGTGTTCAGAGCAGGCTGCTCGCGTGCGCACACACACACTGCACCTCTTGGGTAAGGGTCTGCTCTGCACCAGATTCCACGCTAGGAGCTGGGGACCCAGTGGGGGCCAAGGCTGATTTGGTTCCTGCCTCAGAGAGCTCACAGACCATTAGCAGATGCAGACCAGCAAACTGAAAAGCACGTACTGAATGTCAGAAGGGGGCAGTACAAGGGGTTATGGGATCCTGAAATCTAGGCTTGGGACGGAACTCTGGAATTAACAAGGACAGGCTAAGCTCCACAGCTTGAATTCACCGGACAAGTGGAAAAAGGGGCTAGGGGGCAGGATGAGTTTTCCATACTTGATAATGATGGAGGGAGCAAAGGGCCAAGTTGAGAATTAAAAGGAAGTTGGTCAGACCAGTGTGTATAGTGGCCCCGAGAGTCCCCTGAGGGAGACATGATATCCCTGGCAGGTGGCCACTAAGAATAGCCCACAATCCCTGCATCTGTCTTGCCCTGCGATCACGACCCTGAACGCTTCAAGGGCCTGGCAGGTGACATGGAGGAGCAAAGGGGCTACACTGGCTTCACAGGGGCATCCTGGATTGTGGTCTTCCAACTAGCTGGATACACACTATCTGCATATTAAATAAACATGCAGGGGCACCTGGGTGGCTCAGCTAGTTGAGTGTCTGACTCTTGATTTCAGCTCAGGTCATGATTCCAGGGTCATGGGATTGAGCCCCATGTCAGGCACCGCGCTGAGTGTAGAGCCTGCTTGAGATTCTCCCTCTGCCCTTCTACCCGACTTGCATGCGCTCTCTCAAATAAAAGAATATAATAAAAAGTAAATAAAAAAGGAACACTCCATACACAGGAAACTTTCCCTCACACATCAAACATGTCTACTCTCTCACATTTGTAGGAGAGCACTGGAGTTCTTGCTCCAGGAAATCTCAGAATGTCATCGGATTAATCTAGAAAGAAAGTAGCAAAGGAATTCTTTGTAAATGCAAAAAAATTTTACCGTAGTTCTTGAGAAGTTCTAACCTGTTTCAACACTGTAAAAGGCTGCCTAGAGTAAGAAAGGGGTGGGGAAAGGAAGCGCCTCCCGTGGCCCCCTGGGCCTCTCTCCTCCTAAGCCAATTGTCAGGTCACAATTGCACATCCAGAGTAAACACAGCTGGGCCAAGAAAGAAGGAAAACAACCCACCCGGCCTTCCATTTTCTTCTCTAAAAGCCAGAAATCTAGACTCCTGTCTATTGCACATAGCCACACTCCCTTTGCTTGCACTCTGGCTCCCAGTCTGCCAGCTGTATAGTTTAGACAGAGGGTTAAACGAATCTGCTCAAATAGGAGGATGAGGAGAGGACAGGAGACAGGAAAGGGCTTACCCCTCTAACAGGGCCCAAGGTTTGCAGACCCAATTCCAGGTCAGTGCCTGGTCCTCAGAAGTGTCTCTACTGTTATATGTGCACTTGGCAAAAAAAGGAAATAAAAATGCCAACCAATAGGAGAGCCGGGGTGGCTCGGTCAGTGAAGTGTCCGACTTCAGCTCAGGTCATGATCTTGCAGTTTGTGGGTTTGAGGCCTGCATCAGGCTCTGTGCTGACAGCTCAGAGCCTGGAGCCTGCTTTGGATTCTGTGTCTCCCTCTCTCTGCCCCTCCCCCACTCATGCTCGCGCTCGCTCTCTCTCTCTCTTTCTCTCTCTCAAAAATAAAAAAAGGCAACAAATATAGGAAAAGGTGCACAATCTCATTGCTGAGAAATGCAAATTACACTCACTAAAACAGCCCAAATGAAAAAGACTGACCACACGGAGGGAACAAAGGGAACACTCATTCATGCCTAGTGGGAGTGTCAATTGGTACAACCACTTTGGAAGAAAACTGTGAGATAGTATCTACCAAAGCTGAACATAAGCAAATCCAGTGAGCCATCAATTCCACCCGTAGGCATATCGCCAGTGGAAATGTACACCAAGAGCACATATAAATGTGTTCACAGCAGCACTACCCTCAACAGCCAGAACCAGGACCACTGGAAACATGCAAATGTTCAAACCGGAGGGAATGAATAAATTCTGGTATGGTCACCGGGTGGAATACTACACGGCAATGCAAAAGGATGCACGCCAGCTACGCACGGCACAGGTGAATCTCACACACACAGAGTATCGAGTGGAAGAGGCCCGACACCAAAGAATGCTCGCTAAACAATTTCACTGACCTCAAAAGTCGAAAACGTACAAACTAACCTGTGATGCTGGAAGCAGAGTGGTGTGCCCTGGAGGGGAAAGTGGGGGCGATGACTGGGTGGGGGCATGATCTGGGTGGGGGTTACCTGGGTGTGTTCACTTTGTGATGATTCATTGAGCTTTCCAGCTGGCTGTATGTCTGACATATGTTATGATTTAATTAAAACACTGTTATTTTATAAGAGGAGGCAGCATGACGCATGCTCCACAGTTCAGGGTGTGACTTGCACTTCCACCAATAACCGGCCACAGGCCCTGGAGTAAACCATGGCGTCTCTCGGAGTCTCCCCTTGCTCACACATAAAATGGGGATGTAAATGCCTGTCTCACACGCTTCAGGGCCGTGAGGAGTACAGAAGAAAGATCCGTGGAGTCTGGGGTGGGCCTTGGCACGCAGTAGGAGCTCAAGTCTCAGGTGCTGTCATCATCCACATCAACCTGCCTCCCTAAGTTACATCTTAACTATTAGCCCCCAAATGCCAGCTAGAGGAAGGCTGAGAGTTGTAGCAGAAGGCCCTCCCTTAGCACTGCAAATGTGTTTCCAGAAATTTCCAAGTGGAGAGACCGTTGCTTAAACCCTGAAGTATGCAATTACCGGCCAACGCACTTTTCACAACAATAGGGCCATCTTGGGAAAACCGATAATTAGAACGGAGGGTCTGACAAGCAGGTGGGTGCTTGGGCTCAGTGGGCAGATGTCTGGAATTGGGACTGTCCTGCGTTACATGCAGGATGTGAGAAGTCTGCTTTCAAATTCCTGGCAGCAGATGCAGAATGGCTGGTAGCACGTGGGGGAGGCAAGGCCACCTCCTTCCTCCTGAGCATCTGAAATAGGGGTTCCCTGAGCCTCAGCATCACCTGAAGAACTAGGTAAAAACACCCAGGGTCCCACCTGAGTCTGTGGTTAGGGGCAGGCCTGGGAGAAGCTCATGCCTATGGACATCAAACCACCTTTCTAGGTTATTCTGTAGCACACCAGAGAGAGCACGGAGTGAGTGCTTGGAGTGCTCCCCTAAACTTGTCAGGTTGTCAAAATGATTTTGGATATTTGTTAAAGACAAAATTCTCCGGCCTCTTCTTGGGGTTCCCAATTGAGAAAGGGCAGGATGGGGCTCAGGGATCTGCTCAGGTTCTTACTTGGGCACATGTAGTGAGACCCTGGACTAGAAGTTTCTGGTGCGTAAAACCCTAAGGGATTTAAAAACAAAAACATTTTACTGGACTTTCATGAAATTCCAGCTCGGTGTAGTCCAGTGGGAGGGGACCCCACTACCTTTGTCTATGTGGTAGAGATAGGTCTCCTGGCTCATGGCGGATAGGAGGTGCAGGACACAGGTGTAGATGCGGATTTTGTCGTCACTGTTGTCCTCCCAGGTGTAGTCCTGGATCACGTTGAGAAGCTCTCGGACAAGGAACAGGACCCCATGTTCTGGGTGATCCTAGCGGAAAGCCAAAAAAGGATAAATAATGCTAGATAGGAAGCAGGAGGAGAAACCAAAAAACAAAAAATCCACCAGGATAGAAGCCCGGGTCCCTCCCTTTAGCAGCTCTCGGGGAATGGAAGTGCCAGCTACTTTGCAGGCGAGCCCACTCACAAGCCTGCTCAAACACCACTGAGAAAACGGACAGGATAATGTTCCTCCCGCCGACGAGCATGCTCCAGTCTGGGGAGACGAGCTTGGAGAGCCTCTTTGGGTCCAAGGAATGAGGGAGCTAAGTTACCTGTCAGCTTAATGGCCTGTTTCCAAAATTACACACTGGTTCTATGTGTAGAGCAGTAAAAAGTCCTGCTCCTCCGACTCCAAAAGCAAGATTGTGGGTGTTGTAGCAGATCCGACATCGGAAGCCACCTGCTTTGCGTAAGCCCCCAGTGATCACTGTCACCAGCAAGGGCACCAGCGTTAAATATAGCCTTGCTCTTCAGGGCGTTCAGTGACATTAACAGCTAAAGTGAGGACGCTCTCTCGGGAGAGGAAAAAACCCAAGAGGCAGAGCACAGAATGGTGTTCCTCAGATGTTGAAATGAATCGGAAGAGTGTGCCGGATGCCACAAAGCCAGCAGCTTAGTTCACTTCCAACAAGCTGCCTGCATTTCTCTGGCTCCCCTTCTGAACATGCTCCATGGAGGCCTACCGCCAAGAGTCAGTGCCCAGCTCTGCCACCATCGTCTTGCTCACCCGGTGGCTACACCTTGCCCCTCATCCACTCCAGCCAGCACCTTTATGTCTCCTGGGCCCAGCTGGACCACTCAGAATCCTGCCAGGACACAGTGGGCATGCTCAAAATGGTTCCGTGAGGACCAGTTCAAAAAGGATTATTTATCGAGACAGGGGCAGCGTGAAGGGAGCTGGAGAGGAAGGACAGGCGAGGCACCCGGGGCCTCATGACAGCAGGAAGCCCTTACCGACCCTGGACTGAAAGCACAAGGTGTGTGTGTGTGGGGGGGGGGGGGGGGGTAGGACCGGAAGTGCAAGACCCGCAGCTGGAGACGGCACCTAGCAGGAGCTGCAGCCTCGGGTAGAAGAACAAGGCCGCTGCCAACCCATGGCCGCGTCAGGGGACAGATGCCCCAAACTCGCTCTCCTCCCGCCTTCCAGTGTGCTGTTGGTCCTGCCGCTGGCTGAGCGACTTGGAGACCAGAAGGGAGCCCAGGTGAGGCGGTCCCCAGGGGCCGGTCTCCCACACAGAGCTCCACGGAAGCGCAGAGGATGCTGCCGCCGGCAGCTCGCGTGCCAAGGATGGCTGGCTTCCCGGCCCTACCGCACCCCCCGACTGGAATCTTCATCTGCAAGACTTGGCCACACTGGCTCCTCGACAGCCTCCAGATCCCATTGTACACGCCAGCTTCTCAGTGAGGCCTTCTCCGATCAGCCAGCCAGAGCCTTGCTCACCGCTGGCCCCCAGTCTCCATCACAGACCGTCCTGTCTGTAATTCTGCAGTGCAGTTCTCAAGTGACTTCCTCACTCCCGCAGTGAACTGCCCCACAATATCTCTTGTTTTCGCTTATCTTTCATCGTCGCCTGTAACCCAGCACGACAGACACTTCATCTGCCATATTTGCCGATACACAGCCAGGACTGCCCTGGGAACACAGTGTGAACGGTGTCCCGCCCTGTCCCTGGTTCTAGGACAGTGCTGGGCGCAGGCAAGCACCCAGTAAGTCATGGTGGTTGGATTCCAGTTTGGGCACCTTCTATGTGCCAGGCGCTGAGGTGGCTACAAAGACGAATAACAGTAGCTAAGTTTTATGGTGGCTATCGTAGCTTTTCTGTGTTCCAGTTAGATATGATCATGACCACCCCCCCCACCCCCAATTTCACAGATGGCAGATGAGCCACAGAATGGTTAAGTGGCACTGCTGGTAGGTGGAGGAACCAGGGCTTGAGCTCTGACAGTCTGGCTCCAGAGCAGAGATTCCTAACTGTTAATACTGTATTTTTCTTGCCCCTCTCTGACTTTATGGAGCTGGCTAACTAGGGGAAGCCTTACATGTAAGCCAGCTATTTTGTGACTATTGTTTTTTTAACCTTTGCTTTTTTTTGAGCAAGAAAGAGCGTGAGCAGGGGAGGGGCACAGAGAGAGGGAGACACAGAATCCAAAGCAGGCTCCAGGCCCTGAGCTGTCAGCACAGAGCCCGAAGGGGGCTCGAACTCAAAAACCACAAGATCATGACCTAAGCTGATCTTGAAGTCAGGTACTTAACCGACTGAGCCACCCAGGAGCTCCTCCATTGCCTACAATTTTTAACTGAATCAAAATTAGGCCTCTGAAGTGGTAACACTGAACCTGTTCAATCAAGTCTGTATGTCCTACCAAATGTTATAGAGAAGTCTGTCCGCCAAGAGGCTGACCGCTGCTAACACCACAGCAGATTACTTCAAAATGCTCTGAAAGTGACACCGTTTGCCGAAGAGAGGCTGGCCTGGGGAAATGTTTATTTCTGCATTTAAAATGACTTTAAATTTTTTTTCTAAACAAATAAAATGAAGTCTTTTAAAAGCCTTGTACACGGTTGGTAGGAACACAAAATGGTACAGCCACTATGGAAAACAGCATGGAGGTTCCTTGAAAAATTAAGAGGAGAACTACCAGGGGTGCCAGGATGGCTCAGTCAATTAAGCGTCTGACTCTTGATTTTGGCTCAAGTCATGATCTCACAATTGGGAGATCAAGCCCTACAGTGGGCTCCAGGCTGGATGTGAAGCCTGTTTTAAGATTCTTTCTCTCCCTCTCACTCTGCCCCTCTTTCCTGCTCACGCTGTCTCTCTCAAAAGAAAAAAAAAAAAAAGAACAGAACTACCATATGATTCAGCAGTCCAGCAATCCCACCTTCGGGTATTTGTCCAAAGAGTTGAAATCAGGATCTGAAAGAGGTATCGGTATTCTCATGTCCGCTGTGGCACTATTCACAGTAGCCAAGATGTGGAAACAACCTAAACGCCCACTAGTGGATGCATGGATAATGAAAATGTGATATACATACACAATGGATTAATATTCAGCCTTAAAAAAAACGGAAATTCTGTCAAATATGACAACATGGATGAACCCTGGAAGCCAGTAAGTGAAAGAAGCCAATCACAGAGAAATACTCATGATTCCACTTACATAAGGCATCTAAAACAGTTATGTTCACAGAATTAAGAATAGATGGTGGCTGCCAGGGGCTAGGAGGAGGAGGAAATGGAGAGCTACTCATCGATGGGCTTATGAGGCACCTGGGTGGCTCAGTCGGTTAAGTGTCCAACTCTTGATTTTGACTCGGGTCATGATCTCACGGTTCATGGGATCGAGCCCTGCATCAGGCTCTGTGCTGAGAGCAAAGAGCCTGCTTGGGATTCTGTCTCTGCACGCTCTGTCTCTGTCTCTGCACGCTTGCTCTCTCTCTCTCTCAAAATAAACAGTTTTTTAAAAATGGGCTTAAGGTTTCAATTAAGCAAGACGAAGACACTCTAGAGAGCTGCTGTACAACACGGTGCCTGTAGTTAACAATACTGTATCACATACTTAAAAATGTGTTAAGATGGTACATCTCTTGTTAAATGCTCTTACAATAATAAAATTAAACTTAAAAAATTAAGTAAAAGCTGTGACACGAAAGGATATGATCTGAACCAGGTAAAAGCGGGATACAGGAGTTGCCTTCATACTAAACCTACTCACAAGAGACGTGCCTCACGTGAGGCCCATCCTGGGGCCCCGGAGCCCACAGCCTCGGCTATTCAGGCTGAACATCTTCCATATTTATTACTAATGCTGTATCCCACAGGACGGATGGAGGGTTGCTAAGGCTCAGCCTTGAGGTGATAAAGTGCCCTGTCAACGTTTCAGACTCAGATGGTGCTGAACAGACCCCGGAGCAGCACAGACCTGCTGCTCTACTGCTCACTAGCTGTGCGACCTCAAGCTGCACAGGCTCCCCAGCATGGGTGCCTCACGTGGAAAAGGCACAGTGATCCCTACTTTGCAGGGCTTGGAGGAGGAGTCCCAGAGACTGAAGGCTGCTGAAGGTCTGCAGTACAGCACAGGACAGGGGACAGGCAATCACAAGGGATATTCATCTCCTGATCTTTACTAAACCCCCACAGAAGCGTGCACACTGATACCAGGAACGAGACAATCCGCTGAGGCCAGGGGGACGTTCTGGTGAATGCCAATGGACCAGGCAGGCGACAGAAATGGGTCCAGAGGCACTCATGGGAATTGGAGAGAGTGCACATGCCTCTTCCTCCCTCCACAGCATGGGCCAGCTGCCGCGGGTCGGAGAATGTGGGCCCCACATGGCAGGATCTGATTTCTCAAGAGGAACTAAAAAGCTGGGTTTTTCTGTGATCTACCAATTTTTAAACGTGGGTAATTCATACCAAATGTTTTCCATCATTGTGTGGCCAAAAACCGTGTCTCTGGGTTGGATGCCACCCACTGGTCATCAGCATGCAACCCCAGGGACAGAGCTTCTGGGTCAAAAGTACTTTCAGATCAACTGTTTCATTCAACCTCATAACAGCCCCGCCAGGCAGGCATTTGGGTGACATTTTAGAAAGGTGACAATTATCTGAGGCTCTGAAGAGTTACAAAACGTTCCCAATGCCATAAGGCTGCTGAGTCACTGGGTCAGACGGCACTCAAGTTTCTGACTCCAAGCACAAGGCTTTCGTCCAGTCTCTGATTTTTAACATGAAGAAAATCTCATGTGTAGAAGGACAATGCATCCCAATTAACCAACAAACAATGACACTGATCAGCTTAGATTACTCCTTAGAAATGCTGGGGATTTTTTCTTCTTTTTTTTTTTTTTGGTCCCCTCACTTGACAACTAGACTCTCCAAAATACAGAGAAACTGTTTATACAAAGGACTAAGAAGGTGATTTGAAAACACTGAGGTCAGGCGTTGAGCACTGCCTCCTGACCAAGCCATCTTGTCTCCCCAGAACCTGGGATTTCAACCTGGACACTTGGAAGCTAAGTCACTCTTTGCCTCCTCGGCTCCACTGAGAATTCACACGCCATTCCAAATGCACACTTCAGTGGTTAGGATACTCCCAGAGCTGTGCAACTGTCACCACAATCAATTTGAGAACATTTCTGTCACCCCAAAAAGGAACTGTGTACTCATGAGAAAGAGTTGCTTCCTGGCCTGAGTGCAGAGGGATGTTTTTTCAAGTGCGGTCCTGGACCATCCACACCTGAACTACTCAGGAGGCTTTCAAAAGTGCCGATTCAGGGCCCCATCCTAACCTACTGAGTCAACCTCTCTGGGAGGGGGCCCCAAGAATCTGTATTTTAGCACGGATCCCGGATTCCTGTACATGTTTTGTACCTGGACCCTGTCAGAGCCCGGTGAAGGCTATGGGCTCCTCAGGATATGACTTGTAATACAGGAAATACAATAAATAAAAACAAAAAAATAAAATAAATGCAGAAAATAAAATATGCAAGACCACAAAAGAAATATAAAACATACTCATCAAAATATTTTTTTCAATATATTTGTTATATAATGTATTCTATTAGTTCTTGATGAGTATGTTTGATTAGCAATTATGCTAAAATATACTTGTCAAAATATTTTTTCAATGTATTTGTTATACCGTATTCTATTACTTCTTGGTGAGTATGTTTAATTAAGTCTTCTGAAATATCTGTCACCTTAAATGTGATATGAACAAATGGTTGATTTCTTTGGTGACAAATTCCTAGCCCTGTGACTACCTGCTACTGTGGCTCGTTGCCTATATAACTCACAATGGAAAAAAACCAAAAAACTCACAAGGGAGCAAAGGGCCAATTTCAGTTTCACAGAGATTTGTAAAAATTGAGATTTTTTTTTCTCATCTAAATTCATGGTTGCCCTGCCAGACCCTCAGGAAGCAAGCAGGGAGACTGTGGGTTAAGAACCTCTGCTAGGGTGAGGGTCCTGGTGCTGGGTCTGGAGAGACAGAAGCCTGATTCCTGCCAGCCCAAGCCTGACTGCACATCAGAATGTTCCAGAAAAAACCCCAGCATCCTTCCAACAATGTCTTCTTTGATCTCCACTATCTCATTTTGGTTTCTAGCACTTGCCATCAAAAGAACATCACCATCACCGTTTACAGGGTTGGACTGTTCTAACCACATGTGTACACTCACTCACTTAATCCTCACAATGACCTGGAGATGAAGACACTATTGTTACTCCCGTTTTATAGATTAGGAAACTGCAGCCCAGGCATGTTATATAATTGCCTGAGCCTACGGGGTAGGAAGAGGGGGAGGGGAGATTCCACCCTAGGCATCTTCGTCCAAGGCCTCAGTCCTTAACCCCTAAGTGGCACCCACTTGACTACGTACAGAACCGCAACTAAGACACCCAGTATACAAAATGAATGGAAAAGACATTGAGTAACTTAGGGATGCCTGGCTGGCTCAGTTGGTAGAGCATGTGACTCTCGATCTCAGGGTCTTAAGATCGAGCCCCGTGTTGAGGGAGGAGATTATTTACTAAATAAAAGTAAACAAAACACTGAGCAACGTAAACCTCTGATTAGAAAAGCAGCACATAGACACAGATAGAATGTCCCTGCACTTTTAGGGCTGAAGATGTACATGAGGCAGATCAAAGAAGGACATCACCTATGGCTCTTCTGGCGAAACGTACCGGAACTATTAATAAAGTAGAAAAGAAATTGCAGAGGAATTCCAGAAGGAATGATTCTGACGGTCGCATCTTTCCATCGATATTAATCGTCTTTGGAACTTCTGGAATGAGGCTTATAGCGGCTTTGAAGAAGGCATCGGCTGCAAGACAGAAGAAAAGTCCGAGTATGAGAACTCTGAAAAATTCAGGGTCTGCTTTCTTCTTCACCTGGCTGCCAGGCCCGTCCTGCGAGTTACATGGAAGGCAGGCCATGCTGAGGGCCAGATACAGTGGGCAGGTCCGACTGGAGGGCTTCTGCAACCTTAACCGACTCGTAGAACATTCCGCGGAGAGGGTACTGCTGTTGCCTCACATCTCCACCTCTCTCCCTCCTTCTTCACTGAGCAATTCAGCTCAAAGAGCCTCCGTCAGGGTGGCTTTGATAATTAAGTGAAATAAACAAGTGGCCAATTTTTACAGAAAGCCAAGAAATAGTAGCTGCCGGGGCAGACAGCTCAACCCAGACTTGGTTCACCAAACCCTCCCGTTCACCTTGGGAGGAAGGCCACGTGCCTGCTCCTTCAGCAGTGTCCTGGGTATGCTCGAGGTGCCAGCACGAGACGTGGAGCGGGGTGCAAACTCTGGTCTGCCTGGGTCTACTCCAGCACCATATTTGTTACACCATATTTGTTAAAGTAACTGAACCCTCTGAAGGAATCCACACGTGCACGCCCACGCACATGCACACAACAAGCTTCTGAGACTTCTGACTAGGTAAATAGTTCTGAGAATCACTTGGGAGATAAAGATATACATATATTTTAAGTTTATTTACTTTGAGAGCCAGAGTGCGCAGGGGAAGGGCAGAAAGAGAGCAAATCCCGGTCAGCACCGAGCACAACTCAGGGCTTGAACCCACGAACCATGAAATCACGACCTGAGCCTAAACCAAGAATCCGGCACTTGACCGACTGAGCCACCCTGGTGCCCCAAGATATTTTTTAAACCACAAAGTTGTCTATAAAACAAGAAGACCTCAAAGGATGAGAGAAAGCAAGGGAAGGGGAGAGCAGAGGAAGAGAGGGATGGAAGAGTAGATGGGAGGGAGGCAGCAATAGGAGGACAGAGACAGGGAGGAACGGACGGGGAGACAAGCAAGGACTGGAGGTGGGGGTGGAGAGGGAGAGAGTTCTTAAGAGAACTGCCAAAGTATTCCACATGAGAAAAAGCCTCAAGGTCGAAACAGACAAAACACTGACCTGACAAGTGAAATTTTAAACTACCCAACAAGATCAAACGTTTACATGGTCCACATAAATATACTTCCACTCCGAAACGACTTGCAGCGATGCGGAGAGAACACTGCGCTGGCACACAGCATCCTGAACCCAAGCGGGAGCCCCACCCAGCAGCCCAAAGGGGCAAACCCAACAACAAACGCCTGCCCTCTGGGAACAAAGCCCTGCACTTAATGAGAAGAGTATGTGTCTGCAGCTCGATGTGGGCTTTTTTTTTTTTGGTCTTCCCTCCCTTCCTTCTTCAAAGAAAAAAAAACAAAAACCCAAAAACAAACATGTTAAGGAAAGACCATTCTCTCAGAGTTTTCTCTATAAAGTTACCTCTGGTCCTGAATACTCCCTTCCCAGGCTCTCTCCCACACTGAACTCACACCCTTACGTTCACCTCAGCAAATTTATTAAGCACCAACGGTGACCAGGCACTGTGGACACACAAGGAGGAAAGGGGGTGAAAGTTGACAACATCAGTAGGGTGATGAGACTGACCTGATCACACTATTTCACACCTACCTACGGGGAACCTGTTGTGTCCTTTGGTCTGGGGGTGGAGGGAGGACGGGGAGGACACAAAGCAGCTGATGTTGATCTTGTATAGAAAGAGATTAAATACAGGGGCGCTGGGAAAAGACACTTGATATCTCGGCCTACAGATAGTAGTAAATGACACTACTAAAGGGACCACAGACACTCCTAAGCCCTGTTTTAGGTAGTTTGTATTCTTAGTCCCCAGCAGTCCTATGGGAAAGACACAATGATTTCAACGCCCACATGAGGAAATAAGCTCAAAAAGGGGGTGGCCAAATCAGAGTAGCCCAGGGATGGTCAAAGACTGAGCTGAGCAGAGTTTAAAGGCCATCACCCTCACTGAGCAATACAATAAAATTTGCATTATTTTTTTAAAAATGTTTTATTTATTTTGAGTGAGATAGAGAGCACACATGCACGTGTGTAAGTGGGGGAGGTGCAGAAAGAGCGGAGAGAGAGAATCCCCAGCAGGTTCTGTGCTGTCAGCCTGGAGCCCGATTCAGGGGCTCGATCTCATGATTTGTGAGATCATGACCTGAGCCAAAATCAAGAGTTGGATGCTTAACTGACCGAACCATCCAGGTGCCCCAAAATCGTGTTTTTTAAAAAAAACACAAGCCTACAAATCATAGATCTGATAAGGGGTTTATATCTAGAATATATAAAGAAATTCTCCAATAACAGCAAAACAAGTAACCTGATTAACAATGGGCAAAGGACCTGAACAGTTTTCCAAATACACAAATGGTCAACAAGCACATGAAAAGATGCTCAACATCAATAATCATTGGGAAAATGCAAATCAGTGCAATCCCCCAGAGATTTCATCACTGGGAGAAAACTTCAGGATGGGCACCATAAAAAAACAAAGAACAAAAACAAAAACCAGTAAGTAACAAGTGCTGGCAAAGATGTAGAGAAGCTGCTGGTGGGAAAGTAAAACAGTGCAGCTGCCGTGGGAAACTCTTTGGTGGTCCCTCAAAAAGTGAAACACAGAATTATGCTCTCAGCCTGCAATCCTACTTCTAGGTTCACATTCAAAAGAAAGGAAAGCAGGGACTCAGATACTTGTACATGAATGTTCACGGCAGCATTATTCACATTAGCCAAAAGGTGGAAACAACCCTAGCATCCATCAACAGGTGAACGGATAGGAAAACGTAGAACATATATACAACAGGATTATTATGTAGCCTTAAAGAGGAAGCAGATTCTGATACATGCTACAACATGGACGCACCCTGAAAACATTACACCAAGTGAAACAGGTCTGACACAAGGACATATTGCTGTAGGATTTCGCTTTTATGAGGCAGAGGTATTGACTGCATGGAGACAGAAAGTAGAATGGGGAAAGGGGAATAGTTACTGTGTAAAGGGTACAGGTTGCATTGGGTTTGGAGGGATGAAAAGGTCTGGAAATGGATGGTGGTGAGGGCTGCGTGACATTGTGAATGTACCTAAAACCAATGAATTGTAGCTGAAAAATGCTTACAATGATACATTTTATGTTCCTCATTCGTAACCACACCACACAAGAAACAGAGCTGAATCTAGCGCTGAGGTTCAGCTCTCTGGGAACAGGCAGGCCTGGACGCCAGCTCTGGCTGTCTTCCTTCTACGGGAAAAGCTCTCTGTCCCCATGGCTCTACAGGAACTGCTTTCTGGTGAAAACATTAAGTCCGTAATGAGCAAGGTGAAGAGCTTCTCTCAGCGGAAATGAAAATTCTGCTCAGAACAACGCCAAAGACCATTATTTATTCTATTTATGTGCTTGTTACCAAGTGGCCACGAGAAAAGTGCCCATTATTATGCCTCATTAAAGAGGGCGCAGCTTTGTGCAGGGCACCCTGTTCCTCACAAACACCCCCCACTCAGTTCCCATTCCAAAGGAGAGGGCTAAAATAAACAGTTATTTAGGGGTTGGGGCAATGTTCCAGAGTGTTCCAAAGCAGATTTTTATTTCTATCCTTAGAAGACTTACTCCATATATAAAATCTTATCTAGGAGACTTCTCAATTTTGATCTCGTAATTAGAGCTCAAATCCTATTTTATATGAAAAGTTTTTCCTCCTAGAGTTCAGAATAATGACGTCAATACCATAGAACACTTTTGTGGCTATTAAAAGCCCTGGAAGACAATCCAAGATAAAATGGGCTACATGTGTTTTGTTTTGTTTTGTAAAAGACCTACAGAAAAAGGAGAAATCCGATTCCAATCCATAAACACTATTATTCCTGTTTCACCGCGGGGGGGTGGTGGGGGTTAGTAAGGGGCGGTGGGGAGGGAAAAGCAAGCATATGTACCAGCCTCCCTATGCTTTATCTTTTTCCACTGGATCTTCTGAGGTTTCACTGGACAACCGGGCTTCTTTTCCACATCTTACTTTAAAAAAGGAATTAAAAATAAAAACCAAAACTACCACTCAGGGATGCCTGGCCGGACCCACGTCCATTCTGTTGCGAGATCCTTCTTCGTGGGGTGTCCACTCCTCTGCAGAGCAGCATTCTGTTGTTTTCTGTGCCAGAGCCAACATGTCCCTCAGCGCTGCCGGGTTCTGGGTGAAGGGCAAGCAGAGCCACCATCCCTGCTCTCAGTACGAGGGGCTGAGCTGCTCGCGAAGCCAGTTTTCCAAAATTGCTTTAGCAGAAGCATCAGAAGCTTTGCTAAAAATACAGGTTCCCAGGCCTAATATGGCCGATGGGAACGTACTCTGCAGGACCTGGCGGTTCCTCCAACTTTAAGTGTGCATGGATGCTGTGTACACATGTTACATACAGGCTACAATGCGGCCGAACCTTAAAATCATATCCTAAATGAAAGGAATCAATCATAAGAGACCTGTATTGTAAGCCTGCACTTATATAAAATAATAAGAACAGGCAAATCCATAGAAACAAAAAGTAGACGGGCAGCTGCCTGGAGCTTGAAGGAGGAGCAAAAAGGAATGACTACTCAGTGGGTCCAGGGTTTCCTTTTGGGGTGATAAAAATGTGCTGGAATTAGTGATGACAGTTGCACAACTCTGTGAGTGTCCTAAAAACCAGTGAATTGTACACTTAGTAGAAGGATGGATTTTACGATACATGAACCTATCAGGTCTCACTCAGCTGTTACTTAAAAAATATATACGAATTCCTAGGTCCTGCCTTAAATGTACTGAACCACATTACCCAAGATAAAGAATGGGGTCAGGGGAGGCACATGGGTGGCTCAGTCAGTTAAGCATCTGACTTCAGCTCAGATCACGATCTTGTGGTTCACGAGCTCGAGCCCCGTGTCACACTCTGTGCTGACAGCTCAGAGCCTGAAGCCTGCTTCAGATTCTGTGTCTCCCTCTCTCTGTGTCCCTCCCTTACTCATGCTGTCTCTCTCAAAAATAAAAATAAAATGTTAAAAAAATAAAAAACAAACTGTTGCATTGTCATATCCTGGAAATGATGTGGCTAATAAACAGAACACAGTACATCTATGTAAAGATGCCTATGATATATTAAGCACAAATCGTTATATACCTGTGTACAGCAGCATCCTATCTTTGTAAGAAAAACGGGTATATCCTTATGTAGATGCATAAAAATAAGTGAGGCACTAGAATGCCAAAGTATTAACTGTGATATAGGACTTGTGGCTGAGGGTGAAAGAAACTGGGATCTTTCACTTACCGCTAAGTTACTGCTTGGAATTTTAATTTACATTTCTAAAAATAATTTTTCTTTAGCATACATACAAAGGCAATGTAATGCTTTAAACTTTTCAATCACAGAAATGTGCAAAAGAACAAGTGAGGCTGTAAGGTAGACAAGGCAGATGATCAAAGGGGGTATCTGAATAGTAACCCCTTCCTTCTTAACCAGGGGTGGGAGCCCACCCACAGCCCAGGGACTCCAGACTCCTGCTGCTCCAAGGGACATCCACCCTCCTCGTGTGCATCAAGCAAGGCACTAAGGGTGGCACACACCTTCCAGAGGCCCAGGTACTGGCCTGCCCCCCACAGCCAATGCGCCAGGAAGGTTCCTCTCTGATTAGTTGCTTGATGAAGTGAGGCGTAATTCAGGGTTCAAGCTCTCTAGACAGCTCCACTTGAATGGATTTTTCTGGAGGCTTTAGAAGGTCTCAGCCTGTGCTCTGAAGCCTTTTCCAGATCCCCGAAGGCAACTCAAGAACTAGTGGCCTCCCACAGGCATGCTCGCCTGAATAGACCATTCCTATCTGTTTTGTGCACCAAGGCTCTACATAGGACTCTGTCTGAATGACAGATAGGGTTCCACATTCTCAGAGACTAGAATATCCACCAATTTGACAACTACTGAAAACCTTCAAAATGTTCAGAATTAAGACGCCAGTTGCTCATTGTTGGCAAGAGCAAAAAAACTGGAAAGGGTCCAAATATTTTTCAATAGGAGTTTAGGAGAAAAATGGAGGGGGGCTGGGGAAATAATTTATAGCACTTCCAAAAAGAAAAGGAAATGACCTAGAACACTGGACAGCCATTACAAAGAATGGGGTGGATCTTTATGTACTGACATGGGTTAAGTGGGAAGGGGCAGGGGGAGAAAAGACCAATATTTACTGCTAAGTGAAAAAAGCAAATTGAAGGGGCGCCTGGGTGGCTCAGTCGCGGTTAAGCGGCCGACTTCGGCTCAGGTCATGATCTCGCGGTCCGTGAGTTCGAGCCCCACGTCGGGCTCTGTGCTGACAGCTCAAAGCCTGGAGCAGGCTTTGGATTCTGTGTCTCCCTCTCTCTCTGCCCCTGCCCCTGCCCCGCTCTCTACCCACCCCCCTCTCAAAAATAACATTAAAAATTTTTAAAAGAAAAAAGAAAAACATTGCAGAAGACACAATCCCATTCCTAAGGGTGGTGGGGACTGCGTGTATATATAAGAATATAGATAGAAGTGGAGGGAAGGAGAGCAGAAGAGAGGTAAAGCATGAGAATGAAGGAGTATTTCTAAATGAACCTATAGAAAAAAAAATTAAGAAAACTATCCCAAATGTTAACAATGGCTGTTTTTTCGAAGGGAGGAAACAGAGCAGATTACTGATGACTTTTATTTTGAGGCCTTTTATGTTTGTTTGTTAAGTTCTACACTTCTTTATTTGTGGGAATTTTTTCAAATGAGCATGAAATAAATTTTTTTAGTAAAAATCATTAAGATTTAAAGTAACGTACAAGCTATTATTCAGTGGGAAACAAGTCGGTACCCCCAAACACCCTCCATACATGGTAACATAAACTCAAGACTTGTGACCTCTGAGAGTCAGGTGATCCTTTTGTGTCCCCAGCATTGTCAACACAGACTAGGATTCAGCACATGAATCTAAACACACAGTCAAGAAGCGATGACCCACCTTAAGAGGTGGCATTTGGTTTTTTAAATAACAGATTAGGTCACTGCTAATGGAAGTCTATACTACTTGTCAGAACCATAAAATCCCAGGGCTAAACAAGAGCTCAGAAGCCACTCCACTCCCAAACACACCTTCAAAATCACATGCCCTCCTGGACACGTGAGACAAGACAGTCCTGGGTCCAGCTCTCTAAGAAAGGGGGCATCGTGATTTCTTGGGACAAAACGTCACAAGAAGGTGAAAGACTCCTTCCTGTCCCTTGAATATGCTTGATCAAAGCGGGATTCTGGCTACACTCCACAAGTTCTAACAACCCTGTTGCTAAACTAATCTTTACCAGTCTTCAACATTTTCCATCTCTTGATGAGTGTAGGTTTGGAGTGACAACATCAATATAATGGAAACTACTGTACAGATGTAATGTCAGGACGCAGCTTACCACCTCAAACTTTGTATTTTGGACTGTTAATGTCCTTCCACCCTACCCCCAAATCCGTATGCTGGAATCCTACCCCCAAAGATGGTACCGGTGGGAACACTGAGGTGTGAAATCATGAGGTGGAGCCCTCACAAATGGGATCAGTGCCCTTATACGAGAGGCCCCGGAGAAAACTCTCACTCTTTCCACATGTGAGCACACAGTGAGAAGATGGCGGTCTATGAGCCAAGAAGTCTTCGCCAGACACTGATCTGCTGGTAGCTTGGTCTTGGGCTTCCCTGAGCGACCAATGTTTGTCACTGAAGTCACTCAGCCCATGGGATTTTTGTTTCAGCAGGCTGAACTTTGGTCTGCACTGAAGATGCACTGTCACCAAGTGACAGGGCTGCCTTTGGGTAAAGCCTCAGAGTCCAAATGGCCAATTGATCGTCCACAGGTGAGTTATCCATAGAGATTTAACACTATTTATGACTACACTGTGTTTTTGTAATAGAATTTGTTATTACAGCAGTTAAGTTTGAGGACTGAAGGAGCCACTAATTTGATAATATGTAATGTATACAGAGTAAGATTTAAAGAAATATGAATGCCCAGAAACAATTAAATACTTTATTCATTAATGCTTAATTGTTATCAATGACAGCTTAATCTAACCTTGATTTTGCCATGTGGTTTATGCAGAATGCCTTTTCAATTCACTGATTATCAACACACTGTGAAAGTCCACTGGGGTCATAGAAATGACTTCTCAGTCCAATGTGCTACCCATGTCACCGGACTCCTGTCTTTGGAGCTAATGCACAGTCAACACACCTTCCTACCATCTCTGCAATGGCTCACAGGAGGTTGTGAAGAAGTCTCTGCGGATATTAGGTTTGGATTTCCCGAAGCAGAAAAGATTAACTAACTCTCATCTTCATTCTGGTTGTTTTCTACATAAACTTATCTAATGTTCAATCTGTAACAACTGGTCTCCAGCAACCACATACACCCAGGGTTAGAAATAATACTTTGTATTAGGGTTTAGAGGAACTAACCCACTTCAGGAAAGCTCAAGGGTGGAAAGAGCACTTGAAGTCAGATCAGGCCACTTATTAGCTGGACGGTCCTGGGCAAGTCATGTCACACTTCTGAGCCACAGTATCCTCATCTGTAAAATGAACATAAACCACCGAGCAAATACTACATACTGAATAAGACTAGATTGCTTTGCAGGAATTTTCAGTTCTCATCAGGCCCCAAACTATCTTCCTAAGTTGATCTCTTACCCATTCCTTCCAGATGCATTGTTTCCAGCCTGTAGGCCTTTGCACCTGGCTGCTGTCTCAGCCTAGAATGCCCTCTGCCTCATTTCAGCATATAAAGATCCTCCTTTCCCTCCAGGCAACTCAATGCCACCCATTTTAAAAAGCTTTATTTTTTTATTTTTTTTTATTTTTTGCTCTTCTAAGCCAAAGGGTCAGCTTTCTCTCCCTTAAAATTCTATCGCACGTTTTATGAAATCTTGCACAACATTTATCACAAGCTGCCTTGTTTAACTGTAAACAGATTCACTCTCCCCTATTAGCACACAGTCTCAAAGTGCATTCCTTTTCTGGCACAATGCTTGGCACAGTGGCTTGTGTGTAAAAAATGGCCAAGAAATGCTGGCGGGAGCAAGAAAATTGTTGATATTTACTAATATAAAGAGCTAAGTGAACTTACGGGGAGACTCTTGCCCTGCTCCTTTTCTGTGGGTTGCATTATGGGTTGCCCTCCATCCCAGGCCCTTATATTCTGTAAGGTGGATGGACCATGTGAACATGGATGACGAGTTTCATGCCATGTGCCCACGTGAACTGTTCTGGCAAAAATAACCTGCTTTGTCCACGATCACCAGAGGGTTTGTGAGAACAGTCACATCAAACACATTCTTCAGAGGATGGCCTGTCAACAGAACTAGTAAATGTGACCTTAAGCATAAACCCCAGTGACCTGGTAAGTGGATAGAGGATACTTTCCTCCATCACAAGCCACCCATCATTCTCCAGGAGGATAAAAAATGCTTTCTCTCCTCCACCCTGCTGTCCAGGCCACCTCCATTAGCCGTGATGGTTCACAGTGGTCAGTGGGCCTCCTAGTAGCAGGCCACAGCCTCTCCTCTGCTTTTTTGGGTTCCTCACGGATCAAAACAGCAAAATAGCTTCATTCAACAGGTCTATACAGCTTGGCATATGTTTGAGCCTAACTTGTTTTCTTTCACCTAAAACTATGAAAAGAAGTTATGTAAAACCTACTAGAAGGCTCTGATGGGACTCTCTTCTGAACAGCAGGGTTACTTAGTAGTTATGTCCATACCATGAAAAGCTTGGGTACCATTTTACATGTATTGATATTATTAAGAATTATCAACCATTATTATCGTAGGATTGCCACTCCTTCATTCAGCACCTCTTGAGCACCCGTGTGGTAGGCAACGTGCCAGGAGCCAGGGACGCAACGTCCAACAAGACACGTCAGATTTCATGGAGCAGATACTCTTGCAAGGGAGAAAAGTGGACATTTACTTATTAACCTGCTAAATAAAACAGCAGTAAGTCCAGTGAGGGAAAAGTGCCAAGATAACACATCTAGAATAACCTGATCTCACTCTTAGTTTGTTTAGGGGTGGAGAGGCCAAGGCTGGTTTTCCCTAAGAACTGGCTTGTGAGTAAGCTCTGAAGGATAAAGATGCAAAAAAATAAATAAAAATGTACAATTTAAAAGGAGGGGGAGACAATTCTATAGGAGTGGAAAGCATTATTATTAATAAAAGAACAAAACCATTTTGCTTGTTTTCTCTACTGTTTTGTCTTTGGAGGAACTGCATACCCGTTTTGATTTTTTCCCCCAGGGTAATTCAGCAGGTTAATCTTCAAAGAATGATCATCTTTCCTGTGGATTTCTCAAGGTTTTGCCTCGGACAAGTATGCTTTCAGAAGCCTGAAACCACAGAGCTGGCATTGTATGCAGAACTCCAGAGCATACTTTTGTCTTTTGAGAGACAATTCTGTGAGGTTAATGTTTACTGAGCAGCTACTGTGTGCCAGTGAGTCAAGTTCTCTGAGTACGTTTTCTCATTTAATCTGTGACAGGTACCATAGCCATCACCTCCACCTGACAGATGAGGAAACAGGCACAAAAAGGCCAATTTGGCCAAGGGCACCCTGCTGGTGAGTGGCAGAGTCCAGATTGGGAGACCAGCAGTGAGGGACTCATCTTGACATCCTGCTGCTGGCCAAATACACCACGGGCTTCCCCACCTCCCATGCCTTTGCTCAAGCCCTTTGCCCCACCTGGAACGCCAACTGTTCCTTCTCTCCTCCCCATCTCCGCCTGATAAGTTCTCCTTCTAAGCCCCATCTGAAACATGACTTCCATTGTAAAACCACCCTCCTTTCTCAGATTAGAAACTGTAAAGATAAAGGTACCAAGACAAAAATAAAGGGCAAAAAAATTTGTTCCTGCTGTGGCCTGGTAATAATCTTCTGGGAAGAACCACTCACAAACAAGAGCAAGCACTTATCTAATGAAGTGGCTGAAAGCAAAGATAAACACGCATCTCCAGGTGAGGGGCACAAGCCCCATTTCTCCTCACTACTGGGACAATGGGTGGCTTTGAAACAAATCCCCCCCACATCCCACTCTATGTACTACCTCAGTACGTCCATAGGACCAGAACTGGGCCTCCCCTGTAAAAAGCCTCCATCAGCATCCCACACAGCGCTGGCTGAGAGTTCAATGGGAATTTAACGTCAGGCTGGACCCAGTCCTGGCAAAGCCACCGTCCGATAAACAAGATACATACCACTGAAGCTGGATCAAGGGAGGCCAGAAAGTGGACTGGGGGGAGAGAATTGTTTTCTAACCAGCTGAGAGGGAGGGTGTTTAAGGTGGGGGTTGGGGGGGGGGGGTGAACAACAGTGGCCCATTTCCACAAGCTTCATTTAATTTATATTTAGCCTTCCCATGCTCAGTAATTGAATGTATTATTTATTTTGGCCACAACCGCTGCATGTGGCTTTCGGAACAACAATCATAGGCTTTTAAGGTTTAGTGCCATAGCATTTAGAGACTAGAGTAAAAATCATCAGATAAATTATTAAACATGAAGTGGACGCCACATTCCTGCTCCTCCTGCAGTGGCTTGAAGTGTGGGATGAGGCAGATGAGGAGGTCCAGAACTCTAACACCGAGGGCACTAATCACCCGCACAGCGGGTACCAGGCTGTTCCGATGCTGCTTATCTCCTGGTGTGGACCGAGGTCGTTACAGGGCAGCACAGGAAAGCAAAAGCCACCCAGGGCTCTTGAAGAACAGTTCTTAGAGCAGCAAATCTTTGATGATAGGGGAGACTTTATTTGGCTTAAGAATTTTTGCCTTAAAAAAAAAAATTGCATGAAGCCCCATATGGAGTCCAGTCATAATAAGCTTGCCTGGAATCTACAATATCTTAGATCATGGTCTTAGTTTGTAAGTTGGGAGGAGAAAGATCAAGGCTTCTAGAGCCCCCACTTACAGTTCTGTGCTCTGGTACCTGCAGTTCAGAATCTGTTCCCAATGTTTCAAGTTAGGCCAAACTCGAGCGTTCCTACATTAATTGTACTGTTCCTGAACTTTTTAAGAGGGAGCCAGTTTATAGTAAGATGTTAAGTTTCATACATCAACCTAAGCACCTAAGCTAATTAATCCACTCTACTCTTCATTTTGCATGGCATCAGGTTTTTGGTGGTGCCTGTTCATTTTTGTTTTAACTTGTTTCTTGCTAACCCATCATCCTTACCAAAGCAGGCACTAGGAGAAGTGTTTACCCACACACGACAAGGGCAGGTGGGGAGACTGGATGTCCAGACAATAAGCAACATATGCAATAAGAAAACACAGATCAACAGCATAATGACGATCACAAGGATGGTACAGAGCATGAGAGACTAGGAAGCTGCATTCAGCCAGACCGGTGTTTTGTTTTGTTTTGTTTTGTTTAATTTACGTCCAACTTAGTTAGCATATAGTGCAATGATTTCAGGAGCAGAATCCAGTGATTCAGCCCCTACATATAACACCCAGTGCTCATCCCAACAAGTGTTCTCCCCGATGCCCCTTGCCCATTTAGCCCAACCCCCCAACCACAACCCCTCCAGCAACCCTCAGTTTGTTCTCTATATTTAAGAGTCTCTTGGGGCGCCTGGGTGTCTCAGTCGGTTAAGCGGCCGACTTCGGCTCAGGTCATGATCTCGTGGTCCGTGAGTTCGAGCCCCGCGTTGGGCTCTGTGCTGACAGCTCAGAGCCTGGAGCCTGTTTCGGATTCTGTGTCTCCCTCTCTCTGACCCTCCCCCGTTCATGCTCTGTCTCTCTCTGTCTCAAAAATAAATAAACGTTAAAAAAAAAAAAAAGAGTCTCTTATGTTTTGTCTCCCTCCCTGTTTTTATGTTTTTATATTATTTTTGCTTCCCTTCCCTTATGTTTATCTGTTTTGTAGAGAGAATCTTAAGCAGACGTCACACCCAGCACGAGGGGCTTGGTCCCACCACTGAGATCATGACCTGAGCCAAAACCAAGAGTCAGACACTCAACCAACTGAGGCACCCAGGAGCCCCTGGGGGAAGATCATTTTAGAAAGAGGGAACAGCAAGTACAAAGACTCTGAACTGGAATACAGCTTAGCATGTTCAAAGAACAGAAGAAGGCCACTGTGGCTTAAGTGTGGTGGAAGACGAGGACAAAAGGCAGGCAGGCACCAGAACACACGAGGACTCACAGGCAGGGTGTTGGATGCAATTCCAAATGTGGTGGGAGGCTACTGGAGTCCTCAGGAGTCAGAAGCAAAACTAAGCGGAGTTTGAAAAGGCTCATGGGTAGCGATCATGTTTGGAGACCTCAGTGCCCAGAACTGCCCCAGGTGAATGAAGATACAGATCAACATACCAGAACTGCCATGCCGAGGACGACTCTCCAACCCACCCAGGGAGCCCATCCAAACCAAAGGCACCACGTGGTCGATCACGAAACTTGGCTTTATCCTGTGAGGTCAGGTGGGAGATGGGAGTGGAGGGCAGACCATGACTGAAAACATCAACCCACCGGTGTCAAAGAAGCCCTCAAGTTAGTCACTGAAGCTTCCCAATTGTGGGCACTGCAAATGCTCTGTCAGCAGTGAGAGGCACAGCCTTGAGTCGGACAGATGAGGGGCTGAGTGCTGGCCATGGAGCCCTGGGGGCTCACTTGGGAAAGCAGGCACCAGCCCCAGGCCTGCCTCATGTGGCCGTTGGGAGGTTGAAATGAGTGTGCCAAGAGCTCGCCACATAAAAATGCTCCATAAATGGAGCTCTTATACTCTTTGTGTTTCGGCCTGATGGATGGATACCTCCTGTCCCAGGGGGTGACAAGCGCCTCCTGTAGCAAATATGTGCGACCTCCAACACTCCGCCTGAGGGCTTTCTTTTGGGTCAAGTGGAGAACAGGGCAGGGTGCAGCTGATGACCCAGAAGCAGCCCTCAGTCAATGGCAGAATAAAGAGTAAATAACCCAATTCTCCTGGCAAGGCAGTGCCGAGGCTGTTCGACACCCGTCCTAGAGGTCCCCAGGGGGAACGTACCTCAGCTGCCCACAGCAGTAACCTGCCCAGAAGCACACCTCTTGTTGGCTTCCTTCCCTTCCTTGTCTCAGTGCCCCCATCACTCTACGGACACTCTCGGGGATCGCCTCCCAAATAAACCAGTTGGCTCCTATACCTAGTACAGGAATGGGTCTTGAGCACAATTTTTATCACTAAAAGTAACCTGTGGAGAGTATTCTTTCTATACTTATTAGATTCTATGTGTAGGTCTCTGGGGTTTCAAACAAACAAACATCAACAAAAAATAAACAGGAATCTACTGTGAGGAAGTAGTTCTAACTTGTAACATTCTCTACGCGCACTTATCCTGAGCTGCCTGACCTGGCCTGTGTGAGACAGATTTCAGAAGGTCCTTACAGGCAAATAGCTTCCCTCTGTAATCTGTCTGATTCTATAAAGGTGTGTATGTCCAATGTGCTTCCTGCTAAAGAAACAGATTTAAAACTCATCAGGTATTAATCAGTTATTTTTTTCTTTCCTTAAAAGAATCTCTCTCTTTACACACACACACATACACGCACGCACGCACACACACACACACACGCACACACACACAGAGCTGAGCCAGCTTTCCTAAGCAGCCAGGAAATGCTCAGAGGTGAGAATGACGGGCTTACCTTGGGAAAGGCACTGGTTGGCCAAGGCAACCTGACCAGAATGCAGGTAGAGGTTGAGGCGCGTGAAGATGCCCACCAGGGAGGGAATGGTAATGAAGCAGTAGGCAACACAGGCCTAGAAGGAGGGGAAGAAACACCGCAGGTTACATCAGCAGTACCATCACGGCAGACTGGTCCTCCTGTTCTCATCCGTCACGTATTTTCAAGCAAAAATACTTAATTAGTCTCCTCATTCTGAGCCCCAACTTTCCCCTCTTGAGTCTGCGACATACACTCCAGATGTGTCTGTGGGAGGAGGGGGAGGGGCAAGTGAGGAGAGTAAGGGTGTAAGAAAAATAAATCCTCATCCATCATCGAAGGAAATAGATAACACCCGACGTTGAATAAGAAGCAGAATCTGAAACCAATTACTTAAAAATATGGAGGTAATTACAAGAAGAAATTGCTCAAAGAGGGTTTGAGGTGGTTGTCTCTGAGGAAAGAGGTATGAGGTCAGGGTGGGATGGTATACTTTTTTTCTTGCTGCCTTCTTTTTGGTCCAACTCCATTTTTTTAAAAACACAGATATGTATTACTTTGATAAAAATTTTGAGTGGCACACTCAAGAAGGTGGATTTTTTTTTTCACAGTTGAGAACTTTTCAAGGGGGAAGAAGGTAGTAGACCTTCCAGTTACAGGCATAAGCAGGAGGTAATTCGGCTGGCACAAAACTGCAATCCACCGTTCAACCACTCCTTCATAACACACATCCAAGGTGAGACATCTTTGATCATTTCTTTTGAAAATAGTAGGAAAATTGGTTAGTCAGTAGATACTCAAGGAAAAGTTAATCTGGAAAATCAATACTGAACCACCCTTAGGACACACTTGTCTTCTGGGAAGAGCAATTTAGAAACTTACAAATCAAACAACTCATTAGGGTTCAAAGTCTGAGTCTTCTCTCTAGAACATACCCGCACAAATGCAGCCGTCTTTCTGGAATGATTTCCTTTCATTACTTTTCTTGTTTCCATTGCCAACCGGTTTACACTCTGGGTTTATTAATTAAAAAACAAAACAGAAATGGTTATGAAATGATAGCTGGCTCAGATTCATGCCTCCCATAGAGATCTGGATATTAACTGCATACAAGTCAGTAAGAACATGCTATCTGGGGCCCAGACTGGCTAATGCTGAACGCTGAAATGCCAGAGGGGCCATCAGGCCTGATTCCCCCTCGGCTTAAGCAAACATCTCCAAGACGGTAAGAACAAAAGGCACTCCTGCCTATCAGTCGGCACTGGGAATGACCATTTTCTGGTTTAATGAATAGCCAGGGTTCACTTCATTTCCAGAAATCCCACACACGAAGCTTGAGATCTTAGAGATCCTAAAAGAAATCTCCAAATCTGCAAGCAAACACACAAGTCAGCGATGCAACAGTAACATGAACCATAAGAACGGAAGTAATAGCTCCCACACTGAACTCAGAGGACACAGGTGCTGGGTGCTGTTCTAAGAGCCGTACCCTCATTAGGTCACTTAACCCCCCAACCCTACAAGGTGAGCACTATTACCTCCCACTGAATTCCAGATGAGGTCTCTACCTTTAGAACTTAAGTTCACATACCCTGATAACCAGCAACCAAATAAAAAGGTTGCTCTCCTTGAGTTTATGTGAAGCAATTAAAGAGCCTTGAGGAATCTTTCCACAAATTGAGAAGTTCGGTCCTATGGTTCCCAAACTGTGTGGTGTGACATCCTCGAGGGCTGTAGCAAACTCACGGGGGTAGTGCGATTATTTTAGGGCAACAGAACAATGTTCAATTTTTGAACACTGTGTCAAGAACGGGTATGAGGTGGCCCACAGATTCAACACTGGACTGCACTGTTGCTTATAGCGACATTCTATCTTTGTGAAACGGGTTTTCAGCAGCTGCTCTGATCAAAAGCAAGTAGTGTGCAAAAATCAATGTGGAAAAAAAAATCAATGTGGAACAAGAAAGAAGGGTAGTGATGCCAACCCGATTCTAAGGTTTGAGAAGCTGTGCAGTGCCCAGTAGACACACACGCTTAAGTAATTGTGATTATTTAAGAATAAAGATATGTTATTTCTCTTTCAATTTACATATGGTGTTATTTCAAAGAGCTATCCAATTGTTAGGGTATAAATACTCAAACTGTTTGAGTCTAACTGTCTAATAAACAGAACCATTATTTCTTTCTTTTGGCCTGGGGGCCCCATGAAAAGCTACCATGATCTAACAATGTTGGGACTCTGGTTAAGCTACAAGGACCACAGGTTAGTTATTTCTATAAGTAACTAATCAGGTAACTCACTTTGCCACTGGCATATGGGAATGAGAATATGCTAATTTCAGAGCAAAAGAGGTCAGTAAAAACCATCCAAAGACTTAAGCAAAATTGCAGACTGGATTAATCTTTGAAAAACCACCTTTTACGCCCTAAAGAACAGGAGTGTTATGGGGCCACAAGAATCCCAGGTTAAACTCCAGGCCTGGCATATAAACAATAAATATTGACTGAGAAAACAAACGAATACATGAAAATCCTTACGTGAATCAACTGCACAAGAACAGGTTCCAGGTTGCAAAACATTGACCTAGCCTCAACGTAAAAACTTAGTTGCTGTTCAAAATCACGGCCAAAGGACACCTAGAAGCAAGGAAAACGATGCTGAGAGTGTTATCTCTAGGCAACTGTAAGCACATAGCATGGAAAAGAGTTTACCTGAGGGGCACCTGGGTGGCTCAGTCTGTTAAGCATTTGACTGCAGCTCAGGTCACGATCTTGCCGTTCTTGAGTTCAAGCCCAGCATTAGGCTCAGAGCCTGGAGCCTGCTTCAGATTCTGTGTCTATCTCTCTCTCCTCCCCTCCCCTGCTCACGCTCTGTCTCTCTCAAAAATAAATCAATGTTAAAAAAATTTTTTTTAATAATAATAAAAAAAAGAGTTTTCCCTGAGCGTTGTGTGGGAGGGAAAGTGCTGAGATGAGAAGTCATCAAAATTCCCGCCAACAGCAATGAATAGGTGGAAACGTCAGGGGTACACAAACACACTCGAGCACGCTGGAATCTACTCCAATTAGACTTCACATTACTTTGCCCAGTGTGTAACTGAAATATTACCATTACCACCTCATCTTTATGACATGAGCACTGGACTAGAAAATAAAAAGACCAAAGGGTTCAGAGCAGAATCTCAGAATGTAAATAGAGTTTCCCAGGCTAGATGGAAACCACTGGAAAGGAAATAATGGAATTGTGTTTGTTGGCTATGGCCTTTTCACGGAACATCAATTTGGTTATTGAGCACCATTTGTCAGAGGGTTTTCCCTAATAAGAGCCACACCTTTCTGCCTCCTGATGGGGAATCCAACCTCAGCAACTTACTGGTGGCTGCTGGAGCCATAGATGGAAGTTTCTCCATCAATAAAAATCCCCTTTCCCCCCATTTCTTCCAATTTATGAACAGCTGGTTAGTAGGATAAACTTTACTGTTACAGCAATCATTTTTGTCCAGAGGGGGTTTAACGTTGCTATTTCCATTATAGCTATCAGGTTTCACATCTTATTTCCTCATATTCTCCACTATAACTTGGTGGCTTTCAGACAAAGCCATAAAAGGCTAAAATGCCACCTGATCAGCGTATAAGTCAAGGGCAAGGAGAGTCACCTGGTAAAAGGTGCATTTCCTAACATGGGAATTGGAAGGCTGATTCTGATTTTGCATCGAAATGGATTTTATCTACAGAGTCAGTTGAACAATTAGCACTGACCCTCTTGTTGAACCAGTCACATGTTCAAGGTTATTTTCACAGGGATCTGGTGATTTTCATCTTGGCCAGCTTTTGTCTTGACATTCGTATGAGAAGAAGATACTGGCAGCAGTTGGTATTTTAGCTCTGCGCACCCAGGATTAAAGCAAAGGTGGTTCTGGCTAGGGTGGTGTGGTGGGTCATTCCCAAAGAAGGCTGAACAATTGCTCCCACACGGCTTGTGGTGTTGCAGGGTCCCTGTGGACTCTTCCCTCCCCTCCAAGGCGATAACCCTGTGACCCCTCTGACCAAGAGAACAAAGCAGGAGGCAGCACTGGTCACGGTGCAATTTCTTAACTTTGGTCTTAAAAGGCCTGCGGCTTCCCTCTGTGCCTGCACCACGTAAGAGAGCTCAGCAGAGACAGCTGGACAATGGCAGAAGAGCAGAGAGTAAGAGGCCACACGGATGAGAAATGAGGCCCCAACGGCAAGACCCTATACAAGTAAGCAAGGCCATGTGGATCCAACGTGGCCCCAATCCTGCTACACAGAGCAGCCTGGCCACACATTCAACCCACAGGATCGTTACGAATGAATAAAACACCAATATTTAAAGCTGCTAAGTTTTGGGGTGAGTTGTTACGCACCAACAGGTTAACTAAAACAATGGGAGAGCAGGTGCTTGGCATTGTGTCCACACCCATCCCCCGCCCAAACCATTTTTTACCATCACCTGATGAGCAGCACATCGGGGGCTTCAGGGAGCCCCTTGTCCCCACTCCCGGTCCACGTGATTTGGGCTGCCCAGGTGTATGCATGTCTCCCGGGCCTGGCCAGTCCGTGTGCTCATTCCCCCTCACCGCAGCAATTCGTGCAGGGATGAGCCAGTGACCCAAATCAATCTAGAGACTCAGTCCCAGGACTTCTGCTGGAACCCTTCCTGCTGGGCTGCAGCGCTGGAAGGAATGGAAACCTAGAGCCCCTGAGGGGAGTGAGGCTGCCTGGGAGGACATCCCGAGAGCAGATCCACGGGCCAAAGACACACAGACGGCAGGTCCTGACGACACCACAGAGACACCCGTGTCCAGCTGCTCCATTCCTGGACTTCGTGTCACATGAGCCAATAAGTCCCCCACTCCACCCTCCCCTTTATTTTTTCCTTAAGCCAGTTTGTCTTGGCTCTCTTTGCCCCCAGGGGAGTGCTGGCTAATGTAAGATGTTTTCTAATTTCATCTTATCTTAATAAAAATGAAAAGCACCAGGGAACATAATGTTAACTGCTTTCCCCGGAGTAAGAGTAAACAATTACATCACATTCCAAGCGCACTGCAACTTTTTCCCCAAGACTTACCATTTTTATAAATCCATTAATCAAATATGCCAGCATTCTTTTCTCATCCTCAAGAGTGAGTGCACTAAAATCAATAATTGTACATAATTAACATCGAGGTAATAAATGCAAGTTTCCAAAGGATACAGAAGAAGCAAACAATTTAACAGGTAAGAACATTGTGCATTTTTTAGATTTAAAAAACTCCCAACAGGCTGTGTTTCTTTTGGTGAAAATATATAATCTAAATGAACATAATTTAAATGTGTGTTTCTCATCTGTCTCAAAGACGGTGTTTCCAAGAAAGGTTCACTTTCTTTCCCTTGGAATTTGGACAGCAAGGTCCAACTTCAAATTTTATATTTCAGAGGAGTTTAGTTCAACAGTTCGTCGTAAAAACTTTCAAACATGCAGCAAAGTCAAAAGACATTTACAGCAAACATCCATACATCCAGCACCCAGATCCCACAATTATCATTTTACAGTATCTGCTCTATCACATAACTATCCCCTTCCCTCTCCATCCATCAATCCAGCTCACTCTGGGGAGGCATCTTAAAGTACATTACAGATGGCAACTACCTCTATTTAATAGCAATATTAATACTAATATAAATAAGAAAATGCCATGTCCTTAGTTTTCATTACACGTGTGAAGGCCTGTTAACAGTTCCGCAAGTTTATTTTTAAAGAAAACTTAAGAGCCTACAGCAAACAGGAGCCAAGTTTCTTGTGTATTGGTTCGTTCTAGGGGAAAGTACTGGCAAAGACTGCTTACCACCCGCTAACAAAGCAATGTCCCTTTCATTCTTTGAGATTCCCATTTCCCAGCCTCCTTTGTAGCTGGGTGTGACCATATGACAGTTCTGGCCAATGGGATGGAAGCACAAGTGGTGGTGAGCCTTCCAAGTTTCCTCCCAGAAAGAAAACTACTGTCCATCAATGCCCATGGGCTATACATGGTGGAGGTAAGCCAGCTGCCCCCGGGAAGACAAGGACAACATCCCCGAGGGATAGCAGAGCAACGAGACAGCAGGGACCTGGCTGGTGCTCTAAAGCAGACCTACCTACCCCAACCTTCTGGTCTCACACCTTTAGCAAGAGAGAAATAAACTTGCCATGTTACTGAAGCTAAAACCCAGGATCCTACCAATAAGAGTGCCTTTCTGGATGTGTTTTGTGCCTTTATTTCTATTTTTGCTCAACTAAAAAGTTCATTGGTTCCATTTATTATGAAAAGTCTTGATATTTTTACTTTTATAACTCTTCCTGAGGTTGCAAACACAAAGCCATGAAAACCAAGATTCCAAAATTCAGAAGAAAAAAAAAGAAATACAATTCACCTTGTTGATGGTTAAGTTCCAAAACCATTTTCTCAATTCTTAGAACATTTTCCACTGAATCAAGCTGCTGTGCTTTAAAAATTCTTTGGGGACTAAAATTTAAGCCACAAATAAGCAGGAACTGCTTCAAACACAACCAAGTGGAAACACGTAAGGAAAAAAACAACTAGAAAGCAAAGGAGTCATAATTTGGCCTTTGACCCAAAAGGTAAGGCCAATGGATGGACAGGACTGGGCCTCAAGTCTGCCAAACAACTAGAGCCCTTCATGTAAGGAATATATGCCATTTCATTTGAATTTCAAATAGCTGGCTAATAATGAGAGAGATCTGAAGCTTAGGTTACTGGATGAGTGAACTCATTACTCCCCTATCTGCTGCTCTCAAGTCTCCAGGAGACATGGAGTTTGAGTTCACTTGGATGAAACCAGTCTTTTTCTCTCAACAGAAATCCCTTTGTAAAAACATCTGCCATCTCATGTTTGCAGGAAGGTTACCCTCACTCTCTCTTCTCCTGGGCTGGAATGTCCTCATTAGCAAGAATTTTAATAGACACCACAAAATGATACTATTCACAGTGGCAGCTTAAAGCAGTAATTCCCCAATGTACTATTTACGTGGTATTAAGACCCAATCCATGTTATGTTTCAGCCTTTAGCGTGGCTTACTTCACAGAGTCATGCATGGTCTTGCAAACGTGCAAAAGGGCGTTCAGAATGACGGGGTCCTTTGTGGGCTCCTGCTGATGCCTACAAGACATTTAAAGACAATGGTAAAAGCGATGTCCACCCACAGCAATGAAAATATGGATGAGTTTCTCATCTGCACATATCTGAGAAACAGCAAATTACCCAGCTGGCACTGAACATGTAATGGGCAATATTCTGTTTTTCTCTTAACTCTTCTTTCAATAACAAGTTTGCTTTTCTACACATATTCTAACTTCTCCTAAAATTATGGTAAATCCTACAAAACTGCTGCAATTCCTAAGCCAGGCAAAGGGCAAACCTGTTTGTTTTTTTACTACATTTCTTGAACCCTCTAAAGCAGTCTACAACCTGTCTATAACTGTGTTGAGTGCCAGGCAAAATTATTAATTTGGCTTTTCAAATAATATAGAAGGACAAGGTCTTATAACAAGTCCTTATGTGGGGAAAGTAGGTATATTTGTTCCAAGCATATGGAATTAATCTTTTAGGAAGACAACATAAGGAAAGCTTAAAACATACATTATTCAAGCAACATCTAACTCCGTTTTCCAAACTGAGGTTCTTTAGGTACCATCTTAATACATTTTATCTTGCCATATCTACATATTAATCTTTAGAGCAACTTTAACTTTTTAAATTTGACCTTGTCCTAACAGAATACATGAAAACACCAATTAAACTAATTATATTATCTAATATACCTTAAATTAAATATACAGTCTTTATGTATTTTTTTAAGTTTATTTATTTTGAGAGAGAAAGGGGGAGAGAGAGAGAGAGAGAGAGAGAGAGAGAGAGAATGAGCAGGGGAGGGGCAGAGAGAGGGAGAGAGTGAGAAAATCCCAAGCACTGTCAGTGTGGCGCCTAAAGAGGGGCTCAAACTCACGAACTCCAAGATTATGACCCGAGTTCAAGTCAAGAGTCGGATGCTTAACCAAAACTGAGCCACCCAGGTACCCCTAAATTTGCAACTTTTAAAATCAAAACCAAAATCTCTCCTCCATGTACCACCTAAAATTATTTTATGTTCCACCAGCAATATGGCAGTTTGGGGAAACACAGATTTAGTCAACAAAAGGAAAGCAACTAAATAGGAAAACTGATCACAAATCTAAACATTGAAGATGGAAAGCTCTCTAGTCCTGAGACCTTGACGAGTATGACTTTATTTTTATCTTTTAAAATGTTACTCTGGGGGCGCCTGGGTGGCTCAGTCGGTTAAGCGGCCGACTTCGGCTCAGGTCACGATCTCGCGGTCCGTGAGTTTGAGCCCCGCGTCAGGCTCTGTGCTGACAGCTCAGAGCCTGGAGCCTGTTTCAGATTCTGTGTCTCCCTCTCTCTCTGCCCCTCCCCTGTTCATGCTCTGTCTCTCTCTGTCTCAAAAATAAATAAACGTTAAAAAAAATAAAAAAATAAAAATAAATAAATAAATAAATAAATAAAATGTTACTCCGTAAGGAGTTCATTAACAGAATGCTCCTTCCAAATGCATATCAGAGTACAACGTAGGTGATGGCCAGGCTCCAGCTAATACTTATTACTCTGTCTTTTTAAGCACTAATTACAAACTTCTATCACGACTGTTCCTTTTATGTGGTTGTCCCTTCAATGTTATTTTGGATGTTAAATACATCCATATCATTAGGCTTCAAAAGTACACAAACCAATTTCTTATCAACAGGTTTCACAAGGTCATCGGGAATCCCAGCTCCCGGTTTTGCCGTGTTACACTTACTTGATAAAAACTTCCATGATGCATTTGCAAACCTCCACCCGCACACTCTCTTTTTGGAACATGTCCAGAAATGGCAAAAATTTTTCCTAAAAATAAAAAAAAAGCACTCTACATGCAATTTACGCAAGTTACTGGAAGGAATTTGCGGGTCACATTTTCCTCGAAGGTCAAAGCAGAGAAAGAGTTGTTCATCTCTCTAAGGCAGCTCAGAAGAGGACTCCCCTAAAAGCAGGGAGAGGGCCCAGTACTATTAAAACAACTTACATGTTCCCAGGGGTCAGGGCTGGGACAGTTAACATTTTGGGAACCATCTGGCAATCTTTAGAGGACCATGGACTTTTCCAGAAAACACAAGGTGGGCTTCAGTCTTTTTTACAATTGTACTGACCAGAGAAAGAAGAGTCAGTTGTTCAGAGTGGCCTCCACATCCCGACTGTGCATTTACTAACTGTGCAACCTCACTCACATTACCCCACCTCCTCCAGCATCCGTTTTCCCATCTGTAAAGTGGGAATCCTAAGTGCTCCTACTTCCAGCAGTGCTGTGAAAACGGTACGAGACAATGCATGCCAAGGTCCAGCACGGTGCTTGAAGAATATGGCAAATGTCCAAAAAATAACAAGTTCTATTTTTAATTAAAAAACACACACACTCCTGTGAGTGCACATGAATGGAGCCAGAAGAGGGGGGAGTGGAAGGGAAGCGGATCCCCTAGGTTTGTACTCGTCCAGGGCACCAGAGCCAACTTGAAGGGGCATCATAGGATATTTGAAAGTTTGAAGGACACAGAAAAATCTCAATTCTGTCAGACACTGAGACAACTATTATTTCAACGCCATTTCATAGTTTCGATGTTAGACTGCACGTGTGACATAAGGTCACCTATGAAAATCAATGTGGAAGAGGAGAGGAGGAAGAGAATGTCCAGCCTGACTCCAATGTTTGAGAGGCTGTGTGGTGCTCAAGACAGGCACACATCCCATTAGTGAGTCATGAAAGAAATACAGATGATATTTTTCTTTCAGTCTGTGTACTAATTTTTCAGACGCTGATTAGGTTGTTATGCCATAAATACTGAGGTTGTTTAGACCTAACTACTTTGTAAAAGGAACCATTAAGTATTTCTTTTGGCCCGGGACACCAAGCGAACCTCTGACTCAGAAACAGATTTCCAAAGATAATTAAGGCACGTTACTTACCACTGAGAAGAGAACGGAGAAATCGTGGAAGTGGGCGATCACTTTCTTAATTATCGACTGAAGCTGCAAAACCACACAGAAAACACATTTTATTTAATAGAACTTGGGTATTTTTAGTTTTCTTTTAATTTTTAAGTGTTTATTTATTTGTATGAGAGAGAGAGAGATAGAGTGTGAGCAGGGGAGGGTCAGAGAGAGGGAGACACAGAATCCGAAGCAGGCTCCAGGCTCTGAGCTGTCAGCACACAGCCCGACGTGGGGGCTCGAACTCACAAACCGTGAGATCATGACCTGACCCAAAGTCAGACGCTTAACTGACTGAGCCACCCAGGCGCCCCAGAACTTAGATATTTTTAAAAGGCAACCTTCTTTCATTATTTGAAATTACAAGCACAATAAGGGAAACCTGGATCACTCAGGAAAGGGGGATTATTAGGGTGGGTTAGGCCCTGTATTAGTCTGCAGTCTTGGGGAAGCCACTGCTCAGAGTCATCATCGTCTTCTGTAAGATGGAGAGCAAAGCAGTGTCTTGCTCACCGTGAGGATTAGTGGGACAGTTCACGTAAGAGCCTTAGAGCAGTGTCGTGTGTATCCTTGGGAAGCTCTCCATTCAACGCAGCTATGAATATGCAAGAGGTGGGCAAACTTCTTCAAAGGGCCACAGAGTCATCACAACTGCTCAGCTCAGCTATGGAAGCTCAAACGCAGCCCCAGAGAACATGTGAACGAGTGGGTGTGGCTGGTTCCAATAAAACTTTATTCACAAAAACAACTGATGGGCTACATGTGGCCGATGGGTCAGTTTACAGACCCCTGTTCTAGCCCATCATGACCTTGTATTTACTGACTACTTCTGTGGAGAGGCAATGAACTGAGTTTGCCGGTGGAGTCAAAGGCCACGTCACTCACTACCCTGGGATGGTGCACAGTCCGTAAGGTTGGACCCAGATACCCAGGTACCGATGTCCACCAGCCCTCACCCTGAGATGTGCCCAGTCCTGCTGACAGGGAGAACCACAGAGGTGCTTTTTCTAAGGAAAATATAAATCCTTGCCGCTGACTACTGTCAAGAAGAGAGAATTCACTGACAAGTACTTGTGTTTATACTCAAAACACCGCTGTTTAAATCATTTGTTTAAATCACTTAAGACAAGGGGTTCACAACTCATATGGGCGGCTGTCCCGAATGCAGGCTGATCCTTGGGGTACCTTTTACACGCTGCTTCTAGATATGACAGAGTTGTACGGTGTAATTACTCCTCTCTCTTAGGAATGGACTATAGTAAAATTATTGTGTTAAAGTCTTCAATTAAATGGGTCCCTAGGATCAAAGTCTTACCAAATGCTGCTCAACAAAAATTCTAATGCAACTCAGTCTTCATCTGCGCCCAAGATCCTGATGACCCACAAGGGATACGAACTTTGCCCTCACATGCTTTATTCACTCAACGATGCTTACCAAGAGCCTGTTGTGCGCAACTATATATTGTTTTCATCACACCTAGAAAAATGTCAGGTAGTCAGTGCCTACTCAGTAAATTCTAATGATGAACTATTTTAATCTGCAAATGGTGAAAACATTCTTACCAAAATGTTAGAGAGAATTCTAAACTTCTCACAAGAACATGTAATTAATTTTCTTGTATTAAGTTAAGCTAGAAATTGATCACAGGCAATAAATGCCAGAACATCACATTATTAAATACAAAATCAATTATTAATTAGGTCAAAAGTTACTTTAAATGAAGCTTCGCTGGACTCTGTATTGGAGGGGGGAAAATACCTGATATCAAGGACTTTATTGAATCCGCTGACAAAACTACAATATGGACTGTGGAGTAGCCAATAGGAAAATGTAAGTGTCAAATCCCCTGAAGTCGATTCCCAAACTGTGGTTACACGGAGAACGTCCTTCTTCTTAGGAAATACTCACTGAATTCTTCAGAGGCAAAGTCACATGATGTATGCAACATAACCTCAAAGGAGTCGGAAAAAATGTAAACACATATTGATGTACGTGCGTGTGTACACAAGATAATGATAAAGCAAACACGGAAAATGTTCACAGCTGGTGAATCTTAGTAAAGACTAATGGGAGTTCTCTGAGCTATTCTTCCAATTTTCCAAGAAGCTGGACCTTATTTCCAAATAAAAAGTCAGTTTGACTGGAAAACACAGGCCCTTTATTTACTGGTGCCAAGCAAATGTGCCAGAGGATCCCATATGACATCTCACCTAATCCTCACAACCATTCTGAGTGTAGGACTATTATTCCCATTTTATAGGTAAGGAAACTGAGGCACAAGGTTAAGTAACTGAGTAAAGTGAGCATGACGAGGATACGGCGGAGCTAGGATTCGAAAAAAAGATTATCTGACTTCACAGCCTAACCCATGCAACATGCCTATTTGGTTCAACAGAATAAAATTTCTAACAGTGTGGAAATGAGAGAAGCAAATCCGTTACCTGAGGGTAGGAGTCTTCAAATGCACGATCTGGAGTCATGTGCTTGATGACATCAGCCAAAACGGTATTCACCTCTCGTTTCTAAGAGAGGAAAATAAACCTGTGTTAGACACTGAAAGGCAGTCGCTGTTTTTCTGGTGGCAAGGACACCAGAATATATATAACTTCAGAATATATCACATACCTTCCATGAAATAGTTTCAAATATTCTGCAGGAAATAGTTTAAGGGGAGAAATTCCACCTATGTCACAGCCCTGAAGGGAACTACTTCTGCACCAGGTCAGGACTAAAACGTTGTTCTCAAAGGTTCTGGGGTGTTACAGCTTTCCCTGGATGCTGGTAAAATCAGCCGTGCCACTTTCTGCCTGCCTGTCCAGGCTGTTCCCCAGGCACTGGCAGGAGCACCGAGGCATTGTGGGAAGTGCACAGAGTCAGCCCCTCCGAGCTGAGCGACCTTGATGCTCACTTCACTCTTGTCATTTCTATCAGGGGTCGGCCAACCACAGCCCAAATTCAGCCCTGGGCCTATTTTTGTACAGCCCACGAACTGAAAATGATTTTTACATTCAAACAAAAGAACACTTCATGACCCAAATTATGAGACTCAAATTTCAGTGTGCATAAAGTTTATTGGAACACGGCTGTGCTCACTCTTATTGTCTGTGGCTGCTTTCACATATAATGACAGAGTTGGATACTTGTGACAGAGATTGTATGACCTACAAAGCATCAAATATTTACTATCTGCCTCTCCACAGAAAAGGTACACTGACCCGTGGAATAGTGAAGCCTCCTGGCAAGGTCTCTATGAGGCTGCACAGCTTACAGGTAAAGTGCTTGGTATTTGTTACTTAAGGTATTTGTATCACACATATCTGTCATCTAAAGAGCTGCCGTTATATTTACTCTCTCACTTAATGCTCACTCATCTCCTTGGCATGAACGGGATTATCCCCATTTCACAGATGAGGAAGTGGAGGCTCAGACAAGTTAAGTGATTTAGCTTAGTGGTGATTCTGAAACTGGGATTAGAAATATGCCAGGGCAGCTGGAACATCTTGTAACAGAAAGCGAGGAGGGCATCAAAGACTATGGAGAGCATGTCAGAAGGACTCGGGAGCCACTTGATGACACACCCACTGGACAAAGGGGACAAATGAGCATCAGCAAGAATAATGTAACTCAAGTATATTTAAATCCATGAAAGATACCAACAACTACTCACTGGTCACCTTTGGGGATGCTGAGGAATCAAATCCTTATCCTACAACTAGCAGAGGAGAAAAAGCAGCATCAATCCTGCCTTTTTCTGTACAAACTTGCACTTCAGGGTAACCAAATACCTGACACGAGGAGGCCGTCTTTCTACAAGTATCCCAGCTAATAAACAAAGAAAAGCTGCTAATAATTCCAAGGATCACCAATTTGCAGCCCCTAAGAAACTATGAGATGCAACGAGCTTCGGCGGCTGCCCACGATATAGGGAGGCAACCAGCCACCATGAGCCTCCCAGGAGAAGTAGCAAACCAGCACCCGCAGGGCCAAAAAAATCGAATCTGAAGCTGATTAAGTTTCTAGAACTAACTGCCCACTGACAGGAAATAGACAGCAGAAGAACACAGTGGACACCACCACAAGACACAACTAGCCAGACCAGACGGGGAAACTCTACAGGACAAAAGACCCAAATTCTTCCACAAATAAATCACAGACGGAGGATAAAAGGGGAAGGGAAGGAGGAGGGGAAAAGAGAGAGAATTTGTAACTTAAAAGAACTCTTAGGAGTCTACTGCCACGTATGGGCCTTATTTTAATCCTGACTGAACAATTAAAAAAAAATACAAGACAACTGGGGAAATCTGAACGTTGAATGATTTTAATTTTTTATTAATTACTAATTTTTTTGTTGGGATAAGATTAAGGGAATCTTATATTTAACACACATGTGCTGAAAACTGACAGATGAAAACACAATGTTTGAGATTTTCTTCAGAATAATCCAGGGGTGAGGGTATAAATGAAACAAGATTTGTCACGAGTTGGTCATTTCTGGGTGAGGATTATAAGGGAAATCATGTTTGAAATTTCCAAAATAAGGATAAAACAAAAATTGGACAAAGTAAACAAAGTCAACAGACCAGCCTTACATAATGTTTAAAACGAGGCCAAAACCAATTTATCAAGTTAGAGGGCAGGACGGTGGCCCCCAAAGGCTGGGGGCTGTGACTAGAAGCAGAGTCCAGGGAGCTCGGGGCTGATTCCTGACTTCTTGATATGGACCATGATCACGCGGATATACTGTCTGAAGATTCATTAGGTAGCAAACTCACAATACATGCATTTTTCGGCACGAATGCCTGAATTCAGTTTTTAACAGCTGATGAAAATAAGCATTTTGGCAATAGGATGTGAACCCAGTCCTGCCTGCTTCTAAGGTCTGCTCTCTGACACACACAGTATTTCCCACACTGAGGTTCTGGTCTGGGCACAGGGAAAGAAGTCCCTCTGCTTAGAAAAAAATTACACGTAAGTCAAATATGTTTGAGAAATGCTACTTCCTGGACCCCCAGGAAGAGTCCCAATGCACTTTAGAATGTAAGCATCTAAGGGATCCTATGGGGGAAAAACTGCTTCCCTTGGTAATGGAGCATTTCCCCAATTTGCACGTGAGCATGACACTTTTGTGACAGTACGCATATCAACCCTCCACCACACTATAGTATAAAAGGATGCCATTTTTATAAATTAAGGACGATTACCACTGTAAAATGCCTAAATGCCTATTCTAGCCTTATTCATTATTATAAACACGAATAAAAACATAATTCTTCCAGGGGCGCTTGGGTGGCTCCGTTGGTTAAGCATCAGACCTCAGCTCAGGTCATGATCTCACAGTTGGTGAGTTTGAGCCCCACATCGGGCTCTGTGCTGACAGCTCAGAGCCTGGAGCCTGCTTCGGATTCTGTGTCTCCCTCTCTCTCTGCCCCTCCCCCTGCTCACACTCTGCCTCTCTCAAAAACAAACCAACATTAAAAGATACCAAAAACACAAAAAAACCCATAATTCTTCCCAAAACGATCCCACAGCCGCACATACCGTGAAATGCTTGCAGGTGTACTCCACCCATACCTCGGCACAGTTAACGTAGTCCTACAGAGAAAAAGTAAAGATGTGTCTACAACAGGAACACCGTGGCTAACCCTAGAGTCAAAGCTCATCATATGCAGATCCCTTCAAGGGTTCTGATAATCACTAGAGATGACAAGTGATAGGAATTCCAAGACGGGTTGGCTCATCTACAGAAAAGTCTAGCCCACTGATCTATCTTACCCTAAGAAGCAAAAGTTATATAGAAACACAGGAGTTGCTGGAAACTAACTAGACTTCCATTTCTGAATAGCTACTTGGGCCAAAATAGAAATCTGGGAAAAACTGAAGGGCAGCGGAGATCAAAGTCAGGAGTCCTGGCCACACCTCAACAGAGACACTGACCGTGGATCTGGTTGAAGAGCTTTGCTTAAATGTGATTTTTGCAGGTTCTGAGAAAAAAAAAAAAACAGACATCCTGCCTTTAAAACATAAACTCTGGGGCGCCTGGGTGGCTCAGTCAGTTAAGCGTCCGACTTCAGCTCAGGTCACGATCTCGCGGTCCATGAGTTCGAGCCCCGCGTCGGGCTCTGGGCTGATGGCTCAGAGCCTGGAGCCTGCTTCAGATTCTGTGTCTCCCTCTCTCTCTGCCCCTCCCCCGTTCATGCTCTGTCTCTGTCCCAAAAATAAATAAATGTTAAAAAAAAAAAATTTAAAAAAAAAACCCATAAACTCTTTTTCTGATAGAGAGGTGATGTACAGGTCGTAAAAAGGTTAAGAAAGCACTGAAGATTTTAGGTAGTAAATTCTGTGGTAGATTCAAGTGGGGGTGGGGGACCCACGGAGATACACCGGGATGGTCATGGAAATGGCAGTTAACAGCTAAATAGAGCTGCCTTCCCTGGAAAACATTCATGTGAAAAAAAAAATGCTCGAGGAAAAATACAGTCTGCAAGTGTATCTCTTCTGCTCTGACACTTTAAGGAGAAGAAAAAAAAGAGAAAATGGGAGGAAAGAAAACACTTATGTCATTCACACAAGAAAAGCCACATGAGAAGGTGAACTTAATGAGGCCATGTGAAGTTATAGACTGAAGGAAACCATTAACATGGGCTTTTGATGCAAGGGTGCTTTGAAGCACTCAGGGACAGACCCCACAGGCCCAGAGACTTTGGACTTCTGCATCCTAAAGAAGCTTTTTAGTTAGCCACTCGGGTTAAACAGAATTTCAACAGCTGAAGTTTAGTGAGGGTTTTGTTCAACTTAACATAGGTATGTGATTTTGTAAACAAGCTTCTAATTTTTCTAAGTTATATCAGTATTCTCAACACACTACTGTAAATGCAGTGACTGGTAAGGAGGTTATAAATGAACTCTAATATTTCCTTCTTGGTAAATGACTGTAAATGCTACACACCCACATTCAATTATTTGCTGTGTTTCAGTCTACACGTTTGTGTCCAAAACGCATATGTTGAGAATCGTAGCCCCGCAATGTGACAGCATTAGGAGTGGGGCCTTTGGGAGGTGATGAGGTCATGAGGGTTGAACCTTGATGAATAGGATTAATGTCCTGATAAAAGGGACCCCAGAACACCCTCTCCCCTTCACCCCCTCTCCACCTAGGGAGGAGGAGAAGCTGGCAGTCGGCAATCCGGAAGAGGGCCTTCACCGGAATCCATGGTGTCCCCCTGATTCCAGACTTGTAGACTCCAGAAGGGCAAGAAATCAATTTCTGTTGTTTGCAAGCCACCTGGTCTGTGGTGCCATTAAAGCAGCCAAGCTGAGATATGCTGCTGGCAGGAGAGGAATGGTTTGAAGGTGGTGAAGTCTGCCCAGCTGGTCCTTCAGCCGAAGACAGGCAGGGCCATTTACCCAGTGGCGGCCACGTAACTTGCTGATGTGTCGCCCATGAGGATGGTGAGACATGAAACCCAAACTCTACAAGATTATGGCCATCGCTGCATACTGTTCCAGCACCTAACAGCAGTGGATCCATCTTTCCACATCTCCGTCCAAGGGGCAACAATTAGAATTCCCTTTTGCTAATTATACATTTGACTGCTGAGCTTCCATTTAAGAATATCCTACTCAGTTGATATTTTCAAATCCAAATACTAAAGACAGCTGCATTTGGATGCTGTTTGCTAAGTCAGAGCAGAGGTCTTTCAAAGTTTCAAATATTTTTTCTCACTTTACGCTTTTACTACATCTTGAAGCCTAAAGAATTAGACATAATTAGGATAGAAAAATCAAAGAAATATATCTTTAGAGTTATCAATTCTCCACTATAGGTTAACGAAAATAATTTAAAATAGTATCATTCCTTGGGGCACCTGTGTGGCTCAGTCGGTTAAGGGTCTGACTTTGGCTCAGGTCATGATCTCATGGTTCGTCGGTTCAAGCCCCATGTCAGGCTCTGTGATGACAGCTCAGAGCCTGGAACCTGCTTCAGATTCTGTGTCTCCCTCTCTCTCTGCCCCCTCCCCTCCACCCCCTCAGCTCACGGTCTGTCTCTCTCCAAGTAAATAAACATTTAAAAAAAATTTTTTTAAATAGTATTATTTCTTAAAACGAAATAAAAACCCAGACGTAGGACTAGTGAAGATATCTTTTTTTTAAACCAAGAATTTACTGCCAGACTTGGACAAAAGGTAGTCTATCTGAGGTCTGAATGGTCACCCACCTGTGGATTCTTCAACTTAGTGATAACTTTCCAAGCTTCATTGAGAATCTGGAGTCGATCACCCTCAGGAGGGTCAGCCAAGGCTAAGTTTAACCCCAGTGAGCGAAAAAGAAGATGCTTAAAAAAAAAAAAAAAAAAAAGAATAGCAAACCATTGCAATACTGGAGATTTTAAATCAGAGCACCTTGAGGCTTAGAAAAAAGGCTGTAACCCTTAGCTCGTCTCATGGCTAATCTTCCAACATCTTCCTGAAGTTCTACCGCAGCCCTACATGCAAGTTAGAGACACTCAAAACAAAGAGCTGGCTCTGTGCACTGCTCTGATTCATGAGACACAACATTCTTGTGGACAGAGCTTTTTATAAATCATGAGTGAAGATACATTTTTAAAAGATGGAAGCCCAAGCCTTTCCTAAATACTTCACAGCGAGCTAATTTGATAGACTTAGGACTCACTGGCAGCAACTTACACGTGTCTAACAATCCCAATCACTAACTCACCTTCCAGCATGTTCTTCGGAAACAATGCCTGTTTTCTCTGTCGGCCCAAGAACCCCCACACAGCACCCTCTCCCTCGAGAGCTGTCGGGTAAACAGTGCCTATCTGTTCTCCCACTGAGCATGTGGTCAAGAGCCTACCTTGGGGAAACCCGACTCATCACACTCTTTAATCATGCCAATGAAATCCATGGACCTCGTGGCGATGAACTCGGCCCGGAAAGCGGACATCACGGAATTCAACAGCAAGGCGCTGCAAGACCCAAGTGCCCCATGTCAGAAGAACTTCCTCTTAATGAAAAGTGCTTTAATTTTAAGCACATATGTTGCTGGGAAGGATGAATGAAAGCTCTTTAAAGGTAAGGCTGGAAAAGAATTTTAAAAGGCTGGAGTAAAAAGGCAACCTCTAGAGACTAACACAGTGTTCTGTACTTATTTGGAACTCAATAAATGTTGAATTGGCTAGCTGGATTGACGGACAGCAAGCAATCACATCCATTTAAACAGATGCAAAATGAGCATGGTGCACTAATAAAACTAAACATCAAGTAATAATATTGATCCAAGCTGCAAATATATACCCCCATCTCTTACAAAAAGCACTGTTCTGGGACCTAGGGACATGTGACTTAGGGACATCTACCACAGAAGGGAAAAGAGAGGGGAACCTCTTGTGCCTGGAAGACAGGAAGATGGAATTTATCTCAACCCTTCCACTTACCACAGCCCCATGGGGAAAGGACTATTATGAAACCCATTTTACAGATGAGGAGACTGAGGCAGAGAACTCAAGTAAGTGACCCAAGTTCACAAAGCTGAGAAAGAGTAGAGCCAGGCACAGGAAGACGATCAGACTCCAGTTTCCCGACCTCTGTGCCATCCTGGCGCTCTGCTGACCCTCTTGCCCACGTGAGCATGCCAAGCTCAAAAACCAAACCAAAACAAAACACAACAAAAACAAATGACTTCCATTTCCAGACCCATGCTTTATGAATTTAAAAATACTTACTTGTTTCCTAGTTTCTTGCATCTCTCCATCATCTCAGTTAGCAGGGCCTAATTAAAAATAATAATGAAAATCATGAACTTGGAGAATCCGAAACGACATTTCTCACAAAGACATCTCCAAAGTAATACTCTAAAACAGATGTAGCCACATGCCCATTTCCAGAACTCTGTGTCTGGCGAAGATAGGGAGTCAGGGGCAGGGGCAGGGAGGAGTTCAACTGTATGGCACTAAACATCATGGGTAAGACCCCAGGCCCTGATGCCCTAGGGCATCAGGCACACTTGGGCTCAAATCCAGTCTCACCAACTACCAACAATTGGCCTTGGACCAGTCACCCGACTTGGTGAAGCCTGGGTCTCCTCCCCCTTTGCCAGAGGATGAGGAATAAGCAACTCAGGGCCTGGGGGTTGTGTGGGAATCTGCTCTTAGGGACTGGATGCCTCTGCCTGGCCGAACATAGTGCTGACTGCCCCTCTTCTCAACAGGTTCTGAGTAGAGCCTGAGACCCTGCCCCATAGGGCTTAGGGGTGGGACTGGGGGTGTAGAAGTGGCCTGCCCTTTTCTGTTTTCACTGAACAGCTCATCCTAAGGGGGGAGGAAGGGGGGAGAGATCTAGATTGGGTGAGGGGGGTGGGGGTGTCAGGAAGGCAAGTGTGTTGTGTTACTGTGTCAATAAACTGATTTAAAGTTAAAAAAAAAAAAAAAAAACAAAAAAACCATCACATGTGCAAGATTACCCCAGGACGGTGAGGGGTCTCCTGAACACTAGACACCAATGAGAATGGAAGTTTCTTGACTCCCCACCTCTCCTGTGATGCACCGTCCCCCTCCAGGTCCTCCCCATTTCACTGAGAATTTGCTAGCGCCCACTGTCCATGGTGAGATGCACTCCGCATTCATGATCCCCCCTCTCACAACCAGCCAGGAGGCAGGCTCTCTATTCTGCCACTGCACAGGTGAGAGACCAAGCCATGTAACAGTGAGTGGCCTGCTTGCACCAAGGTGACACACAGAGCTACCGCGGGCCAGATGTGACCCAGGCAGCCTGGCACCAAAGGCTAACCTCATCACTTTTCCTCCCAACAAATTTTGAGGCATATATTTCCTCCAAAAGGAAGTAAATGTTTTACTCACTGGAATACTGTTAATGGCTTTAGAGCTATCTTAAGACAATTACGTATTTCTAATCAAAGAGTTCTTGTTCTTTAAAAAAAAAGAAAAATCAATGGAAGAGGTATCCTTTAGGTCAGTGGTTTGGGTAAGGTTTTGAATGGCACAGACAAGGTCAACAGTAGAACTAAGGAGAAAGAGTGCTCACCAGGCTCCCAGCTAAGCACCACTGCTGCCTTTTCTTGTTTATGCTTCACAGTATCCTTGGGAGGCCCACCTAAGTCATTCCCACTTCACAGAAGAGAAAGTCCAAGCTCAGATACTTTGACTTTAAGTCACTTCCTAGTAAGTGGTGGAAATGAGATTTGTAGGATTCTGGCCCCCAGTTTTCTTTAGTGCAACTGCACCCCTTCCAGATGTGTCCCTTTGTGTCCTAGTGTTGCCTGAATAATTAAGGTAAAAGCTGATGATGGAGATACTGGCTGTACCCCAGAACCCTGATTTCATTCAGGTTTCTGTCTCTGCACCACAAATATCAGGTTAGGTGCTGTTATGGACTGAATTAGGTCCCCTCCAAATTCTTATGTTGAAGCCTTAAAGCCCAACGTGGTTGCATTTAGAGGCAGGGCTTTTAAAGACGTAATAATGAGAAATAAGGTCCAAAGTGTGGGGCCCTAATCCAACAGGACTGGTGTCTCTTTAAGAGGAAGAGACACCAGGAACACACATGCACAGAGAAACAACCATGTGAGGACACAGTGAGAAGGCAGTGCAAGCCTCATGAAAAACCAACACTGCCAGCACTTTGATCTTGGACTTCTAGCCTCCAGGACTGTGAGAAAATAAATTTTCCACACATTAACAAAAAATTTTTTAATGTTTATTTATTTGAGAGAGAGAGAGAGAGAGAGAGAGAGGTTGAGAGAGGTTGAGAGAGAGAGAGAGTGCGAGCAACAGAGAGGCAGAGAGAGAGGGAGACACAGAATCTGAAGCAGGCTCCGGGTTCTGAGCTGTCAGCACGGAGCCTGAAGCGGGGCTCGAACCCACCAACCAGAGATCATGACCTGAGCCAAAGCTGTATGCTCAACCAACTGAGCCACCCAGGAGCCCCGAGAATATATATTTTTTTGTTTAAGCCATCCAGTCTGTTAGGGCAACGTACTATGGTCTGAATGACCACCCAACTCCCAAGGAGAGGATATTAAGAGGTGATCAGGTGATGAGGGTGGAGCTCTTACAAATGGGATTAATACCCTTATAAAAGTGGCCCAAGAAAGCTCCCTTGTGCCACATGAAGGCATAGCAAAGGCAGCCATCTACGAACCAGGAAGCAGACCTTCACCAGACACCAAATCTGTTGGTATCTTGATCTTGCACTTCCCAGCTTTAGAACCGTGGGAAATACCTGTTACTTATCAGTCACTCAGTTGTGGTATTTTGTTATAACAGTCAGAAGGGATTAAAACGTAGCCTGAGCAAATTAACACAGATCCAAACCTATCACAGTGGTCTCATTCCCTTTGCTAATGGGGGATTTATACAATTGACGCATGAGAAAAGGTTTCCTTGTTCTTAAACAGGAACCCAAGGAACTGAAGCCTCCTCATCTTTCTGCCTCTGGATGCTGCCATGTCTGGATGTGATGACTGTAACGGCTGCAGCCACTTTGCTATCTGAGGATGATGGACAGAACCTGCCTCGCCCACGGCCTTTACCTGTTGTGTCAGAGAACACACTGAATTATTTTTGTAGGGCCAGTTAGGTGTTTGTTTCTTATAGTCAGAAGCATCTTAGCTGATGATAAAGTTGCCAATGTCACAAGTGGCTTCCCTAACCCTCTCATGGGATATTTATACTTGAAAAGTCATTCTTGGAGACCAGTATCAAAGTGGTTTCTGGAAAAGATTGAGAAAGAGAGATTCTACGGGATTATCAGACTGATACTTCCCAACACACACAAATAATCACACATTCAATACCTACTTATGGAGAAACTTTAAGACACTAAGTAGTATTCTAGGCACTGGGGACAAGGCAGTGAGGAAATCAGAAAACCATGCCCTCATGTGGCTTATTCTCTTACACACCCATGTGCACGCACACGAGCTCTTGGCCCACTACCTTTGACAAGATGAATTAGGGCAAATGCCAACATATGGACAAAACATCCTGGCCATTAAGACAAGTGCGTCAAAAGTTCTCTTTTTCACAGGATACAAATGCATTAAAAATGTATCCAAAAATGTAACTTAAAAATTTTTAAAAGCTCTGTGGTAATATAGGAATATAGAAAATGCCCACAAGTGTCCACGGAGCCAAATGATATGGATCTCAGGCAGGTCTGTTAGAGGTTATACATTTCTTCTGAGAAGTGACAGGATTGATTATCTTTGGCAAGAACAAGAGGAACAATAGCTCAAACCAGACTGAGATCGAAACAAGCCTATTGGCTGGGATAAACTATGAAAATGTGCAGCTCAGCATATTAGCTCGTACACACACATCAGAACTTAGAGGACACGGGAGACTCAGAAGGCCCCTACATTTATTTGTGTATTTGTTTTTTCATAAAAACTATAAAAATTGGGGCCACCTGGGTGGCTCAGTCGGTTTAAACGTCTAACTCTGGATTTCGGCTCAGGTCATGATCCCACAGTCGTGAGATTCAGCCCCGGGTCGGGCTCCACACTGAGAGTACGGAGTCTGCTTGGGATTCTCTCTCCCTGTCTCTTTCTGCTCCTTCCCTGCTCCCACTCTCTCTCTCCAAATAAACTTAAAAAAACACAAAAAACACTATAATAAGAAATGATTATGGAAAAAAAAGTTTAAGCCATACCACCTTATAGTAAGTAAAATGTGAACGCTTTCTTTCCTAACTCCCGCTTCCTAGGAAATCACCAGTGTCAACAGTGTGGTGTTTATCTTTCTAGACCTTTGTCTATACCCTGTGAATATATAGCTTTTTTTGTAAAAGCCCAGCTTGGGATTTTTTGTTTTATAAAAACGAATAATCTTGTACACATTGGGGTCACAAGTTGCTTTTTTTACTCAAGAATCTAGCATGGGCCTCCCTCTTCCCATGTCAGTACCCACACATCTACCTTATTCTTAATGGCTGAGGAATCCCTACCACACATAGAACATTATTGTTCCGATTGTTGCTGATACACTTTAAAAGTTTTTTTTATTTTGGGGCACCTGGGTGGCGCAGTCGGTTAAGCGTCCGACTTCAGCCAGGTCACGATCTCGCGGTCCGTGAGTTCGAGCCCCGCGTCAGGCTCTGGGCTGATGGCTCGGAGCCTGGAGCCTGTTTCCGATTCTGTGTCTCACTCTCTCTCTCTGCCCCTCCCCCGTTCATGCTCTGTCTCTCTCTGTCCCAAAAATAAATTAAAAAAAAAAAAAAAAAAGTTTTTTTATTTTGAACCAATTACAGACTCATAAGAAATTGTAAGAATAACAGAGGTCCTGGGTAACTGTCCCCCAGCTCTCAGCAATGGTGACATCTTACTTAACTACAATTGCATTATCAAAGCCAGGAAATTGACATTGGTAGAATACCATTAACTAGACTATTCCACCAGGTTTTCTGTTCACGCTTTATTGCGGGGAAAGGGGAGATCTTTGTGACAATTCATTAATATATATGAGTTTATATAACCACCATCTTATTTAACTATTGGATTTTTAATGTCATCTCCAGATGAGGGTTATTTACCTACTTCAAAAGTACAGGAAATGCAAAAGAAGTTGGACCAATACCGTGTTTCTAAAAGCTTTCTAAATTGAGAGCAACTCTCATGCAGCTAAGAGTGCTCCCAGATTTGTATTTCTGCTTTTGCTACATAACCTTCCAATCAGTGTTTACAAGTACTGCTTCATTAAAAAATATATATAGATTGAATATATACGTATCCTATTTTCCTTATTTCTCTGAATGAAGCAAATATGTAATGGGTGGGCAAAATCATAAACTGATCTTATGTCCCTTCCCCCGCCAGCCCAAGTCTCAAAGAAAGTATTTCAAAGTGAATAAAAAGAAATCCTATACCCCACACATTACAAGGAGGAAATTTTAATTTCTCATATTATTTCTCTTTCACTGGCAATTTTTTCCTAATTCAACAGAATGAAAGTGATACGCCTATACGCTTCGGCAGAAGTCAGCAATGGCCAAGGCTAGTGCTACATGTGCACTGCCAGCTGCATCACATGTTAGAGAATTTACAGGGCAATTCGTAGTATGCCCATTAGGTAACAGTCCCATGGGTCAGTTTGTTAGGGCCTTTAAATCCCTCCTCAGGTATAGCCATTAACAGCAGTTTCTAGAAAGAGTTTAGGAGTTGAGAGATCTCCTGAGTTCAGAGTTACCGATAAAATGGCTACATGGCTTTGACTCTTTCTAGCGGTGTGACCTTAGCAAGTTGTAAGCCTCGGGGGCCTCATCTGTATCACAGGGATAACAACAAAACCTAGCCTCGGGAAGCCGAGCGTGAGGAAGACAGACCAGGCAATGGAACTAACACAGGGCCTGGCACCCAGAGAGCCTCAGGAAAAGGGGATTATGTGAAGGGCTCCAGGGCTTAGCATCTCTGACTCACTTCCCACCTCCACTCCTCACATCCAACAAATTCGACTCTGAACACCTCATGACATGACTGAGGGTCACAGAACTTAACAGGTATTTGTTCTGATGTGAAGTGAGGGAAAAGCACCACAAAATTACGCACACAAAATCCTTACCTCTAAAACAAAAATACAGAGCAAGAACCGGAGTGGACAGAGAAATATGAGTACGGAAACATATCAAAATGTTAACACGGCAGGATTTTAGGTGGCTCTTTTTCTCCTTTTCACCTGTCTTTTCCAAATTCTTTCCAGTATATGTATTTTTATTAAGGTTTTCTGATTATAGAAATCTTCTCCTTCCCGTTCCGCGGCTTACCAACCCTTCTTTCTCTCATCCACCTGGTCTGCACCTGCCAGTCTGAGGTTTGAGTGTTGCTTGTTTCCCATCGTCCTCCTGATGGAAGTTCTTCAAGCTCGGCCTGATCTCCACCACACCACGTTCGCCGACTCTGTAACCCGGTCCACATCCAGCCAGCCCAGTTTCTCCCTGTTCTCCAGTAATGCTGGTCTCCTTAATATGCCTCTTACCTGCCTCTACGTGTACAGTTCCTTCCCTGGGCCATTCCTTTACTCCCTGAACCCGCCCCCTACTTGTTTCCTGACTTGCAGGTCAGCCCAGACCCCCATCTGCCTCAGTGAGTCCCGTAGAGACCAAACATAAGGGTGGTAGCTGCTTGCTTTGCCTGGTGCCCCTATCTCTTGGCCACGCACTGATGTGTATTATCACGGTCACTTCATGACAGCCCTTCAGGGAAGGTTCTAGCGTTGGCCCCATTTTACAGCTCGTAAAACTGAGGCACAAAGAGATCAAGGAGCCCAAGGCAACACAGCCATAATCTGAACCCAGGTCTGCCCAACTGCCTGTCCGGCCTCTAAAGATGCACTTTCCTCTTCATTCATCCAACATTTACAAACCGCACTGCACAGCTTAGCAAGGGACCACATGGATTCCCTGTCAGACAAGACCCACCACTCATGTCAGGGACCAGAACTTTCTCCTTCTACACCTCCCATACCACCTCTGGCAAACGAAAAGCTACTGAAAATGATGAAAAGCTTACCAAGGAATTTGTTTTCACTGCCCAAAAACAGATCTTAAGAGATGGTTACTTTTTTCCATGCAGAATGTGCCTGAAATTGAGGGCATAAGTCCGTTTTTTAACTTACTATAATATTATTTCAGTTGTATGGGGGGCAGGGATCCTGTCTTCAAACAACAAAAAAGTCTTTCTAAATAATGATTTTTTTTTTTTTTTTTTTTTTTTTTTTTTTTTTTGGATTTCAATCTGAAATTTCATATGGTAGATATTCATGGCTGAAGCCATTTCTCCTGTCCCCTATCTTACTGCCTGCCCTGTATATTTTCGGCCAAACTGACAACCCCCTGTTTGGGAGGCATGGCCTAATGTCCCAAATGACACATCCCAGCCACTCAGAGTTTTTAGGCATGAGACACACCCATTTTCAACACCACCTTCCACAATGACATGGATTCTTCTGCATTTTGAAAATGATTAACATTTTTTTAACGTGATGCTGCAAGTCCCGTATTTAAGTGCCCGAAGAATCAGAGTTTATTATTATTCGGGTGACCTAATTTTTTTAATCACTTCTTCTGGCACAGTAATGATTTCCTAGAGTTTTACTCCCTGGGAAAGCTGTGTTCCCAGCTTCCGCCATCCTTTGAGATTACTGGTGCTTAAAATAAAAGGAAGAATGCCTTATGACAGGTACCTTTTGTTTTAATCCGATTTGTCCTTTTCGTTAAAATAAGGAGGAAAAAAAAAACAGTGTTCCCATTTTCAAATTTTCAAACCCATCAAGCCTGCTCACAGGCTGTAGTCACTCAACTGAACAGGTGGGGGCGCCTCTCCTTCTAGTCAGGCTTGCGGTACCTCTTCCCAGGAGCCTGGGCCACGGTGTGGCTGCTGAGACTCCCGAAATCACAGAGATCGACCAGCAAATTTTCAATCTTCCATACATATTGACTTGATTTAAAATCAACTTAATGGTAAAAAAGTCACCTGAAATTTAAGATGCCCCTTTTTTTCTCCTCATACTTCAGGATTCAGGAAAATTGAAATGGAAGTAATGCATTATATTTGGTTGAAAAAGTTGGGGCGCCTGGGTGGCTCAGTCGGTTAAGCGGCCGACTTTGGCTCAGGTCGCGATCTCACGGTCCGTGAGTTCGAGCCCCGCGTCGGGCATCTGTGCTGATGGCTCAGAGCCTGGAGCCTGCTTCCGATTCTGTGTCTCCCTCTCTCTCTGACCCTCCCCCATTCATGCTCTGTCTCTCTCTGTCTCAAAAATAAATAAACGTTAAAAAAAAAAAAATTAAAAAAAAAAAAAAAAAAAAGTTAGAAAACACAGGCCAAGAAAAGGAAGTTAAGACGATACAAAATCTCACCTTCCGGTGCTATTTTGACATGCCCCCTCCCCAGTTCTCTCATACAGATATAAAAATCATGTCCACAGTCCTGAAAACACAACAAACACTCCAGTGCTACGAGTGGGGGACTCCACCAAGCAACGCAAATCGATTGTCCTATTCGATTTGTGCAAAAAACCCCCCAAAACAGGAATTAACGCTTCCGTTTCAAAGATGAAAAAAAAAAGACTCAGAGCGGTTAGGTAGGGACAAGTGACTTGACTGTTCTGTCCCGACAGCTGGAAGCAATGGAGCTGAGATTCGGACCCAGGCACCCCGACTCCAGGGCCCAACGTGAACACCAGGCCATGCTACCACTTAGAATACACACCGCAAGACATGTAGCCTCCTTGTTGGACACACCGGTTATTGCGAACACCCTTACATCATTATGTACAGATCTTCATCATGGTCTTCCATCGTTTTAAATAGGCCCTGCAACATCCCATTGAACCTACATGGATCCCCAAATCTAACCAATCCCTTGTGATGACAGCTTCCAATGCTGTGCCAGCACGAACCCATACACCTGGATGTACGTGTGCATGCCTGTGTCTTTATGCACTTGTCCAATTATTTCTACGTGCTATTCTTTTTTTTAAGTTTACTGTTTGAGAGAGACAGAGACAGTATGAGTGGGGGAGGGGCAAAGGGGGGGGGTGGAGAGAGAGAGAGAGAGAGAGTGAGAGAGAGAGAGAGAGAATGAATCCAAGCAGATTCCAAGTTCAGCACGGAGCCTAACGCAGGGCTTGAACCCACAAACCATGAGATCGTGACCTGAGCCGAAATCAAGAGTCAGAAACTTAACCGACTGAGCCACGCAAGCACCCCTTACATTTAATTTTACCGTTGTAAGACCATTAACGTGAGATTTACCTCTTAACACATTTTTTAAGTGTGTGATACAGTATCGTTAACTACAGGTACAGTGTTGTACAGATCTCTAGAGCTTATTCATCTTGCTTAATTGAAACTTTAAGCCCATTTTTAAAAAACTGATTATTTTGAGAGAGAGAGAGAGAGAGAGAGAGAGAGAGAAAGAGATAGAGTGCCAGCAGGGGAGGGGCAGAGAGAGAGGGAGAGAGAGAATCCCAAGCAGGCTCCATGCTCGAATCCACGAAACCATGAAATCATGACCTCAGCCGAAACCAAGAGACCAAGCCACCACCCAGGCTCCCCTACGTGATAACCTCCCCCTTTTTGTAATATTTTTATTTATTTTTTAGAGAGAAAAACAGAGCATGAGCAGGGGACGGGCAGAGAGAGAGGGAGACCTAGAATCTGAAGCAGGCTCCAGCTGAGCTGTCAGCACAGAGCCTGATGTGGGCTTGAACCCACAAACTGTGAGATCATGACCTGAGCCAAAGTGGGACACTTATTAACTGAATGTGCCACCCAGGCACCCCCACTCTGCAATATTCTTTAAGAGGGATTGTTTAGTCAAAGTCATATCCTTTTATCTCTTTCTTTATGGCTGTCAAGGTATTTGCAGCTTCCAGGAAAAGGGAGGTATACTTGAATTTTGCTCTCCACTATGTATCAAGTGCTCTCCACTACGTAGCAAGACCCCTTCTTCCTTCTCCCCACAGACTAAATTCTGAACCATCTGCTGAAGTAGCTTCATCTACCACAGTTACCAGGCCAAGTAGAACTGGTGTTCTACTTCTCAGTCTTGGGTAAGAAAAAGAATATTTCTGCTAGTATTCTGATTGTACTTGAATTCCTAATGCTACTTTGATTAGACCAAAAAAAAAGAAGGAACAGAAAAAAAATCTTATAAATGCAATTACCTGAGTTTCACTTTCCCTCTGTAAAACGGGGCAACTGTTACCTGTTCTACCAACTTCTTAGATTACTGTAAACACGAAAGGGGGGCATGAAGTTTAGTGAACTAAGAAGCAATGAAACCCACTGGCCCCGTAGCCACATTCTACGGGTTGCTGTCCAGTCACCATGACCTGAGGTACGTGACCTTTCAGAGGTATTTGGCCTCTCTGAGCCTCCCTCCCAGAGTTGTTAGATGAGACAACCAAGGAAAAGTGCTGAGCACAGAACCAGCCACCATAGTGAGCCCTACCCTTTGAGACGGCTGGGTAGCACTGGGGTTGCTGTGGCCATTATCAATGGGCCCTGTTTACATTCCCGAGCACCATGGTGTAGAGGTTGTGACAACATAATGGAAGGGAGGGGAGCCCCAGCATTCCTCCTGTGTGAACTTCACACCGAAGCCACCTGGCAGTTACCTCGGGGGCATGGTAGGAGATGCACTGGAAGATCCAATCCATGGCAGGTGAGTACAAGGGCAGGTAGGATGGGAGCTCCACTCCCTGGACCACCAGCTGGTTCTGGACTGTATCGCCATGAATCTATAGGAGACCAAATAAACACTCAGAAAACGAGGGGAATAATAATCAACGAAGAGCAAGTAACTCACAGACTTACTTGCATACTTGTAAGTAACTCACAATGCATACTTGTAAGCATTTGGGTGGCCTCAAGAGAAATAGCCTGGTTTCTCAGGTTTTTTTTTTTTTTTTTAAACTAGAAAAAACACACAGAAAGTTTCCCATGCCGCCAAGCTGAGCTGTTTTGGGAACGCACGCCGCGCAGAGAAGTAACCTGACAAAAATGGAGCCAGCAGATGTGAGGAAGAAAGGCTGATCAACTAGAGACATTTCCTGTTAACACATGCATATTAATTCTCCCCGCTTCCTCAGTACAATCAACACATTTTAATTATCTGTAACAAACGCGAGTACAATTTTGTGGGGTTTACACATTTAAAGAGCTTTAAGGCAATCTCAACTTGGAAATCCAACTGGGTTTTGTGAATTTGTGATCATATAACTGTTATATCAATTAGCTGTTCCGACAGTGTTCTCTTACCTGTTTGAATGTGAGGAGGAAGTCAAAGAAGTTCTTATTCAGGCTTTCTTTCAGATGTGGAGCCACCTCCATCCCCACCTGTGGCCAACCAAAAGAAAACTACCTTGACTCTGGACGAACAGGTTGCAAATAATATATACGGTGGGATCCCATTTTTGTAAATTAAAAATAGACACAGGAATAAATGTAGGCATTGAGTCCAGAAAGTTAATTTTTCTTCTTTTTGCTTATCTGTTTTCTTATTCAATAAGCATGCATACTTTTATAAGAAAAACCACAGAAGCTATTTTTAATGAAAAAGAGGCAACATTTGCAGTAATCATCTTTGCAATTTCCCAGAGGTAATGAATGTATTTCTGAACAGATGACCAAGAGAACAAATCAATACAGTGCAAAGGAAGAAAGTACCCTCAGGATTGTGTATACAATATTCTCTTCCTCTCAAAAGAAAAAAAAAAAAAGAAACACACATGTGGCCGCACTTACTAGATGAAGCAAAAAAGACTTTGGTATAAGAGAGACAGCTGGGATTTCACCAGTGCATTGTGAAAACCTACAGATTCATTCTTTGCTGGGCAGTCATGGAAGCAGACAAGCTTTTTTCAACATATCTTAAGCAATTTTATATAAGACCAGCATGTGGTAGAACAATGCTATAACCCATTGGCTCCTGCATTCATTGTTTAAAAAAGAGTGGAACATTCCAGCTGAAAAATTTTGCTAATCATAGAGAAGGCAGCCAGAGCCCTGGGATTGGATGGAAAAGTGAAGGTATAAGCTATGGAGGGGAGTTCATGTGTTTAAAACAAAAGCATAGTGGGGCGCCTGGGTGGCTCAGTCAGTTCGTCGTCCGACTTCAGCACAGGTCATGATCTCACAGTTGGTGGGTTTGAGCCCGCATCTGGCTCTGTGCTGACAGCTCAGAGCCTGGAGCCGGCTTCTGATTCTGTGTCTCCCTCTCTCTCTGCCCCACCCCCACTCACACTCTGTCTCTCTGTCTCTTAAAAATAAATAAATTTAAAAAAAAAATAAAAAAATAAAACAAAAGCATCGTAATGTTTCTTCAACTGAGCTTCTCGGATACATCTCAATTCCAATTGCTACTTAAGCACAAAACAACTTTGTAGGAGAAGGTGCTTTTCTGGGACCCGGTTTCCTCAAACGGGGACAGATTTCCGCCCGCTCACCTCCCCCTACTCAAGGTCATGAAGATGAACAATGATGATATTTTTTAGAGACCATGAAGAGTCCCTTTGAGAAGAATCATGCGCGATCTATGGGGCGCTGACTTCCAAGGGCAGCTCCGTGGCTGTTGAGGTTTTCAAGGACAAGCAGTAGATAAAAAAAAAAATACTAACAAACATCAGATCCAGTTCTACTGTGTTCTACTGTCTTCCCTTCCACTTAATCATACCGTAGAAAAGGCAGTAATTATCTGTTAGGCAACAGTTACGGAAGGCCCAGTGAACAAGCAACAGCAATGAGCTGAAGGGGCCGTGACTTAGCAGAGGAGTTAATCATACTTTCCTTTAATAAACAGCTTTGAGCTCCGCCCACGCCCTACCCACTCACTGCTTTCTGTGTTTTATTTCTTTCTTTCCATCAAGACAAATGAGCAGCTTGGAAATCTGCTTGGGTCTAAAAGATTTCTACCCAGAGTAGCAAGGGTAGTAGCACATGATTTCCACCTGCTGTTTCCGCCTGCCTAGCGTGCATTCCCTATTTCTGGCATCAGCAAATTGGATTTATCTTTGGGGAAGCAAACCTCCCTCTTACAGCATTAGGTTTGAGGAGAAGCTGGACCCATCCTACCCTGAGTTCCAGGGGTAGGCAAAGATCCGGGCTTACTCAGGTGGCAGATCTCATCCCATGGCCACAATGACTGGTCTACTGAGGGACAAGTGACCCAACATGTCCACTGAGAGTCAGCCATGAGGCTCTGGCCCACACTTCTGAGGAAAAGGCATTCTCTTTCCACTGGGAGGATGGAAGCCTGGAGCTGCTGAGTAAGGCACAGAATGAAGTCAACCCAGATGAAGGCAGAGCTGAGTGATGAAGGAGAGGACAGTTCTTGGTGACACTCTGAAGGCCCTTGGAACTAGTCATGCCTGCACTGCCCCGAGATCCTTCAGACACATGAGCCAACAAACCCTCCTTTTTGCTTAAAATAGAATGAACTGGGTTTTTGCCGCTTGTGACTGCAAGAACCCTTAGGGATGCACAGGCTGTCCCTTTTATGTCAAAAGACTTAGTAACTACCCAACGTAGGCAACTGAGGCAAAACCTGGGTTAACAAACATCATTTCAACAGATCAACTGCATTCTGTCACCGGTCTTCCCGGGTTAGGTCTGCAGTCTCTCTTCACTGTCACTAAGTTTTAAAGTTGCATCTGCCGTTGTAAATGCCAGAAACAGATATATCTCTTCCCTAACCTTGCAACTTTAAACTTCAAGCTTTACAACTGAATGGATTTGCAAAGAACGCGTAGTTCCACCTTTTTTATTTCTCTTTAACGACCAGAATCATCTTCATTAATAAGCACAGTGACTAGATCTTTATTACTCTATTATTCAACAGATGTCAAGGGAAGTCTGAATAATGTGCTGTGTTCAAAAAGGGAAAGGCAGTGGAGTGCAGATATGCAAATGACGATAAGCCGGCATTTCCCCCACAGGACCCAACAGTGTTCTGCACATGATAGGCCCTCAACAAACCCTGACTCAGAAGGAGTATTCAAGCTTCAATACATTCCAAAGCCGAAGCTCTAGGAAACATACCTGATACTCCTGTAAGAAAAACTCCAACCCAAGTTTCAAGTAGATGGCAATGCATCAACGCTTTAGCCTCTGTTACCAACGGGGAGTATGCTGCCCTTAAATGAGAAGTGTTTTCTTTCCTTCTTAGGTATTAGGGAGCAGACCTATAAAAAGTGTCCTTCATAATGATGTTTGCTATTTATTCCAAGGGCATCGACTGTTTGATTTCTTTGTGACACTTGAGACCACAGGGCTTCTGTCATTTGCTAGATGTCCTGGAAAGGACGTCGGTCCAAGACTACCGGTTCTCACCATTCTGATTTAAAAATATGAATGATTGGGGCGCCTGGGTGGCTCAGTTGGTTGACCATCTGACTTTGGCTCAGGTCATGATCTTGCGGTTCGTGAGTTCGAGCCTCGCATCAGGCTCTGTGCTGACAGCTCAGAGCCTGGAGCCTGCTGCAGATTCTGTGTCCCCCTCTCTCTCCGCCCCACCCCTGCTTGTGCTCTCTTTCAAAAATGAATAAACATTAAAAAAATTTTTTTTAAATATGAATGATCACCAGCAAGAGCTGGGGGAGGCCCTGTAGCTTTGTCCTCCAGGAAGTCTGCAGTTCATGAGGACCCTAGAAAACAGGGGCAATAAGCCCTCCTTCAAGGCAAATAAAGCTGATGGGACTAACAAGGACTCCCTGGGCAAGCTGACAGCAGCTCAGCCTCCCTAGGAGCTGACGAAAAATAACTGTAAACTCTCCATGGGTTGCACTTTTCTAAAGGAAAAGAGTTTCAAGTAGAAGCTTCATGGTGCTTTAAGAGAGAAAAAGGCTGGCGTGCCTGGATGGCTCAGTTGGTAAAGCGTCCGACTTTAGCCCAGGTCATGATCTCCTGGTTTGTGAGTTCGAGCCCTGCATCGGGTTCTGTGCTGACAGCACAGAGCCTGGAGCCTGCTTTGGATTCTGTGTCTTCCTCTCTCTCTGCCCTTGCCCCACGTGTGTCCTGTCTCTCAAAAATAAATAAACATTAAAAAAAAATTTTTTTTAATTTAAGAGAGGAAAAAGTTAAGTGATTTACAATCGGGACCACCTCCTCCATCAGAGCAGCTCCAAGAAGAGGCTCTCGTAGCCTGTAGCCTGTAGCCTTCCGTGGCTGCTGACACTTATCAGCACCTCACCCTGCTGGGCTGCCCCCACCCACTCTCACCCTGCACCAACTCTTTAATGTAGGAAGGGAGAAACCAATAACACAATCCAATCCAAGACAAAAGGAAAGCAGACTTCAACTCAATGAAAAGCAACCTACCTATCAGCCGAAATGCCTTGGGAGCCTCCTTCCCGGCAAAAACTGGAGAAATAATTAATTCTGAAAACCAGTTCATTTGTAAGAAGATAACCTTAAACGCCCCCTAATTAGAGTTATTAAGTGGATCTACTTTAAAATTAATTTTTGAGAGAAATCCTACAGCTGTGCTTTCTGTGGAAGAGCCGTGTTCTAAATTTAGCAGCTAACGAAGTCCTTCTTGTGGTGGCTCGTGAGATGCCGGGGAAGGAGAAGCCTACGTGAGCGTGTGAGCAGCCCGTGTGAGTGCCCAGTGACCCGGCGCAGCCTACCCGGCACAGATAGGCCCTCGCGTACACAGACACCAGCGGGTCTCCAATCCCTCGAATCATACACGTCAGTCGGGGCAGACATTCTGAAATCCCCCTGTTAGAAACAAAAAGAGGGCAGCATTATACCCCTTGGGAAAACTCTGTATCTTTTAAAATACAGATAAAGGTACATATGCTTCCTAAACGTTGGGGGGGGGGGGGGGAACAATCCAATTTCAGAGACAAACCAAGGCCAAACCTTGCATTTTCCAAGGCAACCTAACAATAGTCTTTCTCTCTTGACACAATTCACTCACTGCTAAAGTCTTTACCATTTGCTCAGTGCTGGAGTCTAACCTTTACTTTTTTGCCTGTTTGAGGTCACATTTATTTTATTAATTTAACAGTTTTTTTTCCCTCAGTTATTTTCCATCCACTGGTTACTCCTTGACCTTCTTGACATTCTCGCCATAGCTATTATTCCTCTGGCACTGACTTCCTATTCTGTGCCCCACTCCATCCTGGCACCCAGCTCCTGGCACCTCAGGCTGCCATCAATGATCCCCCATCACTGTGAACTGTGATTTACTTCTTTCTCCTGTGACATGGCACTTCCCTCTGCCTTGGGCATCATCCTCCCTGAATGGTGAGGCAAAACAACTATTTCTTTAGCACCAGGGTTATCCCCAACAACTAAACCCAGGTGCCCTTAGATCCAAAAGAAACACCTTTGGTACATATTCCAAACTCAAACTACATCACTACTGAGCATGAACAGTCAGCCTCTGGCTTTAGGGAGTTTATTATCTGCATCAAACAACGCCTTAGGTAACCCAGAGCAACATGCAGCTCAGGGGTAAAGACTTTTGCTTCTGACATCAGCTTCATCACTGTCTTCTGCAGCGCCAGCAAATACTGAGCTGAGCATGAGCCCGCTGTGGGCCAGTCATGCTCTCAACAAACCCTCCTAGACCTCTTCTTACAGACTTGTTTGCAGAGATGGAGGGCCAGAGATGCTAAATAACTTGCCAAGACCACACAGAGTCAGGATTCTTCCATGAGGTACTCAGCCAACTTCTCCTAGCTGGACTCTTCTCTTCCATAAAACAGCCAACAAAAATGCTCTCTTTGGGGCACCTGCGTGGCTCGGTCCATTTAGCATCTGACTTCGGCTCAGGTCATGGTGTCACGTTCATGAGTTCCAGCCCCACATCGGGCCCCTGCTGCTGTCCACACAGAGCTTGCTTGGGAACCTCTGTTCCCTTCTCTCTGCCCCTCCCCCATGTTGTGCTCTCACACACACGCTCTCTCAAAAATAAATTTTTAAAAGTATGCATAAATAAATAAAATGCTCTACCTCAACAAGTTTCCATTTAGATGAGATGGGAAAATGCACAGAAGGTGCTTAGCACTAGATCTATTACATGCTAATTAACTACATGCTAAGAACTCGGCGAATGATAGCTATCATATCGCCATTAGTGTAAGTATGAGATTTCTTGGAAATGTTGTGATTCTAGACATATCAGAAGAGCCTTACGTTTTGGAGAGGAACTTGTTACATTTCAGGATGGATGCTTCCACATAACTACGAAAACATTCCATTAAGGAAGACATTTTCCAGATGGCCTGTTCCCTATGGCAAAAAGACTGGACTACTCATGAAGAGTACAGAGGCAGGACTTCAGGACAGGGAGGCACAATGGCTCTCACTAGTCCAGAGAACTAAGCTAACGGCTTGTGGCTTCCCTACTTGGTTTTCAAAGTTTCATACTTATTTAAAATAAATTTTGGAAAATGTTACAGGCTGATTCACTGTGGCGTGCTGAAGTTTAAGCTGCCTTTTGAGCATTTCCAATCAAGGCTTTATGGGGAAAGAGTGGACTTTAGCTAACCAAGATTCGTTTGTGTATAAGGTGAATTCTGTTCTTCAAAACTTGCATTTGTGCAGGGAACCCTGACCCTGTTCCTTTCAAGTTTTTGAAACCAGGGAAAACACATAAAGATGAAACACTTTAATTGAGAGAATTAATGTGGGAATGTTCCTCTAGGAAACAAAAGCCTGGAACATGGCATCATATTCAAAGTAAGAAAACAGAACACCATTTGGGGAGAGAGGAGTCCAAAGGCTTCGACGATGTAGCTGGCCCTGGATTTTCAGGCTGGTAACCGTAACGGGACCAAATTTTCCACAGGAATTTCAGGGCGCCCCATCACATGGCTTCTATTAGTGGTGCAACTCTTTCAGCCTATCTTTAAAACCATCAGACAAAAAAAAAAGGATACAATCTCGGAATGAGTTCCCTGATGGAAGCAATCTTGAAAAACCAATTTAAGCATGTTTCTTTGGCCGTGTCATTGACATTCTCTGGAGAGAAGTGATCTGGAATGCAAAAACAATACCCATCAGCCCCGCTGTTTCTTCGGATCTGTTACAGCAGCAGGAGTCCTGAGATAGGAGAACGTTACAATGGAGCAGAAAGCGTGCCCTACCCAGTTCTCCTGGGTCTTTCCTTCCACTTATTAATACACAATCCGTGACAGTGAGAGCTACACACGAGACTTTCTAAATGATGCTCAGAGTGCTTTACACATATCAGGTCACCTCATCGCCCCAATAGCCCTCCACGGTACATACTTCCATTTTACTCTTTGATAGATGTGGAGACCAAGGCCCAGAGATGTTAAGGGCACACCGCAGGCAAATGTGAGAGCTGCAGTTCGACTCAGGCTGTCTGGCTCCACAGCCTACATTCTTAGCCACCGCCTCTAACACAAGCCAGAGATTCACCCGCCAGTAACTATGACGATATGGTTGGGAATTCCAGATGATTTAGAAGCCTACAACTGTAATGTGGCATGTGATCCAAGTTTGTGCTCTGCGTATCACCTGGGCCAGACCTGAAGGTACACCAAGCGGCAAGGTGAGAAACCTGCCAGTTAGACTGACAGCTCAATACTCCCTCCAAGACTTGAGTCGTCTTGTGGCAAAACTGCCAGTTTCCCCCATTATCTGTGCTGTTCCTCTTCAGTAAGAGGCCTGGCCCTTTCCTGCTGGGCACACAGCCATCCCCACAGCTAGGTATGGCCATGCAACCAGCTTCTGGTCCCAGGATAGGAACAGTAGTGCAACTTCTAGGAAATGTCTTGAAGGGAACACCTCCACTCCTTCTTTCCTTCTGTCCGTCCTGCTGGATGGAATGCCACTGTGATGCCACAACCTGCATCACGACCTCGAGCCATGAGAGCGACAGGACACAAGTCAGGATCCTCGGCACCAGGCTGGCTGCCCCACCAGCCCTGACCTTGTTATTATTATTTTGAGTTTTCTGGAACTGGCACCCAAGCCTAGTCTTGACATGCATCTTAGTAAGGAATGGAAGAGAGTAGGGAACAAGGAAAACAATCAAAAACAACCTCTTCCCCCCCCCCCCCCCCCCCCGCCACCTGCCCCACAAACTCATCATGTGGCACTGGTTTCTTCTAGGGGCAGAAATTATTTCTTTTAGGGGCACCTGGGTGGTTCAGTTGGTTGAAAATCTGACTTCTGATTTTGGCTCAGATCATGATCTCAAGGTTCATGAGTTTGAGTCCCACGTCGGGCTCTGTGCTGACAGCACAGAACCTGTTTGGGATTCTCCCTCTCCCCACCTCCCCTCTTCTCTCTCTCAAAATAAATAAACTTAAAATATATGATTTCTTCAAAATGATTTCCACATATTAGATCCCTATCCCACTGCTGGATATGCTTTATACTTTTAATATTTAATCAAAAGGGGGGGGCCGCGTGGCTGGCTCAGTCGGTAGAGTGTGTAACCCTTGATTGGGAGGTGGGGAGCTGGACCCCCATGAGTGGTGTAAAGTTTACTAAATAAATAAATAAATAAATAAATAAATAAATAAATAAATAAGATTCAATCAAAAAGGGAGAAGTTAATCACTTTAGAATATAGCAAACGAACCCTAGCTTGCTGCCCTAATGCGCTGGGCACAGAATCACTTTCTGTCCCTGATTCTGCTTTCTGCAAATGAGTGGCACACGATTAGGGTGATCAAAATTCTGATAGAATCAGCAAAAAAGATAAACCTCTAGGTACTTCGCCAGCAGAGAACAGTCACAACTCACAACTGCAGATATTCTGAAACTGCAATCTCAAGTATTTATCTATTTTTGGACATCATGGAATGCTTCATTCATTCAAGAACTATTCTCAGTGCCATTTCCAGAGGGAAGGGAAATTACCATTTTCCCTTTTCTGCCCTGAACCCGTGCACTTTAAGTAACTTTTCAAGTTCCAAGAGATCCAGACAGGAAAAGATAAGGGATATTCCTAAATTCATTTGTCAATCAGGCTCTGTGGAAAAAGGAGGGGTGGGATTCATTTCCCTTCATATGACCGACTGAATCATGGGACCCGAAACCCAAAAACAAAAATAAGTCTCTGCAGTCAACTAATAAAAACCCCTCACTCTACAGTTGAGGGAAAGGAGATCCAGAAAAGAGCTTCACCATAAGCCATTACCTACCAGCCCTGGCAAGAGCTTTCTCTGGTGAAGCCCAGGGCTGGACACTGGAGACCTCAGAGGCACAGAAAGGCAAGCTGTCCTGCATGTCCACATTGACTGCAAGCTATACAATCGTCTGCAAATGCCAGTACAAAGAAATTAAGAAAAAACTATGTTATGCAGAACTTTAAAATCCTATAGTGAAGTGTGGCCCTGGCAGGCTCAGTCAGTAGAGCATGTGACTCTTGACCTTGGGTCCAAGCCCCACACTAAGTATAGTGTTGACTTACTTACTAAATAAATACAACCTTGTAGCAAAGTAGATCTTGCATTCCTAGACTTCATTTGCTCAACACAAATGTTTTAAGAACCAACTCAAAGCAGGAGTCTAGCCTCTAAGGAGGTAACAATACACAAGACAGACCCTGTCCTCATGAAACCTAGATTCCAGTGGCAGCAAAAACATAATGGGAAAAAAAAATAAGCAAGCAAGCAAAATCAGGTAATAGTCAATACCATGAAAGATATAAAACTAAGTATTAGATTAGAGAGTGACTTAGGGGTGCAGACTCATTAGGGTGGTCAGAGAAGGTTCTGCCAGAGTGGCATTTGAGCTGAGCCCTGAATTATATAAAAAGGAGCCAGCCATGTTTAAATGTAGATGGAATATATTCCAGAAAGAGGAAACATCAAGGGCAAAGGCCCTGAGGTAGATATGGTGTCTGGGAGGTCAAAGAAGAAAAAAGCAAGCCAATGTGGTGAGCAGGAAGAGGAGAAGCAGGCATTACAAGCCAGGTCACACTGGCTACAGCCTTGGTGAGCAGTCAGGTTCTTTTTTTTTTTTTTCTTTTTTTTTTCTTTTTTTTTTCTTTCTTTCTCTCTTTAGAGAGAGAGAGAGAGACGGCATGAGCCAGGGGAGAGGGGGAAGGACAGAGGGAGGGAGAAGGAGAAGGAGAAAGAGAAAGAGGGACGGAGAAAGGGAGAGGGAGAGGGAGAGGGAGAGGGAGAGGGAGAGGGAGAGGGAGAGGGAGAGGGAGAGAGAGAGAGAGAGAGAGAGAGAGAAAGACAGAACCCCAAGTAGGTTCTGCGCTGTCAGAGCAGAGCCCGATGCAGGGCTCAAGCTCACGAAACTGTGAGATCAGGACCTGAGCTGAAATCAAGAGTCAGACCAACTTAACCAACTGAGCCACCCAGGTGCCCCAGGAGTCAGAGTTTTTCAAGGTGCAATGGAAAGTCCATGAAGGAGGTCTAAGCAGAGGAATGGCTTAACGGGGCACCATTTATACTTTAGCACTTGAGCTGAGACACGGAGAATGAATTCAGAATTTGGAAATCAATTCAGAGACTTCAATGTAACAGCAGAGATTCTCCCTTCTAGTTCCCACTTATTTTTCTTTTATGGTGCTTCTTCCTTCAACCCTGAACTTCTGTGGATATTTCAGGAGGAGGGAGGAGTCTAGTTCTCTTTAATTTGCCAAGTCTCTACCCTAGCAGCAAGAGGTCTCTTTACATAACAGTGTTTATAGGGATGTCATCTTGGTACCGGCCTCCAAGGCCAGGTCAGTTAAGGACTCTGCTTACCCAGATGCAGCCTTCGGGGAAAAACTGAAGATGGGAATGCCCACAGCTGACGAGAACCACAACGCGATAAACCCAAGTTATTTCTCCCAAGATGGAAATAAAGTTCCTTTATCACTTCGAGTAGATGGTCTCTCCGTGAATGTGCTGGATTAAGAAATGTTGCAGGGAAAACCACCCCATCTAGTAGTACATACTTTCCATGACCCCAAAGGACACCGGCATCCTCCTCAACTCCTAAGAGGTACGCCTTAGTTAAAATTCCTGAAGGTGAAGGGCTCAAAAATGAAATTCACCAGTCAGAACTTGATTCAAATGGAAAGAATGAGTACACATGCCACCAGATTTCTCTCTGCACATAATCTCTTTGGGCAGAATTCTGCACAGTAGATTTGAAAAGCTTTCTGCATAATTATTGTTAAAAGACATCCCCAAGATCACTGACATTTTTGAGAGAGATTTGCCCTTCTCTTTCAGGTTCTTGGAACCACAGAACACTACATGCAGATGAAGATTTTAACTGAAAGAAAAAATAAATAAATGAAGAAATTACTTGCAGAAAGCAAAAACCTGGTTTGCATTGCTGAAGGTAAAAAAAAAAAAAAGTATTGAGGAAGGAAGAGTTTTTAGTGATGTAAGTGCTAATTAATAAATTTAGACAAGAACTGGAAAAGAATAGGACAATAGCCTTTCATCTTGAACTTCTACGGTTTAGGGAGGGAGGAAGTTGTTAATAACTTCGTGAACTGGCTCTAAAATGTCATTTGTATACTTAGTGAAAATTGGGAAAAAGGAAAATTACTGTAGTAGATGCAAACTCAAATACCTCTAGGGATTAGACAAGTAACATCTATGTTCTTAAAGGGTTAGGTGTACCATACAGGGTAGCAGAACATGTACCAAAAAGCATTTTCTTTTTATTTTATTTTTTTACTGTATACTTGTTTTTGAGAGAGAGTGCGAGGGGGGTAGGGGCAGAGAGAGAGGGAGACAGAGGATCCAAAGCAGGCTCTGTGCTGAGGGCAGAGAGCCCGATGCGGGGCTGGAACTCACAAACTGTGAGATCATGACCTAAGCCAAAGTGGGACGCTTAACCGACTGAGCCACCCCGGTGCCCCTACCAAAAATTATTTTTAAAAATACCGTTGTGGGGGCGCCTGGCTGGCTCAGTCAGCAGAGCATGTGACTCTTCATCTCAGGGTTCTGAGTTTGAGCCCGACATTGAGTGGAGAGATTACTTAAAAATAAAATCTTAAGGGGTGCCTGGGGGGCTCAGTTGGTCAAACGTCCCACTTTGCCTCAGGTCGTGATCCTGCAGTTCCTGTGTTCAAGCTCCATATTGTGGTCTGTGCTGACAGCTCAGAGCCTGGAGCCTGCTTCAGATTCTGTGTCTCCCTCTCTCTGCCCCTCCCCTACACGTACTCAGTCTCTCTCTCAAAAATAAACATTTGAAGCAGTTTTTTTTAGGAAAAAAATAAAATCTTAAAAAGAATTGTTTTTAATGTTCATTTTTGACAGGGGTAGGGGAAGAGAGGGAGGGAGACAGAATCCAAAGCAAGAGCCAGGCTCTGAGCTGTCAGCACACAGCCGGATGTGGGGCTCGAACTCACCAATGGTGAGATCATGACCTGAGCTGAAGTCGGACACTTAAGTGACTGAGCCACCCAGGCGCCCCAAAAATAAAATAAAATCTTTAAAAAAAAATACTACTGTCGCCAAAGAAAACATCTATTTGGGTTTAATTCTGCCTACAAGCGTGCATCTGTCGCTGCTGGTATAGTGTACAAGTTGGCAAGTATCAATTAAGTAAGTGCACCCACATTTCCCAAATCCTTAAAGCTGACAGAGAAGGCCTTTGCACTCTGGCTGGCCCCTGCCTACCTCTCCAGGCTCACCACCTCCCAATCTTGATGCCCTAGAACATGGGAAGAGCTGATAAAAACATAACAGCTGTGATGTGGTGAAGAGGAGAGTCTAAAACAGCACCTTGCAATGGAAATGTCATGTGAGCCATGTTCCAAGAGATAAAACAAGTGAAATTTAAAAAAAAAAAATTTTTTTAATGTTTATTTATTTTTGAGAGAGAGAGAGAGAGAGAGAGAGAGAGCGAGCGAGCATGAGCAGGGGGAGGGGCAGAGAGAGACGGAGACACAGAATTTGAAACAGACTCCAGGCTCTGAGCTGTCAGCATAGAGCCAGATGCTGGGCTCAAACTCACAAACCGTGAGATATGACCTGAGCTGAAGTCGGATGCTTAACCGACTGAGCCGCCCAGGTGCCCCAAAACAAGTGAAATTTTAATACAATACTTCATTTAACCCAATTCATCCAAAATGTCATTTCAACATGTCATCAATTTAAAAAAATCATTAGTGAGATACTTCCTGGTCTTCTGTTTGTATTAAGTCTCTGAAATCCAGTGTATTTTTCTGTTAATGCTTAGCTATTTATTTTCAGAGAAAGAAAAGCAGAGTGATCCCCATGCAGGCTCCAAGCTGTCTGCACAGAGCCCGACGCAGGGCTCAATCTCACAAACTGCGATATCATGACCTGAGCCAAAATCCAGAGTCAGTTGCTTAACCAAGACTGAGCCATCCAGGCGCCCCCAAGTGTTTTGTTAATATACGCGGCATGCCTCAGTTTGGACTGGCCAGGTCTCAAGTGTCCCATGTGACCCGTGGCCACCATCTTGGACAGCGCAGATTCAGCATAAGAACAAGGCTCCTACTAGCTGGCGGCAGGGCCGCATGCAAGTCCCTGGCTCTTCCCCGTGGGTTTGATCATCTGACACAAGATGACTCTTAGAACCCCACAGGTCTCTTCTTCCTGAGAAATAACTGCATTAAATCATTTTAAAATAACAGATAACACAGACGGATGAAAGAAAGGATAAGTGAACAGGTCAATTATGGGTTGTTGTCACTAATGCCATCATCTGGCCAAGACCAGGCAGAGTTGGAGCAGGCTCGTTATCTTAATTTGTATGGATGAGAAGGTTTCCTTACAGCAGCTCTAAAAACATTTATGTGATAAGAGAGGTTCATAATCAAGTTGTCCCATTATAACCTCCTGAGAATGTAAAATGGATTGGCAATAAATTTAATGCAAACATCACTTAAGCACCAATTGTAAATTTAAAGCATCTGTAATTATTGATTTATTTGTCATTGTTCTTTAATATATATAAACTTGGTTTCTGCAAGTTGCTTCTTGGGAACATTATGTAGGAAAAAATGCCAAGCAGCAAAGGAATTCAAGTTGCTATAAAAGTTCAGCTGGGTGGCTCAGTCGGTTAGCGCCTAACTCTTGACTTCAGCTCAGGGTGTAGTCTCACAGTTCATGGGATCAAGCCCTCTGACTCTGTGCTGACAACGCAGAGCCTGCTTGGGATTCTCCCTCTCCTCTCTCTCTGCTCCTACCCCACATGCATGTGCTAGCACACTCTCTCTCTCAAAATAAATAAACACTAAAAAAAAAAAAAAAATTCACTTAAATCTAGATGTAATACCTTTTTGGTCTCCTAGATTCAAATTACTTGCCCAAAATTCTTGGTTGGGCCATTTGAAAACCTTCTAGTGTTTTTAGGAAACGGAGATGGTCAGAAATCTGTAGAGGTGTTTTTTCTACTTTTAACACATCAAACACAAAAGAAATCTTATACTGAGTTCAGTAAATCCTGACTTGATGTAAGCCTTCTAATCACAACTCCAGGGCAGAATAACAGAGGCAGAAGAGCTACAACATCACCTGGTAAGACGCTGCGGTTATCCACACACATGGAGAAGATGCGCTCGTACACGAGCTTTCCTGGGGAGAGAAGGACATAAGGGGTTAGCATCGGGCTCCTCAGGAGCAAACACGAAATAAACATTTGTTAATTAGGGGCACAGAGATGGCATCGCCCAGAGCGCTTCAATTCATGATAATATGCTGCCACCTAGTGGGACAAACGTTGAGCCCCATTTCTTTGTTTTTAATAAAATGAGGGAAACTTTTTACTTTCTGAGATCCAGGAAAGTAATCCTTCTCCCCTTAGAGAGGGAAATGTAGGGCCAAAGGGACCTTAGGCACCTCCATTCACTCGATAAATAGGCAACAGTCCACGTTTTATTTCTAAGGCAGAGGCTGCAAATGGGCAGCCAGGGATCCATTCCATCTGGCCCACAACACAAAGTGCTTTAACATTTTTTAATTAGTTGCCAAAAGGTAAAAACTTTCATTTACATGAAAAACCCAATTTCCGGCCTCTTCGCAAATGATCTACCAAAAATGGCCCACATCCCTATAGGATAAAAATGAGCTAAAATAGATTAGCAGCTGCCCTTTCAAATGGTGTATACACTACCCAGTTTGCCCTGGTCTCCACCACTCTGCCTCTCAGCAACTGCCTGCTTCACTCATTTATGTGATCTGCTCGTTTGACATTCAACTACTGAGTGCTACGAGAGTAGAAATCTGTGTCTGTTTTGTTCATGGGTATATCCCCAGGACTAGATGAGTGCCTGGCATACTGTCGAGGTTCTGTTTTTCTTAGATGCATAAATGAATGTATTTCAGGTGATGTGGGTCACAGGTCCACTGCGACTATTCAAATCTGTTGTCGCTCAAAAGTGATCATAGACAATGTGCCAACAGCTGTGGTTGTGTTTCAATAATAATAAAACTTTACTTACAAAAACAAGTGGGCAGGGTAGACTTAGTCTACAAGCCACCCCCTAATCTAGCACTAAAAGCTTTATTTATTCTGTGTATTTTAGAAAATGCTATCCATATCCAAGGGATAAAAATTACACTTCTATTCATTTCCCAGAGACTCCCAAATCACCTTTAATGTTCAAAGTATTTCCCTGAGTTCATGTGTTTGTTTTTTTACACACACACACACACACACACACACCCCATAACCCTGTTGTTCAGGGCACCAAAGAACCACACATCCTGTCCATACACGGAAAAAGAGACAGGAAGTTCTAAGAACATGAAATCCAATGACTTCACCAAGAAATGACACAAGGCTAAGATGAAGGGCAGGAAGCCAACCAAACGGAGGAGCCATCTAGGTGGTTCTCCCAGTGTGGACTACTTACGATATAATCACATAAAGACCCCTGTTGAAAATCACATTCCTGGGGCTCACCTCAGAGCTAGTGAAAAATAGTATTTTAGGGGGTGAAGACTAGGAATATGAATCTTGAATAACCTTGCTAGGGAATTCTTGTATACACCACGTGTAAAAACCATGGTTTTAGGCAAGCACGAGTCTACGAGCTATAACTTGTCTTGGGTATGGGAATCTCTAAAAACAGTGGCAAGCCTCCATCATCCCTCTAAACCAGGGGTCTCCAACCTCGGCTAAACATTCAAGCCACCTGGCATGTCTGAAAATAAGCTGATGTCTGGGTCTGTCCTCAGAGATTCTGATAAAAATGGTCTCTTGGGGCGCCTGGGTGGCTCTGTCAGTTAAGGGTCTGACTTCGGATCAGGTCATGATCTCCCGGTTCATGAAGTTCGAGCCCTGCGTTGGGTTCTATGCTGACAGTTCAGAGCCTAGAGCCTGCTTCAGATTCTGGGTCTCCCTCTCTCTCTGCACCTCCCCCATTCATGCTCTGTGTCTCTCTCAAAGATAAATAAACCTTAAAAAAGAAAAAAAAAAAAGGTCTGAGGTGGGGCTTGAACATTGGGCAAGTTTTTAAAGTTTCCCATCTTTGGTGTGTACCATCAGTTCAACTGAGAAGGTCCCCGGAAACCTATGGAATAAACCCTAGTTCTCAAAGCCACCTGCCTTTTGCCTTCTGGCAGGAAGTGCTTTCCTTATGTGCGGCCCTGGGCTCCCGTGGCAGCCATACCTGGCACCATGATGGGCTCTGCTGTGATGACCACAGAACACGGCACTAAGGACTTCATATAATTTTACCCTGGGCCATCACACAGCAGGCCATGCTGGACAGCTGTATAACTTCTCACCTCCTACGGTGCATGGACCAGATTTATGAGCACACAACACCTTTACTTTCTTCACAATAAGCTTGCCACCCCTCCGAAACCACAAGTAATTGTTACGTTTCGCATTCATATGCTAAGGGGCCTTTAACTACTAAATCATTTTTGGCCAAGCGAGTTTGGTGAATTATTTTTTTCCTTTGTCTTGAGAAATAATACCCAATCCTAGATTGATTTCCCTTCTTGACTCACAATGTTCTCAGTCAGTAACACTAAAATGAATACAGTGAGAGCTGCTAATGTTTTCTGAGCACTTACTCTGTACCAAGTACCGTTCAAAGTTGTCTACGCTGATCCTGCCAGGCAAGTTCTTAGAAGAGGAAAAACATTATATGCTTCCTATGCATTCTCTTAATTCTGTCCCAAAACCCCCCAGAGACAGGGTCTGTTATGCCATTTTACAGATGAAAAAAAACAAGGCTCAGGTACACATGACTCTGGAAGAGGAGACGCAGGCATGGGACATGGGCAGATAGACTCCAGGGCCCGGCTCCGTGCTTGGTGCCTCCAGTGAAATCCCACTGGAAGGCCAGCATGCGCCTTCTCGCTGCAAATGCTCAGGGCTGTGTCCCATATCCCTGCCCAGCAAGATGCTCCAACCTACAGCTGTCCAGGTCAACCACCAAGCACCTGCCCCCATACTGTCACGCACCTCCCTAAGGAGCAGTGTTAGGACGATGCTTCCAAGTGGATCTCAGCACTCCGATCTCCCACCTCTTTTGTAAAAGGCGAAAACTGTCCATTATGTTGTGCCCACAGCACAACAGAGTCTCCTTCAGCACCTGCAGACCCAGGCTGCCTCATAGTCCTGAGGAATATCATCTGTAACAGATCCTGACAAGGGCACCACTGGGAGCATGGTTCGGAAGCAGAGGAGGGAGAATAGTGTTGAAAGTCGGTACCTCATCTACATGTTTGGTTTTAACAGGAAAAAACATTCCCCTGATTCAAAATTCAAATAAGGCTGTGGAAGGTACTGAGGGAAGGTTGTCTCTGGCCCATCCCTGTCCAACCTCACTGCCCCCGCCACCCTCTGAGGGCTCCCGCTTTACTTAGTTTCTTGGACATCCTTCTAACGTTTCTTCAGGCAAATACAAGTCAACGTCAACAAGGTTTCCAGCGTCTCCTTCTTTCTTACACAAAAGAGAACATACTCTATTCTGCATCTTGACTTTCTCTCGTGATGACACATATACCCTGGAGATCCCTCCACAGCGGAAAACAGAGCACACCCTCCCTCTTTCTTATGGGTTTCCTATGCTCCAGCGTACAGATGGACCGTCATTTATTTAACTGGTCCCCTACCGATGGCCACCTGGGTTGTTGCTGGGCTTTGCTATCATAAATGGGATGAATTCCCAGCGGTGAGGTTGCTGGGTCAAACGTATACCCATTTGTAATTTTCACAGAGAGTAAAATCTCCCCTGTGAGCCACATACAAGAGAAATAAAACAGGTCTTCGACTGCAGAGAGAACTCACAGTCCCAGCTCTGCCGCTCACTCCCCTTGTGACCTTTGGCAAGCTGTGGCTCACGCCCCTCATCTGTAAAATGGGGTTAATTACAGAACCCGCCTCACATGCTGTGATGACGAGGATGTGATTTATTATCTCTAAAGCACCCAGAATGGAGTCGGGACCAAGGACATTATTTGTTGAGGGTTGATCACTGCTATTATCAACTCTCAGCCCAGCTAATTTCTGGGATGCGGCAAGGACAGGCACCTGCACTGTATCCTGAGCTTGCCAAGGCAGGAGACTGGGGTGCCACCATTGGAGGCTGGCAAAATGGTTGTGCAAAATTTTCACAAAGTTAATGTCCACATCCAGCTAGGCTTGTAGGTTAGAAACTGGTCCACTGGTGTCCCCGAGCTAGTGTCACTCAGGATGCTGACTCATGCAAAAGAAACTTGCAAGAGGCAGGTGAGGGAAACCAGAGGCCAGCATGTTGACTCACTGTGAGAACCAGACACAACCATCGACCCCTCTCCCTGACTGACGTCCTCGCTCCTGAAAGCAGGCTGTGTAAGAGGACAAGGCAAGGCCCAAAAGTTGTATGACTTGGTATCTCTTCTGAGAGCCTAACTCACCCGTCCATTCTGAAAATCCATTCATTCTCTCCATCCCCACTGCCTCCTCGGCCTCATACCTCAAGTGCAGCAATGGCCTCCTACCTAACCAGGCTCCCGGCCCTACCTCTGCCCTGCAGTCTAGTCTCAACAAGCAGCCACTAAAACAAATCCCGTCACAGGGCTTCTGGGTGGCTCAGTCGGTTAAGTGTCCAACTTCGGCTCAGGTCAGGAGTCTCACGGCTCTGGAGTTCGAGCCCGGTGTCGGGCTCTCTGCTGTTAGCATGGAGCCCACTTCAGATCCTCTGTCTCCCTCTCTCTCTGCCCCTCCCCCTTCTCTCTTAAAAATTAACAAGCATTAACAAACAAATCACATCACATTGCTTCTCTGCTTAACACCCCCCAGGGGTTCCTCAGAGTCAAAGCCCAAGCCCTTCCAATGACTTACAAGGCCCACCATGGTCTCTGACCCATTCAGCTCCCATGCCACCACCCTGTACACCCCACTCCCAGCCACCCTGGCCTCTCCGTTCTCCAAACCTGTCAGTCACACTCCCACCCCAAGGCCTTTGCACCAGCGGTCCCTTAGCCTAATATGGGCGATCCCTTCCATACCCAGAGAGAATGTGGCTCATCTCTCCTCTCCTTCAAGCACTTGCTCAAATAGCAACTTCTAGCAGGGCCTCCTGTGACCACCCTATTTAAAATTGCAGTCTCCATCACCCCTCACCGACCCTCCTTCAATTCCCCTCACCTTGCTCTATTTTGTTTTTTGTTTTGTTTTGTTTTCTCCAGAGAGCTGATCATCATCTAACACATAATTGGGTTTACTTCTTTTGCAAATACCCTTTCACTGAACATAAGCCCACAAAGGTGAGGATTTTTGTCTCTTATTACTGACACATCCTTTGTACTCAGCAGAGCTCCTGGGCCGACGGGTCGTTGCCCAACCAGGCCATCTCTTCTTGTAGTCCAGTTAGCTCCCACTCCCCTTTCTTCTGCGAACAGCATCACCTTTCTGCTTTTCGGTGACCTGGATAATCTGCATACTCATCCCGCAGATACCATGAATGACTCCGAAACTAACCTGTGAACTAACCAGGCCAAGGAAATGGAATTCTGGAACTTTTTGTTGAATGATGGGATGAAGCTCTTTCCTCATCCTGGGACTACTAGCAAAAGAACTGATACCACCTTGCAGAGTGAGAATGAAGCGAATCCTAGGCAAAGTACTAGAAAATGCCAACACAACTGTTTGAGTTCCTGAATCCAGAAACCACCCCTGGGCTTTCCAGCATACGACAATAATAAATAACCCCCTATATAATAAATAACTAGTAGGAGTTAGATTCTCTATCATTTATTCCAGCCAATACATGCAGTCCCCGGTCTCCTGTGAAGACGACGGGGATCTCTGCTTGATATTTTGTTTTCTGACACATTAGATCATTCTATGGGTTACAGATGAGACTTGCTGCTTGGGAGTCCATGGGTCCCTCCTTGGTAAGACAGCCAATGTCTCTGTTCTGGTCCACGAGGGGTTCAGCTCTCAGAAGGCAATTCCATGTGCTAGCTCTCCTGGGGCACCTCACTGCTGAACATCAAACATAGCCTTGAGAGCTGCATGGTTTGATGTCCTGGCCACTGACAACCACCGAGGAGCACAAAGGCCTCCTACTTCTCCAGAGGAGCTCCAGGTTATTCTCTTCAGTCTAGATCATTCAGCTTGAGGTGGGGAGCACGGGGTGAGGGGCAGCCGTGATGCTACGGGAAAGCTCACAAGAGCTGCAGCAGTCATTTGGGCAGGAGAGCACTGTGGCTTGGACTAAGGTGATCATAGTGAAGACAGATAAAAATGGACGAACTCAAGAGGGACTCAGGATACTGAAGAACCTCATACTGGATTAAACATGGGGCACAGGGTAAAAGACTCTCAGATCTCCAGCTTGGGCAATGGGACAGAGGATGCTGCCATATTCCCCAGGAGAGAAACCCACTGGGAGTGCTGGGCAGAGAAGCCACACTCAGTTCTGACAAAGGGAGTTCCAGACGCAATAGGGCAACAGACAAGAGCCGGTTCAGATAGGAAGTGTGCTCCCCAGTTCCCCCTGGCTTCACTCACTTGCTCTTCCAGCCTATCAGAAGGTTAGAAAACATGAGATTTAAGATTCTTTCAAAAATAGCATCCTTGTTAATGAGCAGAGGTGGGGAGTGGTCTGGTCTCCCTCATGGTCTACCCAACTACTTAAACCTCAAAAGAAATTAAAGCACTGCTACCATCCAGCTTTCCAACAAAACAGATGTCTTTTCTAGATCTAAGATGAACAGAACTAGAACTTACCAAATGTGTCAAGTATGTCGGTGATAAGGACAAATTTGCTTGGGTAGAACTGAATAACGCTTGTGTCCGAAAGCAGCTTTGAACACTAAAAAAAGAGAAGATAAAAGGAAATTCACTCCATCGTGTCTGACTTGGTTGGAATGCTCCAGGACTGGAAAATTAATTTCTATAAACAAGTGCAGATGCTTACCATGTGCCAAGCCCCATGCTAGACACTGGAGATATAATGATAAACAAAACCACTGTCCTTTTGACAAAGGAGGCCAGACTCTGCTCTCTACAGAGCCTCTAATGGAAAGACACCGTCACTTCCCTCCAAGAAAACCACAGGACTGAGGAATCTCATCCAGAAGGATCTTTGCTCATACAGCGAACTAGGGTCAGCATCAAAGTCACCAAGAGAAGTCAAGGACACCTCTCCCATCAGTGTCCTCACAGATGACTCCATCTTTGTTCCAACTGCTTTTCAGCACAGCCTCCTGTGGTTTATTTCACAATGGTCTTGATTCTTTAACGTTCTCTTCTATGAAATGTTCCCATCAGTACATCTCCAGGGCTTCTAAAACTAGCATCTATTTTTTTTCCTTAATTGAAGTACAGTTGACACACAACGTACGTTAGTTTCAAGTCTACACTATATAAAAACATCGTGCTAAGCTCACTGCGAGTGTAGCCCCCATCTGTCACCATAAAACAGTACCATTGACTATATTCCCTGTGCTGTACGTTTTATCCCCGTAACATCTATGATTTATCCTCACTTCCAAACTTCCCTCTAAAAGCAAAGATGACAAGCTTCAGAGAGCACATGTTTGTGTGCAACTGTGATACTCAACACGGGGAACATTCCAGCTTTGCAGGGAATCGCTCAGTCCCCGTGCGATTATCACTCATACCAGAGGGCCATCGACACATACAGAACTCTTAATGGAAGACTGCAGCCACACAACGTGGCCCCAAGCACCCCAGATTAAGTCATCTTTTATGATCAAAAGCAAAATATCTATTTCTTCTTGGTATAGCTGGGTGGCTCAGTTGGTAGGTGTCCGACTTTGGCTCAGGTCATGATCTCACAGTTCGTGGGTTCAGGCCCTGGATTGGGCTCAGTGCTAGCAGTGTAGAGTCTGTTTAGGATTCTCTCTCTCTCCCTCCCTCTATGTCCTTTCCTCTCTCTCTCTCTCTCAAAAAACAAAAACCCACAACTATTTCTTCTTTGAAGAACTAAATGTAATGCCCTGAAATCTTTTCCAATTCACAAGTCCATGCAAACAACTAAACACTTGACCTTCAGATACAAATATGTCACTTAAAAACAAAAGATATTTGAAGTGCCTGGGTGGCTCAGTCAGTTAAGTGACTTTGACTCAGATCATGATCTCGCAGTTCATGAGTTTGAGCCCCGTATCAGACTCTGTGCTGACAGTTTGGAGCCTGGAGCCTGCTTCGGATTCTCTGTCTCCCTCTCTCTCTGCCCCTCTCTTGCTCGTGCTGTATCTCTCTCTCAAAATAAATAAAGAAACATTATAAAGAAAAGACACTTGACATTTGGAATGAGTCCTTTAATATGCATTTCCGACGTGCAGAGAATGGAAATAATGTGCAACCTATCAAAAGGTAGGCTGGCATGGGTTTTCAGGTTGGCGTGGTCATCCAATTTCTAAATTGTTAAATTCACCAAGTTTCTCCACAGCATTTGAGCCTAAAAATAAACACAGTGTCTAATGTGCAAAACAACCTCTTACAGCCCAAGTATTATGGGGGGGGAGGGGCGGGAGGGCAGAAGGGTGAGGGGAATGTAAGGCGTTAAAACAATGGTGTTGACACCAAATGTAGCATTCGGATGTTCATAGAAATCCACTTCCTGACGCCTTGCTTGCTGTTTGTCTTCCGCCCTTCAGGAAAGCTCCAGCTTAAACAACAGCCGCGCAAGATTTCAGGGCTTGCTTGGAAAAAGCAAACAATTCTGAATCCTAGAGACTGTTTATGATACACAGCCCTTGGTTCCTATGGGTGTGACATCTCCTGAGTTCCCACCCAGGGCTCCTCAGAGAGGAGTAGCACCCAGCAGTGAGGTGAGAAGACACGATTCAAACAGAAGATTTCAAACTAAACACAGCTGGCACTTCCCAACATCTGTGTGTGGAGTGCTCTCCCAGGCTGGTATCACAGAACAGACATTTTCCAGAAGGGAAAAGGAAGCAGAATTTCTTCAATCCACAGTTCAAGTCATAATGATGTCATAAATTGAAGTACCCCTCCCCCCCCCCCCGCCTTTAAATCACTATTTTGAAGATTCCAGTTTTTTTTTTTTCAACTTTTTTTTTTTTTTTTTAATTTATTTTTGGGACAGAGAGAGACAGAGCATGAATGGGGGAGGGGCAGAGAGAGAGGGAGACACAGAATCGGAAACAGGCTCCAGGCTCCGAGCCATCAGCCCAGAGCCTGACGCGGGGCTCGAACTCACGGACCGCGAGATCGTGACCTGGCTGAAGTCGGACGACTGCGCCAGCCAGGCGCCCCGAAGATTACAGTTTTTTTAAAGCTTTGGTGCAGTTTCCTAAATAAAAATGAGGCAGCCCAAGGTGTTAAAAATACAGAGTCCCTGATCCATGTGAAACCTACTGGTCAAAACCTCCAGCTGAGGTGCCAGGTCATCGGCATTTTTGACAAAGGCTCCAGGTGACCGTTGCCGCGGAACCCAAAACGCACTGGGTGCATGAGATCCATAATCGGCAGCTAACTCTGCTAACTAAGCATTCTACAGCCTGTATGTTCTCAGCTTTGGAATCATCTGGGAGCTTTTAAAAATAATGGCACCTGGGTCCCAATCCCAGGGATTCTAATTAAGCTGGTCTGGGGGGCAGCTCAGACTCAGGACCTTTTTGAAGCCCCCAAGCGATTCCGACACGCAGCTGAGGTAGAGAACCACCGAGGCAGACATTTCCTGAACAACTGACTGATAAATTACTCTGCCTGAAATACTTGCTATGGAACTTATCAGCACTGCTGGAAAAGTACTAAAATGGTGTTTTTCATTTGTTTCCAATTAGTAACATTCTACAAGGCCACTAGCAGTTTCTAGAATTCAGTTAGGAATTAGGCATATAAACACACACACACACACACACACACACACACACACACACACACACACACACCCAAATAACCAAAAACAAAAGGATAAAGATAACTGATAGCCAAATACTAAGAAAGAAAGACAGATCAAAGGAAGCAAGCAAACAGACTAATCAATCAGAGGACAATTACCACTGAGAATACGTGGGGAAAAAATCCAAACAATATAATAGAAAAATGAACAAGAGGAATCAATGAAAGCTACTTTCCAGAGAAGGAAACCCACATGGCCGATAAACAAGTAAAAAGATGCCTGATCTTATTATAATCAGGGAATTGCAAATTAAAACCACAATACAATGATTTTATTATCTCTTAAATTGGAAAAATTAAAATAGAAAGTCTGCTCACACCAAATGTTGGTAGGATGCTCAACAACACAGACTCCCACAATCCCACCGCTGCTACCAGTGCGTGCTGGCACAGCTATGCTGGAAAGTAACTCAATGTTGTCTGATAAAGCTGAAGAGGCACACACACCCCACACCCACTCTCAGGTAAGGGCCCTCATCCCCAGAGAGGCCAGCAGGCATGTCCAAGAGTGATCACACCAGCATCATTCATAACAACGAGAAAAGGGAAAAACCAGATACCCACCAAGAGAAAGAGTGATACATATTTTATGCATCAGTAGACTCATTACTGCTAGGTTGGCAAATTTCTCTCATCTACAAGGTCAACACAATCCCTACCAAAATCCCAGAAGGTCTTTTTTTTTTTTTTTGGGGGGGGGGAGGGTGGGTAGAAATTGACAGGTTGATCCTCTAAATCACATGGAAATGCAAAGGACCCCAGGATAGCCAAAACACATTTTTGGGAAAAAAAAAAAAAAAAAAAGAACCAATGTAAAACACTTACACTGACCAGTTTCAAAAATTACCATAAAGCTACAGTAATCGAGACAGTGTGGTAATGGCATAAGGAGAGACTTACACAGATTTAAGGAATTAATTCAAGAACCCAGAAATAAACCCTTGCATTTACAGTCAGGTGACTTTTGATAAATATGCCAAAATAATTCAATCGGGAAAAGACAGCCTTTTCAACAAATGTTGGCGAGAAAACCAGACATCTGCATGCAAAACAAATGAATCTAAGGGAGCCTGGGTGGCTCAGTCAGCGGAGTGTCAGACTTGATCATGCCGCTTAGCTCATTAGCTCAGGTCATGATCTCACGGTTCATGAGTTCAAGCCCCACGTTGGGCTTTGCACTGACAGAGTGGAGCCTGCTTTTAATTCTCTGTCCCCCTCTCTCTCTCTTTGCCCCTCCTCCACTCACTCCCCCTCTCCAAAAAGAAACACTAAAATTTAAAAAAACAAAAACAAAAAAACAAGTCTAGACCTTTATACTACACACAAAAATCACTTCAATATGGGCCATAAACCTAGATGTATGAGCTAAAACTATGAAGCTTCTAGAACAAAACATAGGAAAAAATTCTCACCACCTTGAATTAAACCAAGAGTTATTAGCTATTTACTCCAAAAGCATGAGTCAAAAGAGAGACTATTGATAAATTTGATTTTGTTAAAATTATAAACTCCCCTTCAAAAGACACCAGTGTGAAAATGAGGACAGGCCACAGACCAGGAGACACTTGATAAGGAACTTGTATCAAGGATACATAAAGAATTGTTACAACTCAACTAGAACATAACCTGATTTTTAAAATAGGCCAGTCTTATTAAGTACATTTTTCACTAACAGAGAGAAAAATGGCCAATGGGCATAGGAAAAGAGGCTTAACATCATCAGTCCACAGGGATTTCAAATTAATGCCACAAATGAGATACCACTTTAGACCCACTGGGGTGGCTACAATCAAAATAACAGTAACACGGGTGCTGGACAAGACATAGAGGACCTGGAACCCACACACCAAGCTGGTAGGGATGCAAACAGACAGCCCTTTGGAAAGCAGGTTGGCCATTTCTCAAAAAGTTAAACATACCCTTATCATAGGACTCAGCAATTCTACCCCTAGGAATCTACTCAAGAGAGATCAAAGCATAGGTCCATGCAAAGACTTCTATACAAATGTTCACAGTAGCATCATTCATAATAGCCAGAGTAGAAATGACCTGTGTCCATCAACTTGTTAATGGTTAAGTAAAAATGTGGTTATTCAATGGAGCGGCTGGGTGGCTCAGTCGGTTAAGCGTCCGACTTCAGCTCAGGTCATGATCTCACGCTTTGTGGATTCGAGCCCCACATCAGGCTCTGTGCTGACAACTCAGAGCTTGGAGCCTGCTTCAAATTCCGTGTCTCCCTCTCTCTCTGCCTTTCCCCTGCTCACACTCTGTCTCTGTGTCTCCCCAAAATAAATAAATGTTAAAAGAAAAAATTAAAAAAAAAAAAAAAAAAACAAAAAAAAAAAAACGTGGTCATCCATATAACGGACTACTACTTAGCAACAAAAAGGTACAGGGTATCAATACAACAGCACGGACAAACCTCAAAAAACATTATGCTAAGTGGAAGAATCCAGAGGCGAAAGATTACACAAAGAATGGTCCCTATACACGAAAGGTCTCCAAAAGGCAGATTTATAGTCAGAAAGCAGACCAGTAGTTTTCTGGGGCTGGAAGTGACAGGGTCTGAGTGCGAACAGGCTTGAGAGAATTTGGGAGAGGGGGTATAAAAATGCTCTAAAACTGAGTTGTGTAAATAGCTAAGTAACTGTTACTAAAAATCACTGAACTATATTCCAGTAAGACTACCACACAACACAATACTTTACTGCAGAGCAAATAAGGTGAACTGGGCTCATTTCTCTCTACCTGCCCCTTGACTCTCTTTTTTGGTTAAAAAAGTACTCTTTAAAGTATCCAAAGTAAAAGAGTTACTATTAACCAGATGTGGAGTTAATGAAACACTTTCATGGTTATTTTCTTTGAGAAGACATGAATTAAATCTTCTCCAGATGTCAAACTCTTGGAAGTCAAGTTCTCTATACTCCAGTCCTCTTGGGGAGATGTGGCCAATGAAAATATTTTGAAGAAGTGCTTATTAGTTTAGATATTTTCTTACTTGAGCCACTCAGCAAGCAACCCCCATCATGTGCATCCAGGATGAGAGGACTCTTCTTTGGGAGTATTTACTTTGTAAACTAACAACAGTGACTGCAGGGAAATGAGCCCAGGTTTGCCGGTCTTGAAACGCACATACACACAAAACCACCTGCCACACAAAGTGTCACCTTTAAAGATTTCAAGCACTCAGTGTAAAGACTCTAGAGGAGAAAACAAAGGTCACATAGCCAAGATATGTTTTTTCCTTTTCTCTCTTTTTTATATTGCCATGACGTTGACCAAGAACAGAATTATCCTTTTGAACTAAAATGGCTGTTCAGAAATTCTTTGTGAACTCTGCTCTGAAACATAATGCACACATTAGTCCTTTTACAGTGTATTTCTCAGCATGTCTTGCCATGACAAGATGATCTGAAGGGTCAAGAAACAGAATAAGCTATTTTCCTTACAGAATTTGATCTTGTGATCCAAGAGTTGTCATGAATCAACAAATTCATCAACAAAGGGTTCAACAAATGTACGTCTCCTAACACTGTGAACATGTTTTGTCACGTGATTATGTAGAATGAGCCAGAAATGCATATATCAGTGACACACAACCATTAATCCCAAAGATACAAAGGAAATCTGATCAAGGAAACCCAAGATAGTTGGTCAATCTTTAGTCTGTACAAATTGTAATTTGTGTCAGCAGATGTACCAAGGCCACTGAACTGCACAATCCAGAGGGAATCATTAATTCTGTAATCCAAGCTGAATGTCCTGGAATTGTGCAGTATACAACCCGTGCAGGTGTACATGGTGGCCCTCAATAAAACATTCATAATCATGGCCTTTCACAATAAGTATGTGAAAATGGAACAGGTTAAAAAAAGTAGGGTAAGACTCTGAAGGCAGGCCTCTGAAAAACCCTAATTATCTACAAAAGAAGTTTTACATAGGAAATTCTGGGGGAAAAAGAAAAAAAAAAAAATCACTAGACCTGACCTGGATGACTATTTTTAGAGCCTTCACTTTCTGGTCCGAGGCCCATGCATCCTTCAGAGACTGGTTGAGCTCCTCAATGCGGTTCACATAATCCTGTTGAGTCAAGTTCAACAGTTCCTTCTGGGATCCCTGTGGGCAGAAAGTAGGAAGGTGTTGACACAAAAGGAAAAACATTATTTGGTCACCAACCCCATGAATAATACTGAGTATTGACTGAGCTTCAGTATCTAAGTTTTCCTCACAACCCCCCAGGACTGATAGTATTGTCCTGTGACGGAAGAGGCCCTCTGAGTTTTCTGCAAAGACGGACAGAGTGCAGGCAGTGAGATGGGCCTTGGAGCAAGTCAGACCTAAGTCAACCCCCTTGTTCACCCACTCACTGGCCATGTGATTCTGGGTGAGCAGCTCTCCTCCCAGAGCCTCATCTATACCAGGACAACAGGATCCACCACCTTATTTAATACTCACTGGGACCTACCGTGGACCAGCCATGGGCCACCAAATGCTCGAGATACAAAGGTGAGCAAAAAGACATTATTTCTATGCTAACAGAGTTTAATGTACAAAGGATGAGATGGATATTAATGAAAACTGAGGTAAAGGCTCCAGAGGAAACAATTCTATGCAGACCTATAGCATAGTTCACTGAATCTGAGGTGCCAATTATAACAAGCACAATTCTTGGTGTACTACCAAGGAAGAAAAAAATACCCGTCACGGACATGCATCAATAACAAACACAGCTCAGTTTCAAGGATAGTCAAATGTGGGGGAAAGGCTTTCTCTCAGAAAGGAAGAAATATGGTAACAAAGGAATGGCCTCTAGACAGGTGGTCAAGAATGGTTTCCTGGAGGAAGTGATACATGGGACAGATGCTCCATGGTGTGTGGGTTTTATCGGACAATGTGGAAAGTGGAGGGCAGGGGCTTTACCTAGACCAGGGAGAGTGCCTTCAGGGCAGAAAGGAGACCATATCAAAAAGCTGTGGTGAGGTCACCTGGGTACCTCAGTCAGTCAGCTGAACGTCTAACTCTTGATTTTGACTCAGGTCATGATCCCAGGGTCGTGGGATCAAGCCCCTCATCAGGTTCTGTGCTGACATATGGTGGAGCCTGCCTGGGATTGTCTCCCCCTCTCTCTGTGCTCCTCCCCAAGTTGTGCACCCACACATTAAATAAGCATTTAAAAAAAAAAATACTGGCATTCATTAAAAAAAAAAAAAAGAAAAGAAAAAAAAAGAAAGCTCTGGCAGAAGAAAGGTAGACCATCCCAAGGATGAATTAAAAATAAACATAAAGACTTAACACAGCCTTTGGCACGTGGTACCTGCTCATTAATCCTCGGCTACTGTTAAGATGCTATTTACAAAGTTCACAGGAGTGAGGGTCGTCCTAACCCACATGAGACCAGGAACCAAATCTCTTTTCTATCAATCTTCCCTGGAATCCCAAGAACTCTTTACTAAGGAAATACATGTAGGATGTTCAGGAAATTTGGACTGATCCCAACTGGTCACTTGAACTAGGAGACAGGGTCCTCCTTATCCCTCGGCAGTAGGAGGAGCTCCGTGACTAACTTGGGCGAATGGGCCATGAGCACAGCTGCCTGTGTCCCTTCTGGGCTGAGGCAGTGAAAAGTGACCCTTTTTCAGCTCTACTGTGATGAACCTGGGAACATTCTGTTGAGATGGCAGCATTACATGATGATGGCGAGTCTGTCGCCTTCACAGGATGAGTAATGTGAGGAAGAAATAAACTTGTGTTACATTAGGCCACTGAGATATGGAGGTTCACTTGTTACCGCAGTATCACCTAGCCTTGCCCTGACTGATAAACCATGTTTGCTTGGAAGCCATGGGGCAGCCATCTGCTGCTATGAGCACGGAGAAGCAAGAAAATCCACCTGCAGGGGGAAAAATAAAATAGAGAACCAGAGAGGCAGTGACAAGAGGCTCCATGGAAAAGAGAGAGGCAGAGGACAGTTGGTAGCCGTCTGGGCGATTCTTTAGCTCTTGGTTCCAGGCTGCTGTGCCCTTGGGTTCAGGGTAGTGCCCCCGTATCCTGCAACAGAGTCCCCATTTGCAACTTAAGCCAGCTCAAGTGACATTCAGATGGAAGAGCTTTGGTGAAAATGCTCAGCAAGTCCATTCGTACCAGCCAAGGTTGGCTGAGGATATGAAGACTGAGGCTCCCGGTCGCCCTAATTCAAAACGTGTCCTTTCCGAATTGAGGAATAGATGTGGACTAACAGACTTTGCTGGGCACCAAACTCTGGTCTCAGAGCCGGAAGGACCCTGAACCAAGGGCCAAGAGGCAGGACCCCGCGATGGCAACTGCCATCACACGGCCCTCTGTGGATTTCAAAGCATCAGCACTGGATCCACACACCTATGTTCTTTATCCCCATGTTACAATCAGGGAAGCGGATATAGGAAGGGGGAACGCCCAAGGGCACTCTACTAATAAGCAGTTGAGCTACAGCCTCTAGACTCAGGTTGGGCTGGTGGGGACACCAAATAACTCGTGCAGAGCGCATCCCATATGTGCTGGCTGTTGGTCTAGACACTTGAGATACATTAAGTTACAACTCTAAGAAGCAGGTACTATGCAGCATCCCCATTCTACAGATAAGTAAACTCAGGCACAGAGCTGTTAAGCACCTTGCCCCAAATCACAGAACTGCCACATGGTAGAGCTGAGATTCAAACTCAGGCAGTCTGGCTCCAGAGTCTGTCTTACTCGCGATGTTATGCTGCCTCTCTAAACGCCATCCCAGAAGACGCAAACCCACCTGCCTCCAGGGGCCAGGCTAGTAGTGTTTATGAGTCAATCGGGAAAGGGAGGACTGTGTACCCTGGATGGCGCGTGCCCTGGTTAACTGCAGGAAGGTGGACTCACAATTATCAGGTGGAATTAAAAACAAAAAAAAATCTGACTTATATGTGAAACTTACCCATTTTTAAGAGTTGGCAAGTGAGTCATGTTTTTTAAAAGCGTATTTTTTGAATGACTCCTGGGGGCCACAGCAAGCCAGCAGAGCAGCGGTGTGCAGCTTCTGCACAAGGTAGGACCCTTATCTATGCAAGGCGGCTTCCCTAGGAGATGGCTCCCGCTGGATTTTACGTCAAATCCTGTCTCCCTACACGATCTGGGTTTGCTCAGGCATCACAGTGAGAAGACGCCTTCAGAAAACCAGCCCACGGCAACTCCTGTGAGCGTGGCCAACCGCACGGCTGGCACCTTTCCCTGATCAGCTGGTGCCTCAGGAGGAACGAGCACAATGTGCGGCTTGGGAATTAATCAAAGAGCAGCCACCAAGACGAATCTCACTTGGAAGAAGGAACGAAAGCATGATCCTCCCTGTGCTCAGCAAATGACTTGCTCACCTCCTCAAAGTCATCCAGCTCCTCCAGCCTGGTCCGAACCTTCTCCGACATGGCGGACGTGGTGGTCGCTTTGCCTAAACAGAATAGATTCATGTCACACAGAATGGATTTCTCAGACACCAACTCCCCCCCAGGGAAAGGCATCTTTCACTCTACGCTTCGTTGTGAATAAAGAGGCCAGGGAACAATTTCATTACAGACAACGCCACGATTTTGAAAACAACGTCCTTACATAACCAAAGTTCCACCGGAAACATTTTTGTTTAAAAGCTGCCCCCCCTAGCTCGGTGGGGCCAGCCTCCATGGTTCCACTCCATTCGGTATTACAAACTTTTCCCTGCCTCACTCGCTTGCTAAAGAAAGGCAGTCCAGAGGGGATGCCAAAAACCCATCATGTGATTGTTTTCTACCAACAAAAAGGCCCTCTCAGGCTCGCACTCAGTGCAGGACCGAAGCACTCTGATACCACTACAACCACGTCACTGTGTGCCCAGCACGAGGGCTTCAAAGCCCTCTCTTCAAGAAAACAGGGCTGGCCACGCCTCCTTCCATCACCTGTCAGAGATGAAGGGACACCCTCCGGGCTGTGGGCCAACCACAGGGCGAGGCTATCTGTCCAGCTGGCTCTCCAGTGACTCTTATCTCAGAACCTTGTCCCCATCTGAAAGGGGCTTCTGTTCTAGCTCTGAGGTCCCCCTGCTCCCACCCACCAAACTCAGGAATGAAAGTTCATTCTTTTAAGGCACTAGCGTCTCAGATCTGTTGCGAACTCACTGATTTGTCAGGGATCAGCTGAGAGCAAGGCACAGTTATTTATTTGCTAAAAAAACAACTAAGTTTCCCAGTACTGGTTTCTGTTTTTGTTTTTTTACCTCATTTCCACTTTTCCTCTTATTTTGAAATATGTAGAGAAAGTGCACATATGTACATTTTAACAGATAATCATAACCTTTGTAACCACCACCTTGCTCATACACCGTCTTACTTCTTTTGTTAACCATTATCTTTAGTTCATGAATTTTACCCTTGTTGTTGCACAGAGCTGTTTCCCTGTTTATTATTTTCCACTGGGTTAATACAGCACAATGTACTTCTTATTCTGTTGATGGATGTCTGGGTTGTTTCCTATTTGGGGCTACAGTAAATAATGCTGCTGTGAACATTTGTGTTTTCTGGTTTGTATACACATACATTTCTTCAGGGCAGCGGGCAGCGCTTCTCAAACTTTCAGAGGAGTCACTTACAGATGAATTAACACACAGAGGCTGATTTTTAGTAGGCCTGGCAGGGCCTGGGACTCTGCCTTACTAATGCAGCTGGCCCTTGGACCACACTTTAAGAAAAACAAGGGGACGCCTGGGTGGTTCAGTCAGTTGGGCATCCGACTTCAGCTCAGGTCATGATCTCACAGCTTGTGAGTTTGAGCCCCGCCTCGGGCTCTATGCTGACAGCTCAGAGCCTAGAGCCTGCTTCAGATTCTGTGTCTCCCTCTCTTTCTGCCCCTCCCCCACCCACATTCTATCTCAAAACAAACAAACAAACAAAAAAACATGGATTTGGGTAGAGCTGGAAAAACACTTTCCCTAAAGGGTCAGATAGAAATATTTTACATTTATGGGGTACCTGGGTGGCTCAGTTGGTTAACCATCAGACTCTGGATATCGGCTCAGGTCATGATGTCACAATTCACGAGACTGAGCCCCGTGTCCGGCTCTGTGCTGACAGCACAGAACTTGCTCGGGATTCTCTCTCTCCCTCTCTCTGCCCCTCCCCCAATTATTCATACCCATGCTCGCTCTCAAAATAAACTTCATAAATATTTTAGGTTTTGTGAGTCACGTGGTTTCTCTCACACCTACTCAACTCTGTCATCACAGCACAAAAGCAACCACAAACAATATGTAAACAGACTGGCATGGCTGTGTTCCAATAAAACTTTACTTCCAAACTTAAACAGGGGGCCAGATCTTGCCCTGCAGGATGTAGTTTGCTAATTTCTGATCTAGAGTATATCCTAGTAGAATTGTCGGGTCCAAGGGTTGGCCCAACTTCAATTTTAACAGATAACGCGAAAGTGCTCTTTACACAGTGGTTTTATCGTTTTAACCTCCTACTGGCAACATAAGCCTTCCTGCTGCTCTACGTTCCCACCAGCAAGCCATCTCGTCCATCTTTCTGATCTCTCCAAACTGGTGGCTATGCAACAGTAGGATTTACTTTTTCACGGTTTGGGGTCAAAGTTATGGCCCTCACAAGGTGCTCCCACTCTCTTGATTACTCAGGTGCTGCCCCCACCTGCAGACAACGGGGGAGAGTCGCAGCTGCCATACTCGTGATTTGCACGTAAACCACAGCTATGCTCATCTGTACCCCGTGGGTAGCTGAGCTGTGTCCATTGCCTCAGAATCGCCTAGGAGCCTCAAAACAAAACAAAACAAAAAAAACACCAATTCCTGGGTCCCATTCCTCAAGATACATTCAACAAGTGGAACAGGGCCCCATGGTCTTTATGTCTATAAAAGTTGCACAGCTAGTCTGAGGCACGCTGGTCAGAGCCTCTGACCGTGTATCCAGGCTGAAGAAACAGCACTGCCGTGTTGCCGTGTTCAGGGACCCGTGGCCGGTAAGACTGTGGCTCCCATCCCTAGCCTGTCTGCCTTCTCACAAGGGATAAAGACTTAAAGCAAAGTAAAGGATCTCTAAAAAGGAGAATTTTAACCATTCTACAGCTGCTGAGGAGGGGACGGGGAGCAGATGCTACTGCTCTGTCTAAATTCAAACAGTGAGCTCATGTTGTACTTTTAATAACTTTTGTCTTTTTTCCCCCCATTCATCACATGAGTATGTATTTCAGTTCTGCTAAGTCTGTACACAATCTAGGAAGTAACAGCTTTAATGGAATTAAACACCAGTGTGGATACTGCAAACTTTTTTATACTAAAGGTAATGAGCCAATTCCCCATCAAGAGTAACAACAACCCAAACTCACCTTTTTCAGATCCCATAAACAGATTCTGCAGAGGCAAGTAACAATTTGTTAGTATTTTTTAAAACTTAATACCGTTTCTATGACAAAAAAAAACTTGTAAGATACTTAAATATTCAAGTTACACTAAGGCCACATGATCTGTTATTTTCCAGCAAAGCTACTTACTTATACAAATGCAAAACAATTATTTCATCAAAGGAGGAAAACACAGCTCACCAAAAACTACCGAAGATTCAAATTTCCACTCAGCTCAGGACACTCAAAGTGAGCCAACAAAGAGCAAAATTTTGAGGACAACGGCGTCAGGAGGTAGCAGTTAGCTTACTCTACGTCAGGGCTTCACAATCTGGGCACTACTGATGTTACGGGCAGGGAAACCCGGTTGCGTGGGGACGGTCCTGTACATGGAGGGTGTTAGCAGCGCCTGCTCTCTACCCACTAGATTGCCAGCAACGCCTCCACAGTGCAACAACCAACACTGCCTCCAGACATTGCCATGTGTCCGCTGGGGGGTAAAATTACTCCTGGCTGCAAAATCACTGCTCTAAATTAACTCCGTGCATTCAGAAAATCAGAACCAAACTACCGGTCCAGCAACTCTGCCTGCACACTGCTCACCTAGCGCAAACCCTGAGAGGAAGTGGGGAGAGGCGTCGTCACAGAGCCTTCCTGGTTGCCCCCCGAGTTCACCCCTTCCTCCGTACTCACAGCCCGGATTTCTGATGGGCACATTTGTCGCATTTCCCAGCATCCCCTCCATCTGCATATGGCCCATGACGACCTTCAAGACAAATTCGGGTGTGTGGGTGGGGACACTGGGAGGACAAATGTGGCTGGGTGTGTGGATGGGGACACTGGGAGGGGTCCTTATATGAGCGAGGGTGCATTCTACTTTCCCTTTTCCTCCTCCAACAACTTGGACATGAGGCGACCCTGAACACAGCAGGGCAGCAGGACAGGAAGAGCCAGACCCCTGATGACTCTGGAGCCGCCACACCAGCCTGAACTACCCACCTCTCCACTTCCTTTCAGTGCCAAGAGAGGAACGTCACTGTGGCATACGTCATCACGTCATCAGGGAGGGCTTGGGTCAGAAGCTCCCAGATCTCGTCCTCAGTAACCCAGGCATTCCCCTGCTCTCCCTGACTGGCTCAGCTCAGAGCCTTTCATCACGTGAGCAACCTGCCCCCACACATCGTCGGCCTCATCTCCCTCACATCCCCAGGCACAAGCCAACGACTTGGTCCAGAGGCCACCCGGTGAACTTGAGGCCATGGAAGAAAACTGGAGCCACAGGAAGAAGTAAACCTTCTTTGGGGCGTCAGTCTCCTCACTTCCCAACTCAAACCTCCCCAGAGATGGGCTCCGATTCTTTCTCTGAACGGTGCCAGATCCTGGATTCTTAACACATTTTTTTGAGAAACCAACCAGCACATTTGCTCCCAACTAACATGGACATAATGAGCCAAACTCACAGAGCCCAGGAGTTGGGCAACATTAGCTGTGATATTGTGATTTATAAGAAATACATATTGCATCTTGATCCTGTTCCTGGCCCAGAAGCTCCTACTACCCTTGGAATGTCTTAAGCCCTCAGAGTGGTCAAGGAGACTTTGTTAAGTTAATCAAGTGACTTCTGGACACACCTAAGGATGGGGACTGGTTTCCAGGGGAAACAAACATTTGATTGCAGGGCTGGAACCTTCAGTGCCACTCCTGACCTCCAGGGAGGGGAGAGGGGGGCTGAAGATTGAATCAATCACGTCTATTTATTAAGGCCTCCCTAAGAACCTAAAAGGACTGGGTTCAGAGAGCTTCCTGACTGGTGAGACAGAATGTCCATGCCATCCGGTAGGACCCCAAACCCCAAGGGGACAGAAGGTCTTCTGTTTAGAACCTCGCTCTCTGTCTCTCTTCAAGTGGATGTTGATTTGCAGCCTTTAATATCCTTGTAATCTCGTGAGTAAACGGGTTTCCTGAGTTCTGTGAGCCACTTAGCAAATTGACCGAACCCAAGGAGGGGATCATGGGAGTCTGACGCACAGCCAGACGGTCAGAAGCACAGGTGACAACATGGACTCACAGAGGACTGTGAAGTGGGAGAGAAGGTTGAGGGACTAGGCGCCTGACTTGCAGGAATGGACATGAGCTCCAGGGATCTGGGTGTCAGAACTGAGTTGACCTGCAGGACACCCAGCTGGTGTCAGAGAATTGTTTGGTGTGGGGGGTGGGGAGATCCTGTACAGGCACCTGGGGGCAGAATCCTAACAAAAAGAAATCCCTACCAGATGGGAAGCAGGCCCTGGGAGAAGAGTGCGCTGGTACTCACGATAGACAGCTTCTCTGTGGTCGTGTACCGGGCAAGGATTTCTCCTCGTTTGCTGGCCCAGGGCTCAAAGTCTGATCCTACGATGGAGTTCTCATCTCGGTCTCGTCTCTTTCTAGAGCTGTCCTATGGAAAGGCAAGACAAGCTCTCAGCAGCAGTATCCTTTTCATCTTTAAAAAGAAAGTATAGGGACACCAGGGTGGCTCAGTTAAGCATCTGACTTCAGCTCAGGTCATGATCTCATGGTTCTAGAGTCTGAGCCCCGTGTTGGGCTCTGTACTGACAGCTCAGAGCCTGGAGCTGCTTCAGATTCTGTGTCTCCCTCTCTCTCTATGCCCCTCCCTCACTCTCTCTCTCTCAAAAATAAATAAAACGTTAAAAAAATTTTTTAAAAACCACTAAGTATAGGGGCGCCTGGGTGGCTCAGTTAAGGTCTGACTCTTCATCTCAGTTCAGGTCATGATCTCCTGGTTCGTGAGTTTGAGCCCCCACATCAGACTCTGTGCTGACAGCACAGAGCCTGCTTGGGATTCTGTCTCTCCTTCTCTCTCTGACCCTCTCCTGCTTGCTCTCTCCCTCTCAAAATAAAAACAAACAAAAACTACAAGCAAACGCAATAGTTGATAACATGGCAGGGTAAAACTGATTATGTGCTAGGAAAGCAGAACTTAAATGTTCTCATCAAATTAAAAAAATGTAAATACGTGAAATGACGGGTGTAGTAACTCAATGGGGGGAATGGTTTCACAGGTGCATACAAGTACCAGGTCATTACGCTGACACTTTAAAAGTCTCACAATTTCCTCTGTCGATTTTATCTGATAAAGCTAAAGAAAAGGGGCGCCTGGGTGGCTCAGTTGGTTAAGCGTCTGACTCTTGGTTTCGGCTCAGGTCATGACCCCAGAGTTCTGGGTTCAGGTCCCACATCAGGCTCTGCGTTTACGGTGCAGAGCCAGCCTGGCATTCTATCTCCCTCTCTCTCTCCTTCTCTCCCTCAAAATAAATGGATAAACTTAAAGAAAAGCTAAAGAAAAGGAAGTATAAGCAAAGGCAGACAGTCCCCCAGTGCAGAATAAAATAAGTCTAAAGGTTTACTAGATAACACTTTTTCAGGCCAATTCACCCCAAAGGGCCAATAAACAGATCAAAAGACACTCAGGCTCACTGAGAATCAAGGAAAGGCAAACGATCATCTTTCAGCCACCAAAATGGTGAAGTTACAATGACTGGTAATGTCCCAGCTGGCAAGGATGCAGGACAACAGACACTCTGAAGTTCTGCTGGGGGTGGTATAAATGGTGAAGCCTTTTTGGAGAATGATTTGGGAGTAGCCATCAAAACCTTAAACACACATTGCCTAGCCCAGCGTTTAACTCTTCTACGTGAGAAATCAGCGGTTTGCTTACAGAATTACATAAAAATAAATGAAAAAAAAAAAAAGGATAATAAAGGGTGAAATTAAAATCAAGAATGAATTTTAAAATGCTTTAATAAAGAAAAGAAGAAACTTCCAAGATCCGCACTAGCCTCTCACAGAGGGGGGTGGGGGGGGTGGGGAGAGGAGGGCTCTGTAAGGGGGACCCTGTGGGTGTCTGGATCCTGAAAACTGTCGCAACGACAATGTGGGATCTGTGCCATTTAGAAACAAAAAAGTGAGGGCACCCTGGGAGGCTCAGTCAGTTAAGCAACCGACTTCGGCTCAGGTCATGATCTCACAGCTCTTGAGTTCAAGCCCCGCATCCAGCTCTGTGGTGATAGCTCGGAGCCTAGAGCCTGCTTCAGATTCTGTGTCTCCCTCTCTCTCTGCCCCACCCCCACTTGTGCTCTGTCTCTCAAAATGAATAGATGTTAAAAAAAAAAAAAGAAATTTTTTTTTTTAAACAAAAAGAAAAGCGGCCAGCCCTGCCCCCACAGGACTGACCACGAGCAGGGAGTGTTACCGGGGCTGCAGGGTCAGCCGTGGCCGCGAACATGGAGAGGGGGTCTGTCCCATCCAGCACGCTGCTCAGTGGGTCCACCACAGAGCTGGAAGACGAGGAGGACGTGGAGGAAGTGCTGCCTTTCCGGCTCACTTTCTTGGTCTTGGACTCTGTGACCTGTGGGGAAAACCCGAGCAGGTAAAGCGGGAATCTCCTATGACCTTCCCCCAACACTCAATGCGTTTTCCCTCGTTCCCTTAGTTGAACTGACCATTGCTTTGTGGCAGGGACACTTACATTTTGTGACAAACTGAGAGGACTCAAAATCCCAGCTATGGAGGAAGGGATTAGAAGGTGGGATCGAACTGCACCCTGGTAGGGCCCTCTTACACAAAGCAGGTCCCCAGACAAGCAGCAGCCACATCACATGGAGCTCGTCAAAAAACACGGACTCTGGAGCTCCACCTTGGATCTACTGCATCGGAAGCTGCGACTTAACACGATCTCCTTCCTTTTCGAAGAACTTCGAATGCCACATCCTGCTGAGCACTGAGGGACAGGTGGGGTGTCAGGGTGTGAAGCCATGTTTTTGTTCCACTGGCCCCCAACTCTTTCTGACTTCAGATGACCAGATCAGGGGTGAACCCCTGAGCCAAGAAGATCCAACCAGTGTTTCTGCTGAAAATGCAGCACAAAATCCAGAAGGGCTGGCTGGGCTCCACTCTCCTCCTTAAACAAAGAAGCTCTGAAAACCCAGGGGCTGAGGGAAGTAATGGACACTCTGGACATATCCACAGGAAGGCAGAGAAAACCCGTCTTCAGAGAGGACAGGATGTGATAGAATGAAAGAAAGGGCTGGATAAAAGAGAACTTGACCAGCCTTTGTCCTGGTTCTGGGAAAGGAGGGTCTGGTCCTTGGAGTGTCTGTCATTCACACGCCCCTCAGTCACACATGACTTGATGGTAACAAGACCAGCATGGGGGCTGGTCATGAGAAAGACCACTCCTGTGAGCACAGTCAGGGGGTATCAGCCTGACCTTAGGGGAGGGAGGCTGGAGATCAGGTCCAGTCATGTGGGCAAGGAATCACTGCGTCACGCTGTGTAATGAAACCCCAACACAAAGTGTGGACACACCAAAGCTCAGTGGAGCTTCCTGGCTGGTGGCTGCACCATGTGCCGGGAGGTGATACACCTGTTCCATAGGCAGAGGGCAGAGAGCTCTGTCTTCAGGACGTTCCTGGGCCTCACCTACCTGTCTCTTATTTGGCTGCTCATTTGTATCCTTCATATAAAACTGTAAACACAGGGCTTCTGAGTTGTCTGAGCTCTCCTAGCACATTATCAAGCCTGAGGGGAGGTCTGGATTTGCAGACAGTTGATCAGCGGGTGGCCTGGGGTCCCCCAAATCTGCAGTGGGTGTCTGAAGCAAGGACTGTCTTTTTGAAGAGCTTGCCCTAAACCTGTAGGGTCTGACACCAACCCCGGATGATCTGGCAAAGGGCCTCCTATTGGTACACAATTGTCATTTTGTCTGCCTGGCATCTGTCCCTCCTTCTCCCAGGCTTGGCAGTTGTTTTCTTTGGGAAAGTGGCCCTCCCCGACTCTTGGCTCCTACAGGCCTGGTTGGGGTGGAGGGGTTCTACCCCAACCCAGTCAGTCAGCACATTCCCTTCCCCGGGGCACCAGCCTGGGTCAGGGAGGGACACAGAACCAGAAAAGAGAAACTCCCCGCTCTCGTGTCACGAAAGCTGCAGGATGGAAGCCTGGAGCTGATGTGGCTGGTCTGTGTCCACGGGAGTGAGTTCTCAGATTGGAAACGACCCACTGGTGTCTCAGTCGTGACTCTACAAGCCCACAGGGCCTGGGGGGGAGGGGGAGGGCAGACACTCCAGCTGTGACCTCCTGCTTTATGCAATGGCCTCTGGGCATTCTAAGGTATGTGTCTGTCACCCTCACCCCCACCCGTGATGACAGCCACACAGCTTCTATTATCTGCTGGTGAAACAGTGCTAACCCAGAAGAGAGGGACCATCTATATCACTGGCCTGCTTTTCACTTTGCTTTTTAAATAACTCACACAGATGAAGACGCCATTCAGAACAGCATCTTCAGGACAGGCAAACTTAAGAAGGGGTTTCGTTTATACGCCCACATCAGGAGCAACGGCATCACCCGCTCGTGACAACCTCGCAAATGTGAGCAAGGGCACAAGGAACATGACGGTGGGTGAGGTCAACGTCACGAAAACCAGGGCCTGGGAACAAAGTGGCCGATAGAAATGTGCAAAAGCAGCTCCGGCCGGCAAGTGGGAAAGACCCAGGAACCCGGCTTGTCATTTTGAGGAGTGAGAGGTTAGAGAGGTTAGAGAGGGCCTCGTGACAAAACTTACGGTTATGGGCTTCAGCGGGTGATAGTCCCCAAACTCCAGTGGCACAGCCTCCAGCCGGCAGGACGCAAACTCTGCCTTGTAGTTCCTCCCCCGGGAGTGCCTGGCGGACAAATCCCAGACCGCCACCATCAGTTGAAGGAGATACAGAACACATTCAAACCATCTGCTCAGACCTTCTCAGGGCTACAGCGGCTCATGGCGCAACAGTATTTCTACCGAGCCCAAGAAACGCTGCAGAGAATTTTAACACTCAGTTTGAAGGTGCACAATGCCACCCAGGGATCCGGGACCCGTGAGGCCAGACGCCAGAACCAAGGGCACTGGATGAAGTGAGGTCAACTCTCCCCCACACACTGTTCTCCCCCCGACAGCCAGCGCCCAAGGAGGAGCTGAAGAGAGGGGCGTGCAGGGGGAGGGAGAAAGCCGGCCCTGCTCTCCCCACCAAGTTCACGAACGCTGTGGAGCCAGAGAAAGTAGCTGAGCGAGAAGTAGACAAAGAGCACCCGATTTCATGGGTCTTGTGAAGGGATCACGAGATAGACAAGGGGACAAAGTATCCACACTGAGGCACGAGAGGAAAACACATGGGAAGAAGAGCAGTGTGAAAGGCCTCAGGGCGGAAGGGAAGGTCTCAGAACGGGCAGAGAAAAACGGGAAGAGGAATGGGCAGCAGCAGTATGTGAAGGGATGGCAGCTAAGATTCTTCCAAACTAGGGGCGCCTGGGGGGCTCAGTCGGTTGAGCTTCTGACACCTGGTTTTGGCTCAGGTCATGATCTCTCAGTTTGTGGGTTTGAGTACCGCATCAGGCTCTGAGCTAACAGTGTGGAGCCTGCTTGGGGTTCTCTCTCTCTACCCACCCCCCCCCCCCACCGACCCTCCCTTGCTTGTACACATGCCTTCTCTCTAAGTAAATAAACTTTAAAAAAAAAAAAAAAAAAAAATTTTTAAACCAAAATAGAATTGTTCCAAACTAAAGACCTCAAGCTATAGATTCAAGAAACACGCATGCCCCAAGCAGGACCCACACAAAAAAGAAAACAAAAACCATACTTAGGGCCTTCATAGTAAAATGGCTAAAAATAGAGGATTTCTTAGAACGAATAAAGACACCTTATTTTCAAAGGGTGACGATTATATTACTGTCTCAGCAGAGAGGAGAGCCAGCAGACAAAGGGATCGTACCAGTGAAGTACCAAAGAAATTAACTGCCAGACAAAAACCCTGCACCTAGTGAAACGGTCCTTCAGTCATGACGGAAAGAGTTTCCCGTTAAAGAAAAACCAACAACAGCATGTACAGAACTACACTTAAAAAAAAAGCTACACGGATTGGAAGAATAAATATTGTCAAAATGTCAATACTACCCAAAGCTATCTACACATTCAATGCAATCCCAATCAAAATTGCACCAGCATTCTTCTCGAAGCTAGAACAAGCAATTCTAAAATTCATATGGAAACACAAAAGGCCCCGAATAGCCAAAGTAATTTTGAAGAAGACCAAAGCAGGAGGCATCACAATCCCAGACTTTAGCCTCTACTACAAAGCTGTCATCATCAAGACAGCATGTTATTGGCATAAAAACAGACACACAGACCAATGGAATAGAATAGAAACCCCAGAACTAGACCCACAAACGTATGGCCAACTCATCTTTGACAAAGCAGGAAAGAATATCCAATGGAAAAAAGACAGTCTCTTTAACAAATGGTGCTGGGAGAACTGGACAGCAACATGCAGAAGATTGAAACTAGACCACTTGCTCACACCATTCACAAAAATAAACTCAAAATGGATAAAGGACCTGAATGTGAGACAGGAAACCATCAAAACCCTAGAGGAGAAAGCAGGAAAAGACCTCTCTAACCTCAGCCGTAGCAATTTCTTACTTGACACATCCCCAAAGGCAAGGGAATTAAAAGCAAAAATGAACTACTGGGACCTTATGAAGATAAAAAGCTTCTGCACAGCAAAGGAAACAACCAACAAAACTAAAAGGCAACCAACGGAATGGGAAAAGATATTTGCAAATGACATATCGGTCAAATCTTATAAAGACCTCACCAAACTCCACACCCGAAAAACAAAAATCCCAGTGAAGAAATGGGCAGAAAACATGAATAGACACTTCTCTAAAGAAGACATCCGGATGGCCAACAGGCACATGAAAAGATGCTCAACGTCGCTCCTCATCAGGGAAATACAAATCAAAACCACACTCAGATATCACCTCACGCCAGTCAGAGTGGCCAAAATGAACAAATCAGGAGACTATAGGTGCTGGAGAGGATGTGGAGAAATGGGAACCCTCTTGCACTGTTGGTGGAAATGCAAACTGGTGCAGCCACTCTGGAAAACAGTGTGGAGGTTCCTCAAAAAATTAAAAATAGACCTACCCTATGACCCAGCAATAGCACTGCTAGGAATTGACCCAAGGGATACAGGAGTACGGATGCATAGGGGCACTTGTACCCCAATGTTTATAGCAGCACTCTCAACAATAGCCAAATGATGGAAAGAGCCTAAATGTCCATCAACTGATGAATGGATAAAAAAACTGGTTTATATACACAATGGAGTACTACGTGGCAATGAGAAAGAATGAAATACGGCCCTTTGTAGCAACATGGATGGAACTGGAGAGTGTGATGCTAAGTGAAATAAGCCATACAGAGAAAGACAGATACCATATGGTTTCAATCTTATGTGGAAACTGAGAAACTTAACAGAAACCCATGGGGGAGGGGAAGGAAGAAAAAAAAAAGAGGTTAGAGTGGGAGAGAGCCAAAGCATAAGAGACTCTTAAAAACTGAGAACAAACTGAGGGTTGATGGGGGGTGGGAGGGAGGGGAGGGTGGGTGATGGGTACTGAGGAGGGCACCTTTTGGGATGAGCACTGGGTGTTGTATGGAAACCAATTTGACAATAAACTTCATATATTGAAAAAAATAAAAAATAAAAAATAAGTAGAAGCACATTTAATTGTAGTGTGATTCTGAAAGTAGTAAAAAAAATTAAAATAAAAAAATAGAAAATAAAAAAAAGCTACACAGAGAAACAAAATCCCAGCTGAAAACAAAAAACTATATACATATGTATATATGTGCATACACACTGTGTATACACGTATGTACATATGTATAGGCTATGCATACATATCAAAGAGTAAAAAAAAAAGGTAAAGGTGTGGATAAAGAGATTAGTGACTACAAAAAACAGTAGCTCATAGTATTTAAAATACGTGTAGGGGGCACCTGGGTGGCTCAGGGGGTTAAGTGTCTGCATCTAACTCTTGACTTCTGCTCAGGTCATGATCCCTGGGTTGTGGGATTGAGCCCCGAGTCGAGCCCCATGCTAAGCCTGCTTCAGATTCTCTCTCTCTCTCCCTCTGCCCCTCTCCCCTGCTATCTAAAATAAAAAAATGAGTAAAATAAAACAGAGGTAGAATTAAAACTCAGGTCAACCAGCACAGAAGAGGCACTATGGTATGAATGTTTGTCCCCACCCCCCCCAGCCCCCCAAATTCACTGACTGAAATCCTAACCTCGCCTTTGGGAGGTGATGAGGTCTCAAGGGAGGAGCCGCATGATAACCGGGACCCCAGAGAGCCCCCGCCCCGTGAAGACACGCAGTGCAGGCACTGGGTGAAAAGCAGGAGGCGCCTCGCCTCACCGGGCTGGCCAGACGTCCAGCCTCCAGGAGAAACAAGTATTTTTTGTTGTAAGTTGCAGCATCTGTGGTTTTTTTTTCTTTTTCTTTTTTTTTTTTTTTTTTTTTTTACAGCAGCAGCTCGAACGGACTAAGCCTCGGACTGAGAAGTGGGGCTGCTGCCTTAACAAATACCTAAAAACGAGGAAGCGAGTCTGGAACTGGAACGGGCACAGGCTGGAAGAGTTTTCCAAGACCGGCGAGAAAAGCCACCGCCCCGAGTGGACGGTCAGGGGCGATGCGATGATGGTGAGGGCTTGGAGAGCTGCAGAGAAAGCCTCAGCCGTCCTGGAGAAGACGCCAGGGGTCGCAAACAGAAGCTGGTGGAACAGACGGCCTAGGCCAGACCAGCAAGGCTGCAGATGGAAACGGGGACTGTGCTACTGGACACGGAGAGGCGATCCCAGTCAGGACGCGGCGTCCCGGACTGTGCTCACACCCTGGTGTCCTGTGGACGGCAGAACTTGTATGCGACGGAACGGGGTATTTGCAGGAGGACGTTTCTGGGCAAAGTGTTGCAGGGAGCAGCTTGACTGTTCTCCGGCTCATCAAAAGGGAAACAATTTAAAAACATGGAGAATTGGGGCGCCTGGGTGGCTCAGTCAGTTGAGTGTTCAACTTCGGCCCAGGTCATGATCTCGGGGTTCGTGGGTTTGAGTCCCACATCAGGCTCTGTGCTGACAGCTTGGAGCCTAGAGCCTGCTTCCGATTCTGTGTCTCCCTCTCTCTCTCTCTCTGCCTCTCCCCCACTCACGTGTACGCGCTCTCTCTCTCTCTCTCAAAAATAAATATTAAAAAAAGCCTTAAAAACCCCGTGGAGAATTAGGTCTCAAAGAGCATAAAGCTGGTCCCCTTTGTTCATCGGCCTGAGCGTCCCCTGAATTCACCCTCTGCCCTACTCACAGCTGTGTGCCTTCACTAGTACTTAAGGAACCCCAAATCCAACTAACACCCTGCAGTCAGCCTTATGGGTGAGCCCACCCACCCAGAAACCTACTCAGTATGAGAGAACAGAGATCCCAGGTCATTTGACTTCTATCCCTTTCTAAATAAATATGGCTTTGTGAGCACGAAAGGAGGAAGGCCAGTCAACAATACAAATTCATCTCTACTTTTTATGTTTTATTTATTTTTTTAAAGAACTACTGCTTTCACCTCTTTTGGTGGGGGAGGGGGCAGAGAATCTCGAGCAGGCTCGACATTCAGCATGGAACCCAAAATGGGGCTCGATCCCACAACCCTGGGATCATGACCTGAGCTGAAATCAAGAGTTGAATGCTCAACCGACTGAGCCACCCAGGCACCCCACTACTTTTTATTTTTTGGAAAGGAAAACCCCTATCACGATATATTGCCTGGTCTCTCTGGGTCACATTTACCAAGCATACCAGTCCTCCCCTTCCAAAAATATGAAATATTCTTCCTGACTCCCTTTAATTTTTTTTAAGGTTTTTTGGGTTGTTTTTTTTTTGAGAGACAGAGAGCGACTGAGCATGAGCAGGGGAGGAGGAGAGAGGGAGAGAGAGAATCCCAAACAGGCTCCACCCTGTCAGTGCAGAGCCTGATGCAGGGCTTGAATTCACAATCTGTGAGATCATGACCTGAGCTGAAATAAAGAGTTGGACGCTTAACCAACTCAGTTCCCCCCAAGTACCTCCCGACTCCCTTTAATATGCTGCCAGCCAATCCCTGATTTATAAAATAAAGACACCCCCCCCAAGAATAAGGAAACTGGAATAACAGTCATCAGTGGCCATAAGGGAGTCTAAAAATCAAATTACACTTTTTCTCTCTTCAGATCATTCTTACCTTTATCAATAGAACTCTGAAAGGTTAATCTAGTGGAATGAGTAGAAATGTAACCGGACCTGAAATTCAGTTGCAAATGTTTTTCATCCCTGTAATAATCATTAACAAATCAATCCACAGCTGAGCAAGACTGTATCCCAAGAACAGGGTGACTGGATACACAGAATCAAATAATAGTTCTCGTTTACAATGGACTTGCTGTACAGCAGGATCCAGGCCAAGCCCTTTCCCTGAACTTCCTTGTTTAACCAACTGCCTAATGCTAAGATGCTATCATTACGCCCATTTTTCAGAGAAGCTGAGGCTTAGAGTTGAGGGGACAGCAGCACGTGACAGGGACACAAAAACCGAGGCAGCCTGACTCTCATGCAGGAAGGAGCTCTGGAGACCATCCATGGGTCATCTTAAGAACCTTAAGCAATTGTCTACCTTTGTCTAGTTTTTCTTTTAAAGAACCAAGCTTTGAAATAATTTGTTTATTTGGATGAGGGAGGAGGGGCAGAGAGAGAGACAATCCCAAGCAAGCTCCACATTCAGTGCTGAGCCCAACATGGGGTTCGATCCCACAACCACAAGATCATGGCCTGAGCAGAAGCCAAGGGTCAGACACCTATCCTACTGAGCCACCCAGGCGTCCTGAAATAGTTTTTTGTTTGTTTGTTTTTTTACAAGTTTGAAGGGAAGGAATTCCTTGGGGAAAAAAATAAATAGTTTCTGGAGAAATGTAAAAAAAAAAAAAAAAAAGGAAACATTTACCCCTTTCGAAATTCCACATCAAACAGCTATATTTTGATCTTTCTATCGCTTCTTCCATTATTCCCTCAAATTCCCGGTCAGGCTCACCGGTTTACCCAACGTTTGAGATGCTAAAAAGCATGGTTGTCAATGCCTAGGTCTTTGCTAAGGCCAACAGCGCCCCCCAGCGGGCATTTTCTAGAAATCCCTACCTTGCTTTTTTTCCCCCTCAGAACACAGCAGCCGGTAAAAATCCCCCATCATCCCAGCTTCCAAAGGCTCGTGTGCATCCTTGGCAGCTGCCACAGAAGAAAAGGCCAACATTTCCCACCTCCACTCCTGGCCTGGCCGCTGGCTACTCAAAGTGTGGCTCACAGATCACTTTGCAAGGGCATCACCAGGGGAGTGTGGAAATACCACAGATCAGGGTCTGCACATTAGCAAATTCCCTCGGGTGATTTATAGCCCCGCAGCCCAGGGCATGGGTGGGAGGTCCAGCTGCTGGGAATGGTTAGGATCACAGCCTCTGGACTCCACACCTCACTGCTCCTTGAAGGCTGTACCACTTTAAGGAAACTAACTGCTTCACCTGTCTGCCTCCATGACCTCATCTGAAAAATGGGTTTTGAGGATTAAATGGGATGCTGCACATTCAACACTTAACACCGTGCCTGGCGTGCGCACACACACGTCTCTGTAAATGTCAAATTTAGCGACAGAAACACATTTCTCCTCTGTAGACCTTCTCTGTTTCCTCACTCATCCCACAGACTACTACTGCCCCTCCTTTCTGCCAAACCCCATGCCAGGCACGACCAGGGTTAAAACGCAGTTCTTTTAATTTGAAGAACAACAAGTCTTGGGAGACTTTAGGGTGAACACGGGCTGCCACAGGAATGTCGAGAGCACAGTCAGCTTAGGAACTTTGGAAACCCTACAAGTTAAAAGGCATATGGCACCTCTGTTTGTGATTTAAAGTAAAACTGTCACAGGTAAAACTGTTCTGGGAAGCAGAGATTAAAAGACCATCTCCCCGGGTTTTCTGATCAGAAAATTGCAGACAAGTTAATTGAAGCCAGATGTTTTTCATTGTTCTTGGTGTTTAAACCTTAATGATTCCCTAAAAGGTGCTTCGAATCACTAGATCCAAGGAAACTCAGTGGCATTCAATCCAGATTTAATGTATCAAGAATTTGGAAAGGGGCGCCTGGCTGGCTCAGTGGATTAAGTGTCCGACTTCAGCTCAGGTCATAATCTCACGGTTCGTGGGTTCAGCCCTGCGTCATGCTCTGTGCTGACAGTTCAGAGCCTGGAGCCTGCTTCGGATTCTATGTCTCCCTCTCGCTCTGCCCTCCCCCACTCTGCCCCTCCCCTGCTCACGAGCGCGCTCGCTCTCTCTCAAAAATAAACCAACATTAAAAAAAAGACTAACTGCTTCACCTGTCTGCCTCCATGACCTCATCTGAAAAATGGGTTCTGAGGATTAAAAAATGGATTTTGAGGAAAAATGGGTTTTGAGGATTCCTTCCTTTGGAAGGAAGCTGCTTAACTGTCAATATTTCAAGAGTCTAAGGCTGTATATTCTTTCATTTGCTCACTTACTCATTCACGGGAAACCACATTTGGAAAGAAAGATCAGAAAGTGATTTCCCTACCACCTCACACCTGCCAGAATGGCTAAAATGAACAACTCAGGAGACAATGGACGTAGACGAGGATGCAGAGAAAGGGGAACACTTTTGCACAGTTGGTGGGAATGCAAGCTGGTGCAACCACTCTGGAAAACAGTGTGGAGGTTCTTCAAAAAATTAAAAATAGAGGGGCACCTGGGTGGCTCAGTCGGTTAAGTGTCCGACTTCGGATCAGGTCGTATCTTGCAGTTTGTGAGTTCGAGTCCCGCATCGGGCTCTGTGCTGACAGCTGGGAGACAGAAGCCTGCTTTGGATTCTGTGTCTCCCCCTCTCTCTGTCCCTCCCATGCTCATGGTCTATCTCCGTCTCTCAATAACAAATAAACATTAAAAGAAAAAATTTTTTAATTAAAAATAGAGCTACCCTACGACCCAGCAATTGCACTACTAGATATTTATCCAAAGGATACAAAAAGGCTGATTCGAAGAGGCACATGCACCCCAATGTTTATAGCAGTTCTATCAACAAGAGCCAAATCATGGAAAGTGCCCACACATCCACAGTGATGAATGGATAAAGAAGATGTGGGGGGTGTGTGTGTGGACTATTACTCAAAGATCAAAAAGAATGCAATCTTGCCATTTGCAACAACATGGATGGAACTAGAATGTATTATGCCAATCAAAATAAGTCAGAGAAAGACAAATATCATATGATTTCATTCATATGTGGAATTTAAGAAACAAAACATAGGGGAAGATGAACACAGGGGAAGGAAAGCAAAAATAAGATAAAAACAGAGAGGGAGGCAAACCAGAAAAGACTCAAACTCAGAACAAACTGAGGGTTATTGGAGGGGTGTTGGGGGGGTGGTGAGCTAACTGGCTGATGGGCATTAGGAGGGCACTTGCTGTGATCACTAAATTCTACTCCTGAAACCATTACTACGCTGTGTGTTAATTAGCTTCGATTTAAATTAAAAAAAAAAAAAAACAAAAACCCTCCTCTCCCTTTCTGAGATGCAGGGTAGACCTCCCATCTATTTCCCAAATAAACCCACTAGAACCATCACAGCTTGTTGACTTCTTCCCGCACACACAGCACGGCGGGACCCTCAGCACGAGCCACTCCCAGCTACTCCAACCACAAGAGCCCTGCCCGGCCGGTCAGCCAGGGCACACGCTGTCCCCGCCTGTTCTGAGCTCCTATTCACTCTCCGAAACCCATGTAAGGGTCTGCCTTTCTCAAGCCTTCCCCAAGGCCCAGGTGAAATTACATCTCATGACCCTTCTACTCGGTGTGTCTGCTCCACGAAACTAACTCCTTAAGGCCAAGGGGTACGTCCGCAGACTGTGCATCCCCAGTGCCCAGCGGGAAGCCCTGCACACAGTGGGACGAAGGGCAGCCATTTCACAGAGAAGCAATCGAGTGTCCTCCAGGTGAGCCGAGTAGCACTGGAAACAGCTAGGTGTCCCCTATCGTCCAGACCGAGCTGACTCCACCACTCTTTGCACGCAGCGCCCCCAGAACCTGGGACACAGGAAGCCGGGGAACTTGAGTTTTCTTTAGGGAGTGAATGGAGAGGGGAGCGTGAAAGGTGCAAGGAACGGGTAGCCGGGAGGGAACCACCCGTGGGGCCTCAGGGACCTCTTGTGGACCAGGGTAGCGGCCGGGGATTCTGCGGTCAAAACAACCGGGTACGGAATGGGAGGCTCCACCAGCACCTCACCAAGAGAGCAATTCCCGTTGACTCACACAAGCTCACACTCGCAGAGACAGCAGATATAGTCCCTCTCCCAAACCAACCACCGCTTCTTCCTTACCAGGGAAAGACGGCCATCTTCCCGGTCACATGAGCAGTTGCACCAGGACCGCCAGCCCGTTTTTCCCTCCCAGACCCCGCCCCGCCCCGCCCCGCCCCGCCCCGCCCCGCCCCGCTCCGCCCCGCCCCGCTCCGCTCTGGCCGCCATGATTGAAAGGGGCAGATGCTCAGGAGCTGAGCCTTGGGAGCGCCATGATTGTGAGGGGCGGACGGACACGCTGAGCAGTTCGTCGGCGCCATAATCATGAGGGCCAACGCACGTCTGCTAGCCTTTCGTCGGCGCCATGATCGTGAGTGGCAAACGCACTTCCGTTGTGCTGTGACGCCATGATTGTGAAGGGTAGATGCCCTCACTCAAAAACGGTTGTGGGGACGGGAACCAGCATCGAAGAGCCAACGCTGTGGGCACCGTGATCCTAAGGGGCAGGCAAACTTCCGCTGAGTGGTCCGCGACGCCATGATTGTGAAGGTCAGGCATACGTCTCCCCACCCCCATCCCGTCCACCACTTCCGGAGGGTACGTACACTTCTAGAGCGCCTCCCCAGATGCCATGATTGTGAAGGGCAGGTAAACTTCCGGGGCACTATCCTAGAGGCCGTAATTGTGCCACCATGATTGTGAAAACAAACGTCCGCCCTCAGTGCCCAGATTACGCCGTCAGCCAGCACTTAGTTGTGGGGGCGGGCGCCAGTGTCGAAAAACCGATGCTTATGCCGTTTGCCGGCACCGTTGTTGCAATGGGCAGACACACTGCCGCTGCACTGCGACGCCACGATTGTGAGGGGCGAACATACTTTCGGAGCGCTGTCCGCGGCGCCATGATTACGAGGGGTGGGCGTGCTTTGGCTGAGGGCCCCTATGGCGCCATGATTTTGATGGGCACGCGCCCTTCCTGGTGGGCTACTGTGGTGCCATGATAGTAAGGGGCGAACGCATTTCCCCTGCGTCGTGCGCGATGCCATAATTGTGAGGGGCAAGGCGCCTGTGTCGTCCGCCAGTTGCCATGATTGTAAAGGGCAGACATAACCCCCCCCCCCCCCCCCCCCGGGAGGCGTGTCCGCAACACTAATGTACAGAGTGTAGGGGGCAGCAGGCTGCCTAACCCACCTTCGCCTTCTGGGTGCTAACAAGAATCCGGAGACAGATGGAGCGAAGACGCTAACCGTGGCTGGGTGTGGGGAAAGGGTCTGTGGGGTTCGTGCGGTTTTACAGTTAATTCGCTGTTTGGCTGGGGTAAACCATGCCGACGCTTTCCCCTCCCCGCGTCTCTAAGGGTTGCCCTGGATCCGAATAGACCGCCTTCGTCTGGAGCTAAATCACATGAGGAAGTTGGGGCTAGCTTCTCACCCAGCTTGACAAAGCTGTACGTTTCTGTAAAGGTGGACACCCGTTTCAACCCCAGAACTTATGTTGTCGTGTTTTCTCGGGTTACTATGTATGTGTGTATGTGTGTGTGTACACACACATACACACACACATATATACATACATATATATACATACGTACATATACACATATATATACATATATATATACATACGTATATATATACATACATATATATGTACACACATACATACTCGGGTTACTATATATATAATATATATATAATTTCCTAGCAACTACCGCATACTGAACGCCTGCTGTGCCAGGCGCCCTGCGGGCATCTCACGTGCCCCTCACCGCAAACCTGAGGTCACTACCACGGCCACCTGTTCGGGAGCCACTGCAGGTGCACTGCTTGAAGCCAGGAAGTGCCCTTAGCGGGAGCGACTGCGGGTTAACCGACCTGATGGGAGGACGTGCTCAATCTCGAGGCGGCATCTCATCCCCCTTTTCTTTGCAAGAGCCTGTTTTGACAGCACATAAACCACTTTCCCAAGAAACAACGGAATAATATACTCCGGGCCCTCTGACGGCACACGGAGTTTCGCACCCCGGGTCCTGGTGTGTTCACCTGGGAAATTAGTCTAGAACTCATTCTAGAACTAGTTCAAGACTCAGGTGTGGGGAGATTCTGAAATGCCTGGCACGCGGTCAGCACGCCCCTGGCTGGAGCTGAGCTTGCAGGCAGGCAAAGGAGCCCGTTGCGCCTTCAGAGCTTTTCTCTCCGGGGTAACCTGCCGTCGCCTGCGCGTGCGGACCGGCGCGGGCTCGCGTTAACACGCCCGCTGGGGACCGGGGCCCGGGGCGACCCGGCTGGTGCAGCACCCACGGCGCCAGGTGCACCGCTGCACCGCGCGCTTCCGGAGCGGGCTGTTAGCACCCACGGGGGCCAAGAAGCAAACCACCTCAAGAAATTGAAGAATTGGGAGTCACAGGGAAACTGGGCCAATAAAGGAAGACAAGTGAAAAGGTAGTATTTTATTGTCCAGGATAATTTTGGTTAGACACGATTTTTGCCCTCAGAGCTGATGGAGAATGGGACTCCACTACCCCATAATCCAGTTGGTTCGCTGTATTCAGCAACGCCCCAGGTTTGTTTCTAGGTTGGGTTTAAATGTTTACGTAAATTCCAGTTAACATACAGCGTGATATTAGTTTCGGATGTACAGTACAGTGATTCTCCCTTATTTTTAATGATTTTTATGACATTTACCTACGCCCGCTCCGGTTCCTTAGAGATAAAGCAATCCACCTCCCATTTGCTTGCGTGTAACTGTTACTTTTCATTGGGGTGATTGTTCATGGGCCGGTGGCCCCTGACAAAAAAGATCTTCCTCTCCCAAACGGGTCCTTGTTTTCAGCTCAGAATGAGTAAGAAGGATTCCCAGTCATACCCTCACGTCCACCACTCCCCGCGCACGAAATGAACCAGAGTTCAAGGGTGGCCACAGGGAAAGGGAGGGGCTCTTTCCACCCTGCCTTGCGGACTGGGCGGTGCAGCCTCTCCCCTGTGGGGGTAAAAACCAGGGGCACGCGAGGCGCTCAGCTGGGACGAGGGCGCAGGAACAAGAGCGGGATCTTGAAGCTGTGCACCTGAGAGGCTTTGATGGGCGCGGCAAGCTGAGCGCCCCTCCCCTTTGGCCCCGCGCAGGCGGCCGGCTCCTAAAAAGCCAAGCCCCTTAGCGCCCCGGTGACCTTTTCACCGCCTGCAAAGTACAGTTTGTGCAAAACTCGGATGCTGGACGAAGCACTGGTATAGGTTACACCCTAAATGGTGGGATATACCTTTCGTGGGGCTTTTAATGATTAAAAAAAAGATCATGTTACGGATTGTTTTGGCCAGATACTTTTCAGCAGCCATCAACGGTCCTTCCATTGGTAAATAAAGAAGATCAAACTACATTTCTTTTAAGATGACAAGTTTATTTTGCCTTCTGCCTAGAAGCAAAACTAGTGAAAATTAAAGTATAAAAATAAATACAATTTACATTAATGGGCATTCCACTCAAAGTAAAAGTAACAAAAATAATGTATATAAATTAAAAATCCATCAAAAGCACAAAACGATGTCTGGCACTTTTATGAGGAAAAGCTGTGAACATTAAAATATGTGTAAAACACACAGGCTTTTATCTTTAAAAAAAACAACACTCAAGTTTGTCAACCTTAATCTAAAGCTAGTTTTAACTTTCTTCAAAACAAACTATTTTTTTTTTAGCTAATTTGCATTAGTGTACACAAAATTTGGAAATATCTGTCTTTCTGGAAAGACCCACAATGATATGAGTAAGCTGTATCCTGAGTTTTCAGAATGATAAAGCACAATTTATCATATTAAGATATTTTGCTATACTTTATAAAGAATATATCAGTAACTCAGACATTTTTGACCGCCTTCTGATTTCCTGGCTCACTCACTCAACAAATGATACATCTCAATAAAGAAAATCAAGTTTACACCCTGGGTAGGTTATTACGGTCTACAGCTGGATGTAATAGCCAACTTTTAAATAGGGCCGAAAACTGGAGAAAACAATCTTTATCTCCACCTTCTTCAAAGGATATTAAGAATATATACAGTCTGCACTTTCAAAATACCGGTATCATTTTAAAATTCAAGTTAGAAAGAGTAAATGTACACAGTCCCGATTTTATGTGAGAAGCACAAAGCCCTTTTTGGAAATGGTATGATAAATTAACAGTGGCATTCACTTTCATCAAATCATGTTCCCTTGGTAACATTTTTTGGTTTATATTTTAAATGAATATGTCAGTGATGAAAACCTTAAAAACGACAGTGCCTCCTCAGTAATGCGTAACTTCAGCTTGACAATATTCCTGTTCCATCTGCAAATCTGAACTTGTTGTTATATAGCCCTTTAGTCTCTCCTAAATCAAGCAAGCTACAAAGAGCAGACCATGAAGAAAGACAAGACGCAGACACCAAGAAAACAGAAGCGCATGCAGCGTTACTCTATTTTACAGAAATGGATGCACTGATTCACCCCTAGGTGCTACTACATTCCAGAAGATTGTGCTATCTCCCCTAATTTTTTACCCTCCATAGAAAGATTTTATGATTTAGGAGAAGTGTTTCCAAGAGTACTGGGGTAACATACATTAAACCTAACATATCTGCACAAGACAACTAGCTGTTAAGAGGAATGTACTTTTGATCAAAGCAGTGGCCCCCAACCACTTCTATGGTAAATTTGGGGGGGACCACAATCAGCAGGCGAGTGTTTTCTCCTATGTGGTTATCCCGTAAATCCAAGAATATGAAGACTGAGAGATTAATCAGTTTTTAAAGTTACATAAACCAGGAGAAAAACATCCTTCTGCAGTAATTTCCCCTCAAATACAACAGTATCTAACTTATCAAATTTAGCAATCAGTATGCAGAGATGAATGAAATTTATATTTGAGAACTTAATTTGTAATTTATCACACCTTTTTGACATTTTATAGAAATAAATCCAAATGCCCTTTAAGTTTACAAAAACGTTCTCTGCAGACATCTGGCTACAGAAAACAAACTTAGGTTTGTACAGGTTAAGCAAAGAGATGGTCAATTACTAAATACTAATGTGCCTTCACCCAAACCTAACATTAAGAGGAAAATGACGGTGTAGGGAAGGAATTAACCAGACTGATCAAGTTGCCCAGATAATTGCTCAGCCCTTTGATGTCACTTTGCCTGTGTAAACAGTCCAGGCTTAAATAAAAAGTCCTGGGCAGGGAAAACCGTATGCATGAACCCTCCCATCCACCCCTTGGTTATCCTAACGAATGTTGTCTTCTTAAATTGTCGCAACATTTGGCCGCTTTCTTTGGGTTTTTCCTGCATATGCTCCTAAAAATAGAGCAAAACTAATATTATTTCTCAATGTCAGTTTTTTATAATATCGTTTAATGAGTGTTTACTATATAATGCCAAGCACTGAGCTAGGCAATGTACATTATTATATTTAATCCTTACATAACATAATCCCAAGGTAGAAACTTACTATTTTAATAATAATACAGCCTAGACATGGGAGAGGAAGTCACTTGCCTAAGTAACAGATACTCTGAGAACCCAGTTACACCTGATTTGCTGTTTGACCCAATAACCACTGTGCCATACTGCTTCCGACTCTGCTTTAATTAGTGGTTTCTGAATTTCACTATAAACTCCTGAGTCAAGCACCAGACATCAAATGAGCCAAACAGGTCTTAAAACATACGATCAGTGATTGCAATTGAGTTTGTAAGAACTATAAACTTTAAGTGCTCTGCAGCAAGCTGTAAGCCCTTGGCATTCTACTCCAATCTTAGAGTATGAAAGTCTGTCATCACAAAAAAAACTAGCTTTCTATCAATTGCTTAATAAACATTCATTCTCCATGCGGATCAAACTAAAGCATAAGTTTCAAGTTTGTTTGTAACACAATCCAAGCCACTAAGAATCTAAGCAGGAAAGAAAAATCTTTTCAACTGCAACTATGGGTCCCTGGGTTGAGATTCATACTTAGAATCTTAATCAGTCATACCGTAATTTTTCAATTACATACAATGATAAAATCGTTAGTCTTTTTCAATTGTCTAGGCACTCAGGTATAAATAAATCTTTAGAAAAATAGGAAAGAAATTTTGTACTTTTTTGGATACATAGTAATTGTACATGTTCATTTAAGAGTTAAGTTCATTTGTATTTATAATTATGTTGCAATGCAATTAAACCACAATAGTTCTAAACATTGAACTTGAGGACATGACTAACTGCACTACTCCGTTCCTAATGTGACTTCCTATTCATCCTTCATACTGTTGAGTATTACTTGGCTCTTTTTCTTACAAATTCACAAGGGACAAACAGTGGAGATGAAATGCATGAGACAAGAACATGGAGAGTAGTCACTGTGGCAATAAATAATATCACACAAAACAGTACTAACTCCTCGATCAATTGCCAGCTGGCCAGAATTTATCACAATATGTGACTCTAATATGGGAAAAAATTGAAAATGTCTTGAAATCCCACATAACTTCACAAGCAGCAGATCTGGTGTTTGCTTGGAGTTCTCCTAGTTACCTTTCAAACCAGGTGATTCTGACCACCTCTGGAGGAAGCAGAATCCTCAACTACATAACCCCCTTTAAAACACCTCCATTGACTGTCACTCACAGTGGCTTCCAAAAGATGACCTTTTACATTATCCTCTACAAGTGCAACATTATAAATTAAATTCACTACATACATGCAAAAAGTCAGCAATCATTTCAAAGCTATGTTCAGTATCTTGTTCCCTCTTTGAACTTATGTGAACAAATGGCAATAACAAAAAAATTTCTTATGTTGTTCATTCCCTCCTAATTTGGAGGAAATCAGTTAGTAATAAAAGCTCTAAATATGCCTAATTGTATATTAATGGGAAGATTAGAATTGATTAAATAACTCATTGCCTAGTAATTAATTGTATATTAATGGGAAGATTAAAATGATTAACTCATTGCCTAGTGATTAATTTTTGGTTTCTTTTAAATGTTTAGAAAGAAGTGTAGTTAAAGCAAAGCATTTTGAAAGTATGTTTAATGGATCACATAATTTTTGGTGAGCTTATCAAAGTATCTTAACAAAGACCCCTACCAAATATTAAAACATTAGCTTAAAAGTTTGGCATGAGTTTCATATTAAATTTGTCTTCTTGCCACCATAAACAGAATTTAAAATCCACAAAATAACAGAAACAAAACTTACCCCCTCCCGCCTGGCATATTCACATGTGATCTTGTGGCCAGAGGGAGAAATTTTTCATCACTTTATGTGCAGATACAAATATTCCTGGGTGATACACTTCCCCAAAGCTCAACAAACATGCACAGATTTAGGCATCAGATTATTATACTTTACTCATTTATAAAAAGGTTTTCTCAATTAGGCACATACAATTCTACAGATTTTTCAGATTAAAAAAATGTATAGCGTTTCCACGGGATTATTACAGAAGCCAAGATTGGACGCACAGTTTTACCAAGGTCTCCTGACCGCCACAAAATACTAACACGGTGGTCATTAGCAGGAATGACTGTGAATATGCCCAAATTATGGTGGCAAGGAAAGACAAGACATTGCACTCGTATGGCCTGCATCGTGGGGCAGCTCGTGCACGTCCTTCTATTGAATGGGCTTGAAGAACTCATTTGCTACACACCTGAAACAGGCGCTCTGTTAGGCACTCTGCTCTGTGAAGACTTCTGTCTATTTTGCACAACCCCCTTCACTGATGTCTTAGGGGTTCTAATTGAATATAAAAGAATTAATAAGTCACTCGCATCAAGATCTAAATGTTCAACATTCAAAGAAAGCAACCATACTGCAACAGTTCAAAGTGCAAATATGCTTGGAAAGAACTTAAGTCTCACGAATGCGCACAGCAAGGAAGCTACGCTTTCCTTCATCGGGAGACTAGAACCAAGGCTTATACTTTGTTGGAAGGATCACTTTGGTGATGCTGAACTTACTATATGGATGCTTACAATACTTAATGAGCAAAATGGTATGAAATGAAAAGTAAAAGCATGCCAACATAAGATGGTAATTAAGATATAATACACAACAGTACACCAAAGGATTATCTTGGAGCACAAAACTTAAAAGATCTTTGCAATGCTATAAAACAAATCACACTTGTAAAATAGATATCCTTTATGTAAAGATACTAAATTATTTTTCCCTCTCAAAGCTCATCTTGCTTTAGATGTTTTTAAATACCCACGGGTGGCATTCTTACCCTTGTCTACTAAGTAGCCTATGAACTGGTGCATTCTGTCCTTGGTTTGGCTGAAGGACTCTGTTAACAAAGTAAGTAAAAAATTAATTCAGAAGAGACTGACATAAATTCAGTTATCCCCCCCCCCCCCATTTTTTAAATAGGTGAAAGATGATTAACAGTGAGGTGACACTGGTCATCTATGCAGATATACCAATGTAATACCACGGAGCAAATCACAATGACTGAAGCATATTAATAGGGTACTTATATTTTTTTCACCAAGAGCCCAAATCTTAGGTTTTTGTCTGGATGTCTCAAGTGTTTAATTCTTGTGTGTTAGATAGTTTATTTATATGCTTCACAAAAACCAACTTTTCCTTTCAAACATCCAAGAGAAGTAACATCACTCTTGTAAAAGTAGAAAACAGGTCTGAAATATTAAGCTAGATTTCTAAGGTTTTTAAGTAATTATCCTAAATAAGTCCTAGACTGTGAGCTGAACTCAGGACATCGGGGGCTCAAATTTCTACCCAAGACAGCATGTCCTATAGAAAGCTCCTGAGACATGTGGTCTGTCATATAGTCAGCTACATGACCTAGGGTTAATATGGATCTTGGCCATTCTTCAGTCCTCCAATCAGCTGGGAGTGTTCTGCTGATGTCAAGTTAGAAATAACTCAACAAAGAGCAAGCTTGGCATTTACAAAGAAAATCTTTTTTTTTAAATAAATAAATAGCTTCTCACGGAGATGAAGTAATTTTTCTCACCTTGTTTCAGAAAGATTTTGTTTAACCAGAAATTTCTTATTTGGCATTCCCATTTCAGCAGCTCTAACACAACATAAAAATAAGGACACACAATGTATTTAGAAAGGGAGAGAAAACCCTTACAGATGTGATACATGATGACAGAAACAAATCATTTACAAGTTTTGTACTACTCAGCTGTACTAAGCACACCAGAGACTACTTTCCAGAAAGAAGCAGCTTGCAACGATAGTCACTTTGCATTAGGTTTCCCTCCCGTGAAGTCTTTCGCATATTAGAAAAAGACTACAGGGTTGCCTGGGTGGCTCAGTCAGTTGAGCATCCGACTTGGGCTCAGGTCACGATCTCACAATTTGTGAGTTCAAGACCCGCATCAGGCTCACTGCTGTCAGCATGAAGCCTGCTTGGGATCCTGCTTCAGATCCTCTGTCCCCCTCTCTCTCTGCCCCTCCTCTGCTGGCACTATCTCAAAAATAAATATTAAAAAAAAAAAAAAGAATATATCCAAAAGAAGTAAAATTGACAGTGAATATAAAGATTAACTATTTTTAAGGCTGAATGGCTATCGATTACACAAGTTGAACACTGTCAAATTTAGTAGTTTATATGTTTTACCTAAAGATGAAATCAGATTTTATCACCTGAGTAATAAAACTATTTATATAAAAAGAGATTTCTGAGCTCAGCTGTCAAAACGTGAACTGTTCTTTTTTCTAATTTGAATACACAAAGAGACCAATAGATGACTAAAATTAATTGGTTTGGTAATAACTGGATTAATGTGATGTGACAGGAAGTACACTTACTTCATGTACTTCTTCCTATCGAGAGACTTCTGTGTTGCAGCTGACAGGGCCACTCGTGGGCTTTTCATTCTGTCCTTTAAAATACAAAACAAAAAGCTTTAATGGTCCCAGTAATACCACTAAAATAATATAAGATGATCTCAAACTGCACAGAAAATCTTCTCCTACTAGCATTCTGAATTTTAGTCTGTCTTTAGAACTGAAACAGTCCAATTTGTTAATAATTACAATGATTTTTCCCAATGAAGTAATAAACTTGGCTTTTCTTTTGGCTACCACATGAAGACCAATGACTCAAACCACACTCCTCCAACACCCTGATATATTTCAAATAACTCTGGTTTCCAAAAAAGGCAAAATCTACATGATAGTTTCAAGGAAACTCAATGCGGAGCCAGTGATAGTTTATAAGCCATCCAAACAACAGTCAAAGCTTCAACTCCAAAATCCAATCACAAAACAATATGCAATTCTTTTAAATCTGTCATCAGAGTTGCATGTTGCTGGTAATCCTGGGGATTATCTGTGCTTAAGAATTGCAGGGAAGCTGCTGAAGTCAAAATAGGGAATGAGGGGCACCTGGGTGGCTCAGTCAGGTTAAGTGTCAGACTCTGGATTTCGGCTCAGGTCACGATATCATGGTTCGTGGAATTGAGGCCTGCGTAGGGCACTGCACTGACAGCCCAGAGCCTACTTGGGATTCTCTCTCTCTCCTTCTCTCTCTGCCCCTCCCCACTCTCTGTCTCTCAAAATAAACTTAAAAAAAAAAAAAAAAAAGAGAGAGAATGAGATTTAGTATCAGTTACCCCAAACCCAGAAGAACCTCATTGTGAAATAAGAAATATATTGGTCTCTGCCCCTAGTTCCTGCTAATATTTGATCTTTGACACCTGTTCCTAACACAGAGCTCCCAAAACCCTTGCAAATCTGAGAGTGAAAGAGTAGAAACATTTTTTTTTTTTTAAATAAGTTTACTTATTTATTTTGGGAGAGAAAGAGGAGAAAGAAAGAGTCCCAAGGAGGCTACACTCTGTCAGTGCAGAGCCCAATGCAGGGCTCAATCCCATGAACCTTGAGATCAAGGCCAGAGCTGAAATCAACAGTCAGACAGTCAGTTAACTGACTGAGCCACCCAGGTGCCCTGGTAGAAGCATCTTTTGTTCTAATATTTGGTTTTTTACCTCAGTTCCTGACACACAGCTCCAATCCCTTGTCATTTTCTGGGTGACAGGAGGATCTTTTGTTCTAATGGAACAACTTTTTGGGGGGCCCCCAGGTGCAGACTATTCATCAGAAAGACCAAGCCTGAGTAGAAGCTTGGAACATTCAGCCTTAGCTTCTTATCTTGCAGAGACAAGAGAAGGGCTGGAGATTGAGTTAATCACTGATCATGCCTGTATGAGAAAGCCTCCATAAAAACACCTAAAATACGGAGTTCAGAGAGCTTCCAGGCAGTGAACACATCCATGTGCCAGGAAGATGTCCTCTATGCAGACAGAAGCTCATGCCCTCAAGACCCTTCCAGTCCTTGCCCTATCTATCTCTTCATCTGGTGGTTCATCTATATCCTTAATTATGCCCTTTATTATATAATAAACCAGTAAATTCCCTGAGTATTGTAGGCCACTCTAGAAAATTATCAAACCCAAAGACAGGGTTGTGGGAACCCTGTTTTAAAGCTGGTCGGTCAGAAGTATAAGTGACAACCTGAGACTTTGGATGGGGGAATCTTAACTGCCTCCTTACCTTGTAGTATATCTAACTCTTAACTCCAAGTAGAGAGAATCAGAATTGAATTGTAGGACACCCTGCTGGAGTGGGGGAAAACCTCACACATTTGGTATCAGAAGTGTCTTGCGAGCATAGAAGAAATAGAGTTTTTCTTTTTCACTCATTCATTAAAAAATCAGGTAACATACCATTTGCCTGAGCATTTTCTCTTTGCGAACTTCTCGGTCATGATGGAGAATAGACATTCTCTCAGCTGCATCCATTACAAAGAATATGTCATGAATACCATACAGGGCAGCTCGCAACTAGGTTCAAAAGAAGAAAATATTGTGCCCATTTAAAAAGATGAGATTAGAATTTAGTAATATTCTATGCACTTTCACTTAGAGAAAAAGGTTAAAGTTTTAATGGAAACCTATTTTCAGTGGTGAAATAAAGGGAGAGATATAAATGTCCATTCCCTAAAAGCCTACAGGATGTGGGCATTTACCTGAGCTAACACTCTTTCCTGAAGAGAAGCATCTTGTGCTGAGACAACTCCTCTCTTTAATGGTGCCTCTGACTGAAAGCTTCTTATGAATTCCATAGTGTCCTGGAAGAAGAAATGCTCCTTCAAAAACCACTCTTCTAGAAAGATTGATGATCACTGGAATTTTCTTTTGATTTTTTCTCAGCCAATTCAAAATCAGTGAGAACATAAAACTATTACTTATTAGAAGGCAAACAGCACTCTCTAAAGCAAGACAAAAATACCCAAACTACTTCATTTAAATATTTAAAAAAATTATCAGACTGAGATTAGTCAGATTTCTGTAACTGCCTCTATTGCAGTGACTAAAAAAATGTTGGATCTGCATAAGTTCTGAACGAATTGGTCAACTCCAGCTAGTGACTAGCTATCACTGAACTGGGAGACTGAGACAGAAGTGAAATACAAACAATGGACAAGCTTCTTACTTTTACGGTTTGGCGAAGTTGTTTTAGCTTATCTGTCTGCATAAGCCTACGAGTTAGAAATCCTTTTGCCACTGCAGTTACTTTGTTAAATTTTGTTTGTACTTCTGGACTGAAAACCTGGAAGAAATAAGACAGATACAATTATTTGAGGATCTGAGCATTATACTCAAGATGTTTTCCCAATCTATTACAATAAGCTAAATTCTTCTACATATGTGTGCTCTGTGTAGTTTCATCTCTGACAAAAGCTAAGCTATTTGATGTATGGCAAAAATATCTGTCCCCATTTGTACAACCTAAGATAATGTACCTCTTTAAAAAATATAGCTAGACAGACAGATACACAAATATCATGAAGTATGCCCACCTGAGACCATTTAGTTTTGGCCCTTCCAAAAGCCCTTGTTACTGAGAGTTTGGTGAAGCCACTAGTTGATGATCCCCAGAGGTAGAAGGGTGCTTCATTTGCAGAACCAAAGCTATGCTGTAGGGCAGAGTTCGTGAAACCTGGAAAAATAAATATACATAGAGTATTATACTTGATATTATATAATCAGAATATGCAGAATGTCCAAATAAACACTTATGACTCACTAAGAAGAACAACCGCCCCTGAAACTAATCCATGTGCAGACTTAAAATATTTATGGACTTTAAGCTTATGCACCAGATGGAGCTTCTCAACACAAACAGCATCTCTGGATAATTGAAGATGTGAAGATATGCTCTTGCTGGGTCTGAAGAATTAGATGTAATTCAAGATCACTCAGGAGATGGCAAACTGTGTTTTCAGTTAAAGCACATCACCTGCTGCATGAATAAACAAAGCCTGGGCTCTGAGTCAAATTTCCTGGTATTTTCCTCGCTGAGGTGGCTTTTCTCATGAACACCTGCTCACTAGTCTTTGATCTGCCATCATTTCATTTTTCACTAGTTACTGGTAAATAGAATTACTTGAAGACCTACAGTTTGGGGGCACCTGGGTGCCTCAGTCAGTTAAGTGTCTGACTTTGGCTCAAGTCACGATTTCATGGTTCAGGAGTTTGAGCCCCACATCAGGCTCTCTGCTGTCAGCTCAAAGCTGGCGTCAGCTACTCTGTCTCCTCTGTCTGCCCCTCCCCTGCGTGCATATGCGTGCATTCTCTCTCTCTCAAAAATGAACATTAAAAAAAAAAAAAGAACAGAGCTATAAAGTGTGCCAAATAAAATACCTTGCTGTGGGATAACTTTCCCAAATGGAAGAGAATTTTAAAAACATTTACCAGAACTATTTGAATTTGAAGTATGGAATGAGTCCACTTGAGACAGCATTGTTTCCAGCAAACCAGAGTCACTCACTTTTCTCCATTCTAAGTCCACTGCACTGTGAATGCCCAATTCAGAGGCTTCAGCTGCCTTCTTCTCTTTTAACATTTTCTCCTGTTCTTCTATTTCCTGTAGATTAACCATGTATTATAACCTGCTATATCTTTTAATTATATCCCAAAATACCACCATTTTAGGCTTAGCTAAAAGTAATGGGGAATTATCAGCAAATGATTAATTTCAAGTTTTCCTACCTCAAGTGAAATCTTAAAACAAGTATTCTTCCCCTTCAATACACTCATGCAGAATGCATATTTCAGCATCTATGTATAAAATACCTTTGAAAAATATTAAACGTTTTGAGTCAAGGAATCAGAAGTCTCCTTTGATAAATTATGCATTTATTTTTAGATAAGCTAAATATCAAACCTCACAATTCGGCAATATCCATGTATCAAAATCAATCACCCCCTTAGATTAAGATATACAGGGGAAAAAACTACAAGTATCCTATACATAACGTGTGACCAAAACTCACACATATCCTGGGCTAACTTCCACTTACCAGCCCCATGTCCTTACATTTTAATTCCTCACCTTTTGCAATCTTTCCTGTTCCCTTTCCTGCTCAGCTATGAGTAGTGATAACTGCTGGGCATGCTGTTCTTCTAGTCTCTTCCGCATTTCTTCAAAAGCTAACATCTTGCTTTTTAATATCTCCTCGCCTTCTGAAAAGAAACACATACCCTCAAATTTAGAAAATTTACTAATATCTGATACACAATTTAAATTATGCTTCTGACCAAAGAGCATTCCGACATTCTGACATGACACAATCAAGGCACAGCCAGGTCCCCACTGTGAACCACATCCTCGGCCCCTCCCCTCACTGCATGCTACCAAATAAAGGCCTGTGTGTCACCACCATCCACGCTCAACATATCGCATCACGATCTGAACTGATGGAGCCAAGACCATGTGTTCAGTCTGGATTCTCCTCACTCAAATTAACCTCAAGATGTGATTCTCAGCTGTTTACTCTTCTGACTCTCGTTCTTCCCCAGGATCTCTGGTATTGTGGCTTGTAGTTTTGTTTTGGTTTGGTTTTTTAAATAAATGTTCCTTTGATAGTGCAAAGCTTCTCAGCTTCAGGTTCCAAAACACATCGGAAATTAAAATTACATATATCACAATTACTAACTAAAAAATGTATTAAATCATTACAACTATACAACTTACTGAATAGAAAGGGGTAAGCCACTCTGAAATGTTGAAATACCAAGTATTACACAGACATAGCACATATTCATGGATCCATCACGATTCAACAAAATTCAAAGAATTATTCTTTCCGAATATACAGTCAATGATTTTCACTGAAGATAAGCATACTGTCTATCTTCTATGGTACCCCCATAATTTGTTCCTAAATACATTGTATTCATTTACAACAGTTTGCATTTGTTCATGTGCAATTTTTCATAGGCAAAAGGGACTAGAAAAGCAGGGCTAGAATTACAACTTTTAGCAAAAAAGGAAAAAGCTCCTTAGCCCAATCACACAACCAATAGCGAGAGATCATTCAGCTCTACCTTAAGAATTTCATCAATGAGCACTGTCCGGGGGCTCATCTGACAGCAAGCCGGCTACCTCCATGACTGGCCTCGCTCCTATTAAAGCACTGCCAGAACTGCCCCATGGTTGGCTTTGTGGGTGTCTGCTACTCATGGGGACAGCCTCCAGCCATGCTGTACTGTCAGTCTGGATTATCCAGGTTGGCTCCCCAGGTATCGACTGATGTTTATTTATTAAAGTTCTTATAAAGTTACACAGGCCTTAAAACTCTATTTGTCCTATAAACCCTGTCATAGTGTGCAACTTTACAGAATGTGAGGTTTTTTTAGGAAGATATTTATCACATTAGAACTGAAATGTTTATGTCCAAGAACTTCATTTACTTGACTCGGATCTTCTGTATCAGTAATGAAGAATGATGAACCATGACAACAAAATAAGGATTAATGAAGAAGGCATGTTTTAACAAGTTGCTGTTAATATAACACTAGATGAGAAAGAAATTTGAAATATTTTTTATCAATAAAGATGCCATTCTTGAAACGCTACTCACAGAGACTTATTTGTGATTTTTCTCTAATAATTTGATGTTCAGGTGTTCCCTGAAGGACCAATTACATGAGGAGCTCATTACAAATGAAAGGACTGATGGAAATATTAGAAACCACAGTCCAAAAGGAAAATATCATAGTAATACACTAGATTAAAACTGTGAGTGATGTTTCATGCAAGAACTTTTTCCTCCAGTCATTAACAATATTCTCTGTGATACAAAGTGAACTGTGAAAGATTCACATTTTAAATAAGAAAATCCTTGAAGAGGGGTGCCTGCGTGGCTCAGTCCATTAAGCTTCTGACTCTTGATTTCAGCTCAGGTCATGATCTCAGTCATGGGATCGAGCCCTGTGTCAGCCAGAGCTGGGTATGGAGGCTGCTTAAGATTCTCTCTCCCTCCTCTGACCCTCCCCTGCTTGTGTGCTTGCTTGCTCTCTCTCTCTCTCTCAAAAAAAGAAAATCCTTTAAGAAAGCCTATCAAATGGCAATAAACTATAGCTAACGATATGTTCTCTGACAAGAGAAATGAAATTAAATATCCCGATGAACAAATGAAGACAATTATTGTTTTTCAAAATGTCAATTAAAAGTATTAAATACAGGGGCCATCTGCTGGGAGGGTATCAAACACTTCAGAGTTTCCTTACCTTTGGAACTACTTTCTAACATTTTATTCTTGTTGATGTAGACAGATCCCTTAGGGTATCTTTTTTCTGGCAAATGTTGCCTTTCCTGTTCAGTTATTCCGGTTGTTAAGACAAAAGGGCAGTTTTCTTTTTGCAAACTATCAATATCTAAATCAAGTCTGCGTTTCACTTTCTCAAAACTGTTATCCAAAAATTGTTCATTTCCACAGGACACTGTAGGGGTGTCCATCTGCTGTCTGGTATTCTGGTTTTGCATCAGTAAAGGAGATGGGTTTTTTACATCATAAGACTTATTCAGTTCCATCTGTAAATTGCAGTTTTTCTCTAACACATTGGCTGACTTGAGTGCACTCATGGGTCCAAAGTTTTGACTCACTACACACTGACCGGTGGCATACGGCTCATGCGATCTTGGCATCGCAGTACACGTACTATCCATTTTGTGTGGTCCTCTCCCATCACATGTTAAGTGACCTTCCATGACATCAAGTCCATGAATAACCTTATTTTCTAGGTGATTTCCTGAAGACTGACATACCTGATTTGATTTACCTAAAACCACTTCCTGTATGGCTTCAGATGTATTTTTGGTGACATAAACCTTGCTTGAACAAACTCCTAAATCAACTGGTAACTTTGGCACAGTTTCAGGTATTTGTGTTTTTTCCTCAGTATCTTGAACAACTAAGTCTATCGTCTGTTCTTTTCCTTTAGGACTTAACTCACAGGCGTTTATTGGGTTATTTATAAGTATATGACATGCTGATGATGGTCTAGAATGCCTTCGATGCATTTTAGGACTCAGGCTTGGCTCTGGAGTAGGTAATTTGGCATATGAACCAGTAAGACTTTTGATAACATTATTTTCGGTAACAAAAGTGGGAATGACTTTAAAATCAGAATCAGGATCTAAAATAGTGTGATGGCCAGTTCGTACAGGTATGTCCACTTTAGAAAAGCTACCTAAAACTGATGTATTCATGCTGCTTGCTTGAGCGGAAGCACCTTGGAGAAGAACATTTGATTTATTAAGGCTTGGTTTGTCAGGAATAACTGAACCACAGTGTTTGCCAGTCAACTGTGCCTTTTCCTTTCCATAGTCAGTCACTTTACCAGCATCATTCTCTTTATCTGAATGACTCTCGTTAACACTCCTCTTTGCACTACTTCTCAGACTGCGTCTAGACTGTTCTCTTTCTATATATTCCTTTGACTTTTTCATCAGGTTCTGAAGACTCATTATGTAGGGATCTGGAGTAACTTCCGAAAGTGATGGATCCGGTTCTTCATGTGTTGGCAAGAGACCATCAGACGTAAGAGTCTCCTGTGGGGTTGCTGAGGGGGTTTTTACAGAAGCTTCGTTCTCCGCAGGGCTAATATCTGAAATATCACACTGCTTCAGAGAATTAAATTCTTCTGAGTCCCTAGCTAAGTCTATCCCATTAAATTTAAATCGGTCCTCATTATTCAGTGGCAAAATTCCAGTTATCTTTTCAGACTTTCCTGAAGTAGAGTGTTCAGTAGGGCTTGGCAAGATATTTGGAAACATAGCAGGGACATTCAGGTTTCTCTCTTCTGAATTAGAGTAAACGGTTTCAGTCTCCCATGGATCAAAATCACCGGCATTAGGTGCTTTTCTAACCTGAAAAAGGAAATTTAAAAATTAATATTCCCTTACTATACAAAAAAAGCCTTTGATTTGTTTTCTAAAATAAAATTGAAATAGAAAATTCAGAGTTCTAATATTTGAAAACACAAACAAACAAAAACTAAGATAACCTTTTTCTATTGTGTCCTATATCACAGGGAGCACAAATTACTATAAAAAATATCCATTGGTCATTCTGGCCTGTTTATTTAAAGATTAAAAGAAAAAAAAGGAGATTATCTAATCTGATACAATATGTATGTATGTGTATGGGTATACACGTATATTCATATATCCATGTGCAATTTAATCTTGGAATAGAAGGAGTCTCATTAACTTTCTTTTGGTTTACATGTTATTAATGTCACCAGTTGTTCCTCCTATGAAAGCTGTCATCGAAGCATACCAAGGTATGAGTTAAAATAGCAAATAAATTTCTTACATAGATGACTCCTTCTTTAACAAAGACTAACATATTTTGTAGTAACTAAAACTAAACATTGTAACTAAAATCCTTCTATATGATGAGGCAAATTTGTAGTAAATGAAAGCTCAGCCATGTAGCTTAAGTTACTTAGAAATAAAATTTTCAACTTAAAATCCAAATCATCAAAGCAAACTTCAATTTGATTCACCGATGGCCATTTTTAATTTTTTTTTTTTTTCAACGTTTTTTATTTATTTTTGGGACAGAGAGAGACAGAGCATGAACGGGGGAGGGGCAGAGAGAGAGGGAGACACAGAATCGGAAACAGGCTCCAGGCTCCGAGCCGTCAGCCCAGAGCCCGATGCGGGGCTCGAACCCACGGACCGTGAGATCGTGACCTGGCTGAAGTCGGACGCTTAACCGACTGCGCCACCCAGGCGCCCCCGGATGGCCATTTTTAAACAGCAACCTGTTAATGAGTTTTGCAACAAGCAAAAGTAAAAAAAATTCTGAATTAAGGGGCACCTGGGTGGCTCAGTCAGTTAAGTGTCCAACTTGAGCTCAGGTCATGATCTTGCAGTTTGTGAGTTCAAGCCCCACATCGGGCTCTCTGGTGTCAGATGGGAGCCTTGCTTTGGATCCTCTACCTTCCCCCGCCCCTCCCCTGCTCACACGCACTCTCTCTCTCTCTCTCTCAAAAATAAATAAACATTTAAAATTTTTTTCCAGGGGCACCTGGGTGGCTCAGTTGGTTAAGTGTCTGACTTCAGCTCAGGTCATGATCTCATGGTTCGTGGGTTTGAGCCCCGGGTTGGGCTCTGTGCTGACAGAGCCTGCAGCCTGTTTCAGATTCTGTCTCTGGCTCTCACTGCCCCTCCCCCACTTGTGCTCTGTCTCCAAAATAAATAAACATTAAAAAAAAAAAAATCCAAATTAAGAGAACAATTGATACACAAGAGATCCAACAGAAAAAATTAAAATTACACTTTCTATCTAAATCATTTGACTTTGCAAAAGAATAAAAAGTGAACTAGGGGGTGCCTGGGTGGCTTGTCGGTTAAGTGCCCAACTCTGGATTTCAGCTCAGGTCATAATCTCACAATTTGTGAGTTTGAACCCTGCATCAGGTTCTGCACTGAAAGTGCAAAGCCTGCTTGGGATTCTCTATCTCTGTCCCTCTCTCTCTATCCCTTCCCCATGCACACAGCTCACCACCCCCCAAAATAAATAAATAAACGTTAAAAAAAAGAATAAAAAGTGAACTAGGATGGTTTTTAAAGATTATACAAGTATATGTTAAGCTGACAGAAATTATCATATTATCAATACAGACTCCAGAATCCTGAATATTAAAAGATTTTTAGGGGCGCCTGGGTGGCTCAGTCGGTTAAGCGTCCGACTTCGGCTCAGGTCATGATCTCATGGTCCGTGAGTTCGAGCCCCGCATCAGGCTCTGTGCTGACACCTCAGAGCCTGGAGCCTGCTTTGGATTCTGTGTTTCCCTCTCTCTCTGACTCTCCCCCGTTTATGCTCTGTCTCTGTCTCAAAAATAAATAAACATTAAAAAAAAAATTTTTTTTTAAGATTTTTAGGTCGTTGTGTATGTGTTTTTTCCCTAGACCATATGGCACTCCTGTTTTACCTTACAAATCCCAAGACATATAATGGTTTCCAGGTACTATGCAATAAACAGTACAACAAAGTATACTTAGTCACAACCTCAGGATCAAAATAAAACAAAAGTGATACATACTCACCAAACCCAGGAACATATTCATAGGTTTAAGTAAAATAAAATGTTTTCTTAAAATACCTCACGTTTCACATTTGTGTATACAGCAACTATGATTTTGTACACTACTAAAATGAGCCTTGAACTTAATATGGACAGTAATTATAATCTGCAAATTAAATTATTACCCACGGAGAAATGAAGGTAGCAGTTGGTGGGAAATAGTCTCAGGTTCATTATACATGTGTCATCTAGTATGAATTATACAGACTGCAAACCCTTAAGATTATGAAGAAAATTTTAAATGTAGCCTGCAGAACAGTGCTATGTATGGTAGACATAATTTGTTCAACATAATTCATTTGGGTTTGTTTTAGTACGATCCAGACCTTAAATTGTTTATACAAATTTAAATTCAGCTAAATAAAAATAATTGCAAACGGCATGAATGTATTGTTTAAATGGTTTCTATTTGGATCTAAGATGAATGTAGACAATTCTACTTATCTAATCTAAATTGCATTTGTGTATTTAAGAGGGTAATTTTCACCAAAAAAAATTGGGGGCAGTTATTTACTTTAGCAGAGAATGAGAATAAGGTCATTGAGTCAATAGTCTGATTAGTTCAGAGGTAAACCACAATGGTCGATTCTATCATTTTGTCACTGAGAATTCCATGTTTTTAGAGTCATAAGACACAGACAATAAGCAATTATATTCAGGGTAGGGCTCCATTGTCTAAGTACCCTCTGATTCAAGTACTAGGCATCACTAACAAGCAAGTGAGTGTTCTTTGGAGTAACTGAAATGGAATATTACAAACTACAAAGCTTCTCAAACATTATAGTGAAATATATTGGTAACTAACTAGTAAGTGCAAACATATTTCTGAAAAATTATCATCAATGCTTACCTCATGATTTCTTAATTATAATTTTTAAAAGCCTACATTACACACCTGAACATTTTCAAGAATCTCCTGGACACGAGCCAGTAAATCTTTCTTCTTATTTACATGCTTTCTTGTTTCTACATCAAGTGCTTTCTGCTTTTCTTGTTGCATTTCCTTCCTTCTCTCAATGGTAAGCTGCAAAACATCATAAATACATAATTATTTCTCATAAATATAAAAATATCATAAAATCAGAAAGCTCTGAATCAGAATGATTAAAACATGGAACAGATAAAACCACAGGGAAAGGTATCTGAGCAGTAGTGAGGGGTAATGAGGAGGATGGGGCATGGGAGATCTTTCTGTGGGTACAAGAATGTTCTGTGTAGGTGTGAGTTACACAGACATACGCCATATATGAAAACTCATGGAACATTAGAACTTGAGATCTGTGCATTCTACTGCATGTAAATTATTCTCAACTGAATAAAAAAGTTAAAAAGAAAGAAAAAAACCTGTTCACTTACCCAATGCTCTAAAATGAGAAATAAAATAAGCCCTTTTGGGGGCTCCTGGGTAACTCAGTTAAGGGTCTGACTCTTGATTTTGGCTCAGGTCATGATCTCACAATTCATGAGATTGAGCCCCACGTCGGGCTCTGTGATGACAGTGCAGAGCCTGCTTGGGATTCTCTCTCTCTCTCCTCTCTCTCACTCTCTCAAAATAAATAAATCAACTTAAAAAAAAAAAAAAAAAAAAAAACACAATAAGCAAATGGTATTTTTGAACTCTGACTGGACCCAGATTAGGAAAAAAAATAGTATAACAGACATTTTGAACACAAATGGAGAAATCTAAATATGAATAGAATATTAGATGCTATTAAAATTATTACTAATCTTCTTAGGATGTGATGATGGTATTGGGGATTTTATGTAGGAGGATATCTTATTTTTAGAATATTTATACCAAAACATTTAAGAGAAAATTGTTATACAGCTTCAATTTTCAAATGGCTCCGCAAAAAAAAAAAAAAAAAAAAAAAAAAAAAAAAAAAAAAAAAAAAAAAAAAAAAAAAAAAAAAAAAAAAAAAAAAAAAGCACGTATGTGTATATACACATCTACATATATATAAAATCACAAACACCATAAAGCAAAGATGGCAAAAGTGTTAAAAATTATTAAATCTAGATGGCATACATGTGGGGAGTCACTGCACTACCCTTTCTATTTTTCTGTATGTTTGAAAATGTCATTACAAAAAGTTGGCAGAAAATATTGATCTTTTACCTCCTGTTATATAAAAAAAAAATTTCATGCAACTTCTTTCAATTATATTAATTTTCTGGTTTGAAATAAAGTCACACACATTTTAAAAACATTCAATCAGTATGAAAGAGTTTACAATGAAAAGTGTGTCTTCCTTCTCATCCTGTATTCCTTTATCATTCCTAAGAAAAAGAATCTTATATAAAAACCCAAATAGTTGACATATATTGAGTACCTCCTATGATCCAAGTAGTGTTCTAAGCATTTTACATGTATTAGATCATTTAATTCTCCAAAGAGTCCTATTAAAGTAGACACTATTTTTATTCTCATTTCAAAAATAAAGAAAATGCGGGTGGCCTGAGTGGTTCAGTCAGTTAAGAATCTGACTCTTGATTTAGGCTCAGGTCATGATCTCATGGTTTGTGAGTTCAAGTCCTATATGGGGCTCCGCACTAACATTGCAGAGCGTGCTTGGGATTATCTCTCTCTTCTGCTCTCTCTGCCCTCCCATGCTCATGCTCTCTCTTTCAAAATAACTAAACAAACAGGGAAGGGGAGGGCAGAGAGAGAGGGAGAGAGGGAGGGGGAGAGAGAGGGAGAGAGAGGGAGAGAGAGGGAGAGAGGGGGAGAGAGGGGGAGAGAGGGGGAGAGAGGGGGAGAGAGACAGAGAGACAGAGAGAAAGAGAGCAAGGGAGCGAGAGAAAGAGAGAGAGGGAGAAAGAAAGAAAAAAGGAAAGAAGTACAAGAAAAGAAAATGGACCTGCAAGTTCACACAGCAGGTAGGTGGCAGAGCAGTGATTTAAACCAAGGACAGCAGGCTCCAGAGCCAGGCTTGTAAGCACTATTTTACCCTGCTCCAGAGAGCACGATGTGTGCAGTGATTTACAATAGACTGTGGAGATCCTTCCATGCCTGCACATGTGGGTCTATTGTACTCATTTCAATGGCATGTATGAGATTTCTATAAAATGGACCACAGTCTTTAAACTAGTCCACTACTGGACATTTACGTTGTTTGTTAATCTTTTGATATTTCAAACAATGCTACCATAACCTGTACGTATTTCTTCGGGCACAAAGAGCAGTATAAGTGTAAGATATTCCCAAAAATGGAATTGCTAAATCAAAGGTTACATATACTTTCAAATTCTGATACACACTACCAAAATGATCTCCAAAAAATAAAATCAGCTGATTCTCTCAGAAAAAAATGTAGGATAAGTGCTTTTTCCCCACAACCTAAGGAACGGTAGGTCTTAGCAGATTTTTGCCAATCTAGTAGATGAAAAAACGCTAACTCTTTTATATTTAATTATGAATACGAAGCATTTTTTCAATGTTTATAACCCTTTTTTGCTTTTCTGTAAACTTACCTTAGTGACTCACTATAGAAAAAAAGATTTTTTAAAAATCATAGAATGTTTACCAGTGGAGAAAGCACAGCCACTCCATGGAAGCGGATAAGTGAGATGCTTTCAGATGGGACAGGTAGAAAGCTCTCCGTGGCCAGTGATGCCTGCTGGACTCTGGCAAGACTATTCTCACAGAACTTCTCATACTCCTCCATCTTCCCACAATTACACTGTCAGAGAGAAAAATGTCACTTGCAATGTGCTGAGAAAAACAGATCTTCATGATTTGGCAAATTTTATAGAGCACTTAAATATTTCTAGCATTGACAATTCCTAGAACTGGCCCCCAGAATTTTTTTTTTCACTGATGAACAGCGAATTCTTAAGTAGAGGTAAGCACCTCAAGATCCTACCCAGTGAAGCCTTGCTTCCTATATTAAATATTTCCAAGCATATGTATATACATCAATCTTTAAATATGATTTGTTTAGAAAAGTACTAAGAACTCACCAGGGAAAAATTCTTAAAGGAACAAAAGTTCTACACCACTTTACTCACTTCAGATTATAAACTAGAATATTGTATTTTCCTTAGCAGGACTTATCTACACAAGAAAAACTAAATCATACAAAGGTAAAAATGCCAAAAGAAAAAAAAAGACAAAAAGGCTATTTACATAAAAGAGGATATTTACCTTTTAAAATTCTTCTGTTATCATGAAGTTCAAAGTCTATTAGTACTTTCACATCTTGAAAATATATCTGGTCTCCACAGTCACCAGACAAATCAGTCACAGGTGGAAACCAGAGTATCTACTGGCTCTCTTAATAATACCATCTTATTGTTGAAAATTCTAAGCACCACCAAACTACTTAAAACAATCTGCCCAGTAATTTCACAACTTCTGGAAAAGTGTGATGATGGCTATGAAAATGCAAGGTAATCAGGAAGCATTAGCCAGCATGTTCATTCATTTAGCTAATGTTAAATATTTGATTGCCTGTTTCCATAGCTTTATGTCTGGCATCGTTTCCTTTAAATAAGAGAAAATGAAAAGAGAGACATCAGACTCATAACCAGCAAGGGTATGAACTGTGAAAACAGAAAAATACAATAATGTTCCCTTAGGTGTTCATTTTAAAACAATTAACCAAAAAAGGCGGGGGGTGGAAAATTTAATTGATGATATGGGATACGCAGCAATGAAATAAGATAGAATATGATACTGTCTTAAGCATTAAGGTACTTAAAAATGTAGTACACTAAAAAGTCAGGGACACATTATAGCATAATTAGAAATGAAGAAAAAGCATATTATGATTTGATTATGAAAAATAAGATATATTGCTAATTTTGACCAACTGGTAGTCTTCTTATTAATAAAACTTCTTCCTACCATCCCATCAATTCTAATTATTTCTATATTCAACTTATGAAAAGTGTGAGTTTAATTTCAAAGAAAATTATACTGGAGTGTGAATGAGATTATTTTTCAAGCTTGTATTCATAAAACAAGCAAAAGTAAAAAAACAAAACAACAACAACAAAAAAACCACAACACCTTTCTGCATGACATACCAAGGCCTCATTTTTTAGTCTGGATTTCAATCCCCATTATGTTATCTTAACAACCAAAATATGCAGAAGCTAAAATGTAAGAGAAATTCAAACAACTCCATTTCTACTAAAATACTTAAAAATATTTTTTAACACAACCCACGCATTCAGCATTATAGGGCATGTAAATAGATGACTATACAATTATAAGAAATATTTACTTTCTATGTATACACAAGTATGAAATTCTATTTTAAAGTTCTGGGAAATGTAAAGAATGAATAAAATGTTTTTATGGCAAGTTTTATTTTTCTTTCAACAACCTCATACAGATATGCCAATTGCTTTGGAAAGTTAAATTCAAATCTCTTAAACAGCACACGTTTGTCATGCATATTGCAGATGTACCGTGTTAGATTTTTTATTACAGCATAACTAGGGCATATGATAGGGCTTTTAATACCCAAATACAAGTGCTAAATATGGTTGATTATGGAAATTACCAAACGATCCTAGAGCATGAAAGAATTTTTCCTATCCTTCAGCCTCAATGTGAATTTCCCTGACCTCAAAGAGGCCATCCCTGATTATCCCATCTAAATTAATCCTGCGTTTACTCACTATCACATTACCCTGCTATTTCCCAATTTTCATAGCACTTACCACTATCTGAAATTATCTTGTTTATCTCCTTGGGTTTTGTCTGTCTTCCTCCACCAAAATGTAAGCTCCATAAGCACAGGTACCTTTTCAGTCTTGCTCACCACTGAATCCCCATTACATAGAACAGTGTCAGCACACAGTAGGCACTTGATAAAAGTAATGAATAAATGAATTAGGGTAATTGGCTCAAACAATAACGCAAACCAGGAGAGAAGAAAAAAAGGAGAGAGTGGACTAGATAAAAAAAGAAGCTAGCGAGGAAGAATGGAATGTAAAGACTGGTAGTTTCATGGATGATCCTATTCTCCAAAGGCACTGGTAACCCTCAACTGCAAAGGCAATCATTTAAAAAATGAGCATTGTATCCTATATGATTAGCAAGAAGGCACTTCATTTCTCACACAATTACCTGTCAGCAAAGTTTTTTTTGAACAGAGCCTTGACTACAATGCCACTCCAACCACAAGTCTACCGACCCACAGTTTACCAGCAGGCATTACCAGTCCACTTGAATTAACAATTTTCAGCTGCATCAAGTTCAGACATGCCTTGTCTTCTCCGTTTATACCATGACCCTTCTCCAAATGAGTCTCTTTGCAAACCCCATAGACGGGTGCTCCTCACCAGTGTTCTACCAGCAATGTCACTAAAGGGGATAGTGCAAGTAACAGAACAGATCTTGCTGTGTTTTCGGAAGCTAGCTGCTCGTTTACCCCCTAGTCCTCCCAAAGACCAACTTTTTGTATAGGCAATAAAGAGGAAAGTTTCTTATTCAGGGACACATTAGCTGTGTGTTCTTGGCAATTTACTTACCATCTCTATGCCTCAATTTCCTCATCTGTAATGCAGGGATAATCAGAGTATCTGTCTCAATAATTCAATGAACTAAAACGTGTGTGGCAATTAGCATAATGCAGGACACGCTGAAAGGACCAGTATAGGGGACTGCTTTTATTATTAAGAGGATGATGATTATGATGGTTTTTGTCACTAGGTTATGAATATCGGGAGGGTAGCGACGGTGCTTTGTTCCTCGTAGGATTCACATGTAACTTTAAAACACAGAAAGGGGGACAACACCGTCCTCATTTCGTTGTTTCCAGACCCCTGTCCATCAAATCAATCTCTGGGAGCCTGTCACTTGCCTAAACTGGGGGGTAGGGAACCGGGATTATAACCCTGCAGAATAGGAATCACCTAGCAGTATCAGGGGCAATCAAGAGAAGTTGCTTTATTAGCCTCAAGCTTATTCCCCGGGGTCGCAAAGGCAGAGTAAACAGCACTCCTAGGGCCTTTGGTTGTGGTAACCGGCTTTCAGAATGTCCAGTGCACACCCTGAGGACGCTCCCTCGCCAGTATCTTGGGAGAAGAAAAACGGTCCAGTTTTATCAACGTGAGGCGATTTCTGGCTCTGTCTCGAGTTTATTTGCTAGGGACCCTCTGCCTTGACCCCAGCGCCCCACGCCCACCTCCCCCAGCTCCTTTGATGGGGCTCCATCCCGAGGGCCCAGGCAGCACCAGCATCCGAGCATCACCTCCGCGCCGAGTGTCGCTGGTCCCCGGGCACCTGTCTCCTCACATTCGGCGCTTTTCTAAAAACTCGAAGCTCAGGGGTCCACCACCTGCATGCGGGTTCGGCACAGAGTTCACCCGCAGCTCTCAGGGCGCCAATTCCGCCTCCCCCGGTGACCTAAAAGCCGGGACCCGCTGAGGATCTAGTTCCCTCCTTAAGCACACACCTGATCTCCCACGGCCTCGTCAGCTTTTTTTTTTCCCCTCGCCACGGGCCTTGTCAGGAAGCAAACGGCTCAATTGGTACTGACAGAGCGCAGCTCGGTCCGCCGCCGCCTTCTCCTTCTCCTCCCCGCCATATTACTGGTCTCAGGCGGCAACGCGGGATCCTGGCAACCGCCACTGCCGCCGCCACCGCCCGGACTCCACCTCTTTGGGCCGGCACTTCCGGGGGCTGCTTCCGGGGCCGTTGGAACGGTTGGGCCGGCAAAAAACTACAATCCCCAAGGTGCATTGCGCTCCGCGGTACGCGCCCTGTCCTAGTGATGGAAGGCGTAGTACTTGCGGGCGGCGCAGTGCACGCTGGGAAACGTAGTCTTCACTGCAAGCTAGGGCCTGTAAAATTTTAATGTATTACTATAAGAACGCCCCTCAGGTCTGAACCCCCTGAAGCGTTCCTTGTAATTGCTACTTTTTACTTATCTGTAAAGAGATAACCTCTTTATTTGTGGTCGTTGGAAAACATACAACACTTACCAAATTTTTTTTCCCATAAATAAAAAATTGCTGAATCCCAGATATCAACTCTAAGCCTCAAGACATCCCTACACTTTTGCAAATCAGTGGGAAAACACGTCCAAGAACAAAAAGTAACAGGTTCAAGATGGCCCAAAAAGCCCTGAATGTTTTACCAAAATCTTCTATCTAAACATATTACCAGCTTTCCCCAAAATATGAGGTAGTTAGTTGCCCCTTTCCATTTCCTAACTCTGTTTTACCTTCTGCCTTTCTTGCTGAAAATTCTTCCCGTGCCTATTTTTGCACATGTAAAATGAGTTTTAAGAGTGCCTATCACACACACACACACACACACACACACACACACACCGCCTATCACAAGGGTAGTTGTGAAGAACAAATGAGATCCATTTCTTACGCAGTGCCTGGTACAAAATTCTCACTATTAGCCCTCAGTAGAAGAAGTAAGATCAGGAGGAGGAGGAGTGGAAGGGCCACAGGATTAAAACTGGGATGGCTTGATGTCAGTCTTGACTGTCATTAATTGCGCAATTCATTTCACCGCTCCTGGCCTCGATTTCTTTATCTCTAAAATGGAAGAATCATTAAAATCCCCTCCACCTTTATAATTCGATTGTGCGTCTTCTGCTATGCTCTTTCATTCCCTCAGAATCTGAAAAATCCTTCTAAAGTCGATTGAATTCAATCTCTTGAGATAATACTTATCGACGAAGATTTATTGTGAGAATAAATGAGATAATGCATAAGACAAACGTTTGCTGGCACAGAACCTGGAACATGGTAAGCGCTCTACAAATGTGAGCTGTACTCCCTAAGCACTATTATCCACCCCCGCCCGTCCCCCAACGAGAATGTAAACCCCAGGAGAGCAGAGACCCTGTTGGTCCTGTTCACTCTTGTATCCTGGGCGCCTGGACTGTTGTTTGCACATCCTGAATTGAATAAATAAATAGTCTAAGTGTCCTGCCCCTGCAAGGCTCCCTGGGCAGTTTCCTCAAGGGCAGAATGAAGAGTCACTAAGATCCCTTCCAGCTGTACAACCATGAGACCGCTTTTGTGTCCCACCCGCTTCTGGAGTCTGAAAACCTTGGTTGAGGTCTCAACCCCAGAATAATCCAAAGCTATTTTGGAACGTGAGCCTAGCGCCTGGGTCCACCTTCGTTGCCATGGCAGCGGTTCCGCCCCCCCGAGCTCTGCAGATCCCCCACCCTGATTGGCTGAACAGCTGCCTCCCTCTCCGGATGGGGCCGCCGCCGCCATTGTGCGGCGCTGGTCCCCTAAGAGGGTTCCCTCTGCGGCGAGTGTCTTGGGCTTTCGGCCTCGCTTCTCGCTTTTATCCGGGAGCCCGGCGGGTCCGGGACTCCTGTCCGTGCCGGTGCGGGCGCCGGCATGTGGCTGTGGGAGGAACAGGGGGGCCTCCTGGGCCCCTTCTCCTTCCTGCTACTGCTGCTCCTGCTGGTAACGCGTAGTCCCTTCAATGCCTGCCTCTTCACCGGCAGCCTCTACCTCTTGCTGTGCCTGTTCAGCTTTGAGCCTGTGCCCTCCCGCAGAGCCCTGCAGGTGCTCAAGCCGCGGGACCGCGTTTCCGCCATCGCTCACCGCGGCGGCAGCCACGACGCGCCCGAGAACACGCTGGCGGCCATTCGGCTGGTGAGTCCCCCACGCCTCGCGCCCCCCACCACCGCCCCTCCTGGGAGGTTGTACTTCTGCTTGACCTTCCGAAGGTTCTCCAGTATTCTCATGATACCCTTCGTACACAGGGAATATATCCCAGTGGCCGTCTATTCCTCTGAAGTCAGAAATCTCCCAACTTATTTATATAACACAGCAAATACCTACATATTTGCTATATGCCAGGCACTGAGGACACACTCCTAAACAAGACAGAAAGGGCCTCGGCTTTCACAGAGCTTGCGCTGGGATGGGGGAAATCCGCCTTAAACAATACACAAGTGAGATACTTTAAGAGAGTGAAAAGTGTAATAAAGAAATAGGGTAGCGGGATAAGGAATGACTGGGAAGAGGACTTGGGCTATTTTGGATAGAGTAATCAGAAAAATCCTCTCAGAAGACATGTCTTGAGCTGAAACTGGGATTGTGAAAGGAGCCAGTCTTAGATCTGGGAGAAATGTGTTCCAGGAAAGGAGAAGAGCGAGTTGAAAAGCCGGGAGGTGGGGATGATGTTGGAACGTTCAGGTAAGAGACTATACACTATGTGATCTGACTTCAAGGAACAAGAACAAAGACTGGCAAATGAAGCAGGAAATGTGGCCAGATTAAGTACAGTCTCTGGCAGTAGTTGAGTTTATTCTAAATGGATCACATTCACAGGAGCTGTGTTTGCTTGTGCTCCAAATTATCTCTCTCCTTATCACCTTCTTCTCCAAACACACAGTTTATGCCAGACAGCCCCAGCAGCTGGACTCCTGATCCAATTTCTGCCTCTTGTTCACAAGCTCTCCTGAGACTCTTGCTCCCTCCAAGCTCCTGGCAGTCCCCCTCCTGACTTCATAATGATAGTTTGAGTAGTAAGAGAGATTTACATTTATACAGGCGCTTTTGCATCTGTGGAAGTACATCTCTTCCTCACATTTCTTTGAGAGATTATTTTAACACTGAATGGGTAGGAAAACTGACTCAAATACATGCAGCTCCTTCTAGAATTCAGCCTTCTGGTTCCAAGCCCCAGTGCTTTTCTTTGTCAGAGATTAGACCGTGTTCCGGGATGTAAAAACTTAGACTCGCTATCTAGCTAGGGACAGACAGTATTACATAACGAGCAAGTTAAAGCTTTTGTGTCCCAATAGGGTCTCCAGTAGGGTGTGGAAACAAGACACCATCAGGGCACCTTTCTTCACTCTACCCTCCCCCCCTGACTTCAGTTTCCCTATCTGTAAAATGGGAGTGATATTGGTATCCACCTAATAGGCTATATAATTCAGTGAGGTAGTCCGCAGAAAGTGCTTGGCCCATGATAACCTCCACAAATGTAAGCTTTTTAGGCCAATAATCTAAAGATGGCCTTCATTTTCAAAATCAGCTCAGTGGGGCGCCTGGGTGGCTCAGTCGGTTAAGTGTCCGACTTCAGCTCAGGTCATGATCTCGCAGTCCTGAGTTCGAGCCCCGCATTGGGCTCTGTGCTGACAGCTCAGAGCCTGGAGCCTGCTTCAGATTCTGTGTCTCCCTCTCTCTCTGACCCTCCCCCATTCATGCTCTGTCTCTCTCTGTCTCAAAAATAAATAAACATTAAAAAAAATTTAAAAAAAAATCAGCTCAGTGTAAATGTAAAAAATTTAAAGTTTGAAGAAGGAAGGGGGTCAGGAAGGCAGCTTTTAATTTAGTGGAGGACACCTGACTCTATGTTAGTAAACCAAGTTAGACTTCTCTTATGCTTCTTTCCCCTTGGTTCTTTGTGGGGCTTTTCTTTGTTTTTGTTTTTTTTAGTAATCTCTACACCCAACGTGGGGCTCAAGCTCACAACCCCGAGATCAAGTAGCATGCTCTACCGACAGAGTCATCCAGGCGATTTAATATCTTTCTATTTATTTTTAAATAGAAAGCTAGAAAAGGTGCTCTGTCTCCCTTCCATCACAAAGAACCAAGGGAAGGGGCGCTTAGCTGGCTCATTTGGAAGAGCATGTGACTCTTGATCTCAAGGTTGTGAGTTCCAGCCCCGTGCTGGGTGTAGAGATTACTTAAAAATAAAATACTGGGATGCCTGGGTGGCTCAGTTAGTTAAGCGTCCGACTTTGGCTCAGGTCATGATCTCACAGTTGGTGAGTTTGAGCCCCGCATCGGGCTCTGTGCTGACACCTCAGAGTCTAGAGCCTGGAGCCTACTTCAAATTCTGTGTCTCCCTCTCTCTTTGCCCCTCCCCTTCTCATGCTCTTTCTCTCTCCCTCAAATATAAATAAACATTAAAATAAATAAATAAAATCCTTAAAAATAAATAAATATAAAGATATTGAAGAATGTATTTTACGTTCTGTCTTACACTGAAATAGGTCAGGTGAAGTAACATAGCTATACAGGAGAATTGTCATGAAAAGAAAGATAATTATAAGGAAAAAAGTACATAATTGCCATTGGCTTCCATTTCAACTAACCTTTATGTAAGTTGCCTTAAAGTGTAACTCAGTGTTAATTGAACACAGAAGGCATTCCTAAGTATTTATCAATGATGTAGTGGTTTGGCCAGGAACACATTTGAATATTAATCATATTAAACGAGGAAGTATGTATGTGAAATACACATACACATATAGTGTTTCATATCCTGTTGTGTTCTAAGGGAATTATAGTAATTTCCATTCATGTTTGGGTTGTGCATATCTTTAATATGTGTAATAAACATTGTGCCAAGTTGATTCCTGGTCTTAAGAGGAAATGAATTGTGTTAGTTCAACTTGTTTGAATATCGATGAACTTTTTATCTATAACAAAATTTAGCTGCTGAATACAGACTGCAGAAGATAAAGTCGAATCCTCTCTCAGCTTCGAAAGGCACATGTAGTTTATTTCCATCAAAGTTTGTTTTTTGTCCCGTTCTTCCTCCCTTTGTATGTTTGCAGCTCATAATTTATATTCTAAAGCATCTTACTATGTAAAACATCAGGAAAGACATTCTGAGAATGGTAGAATTTCTGGTAGATTATAAAATTGATATAGAAGGAAAAACTTGAGAGAAGTTAAATAAGTGTATTCCAAAAACAGATACATGATTATAAACAGTGACTGAGGAATTTAATTATACCCACAGTCCATTCTCTGCACAGGAGCCAGAGTGCAGCTTTAAAAGTATAAATCAGATTATGCCCAGCTCTTATTTACAATCCTCCAGTGGTTCTCTACTGGGATTAAATAAAATTTGAACACCTTCTATCTTATATCTTTTTCAAAGCCCCTGTTCTCTGTTCCAGCCACCCTGGGTGCTTATTAGGATGCTTTTGGCTTCATGTAATAGAGACTCTAACTTCAAACACCTCAAACAATAAGAGGACTTAGTATCTCACATAACAAGAATATGTGGGAGAGGGGACTTCTAGGATGGTTTGTTCAGCTGTTCAATTTATGTTTTTTGAAAAAACTTTTTAATGTTTATTTATTTTGAGAGAGACAGAGTGAGAGTGGTGGAGGGGCAGAAAGAGGAGACACAGAATCTGAAGCAGCTGTCAGCACAGCAGCGGGGCTCAAACTCACAAACTGCTAGATCATGACCTGAACCGAAGTCAGACACTCAACCAACTGAGCCACCCAGATGCCCCTCAGCTATTCAATTTGTAATCATGGGACTCAGGTTGTGTCGATCTGTCTGCTCTGCCATCTGCAGCATATTTACTAGTCTTCCTCATTGCAGCCCCATTCTTACACATTACACCATCCACTCTCAATCCCTCTTTCCCAGAAGCCTCCATCCTACACACACACACACACACACACACACACACACACACACACACACACACACACAGAGGGTTTGGAATTAGTTCACTTACTCCAAACACAAGAGAAAGCTGAAAAATGGGGCAAGAATAGGTCTCTACGAGCAGGGAAGAAGGGGAATAGATTTGGGTACACAGTCAACACTTTGTGACTCCATCCTACATTGTGGTCTTTCTATTATACTTGCTATTTCTTTTACTTGGAAACTCTTTGTATGGTTTTTCTCCCTTTGATCATTAAGGCCTCAGCTCAGATGTCATATATATTTTTTTTTTTTTAATGTTTATTTTTGACAGAGAGACAGCACGAGTAGGGGAGGGGGCGAAAGAGAGGGAGACACAGAATCCAAAGCAGGCTCCAGGCTCTGAGCTGTCAGCACAGAGCCCGATGCGGGGCTCGAACTCACAGACCGTGAGATCATGATCCTAAGCTGAAGTCGGACGCTCAACCGACTGAGCCACCCAGGCGCCCCTCAGATGTCATATTCTTAGGCCTTCCTTGGCGGCCTTGTCTAGTGACCCTCACCTGCCTTAACCTTCACATTACTCTCTGTTTTCTTTTTCAAAACATTTGTCACCATCATAATTTACATGTAACATGTTTGTAATCTGTTTCTCCCTACTGAAATATAAGATCCATAATCCTTTTCTTTCTTGTTCACCACTGTCTCCTCACTTCTTAAAACAGTACCTCCTATCTCATAGGCACTCAGTAAGTATTTGTTGGTAGGACTGTGATGTATTAATACCCAATAAATCCATAAGGATAGATACTCAACATTATCAGCCATCAGGAAAATAGAAATCAAAGCCACAATGAAATACCTATTAGGGTGGCTATAACAGACAGACAATAACAAGTTTCGACAAGGTTGTGGAGGAATTGGAACCTTCATACACTACCAGTGGGGCAAACAGTCTGGCAGTTCCTTAAAAGGTTAAACATAGAGTTATCATCTTAAAACATACATCATGCAAAAACTTGTTCGTAGATTCAAACAACAGAAATATCCATCAGCTGGTGAATGGATAAATAAAATGTGATATGTCCATACAATGGAATAGTATTTGGCAAGAAAAAAGAATGATGTCCTGATACATATTACTACATGAATGAACCTTAGAAACATACTAAGTGAGGGGTGCTTGGGTGGCTCAGTCAGTTAAGCTTCTGACTTCGTCCGACTTCTGCTCAGGTCATCATCTCCCGATTTGTCAGTTCAAGCCCCACATCCAGCCCTGTGCTGACAGCTCGGAGCCTGGAACCTGCTTTAGGTTCTGTCTCTCTCTCTCTCTTCCCTTCCCCTGCTGGTGGCGCTCTGTCTCTCTCTCAAAAATAAACATTAAAAAAAAAAGAAACAGGGGCGCCTGGGTGGCGCAGTCGGTTAAGCGTCCGACTTCAGCCAGGTCACGATCTCGCGGTCCGTGAGTTCGAGCCCCGCGTCAGGCTCTGGGCTGATGGCTCGGAGCCTGGAGCGTGTTTCTGATTCTGTGTCTCCCTCTCTCTCTGCCCCTCCCCCGTTCATGCTCTGTCTCTCTCTGTCCCAAAAAAAAAAAAAAAAAAAAAAAAAAGTTGAAAAAAATAAAAAAAAAAAGAAACATGCTAAGTGAAAAAAGCCAGTCACAGAAGACTGCATATTATATAATTGTATTAAATAAAATGTTTAGGGGTGCCTGGGTGGCTCATCCTGTTTAGCATTTGACCCTTGATTTGGGCTCATGGTTTGTGAGATCGAGTCTTGCATCAGGCTTTGTGCTGACAGAACACGGAACCTGCTTGGGATTCTCTCTCCCTCTTTCTCTACCCTTCCCCTGCTCATGTGCTCACTGTCTCTCTCTCTCTCTCGCCCTCTCTCTCTCTTTCTCTCTTTCTATCCCAAAATAAGTAAGTAAACCTTTAAAAAATAATAAAAATAAATAAATAAAGTGTCTAGAAGGGGCAAATCCATAGAGATAGAGGGACTTAGAGGGGCCAGGGAATGTGGATTGCTAATGGACACACAGTTTCTTTTTGAGGTGATGAAAATGTTCTAAAATTGTGGTGATGGTTGCACAGCTCTGTGAATATAATAAAAACCACTGAATTGTACATGGATGAATTATACACCAAAAAACACTGCCGTTCCGTGTTTTAGTAGTGGAATCTGTGGTTTTCATTATCAGTCAACACAAATGAAGTTCTTTAAGTGAAGTTACAGTATAGTGATGGATATTTAAAACGTACTTTTCAATGAAACAGTTAAAAAGTCATGTAAGTATAATGAATTTGTTAAAGCAAATAGTTTTAAAACCAACTTTATCAAAGTATAATTTACATTAATAAAAGAGACATTTTCATTGTACAGTTTGATTAGTTTTGATAAATACATACACCTGGGTAACCACTATCTTAATCTATATCCATCACCCCAGAAAGTTCCTTTGTGCTCTCTTTGGAGTTAATCCCCCACTCACCCCTCTGCCCCAAGGCAACTATTGATCTGATTGCTATTACTGTACTACACTGTGCTATTCTATTACTTAAACTATTAGTATAATTTTAAAATAAATTATTTCATTTTATTTTTTTTAAGATTTTTTTTTTTTAATGTCTATTCATTTTTGAGAGAGAGGGCGAGAGAGAGCATGAGCAGGGGAGGGCAGAGAGAGAGGGGGACACAGAATCCAAAGCAGACTCCAGGCTCTGAGCTGTCAGCACAGAGCCCAACGCGGGGCTTGAATTCATGGACCGTGAGATCATGACCTGAGCCGAAGTCGGACGCTCAACCGACTGAGCCACCCAGGCGCCCCTAAATTATTTCATTTTAAATAAAATAAATTTTATTTTAATTTTTTAAAATAAATACATTTAACATAAAATAAAGTTTTAATAAAATTGCAATGTTTTTATAAACTTGTTTATGTGAAATTTAATGTTTTTGTGTGAAATTTTATGTGAATGTTTTATGTGAAATTTTGTATGTATAGAAGAAAAGATACTATTATAAGGAATTGTTATAAATGAAAAGATGAGTACGAATTATATACTGATACATGAATTAGAATCAGGAGCTTACCTTTTTGCCTCTGTATCTGGAATAACATAAAAGTCCTGGTAAAGAAAGTTGAATGCAGCCATTAGAAGATCTGGTCTGAGAAACTCTAATATGGTGATTTCTTTTATAAAGCTTTTGTTTGGGCCTTCATAAACTACTTAGAAAAGACAAATAAATGAACTCATTAGTTCTAGTAATCTTGCTAAGATACAGTGTCTCCCCATTGTTATTTCTTGTATTGCAACCAAATAAAGATGGCCCTAATGAATACAGATATAATTGAACCTAATTATAGTGCCCGCCTCAAGGACTAAGGAGAACATTTGTGTCACAGTGAGACAGTTGCACTGTGAATACTGAAAATGTCATCTTGTTTTATGTCATAAATGATATAATCCATATTGATTTCCCAATGTACTATTGTCTTTAGTTTAGAAAAGATATCTTTTAATCTTATAAAACGATAAACTTTTTAACCAGTATAAGATGTAATCATTATTGTAATGGCTTTTTCTCTGAGATGTGTTTTCTGAATCAAAACTTATGTTGAGAGCCAACCTCGAGCCAGGCACCAAGCTTGGTAATTTACATGCATTCTTTCTAAATCTTCACAACTCTTAAGATCATTAGAAAAGTTTCATCTTAAAAAGGATGAAACTGAGCTTAGAGTATGATAAGTAAATAGATGACACAGCCAGTGAGTGATAGAATTGGGATTTTTAGATGGGGAAAATCTTGGTCATAATGTGGACGTCAAACTTGGAAGCTTAGAAGAAAATATAGTTGTGTTATATCTTTATAAATAGAGGTAGGAAAGGATTTAAATAAGGTAGAATAATCAATGCCCATAAAGGACATGACTGATAAATTCAACCATGTTACAATTAAAAATGTGTTAAAAAGAACACAATAAATAGCAACGGCTAACATTTATTGAATGTCTACTGTGCACTGGTACAGAGTTGTACACCATTTCCAGGTAGTTAATTGTAATTATGTATGTAGCAAATACATAAAGACCTGTAAGGGAATGGCACAGGAATGATGCACATCAACTTGAAGATGGAGAAGAAGGGGGAGAAATTTCACTCTATCTGTAGGGTCAGTAGTAAACATCTAGTGGTTAAGAGTACAGCCTCTACTGTGTCCTAGTTTGTACAACCCAGAGCAAGTTTCTTAATCTCTGTTTCCTCATCTGAAAATGAGAATATCAATAGTACCTACCCAAATATGGCAAGAATCAAATGAGTTAATACATTTAAAGCACTTAGAATAGTGCCTGACTATATAGAAAAGGCTTATTAAATAGTAACTATTACTGTGTTTTAGGGCAGCAAGAGATAGAAGGAAATACGGCAAAATATTAACATCTGTGAAGTCTTTTTTGCTGTATACTGCTCTGGGTGTTTGCATAATTAATTTTTTTTTTTTAATTTAAAATCTTGATCGTGGTGAGCATTTCATGTCTTCATTGTGACAAGCCAGGGAACCAAATGTGGGCTAGCGTGTCTCAGAGGAGCGTGCTCAGGTTCTCTTTTTATATATTCTAATGTTCACGTTCTCTTTGTAGATAAATTCTAGTGTACCTTACCGTGCTTACCAGCTTGTTGGCCAACGGCCAGTGCTGCTCACATAAACAAATGTAATGTCCCCTAGAAGCAGGCCTGGTGTTTCTGATACAGAAGGTAGAGTTAAACCAACAAAACCCTGGCTCATCCTGTTTATGCCGAAGTAGTGCAATATACAGCTAATCAACAAACACAGGGTAATCAGAGATGCTGTACCAAACAGAGTGTAGGTAAACATGGAATTTGTCTAAATATTTGTAATTGTGAGCCATTAATGGCCCAAAGAGTTAAAGCAACCAAAGAAAACTTAGTTCCAGGAAACCTCTCCATCTACTACCATGGGTAGGGAATTTGAAGCGTTTGAGGAATCCCTAAGTGTGCAGGTTGAAGGAAGGTTATATCATCTGGAAAAGTAGAAACTGGAACTGGATGGGTTGCTATTTGTTACAGGAAGGGGAAGGAATCGGTAAGAGAAGCTGTCTCCTTAGCTAGCCCTGTTGGTTGTCTGGAGCATTTAGATTGTAAAGTGACCTTGGCCACTTGCCATTAATATTGTTGATGTTTTTGTTAAGGCAGCTAAGAATGGAGCAACAGGTGTGGAGTTGGACATTGAGTTTACTTCCGACGGGATTCCTGTCTTAATGCATGATAACACAGTTGATAGGACGACCGATGGTACTGGTCGATTGTGTGACTTGACGTTTGAACAAATTAGGAAGCTTAATCCTGCAGCAAATCACAGGTTAAGGTAAGTGGTTCATTGTCACTTAAATGTACCTTTCAGCTTTGTTGGAGATCACAGAAAGACACTGGCACCTTCTAATCACATCTTCTCCAGGAAAATTGTTTTGTTGTGTTTTGTTTTGAACTGTATACAGGTTTCCCAAGTAATGAGCACGGTGCCAGAAACAACAGAAATAAGGCATGGATGTTTTTCATCTTTTCCCACTGAGGCCAAATTTGGCTTTGGAATTATTCTCAAGACAATACTCTATCTAGTCACTAACATTACTAACATTAGACAATTACTCTGTACTGTCATATAAATTTTATATATATAAAATATACATATATATACAAAAAATTATATATCTATTTATATATGTATAAATATATATACATATATATATACACATATATATATATATATATATATATATATATATATGTATATATATATATCAGAACTAGTCCTGTAAGATATTCCACAAGAAAAAGGTTCTGTGATTAACTCAGATCAAGCACTATATTCTAGATGTTCCCCTTGGGGACAAACAGTCCACATCAACAATTCTTACCTTCAATTTAATGTTTCCCAAAAGTGAACGATCACAGAACCCACACCATTCCCACCATTAACAGCTATAAACACATTGGAATTAGTATACTGGGTAATAAACTTTGGAATGTGGTTATTTAAATCCCTCCCAAAATGTGTGCTCATTGTTACTCATCTTGTATCAGTTCTCTGGACAATGATCAATACTCCTTGAGTATTCAACCCAGTGATTATGTTATAGTCCTCCATAAAAGATTTAGACTTTATTTTCCTAGGATCTGAAAGAAATTACAAATAGGGGCGCCAGAGTGGCTCAGTCGGTTGAGCATCCAACTTCGGCTCAGGTTATGATCTCACAGTTTGTGAGTTCGAACCTCACATCAGGCTCTGTGCTAACAGCTAGGAGCCCGGAACCTGCTTCTGATTCTGTGTCTCCCTCTCTTTCTGCCCCTCCCCTGTCTGCGCTCGCTCGCTCGCTCTCTCTCTCTCTCTCTCTCTCTCAAAAATAAATAAACATTAAAAAAAAAAAAAGTCAAACAAAGGAAATTATACCTTAATCAAGAAAGAATATTGTTAATGGTTGAAAGTTCTAAGTGCAGGCTCTGGAATTGCTCTTTATTTCATTGTTCCGCTATATGCAAGAGAAAGGCAGGTTTTAATACTGCAGTGACATCGTAGCTAATAAGATGTTGGCTTCAAAGTCAACAATTAAAGGAAAATATGCTTAGGGTCATCATCACCTTTAAAATCCTTTAAGGAGGTATGATATTGTGGATAGATCATCAAGGCAGAAAATCAACAAGGAAACAGTCTTTGAACAACATGTTAGGTCAGATGGATATAACAGATACATGCAGAACATAACATCCAAAACAACAGAATATACATTCTTTCAAGTGCCCATGGAGCCCTCTCTAGGATAGATCACACGTTAGACCACAAAACAAGCCTCGGTAAATTTAAGAAGATCATATCATGCATTTAAGAATTCATATCACGCATCTTTTCTGACCATAATGGTATAAAACTAGAAATCAGTCACAAGAAAAAATTGGGAAATACACAGACATGTAGAGGCTAAATGATATGCTACTGAACAACTAATGAGTCAACAAAGAAATCAAGGAAGAAATTTAAAAATATATGGAGACAGATGAAAACACAACAGTCCAAAATCTTTGGGACACAACAAAAGCAGTTCTAAGAGGGAAATTTATAGCAATACAGGTCTATCTCAAGAAAAAGAAAAATATCAAACAATCAAGCCTTACACTTAAAGGAACTAGCAAAAGAAGAACAAAGCCCAAGGTGAGTAGAAGGAAGGAAATAATTAACATCAGAGCAGAAACAAATGAACTAGAGACCAAAAAAACAAATAGAAAAGATCAATGAAACCAAAAGAGGATTCTTTGAAAAGATAAACAAAATTGATAAACTTTCAGCCAGAGTCATCAAAAATTACCTGTAATGATTCTGGAAATCCATAGAGGCGAGAAACCACTGTTTGAAAATGTTGGAGTCTATCATGTAAGCTGCTACCCTTAAATAAAATCCAAATTCTGGATTCTAGAGAATGTCTGTAATTACAAGGGGCTAAATGTAGGGCGACAAGTTTAGTAAAAAAAAAAAAAAAAGACCAATGGCTAAATTCTTCATGATCATATTCCATAATTCTGTAAACTTTCCAAGTTAGAGAAGTTGAATGATTTGGCAGAGGGAGAGGGGATGGCAGGGAGGAACCTTAGAAAAGTTTTACAATCCCCTTTAAGGCATTGCTCTAAGTCTTGATTTGCTAATTGACTTTCTGTATGTTAATAGGCTTGACTGTATTAATATACACATTAAATAATATATTAATTTGTTTTAGTGCTTTCATTTAATGGAACTACAACAGAACATGTGTAGAAAACTATTCATTCATTAACGTGCCTAAAAAACGTTCACTTTTCCTTATACTCCAGTGCGTTCTAAAGAAAGGAATATGTGAAAAATTTTTAACTCACAAAAAACCTCTAGACAGAGAAGGAAGATCAAATGAGAAATATCCTCTGGGTAACCATCCCCCATTACTGTATTACACTACATCACTGTACATAGTTGGGTTTTTTTTTGTTTTTTGGGTTTTTTTTTCTAATCTGTAATGAAAAACAGACACTAAGAACTAATGAAACACCTTTCTAACTTCAGGGGAAAAAAGGTATGCGCTTGGAGTCAGTATACCATCTCAATGTCTTTAACTCAGCCAGTCTGTCCTACAGTTGGAACTTGTTGCATTTTCTTTGTTTGAACACCAAATGAAGTAATAGGCTTGTGTTTAGGGACCATGTTGTAGGAAAAATAGGTATTTTCTCTAGAACTATCCTCAATGCTGTGAGAGGCTCATCATGAGAAGGGGCATGGAAACTAAGACTGGCCAAAGGAATAGCAAATTCATGTCTCTTCTGTCACTCCCATGGAATAGGCATTGAGTAGAATGGCTGGCAGAATTGCCTATACTCTTTAAATTATCTTTTTTTTTTTTTTTTAGCCAAAATACTACAGTTGAAATGATACGGTCGAATAAACAGAAGTTAAATCGTGCAGAATGAAATTTCATTATCTGAGAAAAGCAGATTTCTTACATATCAGGCACTTAACTTTCTTTTATCAGAAAATTATGTATAGAAGATTATTTTAAACAGTTGCACATAAGTGTACAATACAGTGAACAGATTTATATATTCGTGGGAATTTCTCCTGCATAAGGTTCTATTAGGGCAATTACAGTCTTAAATTTAAGTTTCAAGTTCTCCTGAGGTGGCATTATATTCTGCCCTTCTGTGAGTAGAGTTACTAATTATATCATAAACTAGTAATTTCATAAAAATTAAATGATTTTTGTTCTTGTTGCTCTTCTTTGGTCAAGAATATCTAATCTGGTTTAAGGACTTAAAGCAAAGTATCCTTAGACTTCGGTATGGTTAAAGAAAGGAAGTCAGGGAAAACACACTTTCCTGTTGGTTGGGAGACATTTGTCAAATGTCTGTTTCACTAAACTTTTATCTTTGTCTTTTTCCTGCAATACACTATTCCTTTTCCCTCTCTTATAGGAATGATTTCCCTGATGAAAAGATCCCTACCCTGAGAGAAGCTGTTGCAGAGTGCCTAAACTATAACCTCACAATCTTCTTTGATGTCAAGGGCCATGCAAATATGGTACAGTTTATACCATAGACTTCACAATTTAATCGCTAGTCACTTCCAAAATTAACTATATATTTTGTTACTTATCCTTCTTATGTTATTTTTATAAATTATATTTGCTTATTGGAAGTTTGCAATGCACAGCTCCACATCTTTAGGGAAATAGTAAATTATGGAACTTTTAACCTTTGATGGAACCTTTTAACAACTCCAATATTCTACAACTAACACAAAATAGGTTTCTTTTCCTTGCATAAAGCATTTACAAAAGATAAACCATAAAGAGGCACTTCGTGAACAAACCATTCGGCTAACCTCGTAAGAAAGAATTCAGGAGTCAGACACAAGACCAGTTGCATCTGGCTGATAAGTTAACGGTTTTAGATGGATAACTATCAACTGAATTTCAAGAGAACTCCTATACATAAAGTTTCTGATAGCTAATAGGATATTTATCTTTTACTTAGAGTTATCCTTCTTGTATGATTTCTGTTCTTATGTATAGTTTTGTTATTTTATGATTTGAGTAGATGAACTTTTATGATAAAATTATTATAATTTCTTCAAATATGTATGACATTCCTAAGTAAAATTTTGCTTATATTATATAACATATACTTTTATTCATAAAAATATATTATTGCAATGGAAAATCAATGGGAAAATATGATTTAGATTACATTTGTTCACTTACAACCAGCTTTTCAAATACAAATGCTTTTTTTCTGCGTTTGGACAACTTACAGGTATTTTCCTTCCTTGAAAGCTATAATCAGTAATGGCCACCATTCTGATGATGTCATTTTTTTTTTTTTTTTTTTAATTTCAGCCTATAGTTGAAACATTGAAACCAGAAATAAGAGCCCAAGTATATATCCTTACTGTAGCACAGTAGACTCTCATTTTTGAAGAAAGGAAAATGGTGCTCTGGCTCATTTATTATTATGTTACTGATAGTTGTATGCATGTAAGTGTCCCAGTCAGCCCACATCTGAATCACCAAGAATACCTATTAAAAATACTAATTGCTGGGCCATATCACCTAGAGAAGAAATTCTGAAAATGTCTGGGGTCGTGGGTCAAGGAACATGTATTTTTAATGAGCATCTCAGGTTTTGTTGATGATATTGCCCACATTGGGATCCCTGATAGGTCCTACATTTCACCACGGTGTACTGGCCTTCATGCTTATTCTCTTAAAACAAGGGGGGGTGGGGAGAAGAAAACATATATTTTTTAAATTCAGCTATTTGAGATTTGGTGCTCACAGGTGGTTTGGCAACAATGGATAGAACATAGTGATCTAATTCACAAAATGGGAGTATAAAGGAACAGGTGTAGTAAATTAGAGATAGTAGAGCCCAGGAGCCAAGATTATGGGCTTTGGAGTCCAATAGACCATGATTAAACTCTGTCACTTACTAAAATGTAACCTTAACCTTGATATGCTTCAGTTTCCTCATGGATAAAATGGGAATAATAAAAGAAACAACTACATAGGGTTGTTATGAGAATTAAATAAATGTTGGTGAAGCGTTACACATAAAGCAGACATTAGTTCAGACAACAAGAGAACTTTGGCTGGATAACTCACACTGTCACATTAGTGAAGGCAAAACATGACATGAATAGTTTCTATCTTCTTTTTTCTTTTCTGGAATGCATTTTATTACTTATATTTAGTTATAGGTATGTGTGACTTGCCAGAACTTAGTGGTATTTCAAGAATTATGATATAGCAACATTACACTCCACCTAGTCACCTCTGTTGTTAGTTGCTATTAATGCCAGTGGCCAAATCTATTAATTCACTAGAGGTTACAAAGTATGAGTGTTTTAGCTCCATCATTTCTTCTTCATTTACTCATCTGGCAACTACAAAAAGAAACTTCTGCTCATCTTGGGAAGAATTGGAAGACTTTCAGCTCTTCCCAGTTCCTTCCTTGTCCCATTGTTTCTGCCTCCATGTTGGTGATGAATGCCATTTCCTCTCAGTCCCCTGGACTGAGCAAATGTACTCTTAGTAGTTCCCAGGCTGGTTGGCTCATGCTTAGGCTAGGAAAGGCAGAGGATGATAGAGTTATGGGTATAAAAGGACTCTTCGTAGTGCCTAAACTAGGTTATAAAGGAAAGGTTTAAAATTTTGCTTTCAGCCTCCACTGCCATACCTTCCAAAAGCATGACCAAAGGGGTGAGCTTCTCAACAAATAATAAAGCAGCAGTACCTCAGTTTCCCCTCTGTCTGCTGTAGGTGTGAGTTTAAGATGTTTCCCAATGGATAATGGAATCTACCCATACTCCTTTCAACATCCCCATATATTAGTAAAGTTCTAATTTATTCAGTAGGGTTGTACTTCATAGGTAATAGTTATTAGCTGAGACTGTTGCATTTAAGTAAATTTAAAATACATGAATTTCTCTGCTTTACAGGCTACTGATGCTCTAAAGAAAATATATATGGAGTTTCCTCAACTATACAATAATAGTATCGTCTGCTCTTTCTTGCCAGAAGTCATCTATAAGGTAAATTCAGGATTTTTATTGTACATAATACTATGTTAGTTGATGGTGATCATAGAAGTGGCCCAAGTAAGCATAAGCTAGATGCCTGCGAAATTGAACTGAATTTCAGTTAAGAAACTCCTCTTTTAACAAGAGAAATTCAGAAAGGGGAACGAACTCCTACCCTATTTTAAGACACCATGATTCCTCTTTAAGTTCCTTCTTTTATGTTGTTCATAGGCTCATTCAGATTACTTTAGTAAGTGCTCTCAGAACGAGGAGTTATGTACCTCTTCATCTCGCTAAGTAACAGCAGAATAAACTTTTTAAAAAACTCTTAATGATGGAGAATTTAAAATATGCACAAAAGTAGATGGTAGTATAACGAGCCCCCCTTTAACCTTGACCCAGCTTGTTTCATCCATACCCCCGTTTATGTACCCCAGCATTATTTCGAAGTAAATTCCACACATCATTTCACCCATAAAAATTACATTAAATATCTTTAAAAAGTTATTCCCCTTTTTAAAAAATACAGCCACAATACAACCATTATCCTATCTGAAACCATTTAGCCCTTAAGATCAGGAAATATCTAGTGAATATATAATTTTTCATTTGTCTTAAAAAATATTATAAATGGCTTTTGTTGTTTATAATTGTTAATTTGAATCAGGACCCAAATAAAGACTACATTCTGTAATATAAAATCTTAGAACCTGTAAGTTCTCCTTTTCCCTGCATGTATTTATTGAAGAATCCAGGTTGTTTTGTAGAGTTTACCCAAGTCCAGATTTTGCTCCTTACGCCATGATACAGTTTAACACATTCCTCCCCTGTATATATTTCCTATAAATTGGTAGTGAGAGCAAAAGACTTGATCAGTGGAGGTTCAATTATTCTTGGCAAGAGAATCTCAAAGGTGAGGGTAGTTTTTTCATCAGGAGGCACAAAATATCTGATTGACTCTTTTGTTGTTGTTTACAGCTGCTATTGATGCCAGCAGCCAGCTCTCAATTTACTGGCAAAATCTTATTATTTTAGTCTATCACTTCTTCACATATTAGCTAGAATACTTCTATAAAAATTCTCGTCTACTATTTAGTTATGCAATTGGCAATTAAATGCTTAATCCTTAACTTCACTTACCAGTTTCCAAGATATTGAGTTGGTTCTGTAGCCTTGTTCACAGTGACCAACAGAGCATGCATTTAAAGTTTTACAGGAAGAGTGGAACCTATCCAGATACAAACTATCATTGAGATGAATAGCGTCATGGGGCTTTCAAACATTTGGGTCAGTGTTTCCCAATCTTACTTGACTACAGAGGACTTCACAATGTAAGCTACATTGTCCAGAGGAGCACAGAACACAGACAGAAAGAATTACATCCGCATCTCCCCATTTCTCCTTGTCCGTCCCCAACCCCCACCCCTACTTCTCTCTCTGTTCTCCCTTCTCACTTCCTTCTCACCCCACTTCCCCACCCCCACAACTCTTTCTCAGCCATTTTCTCTAGAAAGAATCAAAAGCTAACCAACTCATCTGGAAATGATCATGGTTCTATCCTCACTAAGTTCTAATTACTTATCTCTGGCCAGAATTTAAATTGATAACCAACAGAAAGTTTATTCTTGTGACATGAAAATTTGACCCTGAGATTGTAATTTACTCATTTGAAAGGTATAGATTGTGAAGGAAGTGTTCTTATTTATACTGTATAGTAAATGCTTTACATCCCTTACATTATTTACTCAAAAGGTTTATATCTATTTAGTAGACATGGGGGCCGTTATGGCCACCTCATCAGAAAGAGTAGATTGGCTAAATCCAAAGAAAAATGAGAGGTATTAAATTTTAGATATGATGCTTATTTTAATTTCCAAAATTCCTTTTCAGATGAGACAAACAGATCAGAATGTAGTGACAGCTTTAACTCATAGGCCTTGGAGCCTTAGCCATACAGGAGATGGGAAACCACGCTATGATACTTACTGGAAACAGTCCATGTTTGTGGTAATGGACATTTTGCTCGATTGGAGCATGCATAATATCTTGTGGTACCTGTGTGGAATTTCAGCTTTCCTCATACAAAAGGATTTTGTATCCCCGTAAGTTGAAAGGTTTTTTTTTTTTTTTTATCTTCTTCTGACAAATTTCCTGGAATGCTCTTCTTGGAAAGGAAGGATTAACAGTGGACAGCCTGAATTGGGTTTCACCCGCAAAGCCCGCCATGCCTTTATATTTATTTTTTTAGAGAGAGGGGGTGAGCAGGGCGGAGGGGCAGAGGAAGGGAGGGAGGGAGGGAGGGAGGAAGAGAGGGGGAGAGAGGGGGGGAGAGAGAGAGAGAGAGAGAAGAGGAGAGAATCTTAAGCCGGTTCCACACAGTGCAGAGCCTTAATCAGGGCTCAATCCCATGACCCGGGGATCATGACCTGAGCCTAAATCAACAGTTGGACACTTAACCCACTGAGCCACCCAGGCTCCCGCCCACCATAGCTTTATTAAGTTGGAATGCCACTGGCTTCTTAGGTGGGAAGAGTTCAGACATACTTCACTGTTTCCAAAATAAGTTGATCAAATATTCTCAGTTTTTAGTTTTAAAGAAAAACCTAATAAAAAATAAACCTGCCAAACTATGATGAGAGAGAGATTATAAGTCCTTGTGATTGGCTCCCTTTGGAAAGCAACACAGATGCAGGGCAGAGCCCCAGTGAAGACATCCTGTGAGCACCTACCTTACCCCTCCCACTTTCCTTCCTGCTCTGCTCTACATTATAGGCTCTGCTCCAATGCTTCCCAGAAAACTTTCCATTCTCTAACCTACTAGCAGTCTCTGACCTTTATTGTGGTAATCTTATAGCTGTGTATTTCAGCTGATTAGAGTTGTTAGTTTTGGGTTATTTCAGGTATGTGTGCATTCAAGTCAGTCAATATTTGACGTAGGCCTACAGATTTGCAAGGTATTACTAAGAAGCTGAAGATGCTGTGGTAAAGAAAGCCATGATGTGCCTTCATGGAATTTATAGTTAAGTAAAAGAGAAGTTGCTAATCAAATCAAATGCAATAAATATAAAATTACAATTAAGATAAATGCTATGTAGGAGAGAACAGTGTCCATTTACTGTGTAATTTGACCTAATCATGGGAAAACATCCCCCAGGGAGGTGACAACTAAGCTAAGATCAGAAGGGTGAGTAGGGGGCGCCTGGGTGGCTCAGTCCATTAAGTGTCCGACCCTTGGTTTTGGCTCAGGTCACACCCTCACAGTCTACGAAATCGAGCCCCACATCAGGCTCTGCACCGACAGCACCGAGCCTGCTTGGGATTCTCTCTCCCTCTCTCTCTGCCCCCCTCTCTCTCTTCAAATAAATAAATACACATTTTAAAAACAAAAAGGGTGAGTAGGAATGGGAGTGTGGAGATCCAAGTCACAGGGGAAAACACATGCAAAAACGTGCTACAGCAGGAAGGAGCCTAGTTCTTTCAAGGACTTGAAAGAAAATCCATATTCTGCGACACCAAAAGGAAAGGGGGAGGGGGGAGCATGGTGTAAGATGAGGCCAAGGAGATGGGTGGGGGCAAGCCAGTATGGCCTCCAGTATGACTTCTGTTTTGGTGTAGGGTGTCTTTAGTAAGTCACTGAAGTGTAAGCTGGAACAACGTGGAGGAGGTTCTGGTGCTGGGTTTTGAAACACTCCCTCTGATTCCACACACAGACCAGTTACGAGGCTCTTTTTGGGCACTGTTAGTACTCAGTGAATACCAGGAACAGTTGGTCCTTGTTCTGACAGGATTGGTTTGTCCTCTTTCTCCAGGGACTACCTGAAGAAGTGGTCGGCTAAAGGCATTCAGGTTGTGGCTTGGACTGTTAATACCTTTGATGAAAAAAGTTACTACGAATCACATCTTGGTTCCAGTTATATCACTGACAGCATGTTGGAAGACTGTGCATCTCAGTTCTAGAATTTTACCCCAGGGAGGAAATCCGGGTATAGAAACTGCCTGCTGGCCTCAAGCAGGGATATCAAAATACCCTTTGTGCTAGCCCAAGCCCTGGGGGATCAGGTGGCTCACACAAGCAATAGTCGGTATTTGCATTTTTACCTGAACCAAAGCAAAACCTGGTTTTGCCACCTTGTTCCATGGAATGCCTGAGTTCAACACTCTTGCTCTTGAAAATCTGGGTCTGCAAAAAAGGCACAACAGTTCCTGCCCCAACCTAGCTGATGGGTACACCAAAACCCAGTGAGGATAAGCACAGATTGAGTTGTGGAGTTTGGGGTTGCAGATGCAAATGCATGGGAAATGCATGATCACTCAAAAGTTGACATTTTAAAATTTGACACACTTACGTAATTTACTTATTTAAAATATTTGTATTCAGCTACATTATCAATGTACTATAGACAGCAAACTTGTGACCATACTAATAAAATCATTAAAAGGAGCACTAAGGGAAAACTGTGTACCAAGCATAATGTCCTAAGACATTAGGAATTCAGGGAAGCTGCTCTCTGCAATCCAGTGACCAGTGACCAGAGGCAACAGCCCCTGCTGAGCCTTCATTGCATAGCAAAGAAAACCGTAGGTAAGTCTTGATACCAGTCCGAGGGATTGTTTATGGTATCTTGAAATAAGAGCTATGAGCCACTAGGGGGCTGAGTTACACTCGTTCGGGCTGTTGTACAACATGACACTAGAACTGCAAGAACCATCTAAGAACATCTAGACTTACCCTCATTTGGCAAATGAGAAAACTCAAACCTGTAGAAGGAAAAGGTCTTCCTCAGAAATGACCCAGCTGGTGACATAGCAGAGCCTGATCTCCTAAAACTAAAATTTCTTAACTATTTGCCACAAACTTTTTAATGGTTTAATATGTCTATCTCAAAACCCAGAAGAATCCTACAGGGGTATTTTCCTTTTATGGATGAGGAAACCAAGGCAATGCAAACTTAAAGTCACCTACCCAAGCTGTCCCAAGTCTTCAGTGCAGTTGAGATTCAAATCCAAGTGAATCTAACTCCAGAGCCACTGCTCTTAACCATTTGCCCTGTCTGCCTTTACATTGTAGAGCCCTTCATTCCCAGCTCTGTGCTCCTCCACGTAAGCTTCTAGCGGTCTTAACTGTGAACTTAAATGGCAATATTTAAGACGATATGCAGTCTTTAAAAAATTGCAAAGCCATCTGTCTCCCATAGCTGCGTGTTCCCACCTTCCAGCCCCATCTGCAGTCTTGACCACAGGCCCTGAGCTTAGTCATGACTTCCTCCTGAGCCCCAGTGGGTCACCAGCCTCACACTCAGCAGCCAGACCACCAGTCCACACAGCTAGATGGCAAAGAGAAGCACACCGAGTTTTGCTACGATTGGTGTTGGCAAAAGCATGATAGATGGGGCTGGGGACGTTTTCATCAATATTTACAAAGACATTTTCTCGAATCTAAAGATCAACAACAGGACAAAGATTTATCCAATGAATGGAACAAATGCATGTCCTTTCATGTCACATCGTGACTAGAATGTCAAGAGGAGGAGGTGACCAAAGAAAACGTCTGCAGACTGAATCCCCACTTTGGCAAACAGACTGCACAGCAACCAACAAGGGAGGAATTCTCTTGGAGGCAGCACAGCATTAACCTCCCTTCTGTTGTGGGAAGACCTCTTGAGAGCCTCTTGACCTTTGTCCCAAATCCATTTTGCCCTTGACTTGGGCCCAATTAAGGATTTCCATCCAGTGCTAAGATCCTTGAAGATTGGAGAATTTGGATGAAGAAAGAAAGTGTTAGTACTACCATTAAGCACTTGGATGGCTTAGTATAGGGCTTAAAAACATAGTATTTGGGATCAGAGAAAACTAAATCCAATTTTATGTTTAGCAACCTAATAAGTGACCTTGGGCAAGTTATTTGATTCATTTGTACAATAGGGGCAGTATTGGTACCACCCTAGGGAGTGGATGATTAAATGGCAGGGTGCATGTAAAAGGCTTATTACATAACTAACATTTACGGACTCCCTAACATACACTAGACACTGTTTGAAATGCTTTCCATGTGTTTGCTCTGCAACACCACCATAAGGTTGCTACCATCACAATCCCACATTATAGTGAAGGAGACCAAGGCACAGGGAAGTTAAGTAACTTGCCCAAAGTCACACAACAGTAATAGTGTAAGGATTTGGTCCTGGTGATATAGTTCCAGAGCTCACACTTCATACCTCTGCCTATCCTCATGTCCAGCCCATAGCAAGGACTCCCTAATGAGGAACAATCATTCCCTACCCTATAATGGTGCCTGTCACATAATGGATGCTCAATAAGTGTTTGTTGGAGGAATGAATTATGGGATAGCCAAGTGGAAACTTCTTGAGGAAACTGGAGGTGCAGACCTAGTGTGCAGTGGGAGTTGTAGATAAATGATTCAGAATTCAGCAGATCGAGGGGTCATCTAAAGTCACGATAGATGGCATTCTTTCCAAGAAAGTCAATACAAATGAAAATTACATCCTCCGCTGTTCATTCAACTGCCCCTCTGTCCTCAGGCTGCCCCAGACAGGTAATACGGAAAGACTACCTCCAAAGACTTAAGAAATCCACTGCTGATTTAACAATGCTCGTTTTCTTATTTGGAGATCAGTGTCTGCAATCCTGTTTGATAAGAATTTCACCAAAACAAATACTCTATTTTTTTTAGATTCAAATTCTAAATAAAATACCTACCATTTCCTACAGTGGGAATAGTCCTTCAATGGGACAATAAACCACGGCTCTCAGGACAAATGAGGGTATGAATTAATGAAGTTGCAAACATGCAGGCAAACCTTTAGCATGGAGTGATGGTTACCATAGTACAAGGTTATTTGGTTTCTTTAACCAAAACTACTAAGGGTTGATAACCTTGTATGTTCTCTTATCAAGCTAAATTATGCCTAAAATCTCACAATCTGATCAGCAGAGTATTACCGTATTACCAAGTATTACAAAGAGGTTGGATATCAGCTAGGCACAATGGTCCTCAAAGGACGCTGTCCTTTGAGACCTGTGTTTAGTATCAGCCTAAGGAGGACCTTGTTAGAAATGCAAATCTCGGGGCGCCTGGGTGGCTTGGTCGGTTAAGCGTCTGACTTCAGCTCAGGTCATGATCTCACGGTCCGTGAGTTCGAGCCCCGCGTCGGGCTCTGTGCTGACAGCTCAGAGCCTGGAGCCTGTTTCAGATTCTGTGTCTCCCTCTCTCTCTGCTCCTCCCCTGTTCATGCTCTGTCTCAAAAATAAATAAACGTTAATAAAAGAAAAGAAAAGAAAAGAAATGCAAATCTCAAAGCCCATCCCAGAACTACTGAAGCTGAAACTCTGGGCTGGCTGTTTCAGCAAGTCCTCCAGGTGGTTCTGTTACTTGCTCAAGTCTGAGAACACCTGAGCCAGAGAAAAATCCAAACGTCCTCAATCCTACCACTAACTAGCTATGAGACGGACAAATCACTTAACCTAGGTGTGCCCAACTTTTCATCTGTCAAATGGAGACCATATTTGCACCAATTGTCTCATAGCAATAGTGTTAAGAGGTTCAAATGAAGGGGAAGATATGGAAGTGATTTGAAAAATGTGTGAACAGTGTAGCATATAAAAAAATGTGGAGGCGCTCGAACACCAAACTACTCAGGGTGTGGTGCTCAGACCCAGGAGCTCTAGACAGAAAGGCAGAGTCTCAGCCCCGATCCCTGAACCTCACAAATTAGAAACTGCTTCGTATCAAGAGCCCAGGTGGTTAAGGTGAAGAAAGATCTACACAGGTGTAAGGCATTACTTGTATGGGACAGGTGCAGTAATGAGCCAAGCAGAGGGGCCCCCTTGCTCCACACCTGAGCTCCTCCATCTCATGCTATCTCATGGTGGATCAGATATGTAAATGTTCTGAAAAGTTCCAACTTTGAGAATTTAGGAAGGTATTTGTGAAGTGCTACCGTACTGAGACAATCCATATTATTAATGAGCTGACTTCTTGCCACCTGACCTCAATTCAAAGATTATAAAAACGTATTATCAGTCATGTGCTATTTTAGTCACTCCTTTTGTAATTGAACTTCACACAAAATCATCTCATTGCCTCAAAAATGAACTGAGCCATTCACCGCAGCCACATAAAGGATCCGATCCTGCAGAAATTTCAGAACGGCTACCTATTTTTTATACTTAAAACTATAGGGGTTATCCGGCTTTCAAGTAACTGTTGGAAAGCATATGTTCCTTTTATCATTTTGGACTAATTAAAATTAGAGTTGAAGAGGAGGATGGGGAATATTCCCGGAATATTCTGATGCTCCCCATTGGCACGCTCTGATGCCTTTTATGGTCAGGCAAGTTTGGGAAGAACTACAGCAGTGGTCCCTGATCCCCAGGCAGACACCTGAAACCATGAATAGTACTGAACCTTATACAGACCATGTGTTTCCTATCATACACACCTGTGACAAAGCTTACTTTAGAAGTCAAGCACAGTAAGAGATTCACAACAATAATATACTGTAATACACGTTATGGGAATGTAATCTCTCTCTTAAAATATTGTCCCATACTCACCTTCTTGTGACGACGTGAGACGATAAAATGCCTACGTGACAAGATGAAGTGGGATGAGTGATGTAGGCGCTGTGACCTAGCGCTAGGCTGCTTCTGACCTCCTGACAAGGTCACAAGGAGGGTCATCTGCTTCCTGACTGCAGTTGACTGTGGGTCACTGAAACTTCGAAGAGCGAAACCATGGATAAGGTTCTCTAGATCCTGGCTCGGATCTCAGCCTGGCTTTCCACCGAGACCATTTGGGGAGCTCTAAAGAAAAAGTGCAGGAGCCTGATTTAGTTGGTCTAGACCGGGGCCTGGGCCTGGCTGTTGTCCATCAGCTCCCCCCGGTGATTCTGAGCATAGCCAGCATTGACCCGGAAGCCTAACGGGAGGCCCTGAGAGGACTGGAGGAGAGTTGTCCTCTATTATAGGGCTGAACTGTATTGACCCAAAATTTATATGCTGGAAATCTGAACCCCCGAAACCTCATAATGTAACCATATTTGGATATATGGCCTTTAATTAGGTGAGTTATATTACAGCCATTAGGGTGGGGCCTAATCAAATCTGCCCGGTGTCCTTATCAAGTAGAGGAAATTTGGACGTGTAAAGGTACATACAGAGCAAAGACCAGGTGAAGACACAGTGAGAAGGTGACCATCTGCAAGCCAAGGAGGCGTCAGAATGAAACCAAAACTGTGGACCCTGACAAGGACCATGACCTTGGACTTCCAGCCTCCAGAACTGTGGAAAAATGCATTTGTGTTGTTTAAGCTAGCCAGTCCGTGGTATTTGGTTATGGCAACACTTGGCAGGCCAATACATCCCCTATCTCAAGCCCAAGTTTTTTGTTTTGGGGGCCTTTTTTTAGTTTATTTATTTTGAGAGACAGTTGAGTGGGGGAGTGGCAGAGGGAGAGAGAGGAAGAGAGAGAAAGAATCCCAAGCAGGCTCTGTGCCGTCAGCACATATGGGGCTTGAACTCATGAAAACATGAGATCATGACCGGAGCTAAAGTCAGATGCTTAACTGACTGAACCACCCAGGCCCAAGCCCAAGTTTTAAAAGCATCCTCATATCCGAATGCATGTGAAACCTACAGAGTAGATCTTTCTCCTTTGTTTATACCTCCAGTAGAAACAGGAGTTAACACAAGCAATGGAGGTTCATGGAGACACATTCCAGATAGAGGCTCTTAGCATATGGTAAGTGAGCAAAAATGTTGCTCTCGGAGCGAGTCCATATTTCAGTGCAGAAGCCAAAGAAGCACAAAACAGCTTTAAGATGACACTGAGAGGGAAAAAAAATTACTTCAAACATCAGTTCAATGGACTGCCTTCACTAACCCCACAGATATGTCTCCCGTAGTGTCCTGGGCTTCTCCTTCACAGCACCTGTCACAATTACATTTAATTACTGTTCAATAGTAATTAAATTACTGTCTAAATTAATCTGCTAGAAACGAAGCACATGAGGGCAGAGTGTGTCTTGACTTGCTCAACATCTTATTTATAACCACTTGGCACATATTTGTTGAATGAATGAATGAATGAATGAATGAATGAATACTGCCACCAACTGCTAGCAGGGATGATACCAAAAAATTTTAACTCATTTGATGACATTTTGTTGATGAAATGAATTAACGAATAAATAAGTGAATGAAAAAGTGAATCAGTGACTGAGCACTGATTGGATGCTTGTGTTTCAAATGTATGTTAAATGTTTGCAAAATTCAGTTCCAATTAGATTTCACAGTAGTGATTACTCAAGAGGGGATGTCTCCCCTGAGTAATTTGGTAAATTGCACCTTTCTGCTGGATGCTTCAGTTCTAAGTTCCGTCACATGCCTTGTGAATCATTTGGCAAATCTGCAAAAAAATGCCATATATTGGGGCATCTTGCTGGCCCAGTCAGAAGAGCATGCCATTCTTGATCTTGGAGTTGTGAGTTCAAGCCCCACATGGAGTGTAGAGATTACTTAAATAAAATAATTTAAAAAAAAAAAAAAAAGACTGCTAGGAATGCCTGGGTTGCTCAGTCAAGTTAAGCATCTGACTCTTGATTTCAGCTCAGGTCATGATTTTGCAGTTTGTAACATCGAGCCCCGAGTTGGGCTCTGCACTGACAATACAGAACCCACTTGGGATTCTCTCTCTCTCTCTCTCTCTCTCTCTCTCTCTCTCTGCCCTTCCTCTGCTCATGCACTCTCTTTCTCTCTCAACATAAACATTTTTTTAAAAAGAATGCTATATATACTGCGTGTGTGTGTGTGTGTATATATACACACACACACATATGTGCACACATGTACATTACACACACACACATACACACACACATATGTTCCACACATCACTGGATTCATGTTTGATTCAACAAGACTTAGATGTTGACTTATGTGTCAACCTCACAGGGGCTAAGTCCCAGTCCACACCCACCCCCACCCCAGTCCAACCGCAAAGACTTGTACTTGATACGCAATAAAGTTTGTAGACAAGGCCTCTCGTTGTATTTTACCTTTGGGTAACATGGAATGGTTTTGTTCAAAACCATGAACAAATGCAGGTTCCCCAATTCAGAAACTTCACATTTCTGTTTGAGGATCCCATTTTTATTCAGGCTGGACTATTTGAGCAACAGTTTCCAAACTTTTGTCAGGTCGGGAGCAGAGATTTCTAAGAACCAATACATATGCACATCTCTTGAAGACTAAATGCATAATTCCCAGGCTATCTCTCCCAGGTTTTTGTGAACCAGTTTAAATGTTACAATAGTCTTTATTTTAAAATCCCAAATATTTTATCTTGGGAAATCAGCAATCCAGGTATAAAAAACCAGCAGGAAATGGCCAAATTTACTTCAGCATTTACACTGTGGTCAGTTTCTGCTCCTGGCTAATGATTTAAATTCCCTCCTGGGAAGCTCCAAAAGGCCCAGGGGTCATGTAAGAAGTTGTTCCATCTTGGTATTTTCATTTGACGGGTGTGTGGCTGCCGCAATAAACATTACACCTTTGGATTCTCTTCTTGAACTGATCGCCTAAATCGCAGGTCTGGGTTGGACACAGAAAAGAGTCGTTAGCACAGATGTACGCCCTGCCTCACATCTCCAAAGTTAGACAAAATTCAAAATCACACAGCTTCTCATGCCTCCTGCCTTCTCATGCTAAGTTTCTTCAATTCTCCCCTGGAACATCCATCATTTGGATGCCATCAGTAAATGCAACCCCAAAACGATGAATGGGTTTGTTTGGTTCCTCCCCAGTATTCATTCCCCTCTGGCCTCAGCTCCAGGTTTTCTTTGGGAAGCCCCTCTTCCCCATTCTCAGACCTCATGGTCTGTTAGGTTGTACCACCTCTATTTACAGATCTCTGATCTGGCAAATGAAATCATCACATTTTCATGGCCACAGCAACCGGTTCATGGTGCACATGTCACCCAGTTGGATCCAATGAAACACAGTGAGAATTCTGGGTGTCTCATTCCTTCCCACTAGACTTGAACCTGAGAAGGTACAAGAGGCTGACAAAAGGGTCTTGCAATTGTTCAGAAGAACCTATTTGAGAAAGGAGCTAACGTGGAAAAGAATGGAACAGAAAGAAACCAGGTTCTGGTAACATATTGCATCCCAGCTTCTGGCTGCACCTAAACCAAGAATTATTCTTGGATTTTTGCTGAAGCCAGCTTGGGTGGGCTCTTTTCATTGAACGAGTAACTGATACATGAGCAGTTCTGACCCTCTACCTTGAGATACATCATTTGGTTAAATGAGGTCTTCAGTGCCAACGCCCTTACTCACCATGAGCAGCATTGTGTTCCCTGACATGCAAAGGGCTTGTTTGCTGAAAGAGAAGAAAAGCAGTGGCCTCGTCACTGGAAAAGAATACAGGCCCACCTCCTGTTGCCTCGTTGGTGGGATTTGTGAGCCCCCACCATTTTAAAATTAAGATACGGCAGATGAAGACCAAGGCTCAGCCACAGACACAGCAAAAAGGTTTGGTTTGGTCTTTTAGGGACAGTAATTCCATTAGTTTATCCGTTCATTTACAGACATTTACTGAGCATCGACAATATGCCAGGTAATATATTAGGACCTGGGGCTGTCAGGGTACAGATCAAGACTCTGCCTGCATAAGATTTGCAGTAGGGCCTGTAGATCCCATAACTACCTCATGCTGACAATATCAATGTGCACAGATAGCGAATGGCCTGGCAGTATCTTCCAACAAGGTCCTAACTTCTTAAATCAGTGGCATTTGAATTAAGATGGGTTTATGGTTGGGGTGCCTGGGTGGCTCAGTCGGTTGAGCATCTGGCTCTTGATTTCAGCTCAGGTCATAATCCTGGGGTCATGGGATCGAGGCCCACATCAGGTTCCATGCTGAGTGTGGAGCCTGCTTACGATTTTTCTCTTTCTCTTTCCCTCTGCCCCCTCCCATGCTCATGTGCTCTCTCTCTCTCCCTCTCAAATAAATATATTTTTTTAATTTTTTTAATGCTTCTTTATTTTTGAAGGAGAGAGAGACACAGAGTGTGAGTGGGGGGAAAGCAGAGACAGAGGGAGACACAGAATCTGAAGCAGGCTCCAGGCTCTGAGCTGTCAGCACAGAGCCCGACGCGGGGCTTGAACTCACGAACCGTGAGATCATGACCTGAGCCGAAGTCGGACGCTTAACCGACTGAGCCACCCAGGCGCCCCTCAAATAAATATTTTTAAAAAGATGGGTTTACTGTTTATTCATATTTTCCAGGACACCAAGGATGCCAGCAAGGGCTTTGGAATTAGAACAGGAATGAAACTGGTAAAATCTTTTTAAGAGCATGATATGGCAATTATCTATTTACATCATTATGTGCACGCCCTTTGGCAAAAATACATAAAAATAATTGAAACAAAAATATTTCACTACACAGTTTTTAGTATTTAAAAAAAACTGAAAACAACCCAAATGTCCATATATGTACAGACCGAAACAATGTCCGAAATACAGTACTAAGTGATGACGGACAGGATTATGATACTATGTGTATAGTAAAGCCCCAGTTTTCTAATAAACAAAAAATGTTAGTAGATGCATGTATGTTTGTGGATGCCCAGGGGAAAAGATCTGGAAGAATATACACTGAATCATTCACACAGTGGGGTGAGGGCATTTTCCTTCTCGGTGGGATATACTTCTGTATGATTGGATTATAGAAAAGATGCGTGCAAACTCCGTGAGGGCCTTCACCATGACAGGTTGAACGAATGAGTATTATTTGTTAAATAAAAAATAGAGAAATGTTTAAACATAAAAAGTGAAGTGCCCCATGTCATTCTAGTTTCCTGATGCGCTTTTCCCAAGGAGGCAAGTCTGTGTCACAGGGATCCAGAGGCGACCTTCACTCTCACCTCTACATCCCTCCTTTCCATGCTGAACGAGCTGGTGTTTGCTCTCTTCTCCATATCCTGCAGCTTGGCCAACTTTTCTATCAGGAACATTTTATCTTTGCCCTCCTGCCAAGAAGGAAAGCAAAAACAAGAACAAAAACACGGAGGTTGGTGTGAGCAAATGATGGAAAGAAGGTTGATTTTTTTTTTTTTTTTTTTTAGGGAGGTAGGGTTCCAGACACAGGATAGAGACTGCCACCATGTTTTCTCTTGATGAAAGAGTAGAAACATTTCACAGCAAAGCCAAATTAACCCATACCTTCCTGAACTGGCACATTCTCCACTAAAGCAATTCCAGCAGGCTCAAGTAGCAGCCTTCTCTATCCCGCAGCTAGAAGCAAATTACACGCCCAGGACTGTCTGAAGGCCCAGGACAAATGGTGTATAGCAGCCCCTTCTTGGCATATGCCCTCCGTCTCAGAACTCTGTCTGGGCACCCAGCACTGCCTGGGCTGGCCCTGTCTTCCCATTGAGAATGTCAAAGCTTATATAGCTCTGCATCGAGGGACATCAAACATATTTCACCTGGCAAAGTTATCAGTGTTAATGGAGTAGACCAGATAAACACCTCCCAAACTGGGAAGAGGAACAAAGGAAAGGGCTATGTCCTTCCCAGGAGCATGACTCACTTCCCTGTGAATCTTTTGCAGATGAGAGGGCGGTATAATCCACCAGTGTTGAAGTGGGCTAGCAAGCACCATTGATGGGCTGTCCAGTCTAGATCAATCCCATTTCTCACGCCCTTGTTTCTCCTTCAACTTTCAATCACTGATTTTAGCAATTAGCTATTATTATTATTTAGCATCCAACAATTATTGCTGTGATATTTGCTTCATAATAATTTTCTATTTCCCTCATTCTTTCTACTTTTATTCACTGGAATTCTGCAAAGAAGAGATGTCCTTGGGAAATGGCATTTTAAACAACTCCGCAAGGGGCGCCTGGGTGGCTCATGTTGGTTAAGCGTCTAACTTCACCTCAGGTCACGATCTCACAGTTTGTGGGTTTGAGCTCTGTGTCAGGCTCTGTGCTGACAGCTCAGAGCCTGGAGCCCGCTTCAGATTCTGTGTCTCCCTCTCTCTCTCTCTCTCTCTCTCTGCCCCTTTCCTGCTTGTGTTCTCTCTCTCAAAAATAAAATAAACTTTTTTTTTTTAATTTTTTTTTTCAACGTTTTTTATTTATTTTTGGGACAGAGAGAGACAGAGCATGAACGGGGGAGGGGCAGAGAGAGAGGGAGACACAGAACCGGAAGCAGACTCCAGGCTCCGAGCCATCAGCCCAGAGCCTGACGCGGGGCTCGAACTCATGGACCGCGAGATCGTAACCTGGCTGAAGTTGGACGCTTAACCGACTGCGCCACCCAGGGGCCCCTAAACTTTTTTTTTTTAAAGCAAGTCTGCTAGCAGTCTTGGATATAGCCAACCTGTTTGTAAATTGCTGGTCTGTAACAGCTGTTTCCATACTTTCGTGCCAATTAGAATTACCTGGAGAGCCTGCATAAACGCAAACTCAGGATTTATCCAACTCATCTTGACTCGGGGAGATAAACCTGCATTTTAGTTAAAAGCACAAACTTTGGGGTTAGCTGGTTCAAATCCCACCATTTACTAGCCCTATGACTTTGGGCAGCTCACTTCGCTCTGTAAACCTTAGAATCCTTAATTTTAAAATAGGGATTAAAGATGTATATGTCCCAGTGCGAGTAATAAAAATTAAATCAGAATTTTTGTTCATTATTTAGCACATGTCAGGCATCATGTAAGTGCTCAACAAATGTTATCTGTTGCCACTACTGGTTAGAGGAGATCAGGGTAATTGGAATTTGCATTTTTAATAAGCATCCAAGAGTTACTGATGCAGGTGATCACACTTTGAGAAGGACTGTTATTAGCCTGTTCCCAGCCCCTTAGCCTGGGTTCCTCTGGAGACAATGTCCCTGTCTTTGTGGCGCATCCTCTGGACAAGATTCCCAAGCATGCAGGCCTGCAGTGATGCCTCTGGTGCCTCCCTGAAATGATGCCATCTAAATTCCTCCCCAGTTTACCTGGTACTGCCCTTACAATAGAAGGCTTTAGAAACAAATCTCTCCCCTGGTAAGATCTCCGTAAGACTTGCCCAAAACAATTCAAAGTGCTACATCAGAAAAATACAGGTGATGCTTCTGGAGACGAGCAGGGGAGATCATAAGTAAACCATGCCCTTTCTTTACACCATCTAAAAGACCAACTCGAATGATCTGAAACCCAAAGGTTCAAGCAGCTAGAACCGTGAGGAATCTTGGGCACCTGGGTGGCTCAGTTGGTTAAGCGTTGGACTCTTTATTTTGGCTCAGGTCATGACCTCATGGTCATGAGATTGAGCCCCAAATCAGGCTCCGTCTGCATTGGGCATGGAACCTGCGTGGGATTCTCTCTCTCCCTCTCTCTCTCTCTCTGTCCCTCTCCTGCTCACTCACATATGCACTTGGCGCAGTCTCTTTCACTCCTTCAAAATAAATAAATAAATAAACATTTAAAAAACAAAAGAACCCTGAGGAATCCTGCTTCTTCCCCAAGTTCTTAGATGTAAGTGTTCATGTCACAATTACGCTGCTATTTAGAAGAAGAGGGGCGCCTGGGTGGCTCAGTTGGTAAAGCATCCAACTTCGGCTCAGGTCATGATCTCACAGTTCGTGAGTTCGAGCCCCGCATCGGGCTCTGTGCTGACAGCTCAGAGCCTGGAGCCTGCTTCACATTCTGTGTCTCCCTCTCTCTCTGCCCCTTCCCTGCTCATGCTGTGTCTCTCTCTATCTCAAAAATAAATAAACATTAAAAAAAATTAAAAAGAAAAATAGAAGAAGAGAGAACGAGCCCAGTATCAATGAGCATCCATATTCCCAGACTGTGGTCTCTAAATACCATCTCACCAGGACTCCTTGAATAAATGTCTGACTGGTGTTCTGGGACAGGAAATAAACAAGAAGAGCCTGGAACATCTTGTCCTTTCAGAGAGCAAGAAAACTATCGAAGACTTTCTGGGGTCATGTCAAAAGAACCCGGGAACTAATTCAAAAGGAATTTGATTAGCAACGAATCAACGAGGCTATTTAAGCATAAAAAAATTATTACAATTGAAAGAAGCAAAGTATACTTAAATCTATGAATTCATAATGATAATTTAAAAATCCTCACTGGCCACATTTTGGGGTTGCTAGGAGTAGTTGGTTGAATAGTGTCTCCTTTGTAAAAATATTTGTCCAAGTTAAAACAACCCCAGTACCTGCGAATATGGCCTTGTTGGAAATAAGGTCTTTGTAGACATAATTAAAGATTGTCGGATGAGATCATTCTGAATGAGGATGAACCCTAAATTCAATGACAAGTCCTTAGAAGAGAAGGAGAAACAGGCACACAGAGAAAAAGAACTTGTGAAGATGGAGGTAGGAATGGGAGTTATGAAGCCCTAAGCCAAGGAACAGCCAGGTTAGCCAGTGGCCACCAGAATAAGCTAGGAGAGGCATGGAACAGATTCTCAGAGCTCCAGAAGGTACCAACCTTCCTGACACCTTCACTTTGGACTTTTGGCCTCCAGAACTATGAGGTAACAATTTTCTGTTATTTTAAGCCACCAAGTTCGGGGTTATTTGCCATGGCAGGCCCTAGGAAATGAATACCCTAGGGTATCAACTCAGCATTTCAAAAACTGGTCAATGAAGGGGGAAAAATCATGCATTTCTCTTTCCTCTATAAACTATATTTCAAGGTAATCAAATAGTTGATAAGCAAAAATTATTTTTTTCATAGAAAAATTCTAGCTAATAAATGCAAAAGAAATTGTAGGATTAGAGTACTACTGTTCTGTCATTTCTAACGAAATCAGTGGGTCTTCTAGGCAATACTCCTCAAAGGCTGCAAAATCCATCAGGTGAAAGGAGAGTGGGGAGCTTTCTGTTGGATGGGGCAGGCTAACAAAGCATGGACCCACTGATCACTTTTCACATCACACAAAAAGAGACATGTAGACATTTTATGTCTCAAGGGGATACCATAAGAAGTGCATAGCATCATCTATGAAGTGTTCTGGCTAAAACACTGAAATGGATTTAGTCGGGTTTTTAAATCTCATTGCCAGGGTACAGGCAATAAAAAGAAGCATACTAAATACCACCACAAGGCTGCAAATCAGATATATCCAGAATGTGAGAACTACTACAAGACAAAGGACCTGTTTTCTTCAACGATAAATGGCAAAGAAGAAGGGAGGGGTGAACAATTATAGATTAAAGGAAACAACAGACATATGGACCAAATGCAACATGTGGCACTTTCCCAGACCCTGATTCGAACAACTCAACTGTAAAAAGACACTTCATGGGACCAATGGGGCAATTTCACCTTTGATTGCATGTGAGACGATAATAAGGAATTATCAAGTTTTCTTTTAGGTATGATGAGGGTATTATGGTTATGTTTTTTTTTAATCTCTCTCAGACACATAGAAATTTTTACAGATAAAATGATATAAAGTCTAGGATTTGCTTTAAAACAATCCAGATATTTGCAGTGAAGGGTTAGTGTAGATAAAATAAGAATATACAAAAAAAATTTTAAGCTTATTTATTTATTTTTGAGAGAGAGAGAGTGTGTGCATGAGCAGGAGGGGGACAGAGAGAGGGAGAGAGAGACAGAGAGAATCCTAAGCAGGCTCTGTGCTGTCAGTGCAAAGCCCAACTTGGGGCTCAATCTCTCAAACTGTGAGATCATGAACTGAACTGAAATCAAAAGTCAGACTCTCAACCGACTGAGCCACCCAGGCGCCCCCAAGAGTATACAAATGTTGACGGTAGTTGGTGCTGGGTGGGGGGGCAGATATAAGTTCGTTGTACTATTCTCTTTTGGAGTATAACTGCAAGTTTGCATTATAAAATGTTTACAGAAAAGTGGGAGGATGGGGCGCCCGGGTGGCTCAGTTGGTTGAGCGTCCAACTTCGGCTCAGGTCACGATCTCACGGTTTGTGAGTTCGAGCCCCGCGTCGGGCTCTGTACTGATGGCTCAGAGCCTGGAGCCTGCTTCGGATTCTGTGTCTCCCCCTCTCTCTCTCTGCCCCTTCCCCGCGCACAGCTTTGTCTCTCTCTGTCTCTGAAAACTGAATAAACCTTAAAAATATATATATATAAAAAAAAAGAAAAGTGGGAGGAGGATACCAGAGGAGCTAACGGAACTTACATTAATAATCTGTTCATGGAGCAATCTGATCATAATCTTCCTTCCCTCTGTGATCTGCCAGTAAAGATAGGTGATGATTCTGGAGAAGAAAAGAAAGAATGACAGACACTTGTGCCAATATTTTGCAGGCCCCAAATTCCAACTGGTCTCAAAGGAACTGAGATATTCTCTTGCAAGTGGATTTTGTCCCAACAGTTTTCCTGAAAAGTTGTGTCTGGATGAATTACAGGTTCAATACATCCGAGCAACCTGGCTGCGCATGGAATCACATGAAAGATGGAAAAAAGACTCATTCCATGGCCTGTCCTCAGATTAATTAACTAGCATCTCTGGGCATAGGGCCAGACAATAGTATTTTTTTTTATGTTTATGTTTTTATTTTGAGAGAGAGAGAACACTTGGAGGAGGGGCAGAGAGAGAGAATCCCAAGCAGGCTCCACATGTCCGTGCCGAGCCCAATGCCGGCCCCATCCCACAACCCTGGGATCATGACCTGAGCTGAAATCAAGAGCCAGACGTTCAACCGACTGAGCCATCCACGCACCCCTATTTTCTTTCTATTTAATATGGAGCACTCCATTGGTAGTATAACCACAACCAGACCTGTCTTCAAAAATTAAATTCCAGGGGCGCCTGGGTGGCCCAGTTGGTTAAACGTCCGACTTCGGCTCAGGTCATGATCTTGCAGTTTGTGAGTTCGAGCCCTGTGTCGGGCTCTGTGCTGACAGCTCAGAGCCTGGAGGCTGCTTTGGATTCTGTGTCTCTCCATCTCTTGGCCCTTCCCCTGCTCATGCTCTGTGTCTCTCTGTCTCTCAATAATAAATAAACCTTAACAAAAAAATTTTTTAATAAAAAAAACACAAAAATTAAATTCCAGGAACAGATGATGATCAAGAATCATTCAAGTATTGCCAAATATAAATGTAAAATAAAACTTGGCTGTAATATAACCATCTCACAGACTTCTAAATCAATCTCCCATGTATTTTAAGTTTACAAAATAAATTCCCACAAGAATACAGAATGAATATAGCATAAATTCTCATATGGAATATACTTACCTCCAGAAACTATATCAGTTAAATTGGATAATAAAGGCTTGGAATAAAAAATTTCATAAAAGGAAAAAGAGATGTGCCCAGTGGGTAATATGAAACTCGAAGTATCTTCTTAAAATAGGATGGTTTAGGGGTGCCTGGGTGGCTCAGTCAGTTAAGCATCTGACTTCAACTCAGGTCATGATCTCGAGGCTCCTGAGTTTGAGCCCCACGTCGGGCCCTGTGCTGACAGCTCAGAGCCTGGAGCCTGCTTCAGACTGTCTCCCTCTCTGCCCCTCCCTGACTCATACTCTGTTTCTCTCCCAAAAATAAACATTAAAAAAAAAAAAAGAAAAAGAAAAGTGAATGGTAATTTCAATTCCTGTTCCAGTATATCCAGCACATCTACCTTTAACTCGAGCCTGCTGAGAACCACATCTCTACCCCATACTGAAACCTGTGGATCTGATGGCTTTAAATTCTTGATGTAGCAATTCACATAGCTCATCAAAATTAGAGTCACATGTATGACTCCAGCATCTTTTCAGGTGCAGAGGAGTAAAAGACAGAAAGCCAAAGAGTACCGTGGAGTCCCCTCCACCTCAGGTATCTGGCACCCACCCCTAGCGGTGGGGCCAGAAATAATTGTTTTTATTTGAAAACAAAAGAACGCTATCACACATATGAACAATGCCCAACCCATTTGAACATAATGCCAATCTTAGAAAGCATCACACATATAATTTTCCTAAGCATTCTCAAATCCAAATTTTCATTTTGTTTTCATGCTATTTCTTAAAAGGGGACACAGCAGGTATTGCTTTCTTCATAAAACAGGCAAAAAAAAAAAAAAAAAGCTCACAAAAAACAAAAAATGAAAACACCCGGGACAAGATGATAGTAAGCAACTCTTAAAAACTCAAGGGCATGGCTCAGTCAGTTGAGCGTCTGACTTCGGCTCAGGTCATGATCTTGCGGTCTGTGAGTTCGAGCCCCGCGTCAGGCTCTGTGCTGACGGCTCAGAGCCTGGAGCCTGTTTCGGATTCTGTGTGTCTCTCTCTCTCTCTGACCCTCCCCCGTTCATGCTCTGTCTCTCTCTGTCTCAAAAATAAAAACGTTAAAAAAAATTAAAAAAAAAAAATTCAAGGGCAAAGTCAGGAGCATCCAGAACACTGAGCTACACTGTAGCCGTTTGCTCTCCTGGGAAACATTCCCCAGACTATCCACATGTCTTGTTAATGACACGTTTTCTCCACCAGTTTCCCAAAGCACTCCACTTACAACACAATGAGGGTGAGGATGAAAAAGAAGTGCACGCTTCCGATGAGGTTCTGGTAGATCCAAACAACCCACAGGTAGCCGGACCTTTTACTCAGGGTATCGATCCAGCTGTAGATGGAGTGAATGAAGAAGGGCAGACCTCGAAATGGGCCACAATCAGCTGAAGGTTTCAATCTGGTAAAACGGGAGACAGGAAAACATCTGTAGCGTGAGACTCTGGTATAGCTTGTTCTAAAACCAAACTGTCCTTTCTGGGTTCTGGACCTGGAACCAGCAATGCCTGCCTAATGTACCCATACCCTCCCTCCCAAGGAAGCTCTCTCCCTCACGGCCTCAACAGGTATGTTTTGCCCGTGTGACCCCACTGAGGCTCAGCTCCCAGACAGGGTTATATCAAATGATCTAATGGTAGCCGATCCCAAAAGTGGCAGTGAACTTTGTGGTATCCTGGCTTGAAGAAATGAACTGGGTGATCAGATTCTTTTTCTTGGGAACTTGAAGTAAGACATATGAAGAAGGGACCCTGCAATCTATGGAAGGTGAGGTTGTGGCAATGAGGGCCACATGCAGTCAGTTGTTATGAATTAGCAGAAACTAGCAGGAAACTAAGAACTGGTTAGGAAGAGAGAGAAAAGAGAGAAGCAAAGACATCATAAAACAGAGTAGCCTGCCCTGAAGCCGCTTGAGTTCCTGATGGTTCTAGTTCCATCTGTATCCTAAAAATCAACTCCTGGGGCACCTGCGTGGTTCAGTCGGTTAAGTGTCCAACTTTGGCTCATGTCATGATCTCGCGGTTCGTGAGTTCAAACCCCACATCAGGCTTTGCACTGACAGTCTGCCTGGGATTCTCTCTCTCTCTCTCTCTCTCTCTCTGACCTTCCCCCCACTTGCTCTCTCTCAAAATAAATAAACTTAAAAAAATCAACTCTTTTGTTTGTTTGCTTCATCCATTCATTCTATAAAAGCTTATTTCACCTGTTCCAAGTGCTGTGCTAGATACTAAGCCCTTGGGGATTCCATAGCAACAAGACAGACATGGTCTCTGTCCTCCCAGGTTTACATTTTAGTAAGAAAAATGGACAACTAATGAGCTAATGATTAAACAAAGATTCAAGCGAAGGCATTTCTGACTGTGAACGGTGGAGTGAAGAAAAGAAAGTGCCCCTAGAGGGAGAAGAGGTGGGAAAGACAGTAGGCAAGCATGGTCATGAAGGTTAGATCTTGAGGATGACTTCTGAGCTGAGACCCAGAGTGGGGGACAGAAGGCCACCAGGCAGAGGAAGTGGGGAGAACACACACACACAGGACTCCACCTTGTGTTGGGAGAGGCTCACAGGGTCCCAGGAATGGAGCAAGAGTCATGAGGATGAAGGAAGGGTGGAGCCAACGTGGGGTGAGGTTGGAGAGCGAGGAGGGAACCAGCTCAGACAGGGCATTTCGGTTCATTTAGTGCAAGTTTAGTCCCCATTCTGGGAAACTGCAGGCCTCTAGGAAGTGAGGAAGCCCTGCCATCACCTGGTGGGTGATGACCAAACTAAGACACATTCGCTCCTTTGGCTGTTATGTCTGCTGGTTACCAAGGGGACTTGGGTTCAATACTGTATTAAGCACATCTTCTTACCGTGATGTTTTGACATCTGGGGCCTTACAGACCCTGGAGAGATAGCCCCTCCCAGGAGCTCCCCTACATGGTATGTCTTTTCCATGCAAAACAACCAACCCAGAGCCCACACCCCACCCTCCACCTCCTCCATCAGGCTCTCACACTTAGAGTCACTCTCCCCCTGCCCTGATCCCCACAGGGCCAGGTAACCAGATAAATCCAGACAGCCCCCAAAGCCACTGAAATTGTTCAAATGAGACAATCCTAAACCTGCCTATCCTCCCTCGCCCTTTCCTTCCCTGGGAAACCACAATAAAGGTTCTTTTTTTTTTTTAATTATTTTTTTAGTGTTTATTTATTATTGAGAGACAGAGCATGAGCATGGGAGGGGCAGAGAGAGGAGGAGTCACAGAATCCGAAGAAGGCTCCAGGCTCTGAGCTGTCAGCACAGAGCCCCACGCGGGGCTCAAACTCACAAACTGAGAGATCATGACCTGAGCTGAAGTCAGACGCTTAACCGAAGGAGCCATCCAGGTGCCCCAACCACAATAAAGGTTCTTGCCCACACTTTCTCCTCACTCCCGCTGTGTCCTGACCAACCCTGGGATTCCCTCATGTGGCCCCCTGTGGTGTGGCATCCCCACCCCCACTACCACTTCTACTGGGATCTGAGTAAAATAAATCATCTTTCCAATGACATTCATCTCCTGATCTGCTGGCCTCACCAAACCTTAATAATAATAAAACCTACAATTTACTTATTTATTTTAAAGTAGGCTACACACCCAATGTGGGTCTTGAACTCATGACCCTGAGATCAAGAGTCTGATGTTCTACCGACTGAGCCACCCAGATGTCCCAAAACCTACATTTTAAAACACTCACTCACCCCATCTCTAAGACCTCTCCACAAGCCACGGTTTCCTACCTCCAGATGGTGATGGCCAGGGTGCACAGGACCCCGGTGAAGGATGGGAAAAAGAGCAAGAAGATGAAGAAAGTCATCATCTGTGAGGCTCGCCAGGCTTTGCTCGGAGGCTGGAAATTCATCATCAGGCTGATCTGAAGAGAGAGAAGCAGACACCTCCCATCTGTGGCCAGAGGGACAGGCCAGAGGGACCCCAGCCAGGCAATGGCTTCCTGATAACCCTTCCCAGCACCCCTCCCCACTGCCCCCCAACTCAGTTCCAACCACGGGGCCACATGGGACTGGGAGAAGCTAATTGGTTCCACCTTCAGGCTGACTCACGTTTTTGACATAAAACATGATGAAAAGAGTAATCATTTGGATAAAGGGCAGCAGAGGGCAGAAGAAGGTTCCAATCCTATGAGGGAAAAAGGATGAGTGTCAAAAGTCAGGGGAAACATGAAGACGGAGAATGTGGTGGGGGGAGGGCAGGTACGGGGGGTGTGGAGGGAAGGGAAAGAGCGTGTTACTGGCTGAACTGTGCTTCTCCAAAACGCGTATGTTGGAGTCCTAGTGCCCCTAGTACCGCAGAATGTGACTATTTGGAGAAGGGGCCTTTAAAGAGGTAATTAAAGTAAAAGGAGGTCCCTAGGGTGGGCCCTAATGCAATATAACTGGTGTCCTTAAAAGAAGAGATTAGGACCCAGATACACACAGAGGGACCATGTGAAGACTGTGGAAGCAGGTGCCATCCCACAGGCCGAGGACAGAGGTCTCAGAAGAAACCAACTACGAACACCTTGATCTCGGACCTCTAGCCGCCAGAACTGTGAGAAAATAAATTTCTGTCGTTTCAGCCACCCAGTCTGTGGTATTTGTTACGGTCGCTCTAGCAGACTAATACAGAGGGAGTGTGCTCTATGGCTGTAGACCAGGAGCATTCCCACCACACCCAGTATACCCGGCTGCTCCCTTCCCAGCTTTGGAAAAGAGAGTTTGCAGAAAGCACCACCCACACACCACCAAATGGCCTTCAGCAAGCCCTAACCTAGGTGTCCCAAATGCGGGACATGTCCCCCTGCTTCCTCCATGGCATTCAAGAAGGTCTGAGGTCCCGCAGGGACAGGCATTAAACTGCACTGAGTTACAGATGGGAAGGGCATTCTCTCTCAATTCTCCCCACTGCTTCTGAGTGCCGAGAGAAGAAAATCTCACTTTTGTGGTCCTAACACTTGCCAACCTCCCTTTGTTCCCAAAAGAAAGGTGGGAGGGGGGAGGTAAAGCTTTAAACTGAGAGCCTTGGCAGACGGGAGCATCCAGCTAGAATTTAATGACTGTTGGTGATTGGCTTGGTTTTATTTTATTTTATTTTTCTTATTTTTTTAAAGTTTATTTATTTATTTTGAGAGAGACAGAGACAGCTTGAGTGGGGAAGGGACAGAGAGAGAGAGAGAATCCCCAGCAGGCTCCATGATATGCTGCCAGAGCAAAGCCCCATGTGGGACTGGACCCTTGGAACCATGAGATCACGACCTAAGCTGAAACCAAGAGTCAGAGGCTCCACCAACTGAGCCACCCAGGCGCCCCGTATTTTATTTTTCTAAAGTGACTGACATTTTTCTTTTTTTTTTAACAATTTTTTTTTTATGTTTTTTATTTATTTTTGAGACAGAGAGAGAGCATGAACAGGGGAAGGGCAGAGAGAGAGGGAGACACAGAATCCAAAGCGGCTCCAGGCTCTGAGCTGTCAGCACAGAGCCTGATGCAGGGCTCGAACTCATGAGCAGAGCTCGGACTCATGAACTGCAAGACCATGACCTGAGCCGAAGTCAGACGCTTAACCAACTGAGCCACCCAGGCGCCCCAACATTTTTCTTTAAGTAATCTCTACACCCAAGATGGGCCTCAAACTCACGACCCCAAGATCAAGAAAGATCAAGAGTCAGATGCTCTACCAACTGAGCCACCCAGGTGCCCTGGGTTTTGTTTTATTTTTTGAGTTACTTGCAGTTTCTCTCAAATAACTCTGATTTTCCATTCTGGTGGTAAAATAAAGACTCCTTTAAAAATGTATTTAGGGGCACCTGGGTGGCTCGGTCAGTTAAGCATCTAACTCTAAATTTCAGCTCAGGTTATGATCGCACGGTTTATGGGTTCGGGCCCCACACCAGGCTCTGTGCCGACAGCGTGGAGCTTGCGTGGGATTCTTCCTCTCTCTCCGCTCCTCCCCTGTGTGCTCTCTACCTCTCTCCCTCAAAAATAAATAAATAACCATTAAAAAAATAAAAATAAAAAATAAAACATTTTTAAAAAGGCAAACTATATAAAAGATAATACTAAGTAAAAATCAGTACCGGTGATATGTAGATAAGCCAAAAAATAGGCAGGCTGTTGTGCAAAAGGCTGAAGGTTGGGACACACTTACCTCACCTCATCTCTACCATTGTCCCTAACATACATTGCCTTTCTGTCACCCTGTTATCTTCTTTTATTTTTAAAAAAATTTTTTTAACGTTTTATTTATTTTTGAGACAGGGAGAGACAGAGCATGAACAGGGAAGGGTCAGAGAGAGGGAGACACAGAATCTGAAACAGGCTCTGAGCTGTCAGCACAGAGCCGACGCAGGGCTCGAACTCACAGACCGTGAGATCATGACCTGAGCAGAAGTCGGCCGCCCAACCGACTGAGCCACCCAGGCGCCCCTGTTATCTTCTTTTAAAGCTCATCATCAAAGGCAACATTCTCCTAAAACCCACAGAGGTTAAATCTATAATTTCCATGGAGAAAAGAAAAGATACATGTGTTTTGAATTGTGCTTATTTGCAATTTATTAACACAAACCATAAAGACCCATTATTACAATGGCCATCTCTGATTGCAACTTCTTCCCCCTTGCTGCTAACATTTCCCTTTGGAACCTTCATTAATGGTCAATAGTATGAGGGCTTGGTTTCTAGGGCTCAAAAACCTGGCCAAAGTAAGCACTCAATAAATGGAGCCGTATTGTTATTACCACATCAGCTGATTTATGCACATCATTTATTAAAAAACAAAAAACTTAAGAGTGCTCATAAGTACAATATAATCCAGCAATTCTACTTCTGGGTATATATCCAAAAGAACTGAGGGGCGCCTGGGTGGCTCAGTCAGTTAAACATCTGACTTTGGCTTAGGTCATGATCTTGTGGTTTACGAGTTCGAGCCCCACGTTGGGATCTGTGCTGACAGCTCACAGCCTGGAGCCTGCTTTGGATTCTGTGTCTCCCTCTCTCTCTGCCCCTTCCCCACTGGCACTCTGTCTCTGTCTCTAAAAAATAAGCGTAAAAAAAAAAGAATTGAAAGCAGGGTCTCAGAGAGATATTTGCACACCCATAATCATAGCTGCATTATTCACAATAACCAAGAGGTAGAAGCAACCCAAATGTCCACCCATGGGTGAATGGATAAACATGTGGTATATCCATACAGCAGAATATTATTCAGCCTTACAAAGGAAGGAAGTGCTGATACATGCTACAATATGCATGAACCTGAAGAACATTATGCTAAATGAAATAAGCCAATCACAAAAAGATAAATTGTGTGTGATTCCACTTACATAAAGTATCTAGAGTAGTCAAACTCCGAAAGACAGAAAATGGAATGCTGGTTGCTAGCGGGGTAGGGGAAGGAGGAAATGGGGAGTTCTTGTTTAATGGGTATGGCGTTTCAGTTTTGCAAGATGAAAAGAGTTCTGGAGACCTGTGGCACAGCTATGTGAATGTATTCAACACTACTGAACCATACATTTAAAAATAGTTAAGATGATAAATATTATATTATGTATATTCCTACCACAATTTTTAAAAGGTGCTCATAAGGGTGACAAACAGCCACAATATCCCCACTTAGAAAATATTTCTGAGTCAGTCTGAAGATTCTCAAAACTTACCACACCAGAGTTTGTGCATAGATCAGTTCTAGGACGTTCCTGGCGATGTCAAACTCCTGTAAACCAAGGCTCGTTGGAAACTGCATTCCAATGAGTCTGTGAAAACATCGCTGAGTTTAGTGCCCCAACCATCAACCCTCTCCTTCAGAAGATTCCCCACAATCAACAAAGTAGAGCATCACCAGTTTGGAATAAAGTCATAAGTTCTTTTGCAAATTTTTGAAAAGTTCCAAGTGTAAGTGTATTTTTGAAGAAAGAATTGAAGGAATGGAGGGAAAATGGAACTATCACAATGCATTCGAGCAGAGGTACTGCTGAAGTGGTTTACAAAATTCTAGGGCCGCCTGGGTGGCTCAGTTGGTTGAACGTTTGACTCTTGATTTCGGCTCACATCATGATCTCACAGTTCGTGAGTAAGAGCCTGGTGTCGATGTCTGTGCTGACAGTGCAGAGCCTGCTTGGGATTCTCATTCTCATTCTCTCATTCTCTCATTCTCTCATTCTCTCTCTCTCTCTCTCTCTCTCTCTCTCCCTGCCCCTTCCCTGGTTGCGTGCGGACTCTCTCTCCCAAAATAAATAAATATTTTTTTAAAAATTCTAGAGACCATTATTTAAGTTATCCCATATATTATTTAAATAGATAGTTAACTATAAGTTAACAATAGATATTATATAAATGAGATAATTATTAAAATTATCCTACCTATTATCACTCTTTGCTTGTTAAACCTGTTTTTTCAGGACCAGGTAACTCAGCATTTCCTAACCCCCCTAAATGGAAAAGTTTTCCATGTTTGGTTACTGCTATCAGATTAATAGGGTTTCCCCATTTTCTAAATCCACAAGAGGAAACCAAGATCTCCATTTATCCTGAGGAAACTTGAGACAGAGAGGATGCTAATAATAAAAAGAAAAAAATGCCGTCAAAGATACAAAAACAAAACAAAAAACCTCCTAACCTCTACATCTAGACCTTGGACAGAGGCTGTAATAAAAGTGAGTTTGGGCAGACTGAGTGTAGAAATAGGGCACGCAACCTACCCCCTGAGGAAAGAATCATTATTGTGTTATGCTATCTTATCACTGGGGCAGCTTACAGAAATATGTACATGTCTATAAGGAATGAGATGCTCATCATATTATTAACACATAAATGAACAGATCAATAGAAGAGGACTATACATGGGCCAATGACAACACTGCCTCAGTTCTGTACACCTGGTGTCTAAAATCACAATTAGCACATGAATCAAAGTCAATTAAATGGATCATGAGATAAATCTATAGGTGTTGTCATAGAAAGATGCCACAGCATAATGTTAAAAAGAATAAGGGCAAAGTCCACAATGATTTTCAGCATGACCCAATTTTTATCTTTTAAACTATATAATACAGTCACACACACAAAGCAATATGTGCACAGAAAAATCTGAAAGAATATACACTACAATTAAAATGATCTGTGGTGGAAAGTTCTCAAAGACTTTCACTTTCTATGTTTGCATCCAGTAATGTCTTTATCTCAAGAGAAGTTTGTAAAGGGTTAGCTGAATGAACTTGCACAACAGGACTGTCAGATCAAAGTGAAATTTTGGTTAATTTCAGAAGCAAGCAACGTCCCAAAGAACAACAGGCAGACTTGTCACAGTGCATACTTGAAATAAATAAGGGATGCTTATGTGCTAACTATAGTAAGCGTAAGGGATACCCATACTTCTGGCTCAGCCAAGACTCTGGCTCTGGTTCCAACATCAGGTACTAATGACTCAAGGCTGATAAATATTTACCTCCTCAGGAATTCCCCCAGTAAGGAATCAGCTAAAGAGAATACAAAATCCATCAGAAGGAGCCGGTAGATTTCCTGGCCAATGAGAGTTTCCCAACACTGTAAGGTAAACAAGAGTCAGGATGTGGGAAGGGGCTGTTGGTTCTGCCCAGTGCCCTTCTGGCACCCTACACTCATTAGGACATGGTTGCTGGCCAATGTGACTGGGTCCTTGTACATCCAGAAAACCAGACCCACTCTGGGCAGTGACACACCATTAATTTGTTGAGTTTGGTTTCAAGGGTGTTTATTCCCTTTCTGTGTTGCTTTTCCCCCATTAAGGCTTGCCCTCCACGTGCACCCCAAACTTTCCCTTCTCACTATCTCTCCTCTTAAAACTTTTCATCCCTGTCCTATGCCCTCTGGATGCCATTTCTCAGCCAGGGCTAGCAGAAGGCATCAATGGCAACAATACCTTTACTCTTTGTTTATTAACCTTATGAAAATCCGTTAATACTTATTTGACTAAGAAAGTAGCCTAGAGGTTTAGCAGGCTGGCACAAATTGGAAGGCTGACTTAGTTCATGAAACTGGTGATCAATTACCTCTGCAGGAAGTCAGTGCTATGAACTGATGGACCGGGAGCTTTTAGATTTGGTTGAACGAGGAGAGGGATGTTTTGAGTGCACAGCCCAAGGATGGATGGATGGATGGATGGATGGATGGATGGATGGATGGATGGATGGGTGGATGGATGGGTGGATGGATGGGTGGATGGATGGAAGGAAGAATATTATATCAACTCTAAGATCATGAGTAGAAATTCTGAGAAACCAGAGAAATTCACTTCCTCCCTGTATTCAAAGGTTAAGAAAAAAACTCAAGGCAGAACAGCACAGAAATCTCACCTCTTCACCAGCCTGGGCCACAATGTTGAGCCAATAGTAACAAAGAATTCCAATGATTGATATTTTCAGAAAGATGTTTCTAAATAACAGAAGAGAAAACAACTATTGTTACCTTCCATGACAGTCATTAGTACTGTTTGCTAATAATTCCTTTTGGTCACATGGTAGGACTGAAATTCCCGCTCCCGTGTGGTTTGACTGGGGCCAATATGGCTAGTTCTGGCAAGTAATTTGTGAGCAGAAGTGATGTGTGTCACTTTGCATCATTCTAGGCTGGAGCACTGAAATGCCAGCGAGGCTCTCCGGAATTCACTGTCTTCCGTCTGGAATGGCCATCAGCAATATTTGAGATGGTTGCTGCTGTCAGCCTGGATCCCTGCACGAATGACATGACCAAAACCACCTGCCATCCACAATGGACACATAATATGAACAAGAACTAAATCTTTGTGTTCGAAGCCACTGAGATTAGGGAGATAGGGGATGTTTGTTACTGCAGCAAAACCTAACTTATTTCAACTGATATACCCTCTTTCAGTGCATTCCAAACTATCTGATTTCGCTTCTCATTGTAATAATAATAAATGTACTTACTTTTAATTGGGTGCTGAGCATGGGCAGTACATTGTGCTAAGAACCTCACTAAATCACCTTAATCTTCACAGCTTAATGTTTACAATTTTGCTGCCATTCTTACTTTCTACAACTCTGTCATCAGGTAGATAGAATTTTTATGTCTATCTTACTGATGAGGACACTGAAGTTCAGCGATGACACAATGTGTCCAAGGGCACACAGCTTGTGAGGGCCATGACAAAGACTGAAACTGAGGACCATCTCTTAAACCTAGTCACTTTGCCAAAGTCAATAGCTGCTGGTTTTAATAGGGCTTCAGCCCTGGTGTGCCAAGAACTGTGTGCCACTAGACCAGGGGTTCTCAAAGTGTGTCCTCTGAACCAGCAGCATCAGCCTCGTCCGCAAACCTGCTAGAAAGGCAAATTTTCAGGCCCCACCCTAGACCCACTGAATCAGAAACCCTGGAGACAGGACCAAGAAATCCTTTCAGGTAATTCTGATGTATGCTGAAGGTTGAGAACCTTTGTGTTAGACTCTGATGTTCCATGAAGGAAGGGCACTAGATCTTTCACAGTGCCAGATCCCCAATCTCTTGCCTAGTGCCTAGCCTGTGATACACCCTCACTGTCTACTGGATTAACACATCAGGAGACCTTTATTGCAGTGTAGCTTCAAGTTAAACTTGAAAACACACTCTTCTACGCTGAGAAAAATCTCATCTCAGATCAAAAAGAACCGTGTATTTCTGAGAGTTCCCATTTTCTCTTCATGCAAAGATTTTGAATATTTTGTTGAAGCTGTACAAAGGGCTGATGTATATTAAAAGACAACTAAACTCTTAAATGATCAGAAAAACACAAAGAGCAAATTTATTGGTTCAAAATGGCCCACTGAGCATACATGTCTAACCACCTCTTCATCCAAATTCTCCAGATGAAGTTGGAGAGCTGGCCAGGAGCCAGATCTCCCAGGCCATAGAAGGCAAGGGCTCTGGAACTGATCAGTAAAGAAACTCAGTCTACATTGTACTGACCTGTTGTCATAAACACCATAAACAGGAACTGATCAGGGAACCAGCCAGGAAGGAGCAAGGACAAAATTTGGGTTGTTTTATGCTTTGTTTATCGAAACCTTGGGGTCACCTCTAGCACAAAAAGGCACCCCCTCCCAGCCAACTAATTGCCAGAAGCACCTCCTCTACCTCCATTTGGGTGCCTGAATTACAAAAATGCATCTCTTGGGGCTCCTGGGTGGCTTAGTCGGTTAAGCGTCCAAGTTCGACTCAGGTCATGATCTAGTGGTTCACAAGTTCAAGCCCCGTGTTGGGCTCTGTGCTGACAGCTCAGAGCCTGGAGGCTACTTCAGATTCAGTGTGTCCCTCTCCCTCTGCCCCTCCCTACTTGTGCTCTCTCTCTCTCTACCTCAAAAATAAGTAAACATTAAAAAAAAATTTTTTTAATGCACCTCTTTCTCCCAGCTGAGGCAGTGGCTACCAAGGCTCACAGCTTGACTAATGCAAACGCTAGATGAATTTCAGTCCCTACACAACTCATCAGCCAGGCACCCTTCTGCAGTATACAACATGAACATCTGTACATCTCATAACTGAGAAAAACTATGAAAATCCTCAGGCCGATAGCAATTTGGAAAGGTAAGCTATTACTCTGAGCAAAAGACTGATGTACTTAATTGTATACCTGAGAGCGTTTTGGATTTTATGGCTATTAACCCACCCCATACAAACATACTTTATTCTTGAAATCCTTTCTGGAAAACAGAACTCTGGTACTTGAGCATAACCCTCTGTAGCTCCCACCTCACTTCCCTCCCTGGAAATACAGGCTGGTGGTGGGCGTGGCAGACACACCTACCGGATGAGGAGGATGTAGACTTCGCGCCTCGGCGTCTCATACCTCTCCACCAGCCTGAACAGGGAGTAGAGGCGTGGCGTTGCCAGGTTGATGCAGGACACGAGGAAAGGCAGTAACAGCACTGCTCCAGGGTTCTGGTGGTTCTTCAGGAACTACAGGGGATGCAGGGAGAGAATCGAGATGCCAAGCATGCACGGAACTCCTCTCTGCCTCACGCAGAAGACCCCACACAATGGGGAAACCCCAGTGGTAGTCCCTCTGGGGTTAGCTCGTACACTACGGGTTATTGAGCACTTACCCTGCGCCCAGCATTACCCACGTGATCACGTGATCACGTTTAATTCTCACTACAGCCCAGCAGGTGGGTATTAATTGACTGGCAAATGGAGGCTCAGAGAGGTAAAAATGCTTGCCTGGGGTCACCGAGGCAGATTTGAACTGGGTCCATCTGACTCAGGGGCCTGAACTCAAAACAGCCATTCTGTGACTTTACTGTCCTTAGCAAGAGGTCTGCAGCAATGAGAATGTGTTTCCTGGCTGTTGGAGCAAAAGCTTGAATCCGCGGAAGCTATAGTACAAGGGTATTGAGCGCTGCAGACTTTCTCCGCCTGTCTCCTGCGTGGCCCTATTCATTTTCACCAGGCTTTTCTTGAGTGCTGAACCAGGGGAAAGGGAGCCTCTGTTAGCCCATGGCACACCTTCCTATGAGGTCCAAAGAGGCACCCCCTTCCTTCATGTGGATGCAACACCCTGGCACTTGGTTTGGAGTGGGGTGAAGGCTGCCCTCAGCCAGGAATCCTTGGAGTCAGGGATTCCAGTGGATTTATCTTCTGTCTCACACTACCTCCTTCCCACCCCTAGGCCTGACCCTGCCTCCCTTTATCTCTGGGTGGTTTCAAAAGCCCCACTTGCACTTTTGGAAGTATTTTTGTAGCCAAGGTAACCTGGGTTCAAATGTTGTCCCCTCTCCCATGCTTATGAGCTATAAGGTCTGAAGCCAGATGCATAGCTTCCCTGGACCTCTTTTCCTGTCTGTGTGATGGGGAGATTATCATGTGACCCACAGAGTCATTGCAAGAATTAAATGAGGGGCGCCTGGGTAGCTCAGTCGATTAAGCTTCTGACTCGATTTTGGCTCAGGTCATCATCTCATGGTTCATAAGAATGAGATCAAGCTCAGAGTCGGGCTCTGCACTGACAGCGTGAAGCCTGCCTGGGATTCTCTCTCCCCCTCTCTTTTTTCCTCTCCCCTATTCATGCACACATAAGTGCATGTTCTTTCTCTCTCTTTCTGTTTCTCTCTCAGTTGATGCCCTAATTAAAAACAATAAAAGAATTGGGGCGCCTGGGTGGCTCAGTCAGTTGAGCGGCAGACTTCAGCTCAGGTCATGATCTCCTGTTTCCGAGTTCGAGCCCCACGTCGGGCTTGCTGCTGTCAGCCTGTTAGCGCAGAGCCCACTTCAGATCCTCTGTCCCCCTCTCTCTGCCCCTCCCCCGCTTGTGCTCTCTCAAAAATAAATGAACATTAAAGTAAATAAATAAAAATAAAAGAATTGAATGAAACCAAATAAGGCCAGGTCTGGCCCCTCAACAACATAGGTGAGACATCATTCACAGAAGATTGTAGCTGCCCATGAATGTGACCCCTAGAGTTGTACAAAGGGTTGCTCCTGCCTGGCATTGAGCAGATGTTCAAACAATAGGCTCCACTTCTGCCTCTTCACCTCCTTAGCTGCCCTCCTTCACTTCAGGTGGGTGTGGAGAAAACCTTCCAGGTGAGGAAGAAACTCAGAAGGATTCTTTATGCCTACAGCTGCCTGGTCACAGTTTCTACCCTGGGTAGGCATTGCCAGGCCCTTAAGCACTGAGACTTAATTTCCCCTATTTGAGGGCACATCTCAACATGGTTAATGGCAAACTCTTAGTGTTATAATCCCACACCCATTTTCTTGCTGGCTTCTCCTTCACTTGTTCATCCATTTGGTTGTGCACCTACTATGTGTCAAATATTGGGCCTAGAGCCCAGCTACTATCTTTTGAAGATACGTAAAGATACCTGCATAAACAGGCATTTTCAATACCACACATGACAAGAGCACAGGGAAAGCTTGCAGAGTCAGGAGCGCCCAACACAGTCTAGTGAGGGTGGTGGGGGTGAGAGAAAATTTGCTGAGGAAACAGCACCATGCTGAGGTCTGGAGGAGGAGGAGGAGGAGGAGGAGGAGGAGGAGGAGGAGGAGGAGGAGGATGAGGAGGAGGAGGAGGAGGCGGAGGAGGGGGAGGGGGAGGAGGAGGAGGAATTTGCCCAATGAGGGAATTAGGGCAGGTTGGGTAGAGAATGAACTGCATGTTTTCCTACCGAGAGAAAAGGAAAAACATGGTGTGCTCAGGGAACTGTGGACACACCATTTAGTGTTGCTAGTGTAGGATATGGGTAGTTGTGGGGTGTTGAAGCTAGAGATGTGGGCAGGGGTCAGATCATACAAGACCTGTCGATCATGCCATGGAGGATAAATTTATATCGAGGGTAAAAATAGGAAGTCATTAAAGAAAGTGAAATAATCCGACCAACCTGTACCACAATTCTAGAGGTCGGCAAACTGGCTACAATTAGTTCTATTTCCAGGGGAAAAGCTTAAACCTACAGAAAAACAGTACTTTGCCCAGACCATCCAGCAAATTAGTCTCAGAGTTTATATCATTTGCAAAAAAAAAAAAAAAAAAAAAGGTAATATTCCTTTATTAGTCACAATACTGGGCACAGAGTAGACTCTTCACAAAACTTTTTTCTAGTCCTGACCTCACACCTACAAAGCCAGGTACGATCATTCCTGGTTTGCAAGTGAGGAATCCAGAGCTCAGAAAGGTTAAATGGCTCACCAGAGTCCATCGGATCACAACACTTGGGAGTGTCTACTCAGTGCCAGGGGCAGTGGGAGGTGTTAGGAATATAATAATAAAGGAAGAAACCAAAACTTAATCCCACGTCTGCTGCCCAAAGTTCCCATCTCTCCACGGACCCAGAGCTTCTTACTCTGAAGCGTGCATACACATCACCAGGGGGCATTGTCAGGATACAGATTCTGAGGCTGTGAGCCCAGGCAGGGACACAAGATTCTGCATTTTTTCACAAGCTTCCGGCTGATGCCAGTGCCGCCCACCACAGAGTCTGAGTTCAGTAGCAGCTCCATACCGCCTCCCTCCAGTATCTCATCCCTTCACCTGGTTTTGTGCTCTGGCCCCCAGTGTCCCTGCCCCTCTGGTTACCTCTGAGTTGTTCTCAGCCAGGTAATAAACAGCTACGCAGCAGGCAATGGCCACTCCAGTAGAGACGACCCAGGCTGCCAGGTGGGCCGACACGTGGATCAGCTGCTGATTGAGCGTTAACTTGACGTTCTCCTGACGGATTTCTGACAGGTTTTCCTATACACACAAGGAAGTCAGGTCAGCCCACAGTACCCTATCACCTGTTAGCAAAGACTCAGCAGGTGAATCTCAGCCACTCTGAGACACAACCCACCCCAGATCCACAGGAGAGAGAAAGGGGGAAGTTCATGATGGACGTGGACTATGAGAGACCCATGGGGAAATCTCAAATGGACCAAGAACCTCTATCACTGTGCCAAACACCTTTTCCATCTTAGAGAAACAGGCCCAACAGAGTGGGACTGTGCTCTTGAGGAAAGCACTTTGAGGTGTCAAGAAAATCTTTTTTGAAGAACAAGGCTGGGTATCTACACCAATGAATTTAACATCTTCAAACCTCTTGTCAAAGCCTCTTTGCTTACAAATTATTCTCCCTCTTTTTTTTTTCCTATTATGTACCCCTCCACCCACGTCCCCTCTAGCAACATCCAGTTTGTCCTCTGTATTTAAGAGTCTGGGGTTGGGGGGCGCCTGGGTGGCTCAGTCAGTTAAGCGGCCGACTTCGGCTCAGGTCACGATCTAGCAGTCCGTGAGTTCGAGCCCCGCGTCAGGCTCTGGGCTGACAGCTCAGAGCCTGGAGACTGTTTCAGATTCTGTGTCTCCCTGTCTCTGACCCTCCTCCGTTCATGCTCTGTCTCTCTCTGTCTCAAAAATAAATAAACGTTAAAAAAAAAAAAAATTAAAAAAAAAAAAGAGTCTGGGGTTGGGTATATTTGTTTCTGGTTTTTTTTTCTCTCTCTCTCTCTTCTTTCTTTTTAGTAAGTTTTTTCCTATAGACCAGGGTTTCTCACCCTTGGCATTATTAACATTTTCAGCCAGTAATTCTGTATTGTGACAACTCTCCTGTGCACAGCAGAATGTTTAGCAACATCCAGTAGCACCCTCCCCCTAACTGTGACAATCGAAAAAGTCTAGATATGGGGTGCCTGGGTGGCTCCGTCAGTTAGGCGTCTGACTTCAGCTGAGGTCATGACCTTGTAGTTTGTGGGTTCAAGCCTCACATCAAGCTCTGTGCTGACAGCTCAGAGCCTGGAGCCTGCTGCAGATTCCGTGTCTCCCTCTCTGCCTCTCCCCCGCTCATAGTCTGTGCGTCTCTCTCTCAAAAATAAATAAACATTAAAAAAAATAAAAAGTCTCTAGACTCAGCTGGTTAAGCATCCAACTTCAGCTCAGGTCATGATCACATGGTTCATGGGTTCAAGTCCCGCATCAGGCTGTCTGCTGTCTGTACACAGCCCATTTCAGATCCTCTGTCTCCCTCTCTCTGTCTTTCCCCAGCTCGCATGTATGCTCTCTCTTTCATAAATTACATTTTTTAATTAAAAAAAAAAAAGAAAAGTTACACACATAGTAAAGGAACTTAGCTGTGGGAAGGTGTTGTGTAAAGCAAGCCTGCCTTACCCTTATCTCCGTGCTAAGATTCTTCTGTTTCAACTTGACAGCTCTTTCATGAGTGATGGTGAAGTCCCAGCAGAAAATAAGTTTAGTGATGCCTCTGGAGTAGATGTGAGGGTTAATAAAGTTGTTCCGGAAATTCCTGGCCATGCTAGGGAAGGCAGAAACCAAAATACTCAAGCGTTATTGAAACAGGCATTGGGGAGTGCAGGAATTAAACAAAGGGGAGTCCTACCATTAACAGTGACAGGCACTGTGGAACAGTCAACCTCAGGTTCTACTGGAACAGTGTGATCACAAACATAATGGTTAAGAGCACTGGCTTCAAGATCTCATAGGTCTGTCTTATAATCCTGGATTGCCAGCTGGGAGATCTTTGTTATTTTAACTGTAATGAGCCTCAGTTTCCACATCTATATAACGGGGATAATAATAGTACCCACCCACAGAGCTTATATGAGAGTTGTATTAGTTTCCTCTAGCTGCTGTACCAAACTGTCCCAAACTTACGTGGCTTAAAACAACACATGTCTACTTATTCTCTTACTGGAAGTCAGAAATCGGAAAATGTTTCTAAAATCAAGGTGTCAGCAGAGCTGTGTTCCTTCCTATCCTTTAGCAGGAAATGTGTTTCCCTGCCTCTTCCAGCTTCTAGAGGCTGCCTGCATTCCTTGGCTGATGGTCCCTCCTGTCTTCAAAGCCAGGAGAGCTGCAGCTTCCATTCTGTCTGACCTTGACCTTCCTGCCTCCCACTTACAAGGACCCTTATGATTAACTGGCCCATTTTAAGATCCTTAACTCAGTCTCATCTACAAAGTCCCTTTTGCCAGGTAAAGTAAGATATTCACGGGTTCTGGGGATTAGGACTTGGACATCTTTGGGAGGCGGGGGAATTGTTCAGCCAGCCACAAGAATCAATGTAGTGGTTATAACAGTAAGCACTTGATAAAGGCAGATGCTAATATCATGGAGACGTCAGCAGGACTCAGTGAAATCAGCCGAGGAAGCACTCAGCACTGAGCCTGGCATGTAAAAAGTGCTGAGTCAATACCTTTCCAAAATTTGCCACCACTAACAGTAGCTTTAAAAACTTTTCCTGGTTTGATAGGACAAAACGAAATCTCATTTTACTCTGAATTGTGTGCTGGCAGTGAGGTTGTTATAGGCTGAACTATACACCCTAAAAACTCCTATGCTGAGAGCCTAACCCCTAACCTTCAGAAAGCAACCGTATTTGCAGATAAGATCTTTATAGAGGCAATTACGTTAAAATGAGGTCATCAAGGCGGGCCCTCATCCAATATGACTGGTGTCTTTATAAGAAGAGAAGATTAGGACTCAGACATGCACTGAGAAAGACCCTGTTAGGTCACGGTGAGAAGGCAGGCATCTATAAGCCACAGGGAGGCCTCGGAAGAAACCAACCCTGCCAGGACCTTGATCTTACACTTCTAGCCTCCAGAACTTGAGAAGATATATTTCTGTTGTTTAAGCAACCCCGTCTGTGGTACGTTGTTATGGAAGACCGAGGAAAGGTCCTAGGAAGACCTAGGAAAACGAATACAAAGGTTGAACATCTGTACCTCCTCTTTGACAGTTGTCAAGGGACAATTGCCTATCCATGCCCTTCCTTCCATATAACTAGTGGGGTCACTGCATCCCTATTTTCAGACTGACCAATTTCCCTGAAAGCACACAAAAACCTCTCTTCTTTATCCAAACTTACAGTTTGTGTTACAAAACGGGAATGCTCAGACAGCAATAGAAAGTCAAAATTGGAGAGAAACTGTTTCCTGGGAAACTTTTGAGTCTCTTGAATTTTACCTAAATCCAAAATGAGCTGAGGATCGAGAAATGCAGATACTCCATACCTAAATAGCAAACTGAAAAAACAGACAATCAAACATGCTCCGGTTGTGAAGATGTAGGCCAGCTGCATGTTGTAGGGTGCCCCACTGCTCCCGTGTTGGACCGTAGAGTTGGTGTAAAAGCCATAGTACATCACCGTGTCCTGAAAATAACCCTGAAAGAGGCAAGAAGCCAGAGGTCAGGTGGGTCTCTTGAGAAAACAATGACAATGGTCAGCACCCTTCACCTTTTCCATCTGCAAGAAACTTGCATCAGTCAGTTTCGACATTTTGTTGGCAGGGCACCCAAGGTCACTGAGAACATAGATGTTTGGGGGCACCTGGGTAGCTCAGTCAGTTAAGAGTCTGACTTCGGCTCCGGTCATGATCTCACAGCTCATGGGTTCGAGCCCAGCATCGGGCTCTGTGCTGACAGCTCAGAGCCTGGAGCCTGTTTCGGATTCTGTGTCTCCCTCTCTCTCTGCCCCTCCCCCACTCACGCTCTGTCTCCCTCTGTCTCCCTCTGTCTCAAAAATAAATAAACATTTAAAAAAAAAATAGTCGTTTTATCACTAGGCTCTTTGTTTTTTTGTTTTTGTTTTTGTTTTTTTATTTATTTTTGTGACAGAGAGAGACAGAGCATGAACGGGGGAGGGTCACAGAGAGAGGGAGACACAGAATCTGAAACAGGCTCCAGACTCTGAGCTGTCAGCACAGAGCCCGACGCGGGGCTCGAACTCACGGATTGTGAGATCATGACCTGAGCCGAAGTCGGACACTCAACCGACCAAGCCACCCAGGCGCCCCTATCACTAGGCTCTTTGAGTTGGGAAAGGACTCTCAAACCCTCCTTACAGTGGAGGGACCCAGCTGTCACCACCTGAACCCAGTGACCAAGCAAAGCATGACTAAAACCAGGACAGCCAACCATGATGGGCCTCTGTCATCTTAACATGACCATGTTAAGTATTATAGTCAAACATGTTTGATATGAAACAAATCAAGCTGTTAGGTCTAAATTGCAATTTACAGGAAACACGGGCCAGAGGAACAAGTCAGAGAGACTATAAGGAAACAATTGATTCCACAAGGTAGGATGTTGGAGTTTGTATAACAACTGGCCTAGTTTCTGCAACAAGCCAATGTCAAGAAAAGAGAGGGCTGTGTCTGGAGAGATCATTCTTTTTTTCTTATTTTTTATTAAAAAAAAATTTTTTTTAATGTTTTTATTTATTTTTGAGACAGAGAGAGACAGAGCATGAGCAGGGGAGGGGCAGAGACAGAGGGAGACACAGAACCTGAAGCAGGCTCCAGGCTCCGAGCTGTCAGCACAGAGCCTGATGCGGGGCTCAAACTCATGGACTGTAAGATCATGACCTGAGCTGAAGTTGGCTGCTTAACTGATTGAGCCACCCAGGCGCCCCTGGAGAGATCATTCTAGATTAATTGCGAATTCAGAGAAAAAGTAACTGAATGCAAACTGGGGCTTTAATTGGATCCTGGTCTGAACAAACAAGCTATGAAAGACATTTTGGGGACCACTGGGAAGATTTGAATATAGTCTGGATTTTGAATGATATTTTTAATTTTGCTAGGTGTGATAACTGCAGAAAGTGTCCTTATTTCGCAAAGATGCATGTTGAAGAAATTTGGAGTAAAATGTCCTAATGTCTGTAATTTACTGTGAAATGCTTACAAAAAATAGTAAGATAAAACAATGTGGTTAAACTTTAACAATTTAGAAACCTGCATAGTAGGCATATGAGTGTTCATTTACTACTCTTTATTTCCTGTATGTTTGAATTTTTTCATAATAAAATGTTAAATATATACAAATATAAAAATATAGATCAGGGTGCCTGGGGGGCTCAGTTAAGCATCCAACTCTTGATCTCAGCTCAGGTCATGATCTCACGGTTCATGGGTTCGAGCCCTGCATCCAGCTCTGTGTTGACAGCATGGAGCCTTGCTTGGGATTCTCTCTCTCTCTGCCCCTCACCTGTTTGTACTTCATCTCAAAATAAGTAAATAATCTTTAAAAAATAAAGCCCTAGGGGCACCTGGATGGCTCAGTCGGTTAAGCGTCCGATTTCGGCTCAGGTCATGATCTTGCAGTTTTTGAGTTCGAGCCCCGCATCAGGTTTTGTGCTGACAGCTCAGAGCCTGGAGCCTGCTTCAGATTCTGTGTCTAGCTCTCTCTCTGCCCCTCCCCTGCTCATGCTCTGTGTCTCTCTGTCTCTCAATTATAAGTAAATGTTAAAAAAATTTTTTTTAAATAAAAATAAAAACAAAGCCCTAAAAAATAAGTTAATTAAATTAAAAATATACATCACAACAAGGAGAATGAAAGTAAATGAGGAAGAAATTTACATAATAATAATTCTCACTTAATGCACTTAACACAAGGGAGAATTTTTAACAGAAAAAGAAATTTAAAAAGATAAATGGGAGAACTTGATTTTGAACATTCTACTTCAAGAGTTGGCAAATTTTTTCTGTGAAGAGCTAGATAATAAATATCTGGCTTGGTAGCTATAGCAACAACTCCACTCGGCCACCGTAGCAGGAAGGCATCACAGACACCTAAACAAATGGATGTGACCAAGTTCCAGAAGGAGTTTATTTATGGACACAAATTTGAATTTCACGTATAATTTTCATGTTTCACAAAATGTCATCCCTGTTTTGATTTTTTTTCAACCATTTAAAAATGTAGAAACCAATCTTAGTTCATTGGCTGTACAACACTAGGCGGCAGGCCAGATTTGGCCCCAGCTATAGTTTGTCAGTCCCTGGTCTACAGAATGCTAGTGGCAGAAATCTCTTCTAGAAGGTAAACTCACAAGGCAGGGGCTATAAGTGTCAATAGGGAGATGGGTAAACAAATTATAGCTGCTGTTAAAAAGAATACTATGGACTGGGACGCCTGGGTGGCTCAGTCGGTTAAGTGTCTGACTTTCACTCAGGTCATGATCTCACAATTAGTGAGTTCGAGCCCTGACTCCAACTCTGCGCTGACAGCTCAGAGCCTGGAGCCTGCTCCGGATTCTGTGTTTCGCTCTCTTCTACCCCTCCCCCACTCATGCTCTCTCTTTCAAAAACAAATAAATATTGAAAAAAAAAAAAAAAAGAGTACTGTGGATCTATATAGATGCTCAAGATACATAGTAAAACAAAAAAATGTTGCAAAAACCTGTAGTATCCTGTTTTCTTTAGGAAAGAAGAAGGAAGAAAAACAGTGGACAAAGATAGGCTCTAAGCTAGGCCATTAGACAAGGGAAGAAGACTAATGTGGACCTTCACCTAATTTTCTCTCTTTTACAGTAGCAACTTTCCCCCCCTCTGTCTCTGCCCCTCCCCTGCTCTCTCTGTCTCTCAAAAATAAATAAACATTTTTCAAAAAATTTACAGTAGGAACTTTAAAAGGAGCATTGTATTTTGTACAAAGAAAAAGAAAAAAGAAAAAAAAGGTAGCTCTACAAACACCAATATGACATATCCACCACAAAGCAGATGAAAGAAAGTGAGTCATAGGTGGTATATGTGAATGATTCATCTTTTGTTAAAAAACAAAAGAAAGTGGAAACAGAAGAAAGGGATGTATATGTACACATATACATGTGTCCGTGTGTGCACAGAAAAGGAGACAGTGAACAACACAAACTATTAATATGATTACCTCTAGAGACAGAAAGTCTCCTGTGTTGTGTATATGTTACTTTTAGGGAAAAAAAGAAACACATTTCAAAGTCCCACTTTCCCTATCAGTTGACTCCCAGGCAAAACGAGGGGTCTGGAAGGTACATCTGGGGGTTTCTGAGGTGGTGGATTTCCAGGTGGGGGGAAATGGGAGAACTTACCGCCCCGGTGAAAAATTCCAATCCGGTGAATTGGAGGGTGTTCTTTTCAGGCACAGTAAACTGAGGGATGATGATGAAGCTGAAGGTCACGATGAACGAGAAAATGTTGAACTTCAAAAGCCACCTCAGAAAGTTAAAATAAGAGAGGACGCTCGTTCCAAACTTGCCTCCAATGACCTTGAACGTCTTCTGCCATAGGCTGATGTAACTGAGCAGTTCTGACAGGCTGTTCTTAGATCTACGGTAAGCCTGGGGTAGGGGCACAAAGCATGTGGTAGACAGTCACTCAACAAACACCTATGAGCAGGTCCCATCCTAGCAAAAACGGCCACTATTTTCAGAGTGTTATAACGTGCCAGGCATGCGCTCAGCGTGTTTGCAAACGTTATCTCATTTAATCTGACAGGCCACTCTTCCAGGTGAGTGCTATTATTCTCCTATTATTATTCTCCTATATTATTCTCCTATATCCCAGGTTTGCTGTTGAAGGTGACGTTCACAATAGCTATGCTGTCCAAATAACTCAGCAACCTCTTATACACCTTGGCATGCCCACCTGGTTTCTCTGCACCTAGACCAACCCAATTTCTATGGCTTTCAATGAAACAGCCCTGAATTTTGGTTCCTCTTCCCCTTGGGTACCTTTCGTCCCACTCTGCAAGGGGTACCTTTTTACCCCTTATCATGCCCATTTTGTTGACTGCAATAAAGGCCTCTTACCTGTGAAATGGAGTTCAGACACTGAGCACAGCAGTTGAGCTCAAGGATACGGTGGGATTGCTTACTTTTCTCTTTGTCAACCATTTTCCTGTGGGGAATGCCAGAAGAAAGGGAGAGATACCAATGCCGTAATTGTTGCATTCCCCAAATATTTACTGAGTGTCTATGGTGTACTAGGCACAACCCAGGTAGTGAGACAAAGAGAATGATTTCCCTGCCTCATGGAGAAGATATCCTAGTTGGAAGGGAAAGACAATAAAGAAACGGTGATTTATACTATGGAAAGAAAAAGGGAAATAGAACAGGATAAGGCGATGGGAAATACTGGGATGGGGACTGTGTTATAATTTGAAATAGCATGATATTTGAGCAAAATCTTGAAGGAGGGCAGGGGTTAGTTGTATGGATAAGGGACTGCTCCGTGGCAGAGGGAAGAGCCAACATGAGACCCCCAAGGAGGCCAGGATGGCTGGAATGGAAAGAGCAGGGGGAAGGGCAGAGGGTATGAGTGATAACTGTTGCAGGGGGAGGCGGAAGGGTCCTATAAGTCATCACCCTTGAGTGGTTCTCAACCTAGGGAGATTTTGCCCCCCAAGGAACAATTTGGCAAAGTCTGGAGACATTTTTGATTGTCAAAAACCTAGGGGAGAGAGGTTTGCTACTGACCTCTAGTGGGTAGAGACCAGAGATGTGCTAAACCCCCTACAATAAACTGGACAGTCCCCCACAACAGAGAATGATCCATCCTCCAATATCAGGCATACTGGGGTTGAAAAATCCTGCTGTAAAGTCTTTGGGGCCCTCACAAGACCCTTATTCCATGACAGAGGCAGGCATGCAGAGTTTGAAATGGAAGACTGTAGGGGCGCCTGGGTGGCTCAGTCAGTTAAGAATCTGACTTCGGCTCAGGTCAAGACCTCAAGGTTGGTGAGTTCAAGCCCCGTGCTAGGCTCTCTGCTGTCAGTGCAGAGCCTCCATTGGATCCTCGGTCTCCCTCTCTCTCTGCCCCTCCCCTGCTTGTGTGTGCACACATGCACACTCTCTCTCTCAAAAATAAAATAAAAACATTAGAAATGGAGGAGTGTTTTTAAAAGATCCAGCCACAGTTGGCATCTTTACCTTTCCATGAATTCATCGCAGCTACTTTGCTCTGGTCCTTTCCTGGTTTTCTTTATCCACCCAAATGCCCATCCCCACATCATCATCTCCACAGCCTGGTCCACATGGCCTCCTGCTTTGCCCAGGCAGCCTGTATCACTCCAGCTAGTCCTGTCACTGGATTCTCCTCTACCTTGACTTGGCCTGATTTCCTCTTTCTCATGTGTACATTTCTTGTTGACAAATTCATCTCCGCTGTCAGACTTTGCAAGTTATCTTTGCAACCCCAGAACAAATGCATTATTGATTTATTTATAGCAATTGTTGCATCCACTCTCCTAGTTTCTGCCAAGATGACAAGTTGCAAAAGAAAAAGGCCGTGGGGCACCTGGGTGGCTCAGTCGGTTAAGCATGCGACATCAGCTCAGGTCACAAACGTGAGTTTGAGCCCCACATTGGGCTCTGTGCTGACTGCGCAGAGCCTGCTTCCGATCCTCTGTCTCCCTCTCTCTCTCTCTCTGCCCCTCTCCGGCTCACATACTCTTTCTCTCTCTCAAAAATAAACATAAAAAAAAAGAAAAAGGCTGAAGAACAGTAAATGTGAAGTAGTCTGAAGCCTAAAACAGCCCTCACTCTTTCACTCTTGTTTTTTTTTTTAATTCTTAGCCTTAGGAAGCTTTTGAGGTCTCCTCCTCCTCCTCCTCCTTCTTTTTGTAAACTTTGAATTTTAGAGTAATTCAAGATTTGTAGAAAAGTTGAAAAAACTACAGAAAATTCCTATACGCTACTCACCATTTTCTCCTATTAACATCTTACATTTCCGTCATAGTTTGTCAAAATTAGAAACCAATGTTAGCATACTACAATTACCTAAACTTCACACGATTCTGATTTCACTCATTCTTCCATGAATGCTGTGTTCTATTCCAGGATCCCATGCCACATTGCATTTAGTTGTCATGTCTCTTTAGGATCCTCTAGTCTGCTTGATTTGGCTCAGGTCATGATCCCAGGATCGTGGGATCAAACCCCAAGTCAGGCTCCATGCTGAGCGTGGAGCCTGCTGAAGATTCTCTCTCTCTCCTTCTACCCCTCCCCCACTCATGCTCACTCTCTCTAAAATAAAAAAATAAAAAAATGTTTTAAATTAAAAAAAAGAATCCTCTAGTCTCTGACAATTTTTCAGACTTTTTTTTTTAAGTTTACTTATTTACTTTGAGAGACAAAGAGAGATGGGGAAGGGCAGAGAGAGAGAATTCCAAGCAGACTTCACACAGTGTGGAGCCCGATGCAGGGGCTCAGACTCATGAACCATGAGATCATGACCTGAGTCGAAATCTAGAGTCAGATGCTTAATTGACTGAGCCACCGGGGTGCCCCAGACTTCCCTTATTTTTAATGACCTTGACAATTTTGAGGCGTACTGGTCAGGTATTTTGCAGAATGTCCCTCTATTAGGGGTTGCCTGATTTTTTCCTCTGGTGACACTGGGGTTACAGTCTTTAGGAGAGAATACCACAGAGGGAATGTGCTCTTCTGACCACATATCTCTGGCAATGCTAACCTTGATCGCCTGGCTGAAGGGGAGTGTAAACTAGACCTCATCACTGGAACGTTTCTCTTCCTTGCTTTTCATACTCCACCTTTTCAAAGCACATCACTAAGCATAGCCTGCTCTCCTGCTGAGAGGACAGAGGAGTATCTATACAGATTATTTGGAATTCTTCTGTAGCAAGACTGTCCTTTCTCTTGAATTTATTTCTTATCTTATCTTTCTGAGATGGGGCAAAAGTAGAAGACTGAGGTTCACATGAAATCTGGGAAAGAAGAAAAGCTTTGGGTCCATACTTAAGGTTCCTTTTCTCTTCCATGGTTCTTGGCTGATTCCTGATGGCTTTAATTCTGTCTCTAGAGGTCATTGGTATCAAAGATGCGATTAACTTTTGTCCTGTGGAGGAAAATAAATGGAGTTTCAGTCTGTTTCTTTCACAGAATACCAGCATTTCAAAAGATAGCACTGAACTTAGAGCATGTTGTTATAAGGGCATAAGGAAAGAATATATGGACTCAATGATCTCAAAAGCCAGAAATGAAAACAAAATGGCAACATGGCGTATTTCTCAAAGTCAAAGCAAATGATAATGTTTGCATGCAACATTTGATATTTTCCTTTTTTTCAATGACAAATATCCAGTGAAGCCAACAAGCCCCTACACATCTGGCCAGGCTCACTGTCCTCCCTCACTTGATTGCCTGCACCATTTTCTCTTGACCCCTGTACTCTAGGCCCAGGCATCTTATTTACATTAAAAAAATTTTTTTTAATGTTTTTTCATTTTTGAGAGAGAGAGAGCACAAGAGCAGGGAGAGGGGCAGAGAGAGAGAGAGAGAGAGAGAGGGAGGGAGACACAGAATGTGAAGCAGGCTCCAGGCTCCGAGCTGTCAGCACAGAGCCCGATGCGGGGCCCAGGCTCATGGACCTCAAGATCATGACCTGAGCCAGAGTCAGACACTTAATGGACTGAGCATTATCTTCTTTACATTTCTTGACTGTTGTCATATATGCTCTCTTGCCCCCTTGGAACGAGTCCCCCATCTTCTCAGTATCAACAGATACTGCTGGCCATCTACCCAAGTTATCTCTCCTTTTTAAAAGAATACTGATTTTGTTTGGGAATCTACCCCCTCTGTCCCAAGGCCCTGAGCTTCTGCAGGGTGGGACCCATCTTCAGGCACAGGGCGTGAGTCCCATGAGTCCACACTGATTGTTGCAGGTGACTGATTTAGGCATGAGCATGTAACAAGATGTTGGCCAATGTTCTGCGATGCATGGTCTGCTGAGGAGTTTCTTGGAAAAGGCTTCTTCCTTCTCAAAAAAGAAAAAACAAAAACAAGAAAAAGACAGATTCTTCTTCCTCTGGATGTTGTCGTGGCCACATGTGAAGCCTGGAACTGCTGTCACCATCTTGTAACAATGAGGAAGCCAGTTGGGGGACTACCACTGGGGTAACAACAGAATGGTATGGCTCCCTGGTTGAGTTATAGAGCTGGAACTCCACAATTGACCTAGTTGGGGTGAAAAGGAAATCCCCAAAAGAGGGCCACCAACTCACTCTGCTGAAGACAAGGAATTTGTGTCTCTCCTGAGAGGGACGGGGGGCTAGACAGAGAGGAAGAAAGGACTAGGAGGAGGAGGAAAGAACACAGTGATGTGGGGAGACAGCAGCATGAGAGGAGACACCCCAATCTTCAATAAAGGGGCTAAACCCACAAAATGCTTTAGTGAGAATGGATTTTTTCCCCTCTTAGAAATCACTGACAATGCCTGGACTTCATGACTGGAGCATTATGAGATGAAACAGACACAAGCAGCTGAGAAACCACTATTTGGCCTCAGGAGCAGAAAGGCAGGGAGGCAGTATCAGCTAAGACCTGGTGTCATGGCAGACTTGGCAATAAGGGCCATCCTATGTTGCCAAATCCAGGGTGGGGAGAAAATGGACTAAAGCAGGACAGCAGTTAAGGCATCAGGCCAGACAGACCTGTATTTGGGCCCTGGTTCTGCCAGGTCATTTAATTGCTCATCAAGCAAATGGAAGCGACAAATGTGCCAGCCTCAAAGTGTGGGGAATAAGTAAAACTAAATTCGATGGAAAAAAGAGGAAGTGCTTGGCAGACTGCCAGGCACAGAAGTGAGCTTGGGGGGCGGGGGAGGTGCCTGAGTGGCTCAGTCAGTTGAGCATCTGACTTCAGCTTATGCCATGGTCTTGCAGTTCTTGAGTTCGAGTCCCACATTGGGCTTGTTGCTGTCTGCACGAAGCCAGCTTCGGATCCTCTGTTCCCCTCTCTCTCCTTCTCCCCCACTTGTGCTCTCTCAAAAATAAGTAAACTTTAAAAAAATAAGAAGAAAGAAAATGAGCTTGGTCATGGTAAACTCCTTTTTAGGTGTTAGGTGCTCCCAAAGTGACCCCTTCCTGGGTCCATCTGTAGCGTGCTTAGATCATCCACCAAACTTCAACCTATTTCATGTCTTAAAAGTAAAAAACCTTGTGGACAGCTTGGAGGCCTTCCTCATGCCCTTCCTAACTCCTTTCCCCCAGTGTCTCACCACCTTGAATATTTTCATGTGAAGTGTCTATGCCCACACTTCCTGGGCTACGATGCAGGGTCTGAAGAAATGATTCATTCAAAGATGTGGAAAACCTCAACAACTGCTTGCTCTTTTTGTCATCTGGGTTGCCAAAACTCTGAGAGTCTGTCACATCGATGTCAGAAATGGATGAGACCATACTGAAGCTTGAGTTCACTGGTGTCTTTTCTGGAACAACCCGAGATGGAACATTCTCTGCCTCGACGATGATTTCATTCAGTTGGTCATCAGAAAGCATCTCTTGCCTCCTCCAAGGCTTGTTCTCCCCTGGAGTGGCCTTCCAAAGACCTCATAGAGCAGTCACACTGACATCGTCAGGAGCCACCAGGAAATATGATGACGATCACAGAGGGATGCCCCATTCACACTTTTTAAAAGACAAGGATGAGATTGCCAAAGCCAGTCCTACACAAATCATAACATAACTCCCTACATCTGTACAGAGGGGTCTCCTCATGCAGAGGTGTGTTTTCCTGTAGGACTTCTGTCTTGGTAGCTAGGTAAGAAATTGGAAACAGAATCCTTCATTAAAGACAATAGAGTTCTAGAAACAGAAGGCAGAGATTCTTCTAAGCGACTCATAATCAAAGGGCAAGATTTTCCTTTTTTAATTTGGTGCCCCTGGCCTAAAACTTGTATTTTATATGTATATAATTTTTCCTGCCTGTATACATCCAGACAGTTTTACAGTAATACAATTAATGGGGCACCTGGGTGGCTCAGTCATTTGAGTGTCTGACTCTTGATTTCTGATCAGGTTGTGGAATTGAGCCCTGTGTGGGGCTCTGTGCTGAGCATGGAGCCTGCTTGGGATTCTCTCTTTCTCTCTCTCTGCCCATCTCCCCTGCTCATGCATGCACTCTCTCTCAAAAAAAAATTTATATTAATATAATTATTATCTCCTGACTGCCTTGGGTCATGCCCTGCCATTTGTCTGCCTCCTCATATCCGCCCTCCATTTTTCCCATACCCCCAGAAGCCACCTTTCCTGTGTAGGCACTGTGCTCAGTTAAAATTCTCCTGGCTTCCTTTGTGGTTAAAGATAGACTTGTAACCCCATTCTGGCCAGTGAGACATAGAGCTCCAGGAATGCTTTTCAAAAGGTGACAGTCTGCCTAGTTTCACCTTTTACCTTTCACCATTTTTCCTTCTTCCTCACCAGAGGCCACCATTTTGAAAACAAGAGGACAAATGCTCACCTGAGAAGGATGGTGGAGAAAGAAGGTATAGAAAGAGCTCAGTCCTTGAGAGCATCCTGACAGAGCTGCCACACAAACTGTGAACCCCTTCCCTCCACACTTCTTGTTACATGAAAAAAAAAATTGCTAAGCCATCCTATGTCAGAACAAGGCACTTGAACACGATTTCTATCCAATAGACCTGATTTGGAAATCACCTCGGCCAAGTTGTTTATTTAATAGTTGGGGAAACTGAGGTGCACAGAAATGAGTTGACCCCCCACCCTGACTGCCGTCTTCATCACACTTTCATTAAATGACAGAATTGGACCGGAACTCTATTCCTCCTCCCCACCAATGATAATTAACAGTAAGAATACCTGCCATTACTGCAGGCCCAGTACTTAAAATAGAGTATATAATTTAATTTTCATAATCACCCTATGCAGTATATACAACGATAAACCCCTTTTATAGCTAAGAAAACTGAAGCCCAAAGATGTAATTTGCCTAAGGTTACAAAACAAGCAAGTAGTAGAACTGAAGGTCAAACCCAGGTCCATCTAGACCCAAAGCAGGGCGTCTTAATCACTTAGCCCTGGCCCCTTCCTGTAACAAGATGCTGATGTATCATTTATTCATTTATAAATAAATGAACATTTGTGAGTACCTACCACATGCTGGGTGCTTCCTGGGTGCAAAGCATAACCCATCAAAGTAATGTTTTATCAGGAGGCTGTCCACCAACTAATTGTATGTGGTTTGAGAATCCAAACCAATGCAAAGCAAAATGATGAAGAAAACCAGATTCATCTTTGGGTCCTCTATTTCTTTAATTCTCTTTGCCTTCTGAGACTCTTCTTTTACCAGAGGCCCCAACCTCAGGCTGGCTAGAAAGAGCAGGCCAGTGAAGTTAGAAGCTATTCCTTTTCCCCAGTAGTTAAAGTCATTTTCTGCTCTAGTGGGAACCAAATGGAGAGTGTGATTGTCTATACCTCCATGGTTTTCCTCCCAAGTAGCCATACTTAATCCTCAAAGATATACCCCTCCTTGAGAAGGCTCCTAAAGAATGACGCTAAATGCTGCCATATAGGATAGGGTGCCAGAAGGTGAGACATGGTTTTAGGTCATGAGGTCCCTGAATTCACATTATTGTACAGAGGATCCCATCAGTCTGTTTACTCCTTGTTGTTCATAGATTTGCCTCGTAGCATTCCCTGGCATCTCTCCTCTTTTGTTTCCTTTTAGTTTCTCAGTCTCTGCCTCTGATCAGGCCTTCATCACTGCACACAGTGATCCTTACAGAGCTTCCTAACTGATTTCATAGCATTCTGTCTTTCCCCAGTCCTACTGCTCCTACACTCTAGCATCATATATAATTATATGATTATTCAGAAAAATTTTGATCAATGCAGACTCAGAGGCCCTGTTCCTGTAACTCATTCACCAATTAACTCGACAAATAGCTCTGAGCGTTTACTATACACCAAGCTCTATACTAGGTCCTGGAAGGTAATTCTACCTTCAATTCTTTGTTTCTTCCCTGTCCTTCCCACCACACAAGCCGGTACATACACTTTGGGCCCATGTGAGTTGGGTTTCTGTCACATGAAACCAGACGAGTCCTGATGAAGGTACCTTGATATCCAGGAGAGAAAAAAGTCTGCATATCTAAAAGGAAACCCTGTTATAGTAAATTAAGCAAATACTGCATCAGTTGCCACACCAGCAGCCAAAAGGAAATGGCAATGTCTGTAGTGCCTTGAACACACTCTTCTCTAAGGTTGATTTTTTTGGTTACTATTCACTTAAGCCTTACCTTGGGGTGACTTGTGCCAGTCACATCCAGACAATGGTGGGTTTCCATAAACTGGGCGGGGGTTACTTTCACCCACAGAAGCAGGGTTCACTGGAATGAAGGGGCAGGAGACATCACCAATTAATCCCACCACACTAGATATTACTGAGTAGGATGGTCAGTAAGACCTCAACCTTGACCTCGAGATCCTGACAGACTAATGATTGAGTGCTTGGGTGGAAAATAGGACATAAATATGGAAGCGATGCTGTTAAGTACAAACAGCTTCGATCAGTGGTTCTCATTTAAGTACAAGCCATGGTTAAAAATACTTGTTACAATGGAATATTATTCAGCCATAAAAATGAATGAAATCTTGTTATTTGCAACAACATAGATGGATCTAGAGGGTATAAAGCTAAGTGAAATAAGTCAGGCAGAGAAAGACAAATACTGTATGATTCTACTCATATGCAGAATGAATTTAAGAAAGAAACAAACAAGTAAAGGAAAATAAGAGAGGGAGAGAGACAAATGAAAAAAGAGACTCTTAACTTTACAGAACAAACTGATGGTTACCAGGAGCGGGGGGGCAGGGGGCAGGTGAAACAGGTGATGGGGATTAAGAGTACAACTATCACAATGAGCACTGAGTCATGTATAGAATTGCTGAATCACTGTATTATACACCTGAAACTAATAATAACACTATATGTTAACTATAGTGAAATTAAAATTTTAAACTTGATAAAACTTAAAAATTATTACGCTAAGATCCAAGACATACCTACACATATATGACCGAAAAATAAGTTTCACTAAACAATACTTTGTTGGACTACATAAAAGGCTCTCCAGTACATTCTCATTCCAGTCCATTCTTTTTCATTTCATTTTTCAGGATTAACTTCACAACTTGTTAATGGGTTACAACTCAAGAGTTTGAAAAGTACTTGTCTAGGGGGTTGGGACAAATGGACAGAGCAGAGGGTGTTTAGGGCACTGAAATTATTCTATATGATACTGTAATGGTGACATGTGTCATTATACATTTGTCCAAACTCATAATTTACAGTGCCAAGAGTGAACTCTGATATAAACTGTGGACTCGAGGAGATAATGATGTGTCATAGGTTCATCAGTTTTAAGACATGTACCACTCTGGTGGCAGATGTTGATAATGGGTGAAGTCTATGCACGTCAGGGAAAGCAGTTGTATGGGAAATCTCTGTACCTTACCCTCAATCTTACTGTGAACCTAAAACTGCTCTAAGAAAAATTAAGACACAAAAATGAAATAAACAAACTTGTCCAGATAATCACAGAAGTTCTTTCTATTTCTAGCATTTTATGAAGAGGCATGAACAGATTTGAAATATGACATGATTTTCTTTTTATTTTTTTTTTAATTTTTATTTACTTATTTTGAGAGAGACACTGAGCAGGAGGAGGGGCAGAGAGAGAGGAAGAGAGAGAGAATCCAAGCAGGCTCTGTGCTGTCAGCACAGAGCCCCATGCGGGGCTCGAACCCACAAATCATGAGACCGTGACCTGAGACAAAATCAAGAGTTAGATGCTTAACCGACTGAGCCACCCAGGCATCCCTATGGCATGATTTTCTTAGGGACCAAGTCTACTCTCAGCATCTACACGACAGTGTCATATTTCAGGATACTTTTGTTCAACCCACAGTAAACATTACAAGATAAACTCAACAGAGAAAATGGAACACATTTTGATGTGAACAATGCACAAAATTACATTTCAGGAAGTTCTGAACTTCCTCCTGGGGATCAATGCCCAGCTTTGTTTCCAGTTGATGCCCTCAGGCATGTTACCTAACCTCTCTGAGCTTCAATATCATGGTCTTTAAAACAGGAATAATGATGGGCCCTTCACATAGCATTGTTGAGGGAATTGAATCAGTTAACATATGTAATGTGCTTAAAGTAACCCTGAGACATACCAAACTATACGTGTGTGTGTATGCATGTATATATATAGTAACTGTTGTAGTAGATCAACTGTTGTTCAGCAAATATTACACCACCACCACCCCTGGACAACACCATTGAAGTCGGGCTTGGTCATGTGAATTTTATCTATGGAACAGGGTAGAAATGAAGGTGTGCCAGTTCCAACTGAAAACCTTGGAGATGTTGTGTTGTCTTTGCTCACCACTTTGAGCACTTCCAGCTTGTGCCATGGGACAACAGTGCCCCCAGGTGGCTCCCTAGTCCAAGAAGGGCACTAGGTTGTAGATACAGAATCCATGACCTGGAGTCAAGCACAGCCTAGTTCAATCAAACTCGAAGCAAACCCGCAGATGTGTGAGCAAGAAATATTTGTTTCTTTATTGTACAACACTGTTTTTTTTTTTCAGGTGTTTGTTATGCAGCATTACTGTGGCAATAGCTAACTGATACATCCCTTACCATTACTGCTACTATTAATTCAGTTTGCACTGCTTAAGCACCTACTGTGACCAGGCAACGTGACACTAGGAAAATCACCTAGAGCCTTAAAGAATACATAGATGAAGATCCTGAGTCTATCAGGATGGCACAGTACAGGGCAGGTGATTGCCAAGGGCTACAATCTTGGTCCTACAAAGGAGTTCAGAAAAAGAAGTCACACTTGACTACTTTTAAAATTTTTTTTTAAACCTGAGTGGTCAGGAATCTTTTCACATTTGCCTCGATCCTAACCAGTAGTAATATAGGATAAGTAAGAGTCAGGTTTTGGATTAGAGAGACTGGCTCTTTCGATTTAGCAGCTGGGTGATCTTGCATTGAGCCTCTGAACCTGTTTTCCCTCTTCGCTCAGTTTTCCCATCTATAAACAGGGAGATCAGTAGTGGCTATGTGAAATTTGGTTGTTCAGATTTAAACAAGACAATGAAAGTAAAGTGCTTCGCAGAGTCTTCAGGACATAGAAAACATTCAAAATCTGCTTGTTGTTATTAACTCCACTTGCTTTGGGGTAGGGCTGTGTTTCTCAATCTTTTTCATGATTGGTCCCCTAAGACTCCCTAAGGAGTCTATTTGGACATCTCTTCCCCCATTGCCCTGCCCCATGAAATTTTAATACTACAGATATACTGTGTATCTGCTTATATATGTGTATCGGTGCTTTATACATAAAAAGAGGAAGACTTTTCTGGCCTTTCAAGAATAAATTTTACCCCCCTGGGATTTATATCGTCTTCCTCCACCCCATTGAGAACGCATGGCATTCTGCATGGCATAAAGGTTTGGAATAGCCCAAATGAATGTTTTCTATGCAAACGTGTAACAGTCCAAGTTTCTCACCAATGCATGACAATGCATCCCATCCCCTCCTCTCTGCCAGCTTCAAACTCTTCCCCATCCACCCTCTCAGGTGTAAGCAATTCTCCATCTGCGCCAACCAGCACTTGGGCCCCTTATTCTGTTCTTGGCTGAACACTCCTTCCCTTTTCAGGCCCCCATAGGCTCTAGATTTCTATAACATTGACTCTCGTGTAATGACCTTGCTTCCTTCACAAGACAGCAAGTCCCTATTCCTCCTGGAAGATAAGAAATTTAGAGTTTCCTTTGCTTCCCAGAGCTATACCTTTACACATAGCAGATTCTGAGGGTTTGCATAGTCTGCTTGCTAATTTTGTGTGTGTGTGTAGTCTTGACAGGATGGTGTCACCCACCCACTTATGCTTTAAGTAACTTGAGGACAGAGCTGCCTCTTCATCCCTTTGCCCCCCAGTAGGTTCTGAATACCCAAGTGATGACTGTCTGAATAGTTTAGGATGTGCTAAACTAAAGCTGGCCAGTGACAGCCACATAAACTAAATCTAGCCCACAAGTGATTTTGTTTGCCCAGTTCATTGCTTTAATTTTTTTTTTTTAATTTTTTGGAGCATGTAAAAATTGGCAGGTTTCACATAAAAATGCAGATTTCTTGGTGTGCTTGGGTAGCTCAGCTGGTTAAGCGTCTGACTCTTGGTGTTCATGTCATGATCTCATGATTCGTGAGATCAAGCCCCATGTTGGGCTCTGTGCTGACAGCATGGAGACTGCTTAGGACTCTTTCTCCATCTCTCTCTCTGCCCCTCCCCTGCTTGCACTATCTCTATCTCTCTCAAAATAAGTAAATAAACATTTTTTTTTAAAAAAACAGATTTCTTCCCTCTTTAGAAATATCTGAGGATTGGGGCGCCTGGGCAGCTCAGTCAGTTGAGTATGTGACTTCGGCTCAGGTCATGATCTCATGGTTCGGTAGTTTGAGGCCCGCATCGGGCTCTGTGCTGACAGCTCACAGCCTGGAGCCTGCTTCAGATGGTGCCTCCCTCTCTCTCAGCCACTCCTCCACTTGTGCTGTCTCTGTCTCTGTTTCTCAAAAACAAACATTAAAAATTTTTTAAAAAGAAACATCAATAACTAAAAAAAAAAAAAAAAAAGAAACATCTGAGGATTTAGCCATACTGAGCCTGCATTCCTGCATAACCCCAATGGGCCAAATCTGAACATCAGTCACCTCATGTAGGCACAGGGTGTACACACCCCCATTTTTCATAACCTCTAACCAGCCTGCTTTGACAAGTGATGATACTGCTGGTCTTCTCTAGACCCTTAGTGTCCAACCTTTGTATGGTGGGTGTTTGAAGGCAGGGGAGGGAGAAACCAATTCTTCTCTTCCTGGAACTCTTTAATGACTGCTCCCTTAAGTCCACTGATTTTATTTTCTTCTCAGGACATGATCTTCATCTCAACAAATGCTTACCACAGCCACTGCCAGGAGCCCCGGGCACAGAGTCATATGGATTTGCCGTCTCCATGGATTTCATTGCAATGCTTTCAGGGTAATCATCATTCTTTCTCCCAAGGATGCCCGAGGGGCTATCACCCCTACGACGAAATGAGGGCTGGATTGAAGATGTTCTACTGAATACCCTGAAATCCCAAAATGATGGATCAATATTCATCTAGTAGCATAGTAAGGATAGTCCTCCATTCATCATCCATCCACCCATTCATTCATTCCATAAATGCTTACTGAATGCCAACCATGTGTTAGGCATGGTCTAGGGAGTGAGAACACAAAGATAAAAACATGGGCTGTCTACCCTCAAGGAACTCTCAGTCTAATCTGGTAGAGCTTCTTAGATACAGCTAAGCAATTATAATACAAGTAGTAACTGGTGAGTACCAGAAGACAGGCCCAGGGAGTTCAGAGGAAAGAGAAAAGAACACTGGCTGGCAGTTCGGAGGGATATCTACGAGGAAAGAAACATCCCAGGTAGGACTAGAAGGATAAATTCATACATAAAGAATTAGAAGGAGGGAATTCCAAGGATGAAGAACAGCATAGATAAAAGTGGGAGACGATAAACAAAAGTGTTGAATATATACAGGGAACACTACAAAAATTCATTAATCTGGAACAATGTTCTCAATGTTATGCACATGCCACTTCCCAGGCCCCAGCCCAGACAATGACATCAGAAGGTCTGAAGGTTGGACCCAGGCATCTGTATTATTTTTAAAGTTCCCCAGGTAATAGGGTGATTCTAAGGTTCAGTCCAGGTCAAGAACCACTGTACTAGAGGTAGGGAGGGGTTAGGGGAGGTGGGGAGATGGGAGGAAGTCAGTCAGGCAGGTCTTTGGCTGGCACATTAGACCAGTGCATCCTCCTTCTTAAAAGTCTGCATAAGCAAAGCAATGTGGCCTTTCTCCCAAAGCTTATGGAGAACATGAAAGAGCAGAAACAAAGGAGTCAAAGTATCAGAGGTATATTTTGGAATGATGAATCAGGCAGTGGCGGGGATAAGACCAAGGAGGCCATTTTGGGTTTTGTTTTTTAAATGTTTTATTTATTTGTGAGTGAGACAGCATGAGCGGGGGAGGGGCAGAGAGAGGGGGACAGAGATCGGAAGCCGGCTCTGCGCTAACACCAGTGAGCTGGATGTGGGGCGCAAACTCACTTCACCAGCCGAGAGAGAGATCATGACCCGAGCTGAAGTCGGAAGCTCAACCGACTGAGCCTCCCAGGTGCTACCAAGAAGCCCCTTTTGATCTGGTTCTATTAATCGTCCTATTTACATCTTGAAGACATTGTGACCCTGCTGAGCACCCAAATCTTATATCCTTATTCTTCAAGATAAATACAAGCATTAGTTTTTGTTGTATTTATAAACATTACTAGTAGAACTAGTACATGCCAAATTAGACTCCTAAGGGTTAAATTTTCACAGGGTAAAAATTTTTAGAGTAAAAATAACCTGATTATACAATCACATCTTGTTGGCAACAGGAACTTAACCCAGAAAAAAAGTCAGATTTGGTAGAACTAAGTCATCCAAACTAACACTGTCAATGTCCAGAGCTGTACCTAATAAAATTTGTCAATGACCAAAAATTGCTAGAAGATTAAAACGATTTTTGACAAAATTTAAATCTACAGAACCTGAGCCAGGAAAAATGGGACTTAGTGTTTTAGAACGAGCTTAAAGAAATACCAACAATGGGGAGAAACTGTGATTGATAAAATCTGATGAAAACAACACCAATGCAGAAGATCAATATGCCAAATCTGCCATAAACATAAAAAATGATCAAACAATAATTTTAGAGTAAAATAAAAATGAAAGTAGAAAAAAAATCAGGAGTGGCCGAACCAACTTGAATTAAAAAAAAAACAACAACATACAATTGAGGAAGTAAATTGACTTTGTGGAGTTAGATCTTCAAAAGATTTTCTTGGTTAAAATGCATTCCTATGCATATAATTCTGGTTAAAATGTTTGGGTTTGTAACTATCGAGTTTTAACCCTAACTTTATTGGCAAAGTAGCAGAGTCAAAACAGTGAGAATCTAAATATCCTGTAGGGATTAGATGGGAAGAGGGAGAAGACTGGAGAGGGTGTTATCCAAGCAAAAGGTGATGAAAGATTATGTTCAGGTGAGGGGTTGAAACCTCAGGCTGAAAGTCCATGCGCTGGTGAAAGTCCACGGCCTTGGTGAAAGTTCATGGCCCTATCTACAGATAGGTATGAAAATTTCACCACAACTTCAGGTCACAGAAACCATCTTAATTGTCCCTAACCCAAACAATAGCAACCAGGTTCCATTAGCCTGATGGTCTAGCATGCAGCTCCAACCCCAATGGAGGGAGATGCTTGTACTTACTCTCTAGTCGTTTCTGAAGTCTCAGAAGAGCCATAATCATGACCATCCTCAGCAGCTGGGTAATCAGGCTTCCCCCAAAAGTTTGGAGAGTTCTGATAATCCTCAGTCCTGGGATAGTCTGGTTCCCCAAAAAAGTTTGGAGAATTAGGTTGATTCTCAGCACCCGGATAATCAGGCTCTCCTAGAGTGTCTATGTATGGATTGATTCTGGAACCAGCAAATTCTGGATTCCTTCTAGAGCCTGGATGGTTGGACATGGCTCTGGAGCCAGGGTAGTCAGAGTTTCCCTGAACTCCAGGGTAGTCTGGTTCTCCCAAAGAGTCCAGATAATCAGGATTTGTTCTGGAGCCTGCATAGTTTCTACTGCTTCTGGAACCTGCAAAATCAGAATTTTGTTGGGATTTAGAGTAGTCTGGCTCTCTGAATGAGACTGGATGGTATGGTTCATTCAAAGATCCAATGTAATCTGGCTCTGCCAGAAATTTGGGATAATCTGAACTTCTTCTGGAGCCTGCAGAGTATGGATTGTTCCTGGTGCCAGGGTAGCCTGGATTACTCTGAGATCCAGGATAATCTGGCTCTGCCAGAGACCCAGGATACTCTGAACTTCGTCTGGAACCAGTAGAGAATGGAGTGCTTCTGGTGCCAGGCTGATCTGGATTACTCCAAGATCTAGGATAATCTGGGTCTGCTAGAGACCTGGGATAGTCTGACGTTGTTCTGGAGTCTTCAGAGTATGGGTTGTTCCTGATGCCAGGGTAGTCTGAGTTGTTCAGAACACCTGGAGAATCTGGAGAATCCTGAGTTTTCAAATCCCCCCATGTCCAGTTCTGAGATCCTGAATATTCAGGGTAATCTGGATCTTCCTCATAGCCATAGTTCCTGTAGTAGGCAGACATGCTGGTAAAGCTTCTTTACCGTGGAATGTTAAAATGTTCCTGCATTTGTAGTTACTCAGGGATCTTTTTTTTTTTTTTTTTTACCTGAAAAACAAGCAAAAAAAAAAGAAGGTCAGATTTTTTTTTTCTTCCCTGTAGAGATTGCTGGTTATCTTCCATTATTATCTATTCTCCTTTCTTTCATGGTTGGGTACACAGCTGCCCAGAATCAGAACTATGTATCCCAGCCTCCTGTGCCCCAAGATGTGACCATGACAGTGGTCAGTGGGATGTGAACAGAAGCAATATATATAAGTCCCAGGGTTGTGCTGTTTAAGGCAAGGGGCACTCCTCCCTTTGTCAGTCTTCTTACCTCCCATAGGCTGGAAGGCGGAAATGATGGTGTGCCATCTTGGGCCATGTACACGAAGATGGCACCCACCCCAGGCATAGCAGCATGAAAGATGGAAGAAGCCTGGGTTGCTGATGACATCACAGATTAGTGCCAGCATATCAGCAAGGGCTTTTATATAAAAGAAATAAGCCTTTGTCTCCTGTAAACCACAGTTTTTGGGGGGTCTCTGACACATGTGGCCAAACTTCCATCCTAACCACTATATTCCCTTGGTTGTGGGGGGAGCAGAACAATAAACCAAAAGACTGGAAGAAACAAGGACCTTGTGAACATTTCGATTGCACTTGTGGTTGTAGGGTTTAAAGCATAAATTAGTATTAGTGCACAAGAGAAGAACACTTAATGGTAACTAGAGGACTTGGGTAGGAAGACAATTGCTACCATCCCTTCCAGTCTGAAACTGTGTTTTTGTGAGTTCTCTGAGTGCTAATCTATAGACAGGGTATACTTTCAAATCAGAAATAATGGGATTTTAATTTCTGAGTGTGCTGGATATCTGTTGTTTTTACTTGCCTATTACTCCTTTTCCCTTCTTTTGGCACCAATGCCCTGGTTTTCATCTGGGCACCTGCCCCTCCCCATTCCTGACTCCAAGGACAGTTACACGACCTAGGCTTAGCCAATCAGGAATGGGTATATAACCCAGGATTTGGTTCAGGAATGGGTATATAACCCAGATCCGTCCTCCAGGAGCTTGACTGGACTAACTGGGAAAGATGACCTCTTATTTCACTAAGTTGCCAAGGTGATGGAATGTAAGCCTAGAACCAATGGTGTCATGTCTATAGGAACAGAGAAGAAAATAAGTACAGGAGAAAATTTAAAGGAAAAATCAGTAGGATTTGTGGACTAACCAGATACGGGAATGGTGAAGGGTAAGGAAATGAAAAGACAAAAACAGCTCCATGGTTTCAAGCCACCGTGATTAGATAAGTAGTGATGTCTTTGAAAGAAGGAAGTAAGACCATTTTTAAAGTTCAGCCAATGTTTACAAGTTTATCTCTATACAAACGAAAAAGGTTAGACTCTGTTGAGTAATCAGAGCTGAAGAATTAATCTTCTGCCATTACCTGTAGTCTTAGAATATGCACTCACCAACTCAATTCCATATCCCTCAGCATAGTGGAAGTCAATTATTCATTATTTTGTCCCTGCCTAGCACCCATTTCTCTCTTTTATGATAACATTTTCCCTTGAGTAATACCTCTTCCCCCTCTTAGTCCATGTGGGCCAGGTGCGGACTTATGACCCAGTCAGAATTCTCTTCTTTCTGGCCACAGACATTGGGTCAGGGAACATAATCCCATCAAAGTCAATGAGATTCAATTCTGGGAGTTTTGTCAGAAATGCTGGGAAGAGAGAGGCTCTCTCTTTTGGCTGGATATGGAGTTAGGAAGCTATAAGACTGAGGCTGCCAGGGGTCATCAGTGGAGGAGGCCTGTCTGAGAGTGATGTCGACAGGGAAGAGTGAAGAGCCAAGAGATAAACAAAAGAAAGATCAAATGTGGACGACAGTGTTTCAGCACCTGAATCCAGCCATGCCTGATTCATACTGGGTACTTGAATAATTACATTCCCTTTATTTTTTTTTTTTTTTAGTTTATTTATTTATTTTGAGAGAGAGCATGTGCACGTGCATGTGCACAAGCAGGGGAGGGGCAGAGAGGGAGAGAGAGAATCCCAAGCAGGCTCCATGCTATCAGAGCAGAGCCCAAGGCTGGGTTCAATCTCACAAACTGTGAGATCATGATGTGAGCTGAAATCAAGGGTGAGAGGCTTAACCGACTGAGCCACCCTGGTGCCCCTCATTACATTCCCTTTAGACTTAAGTTGGTCTAAGTTGGGTTTCTGTAATTTGCAAACGAAAGAGAAAAGTTTTGACTAATATGTCTAGTTTTGCAAACAGAAACATCTACACTTGTGAGGGCAATGAAAACTAAACGCTATATGATAATGCAAATTATTTCTCATAACATGGAAAATGAACCCATTCATTTGCTTATATGTAAGAGCACGAGGAAATATATTTATGATCTAGGATTTCCACAGCCTACCAAAACCCCAGCTCTTACATCTAACAAGCTAACTGATGCCTTCTAAATTCAAGAAAATGAAAACTGATACAATGCCACCTGAAGAGAAATGAGTGTGTCCGCCAAAAGTCAGAGTGTTCACAGCTGCTTCTTGTCCATAAATGCCAGAAATCGAAACAACCAAACATCATTCAACAGCAAGAGAAGTCAATAAACTGTAGCATATTCATACAATGAAATACGACACAGAAGTAACAGGACTGAACTTCTCTACTACAAAGACATAGTTGTAGCTAACAAACATAAGGATGACTAGAAGGCTCAAACACAAAAAAAGGACAGACTGCGTGACACTTATCCAAAGCCCAGGAACAGGCAAACTAGTAAATGATGACAGAAGTCAGAACACTGATTACCCTGGGGAAGGGAGGAGATGGGAAATGACATGAGGGGGCCTCTGGGTGCTGGAATGTTCCATATGTTGATCTGGGTGATGGTTACATGTGTGTGATGGTGTGATGTGTGTGTGTGTGTGTGAAAATTCATCAAAGACACTTAAGAATTGTGCACATCTCTCGGCCCTGGGTGGCTCAGTCAGTTAAGTGTCCGACTCCGGATTTCAGCTCAGGTCACGATGTCACGGTTTGCGAGTTTGAGCCCCGTGTCCGGCTCCAGGCCGATAGTGTGAAACCTGCTTGGGATTCTCTCTCTCTTTCTCTCTCTGCCCCTCCCCCACTCACGCTTGCACTCTCTCTCAAAATAAGTAAATAAATAAACATTAAAAAAAGGAACTGTGCACATCTCTGTAAATGTATTTGTCCTTAATTTTAAAAAGGAAAATGAAAAAGACCTAAACCAGAAGCCATAACACAAAACCCTCTGTTTTCCCACAGGGTTATAAAGCAGTTGGGGGAAAGGAAAAAAATAAAAAAAGAATAATCTGGCTCACAAACATTTCCAATTTTCTTGTATGTATATACCACAGAAAATCTGAATTAATGAAAATGAAAGCTAGGTAAGGACAGGACACACTATCTGGATTGAATCATCTATCTACGTACTGCTATAAAATGAAAGTGGTCAGGAACCCAGCCCTTGACATCAGATATAACTGTATTTAGTTGCCATCTGCTGGCTGTGCAGAATTGGGCAAGCCATTCAACCTCTCTGAGTCTGTATCCTCAGCCACCCAATCCTGACAAGAATATCTCATAAGGCTATTATAAAGAATGAACGAGATAAGTCACATAAAGCCGTTGGCACCAAGGAAGCATGCACTGAAAAGAAGCTATTATCTACCATTATTTGTGTTTATGTGTAATATAAACCTTGGCAACTTCCAACAGAGAGGGGAGTTGGTGGACAATTAAAGTCACACACTCAACCAGGATCTGACTAAAAAAATAGACCATGTTTTATAACAAAGTACAGGGAGGAGAACTCTGCGTAATTCCTGGGCTGATGTAGTGACTCTAATGAACTAGATTTTGCTGTGAGCTTCTTATTAGCCCAGACTGAAAGGGGATCATGACAGGCTAGCTAATATTTACTACTTGTGAAAAAGAGGAAGTATACCAGTTTTTCAAGAGGGCCACACTTCTCTCCCAGGATGAATTTCTGAAAAGAATGTGTCATAAGAATGTTTCCAAAGGGATCAGATAACCACATAATAAAGCCAGGGTTCACGGTCACCAGCAAAGAGCTCAGAAGCTCTAGCGAATACACGCTGAGTTGCGGGGGGTGTGGAGGGAGGTCACCGTGAGGCGATCAGTGGCCCCTTGCAGAAAGGCAACAGCACACAGCTATTTTTAGGCAATGGGTTGTGAACAAAAGTGACTGTGCCACTTCCAAGCCAAGGCATTTAATAACCAAAACACAGCTTTCTAGCTCCATTTTTCCTGCAATGGCACTATCATTTCACATGGGGACCCCATCCATCAGCCTGGGTTCCTGCATGACTACGCAGGGCACCGCCCACATCCACCAACCCACAATAGCTCTTATGGAAGCTTTTTTTTTAAGTTTATTTGTTTATGAGAGAGAGAGACAGAGACAGACACAGACACAGAGAGACAGAGCATGAGCAGGGGAGGGGCTGAGAGAGAGGGAGACACAGAATCCGAAGCAGTCTCCTGGCTCTGAGCTGTCAGCACAGAGCCTGCCGCGGGGCTCAAACCCACAAACTGCGAGATCATGACCTGAGCTGAAGTCAGATGTTTAACCAGCTGAGCCACCCAAGCGCCTCCCCCCCCCCACAACGGTTCTTCATGAGCAAGAAATAAATTTTATGAGTTAAACAACATATTATATGTTCATATAAGATAGGTAGGTAGGTAGGTAGATGACAGGTAGGTAGATACATAGATTTTATATGTGATCAGCCACCAATTAGTTCCAAGTTTGTTGGTACAGTTCTATGTTCCACTAATATCACCTGACAAGAGCTTACTTACTCCACATGTTTTTCACAGCCCAGGCACAAATGGTGCTCTAACCACTACCACCTGTACCCAGACAAATTCCTAAACAAAAGGCTAAGCCCACAGATAAGGACTGGAAAGGAGGTGGGGGGAAGAAATAACCACAAGGAAATAGTCTTGTATTGATTGTCAAATGAAGTGGGAGTTAATCTTCTGAGAACCTTACTTATGGTTTCCTGTTACCTCTTAGAGAAACAACGAACCTGTCCTTTCAAAATAATAATTTTGCTTTGTGCCTTGGGACAGCACTAAGATACTTTTCCCCCCTCCAAATTGTATTGCTCTCCTAACTTTCCAATAAAGGCTATTGAACTATCTGTTCTGAGTCCTCCTTTTGACATCCCATTGACATCCATTTCATCCTTGACATCATCCCATGGGGTTTCCCACTTTACTGTTCCAACGGTTTTCAATCACATCCCCAAGCAAAGCAGATGCCTTCTAAATCTGTTAGGCACTGGACTCCCTGTTTGATCTTGCAAGGCTCCTGGTTTGAACGGGAGACCCTAACAATCCTGCATTTGTCATTCAGCTAGTCCACAAATGTTGGGGGATGAATTACGTCCTACAGTCTTGATGAGGTCTCATTCAGGCTGTTTATCTGCATCTCGGCTGCCTCTTGGCCTTTCTACACTTAAGACACTATAAGCCAAGGCAAGCTGCCCATAAGCTTGGTTCTGCAGCCACCACGTGGCCCTCAAATCATAGGGACATAGAGCCATTAGTATTGTCAGGCCAAATTTGGAGTGTGATGACAAAAAACTGGAAACAATCCAGAAACCATGAAGAGAGGATGGGCCAAGTCAGTAACAGCGCATCTGCACAATGGAATATCATGGAGCTATAGAAAAGAATGTTGAGATCTACACGAAGCAGCAGAAGATAGCTTAGTATGTATGGCTCCTCTCTCTAATCTCCTTTTTCTGTGTCCTGCCCCAGGCTAGAATTGTAGCCATGCAGAAGTGAATCACTGTGCAAAGGTTAATTTTGCTGATTGAGGTCAGTTATTACCTGAAAGAAAAGGAAAGAGAAGCCAGGGCCTTGTAAAACAGCAGATGTGACCACCACCAAATGCAGAACATCACCCCATAAGAGGCAAAGCCAGACCAAGAATTCTAATTTCAGCTGTACATTTTACCTTTTATTTATTTATTTATTTATTTATTTATTTATTTATTTATTAACTTGGCTTCACACCCAGTGCCAGGCTCAATGCCCCTAACGCGGAGGGTAAACTCTGACCGTGAGATCAAGACTTGAGCTGAGGTCAAGAGTCAGATGCTTAACCAACGGAGTCAGCAAGGTGTTCCACAGCTGTATGTTTTATCTTTTTTTAAAAAATATTTTTAAGTTTATTTTTTGAGAGAGGGAGAGCAAGCAGGCAGGGAAGGGGCAGAGAGAGAGGAAGAGAGAGAATCCCAAACTGCCTCTGCACTGTCAGCACAGAACCCGATGTGGGGCTGAAACTCATGAGCTGTGGAATCATACGCTGAGCCAAAATTGAGTTGGGTGCTCAAATGAACAAGCCATCCAGGTGCCCCACATTTTATCTTTTTAAAGAGATGAACTTTGTCATGACAACAAGTGACAGGGTAAACCTTTTAACCTAAATGAAATCAATATTGCCTATGTTAGCTACATTCCAATAAATGATGTAACATACATGTATATTAAGAGCCACAGTCAAAATTACCAAAGTAATCCTTTAGAACTTCTTTCATTTTTTTTAATTTTATATTTAAAAAAATTTCTTTAACGTTTATTCAGTTTTGAAAGACAGAGAGCATGAGTGGGGGTGGGGGCAGAGAGAGGGGAAACACAGAATCTGAAGCAGACTCCAGGCTCTGAGCTGTCGGCACAGAGCCCTATGAGGGGCTCGAACCCACAGACCGCAAGATCATGACCTGAGCTGAAGTCAGATGCTTAACCAACTGAGCCACCCAGGTGCACCAATTCTGTGGAAATTCTTTTTTTTTTCACGTTTCTTTTTTTTTTTTTTTTAACGTTTATTTATTATTGAGAGAGACACAGAGCACGAGCAGAGGATGGGTAGAGACAGGGGGAGACACAGAATCTGAAGTAGGCTCCAGGCTCTGAGCTGTCAGCACAGAGCCGGATGCGGGGCTCGAACTCACAAACTGCAAGATCATGACCTGAGCCGAAGTCGGTCACGTAACCAACTGAGCCACCCAGGTGCCCCTTTTTTATTCTTTTTTTTTTTTTTACGTTTCTTTTTTTTTTTTTTTTTTTTTTTTTTAAATTCTTAAATAGTTCTAAAGAGCCACCAACCATTTGGCTTGAGTGTTTTGAATTTCACTGGTGACAGTCCCCAAATAGTTGCACTAATTTCCAACAACTGTGGGTAGGTAGCCTTTTCACCTGCACACTGTCACACGAGATGGAACACTGGGAATATTCCCCAAACTGACCTTTCTTCCTTTTCCCTGTATTACACCCAGTCTGACCATATGCAGCTTGCAAAAAGTCAAGTGCAAGATGTGAAGATAGAAAAACAAGAACGGTAGGATTAGCCTCAGTTAAACTAGGTTTTTTCAATCTTCGCTCTATTCCTACCGGAGGCTAGAAAATTCTTCATTGTTGGGCACCTGTCCTGTGCATCCTAAGGTGTTAAGCAGGATCCCTGACCTCTACCCACTAGATGCCAGTAGCACCTCCCCCAGCTGTGACAACCAGAAGTGTCTCAGGCATTGCCAAATCTCCTCTGGGGACAAATCACTACTCCCACCACCCCACCCCTGCATTTGAGAATGGCTGGGTTAAACTGATATTAATGTGGGAATATCTAAAAAGGCTTTTCCAATTCTTTAAATCACTGATGTGAAGAAAAGATTATAGGGGGGAAAAAAGGATGCAAAACAAAGAGAGACTTTGTCATTCAAGAGAAAGAAGTGGGGGCAGCTGGGTGGCTCAGTCAGTTAAGTGTCTGACTTCAGCTTAGGTCATGATCTCACAGTTCATGGGTTCAAGCCCCATGTCAGGTGCTGATAGCTCAGAGCCTAGAGCCTGCATCAGATTCCGTGTCTCCCTCTCTGTCTGCCCCTCCCCCACCTCACTCTGTCTCTCAAAAATAAATAAACATTAGCAAAACCTTTAATCATCATTCAATTCAGCATGGGGACTCTCCCTGTTCCTATTTAAAGATGAGGAAATTGAGGCTCAGAAGGACTTGGTAACTTCTCTGAGTTTTCACAGATAGTAAGTGGGGACGAGGATTTGAATACATGTTCCTTTACTACACTTGACCACTTCCTACATACACGGGCTTTGTCACTTTTTAATTTACTTATTTAATTGTTTACATATTCAGAGGGGCGTCTGGACAGCTCAGTCAGTTAAGCACCTGACTCTTGATTTTGGCTCAGGTCATGATCTCACAGTTTGTGAAATTAAGCCCCACATTGGGCTCTGCACTAATGGCACAGAGCCTGCTTGGGATTCGCTCTCTCCTCTCTCTGCTTCTCTCCCACTCGTGTTCTCTCTGTCTCTCCCAAAATAAATAAATAAACTTAAAAAAATTACTTACATATTTGCAACAATCAAGGAAGATTGTTGAAGCAAAGGGAAATAGAGGCACAGTTTCTCCCCCTATTAAAGATAGAAAATAAAAACAACTCGATTCTGATCCAGGTGAAAAGAAGCCTTCTTTGCAGAAAGGAAAATAGTAAACAAGTTCAATAAAAGGAGGCAAGAATTGGCATAAAGTCAGACATACAGACCAATGGAACAGAATGGAAAGCAGAGGAAATATATAAGGTCATATGCATATAAGGTCAAATGATTTTTGACCAGGGTACCAAAATCACTCAATGAGGAAAGGACATTCTTTTCAAAAAATGGTGTTATTTTAAGTAGGCTTCAAGCCCCGTGCAGAGCCCAATATGGGGCTTGAACTCATGACTCTAAGATCATGACCTGAGCTGAGATCCAGAGTTGGACGCTTAACCAACTGTGCCACCCAAATGCCCCATCAACAAGTGGTGTTTGAGAAACTGGATAGCCACATGCAAAAGAATAAAGTTGAACCCTTACCTTATACCATATAAAAATTAGCTCAGAATGTATCAATGACCCAAAAGTAGGACCTAAGACTATAAGACTCTTAGAAGAAAGCATAGGAGAAAAGCTTCATGTCATGGGGCTTGGCAAGGATTTCTTGGATGTGATACCAAAAGCACAGGCAACAAAAATTAAAATAGATCAACTGGCCTACATCAAAACAAAAAACTTCTGTGCATCCAAAGACACAACCCAAAGAGTGAAAAGGCACCCACGGAATGGGAGAGAGTATTTACAAATCATATCTCTGACAAAGGGTTAATGGCCAGAAGATATAAAAAACTACCACGATTCAACAACAAAGAACTAGACTTTAAAAATAAGCAAAGGGCTTAAGCAGACATCTCTCCAAAAACATATACAAAATAGCCCATGAGCACATGAAAAGATGTTCAACATCAGTAGTCACAGGAGAAATGAAAATCAAAACCACAGGGCGACATCACCTCTTTTCCATTAGGATGGCCACTATTAAAAAACAAACAAATAAACAAACAAAAGCCCAGAAAATAGCAAGTGGTGATGAGAATGTGAAGAAACTGCAACCCTTGTGCACTGCTGGTGGGAATGTAAAATGATGCAGCCATTATAGAAGACAGTATGGCAGGGGCACCTGGGGGGCTCAGTCAGTTAAGCGTCCGACTCTTGATTTCGGCTTGATTTCGACTCTTACTATCGGATTGAGGTCATGATCTCACAGTTCGTGAGTTTGAGCCCTGTATCAGGTTAAGCACTGACAGTGTGGAGCCTACTTGGGATTCCCGCCTTCTCTCCTCTGCCCCTCCCCCACTCTATCTCTCTATCTCTCTCTAAGTAAATAAATAAACTTAAAAAAAAGAATTTAAAGAAGACAGTATGGCAGTTCCTTACAAAATTAAAAACAAAATTACCATCTGATCCAGTAATTCTACTGCTGGGCATATATCCAAAAGAATTGAAAGCAGGGTCTCAAAAATAGGCAGATAGATAGATAGATACACCCATATTCACAGCAGCATTATTCACAAAAGTGAAAAGGTGGAAGCAATCTGTATCCAGCAATGGATGAAGGGATAAACAAAATTTGATGTATCCATGCACTGGAATTGGAATATTATTCTGCTGTAAAAAGCAAGGAAATTCTGACACATGCTATAACATGGATGGACCTCGGGGCGCCTGGGTGGCTCAGTCGGTTAAGTGTCTGACTCTTTGTTTTTAATGTTTATTTATTGTTAAGAGAGAGAGAGAGAGAGAGAGAGCACATGAGCAGGGGAGGGGCAGAGAGAGAGGGGGACAGAGGATCTAAAGCAGGCTGTGTGCTGACAGCAGAGAGCCCAATGTGAGGTTTGAACTCACAAACTGTGAGACCATGACCTGAGCCAAAGTCGGGTGTTTAATGGACTGAGTGCCCCAGGCACCCCAGCATTCAATTCTTGATTTCGGCTCAGGTCATAAAATCCAGCCCTGCATCGGGCTCCATGCTGAGTATGGACCCTTCTTGGGAGTCTCTCTCTCTCTCTCTCTCTCTCTCTCTCTCTCTCTGCCCTCCTGTCCCTCCCCCCCCCCCCCCAACCTCTCTCCCTCAAAATAAAAAAAAAAAAAAAACCACAAAACATTAAAAAAACAAACATGGATGGGGCCGCCTGGGTGGCTCAGTTGGTTAAGCGTCGGGCTCTTGGTTTCGGCTCAGGTCATGATCTCATGGTTCATGGGTTCCAGCCCTGTGTTGGGCTCTGCTCTGACAGTGTGCAGCCTGCTTGGGATTCTCTCTCTCTCTCTCTCTCTCTCTCTCTCTCTCTCTGCCCTTCCCCTGCTTGTTCTCTCTCTCTCTCTCTCTCTCTCAAAATAAATAAATAAATTTTAAAAAATGGATGGGCCTTGAGCAATCATGCTAAGTAAACCAAGCCAGTCACAAAAAGACAAATATTGTATGTGACTCCAGTTATGAGAGTATCTAGAATAGTCAAACTCACAGAAACAGAAATAGGCAGCAGAATAGTGGTTGCCAGGGGCTGGGAGGAGAAGGAAATGGGGGAATTATAATTTGCTGTGTTATGGGTATGGAGTTTCAGTCTTGCAAGATGAAAAGTTCTGGATGGGGTGCACAGCAATGTGAATGCATTTAGCACTACTGACCTGGATACTTTAAAAATGGTTAAGATGATATGGGGCGCCTGGGTGGCTCAGTCAGTTAAGTGTCTGACTTCAGCTCGGGTCATGATCTCACAGTCCGTGGGTTGGAGCCCTGTGCCGGGCTCTGTGCTGATAGCTCAGAGCCTGGAGCCTGTTTTGGATTCTGTGTCTCCCTCTCTCTCTGCCCCTCCCCTGCTCATGCTCTGTCTCTCTCACTGTCAAAAATGAGTAAATGTTAATAAATAAATAAATAATGGTTAAGATGATAAATTTAATATTGTATGTATTTTGTCATAATTTAAGAAAAAGAATAATAAAGACCAAAAAAAAAAAAAAAAGGAAGCAAGAATTTCTCCAAATCACAGTCATTTCAAAACAAAAATCCATTTTCTTTTTTTTTTTTTTTAATTTTTTTTTTTAACGTTTATTTATTTTTGAGACAGAGAGAGACAGAGCATGAACGGGGGGAGGGTCAGAGAGAGGGAGACACAGAATCTGAAACAGGCTCCAGGCTCTGAGTGGTCAGCACAGAGCCCGACGCGGGGCTCGAACTCACGGACCGCAAGATCATGACCTGAGCCGAAGTCGGCCGCTTAACCGACTAAGCCACCCAGGCGACCCCAAAAATCCATTTTCTAAAAAAAAGTAAAACACTGAAGTTCTGTGTCCAGGAGAAAACAGGAGAGAAATTACTGGAATAAGCTGACTGCGTGAAGACTCTTTCCCCCCAGTTTCCAAATAAGCCACAGAAGCTTTAAAATAAATCAAAATCGGGCACCTGGTGGCTCAGTCGGTTAAGTGTCTGACTTCAGCTCAGGTCACGATCTCGCGGTCTGTGAGTTCAAGCCCCGCGTCGGGCTCTGGGCTGACGGCTCAGAGCCTGGAGGCTGCTTCGGGTTCTGTGTCTCCCTTTCTCTCTGCCCCTCCCCTGTTCATGCTCTGTCTCTCTCTGTCTCAAAAATAAATAAACGTTAAAAAAAATTTAAAAATAAATTAAAAAATAAAATAAATCAAAATCAGCCACAATCAATGCATATTGAGGTTTTGATCTGGGCCACTGACTTCAAGCCTCAAAATAAGCACAATAAAATCGTCACTGAAGGGTTGAACACAGCATTCATCACAGCAATACAAGGAAATTGAAAAGCCAACAATCCTGAACACATTTGCAGTCCCACTTGCACTTGACAGCTGACAAACGTGACACTCTCAGGAGCAGAGAAGAAAAGCCTGGGGGTGCACAGAACAGTGGGGGGATTCCCTCACTTATATAGAGGAAGGCGCTTTCCCAGAGCTCCAGAAAAACTAGACCACAAGACAAAGTTAATACAACACAGAAAGAGAGGAGAGCCTGCGTGGATCAGTTAGTTAAGCTTCTGATTCTCAGTTTCAGCTCAGGTCATGAGCTCCTGGTTCGTGGAGCTCCAAGCTGGACTCTGCACTGAGGGTGCAGAGCCCGCTTGGGATTCTCTCTTTCTCTTTCTCTTTCTGCCCCACCCGTGCAAACGATCTCTCTTTCTCTTTCTCAAAAACGAATAAATAAACTAAAAGAGAGAGAGAGACTCTCAATATTTCCCCCACCTCCATGCCAACCCTGCTCAATAGCTTTTCACTGAATGGAGAATAACATCTAAACTCCTTACTATGGCGTGAAAAGTATCCATGAGCTGGCCCCTGCCCACCTCTCCCCTGTTTTTCATCGTCTAAATCAAGGGTTGACACACTTCCTCTGTAGAGAACCAGATAGGAAATATTTTAAGTTTTGTGGATCATAAAAACTCTGTAGCAACTGCTCAACTCTGTCACAAAGTCAGCCCTAGACAATATATAATTGAAGAGGTGTGACTGTGTTCCAATTTATGGACACCAAAATTTGAATGTCATATAATTTTTATATGCCATGAATAATTCTTTTGATTTTTTTCAGCAATTTGAAAATATAAAAACCATCCTTAGTTGACAGGCTGTATCTGAACTGAGGGGCATAGTTTGCCAAGCACTGGACTAAACACACTGGCCCGTTTTTCTGGGTTATGGTCTTTGCACATGCTGTTCCTTCTGCCTAGAAAGCTTGTCCCTCTACTCTTGGCCAGGCTAACCCTTCATCCTTAAGGTATCAGCTGAAATGTTGCTTTTGCAGAGAGGTCTCCTTTATTCCTCCACATGCAAATAGTTCCCCATGAGCCTCTATCACAGCATCCCACCTTTCTGCCCATGGAACTTACCAGTTTGCAATTATATAATAATTCTGTGTCTTATATTGTTCAATATTTGTCTTCCACTGGACTGAAACTCTATGATGGCAGAGGTTATACTATTTTGCTCACTATATCCCCAGCATCTAGCACCATGCCTGGAACTCAATTAGTATTTGTTGACTGGGTGCACCAGTGGGGCTCAGTAGGTTGAGCATCTGACCCTTGATTTCAGCTCAGGTCATGATCCCAGGGTCATGGGATCAAGCCCCGTGTCAGGCTCTGCACTGAGCATGGCGCCTGCTTAAGATTCTCTCTCCCTCTCCCCTCTCCCTTGCTTGTGTGCTCTCTCTCTCTCATATAAAAAAAAAAGATGTTGAATAAATGAATATTGTCCTACAAAGTTCTCATTCATCTCATCTGTCACCTGGAGTCCATCATGGTGATGACCACCCTCAACCAGTGGGAGGTAAAACAAACCTATATTGGGATCAGCCAGACTACTCTGGGGCCGGGGAGGGGAGGGTCCATACAGACTAGCATTTCTCACGCCTGGGTCCATTTTTGGCACAAATATATCCCATTTATAAATTTAGAGTTTTGGAGCAGTTCAGGGATTCTTGAAAGGATCACCTCCCCTGTGGAAAATAATAAGGAATCTCCTGGCGACCATTCCTTCCTTCTTAATTCCCATTCAATATTTCTAACTAACAAGTAGGTAAAGTCTCTATTGATGCTAGTAAGTCTTTAACACCTGTCTGAATTTACCATAGTCTCTTTTTCAACAAAGACAGAGCAAAGCTCTAAGCTCACAACCTTCATGATTAGACTTTACTTCTGCAGTTAGCATACAATAAAACATCTTTGGTATATAGGTCTGTAAGTTTGAACACATGCATAACCACCACCACCATCAGGATACAGACCAGTTCTGCCACCCCAAACTCCCTTGTGCCACCCCTCTGTAATCAACCCCTCCTACCACCCTCTGCCCACCACTGGTCTATTCTCTGTCCCTCTAGCTTTGCCCTTCCCAAAATGTCATATAAATAGAATCACACAGAATGCAGCCCTTTGAGACGGACTGCTTTTACTCAGCATAATCTAGCTAGTAATAACACGATTTGGTTTTGTATATGTATATACACATGTATGTATGTACATATATAAATATATAGTCATCTATATTTACAAGCAAGTGATAGAAATTTTCCATTTACAATAATGACATGTTTCCTTCTAAAATAAATCTGTTAAGTAAAAAGAATAGGTAAATATTTGTATGCGTGGTAAGAAAAGGGGAAAAATCATGAAGGTGGGACACAAATGCCTAAATTCTGGGATATAACAGACATTAGATATATAATGATATAATTGCATCCTACCCTCTTACCCCCTACTCACACACCCAAAATACCAGTCTGTAATTCTATGAATTCCTGAAAGGGAAGGAAAAAGAATTTTAAGAGAAGAAACAGTCTATTCCCAGGCATCTCATTCCAACCAGGCTTTCCTGAGTGCAGTTCTAGAAGCTTTGATTCCTTCCTCAGGCACCTGATCGTGGAAAGACAATTCCAGCACAAAGAGCAAGGGCCACAAGAGGTAGATTTCTTTTGTTTGCAAACTCTTCTTTGTTGCCATGTTAGTTTAATGATTACTGTGGCTGTCATCATCCACACTACTACAAACAAATGCCTTAGAATCTTTTGTCTGTGGTGTGTAACGTTCAGAACACGGAAACAAAGGCAACTTAAATAGTGTGTTATAAGCGTGTGAGGGTAAAACCTTCAATCACCCATTTAACAAAAAGCCTCCTCCTGTCACTAGGCATGTTAGTTCATGCCCTACAGGACTTTTCAGAGACTGTTTCCGCCTTTGACCCAGGTGCAGTCGTAGCCAAACATTTGGATCCTTCACAAAATAAGGTCTGTGCTTGCAAAAGAGCAATATCGAAGCTATGAACAGGAGGGGAAAATTTAAATAGAACTAAGTGGGTACATCTTTCTGTTCTTTATGTTTCCTCTCCAAAAAATTTGCTTCATTTTTAAGACATTTATTTAGTTCCTAAGGAAAGGTAATTATATTTTATGAATGGAAAAAGAATATAAGGTTTCTAGCTTGCTGAATATGTAAGAAAGAGTTAGAGGCTGGAAAATGAACATGAACTTTAATCTCACGAAGGAAAATCACCTAGAAAAATCCATCCAGAGAATGGTCTAACGTGCTACACTTACCACTGAGATAGTAAATGCTTTTTAAAATGCCAAATTAAGATGATGCTAACATATTTTTTTAAATACTTTGGGAAACTTGGGATGATAGAGCTGGCAAATGTCACCAATTAATCTTCAGAGGAAAATTCAAGAAAAAGCAAGGATGGGATAAATCTTTTATTCACATGGATGTTTTGAAGCCCCTCAAATTTCATTACACTGGCTAAAATACTTCCTTTTTTACCACAATCCATTAAAAAAAAATTTTAATGTTTATTTATTTTTCAGAGAGAGACAGACAGACAGAGAGACAGAACATGAGCAGCTGAGGGGCAGAGAGAGAGGGAGACACAGAATCCAAAGTAGGCTCCAGGCTCTGAGATGTCAGCACAGAGCCCGACACAGGGCTCAAACCCGAGAACTGCAAGATCGTGATCTGAGCCGAAGTTGGACATTCAACCGACTGAGCCACCCAGAAGCCCCCCCCCCAAATTTTGTAATGTTTATTTGTTTTTGAAAGAGAGAGAGAGACAGAGAGCAGGAGCGGGGGAGGGACAGAGAGAGAAAGACAGAGGATCCAAAGCAGACTGTGTGCTGACTGCAAAGAGCCCAATGCGGGCTAGAACCCAGGAACATGAGATCATGACCTGAGCTGAAGTTGGACATTTAACCCACTGAGCCACCTAGGCGCCCCCTATAGTCCATTCTTGATGAGCAGTCTCTAGACTTTCCCAGAACCCTGCAAATTCTTTCCAGTAGTCTCACTCTTACTATAACCAGAACCCCTCTCCATGCACGTGACATTCTGTAACAAGACTTTCACGTATGTAAGACTGTTACCGAAGTAGGTGAAGCCCATAGGCTTTAGATGAAAAGCAGACCCATGCAAGGGCAAGTGCAAGATGGCGTGTGCATTCAGGTGCCAGTGCTCTATTTGAAGTACAGGGTGTATGGTTGGATTTTCTTCTTTTAGAAAGACATGGGTGGAAGGACACATAGATGGCTCAGTCAGTTAAGCATCTGACTTTTTTTTTTTTAATATTTATTAATTCATTTTGAGAGAGAGAGAGACAGAGCGCGCACACAAGCAGGGGAGAGGCAGAGAAAGAGGAAGAGAATCCCAAACAGGGTTCACGCTCACAGCACAGAGCCCAATTCAGGGTTTGATCTCACAAAGTGTGAGATCATGACCTGAGCCGAAATCAAGAGTTGGTTGCTTAACCGACTGAGCCATCCAGGCATCCCAAGCATCTGACGCTTGATTTCGGGTTTCAGGCCCGTGTCGGGTTCTGCTCTGCCTCTCTCTACCCCTCCCCCACTTGTGCTCTTGCTCTCTCAAAAATAAATAAACTTACAAAAAAGAAAAGAAAAAGAAAGTGATTGGTGGAAGCTATACGTCTAGGGCAGTGATTCTCCATCAGTGTAATTTTGCCCCCAGATAACACATTTCACAGCATCTGGAAGCCTTTTTTGTTGTCACAAGTTGGGGTCTGATATTGGCATCTAGTAGGTAGAGACTAGAGAACTGCTGAACATCAGTCTCCCAAAACAGAGAATTATCTGACCCAAAATGTTAATAGTGATGAAGTTGAGAAGCCCCATTCTAAATTTTTTTTTAACGTTTATTCATTTTTGAGAGACAGAGACAGCGGGGGGGAGGGGCAGAGAGAGAGGCACACACACACAGAATTCAAAGGAGGGTCCTGGCTCTGAGCTGTCAGCAGCCCGACTCGGGGCTCAAACTCACGAATCGCGAGATCATGACCTGAGCTGAAGTCAGACAGTTAATCGACTGAGCCACCCAGGTGCCCTGAGAAACTCCATTCTAGAGGAGATCGTCTAGGGCAATACTGTCCAACAGAAATTTCTCTGATGATGGAATCATTCTATACTATGCTGTCCAATACAGCAGCCACTAGCCACATGTATATACTGAGTACTTAAAATGTGGCTAGTGCAAGTGAGGAACTGAATTTTTAATTTTGTTTGCTTTTAATTAATTTTAATGTAAATAGCTGTAAGTGGCTATGGGGCTGCCATATTTGCAGGGCAAGTCTAGAGAAGAATAAAGCCTAAAGAAAATTCCAATATTTAAAGCTTTGCTGATCACAGCACATCAAAAAGGATCAAACTGGGGGAGCCCATGAGACTCACTTGGGAGCTTGCTGGAGATGGATGCCTGTGATCATTAGGTGGCCAACTAGTCCCAGTTTGCCCAGAACTTTCTTTTTTTTAAAGAAATTTTATGTTTTAATGTTTATTCACTTTCGAGAGACAGAGACCGAACACGAGCAGGGGAGAGGCAGAGACAGGGGGACACAGAATCTGAAACAGGCTCCAGGATCTAGGCTCTGAGCTGTCAGCACAGAGCCCGACGTGGGGCTCAAACTCACCAACTGTGAGATCATGACCTGAGCGGAAGTCGGATGCTCAACCGACTGAGCCACCCAGGCGCCCCACCCAGAACTTTCTTGGTTTTAGCACTGGAAGTTCCATATCCTGGGAGACCTCCAGTCCTGGGAAAACTACTTTAGCTTGGGTCCCACTTTCAGAAGTTTTCATTCAGTGGGTCTGGGGTGGGACCTGGTAATTGGCCTTTTTATCAGATTTCCCAGGAGATTCTTCTGTGTAGCAAGGTTCAAGAATCAACGGCAGAGTGGCCAGTTAATGGAGGCTGCCAAAAGCAGGCAGAGGGAGGCGGGAGGGGAAGGGTGCTGGGTTGTTTGTGCCTTGGCAGCTCAGTGATTTCTTGCATGGCTGAACTACTCCAGCCTGTCCCAGAAGAACAAGGGCCCCTCTCCGGGAGAGCCAGAGACAATGCAAGACACATATAACAGCTCACGCACCCACTGACACCTGCTAGAAGGAGTAGACTCCTCTGTGACCCAACGAAGATCTCACTTCCTGGAGACCTATAGGCTATGGAAGCCCCTCCTCATCCCCTTTGCCACCATATGTGTTGCTCAGAATCCTAGCAGGAGCAGTGGAACATGATAGACCTTAATGTCCCCTGTGGCTAGTACCCTCTAACGCTTTTTCGACCACTGAGGCTCAGAAAGGCAGGAGACAGTAAAGCCAGGTTAGGCTTTATCCATACCCTGTGATTCTAGGTCTGTAGCAAGCCTCTCTCTTTGAGAGGAAAATGAACCCCTTTCGGGTTCCGTCTCTGAGACTAGAAGTTTAGTTCTTTTTATTTTTTATGTTTTTTAAGTTTACATATATGTTCATTTAATGTTCATTTATTTTTTTTAAAAATTTAAAAATTTTATTTATTTATTTATTTATTTATTACATTTATTTATTTTTGAGAGACAGAGCACAAGTTGGGGAGGGGCAGAGAGCGAAGGAGACACAGAGTCTGAAGCAGGCTCCAGGCTCTGAGCTGTCAACATAGAGCCCGATGTGGGGCTTGAACTCACGATCTATGAGATCATGACCTGAGCCAAAGTCAGATGCTTAACCGACTGAGCCACCCAGGCGCCCCAATGTTCATTTATTTTTGAGAGAGAAAGAGAGAGAGCACGCGTGTGAGGCGGGGAGAGGCAGAGGGGGAGGGAGACAACAGAATCTGAAGCAGGCTCCGGGCTCTGAGCTGTCAGCATAGCGCTCGAACCCACTGACCACGAGATGATGACCTGAGCTGAAGTCAGACGCTTAACTGACTGAGGCACCCAGGTGCCCCTATATATTTATTTTGACAGCGAGAGAGAGAGACACCAGGGGACAGACAGACAGAGAGAGAGAGGGAGAGAGACAATCACAAACAGGCTCCACGCTGTCAGCGCAGAGCCCTATGCGGAGCTCGAACTCATGAACTGTGAGATCATGACCTGAGCTGAAATCAAGAGTCAGATGCTTAACTGACAAGCCACCCAAGCACCCCTAGAAGCTTAGTTCTTAACCAGACTAATTCAGATCCTTATAATAATCCTTATAATGCCTATTTTTTTTTATTTTTTTTAACATTTATTTATTTTTGAGACAGAGAGAGACAGAGCATGAACGGGGGAGGGGCAGAGAGAGAGGGAGGCACAGAATCTGAAGCAGGCTCCAGGCTCTGAGCCATCAGCCCAGAGCCTGACGCGGGGCTCGAACTCACGGACCGCGAGACCGTGACCTGAGCCGAAGTCAGACGCTCAACCGACTGAACCACCCAGGCGCCCCTATAATGCCTATTTAAACAAACATTATATAATAGAACATCATAAGTATTGTGGTTCCAGATCTGCATAAAGAAAAACAGAAGCAGAAACCAATAACAAAACAATGAATATGTATGTGCCAGACACTGTTATGAGAACTTGACGGGTATTAACTCATTAGATTCTTACCACAGTCTTATCGATGGGTGCTGTTATTATCCTCATTTTACTTAGGGAGATACTGAGGCACAGAGAGGTTCAGTAACCTGGCCAGGGAACACAGCCAGGAAGGAGTGGAATACAGCATCATAAATGCCCTTTCCTTTCAAGGAAGCAAATTTTCCCTTTTTCAACTCATTTGCTTAACATTCACATCTTGAGATCAGCCATCTTTTTGCCCATGCTGGGTAGGCATGATGTTAAGCTTGGGAAGTTTCTAGATTCAGTGCTGTTTGTAGCATGGCCAAGAGCAGGGTGAAGTGAAGAGTTTGCCTGGACACAGATTTAAGGGAGAGTACCCCAAATCCCAGTAACCTAGATAAATAATATCTTAGTGTAATATTTTTAAAAACAGGAAATACATGGTGAACAAAATATCAACATTTTCAATAAAGACAGGCTCAGGATTACTGATTTGTATCTTTTGTTCCAATTTGACTTGGCTCCACAGAGACTGGCAGGCAGGACCCTGCAATGCACGCATTTCATGAACCACCCCAGGAATGACAGTTCTGGGGGCAACTTAAACCATCTTCCTGGGATTTCCGTCTACCTCCTCATGTTAAGGGCTTCCCTCTGATTGTATAATTTATAAGTCAAGTGTCTGCCACAGGAAAAATGTCCACCTCTCATTTGGAGAGCCATGATTTTTCATTTATTGGCGGGGGGGAGGGGGGTGCTAACAGATGAAACATTAGGAACCGCAACTCTGGACCTCCAATTTTTCTTGTTTCTCCTATTTTCAGAAATAGGGCTTTCTGCTCTTCTATTTAAATGATACCCACCCTGAATCAAATGCCATAGAATATGGAACTTGTTTGTCTGGCATTTGTAAAAATACAGAAGTCTTACCCAGCCCTTACTCCTTTTCCTATGAATAAGGAGTGTTCTTTCTAGAAATGACCCTATTAATGACTAGCATTGCATCAGCCTGGGTTTATCTCTGGGGACATTGAACCTGAGGTGGCTAGAAATAACCTTAAGCAGCAATATAATCCAATCTCCTGACACTCCATTCTGGGAACTCTTGGCAAATACAAACCACGGAGTGATTCACAGAACTTCTAGAAAAAAGTCTGCACCTTCAACCTGACCCTTCCTCCTGGGAAAAGGACCCTTCCTGGAAAAGCATGATTATAAACCCCATTTCCTTGTCATCCAGATCCACGGAGCTCCTTTTTGCCTCTCCAGTGTAGAAGGAGCCTTGTCAGACAACAATATCGGCAAGCATGACGATAACACCATTTACTGAGCACCTACTTCAGCGCCAGGCACTATGCTACGCCCCTCACTGCATCAGCAACTGTATCCTCCAACAACTTTATGGAGAGGTATTATTATCCTCACTTTACGATGATTACACTGAGGCCCAGAGAGAGTTAAGTAACTTGCCCAAGGTCACACAGCTGAACAGAGGCAGATGGGATTCTAAGCTGTGCCTCTCTGACTGAACTTGGATCACATTTATCATCGTTATCAGAGGAAGAAAGGGAGTTGGAGATAATATTTATGGAGTGGCTTCCAGTGCACCATATTTTCTTTTTTTTTTTTTTAATTTTTAAAAAATGTTTGCTTATTTACTTTTGAGAGAGAGAGAGAGAGAGAGTGCACAAGTGGGAGAGGGACATAGAGAGAGAGGGAGACACAGAATCCAAAGCTGGCTCCAGGCTCTGAGCTGTTAGCACAAAGCCTGACATGGGGCTTGAAACTCAAAACCATGAGATCATGACCTGAGCCGAAGCCTAACCGACTGAGCCAACCAGGCGCCCCACCATATTTTCTTATTAGCCTTGATATCCACCGGGGGAGCTAAGAGCTCTTAGCATACCACCCATTCTATAGACAAGCAAACTGAACCTTGAAAGGTACAATAACTCACCCACAGTGGCACGGTAGGACCGGGAGAAGCCAGATTTTGATTCAGGCAGACAGCTTTAGAGCTTCCTGAGCTGATATGCTCCCTGACTTCCCCATAGTCTTTCTTTCCTCTAACAAGAACTTATCGTGCACTTATTCTGTGCCTGGCATCTGGCAAGAAGCAACAGGACAGCCCGTTTCTACCTCCTCCCATGACACATTCTCCAGGGTTCCCTACCATTTATGTGACCCCCGCACCACCTTTAAAACACCCTTTCTTACCTGCCCTCCGTCCTGGCGTTTCCTCTCCACCCTGCGGAGACAGCGGGTCCTCTCTCTCGCTCTCTCTTCTTTTTTTTTTTAAACACTAACCCATAAGGCCCTTCGTCTTCTGCCTTAGACACAGCCCCACTTGCTCTCTTAGTCACACTGCTGGGCCTGGCCACCCAGCTTCCAGACAGCAGCTATTTACCAGCCTATGGCAGAAGAAGCCCCAACTCGGAGCCCAAACTGTGTATTTCTTTCTTCCTGAACCCCAACCCTGCCCTCTCAACAATACTCTTGGCATCAGTGCACTAAAAAGACCAAAGTCCTTTCTAGAGGTTATTTTATCTCTTGGACACAATAAGGAAGTAACAAGGTTGATTTTTTTTTTTTTAATCCCAGGAGGGAGGTGCAATGGAAAGAGACTATCTTTTCATTTATTCAACAAAGCATTCTCCCACACATCATGCTCCACTAGATACCCTCAGGCACTGGCCACTTTGTTTTGCAGGTGTAGCCCCTGAAGCAACAGGCAGACATTACAAGTTAACTCAGTAATTATGATGGCATGTCCCTTCCAGAGATAAAGGACAGGCCTCGTTTCATGGCCAGCTAACTTGAATCAAACCCTGGCTCCAGTGCTCTACCCCTCTGAGGCTCCACGACTCTATCCTTTTGAACCTCAACTTTCCCCGCCCTCATCTGCAAAATGGGGACAATATACTCTCCTCCAATGGGTTTCTTAGCCCTCAGAACTGTCATCTCTGGGGTGACTCATGGGACACCTGGATTGTAGGATCCTGCTTGCCAGTTAGTATGGAGCTGAGCCAAACTGGAATTGAAAGCAAAAGGACAAATTAGTAACTTTCTTGTAGGTGTAAGTCAGGGTTTCTCGACCTCAGCACTTCTGGCATCTGGAGTCAGATGTTCTCAGTCGTGGGGGCTGTCTTAAGTATTAGAGGATGTTGAGCCACATCCCCAGCTTCCATCCATTAGATGTCAGTAGGACACTCCCCATTACCAACCCCACAAGCTGTGGACAACTGGAAATATCTCCAGGAACGGACAAGTATCTTCTGGGAGGCAAAAGCACCCCCAGTCAAGAGCCACTGCTATGAATGACAGAATGTTCCACAAACTTGGGATAGTATCTCCCCATTCCCTTTGAAAAGGCAAGGACATTAGCACCTCAGCATTTTCCTCTAGGAAAGTTTTTCTTCCCCCCATTTCCCCACTTTTAGAAACTATACCATATTTTTACATGTTGTGCCCATTCTGCAGATCAGGGAACTGAAGCTCAGAAAGCAACTTGTTGAAGTCCCAGAGCTGGAAATTACTCAAAGACAATATTTGAACCCAGGTCTAGCAGGAAAAACTACTATGTAACTGTCCTTGCCACCTGAAATCCTCCTCCCAAAGCCTCATCAGCTGCATTGGGTAAGGCACTGAAGCAGAGGAACTCGGACCCTCTTTGCGATAACAAAAGGCTCCCGGTGACAGCCTCCTTGTACACTAGATGGGGAGACTAGGATACAAGGGGGACACACCTCCCTCTGCCCTGAAAATAGGGGGCTTCTTAGGAATGTTCCAGATAGCAAACAGTGGCCTGGCTCTGTGGACAGGAAGCAAGAAAGCTCCTCAGGCACCTCCTCCCCTCCCCTCCCACCTCCTGCCTCCCCTAAATAAACATTCTTTCTGTACCATCGTCTCCACTCTGTAGTAGAAACGCATAGCATTCACTGTAGCCAAAGTGTCGGCTAAGTGCCAGGCACAGTTCAGAGTGCTTTATGTTTACGTAAACCAGAAGAACACCATATGGGGTAGTTACCATCGTTGTCCCCATTTTACAGATAAGGAAACTGAGACCCAGAAGGGCGATAACCTGCCACATTCTCCTTACTAGGAGGATGTCAAGAACATGCAGACTTTATGACCAACAGACCTGGTTCAAATGTTGATTCCTCTACCAGCCTCCTGTGTAACATCCGGCAAGTTAGCTAAATTCCCTGAACCTCAGTCTCATCAGTAGCATGGGACTAGCAGGGATTGTTGTAAGAATAAAAATTAACATTCTTATCCATTCAACAAGTGTTTACTGAGCATCTACAGGGTCCAAGCACTGGGGATGTATCTGCAAACAGAACAGCAAAAGGATCCTACCCTAGCGGCATGCACACCCTAGTAGGGACGCGCTTTTATGTGTTAGGTCGGTTAATCCTCATGATAATCATAGACTATTTACTATTACATTATTGTACCCATTTCACAGATGGGGAGAAGGGGCCTCAGAAGCAGTTTTCCCCCATCTCCCTTCAACCTTCTAGGAAATAGTGGGACCTGGATTAGACATTAATGCCCAGTCTCCAGAGCTCAACTTCTTGGATTCAAATCCTGCTGTTTCCATCTAATTGCTATGGGCACGTTACTGAACCTGAGCCCAAATCTCTTCGTGGGGCAAAATGGAACGAGGAGGCCCTATTTCAAGAGAGTGTCAAACGTCTAACATTTAGGAAGTGCTTCTTGGGTCCCCAGCATACGAGGCTCACAGAAACCCTAGGAGAGATGTCTTATTCTGGGTCCCTTTTCACGGAGGTGGACACAGGAGCCCAGAGAGGGTAAGTAACTTGCCCAATGGCGCAGAGCGCTTAAACAGTGCGATTGCAAAGTCGGAGCTCTGAATCACAACAGCAGGGAGGCACGCAGAGACAGACTCACGGGGTCGAGTACCCCTGGAGAGAGTGCCAGCAACTGGGTGCGATTATTCTTTCCCTTCTGCAGCTGTGCAGTGGGCGAGTCAAGGTGGCCAGGCCGGCAGATTGTGCTCGCTCTTCAGAGGCTTTCCTAACTCCAAGGCCCAGCGCGCTGCCGCCCAGAGCTGGAGCCACCGCCTGGATCTTTCCCTTCCGCGATGTTTGCCCACCCGGGGTGCTTCTTTCCCTGTGTCTCGTACCCTGTCCCTGCTCGCTCCTCTCTCCCTCGCCAAAGCTGTCATCCCTGGCCATCCCGCAGCTGCCCCGCGTTGGGGACACGCCCCCGATAGGGGGCCCGGTTCTTCCCGTCGATCCCGTCTCAGAACCAGGGAGGGGGCTCCGCCAAAGCCGCTGAGTCTCGGTGGCTACCTGGGAAGACAGTCCCCGAGCTGGCCCCGAGACTGGAGAATCCGCCTCACCTCCCTTAGGCTTTTGCGTCTCCTGCGCCTGACGCTCCGGCCGCTGCCGCGTCTGCTTGGCCGCGTGGCACACAGGCGACCCTGGTCCCGGGCAGCGGGTTGCGAGGCTGCGCGCGTCTTGGCACCGGAGCCGGACTTCCTGCCCGGAGGGATGATCGCTTTCTTGGAATCCAGCCAAGTTCCTGCAAGTGCTGGATTAGTACACCTGTTGGCGTCAGAGACCTCTATTCACTGTCCCGGGAGGGTCTGCATTCATTGTTTCTTTCCATCTGGCAAACCTTACCAAGTGCCCACCGGCTGCAGGGCGCCGGGACCCAGAGGAGCCAGAGGGCGCACAGGCTAGGGTTGTGGTCTCCAAAACGTTGGCCACTAGCCACATGTCGTTATGCAGCATTTGAAATTGTGGCTCCAATGAACTGAGATGTTTCTAAGACAAAGGATTAACACACACACACACACACACACACACACACACACACACACCCCAAAAAAACCACACACACATTTTTAAAATGTTTATTTATTTTTGAGAGAGACAGAGCAGGAGCAGAAGAGGGACACAGAGAGGGAGATACAGAATTGGAGGCAGGCTCCAGGCTCTGAGCTTTCAGCACAGAGCCCCAGGTGGGGATCCAACTCACAAACTGTGAGATCATGACCTGAGAACAAGTCAGAGGCTTAACCGACAGAACCAACCAGGTGCCCTTACATACACATTTTTTAAACTCATTAAGAAGTTTTAAATTGATTGCATGTTAAAATGATAACATTTAGCAGACTGTTAAATAAAATATATCATTAAAATTATTTTCTCCTGTTTCTCCTTTTCTGAAATGCAGCTATTAGACACTTTAAAATTATAGGTCTCCTATTATCCTTCTATTGGATAGTGCTTGTCTTGGGCAGGAACCCACAGGATGTTTCCCAAATACCTCTCCAGTTCTCTGTCCTACAATTTATTCAGCCCTTCCTTATTTCCTTCAGGAAACATTTGAGGAAGACCTGTTATGAACCAGGCATGAATCTGAGCGTCAGATGTAATCTGAAACTGGCCCTGTATGCAGAGGGCAAAGCAAGACCCAAGAAAGAGGCAGATCACTCCAGACTGATAGGTGACAGGTTTAATAATCAAAGGAACTTACATACAAGACTTGTCTTGGGCAGCTGCAACACAAGTAGATCTCTGCACCCCTCTCCCAGAACCTTAAAAGGTTATACAGAGGACTTCATGGGGTTCAGTCATGTATCAAGCCCAGATATTTTCTTTTTTTTTTAATTTTTTTTAACGTTTATTTATTTTTGAGACAGAGAGAGACAGAGCATGAACGGGGGGAGGGTCAGAGAGAGGGAGACACAGAATCTGAAACAGGCTCCAGGCTCCGAGCTGTCAGCACAGAGCCCGATGCGGGGCTAGAACCCACAGACCGCAAGATCATGACCTGAGCCGAAGTCGGCTGCTTAACCGACTGAGCCACCCAGGTGCCCCAAGTCCAGATATTTTCAACAGCACCTTACTCTTTCAAGTTTTCATTCTTGAAACCAGTTCCTACTGTGGGAAAGGTGGGCAGAATGTTATACCAAGGACGGGAGGGGGTGAGGAGCCTGTGATTGCCCAGGGCCAGCTGCAGAGCCAAATAGTGGTCACATCTCCCCATGACATCCTCCAACAGCTAGACGCTGGGGGAACAGAGTGGCAAGCAAAACTCAGAGCTGGCAGTCAGGTCAGGTGAGAGAGGTCTATTTTATTTTTTTTTGTTTTTTTTTTTCAACGTTTTTTATTTATTTTTGGGACAGAGAGAGACAGACCATGAACGGGGGAGGGGCAGAGAGAGAGGGAGACACAGAATCGGAAGCAGGCTCCAGGCTCCGAGCCATCAGCCCAGAGCCTGACGCGGGGCTCGAACTCACGGACCGCGAGATCGTGACCTGGCTGAAGTCGGACGCTTAACCGACTGCGCCACCCAGGCGCCCCGAGAGAGGTCTATTTTAAAAATGTGCAATGATGGGGTGCCTGGGTGGCTCAGTCGGTTGGGTGTCCGACTGGCTCGGGTCATGTTCTCATGGTTCATGGTTCGAGCCCCGCGTCGGGCTCTGTACTGACAGCTCAGGGCCTGGAGCCTACTTCCGATTCTGTGTCTTCCTCTCTCTGGCCCTCCCCTGCTCATTCTCTGTCTCACTCTCTCTCACAAAAATAAATAAACGGGGCGCCTGGGTGGCTTGGTCGGTTAAGCGTCCGACTTCGGCTCAGGTCATGATCTCACAGTCCGTGAGTTCGAGCCCCGCGTCGGGCTCTGTGCTGACAGCTCAGAGCCTGGAGCCTGCTTCCGATTCTGTGTCTCCCTCTCTCTCTGACCCTCCCCCATTCATGCTCTGTCTCTCTCTGTCTCAAAAATAAATAAACATTAAAAAAAAATTTTTTTTTAAATAAATAAACATTAAAAATTTTTTTAAATGTGCAATGAGTAGAAAAGGCAACTTAAGGAATGGGGGAAATATTTGCAAACTATATATCTGATGAAGAGTTAATATCCACAATATATGAAGAATTTCTACAACTCAACAATAACAAACAACAAAAATAACTAGATTTATTTTTCACATACTAAGAATACGAAAATTTGGGGCGCCTGGGTGGCTCAGTCGGTGAAGCATCTGACTTCAGCTCAGGTCACAATCTCACGGCTTGAGAGTTTGAGCCCCATGAGTTCGAGCCCCATGTCGGGCTCTGTCTGTGCTGACAGCTCAGAGTCATGGGCCTCCTTCAGATTCCATCTCTGTCTCTCTGCCCTTCCCCCTGCTCGCTCACTGTCTCTCTCTCTCCCTCTCAAATATAAATAAACATTAAAATAATTTAAATATAACTAAATAAAAAATAAATAAAATGGGCAAAGGACTTGAATGTCCTTCTCCAAAGAAGACATACAGATAGATGGCCAACAAGTACATGAAAGGCTGCTCAACATCATTAATCATATGAGAAATGCAAATCAAAACCACAATGAGATAACACCTCATATCCATTAAGATTGCTACAATGAAAACCACAGAAAATAGCAAGTGTTGATCAGGATTTAGAGGAACTGAAACCTTTGCGCACTGTTACTGGGGTTGTAAATTGGTGTAACCATTATGGAAAACAGTGTGCAAGCTCCTTAAATAATTCAAAACAGAACTACTATCGGATCCAGCAAATCCACTTCTGGGTATACATTCAAAGGAACTCAAAGCATCTATCTCTATCTCAAAGAGATATTGCACACCCATGTTCATTGCACCATTATTCACAATAGCCAAGAGATAGAAGCAACCCAAATGTCCATCAACAAATGAATGGATACAGTAAGGGTGATATATACATCCACTGGACTGCTATGCAACCTTAAGAAAGAAGGAAATTTGACACGCTACAACAAGCATGAATCTCGAGGACCCTACGCTAAGTGAAATAAGCCAGTCACAAAAGGGCAAATAGTGTATCATTCCACTCATATGAAATATCTAAAGTAGTCAAAATCATAGAAACAGAAAAGGTAGGCGGAAGGAGAGCAGGAATTAATGTTTTATTGGTATAGAGTTTCAATTTTGCAAGATGAAAAAGTTTAGAGATCTGTTGCACAATGTGGATATACTTAATACTACTGAACTGTACACTTAAAAATCACTACGATGGGGGGCATCTGGGTGGCTCGGTTGGTTTGGGCGTCTGACTCTCCATTTCCGCTCAGGTCGTGATCTCACAGTACGTGAGTTCAAGCCCCATGTTGGGCTCTGCACCAGCTTGGAGCCTGCTTGGGATTCTGTCTCCTCTTTCTGCTCTTCCTCAACTAATGCACATGCACACGCGCTCACTGTCTCTCTTTCAAAATAAATAAATGGGGGCACCTGGGTGGCTCAGTTGGTTAAGCGTCCAACTGAGGCTCAGGTCATGATCTCACAGTCCAAGGGTTCGATCCCCACATCGGGTTCTGTGCTAATAGCTCAGAGCCTGGAGTCTGTTTCAGATTCGATGTCTCCCCCTCTCTCTCTGCCCCTTCCTCTCTTGTGTTCTCTCTCTCTCTCAAAAATATATAAATAAACTTAAAAAATAAACTTAAAAAAAAGATTAAGATGGTAAATTTAATGTTATGTGTTTTTTTTTTTTACCACAATTCAAAAAACCATTCAGTAATGTAAATACAGTCGTGATTATTGCAACCAAGGGGGGTACAAAATGCTCTCAGAATTTATAACTAACTGGGGGGTTTACTGGGTGCGAGGCAAGGCTTCCATTAGGAAGTAATGCTTCAGCTAACTTTGGAATCACACAGGAGAGAAGCAAGGGCCGCAGATGCTGAGGCAGCAGCCCAGCACAGATGCCAGGACAACAGGTCACGTGATGAGTCTGAATTTATTTTATATACCACAGTTGTCTCCAACCTTCCTGCTTCAGGAGTAGAATCAATGACAATAATGACAGTAACAGCCAACATGGGCCGGAAATTAATTCACTTAGTTAATTATGTACTTAATGTAAATATCAAGTGCAGGGATTCTGAACCAGGGTACTTGGGGTTACATTCCAGCTCTACCATAACTTTACTAGCTTCATAATCTTGGGCAAGTTACTGAATCTCTGTGCCTTGGTTTCCCTTATCTGGAAAATGAAGACAGTAACGGGGCCTACACACAGGGTTGTTGTGAGGACAAATAAGGTAGCTTACACTGAGTTATATCACGTATACAGTGCCTGCCACAGAGCAGGGGCTATTAGTACTTAGTAAATAAAATTTAATTACATGGAAGCTGGGGTGCCTGGGTGGCTCAGTCGGTTAAGCGTCCGACTTCAACTCAGGTCACGATCTCACGGTCCGTGAGTTCGAGCCCCGCGTAGGGCTCCGAGCTGATGGCTCGGAGCCTGGAGCCTGCTTCCGATTCTGTGTCTCCCTCTCTCTCCGCCCCTCCCCCATTCATGCTCGATCTCTCTCTGTCTCAAAAATAAATAAACGTTAAAAAAAATTTTTTTTTTTAAATTACATGGAAGCCATTGTGCTAACCACTTCACATGCTGTGATATGTTGCACACTGGGCACAAATTCCTCCCATCCCTAGAAAGAAGCATGACCTTTCGCGATGTGACCGGCAGAACCAGGATCCATCTTCCCACGTAAAAGTAGACTGCATCCCAAACCCAGCAAGGCTACGCTTGATCCCTAAGGGCCCTTCTTCCACCCTGTCTCTCCCACCGTCTCCGAACATGACAGCTCCGTTTTTGCAAATGGTTGTTCAGCAACCCCAGAAACTTTACAGCAACTATAGCTGGCTTTCCTATTTTTACTCCTCACATCCGCCAGCAGAACAGTGAGGTCCTGGTGCTCCGATCTCTATGTCCAGAATCCGACCACCTCTCACTGATCCCACGCTGCCACCTGCTGGTCCAGCCCATCATCTCTTGATGACTGCACGGGCCTCTTCACAGCCTCCCTGCTCCAGTCCTTGTGCCTCTGCGGTGTATTCTCAAGCAGGCAGTCAGAGCCATCCTGCAGAGGCACCTCAGATCCCCCGCCCCAATCCCTCTAGTGGCTCCTGCCTGACCCAGGATAAAAGCCCAAATCCCTATGGTGGCCGGTGAGGCCCTCCGTGTTCCGTCCCATTACCCTGTGCTCTGACCTCATCTACCACAGATCCCCCGCCTGGCTCACTCAGCTCCACCACTCTGGCCTTTCTAGTTCCAGAGCACTAGCACTCCAGTACCACTTGCTGCCCCAGGGCACTAGCACTGTTCCATCTGCCTGAACCAACATTCCCTCGGAAATGCACGTAACCCACTTCCTCATCCCTTTCACACGGACTCCTGTAGTGATCTTCCTCAACACTCCAGTTCCCTCTGCACCTTGTCCCCAGCCCGGGTTTTCTCCTTACCCTTTCCTGCTTGTTTTTGTCCCAAAGCACTCACCCCCTGACACATTACAGGTGCATGTGTGTCTTGTCTGTCTCCCTCCACTAGAATGGGAGCTTTGTGAGGGCAGAGACTTGTGCCTGCACTGTTGTCTGATTGTTAAATCCCCAGTGCCCACGACAGAGCATGGCATATAGCAGGCACTCAGTATTTGTTAAAGGAATACAGTCATGGGACTAAGTAAGACAGGAGAAGAAAGTAGGGGTACCTGGGTGGCTCAGTCGGTTAAGCGTCCGACTCTTGGTTTCGGCTCAGGTCATGATCTCACAATTCATGAGTTTAAGCCCCGCATTGGGCTCTGTGCTGACAGCACGGAGTCTGCTCGGGATCCTCTGTTGCCCTCTCTCTCTGCCCCTCCCCCACACACACATGCACGTGCACTCTCTCTCTCTCAAAATGAATAAACTTTTTAAAAAAGTAAACCAATCCACAAATGCAACGAGGACCCTGCCGCCCTGATTGCTTCTTCCTATCATCAGCATGCCTCTTCTGTGTGTGTACCTCGCCTTACAGTTTGCAAAGCACATTCACACCCGTGTCACATTTGACACCTACACAACCCCATGAGAGAGGGATGTTAGTGGAGTGAAGTCATAACTCTTCCCAGACCCAAAGTTTTCATGGAGAAAGAGAAAAAAACTATTGAGACTTGCCTATGACTCAGCAAATTGACTTGCAAATTGACTCAGCAGTGAAAGAACTATGATTCACCCATGACTTCTGACCCTGAGTCCAGGAGTCTTCACCTCAAGCAAAAAGGCTGTGTGTGCAGTGGTTAGACCCACCAGCTGTGGAGTTTGAACAAACAAGACCATGAAACTTACCTCTACTACTCCCTAGCTGTGACATTGGGAAAGTTGCTAGCCCTCTGTGTGACTCCCATTTTCTCAATCATCAAGCAGGGATAATAATATCCTCCTCATACGTTGTCCTGAGGGTTGAACGAGGTAAGATTAGGTCTGTCATGATTAGCCAGTTAAAAAAAAAAAATACTTTGAAAAAATAGGAGCATGTTATTTCGTGGTCATTCACTTTTTTCAGTGGCCCCGGCTCTGCCCTTTGCTCCAGCTAACCTGATGGGGAGAGACTGGAAAGTATGATGCCATCTATCTTAAAGGTGGTGAAACTAAGGCTTTTTGGTCCCAAAAGGGATTTGACTCAGTGCTTTTGGGAAGAGAACGGCTGTGAAAATTCCATAGCAACCAGAAGGCAGGCTACCCAGAGGCAGAGCAGAGCTGTTGCCACCCCCCGGGGCACTCATTATATTCACGACACAATCTCATTCAGCCACCTCCGGAGAGGACAGGACCGTGTTTACACATACTCCAGGGATGTTTGCAATGTTGTGGCCGCTGAACCGCTGTAGCCCCCACGGCGGCGCTCAAAGGGCTGCAAGGCACTCACGCCCGCTCACTTGCGCCCTCTTGTGGGAAGTTCCGCAGTCCGTCCAAAGGGTGCGGTGACAGGAAACGCAGCTAACCTACACTGAGTAATTCAGGCTGGGAGTCTGCCTGACACTTGACATCACGGATGACCTCACTTAATATCTCCATGAGGTGGCTTTACAAATATGGAGACTGAAGGAGAGAGACTGATACAAAGAGAAGCAAACCTTGCCCAGAGTCATCCTGCTAGTAAGCATCAGAGCCAACATTCAAATCCAGACTTGCCTTGACTCCAAAGCTCACAGACTTTCCCCAATATTTGCATTACAGATTTGAAATAGAATCAAGCCTACCGACCTATCTGGGGATCAAACTTTGTCATGACTCCATTATTCCATTCCACGTCGTGGAATGGTAAATTATGAAAATATGCCCCTACCCCCTAGGAAAAAAAAAAATCTCTCAATGGTCAGTCCCTGGGGAGTAGGGTGGGACTGGAGACCGTCACACAAATGCACAGACATAACATACATGATTCCCAAGATAAACCATTCAACCAATTTCTAAGTCACCCACCCATACATACACTAGAATCCCATTTATTTAACACTAGTATAATATATCTATAAATTAGGATAAAGTGATCAGAAGAATATAAACTTAAAAGTAGTTACTCCCAGGGAGGGAAACAAGCATATATTATACATACTTCTGTAAGGTTGAACAAGCATTGTTATTTTCATAAATTTTAAAACCACTTAAAATTGTTTTTAAAAGTATATATTTTTTTAAAGTTTATTTATTTACTTATTTATTTAGTGGGAGAGAGAGAGTGAGCACATGCTCATGTGAGCAGAAATGGAACAGAGAAGCAGAGAGGGAGAGAGAAAATCCCAAGCAGCCTCCATGCTCAACTCAGAGCTTGATCCCATGAACCCGTGAGTTCACAGCCGGAACTGAAATCAAGAGACCAACGCTTAACTGACTGAGCCACCCAGGCACCCATATTTATTTATTTTGATTGATGGAGGGGGAGGGGCAAGGGGGGAATCCCAAGCAAGCTCCGAGCTGTCAGTGCAGAGCCCAACAGGGGCTCCACCTCAGGAACCATGAGTTCATAACCTGAGCCGAAATCAAGAGTCAGACTCCCAGGGCACCTGGGTGGCTCAGCCAGTTAAGCGACCGACTTCTACTCAGGTCATGATCTCATGATTTGTAAGTTCGAGCCCCATGTCAGGCTCTGTGCTGATAGCTCAGAGCCTGGAGCCTGCTTTAGATTCTGTGTCTCCCTCTCTCTGCCTCTCCCCCATTCACACTCTGTCTCTCTCTCAAAATCAAAATTAAAAAAAAAAATAAATAAATAAATAAATAAATAAATAAAAGAGAGTCAGATTCCCAACCAACTGAGCTACCCAGGTACTCCTAAAAAGTAGTATTAAACTGAAAAATCCCACAGGTGATTTTGAGGAGTGCCCTAGGTTAAGATAGGTTAAGAGTGAAAGATTATTGCCTTAAAATTTGTGACAGTGATATATAGTTAAAGAAAAGCAAACTGCTACCCTGTGGGCCAATAATACCAAAAGCTAACATTGATAAGAACCTACTGTATGAAGAGCATTGGTCTGGAATCCTTTCCATTTATTAATGCATTTCATTCCTTCCACAACCCCATGAGGTAGGTACTTGTGGTAGGCAGCCTGTAATATGGCAGTCAGGGACCCTCATCCCATGGTGTTCACACCCCTGTGTACTCTCTTCCCACACTAAATAGTATTGACCTGTGTAACCAATAGGATAATGTGGAAATGATAGTATGTGACTTCCAGGACCAGGTCATAAAAGATACTAGTGCTTCTGCCTTTCACTCTCTTGAATCACTGGCTCTGGGCGAAGACAGCTGCCATGTCGAAGACAGCTGCCATGTCGTAAGGATGCTCAAGCTAGCTGCCCTGGGGAGAGGCCCGAAGGATCATGAATGGCATTTAGCTTCATGCCTCTTTATCCTTCTTTAATCTCCTTTTCCTTGAATTTTAATTTGTCTCATCTTTTTTTTTTTTTTTTTTTCTCTCGTAAGACATTGGCATTGCTGAAACACCCTGGCCAGTTGCCTCTCAGGAGCATCCCACAATTTGCATTTGCCTCTTTCTTCCTGAATAGCTCCAGTTAACAGGTGAGGTTGTGTCAGAGGAAGAGGTTCATCCCACCGGTGTGGTTGACCTGATCTCTTCTTTAATCAGGTGCTTACAAGTTTCTCTAATGCACAGATATTGTTTGTTTCTTGCTGATGATCACAAATCACTCTGGTATTTGACTTTTTTTTTTTAATTGCAAAGATGTGATTGACCCAAATCTTGACCCTGAGAAAGGACCCTAAAGAAAAATTATAAATGTTAACAAAAGGAATATAATTTACAGATATAACTATAAGCAGAAAGAGTTGGGGGGGGTCCCCAGAAAAAGAAAGATGAGATATAACTTTTGTGGCACAGCAGAAGTCATTTTAAACCCCCAGCTATCTTCTGTGATCTACAGTTCACCAGCACTACTTGCCCTGGCAACACTTCTTACAGAACTCTTCCTAAGAGGTGTAAGAACTAAGAAATACAAAAACCTCAGTAGTTAAAGATCTTAAGGGAACAAAAGGGAATGCAAAACCCAATGGTCTCTACCAAGCCAGAAAATAGCCTAAACATATCAGACACAGTAAATCAATTGTAACACTCCCAGCACTGTTCAAAAATAAAGATTGACCTACTGCAGGATTGAAACTGTGCCCCACAGGATTAATGAGGTTAAAACTGTCACCAGCAAGTCCCCTACTCATCCCCCTTCTTGACAGAAACATTAACCTTATCTTTTTAATTTTTAACATTATTTTTGAGAGAGAGAGAGAGAAACAGAGCGTGAGCAGGGGAGAAGACAGAGAGGGAGACACAGAATCAGAAGAGCTATCAGCACAAAGCCAGATGCAGGGCTCAAACCCATGAACCACGAGATAATGACCTGAGCTGAAGTCTGATGCTTAACTGACTGAGCCACCCAGGCAACCCAACCTTGTCTTTTAGAGGCAAACAAGAGCTCCCGCCAGCCTAGACCAGTTTGAGCTCAAACACCGACTCACACCTGCTGACAGCGAGCTCTATCTCATTCTAATGTTAAAATCTCCATCCAAGGGGCACCTGGATGGCTTCCTTGGTTGAGCATCTGACTCCTGATTTCAGTTCAGGTCATGATCTCAGGTTCATGAGTTCCAGCCCCATATCAGGCTCTGTGATGACAGCACAGAGCCTGCTTGAGATGTTCTGTCTGCCCCTCCCCTGCTGACGTGTTCTCTCTCTCTCTTTCTTTCAAAATAAATAAATAAACATGAAAAAAAAAATTAAATCCCCACCCACGGAGGAACGCAGGTTTATTAACACAACATGGGATACATGCATAGGCATGTTTTCAAAGTATGCCTGGGCAACCTTACGCCCAACTTTACATGCAGTGACAAGATTCCCTTTTCTGAATATTCATTCTAACCCTAAAGAACAGCAACCCACTCACCTCCACTTGAAGAGTTACCACTTTGCAAGTTATTCCTCCTGATCTCCTTATTTGCTACAAATAAAGTTTCCCTTGTGACACAACTCCGCCTAGAGTGGTCTCTGCCTGTAACTCACCAAAGAGCAAACGTGTCACCAGCTAGACCCCAGGACCTGACCTTTACCGCCCACCTGCATGTACTCACTAGCCTTTGTCTTACGTTTTTCCTTAAGCGCTTTTTTCCGGCTTTCCTCTTAACTCTGGCAAACGAAACCCAAAACTACCTCAGGGGTGGGATGGCGACTGCCCTGACCACACCCACAAGCTAGACCGTTTGGCCCTGCGCAGATGGACTGTGGAGTGACCCCTAGAACGACCCAACATAACCTTTACCTCATTATACTACTAAAATCCCCTCCCCAGGAGGAGCACAAGCCTCATTTGCATAACACACAACGTTGTCTAGGCACGTTTCCTTATGGCGCATGCGCAATTTTATGCCTGCCTCTCGTCCAATGACAGAGATCTCCTATCTAAATATTCATCCTAATCCTAAAGATAACCATTCATCCTCTTTTGGGGAGTCAGGGCTTTGGAGGCCATTCCCGTGACCTCACTTATTTGCTGCAAATAAAGTTTTCCTTGTGCCACAACCCACCTGGTGAAGTTTCTGTGACTGATCGAGAATCGCACTCACGTTGGTTTGGTTACATACCTGGAATGTTTGCAAGTCAAAGTGGTCCTAACTTGGCGCTTTAAAATTCCCAAATGCGAGAACTTAAGAAAACAGTTCCATCTGCAATTGCCCCTAAAAGAATAAAATGCCGAGGAATAAATTTAACCAAGGAAGTAAAATTTCCAAACCTAGCATCTCAACAAAGCCAACATCCATCATCAACCAGTGTCAGTGGGACAATTTGACATCATATGCCTCCTGGTGTGGTGACTGAAATGTACAAAACAGTAACATTTCTCGAATAAACTTTGGGAGCAAACCCAGGGTTACCAGTCTTTTTTTCCACATGACCAACACCGGGCAAAATTATATAAAAAGAAGAGAAAACGAGGGGCACCTGGGTCGGTCAGTCGGTTAAGCGTCGGACTTCAACCCAGGTCGTGATCTCACGGTTTGTGGGTTTGAGCTCCCCGTGGTGCTCTCCGTGCTGAGGGCTCAGCGCCTGGAGCCTGCTTCAGATTCTCTGTCTCCCTCTCTCTCTGCCCCTCCCCGACTCACACTCTGTCTCTCAAAAATGAATAAACATTAAAAACAATTAAAAGAAGAAAAAAGGGGCGCCTGGGTGGCTCAGTCGGTTGAGTGTCCGCGTTCGGCTCAGGTCATGATCTCACAGTTTGTGAGTTCAAGCCCCGCGTGGGTCTCTGCACTGACAGCTCCGAACCTGGAGCCTGCTTCTGATTCTGTGTCTCCCTCTCTCTCTGCCCCTCCCCCACGTTTGCTCTGTCTCTCTCTGTCTCTGTCTCTCAAAAATAAATGTAAAAAAATTTTTTTAATAAAAAATAAATTTAAAAAAGAAGAAAAAACAGTATTAGCATTTAGTAATATAAACCTTTAATAAAAAATGTTTAGTTCATTTAACAAACATTTATATAGCAATTATATAAATGCTATAGCAATTTATAGCAATTATATAGCAATTATATAAATGCTATAGCAATTCTGGACCAGGCACTGTTCTAAGTGCCTTAGAGAACTGATCTCCTTATGTCATTCTGATGTGGAGAACAAAGACAAAAGAAACGTAGATAAATTAAATTTCCTTATAACCTGCAGCCCCTTGACAAATACTGGAGATAGGCAGAATATGACATTCCTCCAGCAACTTCTGTCTTAAAGTCAGTGCTTTGCTAGAGGGGAAAACAATGTTAGCTAGGCCTCCAGGATCCTGTAAATCTTCTTTAACATAAGAGAATCCTTTTTGAAGCTTCCGTTGCCTTTACCTCCCTCAACTCCAAAGTATATAACCAGTCACTCCTCACAACCTCAGTGCAGCTCTTTCTGCCCACAGGTCCTGTCCCTGTGCTTTATTTAATAAAGCCACCTTTTTGCACCAAAAACATCTAAGAATTCTTTCTTGGCCTTTGGCTCTCAGACTCTACTTTAAGCCACATCAATTCCAACAATCTTAAGAGCTCGGCTGGGACTAGGGTTGGGGGAAGAAGAAGAGGGTGGAGGAGGGAGATACTCTCAGGTGCTAACCCTGCACTTGCAAAACGCTGGGTGTCTCTATAAATGTTGCCCCCAGGACCCCTGCCTGCCTTACAGCCCTGTGTTGGTGGTAGATGATGTTGATGGGGTTTTGAGGTGGTGGGGGTCCGGAGCTGCCCAAGAAAGAATTCTTGAGACGTCTTTGGTGCAAAAAAGGTAATTTTATTGGAGCAAAAAAAAAAAAAAAAAAAAAAAAAAGGTGATTTTATTAAAACACGGGGACAGGACCCGTGGGCAGAAGAGCTTCCCGGGGGGTTGTGGAGAATGACTGGTTATATACTATGGAGTTGAGGAGATAAAGGCGGAAGGGAGGCCTCCAGAAGGACTTTCGTATGCTAAAGAGGACTCCTAAAATACTTGAGGCCTTGCTATTGTCAAGCTAAGGTGGTTTTCCCTCTAGTAAGGCATTACCATTAGGACAGTAGGGGGTTCTGGAGGAATGTTATACTTTGTATTTGCCTCAAGTATTTGTCAATGGGCTGCAGGTTATAAAGAAATTTCATTTTACCAGCCATTTCCTTCTTGTCTTTGTTTCCCACATCACTATGGAGGGGAGGGTGATGTTGGGGCTCTAGGAAACTGAGTCTATAGGTTCCTGGAGATTAGGCTATTGATAAGATTGCCGTTTTCTTGTAATTTACCAAGACATACGTAAACTGATGGAGACCCCTGTCCTGCATGACTGTGATCTGAGTTAACCATTTGTTTCCTTTCCTTTCCTTGGTTCTTGGGTAGCCATGAGTGCCTAAGGAATGTCACACACTTCCCACCTGGGGGAGGGGTGTTTGCGGGGTGTCAGCTTGCCTTATGCTCCCTCATCACTGCCATTAGAATCCTTTGATGAGAAATCAGGAGCACAGAGAGGCTTAGCAACTGGCCTCAGACCACACAGCTATTGAGTGGCAGAGCCCCCTGTGGAACCCAGGCTGTCTGGCTCCACAGCCCATGCTCTCAGCCACCTCTCTCTGCAAATGGACATTTTCACATGAAAAAGGATAACAACAGAATAAAACAGTCCTTCTGAGAAAGAAGGCTTTGCAACCTGACCCACTCAGAGGCACAGGTGAACCTAGGCGTTTACAATAAAAATTTAATGTGGCAATTGTCCTGTGCCCCACAGCTTGGAGGTGTGTGCAAAACAAGCTGAGGGGACAATTTTTTCTCCCCTGTCACCCAAGTGGACACGGTCGGCTCTAACAGCTGTGTTTTAGGCTTGTGAGCAGGCTATGGGAATACTCTCGGCTTTTGTTGGGATTCAGCTCTTGAAGGGAGGGGATTAAAACTGAATCCTCCTGGGGGGAGGGGGATGGTCTGTGCTTTGTGGGAAGGCAAGGGAGTGGTTTAAGGCTGCAGTCCAAGTGGGGACTGAGAGTCAGGAAGGAAGCGATTTCCAGATGGGCCCTTGGTCCATCTCTGAGCGCCCTGGGAAGGGACAGGCCAGTGTGGAAGTGCATGGAGGCCTGACTGTAAACACTTAGGTCTTTAAAATAGCAGCTGAGCTCTCTCCAGCAGGGAGGGGTCCTTTGCTAAGAGCCCTTTCTTTGCTGACAGCCAAGAGCCTGGAAAACTCAAAACGGGCTGAGCCTCTCCTGACCTCAGAGGTGTTTGACCATTTCTGAATGACCTTGCAATTTGCCTTAAGATTAGTTTTCATGACTCCAAATAAAGAAGATTTGTATTTAAACATCCTGGGACAATTCATACCAGGAAGAGAGAGTCCCCCCTCCCACACCCCATTATTTTTCCCATTTTCACAGAAAATTTCATCAGGAGCTGACTCAGAGTTTGGATCCCCTTTTATAATCCTAAATGAACAAACCCAATTTATGCAATCAGCTGGAATTGTTGAGCGCCTCCTGTGTGCTAGACAATTGAGACAAGGGGAATCTGTCAGTGACCACTGACACCAGGATCCCTGCCCTTGTGGGATTTTCATTTTAGTGAGGGAGACACACAATACACATAAAACAGTCAAATGTGTATGTGTATTTGTTATGTTCGTGTTTTGAGAGAGAGAGAGAGTGTGAGCAGGGGAGGGGCAGAGAGAGAGAGAGAGAGAGAGAGAGAGACAGAATCTAAGGCAGGTTCCAGGTTCTGAGCTGTCAGCACAGAGCCCAACGCGAACTCACAAACTGTGAGGTCATGACTTGAGCCGAAGTGGAACCCTTAACCCACTGAGCCACCCACGTGCCCCCAGTCAAATGTATATTTCGTTAGAATGTGATGACTGCCAGGAAAAAAAATCATACAGAGTAGCAATGAGGGAGCATGGGGCAAGCTGAGGGCAAAGTACAGGCTAGCAGCAACCCCCCTCCTCCAAGGTGAGGTATGTGTGATATTCCTGACACTCTTGGCTGCCCAAGGACAAGGGAAAGGAAAGAAAGCATTGGTTGCCTGATAGAGATCAGAGTCATACAGGAGTCTCCTTCAGACAACTCAGTAAACTGCAAGAAAAAAGGCAAACTTGGGGCGCCTGGGTGGCTCAGTCGGTTAAGCGTCCGACTTCGGCTCAGGTCACGATCTCGCGGTCCGTGAGTTCGAGCCCCGTGTCGGGCTCTGGGCTGATGGCTCAGAGCCTGGAGCCTGCTTCTGATTCTGTGTCTCCCACTCTCTCTGACCCTCCCCCGTTCATGCTCTGTCTCTCTCTGTCTCAAAAATAAATAAACTTAAAAAAAAAAAAAATTTTTTTTTTAATAATAAAAAAAAAAAGAAAAAAGGCAAGCTTATCTATAGCCTAATCTCCAGAAACCTATAGACCCCATGTCCTGGAGCCCTAATATCACCTTCATCAAGATGTAAGGGGGTTTAAGTGCTTGCCACGGTGATGTGGGAAACAAAGGCAAATGAAAAATTAAATTCCCTTACTGCCTTACTCTGCCATCTTTTTTTACCCCACTTATTCCACCATCACCCCAAAACCCCATGAGTAGGTTACAGTGTTATAGACAGTTTGTGGAATTTATGTGGTTTGAAGTGTTGGGGTTCAGAGCCTATGGCTAAGAAAGAATTCTTGAGACATCTTTGGTGCAAAAAGGTGGTTTTATTAAAGCACAGGGACAGGACCCATGAGCAGGAAAAGCTGCACTGGGGTTGTGAGGAGCGACTGATTATATACTTGGGAGTTGGGGGAGGTAAAGGCAACGGGAAGTTTCCAAAAGGACTTTTAGGGCACCTGGGCAGCTCTGTCGGTTAAGCATCTGACTCTTCACTTCGGCTCAGGCCACGATCTCACGGTTCATGGGATTGAGCCGCACATCGGGCTCTGTGGTGACAGAACAGAGCCTGCTTGGGATCCTCCCTCTCCTTCTCTCTCTGCCACTCCCCTGCTCTCTCTCTCTCTCTCTCTCTCTCAAAATAAATAATCTTTAAAAAAAATTTTAAAAATTAAAAAAGAAGGACTTTCATATGCTAAAGAAGACTCACAGGATCCTGGAGTTCTTGCTATTGTCAAGTTAAGGTTGTTTTTCCCTCTAGTGAGGCATTAACTTTAAGGCAGGAGTTCCTGGAGGAGAAATGTCATACTCTGCCAGCCTGAAGTATCTCTGAACTGGCTGCAGGTTATAAGGAAATTAAATATTACCTATATTTCTTTCTACCTTTGTTTCCCACCTCACCAGGAAAACCTACACGAAGAACATGGGTGATGAGGCCAAGAACTTATTCTTGATTGAAGTCAAGGGTCAGAGGGGTAAGGATAGGGGAACAGAGGGGGCAGTATTAAACACGTGGTCTGGAGGAAGACTGGTGAACAAGGGGCATGTGAATCTACTTAAATGAAGGAGAAGCAAGGGAGGGAGCCTCTTGGCTCTCTACAGGTGTTCCCTGAACATGGTATAACCCTACCTGCACAAATAATGTGGGAAACCAAACAATATACTGACCCAAGCCTAAGAGGAAAAAAGGATAAAACCAAAGTATTTGTAAGAGGATAATAGTCATGAAACAGTGGACGTCTTCTAGAAGAAACAACAACATGGAGCCTGCTTGGGATTCTCTCTCTCTCTCTCTCTCTCTCTCTCCCTCTCTTTCTGCATCTCCCTGCTCTCTCTCTCTCAAAATAAATAAAATTTTAAAAAAATTAGTTCTCTCCTGGGAGAAAGGAGTCTTCTTCAGCAAGCTGGGCTCATTCCCTTGCTTTGGAGAGGATCTCAGGCCCCGCCTAGTCCAGGATGCAAACCCAAGCCAGGGCTAGGTGCCAGGTGAGACCAGCAGGAAGGAGCTTTGCACCTGGAGTTCTGAGCCTCTTCTCCAAGGTCATCACGCACCTCTACCCCATTGGGTTCCAGCCACGCCCTTCCAGGCCAGGACAGGGGACTGGGAGGTAACTAACCTCTAGTGAGGAAGGGAAGAGGGAGGCACTATGTCATGATAGAAATTGCCACCATTTGTCAATATTTCTCTGCCTCAGACTTTTACTTTTTAAAAATACAAACGTGCATATAGGTAATATGTCTATGCAGTACAAAAAAAGAACACTTGCTAAATACCCCCACCCTACAACCTTGTTTGGAGATAAACTATCCATTTACAAACATATACTTTCTTTTTTTAAAATAATGTTTATTTATTTTGAGAGAGAGAGAGAGAGAGAGAGAGAGAGCAAGCAGGAGAGGGGTAGAGAGAGAGGGAGACAGAGAATCCCAAGCAGGTTCCAACAGGCTCTGTCAGCACAGAGCCTGACTCAGTGCTTGAACTCACAAACCGTGAGATCATGACCTGAGTTGAAACCAAGAGTCGGTCACTTAATGGACTGAGCCACTCAGGCGGTGCAAGCATGTACTTTCTTTACCTAAATGGTAGCTTATCTAATACACTTCTTTTGTTCTTTGCTTTTGTCACTTAATTATATACTTCTACATGCAGAACTTTCTATATGTGTACATGTAGAGTTCTATAATAGCTGGACACTTGTATCAAAATGTATTTAACCGGCCTCCTACATATGGAGATTTAGGCTACTTCTGGTCTTTTGTTGTTATAAACAACACTGCAAAGAATATCCTTGCACAAATGTCACTGTGTTGCAGAACTTTACATTTTTATATAGTTGGATTTATGCTTCTTTGGCTTCTGGGTTTCGGTCAAGCTCAATAAGGCCTATCCCCTTGATACTTTAAAAAAAAACAACCTTTCTCTAAAAAAATTTTTTTGAGTACTTCCATGGTTTTACTTTCTCACTTATATCTTTGTTTGGATTTTCTTTTGTGGAGGTGTGATATTCGCATCCAGATTAGGATTCCTCCCCCATCAGCAGATGCTCTCCCAGGCATTTCAGACAAGAGTATTGTCACTACAGCTCAGGACCTACTAATATATCTTCATTTTACATGTGAAAAACAGAGGCCCAGAGAGGTGGAGGCATGTGGCCCAGCTCACTCAGGGAATAATTGGAAACTGGGTTCCAACGGGAAACCCAGAGACCCCACCCTTAACTACAATAAAAATAGCCTTTATTTTGAGCCAAGCAATTACTTAAAAAAAAAAAATACATTTTCTATTTTGGAACAGTTTTAAAGTAACAGAAAATAGTCCAGAGAGTACAGAGTTTCCATACAGAGAACAGTAGGGAGAGAATAGTACAAAGAGTTTCTCTACCCCGCCCCCCCCCAACTCCTTTGAATGATACGTTTCTCACAGTAGATGAACCAATACTGACACATTGTTATTATCTAAAGTCCATACTTTATTCAGATTTGCTTAGATGCTTCTCCCCACCCCCTCCGGTTCCACATCCTGTATCCTCCTCATCCCACTACACTTGAACTTGGTAGTCATGTCTCTTTAGGTTCCTCTTAGCTGTTGACAGTTTCTCAGACTCCCCCTGTTTTGGATGAACTTGACAAGTGGGGGAGTACTTATCAGGTATCCTGTAAAACGTCCCACGTTTGCAGTTTGTCTGTTTTTATTTCTTTTAATTAAAAATTTTTTTTAACGTGTATTTTGAGAGAGAGCACATGCGTGAGCAGAAGGGCAGAGAGAGGGAGACAAGAGGATGGAATCAGCTCCACGCTGAAAGCACAGAGCCTGATGAAGGGTTCAAACTCATGAAACCTTGAGATATGACCTGGGCTGGAGTTGGTCTCTTAACTGACTGAGCCACCCAGGCACTTCTGTTCTTTGTTTCTTTTTTTTTAGAGAGAGAGAATGAGGGAGAGGGGCATAGGGAGAGAATCTTAAGCAGGCTCCACCACACTCAGCTTGAGGCCCCATGTGGGGGCTCAATCCCAAGACTCTGGGATCATGGCCTGATCCAAAAAATCAAGAGTCTGAAGCTCCCAGGCACTGCTGTCTGATGTTTTCTTATGATTGATTAGGCTATAGTTACAGGTTTTGGGGAGAAAGACCCCACAGTTAGCGTGATTCTCATCACATCATACCAAGAGTGTATGCCATCAATGTGAACTTATCACCGTGGCGGGTTGATTTTGAATATCTGTCTGACAAAGTGTTTCCCAAGTATTATCCAGGTTAAGTTACTTGCCCTCCCACCCATAATGCACTCTTTAGAAGGAAATCACAGTGTGTAGGCCACATTTAGGGTGGAGAATCAGGCTCCACCTCCTTGAAGTATCTAAATTATTTGGAATTCTGCACAGGAGTTTTATCTACACTTCCTCATTTATTTCACTTGGCAATTACTTATATACAAATGCATACAGAATTACATTTAGTTAATCGTTCTACATTTATTTACATTTGGCAATTACTTTTAATTGCGTTTTAAACCGTACATGGATAGATGTAGAGCGAAGAAACATGGATATGCCGCGAAATTTGTAACACACACTCATATGGTGAGATCCTCCCTTGCACCTTACTCAGCCAGCTCCCCAATCGCATTTACAAACGGTACAGGTATCTTTTTTCCCCCCTTTTTGTACCCAAATGGTAACTTACTAGATACACTTGTTCAGAGTCTCGGTTATTTTTATTAATCAACCTTTTTAAGTTTAGTAAGACGTCGGGAAGCCTCCCCTTATCTCGGCCGCTGGGTGGAGCCTTCCGGGGCCGGGGGCGCCGCAGCCGCGTCTCCGATCCCGGCTCCCGCAGCCGGCGACCGGCACTTCCACCGGCTCCCGGGCCCCCGAGGGGTCGGGCGGGCGGCGCACGTGCAAAGGGCCTCCTCCGCGCCCCGCCCCCCGCCCCGGCCTCTGTGACGTCCGCGCCGGAACCTGGAATTTCGGCTCCGGGAGCTGGCGGCGGCGGCGGCGGCGGCCAGAGCGGGTCCCCGACGGCCTCTCCGGGGCGCAGGGCGCAGCCATGAGCGAGTCCAGTGCCAGTGCGCTCCCGCCAGGCAGGCCCGGCAGGCAGCCCTTCAGCCACCCAGGTAGGGCGACGGGGACCGCGCTCCCGGCGGCCCGCGGGCGAGCTGCCGGGAGCTGGGCGGGGGCCCAGCCCCTCGCCACCTGCCCGCGCCGGGTGCTCCTGGCTTTGGGGGAAAGCGGATCTCCCATACTCCTGGTCTCCTTCCTGCAGGCAATACTCATTCAATTCAGAGGCCGCATGCCCTCCCCAAAGGAGCACCGGAATGGGAGCCCTGACCGAGTGGTGCCTTCCCGTCACTGCTCTAGGGATCCCTAATCTGTTAACTGAAAAGAGTGTGAGCGCCTCGCCAGCCCTAACATTGTGGTACGAGATGTCTGCCTCCCGTAACATTTCAGGCTTTACAGTTAGACAGACTTGGAGCTGAATTCTGCTTTGGCTGTTTATTGCTGTGTGATGTTTGGTAGATGGCTTGCCTTCTCTGAGCCTCAGATTCTTCAGCAGTAAAATGGGACTAGGATGTTGGTGGGATTAGTTGAGAGAAAAATATGTGAAGTGCCAGGCACAGTGCCTGGTACACAGAAAGGCACAATAAATGGTAGCCAGCCAAGTGTTACAGTCTTTTTCCTTTAAAAAAACAAAGTTTATTAATTAATTAATTTATTTATTTAGTGCATGAGCAGAGGAGGGGCAGAGAGAGAGAGAGAGAGAGAGAGAGAGAGATTCCTAAGCCGTCTCTACACTCAGTGCAGAGCCCCACACAGGGCTTGTTCCCACAACCATGAGATCATGACCTGAGTCAGACGCTTAACTGACTTAGGCACCCCTCTTTTTCATTTTTTATCAAGTAAAACTTACAGTGAAGTGTAAGCATAGTGAATTTTTACATAAATATGTACAACTGCTACCCATTCAAGATAAAAAGTTGCCAGCACCCGGGAGGGCTTCCCAGCAGTGTTTGCATCTTACATGTGCCCTGAACCTGCTGTGAGTTTTACAAGCAGCGTTTCCTCTATTTCAATTTGAGAATAGAAGTTTTGTCACAAGAATTTACAGTAAGTAAACCGTGAGTGTGGATTGGGGCATTGGGCCCTTCTGATTGGATTGTTCTCTGCATCTTGAAGAAGAGGAAGGAAGGTATCTAGAGAGACCCAAACCCTGGAAACTTGCTCAGGAATCAGAAAACAGAAGTCAGATTCATTTGGATGCTAATTATTTTTTAGCTCATTGTTAATAGTGTTGGCATCAGTTCAACTTCAGGCATTCAATCAGAGCCATTCAAGTGTTTTTCTAGTTGGTTTCCATTTACCTTGCTCTTAGTTTGGCACAATCCATCACATTTAAGATGCCAGCCGTGGTTTCCCAGACAAAGGGCATGAGATTCATCTATTTTCGATCTCTGCTGGGTGTTTAAGGAGACTTTGTAAGCCTCTTTTTATGGATTCTCTGACTGAAAGGTCTTCCCTGTCCTTAGGACAAATGATGTTTTATCACCTTGTATCCACCAGCCTGACTGGGAGGCTCAGAAGGGATTGTGTTTGTAACTCTGTTGTACTTTGTAAATGGTGGCCTGTTCTATGGGCATCACGAAAGCACAGTTGGAGTGGCAGGAGTCAAAGGACATCTGGTTTACAGATTGGGGAATATGCATCTTTCTAAATGATGAAAATTCCTCCAATATATTGTTGCTGCCTCGGGGCCTTTGCACCAGCTGTTCTCTTTGCCTGAACTACATTTCTCTTTGATCTTCCTATGGTAGCCTCTTCCTCCTCTTGTCAGATCTCTGCTCAGATGTCACCTCAGAGAGGCAGATCTCTGGAGACTTTCTCTGAAGAAGTGCTCCCATCTCTCTTCCCCTGATTGGTTCCCTTGTTTATTCCTTCAAAGCACTTACCACCTTCTGAAGTCATCTGGTTTGATTGTTTTCTTGTCTATTAGATGTCTCTTCTACAATGTGCGTGCCATGAAAAGCAAGTGCTTTGTCTTTTTCTGCCAACACCCAGAACAGTGTCTGGTACGTAGATGCTAAATATGTGTTCAAAGAATGAATGAATGAATGAATGAATGAATGAAGTGTACCCAAAGCCACACTGACAGCTATAGCGTAGTGGCCTAGAATCTAGACTCTGGATTCCCAGATGTAAATCCTCATTTTCCATGTACTGGTTTTGTCTTCAGGCAAGGCACTGAAGTGTTTGGTGCCTCAGTTTCCTTATGTATTAAATGGAGGTAGTGACAGTACCTACTTCGGGGGTCAGTATAAGGATTAAGAAAGTTAATTTACATTAAAAACTTCGTAAGGACTTGTATTAGTTATCTATACTGTTGACAAATTATCCCCAAACCTAGAGGCTTAGAACAGTGATAATCTCTTCTTATCTCACAGTTTCTGCAAGTCAGGAATTTGGGGATGACCTATCTATGTGGTTCTGGCTCAGGGTCTGTTATGAAGTTGCAATCATGGTATCAGCCAGGGATGCAAATCTTAGGAAAGCTTGCCTGTGGCTAGAGGTTCCCTTCCAAAGATGGCTTGCTCAGATGGCGAACCGACACTGGCTGTTGGCTGGAAGCCTCTCCATATGGACCTCCCAGAAGGCTGTTTGAGTGCCCTGTTGACATGGCAGATGGTCCAGGAGAGGGCAAAGAAGTCCTAATGTCTTTGATCATCCACTCTTGGAGATCACACCTGTTATTTCTGCAATATCTTATTGGTCACAGGGGGCAGCCCTGTTCCGTGTAGAAAGGACCTATGTAAGGATGTGAATATCGGTATTTGGGGGAGAGGGTCACCGGCAGCCACCTTGGAGACTTTTGTGGCTGTCACAGGACCATGTAAGTATTAACTGTTGTTATTAATGTCTCTGTTCCCTACTAGATGATAAGCCCCAGGAGGGCAAGGGCTGGGCTCACCGTCATGTCCCCATGCTTAGTATAGTGCTTAGTACATAGTACACCTTCAGGAAATACTTGAGTGCACACCTTTCATGATTTGGTACTGTGATGCTTCTAGAGCCTGCAAAGCCCCTACTGTTCCCTCTGCCATGGGTGCCATTCATTACCTTATTCCTTTGTAAGGCATACTCCTCTTCTTTCAGTCTGGTGTCACTTCCTCCTGGAAGCCTTCCCTGACTGCCTCCCCTTTCATAGGCTAGACTCTGTCCCTGCTTCATGCCCACATGGCCCACTGGCCTCATCCTGTCCAAGTATCCATTGGACTGTATTCTCACTTCTCTTGAGTTTTATCAGTTTTTAAAATGTTTACTTATTTTTGAGAGAGAGAGAGAGAGAGAGAGAGAGAGAGAGCGCATGCAAGTGGGGGAGGGGCAGAAAGAGAGGGAGACAGAGGATCAGAAGCAGGCTCTGGTGCAAAGCCCGATGCAGGGCTCAAACCCATGAGCCATGAGATCATAACCTGAACCAAAGCTGGATGCTTAATCAACTGAGCCACCCAGGTACCCTGAGTTATATCATTTAAAATAGTTTTTTAAAAAATGTTTGTTTATTTTTGAGAGAGAGAGGCCGAGCACAAATGGGGGAGGGGCAGAGAGAGAGGGAGACACAGAATCCCAAGCAGGCTCCAGGCTCTGAGCTGTCAGCACAGAGCCCGACCCGGGGCTCAAATTTACGAACTGTGAGATTGTGACCTGAGTCGAAGTCGGATGCTTAACCGACTGAGCCATCCAGGTGCCCCGCCAAGTTATATCATTTTTAAGAGCAGGGATTTTGGAATTGAACAGACCCAAGTTCAGACACTGATTTGCCTCGGTTTCCATGACTAGGAAGTGAAGGTTCTGATAGGAGTAAAGGCTGGAGGCCCACCTTCTCCCAGGGTCTATAGACAGGATTGCCACTCTGAGCCAGCACCTGGCTACCTCTCCTGACCCCTGCTCCTGTCCCACTCATGCCCCCCAGGCCCCAGCCACCCATTGTTCCCTTCCAATGTTCTCCTTCTCAGGTCTGGAGGTCATTGTTCTGTTCTGCCTGATCTCAGCTGAAATGTCACCTCCGAGGAGCAAAGACCCCCCTCTATCTCAAGTGCCCCCAGGAGGCATTTGCCCACTCCATACCCCTCAGTCCCATGACTCCTGGCATGTGCTGTTTGTTGAATGGAATGACTTGGTGTTTCCCCTTTGCCAAACATTTACCATATTCCAGTCAGTAAGCACTTCATACGACATCATCTTCAACCAGAATGCATTCAGTGATTTATTTATTTTTTAAATTTTTATTTATTTATTCTCATTATTATTATTTCAGTGTTTGTTTTTGAGAGAGAGAGAGAGAGAGAGAGAGAGAGAGAGAGAGAGAAAGGAGGAGAGGGACAGAGAGGAGAGAATCTTAAGCAGGCCCAGGTGCCCCATTCAGTGACTTTTAAGTTGAGGTATAATTCACATAACGAAATCAACTATTTGAAAGGGTCCAATCCAGTGGCATTTAGTACATTCATCACCTCTATTTAGTTGCATTGTCATCACTCCCAAAGGAAGCCCTCTGTCCATTAAGATATCACTCCCTGATTCCCCTTCACCCAGCCCCTGGCTGCCACCAGTCTGCATTCTCAGTGGGTTTTACCTAGTTTAGACATTTCATAGAAATGGGATCATACAGTAGTGTGACCTTTTGTGACTCCCTTCTTTGCTTAGCATAAACAATGTTTTCAAGGCTTATCCACATTATAGCCTGTATCCATTCTTCATTCCTTTTTATGGCTGAATATTATTCCATTGTATGGTTATACCAGAGTTTGCTTATTTGTTCATCCGTTAATGCACATCTGGATTGTTTCCAGCTTTCAGCTCTTAGGAAAGATGCTGCTGTGAGCACTTGTGTACAAGTGTTTGATTGAACATCTGTTTTCAGCTCTTTTGGGTAGGTACTTAAGAGTGGAATTGTTGGGTCATGTGGTCATTCTGTGTTTAACCTTTTGAGGATTGGCCAACCTCTGGGACTCTTAACCCTCATGTGGGGGTTTGCTGTGACCATTACCCCTTTGTTCATCGGGGGTACCCAAGTGACTCAAGATGGCCTGATTGTCATTGTGTCATGGCCAGGCTTGCAACTTCTGTGATGGCTTCGGAGCCACTCACCCCTCCTCTGTCCTCCTCAAGAGGCACTACTCCGGGGAGGGGCCCTCGAGGGCCCCGATGTTGTGACTATTTGCATTGACCCCATTTTCCAGAGGGTGGGACTTAGTCTGGGCCTTTGGAGGAGGAACGCTTGGAAAGGTAAGGGGTAAAACTACACAGCCCCTTTAGACTCCTTCTGTGAGGGGGTGCTGGGACCCATTTTATTATTATTACTCTTATTGTCATTATTATTATTATTATTTTGTTTTTAAGATAAAGAGAGTAGTAGTTTGTACCTGGCCCAGATACAAATCCCAACTTGGCCAGTTATACGGTGTGTGACCTTGAGCGAGTCCTGTTACCTCTCTGACGTTCAGTTTTCTTACCCATAAGATGGGGATAATCAGACCCCTATTTGCTAGGGTCTCTGAGAGGATTTAATGAGATAAGCATGTTGAAGACTTGGGTGTTGAGCACTCAAATGGTAGCTGTTCCTATTATTATTATTATTATTATTAATTATTAGGGGCTTCTGTAGCCTTAATCTTATACGATTTGCTGATTTCATGTGCTGTGTACTTATACTCTCTGGAGTTACGCTATTAGATAATTAAAGCAATTCTTTGGGTTGTTTCGGCCCAAGAGGTTGTATTAAGCTTGAAGACAAGTAACCATTCATCCTGCAGTGTTTGTTGTCCTTACCTGCTAAGCCCATTCATCAGGGTCACTCGGCACCCTTACTTACACATGTCCCAAGGGTCACTTGGGAGGGTGGTACCCTGAAAGGTACCCTGGGAGGGAGGGATCTTCTGCAGGACTGGACACAGCTGGAGACGGCACGCATCACTTCAGGCCACACTAGTTCTCTGGTGAGCCAGCAGTCTGACCTTGAATTGTTTTTTCCCCTCTGTCTGAAAAGGCTGAGCTCTGCCCAGCAACTCAGGCCAGATGAGGCCCAAAGGCCCTCGGTGGCTTTTTTTGTTTGTTTGTTTTTGTTTTTTTCAGGAAGTGAAGAATTTAGAGGGATAAAAGGGGGAAATGACTTCTCAGTGTTGTAACCATTGTTGCAATCTGGTTGCTTTTTAAAGGAGCTTTGTTTGAGTGTGGGACCACCCAGACCTTCAGTGGGGCTCCCCCCTCCTACCAGCAGGGAGAGGAGGAAGGGAACTGACCCTGAGTCATGACCGTGTACCAGGCGTGGAACCTGGTGCTGAAAGAGGCAGGCCAGGGACATGCTTTTAAGAAGCTTCTAGTCAAGCGGGGGAGACACTCACTGAACAGGTGAAGAGGGAAATAGGGTAGTTACAGCTAAGTGTAATTGCTGAGAAGGAAGTAAACAGGTGATGAGCTAGAGAGGGGAAAGGCCTGCTTAGCTGAGGTGGTCAGAGAGGTCTCTCTGAGCTGTGGACTTGTGGACGGAGGCTGGAGGGTGTAACAGAACAGCCATAGGGAGTGCAGGTGGAAAGAGTGTCCAGAAGGGCATACAGCGAGAGCACAGGGTGGAGATGGCAGTGATGTTGGTGTCTTTGGGGAGGCCTCAGGCTGGAGCCAGCAGGAGGAGGAGAGGGGAGGAGGTCAGGTGAGCAGGAACCCGTTCCTCATACGGTAGGCCCTGGTCAGCAGTGTGACTTTGGGCTCAAGTGGGTAACTTTCTCGAATTACAGCAATTCCTGAGGTGTTATTTGCCCATTTGACCCCTAAGGAAACTGAGACTCTGGGAAGTTACTTGACAAAGTACTGAAACAGAAGGACATTAATGTTGTGACTGTAGAGCCACATGTAATAAACAGCATGTCTGCGTGTTTATTAGACAAGTGTTTGTTTGATTTGGGATGTGCTAGGCCCCATGTCAATCTCCAGGGATGTAAGAGTGAATCAGACCCGTGGAAGTCTTTGCCCTCAAGGTTCAGACTTCAACTCAACCTTGGGCAGAGTTCTCTGAGCTTTCCTTACTGCAGAATGAAGGCACATGTAAGAAGGACCCAGGGATGAAGTAATTGTAGGGATGACAGGAGATAGGTATATAAAGGGCTTGGCATAATCATGGTGCATGGTAAATGCTCAGTAAAGGCTAGTTTCTGTTGTTGCTTCCAGGAATGTTGGAAATCTTCTTTGGAGAAATCTTGGCCAAGGAAGGTAAACACTCCACAGAAGGAGTAGCTTGGTCCATAGCGAGATCCCTCACGGCACGTATAAAATCTCCCTGTACATTGAGTTCATTACTAAATGACCGGGTATAAAGCACAATGTGCTGGGCACTGCTCTAAGCCAAGGGTCTGCAAACTACAACCCACGGGCCAAATCCAGCCTGCCACCTATTTTTATAAATCAAGTTTTATTAGAACACAATCATGCCCATTCATTTATGGATTATGGCTGCTTTCCTACAGCAACGGCAGAGTTGAGGAGTTGTGACAGAGACTGGGTGGTAAATAGTAAGTAAATAGTAAGGTTTGCTGACCTCTCTTCTAAGCATATAATAGCCACCCAATCCTCAGGATGGTCATGCCAGGTGGATCCCCATTTTATAGGTGGAAAACTGAGGCATGGAATGGTCAACAAAGTAGCAAGTGGACCTTGTATTTGAATCCGGGCAGTGGGCTTTGGAGGCTGTGCTCTTAACCACTACGTCTGTGGTCCACTCAGGCAGACAGAATCCCAGTGATTGCCCACGTATAGCCCACCGGATGCTCCGCCCACTTGAAAACCAGGACACTTGGGTTCAGGGCCCAGCGTGGCTCTGATTGCCCAGTTAGTCACTCCTCTTGAAGGCTGTTTGCTCATCTGGTCGTAAAGCCTTGCACCCAGCCAGTCCCTAGGCCCCACCCAGGTGCCAGGCGGTGTGACTCATACAGGTCCTCCTAGCCTGGCAGTTGTGAAGTCTGGCAGATGGGGGAGGCTCCCAAGGCCCTGGATCCTCCCTTCTCAGACCAGGCTCTGGCCTCCTAAGAACGAGGCCCCTCTACATTGTCCGGTACATCGCTACTAGCCACGTGGGGCTATGCAAATATAAATTTAATAAAGTTTGCTAAAACTAAAAATTCATTTCCTGACTCTCACCAGCCCCATTTCAATTGGTCAGTAGCCACATGTACTGGGCAGTGCGGACATAGAACATGTCTGTCATTGCAGGACAGTGCATTTTGACATTTGATGCCCTGGGATAGGACATAGCCATGCCAACCTATGCAGCTCATGGACAGAAATAGCCACAGGACTGGCCAGAGAGATCTTGTTAAATCGGAGTCAGAATATGTCATTCTGCTGCGCCAAACCCCTCATGGCTCCCACCTACTCAACTGAAAGCCAGAGTCCTCACCATGGCTCACAGACCCTGTCTGGTCTGGCCTGTCTCTCCCCTTGAACTCTTACCTCATCACTCTCCTCTCTGCTGACTCTCCTTCAGCCATAGTGGCCTCCCTCCTGTTCCTTGAACTGAGTGGGCACGGTCCTGCCTCTGGGCCTTTGCACTTGCCCTTCTCTCTGCCTTGGATGCTCTTCTCCCCAGTAACCATGTGGCTCTTACCCCCACCCTCCACCTTCCTGCTGGCTTTGCTCCAACCCATCCCTGCTTTACTTTTCTCCACACAGTCTGCCTCTGAAATATATTACCTTTTTTTTCTTAACCTGAGCCGAAGTCAGACACTTAACCGACTGAGCCGCCCAGGTGCCCCTGAAATATATTGTTCTTAACTTGCTTACTGTTGGTCTCCTCTGGCTAGAATGTAAGTCCCATAAGGGCAAGAGAATTTGTATGTCATATTCAAGGCTATGTCCCAGTCTTAGAGGAGTGCTTGGCTGGCACATAGCAGTTGCTCAGTAAATGTTTTTGAGTGACCGAGGGAATGAGTGAGTGAATGATGGATGGACGGGCAGGTGGGTGGCCTTTCCAGGAGTAAGACAGTGATGAGACCCTGGCCTTGGAGCACTTGGGGGAGCTGTCATAGCATCTTCCACTAGATCCCCTGGGTTGTGAGCCCTTGGGTTAGGGTTAGCGTTAGGGTTAGCTGTGAGCATATATTACTTTGGTACCCCACCTTCAGTTAGCATTCAAAATAAAAACAATGTCAAAGAATATGAGTGGAAAGAGGTCCCCAAAATTCTGAAATCAGTGTCAACAGTGCCTCGTTGGTGATATGAGACCAGATGTGCATGAGCCATTTGATCATTTCTTGAGAAATGACAGCAAAGCATGCTTCTAACAGGGCTCATTTGTGTGAAGTACCTAAATAAGAATAATAGAGTATTCAGTCAACATCTCAATCATTATTTTTTGACGGCTTATTTTTTCTCCTTAAAAAATTTTTTTTCAATTATGGAAAAAATATATTATCCGTATAGAGAAGAATAATGCTTATGTTCCTTAAACCCTTTTCTCACTTTTTAGTGTCCCTGCTTTGCTGGTGTGCTGAACACATGCTTTGGTCTGCCTGGTGGGTTAGCTAATGTTGCCTGTATCCCAAACACCAAATTCATTCATTCATTCATTCATTCAGTTAGTCAGTCAGTCAGCAGGTGTTTATTGAGCAGTCACCATGAGTCAGGTTCTGTGCTAGACCCTGGGGACTTGGCAGTGGGGGAGAGAGATGGGGCCCCTACCCTCATGGAGGTTACAGTCTTAATGGGGGAGGAAGGGGGTGAGACACTAGGTGCAAGTAAACCGTGAGGAGGATAGAATTAGGGATGAGGGGTGCCTGGGTGGCCCAGTTGGTTAAGTATCTGACTCTTGATTTCAGCTCAGGTCATGAGCTCACAGTTCTTGAGTTCAAGCCCCACATTGGGCTCTGCTGACATCTCAGAGCCTGGAACCTGCTTGGGACTCTCTCTCTCTCTCTCTCTCTCTCTCTCTCTCTCTCTGTCCCTCCCCTGCTCATGTGCACTGTCTCTCTCTAAATAAGTAAACTTCAAAAAATTTTAAAAAGACTTAGAGATGAGTGCAGTGGGGTTGAAGGAGTGAGTGAAAGCTCACTGAGGCAGGAAGCAAGTCTGCAAACCCTCCTCCCCTCCAGAGTCCCTGCCTCAGAGTCTCGTGCAGAGAGGGGCTCCATACAGTTTGTCAAACAGAACTCATTCCCCCGGCAGCTGGCGAGAGGCCTGGACCAGATGACCCAGAAGGTCCCTTCTTGCCTGGAGTTTCTACGATTCTGTGAGTGGGAAGAAAAAACCCTGAAGTGAACCCAGCACCAAATACGGCTGGGCTAGATTCTTGGCAAGCATGAGAGGGACTCTGGTGGTGGTTTGAGTGCCATTTAGATCACAGTTGGCCTGTGCCCACGTCCTGACAGTGTTCATGCTTATGGGTAGGATTTCGTGGCCTGTGGAAAAAGCTGCTAAGGAAGTTGGGCCTAAGGATGCTCTTCAGGTGTACCTGCCTCTCCGCATTCATTCATTCATCCATCCTTCAGATGGAGGGCTGTCCCTCAACAAGACACTGCTCTAAGTCTCAGAGAGAGTAACTTGGGCCTTAACCTGGAAGGATACCAGAAAACAGAAAAAGTACTTAATGGCCGCCCCGGCCCCCACATTCTCTGTAATTACCCAGTCATCCTCCCACCTAAATAATAATATAAGTGCCCAAATCCAGCTCCAATGGCCAATGGGTTCTAGACATTCCTAGATGGAGGCACCCCAATGTCTTAAGTATGCTCCTGCCTCCCATGCAAATAAATGGCCAACAGGCAGCCCACACACCGCCCACAGGACTTAATTGGCCATGCTGATGATAACTTTCAGCTGGACCAATTCAGGAGCACATCTGACAATAACTCTGATGAGACATTCTTACTCTCTAAGGATGAGAAAAGCAAGTCTCTGCGAGATGATACAACCTGTCTTTCTAAGAAGGTAAAACCAGGAGTCTGTCTGGACAGCAAAGCCTTGGGCAAGCCGCCATTTCTCTGGGCCCCAGTTTCCTTGTTGAAAAGCCAGGGCAGGGACGCCTCTGTCTACCGCTCCAGGTTGGCGTGAGAAATCCGGTGATGTCATGCTCTGACCAATGTGTGGTCGTATGAAAATGGAAGGAGGTGGATCGTAGTGTTAAAAATAATGATGCCTGTGTTCAAAGGGTTGCTTGTAATTTTTTGTTTTCTTGATTTGAAGATGAAGCACTTCCCGAGAATGTCTGAAGAGGAAGAGTCGTTCCTCTTTGATAACGGCCATTTGAAAATAGAGTTTTCCACCAGGGACTGTTGTTATGAAATATGAATAGGAGTACATGGAAGAACAATTAAATAATTTGTATTTTAGTGTTTATGAAGCACTTTCTTAAAATTTTTTTAATGTTTATTTTTGAGAGAGAGAAAGAGTGCAAGCAGCAGAGGGACAGAGAGAGAGGGAGACACAGAATCCAAAGCAGGCTCCAGGCACCAAGCTGTCAGCAGAGAGCCCTACGCTGGGCTTGACCTTGCAAACCGCAAGATCATGACCTGAGCCGAAGTCGGACACTTAACTGACTGAGCCACCCAGGTGCCCCACGAAGCACTTTCAAATCCATGGCCCATTGAGTCATTTCATGGTGAAGACTACAGCTTTGGCATTTGGCAAACCTGTGATAGGTTCCTAATTCCAACACTTACTAGCTGTGTGAGTGGGCAAGGCACTTAACCTCTCCAAACCTCAGTTTCTTCATCTGTAAAAGGGGATGATTCTATTCAAAGGGTAGTTTAGAGTATTTAGTGTGGTGATGCATACAGAGCACCTCAAATAGCCTGGCACAAGGTAAGTGCTCAGTAATCCTAGCTAATGTTATTTGCGTTGTTTGTAACACCATCCTCATGATCTCGCTGATGAGGTCCATGGTATTATGTGCCCCGTTCCTGAGAAGAGAAACATGTGACTCAGAGACAGTCATCGTGTTGCCTGGGGTGGCCTGGCTGGTGGGTGACAAGCCAACCCAGGCTCTAGCTCCAGCCCATGGTCCCTGACCTCGCAGTTGCTGAATATTCGACTGGTTGATGCTGCTTCATATTCAAAGACCTTTGTTTGTGGTAATAAGAGCTCTTTGTTGGTGGCCAGAAGGAGTGGCCTCCAGCCAGGGCTCTGACCCTTTAGCCTCCAGGCACACACTGCTCCCCCCTCCCCCCGCACTCCCCACATTTGCTTTAGGAACTGATGTTACTAATGGAAGTGTGTCATTTCCTCAGGGTGTGTTGGAGCAGGGAAATGCAAGGTTGAGTGAGATTCACAAGCTTGCACTTGGCAGCTGGCAGGGCTCCAGGCGCGTGTCTGTGTGTCATCTGCAGTGGGACAGCTGTTCCGTTGTGCCTGAACGTGCTTATCAGAGAGGCAAACATTACAGATCTGCACTGTCAGACTCCAACTCAGACAGCCCGGCCTTGGCTGGTTCCCCCCTCCCCAGCACCCCCTCCTCGTAATAGCTGTAAGTACATTTTATGGAGCCACTGTGTGCCAGGCGCTAAGTGTTTCTCCCTTTCTCCCTATGCGGTTGCCTTTAATGCGCATAAGCCGGCCCCTGTGGTGGGTCCCATCCTTAGCTCTGCAGCCCCCAGAGGGATCCTCTAAAATGTGGTCAGATTGGGACATGTTTCGCCTCTGAGCCCTCAGTGGCTTCCTGTCTGCCACATCCAAGGGGCATTCCTGACCCATAGAGTCTCACTCGGTGTGGCCCCAGCCACCTCTCTGACCTCCACTTTTCCATGCTCCCTGTCCCAGTTACTTATTGTTGCTAACAGACTACTCCGAACGTGATGGCTTAGGCCATTTTATGGTTTCTGCTGATTCTGTGCATCAGGAAATCAGCAGGGCATGGAAGAGATGTTTTGCTTGGCCGCATGTCATGTCTGTTGGGTCTGGAGCGTCCAGGTAGTCCCTTCCTGCCCCTGGTGGTGCTAAAAGTGAGGGCGACCCAAGGGCTGGGGGCAGCTACAGCAGCTGCTGGGGTCAGAGCTGGGGTCTCTGGTTCTCAGTGTCTGCTGGTTCCTCGCTTCTCTTCCTTGGACACCCGGGGCCTCTTCCTCTCCACTTGCCAACTTTCTACACGACAGCCTCGGCGTCCCAAGAACACAAAAGCGGACGCCTCTAGGCCTTTCAAGGATTGGGGCTACAGATGGCAGAGAAACACTTCTGTTGCGACCTTTGGTTAAAGCAAGTCACAGATTCAGTCCCGATTCAAGGGGAGGGGACCGCAGAGGGGCTGGTGTGATTCATCAGAGGTCAGCAACACCAGAACCTATCACTGCCTGTTCATTCACTCCTCTCCAGCCACACAGACCTCTGTGCCCTTCCTCAAGCATGCCGCACACACCCCAGCCTTGGGGCCTTTGCGTTTGCTGTTTCCCTCCCCTTGGATTCCCTTCCCCAAATATACACAGGGATCAGGTCCTCTATTCAACCTTGGCTTAAATGCTATTTTAATACCAAGATCATACCCTACCTACCTTATCAGAAACAGTGCCTTCCTTCCACATGTCACCTGTCTCCTTACCCCCCTCTGGTTTTGTTTTTGCACTTTTCACCTCCTGGTGTATTTATCACCTACTTACTGTCTAATCTTTCCCTGTCCCCACCCCAGAATATAAGTGCCATGTGAGTAGGGCATTTGCTTTGTTCACCGCAGTGTCCCTAGCTCTAGATCTGACCCGTGGTAGCCACATTTGGTGAATGAATGAGTATTTGAGATGAGGAGAGTGAAGTTCAGAGAGGTTAAGTAACTTTCCCAAAGACACACACACTAATATTCGACAGAGCTAAGATTCAAATCCAGGCTTAATCCATGAAGCCTTAGAAGTTTCACTACCTGTAGGGGTAATTGCTGCTTAGGTAATTATGGCTGTTTCCTATTTCCTCTCCCTGTTTCCTGTCTGCACTCAAGGTGGTTTTCCCACAACTAAAATTGGATCAGGCATAAACCCATCTTGAAGGGGGCATCCTCACCTTCCACAGAAGGCCCTCCCTTCTTAGACCGCTGCACAAAGCACAGCAAAACTTGGCCTCCAGCTGTAGCCTGGTGTGGTAGAGCAAATAATAAATTTTTTAGTCAGGCAGACCTCGTTCTGTTTCCAGCGCCTCCGCTCATTAGGCTAAGCATGGGCAAATTAGGAATGTCATCCATCCACCCATCCATCCATCCACCCATTCATCCACTTAATGAGTCTTTATTGAATTCCTCTCTGAGTCAGGGACGGTGCTAGGTTCCAGGGTGCATTGGTGAAGACATCGTCACCGCCCCAGCCCTCCGAGAACTTCCAGTCCACTGGAAGGGAAAGATGTGCTCACACAGTCACACAAATAAATTTATTTACAAATACTCTACTTATTTACCTATTGTGATAAGTACTGTAAAGGACTTAGTGTATGTGTAGGGAGGAATGGCACCTGTAATAGTACAGTGGGGCAGGGGCGGTTTCCCTGAGTAAGTGACGTTTGAGTGGGAGCTAATGGGATAAATAGATGTGGCAAGTTCATTCCAGGCAGAGGGAACAGCATATGCAAAGGTTCTGAGGAGGAGGGAGCAGGGCCCATCTTAGTGTCTGAAAGATCCTAAGAAATGTGTGGTCGGAGGGCAGAGAGCCTGAGGAACTGGAGACACAGATGGGAATCCAACCAGGCAGGGCTTTGAGGGGCCTGGGCATGGGGTTGGGGAACCCGTCAGCTTTATTTTTTCATCTGTAAAATGGGAATGGCAACAGTACCTCCCTCAGTATGAGTGAGCAGCTGTGGCCAGCTGGGTGACAGCGGGGTGTGGCGAATCTGGGATGGTCTCAGCTGGGTTGATCATCCTCTGCTGCAATGGTCTCATCCTCCAGTGGGTTAGCATTGAGCTTGTTCACAAGGCGGCAGCTGGGAGCCAGAGAGCAGCAGAAGCCAGCGAGGCTTAGGAAGCGGCACAGCATTGCTTCTGCTGCATCCTGTTGGTCCGAGCAGATCACAAGGCCGACCCAGATCCATGAGTGCATGTGAAACTCTCCACACAGTGCCTGGTGCACAGGAAATGCTCTGTAAATGCGATTATTATTGTTGTTGCTATTGATGTTATCATCGTGCGTTTGCATAGTGCTTTATGCTTTTCAAAGTTTTGTCCTATACATCATTATAGACTACACTGTGTGAAGAGAGTTGGGGCAAATGGTACCAGCCCCATTTGACAAATGTGGAAGAGTTCACATAACTGTCTCAGGTCACACATTTAGCTGGTGGCTGCAGCCAAACACTAGAACTCAGATATCATGTAACCTAACGCATATTTGCACACACATCTGCTGAAAGTGAACCCACTTGTGGATGATGTCGTCGTCCCCCCCCCCGTCCCGAGCACCGTCCTGGTAAACAGAATAATTTAGATACAAATGTTTTAGGGGCGCCTGGGTGGTTCAGTCAGTTGGGCGTCTGACTTCAGTTCAGGTCATGATCTCACAGCCTGTGAGTTCGGGCTCCACGTCGGGCTCTGTGCTGACAGCTCGAGCCTGGAGCCCGCTTCAGATTCTGTGTCTCCCTGTCTCTCTGCCCCTCCCCCACTCATGCTCTGTCTCACTCTGTCTCTCAAAAATAAATAAACGTTAAAAAAATTTTTTTTGAATACATTAAAAAAAAAAGATACAAATGTTTTTGTCTGTGGCACAGGCTAGTGACCATCTGCTAGGTTTGGGTATGGCCTCTGAGACTCAAGTTCTCCTATGCAAGTTTTGTGTTTTTGGCTCCCAGGCTCAGTGGGGTCACTGATGATTCTCTTTTTTCTTGCTCAGAGAACCTCTCGTTGGACTCCAGTTGCTTTTCCTCTCCACCTGTGAATTTCCTTCAAGAATTGCCAAGTTATCGGTCCATTGCACGCAAGAGGACGACCATTCCTACCCGAGAGAAGCAAAGTGGCACTTTGCTAAAGCCGACAGACTCTTACAGCTCCCAGTTGGAGGGAGGAATCACTGAAAACCTCAATAGCCAATCGATTCGGAAGTATGCACTGAACATCTCTGAGAAGAGGAGGCTAAGGTTTGTTCAGTAGCCATCTGGAAGGCATTTGATGTATGTTTTAGGCACGGGTGTGTTGTATGCATGGAATGCATTTCCTGAAGAGTTCATGTAATTAGAAATGTATTACTTAAGGTAATCCACACTGCAGTGACAAAGTTACCCGAACGTGTAATAACTCAACATATTAGAAACTTCTTTCTTTCTTTTTTTTTTTAATGTTTTATTTATTTTTGAGAGAGAGAGAGAGAGCACAAGAAGCAGGTCAGGGAGGGGCGCAGAGAACAGAGGATCAAAACAGGCTCTGTACTGACAGCACAGAGCCACATGCAGGGCTGGAACTCACAAATGGTGAGATCGTGACCTGAGCTGCTGAGCTGAAGTCAGACACTCAACCAGCTGAGTCACCCAGGTGCCTCTAGAAGTTTATTTCTTGTTCACATAAAAATCCTGGGTTCAGATCAAGGGGGAACTTTGTAGTCATTCAGGGACCCAGGCTCCCTCCGTCTTGTAGCTCTGCAAACCCCCAAAGCCTCATCGTCTGTAGTTACTCCTCTCTGTTTCCCCTCCCCTCAGCTACTAATCTACTCTTTGTCTTTAGATTTGCCATTCTGGACATTCATATAAATGGAATCTTACAACATGTGACCTTTTGTACCTGGCTTCTTTCACTTAGCATCATATTTTCAAAGTTCATCCAAGTGGTGGTGTATATCAGTATGCAGTTCCCTTTTTTTTTTTTTTTTTTGCCTTTAACAAGGAGTGGCTTTATTTATTTATTTATTTTCTGATTTGATATTTTATTTTATTTTATTTTTTTAATGTATGAAATTTATTGTCAAATTGGTTTCCATACAACACCCAGTGCTCATCCCAAAAGATGCCCTCTTCAGTACCCATCACCCACCCTCCCCTCCCTCCCACCCCCATCAACCCTCAGTTTGTTCTCAGTTTTTAAGAGTCTCTTATGCTTTGGCTCTCTCCCTCTCTACCTTTTTTTTTTTCTTCTTCCCCTCCCCCATAGACTTCTGTTAAGTTTCTCAGGATCCACATAAGAGTGAAAACATATGGTATCTGTCTTTCAATGTATGACTTATTTCACTTAACACTCTCCAGTTCCATCCACGTTGCTACAAAGGGCCATATTTCATTCTTTCTCACTGCCACACAGTATTCCATTGTGTATATAAACCACAATTTCTTTTTCCATTTGTCAGTTGATGGACATTTAGGCTCTTTCCATAATTTGGCTATTGTTGAAAGTGCTGCTATAAACATTGGGGTACAAGTGCCCTCTGCATCAACACTCCTATATCCCTTGGGTAAATTCCCAGCAGTGTTATTGCTGGATTATAGGATGGATATATTTTTAATTTTTTGAGGAACCTCCACACTGCTTTCCAGAGCGGCTGCACCAGTTTGCATTCCCACCAACAGTGCAAGAGGGTTCCCGTTTCTCCCCATCCTCTCCAGCATCTATAGTCTCCTGATTTGTTGATTTTAGCCACTCTGACTGGCGTGAGGTGATATCTGAGTGTGGTTTTGATTTGTATTTCCCTGATGAGGAGCGATGTTGAGCATCTTTTCATGTGCCTGTTGGCCATCTGGAGGTCTTCTTTAGAGAAGTGTCTATTCATGTTTTCTGCCCATTTCTTCACTGGATTATTTGTTTTTCCTTTTTTTTTTTTTTTTAAGTTTGCTTATTTGTCTTGAGAGAGAGAGGGAGAGTGTGCACGTGTGCTCATGAGCCTAGGAGAGGGGCAGAGAAAGAGGGAGAGAGAGAGAATCCCAAGTGGATTCTGCACTGTCATGCAGGGCTTAATCTCACGAACTGTGAGATCATGACCTGATCTGAAATCAGGAGGCAGATGCTAAGCTGATTGAGCCACCTAGGCACCCCCCCCCCCTTTTTATTTTTTATTTATTTTATTTTATTTTATTTTATTTTTTTTATTTAAAAAAATTTTTTTTAACGTTTTATTTATTTTTGAGACAGAGAGAGACAGAGCATGAATGAGGGAGGGGCAGAGAGAGGGAGACACAGAATCAGAAACAGGTTCCAGGCTCTGAGCCATCAGCCCAGAGCCCGACACGGAGCTCGAACTCACGGACCGTGAGATCATGACCTGAGCTGAAGTCGGACGCTTAACCGACTGAGCCACCCAGGCGCCCCGGCACCCCCCCTTTTTAAAAAATTTTTTTAATGTTTATTTATTTTGAGAGAGGGAGAGATAGAGCACAAGCAGGGGAGGGGCAGAGATACAGGGAGAGAGAGAGAGAATCCTAAGCAGGCCCCACAGTCAGTGCAGAGCCAGATGTAGGGCTCAAACTCAAGAACCAAAACGTCATAACCTGTGCTGAAACCAAGAGTCAGATGCTTAACCAACCGAGCCACCCTGGTGCCCCAATATGCCATTCCTTTTTATGGTTGAATGATATTTCATTGTATGGATGTGCCTCATTTTGTTTGTCCATTCATCCATTGGTGGACATTGGGTTGTTTCCACCTTTCAGTTCTTATGAATAGTGCTGCTATGAAAATTTATGTACAAGTTTTTGTTTGAGACCCTGTTGTCAGTTCTTTTGGGGGTATCTACCTGGGGGTAGAATTGCTGGGTCATATCAGAATTCTGTGTTTAACATTTTGAGGAATATCCAGACTGTTTTCCTTAGCGGCTGCAGCATTTTGCACTTCCACCAGCAGTGTATGAGGGCTCCAGGTTTTCCACATCCTGTTGGCTGGGATTTTATTTGATACTGAGGCTTGATGACCTTGTCATGATCATTGTCATGACTTTTATTTATTTATTTATTTTGAGAGAGAGAGCGAATAGGCACATGGGGAGGGGCAGAGAGACAGAGGGAGGGAGGGAATCCCAAGCAGGCTCCATGCCTTCAGTGCTGAACCTCAGGTAGTGCTCAGTCCCACGAACTGTGGGATCATGACCTGAGCCGAAATGAAGAATCGGACGCTTAACTGACTGAGCCACCCAGGCGCCCCTGTCATGACTGTTTTTTAATGCAGGAACATTCAGGAGACCCAGATGAAGTATTTATCTGAGTGGGACCAGTGGAAACGGTATAGCAGCAAGTCTTGGAAGAGGTTCATAGGGAAGGCTCGCGAGATGACGACCCACCTGGAGCTGTGGCGGGACGACATTCGCAGCATAGAAGGTACCACGCCCCACACTCTGCGCACGGGCTCCGCGCTCCTTGGCAGAAGTCTCCCATGCCCGGCGGAAAGTACAGCTTCGTTTTCTCTAACCTCTAGATGAAATTTAGCACTTCTTTCCGTGATGAATGGGAGCAACAGCCCCAGTTAGGATTAGCAGAACCTGTGTCTTTGTCAGCAGGAAAATCAGATATTTTCCTATCCCTTCCGGCTGTAATTGTCTTGGAACACCATTTATGCTCATCACTACTTTGAAATTGTAGCAGTTAACCTGCAGGATCTGCCACTAGGTCTTGTTATTTAATGTGCTAATGAAGATGCTCCTATATTATTGTAGCACACGTTTGGCTTTTCATATTATAACCGGTTTTTAATATTATAACCATAGGTCTATTTGTATTTGGGGCATTTAAAATATTATTCTGAAATAAGGTTCATTAGACTTCACTGGACTGCCAAAGGTGCCCGTGGCCCTGAAAATACTGAGGATCCGTCCTTCCCCATATTGGGGGGAATTGGGCTGCAGGATTCCAACAGTCACCTCTGGTTGCTCTAATCAGATACTATAGACAGGGTGGCCTCAACGACAGAAATTTATTTTTTTATAGTCTGGAGACTGGAAGTTCAAGACCAGGCTGCCTTCTCGCTGTGTCTTTACATGACCTCATCTTTGTGTGCTCTTGGGAAAAGAGGAGAGAGGGGGGCGGTGAGAGAGCTTCAGTTCTGACGCCTCTTCTTATAACGTCACCGATCCCATCATGGGGCCCCACTCTTATAACTTCATCTGAACCTAAACACCTCCCAAAGACTCCACCTCGAAATACCATCAGATTAGGGCTTAGGGATTCAGCATATGAATTTGAGGGAGGGAGGAGACACAATTCATTCCATAGCAAGTATACAAAAAATTGCAAGTTGTGCCACAATATAAGATTAGAAAGAAACATTTCAACATTTGGGTGACATAGCAGGGCCAGGGAGAAAATACCTCTTAGGGTTACGTAGCCATAAAGCAAAAACAATTTACAAACAACTCCTCAAATCTGCTAAAGTGGGAATTTTGTAAAGTTTGTAGTGAATGTGGCAGGATGAATGGAAGAAATGCGGTCAATATTACTATTTTAAGACCTATAAAATACTCTTGGTAATTTATTCAATAAAATGCTTTTTAAAATTGTTTTATTGGGAGAATATAAACACAATCACAAGGGATTTCATAGGCTCACTTAAAACTTAACCATCTGGGGGGTGCCTGGGTGGCTCAGTCGGTTAAGCATCTGACTGCAGCTCAGGTCATTATCTCATGGTTCGTGGGTTCTAGACCCACATCGGGCTGGCTCTGTGCTGATAGAAATTCTGTGTCTCCCTCCCTCTCTGCCCCTCCCCTGCTCTCTCTCTCTCTCTCTTTTCCCCTCCTCCCCCCTTCAAAAATAAATAGACATTAAAAACAAACAAACTTAACCATTTAGTCGTACTTTTTTTGTGATCTAAGCACAACATCATGTTTGGAGCAAAATAATAAAAGCTGACCCCAGTTGAGCCTTTATTATCCAGTAGGTGTTGTGTTAAAGATTTCACTCATAACTAGCTTAGTTAATCCTCAGAAGAACCTTTCATATAGGTATTTATCATTCGCATGGCTCTGATGGGTTAAAATACTTGGCCAGGTTCACTCAGCTAGGATGAGGCAGCTCCAGGATTTGAAGGATTTGATCCTGGCGGTCAAGCTTCCATGCCCAGCTTCCTTTCTGGTTTAGTGATGGCCTTTCTGGAGGTTTTCATTCAGAAAGTGGCTTGTGAGAATTCAGAAACGGGTTCATACAGTCATGGTCAGTTACAAAAGCACCTATTGCAATTCAGTGGGGAAAGGGTAGCCTTTTTAGTAAGTGGTGCTGAGTCAATTAGATATTCATATAAGAAAAGATACTGAGTCCGGGGCGCCTGGGTGGCGCAGTCGGTTAAGCGTCCGACTTCAGCCAGGTCACGATCTCGCGGTCTGTGAGTTCGAGCCCCGCGTCGGGCTCTGGGCTGATGGCTCGGAGCCTGGAGCCTGTTTCCGATTCTGTGTCTCCCTCTCTCTCTGCCCCTCCCCCGTTCATGCTCTGTCTCTCTCTGTCCCAAAAATAAATAAAAAATGTTGAAAAAAAAAAAAATTAAAAAAAAAAAAAAAAAGATACTGAGTCCTACCACACACCATTGTCAAATAGCTAATTCAAGATGGAGTGTAGATTTACAAGTGAAAGAAGGAGAGACTTAAAGCCAACAGCAGATACACAAAATGTTTCTTCCTTCCTCCCCCACCAAGTCCCTCAGCTTTCTGGCTGATTGGATGTATCTTGGGTAGTGCATGTGGGTCAATGCTCCTGGTTGGTGATGTCTGGATTTCTTTTTTCCAGGGAAGTTTGGCACTGGGATTCAGTCCTATTTCTCCTTCTTGCGGTTTCTGGTGTTGCTGAACTTGGTGATCTTTCTGATTATCTTTATGCTGGTTTTGCTCCCCGTCTTGCTCACCAAATACAACATCACCAACAGCACCTTTGTGCTCATTCCGTCCAAAGACACGGGTGAGTCTGAGGCCTGGTTTGCTGTGAGAATGTTCTTGTCACTGTGTGCCTATCTACCACTTGGGAGGAGCACTGTGGGCTAGGAAAGTGGAATATTTAGCAAGCATGATATAGCCTACTCCAGTAACTTTATTTCGAGACTTTTATCTCTGATAACGGTGACACTCAGTTCCCACCAGTTATGTGCCAGACATTATAGCAAGTGCCGGACGTGTATTTCTTTACTGAATGCTCAACAGAAGTCACATATTTTGGGCATTCTGTTTATTCTAATGTGGAGGGTTTCTGTCATCCACAGACATTTATCGATTCCCTTCTTGATTCCTATCTCTGTGCTAGGGGCCAGAAGTAGGGTGAACTGAGTCAGTGCCTACTTATGTTAGAATTATAAAATGGCAGAACTGGAATTAGCCTTGGAGGAACTGGTGCAACTCCTTTTTTTTTTTTTTTTTTTTTTTTTAGTAGCATTCACGCCCATTGTGGAGCCCAATGCAGGGCTTTAAGTCACCACCATGAGTTCCAGACCTGAGCTGAGATCAAGAGTCAGAAGCTTAACTGACCGTTAACTTTCTTCTTTTAACAAAGGGGAACTGAGGTTCAGAGAAGGGTTCAGAGATTCAGGGTTCAGAGGTTCAGAGATTGGGTTATTTTCCTCAATTTGTCACTCCCCTGTAATTGTGACTTTGTAGGGCCTCCCACTGTGGCAGAGAATACTTTCTGCCCTGTTGGTATTGCAGTTGGCCCTGTGACTTGTTTTGTCCAGAGGAATATTAGCTTGAAATGGTTTATGTGGTTGACTTGTCTATGAGAAGAGTCCTGGGGAGGGCCCATTGCCTCAGCCTGGGCCCCAGAATGAAGTGATATGGTGTAGACTTGAGCCCAACTGGAAGACTGGAGTCCGTCCTATCTCAGCCTAAATCAGCTACATGAGCTCAAACTGTAGCTCCATGAATGAGAAAATATATATTTAGTATGTTTAGTAACTGAGGCTTTGAAGTTATTTGTTACATAGCAAAGGTAACTGATACAGAAAAAGTGAATTAGCTGTTCGAGGATAAGGTAGTTTCACTAAAATTAGTATTCAGATAATCTCTTGATCATTTGTACATATGTAAATATAGGTTGTTTTAATGAAGCTGCGTGTTTATTTACACACCTGGAAAGATCTTTTAAAATTGGATGTGCTTACAATGGAATAACAATACATCAATCACATATTCCAAAACACGTGCAAACATGAACCCCAAAGCACAAAATACCAAAACAAACAAAACACATGCTATAAGTAGACCCACATACAACATGTACAGAAAAAGACACACATCCACAGATATGTAGGGAGAATAGCGAGAGGGGAAAATGCTGCTGTACTTGGTGTATGGAGGTTTGGACTGCAGACAGAAAACCACAAGTTCATAAACACATCCACACATAATTATATGCGACATGTCTAAATATGTATACATATGCATGCATATATACACAAATTATGATAGACAAATTGTAGAGACTGTGAAACTATTTCCACTGACGTTCTTGTTTTTGTTTTTTCACAGATGTTCAATGCACAGTGTATCCAATAAGTAGTTCTGGACTCATTTACTTTTATAGTTATATCATAGACTTGCTCTCTGGCACTGTAAGTATTTCACATAATTCTGTATTTGGACCCTCGATATACTGCAAATAGGTTAATTTAAAATTTTTAAAAATGTTTATTTATTTTCGAGACAGAGACAGAGACAGAGTATGAGCAGGAGGGAAGCAGAGAGAGAAGGAGACACAGAATCGGAAGCAGGGTCCAGGCTCTGAGCTCTCGGCACAGAGCCCAGTGTGAGGCTCAAACCCACGAACCGTGAGATCATGAAGTCAGACACGTAACTGACTGAGCCCCCGAGGTATCCCAAAAAATAGGTTAACTTAAAGATCAGTTTCCTGAGTATCTGTGGTGAGCCAAACACAAGAGTTGACCACCATCGGCAAGGATAATGTTCACCCACCTGCTGCTAGATTATACAGGAAATGGGCTTTGTCACTTTTAGCCTTTGGCCTTTCCTTAGTCCCTGCCACCTTTGTATTGACCTATAGCAGAATACTGAGCTCTCCCACAGAAAGAAGTTTCAGTGAAAATAAACCCAAATAGAATTTATTTAATTTCTCAGACACTGTAATACCTTACATTTTGGGGTCTTCAGCCACCCGGATGAAAGCCTGGACTCTTCCTCCCAGAAATTACACACAAAGACCTGAGTCACACACACGTTTGTACACATCCATACACATTCCCTGAAATCCAGAGTTGATTAATCCCAGGTTAACCCCCTGCTCTAAAGTGGAACTAATCTCCTCCTTGCTATAGTAGTTCCAAAGGGTTTTTATCTTCTTCTAAAAAAAAAAAAAAAAAAAAAAAAAAAAAAGATTTTTTTGTGCACTTCCATTTGTTTATCCCACTTTTTCCAGGAAATGAGATTGCAGCTATGGAAAATGGCCATCTCTGCCTTCTAGACCAGGATTTCTCAACCTCAGCACGATTGATATTTGAGAGCCATACTTCTTTGTTGTGGGGGCCGTCCTGTGCACTGTAGGAAGTACAGCAGTGTCCCTGGCCTCTACCTACTGGACGCCCGTAGCAGCCACAGTTGTGACAATCAAAAATGTCTCCGGACATTGCCAGATGTTTCCTGGGGGACAAAATTGCCTCTGGTTAGGAACCACTCCTTTAGAGGGGTGCCTGGCGGGTTCATAATAGAGCCTGTGACTCTTGATCTCACGGTTGTGAGTTCTAGCCCCATGTGGGGCATGGAGCCTACTTAAAAAAAAAAAAAAAAAAAGAACCACTCCTTTAGATGTTTAAAAAATACAAACATATAGGGGCCCCTGTGTGGCTTAGTCGGTTAAGCATCCGACTTCGGCTCAGGTCATGATCTCACGGTTTGTGAGTTCGAGCCCCGCGTCGGGCTCTGTGCTGCCAGCTCAGAGCCTGGAGCCTGCTTCGGATTCTGTGTTTCCCTCTCTCTCTGCCCTCTGCCGCGTGCACTCTGCCTCTCGCATTATCTCAAAAATAAATAAACATTTAAAAAAAAATAAAAAATACAAATATATAAAAAGTCTTTCTGAAAGTTACTAGTCTTCATTTTATTATTTTATTTTATTTTATTTTTTAAATAGACTCCATGCCCAGCATGGAACCCAGCCCAGGGCTTGAAATCACGACCCTGAGATCAAGACTTGAGCTGAGATCAAGAGTCAGACACTTAACCAACTAAGCCACCCAGGTGCCCCTGAAAGTTACTTCTGCTTTACCGAATGTGCAAAGCTTTGAATTTGTCCATTGCATTTGATTTTGAAAAAGTGGTTTTTACATCTCTGAGCTTATGTTTTTCTCACAGCAATTGAGAGGAATTATCAGACACGTGTTAAAATGTCCACTATGCAAAAGAAGAAACAGAAGGGGCGCCTGGGTGGCTCAGTCGGTTAAGTGTCCGACTTCGGCTCGGGTCATGATCTTGCGGTCCGTGAGTTCGAGCCCCGCGTCGGGCTCTGGGCTGATGGCTCAGAGCCTGGAGCCTGTTTCTGATTCTGTGTCTCCCTCTCTCTCTGCCCTTCCCCTGTTCATGCTCTGTCTCCCTCTGTCTCAAAAATAAATAAACGTTAAAAAAAAATTTAAAAAAAAAAAAAAAAAAAAAAAAAAAAAAGAAGAAACAGAAGCTATATAAAATATGCAAGGGGGAAAGAAATTCAGTGAGTAACCCAAGGTTGCTGATGATAGCAAAGTGGGACCAAATTCCCAGAACTGCTGTTAGGCCCATTTCTGTAAATTACATTCCACAAGAAAAGTTTCTTTTTATAGATCTCCACACACCATAACCTTTTTCCTAATAGGAGAAATTATAGGAGGCTTAGATGCACTTGATCATAAATGTTTAGCATACCATGATAAAAGGAGAGATGGCCAGAGAGGTTAAACAATGGCTTGTCTTTGCTGAAAACAGTTGAGCTCATGATCAAATCAGAGAAATCTTTTTCCAGGCCCACTGGATCTTGGCCCTATAATGTTACATTATTTTGAAGGGGAGATACTGATGACAGACAGCCCTGATACCGACCAGGGCCAATGAAAACAGGTTTCGTGTAGTTGGGCAAGTTTTTGTAGCCTGTGTACCCAGCCTTCAGAAGGATTAAAGATAGAATCTTTTGTTTCTACATTTTTATTTCTAATAAAAATTGACTTAAGGGAAGCCATGATCTCGTGGTTCGTGAGTTCAAGCCCTGTATCAGACTCGAAGCAGAGCCTGCTTGGGATTCTCTCTCTCTGCCCTTCACTCGCTCTCAAAATAAAAAAATACGTGTAAACATGTATTTAAATACTCAATATAACAATATATGGTTATCATAAAAAATACAAAATTTATAGAGTGAAAAGTGAAAGTACCTCTCCCCAGAGGCCACCTAACCTTTAACACTGGTTCATAGCCTTCTTGACCTTTCTCATGACCTTCTGGTTCACAGCTTTTTTGACTTTACTCTCAACCTTGCTTTATATGGTCTTACTTCATATTTTATAATACGGATTTTTCATGGTCCAGACAGCCTTCTATTGCTTCCATATTCCTCCTTTATAAATGATACTATACTGAACATCTATGTACCTTGTATACTCTTCCTGCTTTCTGTATATATTCCCTTTCCACTCTCCTACAGTTTTCCTGCTGTCAAAGGAGAAGAGTGAGGTGTTTGGTTATTCCCACCCTAAGTAGTCTGGGGGCTTTTCTATACTATATTTTCACATAGGGCGCCTTTGGGGTTTTTGTTTTGTTTTGGTTTGGTTTGGTTTCGTTTTGGTTTTGTTTGGTTTTGGTGAGAGCTTTATTGAGATATAGTTCATGTATCATATAGTCCATTTAAAGTGCACAATTCCATGGTTTTTCTGTGTGCCATCATTGCCAATCTTAGAATACTTTCATCACCTCAAAAAGAAATGTTGTGCCCTTCAAGTATCACCTACCAATCCTAACCAGCCCTGAGCAACCATTAATCTACCTTTGTGTACAAAATGCTCATTCCTGACATTTCATATACATGGAATCATACAATAGGTGTTTTTTTTTGTCTCTGGCTTCTTTCATTTAGAGTGTTTTTAAAGGTTCACCCATGTTGTGGCATCTCTCAGTCTTGTTCCATTGGAACAAGATTCCAGTTGTGTAGATTCCATTAAGATTCCATTGTGTAGATACACCACATTTTGTTTATCCATTCACAGTGGACAGTTGGATTGTTTACAACTAGTGATTCCACACCTATTACCTAGGAGTGAAATCACTAGGTCAAATGGTAACCCTGTGTTTAACTTGTTGAGGAACTGCCAGACTTTTCCAAAGCAGCTGCACCATTTTCCATTCTCACCTGTAATGTTTGAGGATTCTGATGTCTCCACATTCTTATCAACACTTGCTATTTACCTGACTTTTTGATTATAGCCACCCCAGTTTGTGTGAAAGTAGAACCTCTTTGTGATTTTGATTTGCAGTTCCCTAATGACTAATGGTGTTGAGCATCTTTTCATGTGCTTATTGACCATTGTGTATCTTCTTTGAATAAATGTGTATTTGGATCCTCCTTCCATTTTTAATTGGATTCTGTCTTTTTATTGTTGAGCTATAAGAGTTCTTTTTTTTTTCCTTTAAGATTTTCTTTTTAAGTAATCTCTACACCTAACGTGGAACTCGAACTCACAACCCTGAGATCAAGAGTCTCATGCTCTATCAACTAACCAGCCGGGATCCCCAGGGATTCTTTATATATTCTAGATATAAGGTCCTTATCAGACACATGGTTTACAAGTATTTGCTTCTATTCTCTGGATTGTGTTTTCACTTTCTTGATAGTATCCTTTGAAGCATAAAAGTTTTTAATTTTGATGAAGTCCAATTTATTTTTTCTTTTATTGCTTGTGCTTTTGGTGTCATACTTAAGAATTTGTGGACAAATTCAAGGTCATGGAGACTTTAGTCCTCTATTTTCCTGTAAGAGTTTTCTAGTTTGGGCTCTTGCATTTAAGTTTTTGATCCATAAGTTAATTTTTATATAGGGTAATGTAGGGGTTCAGCTTCTTTTTCTTTTCTTTCTTTTGCATCTGTTACCCAGCTGTCTTAGTACCATTTCTTGAAAAAACCATTCTTTCCCTTTATCAAAAATCAATTCATCATAGATGTATTTGCCTCAATTCTATTCCATTGATCTATGTCTATTTTTATATTACTACCACAATGTATTGATGAGTGTTGTTTCATAGTAAGTGAAATTGGGATGTGTGAGTCTTCCAACTTTATTATTCTTTTTCAAGATTGTTTTGGCTATTCTGGGCCCCTTACAATTCAATGTGAATTTTAGGATTAGCTGGTAAATGACTGCAAAGAAGCCCCCAGGGATTCTGATACAGATGTGTTGAATCTGTAGATTACTTTGGAGATTGCCATTATTCTCCTGATCCATGAACATGGAATGTTTTCCACTTATTTAGATGTTTAATTTTTCTTAACAATGTTTGATAGTGTTAAGAATGAAAGAAAGAAAGAAAGAAAGAAAGAAAGAAAGAAAGAAAGAAAGGAGGGGGGTGCCTGAGTGGCTCAGTCAGTTAAGCGTCCAACTTTGGCTCAGGTCATGATCTCACGACTCATGGGTTCGAGCCCCATGTTGGGCTCTGTGCTGACAGCTCAGAGCCTGGAGCCTGCTTTGGAGTCTGTGTCTGTCTCTCTCCGTCCCTCCCCCACTCATGTTCTGTCTTTCTCTCTCTCTCTCTCTCTCTCAAAAATAAACATTAAGAAAAAAAAAAAGACTATGTGATTTACACTTCATGTTTTAAATCTATACCTAAAGTATGTTATTCTTTTTGCACATGGAATTGTTTTCTTAATTTCATTCTTGGATCATACATCTCTGTATTTTTAATGCTCGGGTTTTATCCATGCTTTGTTCCCCAAACACTAACCAAACATGCCTTATGATTCTGGCATTGTTCTGGTGTCTGGGAATTCAGGGATGAACAATGACACTGGAATGCGAGTTTCTTGAGGCAGAGACTGGTCTCCTGTTCCCTGAAGTGAATTCACCAGTCTGACCTCATGCCCTTGGTTTTGTTTCAGGGTTTCTTGGAGGAGACCTGCCTCTTTTATGGACATTACACCATTGATGGGGTGAAATTTCAGAACTTCACCTATGATCTGCCCCTGGCTTATTTGTTAAGCACGATTGCCTACCTGGCCCTCAGTCTTCTTTGGATAGTGAAAAGGTAAAATTTATCTCTTCATTGTATTCTTTTTGCATTACCTTTGATGGCTGGGGTTTATTGGAGGTCTGTGGACTCTCGGAGCCATTGCCCAAAGGATGAGCAGAGGCCAGGAGTAGGATTTGGGAAGAAAGGTCCATGAGTCTTTTGCAGGCAGGGGAGACCTGGAGGAAATGGAAGCAAAATTTGGGAGCTGGAGCAGAAGCCTGGGGTGCTTCAGTCAGTCATAATTACACACATTGGCCAGCGCCATAATGTAACCTTACCTTGGATCTGGTGTGGATGCTAATCAGGTCTCTACTGGGTTGCAAGTGTTAGAGACCCTACTCTGATTAACTGCGGTAAAGGGCAACTGAGGGGCTCAGAGAACCAAGGTAGGGAGGAAGCTCCAAATTATAGGAAGGGTAAGGATATAGGTATGTCTTCCAAACAACCAAAAGCAAGGGCTCCTTCCTCTCTGATTCTCCTTGTGGCAGCTTCCTTACATAGACTCTCAGTCACAGGTTCAGAAATCCTTTTGAAGAGACTCATTGACTCTGCTTCATTCAGGTATCCAAAGCCGACCCTTCAACTAAGGTCAGCAGGTTAAGGTCATAGGAAAACGTCTCATTTTCCATGGTAGACCAATGGTTCAGTGGGAGATGCCAATTCCCAAGACATGAATAGCAAGGAATATTAATTACTTTAATTACTAACAAACAACTGTCCTAAAAAGTACCAACAGCCAAACAATAGGAGTTGTATATCTTTCTTACATGAAGTTCTGAATAGAGACACAAGTTACTGTGGTAGACTCCTTCTCAGTCATTCTGGGATTCAAGTTTACCAAACTTCAGCCATTTTCAGCATTGGCTAAAAAGGCAGGAAGGGAAAACAAACATGGAGGAGTATCACATGGGAGGTGTTTATAGGCCAGGCCTGGAAGTGATGCACATTGTTCACATTCCATTAGTTATAGACCAAAGATAACTGTGGGGGAGGCTGGGAGATGTCCCTGGCTGGCAGCTATTTTCTAGCACTAATATAATACTATAGGAGAACCGCAAGTTTTTAATGGACAGCTTGCTCGCTCTGCCCCAACAATGTTGGTCGGCAGGCAAGGTTATGGGTGGGCACCTCTCTTACCCACTTCACTGTCTACATGAGAGCATAGGTGCTATAAGCCATGGGGCTCTGAAGCTCCTTATCACAGGCATAGAAGGGACCAGGATGTTGAGGACTGAGTTGCCCTCCACATAGACTAGGATTTATCACCACAGAAAAAGCCCCAGAGACTAGCTGGGCACTCATATCCTGTGTTGGCATCTGTGAGATGAAAATTAAGTGCTGTGTGTCCATCGCCCACTCAAATGGGCAGCATACTGATGCAAAAAAGCAGTGGCTCGTTTTGAGAGCAGAGAGATGCATGGTAGAGAAATGTTAGTTGATTGGGGTCTGGCTTTGCTACTCTATGATTATGGCAGGGACAGATCCAAGTTTTATGGGCCTGCGGTTTAGACAGTTTGGAGGGGCCCTCTTTAAGATGAAGAATACAAAAAGGTCTTGTGTAAAGTCTGAAAAAATAAACACAACAGGACCATATGAACACATTGCTGGAGGCTCTCCCAGGACCTTGGAAGGAGTCCTGGAGAAGATTTAAGCTTTATTAGCCGAATAGTGACTCCACCTTCAGACCTTGCCCAAGCTCCTCACCTCAGGCCTCTGATTGCTTCCTGAGGAAGACTGGAGGGAGGCCTGGGTGTGATGTCATGGGGAAAGTCTATCCCAGGAAGAGGAAGTGCTATTAACAGCTAAGAGCATGGACTTCAGGGTCCAGAGACCAAGGTTCAAACACCCCTTCACCGCTGTGAGCCTCATTTTCTTCCCCTGTGAAATGGAAGATTAACTGAAACAAGGCAGGTAAAGGACTTAGTACTGGCACCTTCCAGACATTTATTGAATTAAAATTACCATCGTTGTCACCGTCAAATTAGCCCCAGTTCTTGCCCTCACTCTCTGGATCTAGGGAAATAATTTTTCCCATCTCTGTATCTCTGCTTTCTCGTCTGTAAAATGTAGTTTTGGTCTAAATCATAGGGTTTCAACTGGTATAGGACTTCAGAATCCCCATGGAGCTTGCTAAAATAACGTATTTCTGGACCCCACGTGGGATCTCCTGAATTAGGAATCTCAGAGTGTGAGGCCTCCTGGGCGTCTGCATTTTGGAAGAGCACCCCAGGTGGTTCTGATATACAATTTTTGCTGTAACCTTTTGGCAGAATGACTGATAACTGTAATTTCCTTACACTTCAGCTGTCTTTACAACTCACTAGCAAATCCTAAAAACATCCTGTTGCCTCTACACAGTCTGTGGCATTCGATGTTTTCGTATCATCAAAGGCTGGGGTGTATTTTTTCCAGGAAGGCATTTGAATGAATTAAAATTATGAAATGTGCCACCAAGTGACATCTGACCTAAATAGGTGCTCACTAAATATTTGGCTATTTTACCATTTAAGTCATTTATACATTGATTTATCCATCAATTATATTTGGTCATATTATGGTCCAGGCATTCCAGATATAAAAATGGCCAGATAGCCAGGGTACTTGCCCTCAAGGAATTTAAAATCTAGTCAGGTTGGGGTGCCTGTGTGGCTCAGTCAGTTAAGCGTCCGACTTTGGCTCAGGTCATGATCTCGCGGTTTGTGAGTTCAAGCTCCAGATTGGGCTCTCTGCTCTCAGCACAGAGCCCGCTTCAGATCCTGTCTCCCTCTCTCTCTGCCCCTTCCCTGCTCATGCTGTCTCTCTCAAAAAATAAGTAAACATTAAAAATTTTTTTTAATTGAGTCAGGTTAAGGGGCTGCAAGATGATTGCGGATTAGGTTCATTGCCTTGAAGAAAATAGACTAATTTGAAGTGGGGGTCACAACTTTAGATGGGGCAGTGAGGAATCTTTGCAAGGGATATTTGAGCTGAAACCTGAATGATGCAAAAGGAGCAGCCTTGGGAAGAGGCAGGGGAAGAACTGTCCCAAGAGTGGGTAGAGGGTCCTGTAAGTACAAAGGCCTTGGGGCCGGAGAAATTTGTGTGTTTATGGAAAGGAAACAAAGCCATGGTAGTTACAGCAGAATGGCCGTATGGGAGGAAAGATGGCACGGTGCAGGATCTCTAGGCTGTGTTAAAGAGTTTAGATTTATTCCAGCTGTGAGAAAAGCCACTGGGCAGATGACATAATTGTCAACAAGCTACCTGTTTAACTGCCACTCATATTTAGAATGGTCCAGAACGTGTCCATGTCAACATGAGTGGGAAATGCATTTTTTTTTTTTAAATTGCAAACAAAGCCAATCGGTGGGCCTGTATGCTGTTCTTAAAAGAAGGGGAATCATGTCTTGGGCTCAGGTCAGTGGAAGGGTTCAAAATCAACCTGATCCGGAGCGAGGAGCACTTTCAGAGTTACTGCAACAAGATCTTTGCTGGCTGGGACTTCTGCATCACCAACCGTAGCATGGCGGACCTGAAGCACAGCAGCCTGCGGTATGAGCTCCGGGTGAGTGCTGCTGGCTTTTCCCTTGGCGGGTTCCTTGCCAGCAAAGTCGTGCCTTGGAAAGCGGGGGTTGTAGCTTGCAGAGCAGCTGGGTCGGGGCCAGGCTGTCTTCAGTACTCAGCAGGTTTCCCCAGTGTTGGTTTCAAGAGCTTTCCACGGAGGATGCCACTGGGTGGCTCAGTCAGGTACGTGTTCGACTTCGGCTCAGGTCATAATTTCATAGTGTGTGAGTTCAAGCCCCACATCGGGCTCTGCATTGGTGGTGCAGAGCCTGCTTGGGATTCTCTCTGTCTCTCTCTCTCTCTGCCCCTTCCCCACTTGTGCTCTGTCTCAAAATTAATAAATAAACTTAAAAAAAAAAAAAAAAAGAGCTTTCCACAGAGATCCCCTTACCCTAAGCATGGAGCTGATAGACTGGGGATTGGAGGAGATGTGGGGACATGATGGTGGATGGGAGGGGAGAGTATCTTCCCTCCTTCCCCACCACCTCATGCTGTTATTTTTCCACCTGTTGAGAATCTGTCATGCATCACTTATACCAGGAGAAACAACTAAGGGGGGGAGGCCACAATGATAAGGTGGAATGGAGAATACAAAAAAGTACAAACAAATTTCCAGACTCATAAGGGGAGAAAGAGGAACAAATAGTATCTTGACCAAACCTACCAAAAAAAAGAGGAGGGGACAATTATATCAAAACCATAATAAAGTAAGATGGAAGGAATCAAATTAAATGTATTATCTGTTTAAAGGAACGGCACAGGGGCACCTGGCTGGCTCAGTCAAGTAAGCGTCCCACTTCGGCTCAGGTCGTGATCTTGCAGTTCAGGAGTTCAGCCCCACATCAGGCTTGTTGCTGTCAGCCTGTCAGCACAGAGCCCGCCTTGGATCCTTTGCCCTCCTCTCTTTCTGCCCCTACCCCGCTCACGCTCCCTCCCTCCCTCCCTCTCCCTCTCTCTCTTTTTTTTTTTTTTATTTATTTTTTTTAATGTTTATTTATTTTTGAGACAGAGAGAGACAGAGCATGAACGGGGGAGGGTCAGAGAGAGAGGGAGACACAGAATCCGAAACAGGCTCCAGGCTCTGAGCTCTCAGCACAGAGCCTGATGCGGGGCTCGAACTCACGGATCGCGAGATCATGACCTGAGCCGAAGTCGGCCACCCAACCAACTGAGCCACCCAGGCGCCCCTCTCTCTCTGTCTTTCAAAAAGTAAATAAAACATTTAAAAAAATTTAAAGGAATGGCACATACTGCATGTAAGTAATGTCATGAATAGGTTATGCTTCCGTTTTCACATTTATTATGGAGTCTAACTGTTGCCTTAAATAGGAGGCTCTACCCTGACTTAGGTCTTTAGTAGACATGAAGACTAGTTGAGCTTGGTCTGGGAAGATACCTGGGGGGAGACGACTGCTTAAGGAAGGTCTTATAGATGGCTGGATAGAGCACGACGGTGAATCACATGTTCAACCCCTGAATATCGCTTCACCTAGTGCTCACAGATGAGTTTTCTTTGGCCCTCAGGCAGATCTGGAGGAAGAAAGAATACGGCAGAAGATAGCAGAGAGGACCTCGGAAGAAACAATACGGATTTACTCTTTGAGACTGTTTTTGAACTGCGTTGTTCTGGCTGTTTTAGCTGCGTGCTTTTATGCAATTTATAGAGCAACGATATTCTCACAAGAGCACATGAAAAAAGTGAGTACTCTGTGAAAGTCAGTTTAACTTTTACTTTGGCTGGACATTTTGTAGGCCAAGTGCATTGTCTGAAGTGGATATAAATTTGGCTGATATGACAGAGAACTGGAAAATCAGAGGTGACCAATTTCCACTTTGATTTTATTTATTTATGTATTGTTTTAAAAGTAGGCTTCACTCCCAGTGGGGAGCCCATCATGGCGCTTGAACTCACAACCCTGAAATCAAGACCTGAGCCAAGATCAAAAGTTGGACGCTTAACTGACTGAGCCGCCCAGGAGCCCACAATTTCCACTTTTAATAAAAATACAAAAGCATCCAAAAAGAGTGTTTGGAATTCCTCCTGGAATCCACAGGATTCAAAATTCAGGCTTGCCTGCCTAGATTTAATCGCCAACTCCACTACTTACTAGCTGGGGCCCCACTTTACCTAAAATAGCAGTTGTTTTAGGGGCGCCTGGATGACTCAGTCGGTTAAGCGTCCGACTTTGGCTCAGATCACGATCTCGCGGTCTGTGAGTTCGAGCCCCGCATTGGGCTCTGTGCTCACAGCTCAGAGCCTGGAGCCTGCTTCGTTCGGATTCTGTGTCTCCCTCTCTCTCTGCCTCTCCCCCACTTGTACTCTGTCTCTCTCTCTCAAAAATAAATAAAACATTTAAAAAAGTTTAATAGCAGTGGTTTAAAAAAGCCAAGTTGGTCTGGTGGCTCTACTTCATGAAATCAATCATTGGGGTCCCAGGTTCATTCCTGTTGTGACCCTGACATTCTTAGGATGCGTTCTCTTCTATGTGGTACGAGACAGTTGAGCACATTCACGTTCTAGCCAATGGGAAGGGGTCGGGGAAAGCGCACCCTTTCCTTCAAGGGCAAGACCTAGTGCTTGCACTTAAAACTTCCACTCACATCCCTGATGGCTGTACCTAGCTATAAGGGAGGCCAGGAAACATAGTTTTATTCCAGATAGCCACATATGTGACCAATTAGTCTGTTACTCTGAAAGGAGGGACTGGCTAGTCCAAATCAATTACTACTATGGCCTTAATAATACTTTAAATTGCCCATTAATACAGATTCCATGGATTTTTTCTTTCTTTTTTTTTAATGTTTATTTATTTATTTTGTGGGGGAGAGAGAGATACACCATGAGCAGGGGAGGAGCAAAGAGAGAGAGAGAGGGAGAGAGAGAATCCCAAGCAGGCTCTGCACTCAGCATAGAGCACGACTTGAGGCTCGATCTCACAACCATGAGATCGTGACCTGAGCCAAAATCAAGAGTCAGATGCTTAACCGACTGAGCCACCCAGGCACCCCATCCATGGATTTCTTTCAATACTTGACCTTAATCCAATAGAGCTAATTTTTCTTCCTGAGGTGCTAGAGCACAGTTCCTCTATTTGAACACCCGAGGAAGGAAATGGCTTATGTTTATGGGCCATGTTGAATGACATATATGTTTTCTTCTGTTTGTTTTCTAAATATGTATAGTTGAGCTCTTTTTTGTTTGTTTCTTCCAGTTTTATTGAAATACAATTGACACATAGCATATAAGGTGTTCAGCATAATGACTTGACTACGTCAGAGTTAAGTTCTTTCAAGGTCGATTCATCTGGGTGCAAACTTCCCTTTGTTATCTTCACAGGAAATTGACAAGATGGTTTTTGGAGAGAACCTTTTGATATTGTACCTGCCTTCTATTGTGATCACGCTGGCCAATTTTATCACCCCAATGATCTTTGCCAAAATCATCCACTATGAGGATTATTCCCCAGGCTTTGAGATCCGGCTGACAATCCTTAGGTAATGCCTAGACATGCCAAGCAGATCACCACTTGCCCGCTTTCTTGCTCATGGCAGACATTGCTGATCAATTGTGGCACCTTTTCCTGCTGAGCCAAGAGGCCTCTACAGCCTTCAGACAGCCCCTGTGAATGAATCGGAGTGTGCCCATGCAGTGAAATCTCTTTGACTTAAGCATGTGCTCAGCGGTACTATATTTTTTGTACATGTGTTAGCATATCAACAGCTGAGGGCATGAGGTGGGGGCCCTGGGAGGCGGTGTTGCTCGGAAGATGTTAGTGTTTACCAGTAGGGGAGTGAGGGAATGAGAGAGAGAGAGAAGGGATAAAATGTATCTTATTGGAGCTGTTGGCAGCTGGGGCTCAGTCCTACTGGACAACTGGGAGTTTGGGTAGGAAAGCTCTTAAGAGTGTTCCCACCCAACAAGGTACTCATCCTGGACTTCCTAAAGGTGGCTGGCTCCCGGAGGCATGAATTCCCTCACATTGCCACCTCACTACGCGGTGTAAGGGCCTTGGGAGGAGAGGGGAGGAGAGTCACAGGGGTTTATTGCACGAACCTGCCTGAGGCATCTACTGGTATAGTGAGTACCAAGAAAATGTGGCTAAGTCACTGACCAGATGTGTTTCAGCTGACTTACTATAACTTGTTGTAATATCTCTCTTCATTCTTAATAAATGTTCAGTTTCCTAGAAAAAAGAAAGAAAGGACAGCTGTAAAGCAGGGTCTGGGGAGCTAACACAAATGAGCTGAAGAGAACCAGGTGGGGACAGTGTGAAATAGAGCGTTTCATGCCTCAGAGGGCATTTGCTTCTTAAAAACAAAACTTTTTTTTTTTTTAATGTTTATTCATTTTTGAGAGAGAGAGCACAAGCAGGGGAGGGGCAGAGAGAGAGAGGGAGACAGAGAATCCCAAGCAGGCTCCAGACTCTGAGCTGTTAGCACTGAGACCGACGCGGGGCTCGAATTCACAAACTGTGAGATCATGACCTGGGCTGAAGTCGGATGCCCAACCGCCTGAGCCACCCAGGCGCCCCCAAAACTTTTACAGAACAAAAGGTATAATGAACCCCCCATATGCCCATCACTTAGTTTCAATCATTACCAACATTTGGCTAATCTTGTTTCACCTGTCCCACTCCCCAACTTTTGCTGGATTATTCTGCCCAAATCTTATTTCACCTTTTTTTTTCTTCCTTAACATACTATCATCATACCTAATAAAATCAAGCCAGTTACCTGATGAAGTTGCAAATGGCTTTCTAGGATTGTTTTGTTCAAACCAGGATCCAAACAGGATCCACATGCTACGTTTGGTTGTTACGTCTCTTAAGCCCCCTTTATTCTTTTAAGAATTCCCCTTCCCCTTCTCTATGCCATTGATTTGGGTGGACACTGGGCATTTGTCCCGTAGAACATCCCCTAGTGTGGATTTAGTTCATTGTTTCTTCGTGGTATATTGTATCCTCCTGTTGCCTACAGTTGCTCTAAACTGTGTCAAATCTGACTTTTCATTAGATTCCATTTTTAGTGGTGGGCCCATCCCCAGTGGTGCTGGGTACTCACATTCTGCCAGGAGGGACACAACGTCAGGTGGCAGGCTATGTATCCAGAAGAGTGCTTTGCTCCCCCCTCCTAACTTTTTCATATTTCTATTTTTTTTACAAGCAAACAATAGAAAAGCATCTTTAAAAAAGGTTAGCCCACTCTGTCCTCCTGTCTTTGTTTATTTGTGAGAGAAAGAATGCATGAGAGGTGCAGAGAGAGAGGGAGTCAGAGAATCCCAAGCAGGCTCCACACTGTCAGTGCAGAGCTTGATATGGGGCTTGAACTCACAAACCTTGAGATCATGACCCGAGCCAAATTCAAGAGTCGGACGCTGAACGAGTTGAGCCTCCCAGGCGCCCCTGCCCTCCTGTCTTGAATCCTGCTTCCCCCAGGCAGCTCTCATCTGCATGGTTGCCATTGTCCATCTGCCTGTTTTGTGTTCTTCCAGAAATAGGATCCTATCTAAGTGACACTCTGTAACATGCTTTTTCCACTCCCCAATATACCAGACATCTCTCAAAGCTTCTACTTAAAAGACACAATTAGTTCCCTTCAGGAATGTGTAATGTTCTGTAGTGTGGCTGCATCATCATGGATGCAGGAATTCCCAGCTTTTTGATCCCCCCCCCCCCCCGCCATTTAAAAAATTGTAGCAAATTACATATACAGCATGAAATTTCCCATTTTAGATATTTTTAAGTGTACAATTCAGTGGCATTAAGTACATTCCCAGTGTTGCTACCAGCACTACTATCCTTTTCCAGAACGTTCTCATAATCCCAAACAGAAACTCTCTAATATTTCTAGATTTGCTTTGAAGCTTTTCCCCTCGTAGCTTCAGTTCCAAGGAGCCGGCCTGCCCTGAGGCCTCCTCGTCCTGTGCCCTCCCCTTCCTCTTTTCCCTGCAGGTGTGTGTTCATGCGCCTGGCCACCATCTGTGTGCTGGTATTCACCCTGGGCTCCAAGATTACATCCTGTGATAACTACTCCTGTGAGCTCTGTGGCTACAACCAGAAACTCTACCCGGTGAGGCTGCAGGGATGGGGGTGTCCTGCAGGGTGGGTCATCCTGGGGTGACGGGCTCAAGGTTAAGAGAACAGCCCTCAAACCTCTGGGTTTGAATCCCAGATTGGCCCACTTTCCTGCTGTATGGCACAGTCTGACACAGGAGACACTTCTCTAGGCTTGAAAACCAAAGTCTGTGCTGGAGCTCAGAGGAGCATCTGCTGGTGGCCTCCAGAGGTAGCAGGATCTGTGGGCGAAAAGGGCTCTGGAAGGAATCTGAGAACCTGGCATTCTCTCTCTCTTTTTTTTTTTACGATTTTATTTTTAAGTAACCACTCCACCCAGTATGCAGCTTGAACCCACAACCCCGAGATCCAGAGTGCATGCCCTACCAACCGAGCCAGGCAGGAGCCCCAAGGGCCTCATTTTCTCTTGATCTCTTTGGTTCCAGTGCTGGGAGACCCAAGTTGGACAGGAAATGTACAAGCTGATGATCTTCGACCTCATCATCATCTTGGCCGTGACGCTTTTTGTGGATTTTCCTAGAAAGTAAGCATGAGGGAAACCCCTCTTATTTCCCCTACCCCTCTGACCCCCTCCCGAGTCCTCGCTGGAGGCTCCCACCACAGCTGCTTCACAGAGTGCTGACAGAAATCACCAACAACCATCTGGTGACTTTTAACTTGCTCTGGGCCATTGACCTCATGGTCCATTAGGTGCCTCCTTGAAAGGCAGCATAAACAGAAATGGTGCTGCTTTCCATGAGGCTTCCGTGGAGGTGGCTTCCGGCCATTAGCACAGCCACTGTCAGGGGAGACCTGGGTTCATGCCCCAGGACTGCCACTTGCTGGTCATGTGACCTTGGGCAAATTATTTAAGCTCTGTGCCTCTTTTCCCACCTGCGAAGTGGGGATGGTAGCATTAGCCACTTGACTGCACTGTCGTGAAGATCACATGAGAAAACGCAGAGATAAGTACTGAGCACTCAAGAAAATACTAGCACCACATGATCGCCATTATTTAAAAAATTAAAAAGAAATTTTTCTTAATGTTTATTTGAGAGAGAGAAATAGAGCATGAGCAGGGGAGGGGCAGAGAGAGAGGGAGACACAGAATCCAAAGCAGGCTCCAGGCTCTGAGCTGTCAGCACAGAGCCCGATGTGAGACTTGAACTCATGAGCCTTGAGATCATGACCTGAGCTGAAGGTGGACGCTCAACGGACTGAACCACCCAGGTGCCCTACATGGTCACCATTATTTTGTCATCATATTATTACTGGCATCTCCTTGAGCCTTAAGTGAAACTGTTTACTTAACCCCTTTTTTTACCCAGGTGTACAAATTATTCAGGCATGTCAGAAGTCCAGTAAGCCCTTCAAAACCAACTTTAAAAAAGAAAGTGTCCTTTTAAAAACCTACACAAATATGGCATGAATGTGTGCTTATTTAAAAATGTTAAATATTTAGTATTTAAATAAATACAGAAGTCCAGAGAATAGTTAGACTTCTCTTTTGTTACTGTCCCCTTAACTCCCCAGTCCTACCTTATTTCTCAGACGTGGCCATTGGGGTAGATCCAGCAGTCCTGGGGCATCTGGGTGGCTCAGTCAGTTAAGCATCTAACTCTCGATTTTGGCTCAGGTCATGATCTCATGGTTCATGAGATCGAGCCCTGTGTCCAGCTCCATGCTAACAGCATGAAGCCTGCTTGGGATTCTCTCTCTCCCTCTCCCCCTCTCCCCTACACATACGTGTGCGTTCCCTCTCCCTCTCTCAAAAAAATAAATAAATAAAAACAAAGACACATTTACATAACTACATGTATAAGTAAACACACAGTCTTGCTAGAAGTGTTCTTTTTCCGCCTTTAAATGGGATCACGGTACATTTGCATTGGTCTGCAGCTTACTTGTTTTCCTCCCTTGCACACACAAAATATCATGACTAACTTTCTAGTCAGGACACATGGATTTTCCTTGTTCATTTTAAGGACTGTATAATGTTCCACTGTGTCTGTGGCATATAGTTTGTCAATGTAGCCCCTACTGATGGTCATTTAGGTTGTTTCTAGTATTTAAAAAAAATTTTTTTTAATGTTTGTTGCATTTTTGAGAGAGAGAGAAAGAGAGAGGGAGAGAGAACATGAGCAGGGGAGGAGCAGAGAGAGAGAGAGGAAGACACAGAATCCAAAACAGGCTCCAGGCTCTGAGCTGTCAGCACAGAGCCTGATGCAGGGCTCGAACTCACGAATCATGAGATTGTGACCTGAGCCGAAGTCAGTACTTAACTGACTGAGCCACACAGGCGCCCGTTTCCAGTATTTTTGCTAACACGTGGCAATCCGCAGTGAACAACTATGTGTGTTAGTCACAGGCCCCTGCTTCTGGGGTTTCCGTGAGAAGATTCTAGGATTCCAGGAAGCGGTTATGCTAAGTGGTAGGATTCTCATAAGCCATTTTCTGTGTGAATGCACATTACTTTTTGAGCCGAGTGGCAAGCCAGAACACAGAGACTGCCATTAATGGTCACCACAACCTGGTGCGGTAGGTTGTGTTATAATTCCCCTACATTCCATATGAGGAAATGAACCTCATCTAACCTTATCTGGCTGGTAAACTGTAGATCTGAGATTCAGACTCTGGTCTCAATGATTCCAGAGTTCACGGTCTTCTGCATCTAAACATATGACTAACCAGTTTCCATGAGAAATGTATGTGGAAATAGCCGTGATTTGGAGGACGTGGTTCTGTGGCCTTGGCAGGTACTGGCAATCCAGGTGAGAAATTGTCCTGTTGTTTCCAGGCTCCTGGTGACCTACTGTTCTTCTTGGAAACTGGTTCAGTGCTGGGGACAGCAGGAATTTGCCATTCCTGATAACGTTCTGGGGATTGTTTATGGGCAAACCATTTGCTGGATTGGAGCCTTTTTCTCCCCTCTTCTCCCTGCAATTGCAACCTTGAAACTCATTATCATCTTTTATGTGAAAGAGGTAAGGAGAAGGTTGGGCAGGGGGCTGATATTCTGGACCATTCTTGACCTTGCAAGGCATTCGGCAGTCGTGTGACTGGAACCTATCCACGTCCCATCAGATGTATTAAAACTACATTCCTTATTTGATACATATTTTTATTCTGGAAAAAAAAGACTTTGAATGGATTTCCACATTTTTATAATTTTGAGAGTCTTAAGATTTTTTTTTTTTTTTTTTTTTTTTTGCTCCTGTGATTTAAATGTTGTTTTTGTAGGTAACCATCTAAAAGTTGAGTTGTAATTGATCCATCAGTTGGTAGTGGCACATCTGGTGATGTTTAACAAAGCATTTATTAAAGTTTTGTCATTTTCTGTTTGGATGTTGGAGGCATTGTATTTATTTTCAGGTGTCAGTTATTTGTGTAGCTCCTTGAAGGGCTCACGGGAAGTAAGTATTGTGTCTGAACTAAGTGCTGAATGGGTAGAGTGGCCCTGCAGATGACTGACTGATCTGGGCTTCATTACTGAACTTCTTTTATTATTATTGTTGTTATTATTATTATTATTATTATTATTATTATAGAAGCAATAGATGCTCAATATTAAACATTTAAACCATGCAGATATGTATACAGTAACTTTCATCCCTACTTCCAGAGGTGCCATCTACTAATAAGCCTCACACTTATTAATTACCTATTATGCCAAGCCCTGAGGATTCAGAAATGGAAATAATAATTATAATATTAATATTCATAATTACAGTAATCATAATGATAAGAATACCAGGTACTCCCCTGCCCTGCTGAACACTTTCCATAGGCTATCATATAATGCTTATACACATCTTTTGAAGTAGGTACTGACGTTAATCATATTTTATAAATCAGGAAGCTGAAGTTCAGAGAGGTTAAGTAACTGGTCCGAGGTCACATAGCTTATAAGTGACTCCAGGTTTACTTCACTCAAGACCTAAGCTATTTAATCCTTAGGTAAGCAGAGCCTTGAATTGAGCCTACCCAGATGTTTTGGCCTTTGAAGAATGTTCTGATGCTTTCATTTGGAAACTTCAATTGGTTGAAGTAACCGAAGGAGAGGTGGATGTGAGAAAACATATAGGAACTTGTTCCCTTTCCAGAAAGTATTGGTTACCCAGTGCTTTCCCGGTGTGTAGCCCAGTAAAGATATGTGGGAGTAACGGAATAGGTCAGGGGCACATGGCTGATACAGGCCTGACCAGCTAGCCACCCCCAAACAGGACACCGGGGGTCCCTAGTACTCTTTGCCGTCTGGCTCAGAAGATTTTCTGGCTTCTGCTGAAGTCAGAACGGCTTGCTGCTCCCTCCTAGTAATGTATTTTTTAAAAATATTAAGGGGAAATCTTATGCCTATTGCTATACCTTTCACCCCCTTTCCACTTGATATTTCCACAAGTCTTTTTGGCCCTGATGGAGATATTTGTTTTTAATATACAGGAGAAATAAATGCTTATAAAAAATTCATGTAATGAATTGTATGTTCTCATGGATCCATTTAACACATATTTAAAGTCCTGTAAAGTTTTTTAAAAACTTAAATGAGATCATACAGCACAGAGTTCTGAAATCTGCCCTTTCATTTCATAGTACTGTCAGGGCAGGACGCAAAGCCCATATCCTTTCTACCGGCTCAGGGTATTCCATTGTGTGGATGCACTTTAACCTTTAAGTGACCCCTGTCGATAGCTCTTTCATTGCTTCCAGTTACTCCCTGATATCAGTAACTATAACAGTAAACATCCATATACGTGAACTTTGGCCCATTTATTCTATTTTCTCATCAAGATGAATTTCCCAGCGTTGGGGTCTGGATTAAACATGTTTCATTTTCATCTGTATTGCTGACTACCCTCTAGAAAAGTGGCATCAGTTTACATTCCCCTGGGATGCATGAATGTGCTCATTTACCTTCAAGGAAGCTATGCTCTTACTTTTTTCTCTTTCTTTCTCTCCCCTTAGATAAGTCTTCTTTACACCTGCCGGCCCTCCCCAAGGCAGTTCAGAGCATCCAATTCTAATTTCTTCTTCCTGTTGGTGTTGCTGATAGGGCTGTGTTTGGCAATAATACCTCTGACGATCAGCATGGCACGGTAAATATGATTTTGTTTTCGAGAACATTTCCTTGCTTCTTGACATGTTCCTCTTTTTTTTTTTTTTTATTTAAAAAAAATTTTTTTTTCAACGTTTTTTATTTATTTTTGGGACAGAGAGAGACAGAGCATGAACGGGGGAGGGGCAGAGAGAGAGGGAGACACAGAATCGGAATCAGGCTCCAGGCTCTGAGCCATCAGCCCAGAGCCTGACGCGGGGCTCGAACTCACGGACCGCGAGATCGTGACCTGGCTGAAGTCGGACGCTTAACCGACTGCGCCACCCAGGCGCCCCAGACATGTTCCTCTTTTATATCAAAGGGTCCATTGTGTTCTTTATTGGTTTTCCAAATTCATGGCGTTCCACCTGCAGAAGTCAGTAAGTCACTCCTGGTTTAGCCAGGCCCATCGTTGTTTTGGAATCTCTCTCTGGATGCTGGAATGTCTCGGTCCACTTCCAGAACTTTGGCTGGCTGTGTTGCCAGTGTTTTAGAGTACTGGTTGGGTCTGCCCTCCCCCACTCCCTTTTCCTAGGACCTCTCTGCTGGTATCCTTTTGGATTATTTCTTTGTTTCTGATTACAAAAATAATACATCTTCATTATGGAAGAATTTGGAGTATCTTCATTGTGACAGGCACTGGGCTCGGTGCTAGGAGTATGGAGACGATTCAGACATGGCACAAGGAATGTTGAGTCTAGTGTAGAATTTGGTAGGAGCAGAAATGCTTAAGACTAGGGATCAGAAGTTGAGTGTTCAGACCCCAGTGACCCTACTCCTTAAGAGTATAACCATTTATACCAAAGGCCAACAAACATTTTCTGTAAAGAGGAATCCTAAATATTTAGGCTTTGTGGCCATATGGTGTTGGTAGCAACTGTTCAACCCTCCTGTGGCATCACGAAAACAGCTGTAGACAGTATACAAACTAATGGGCATGACTTATTCCAATAAAACTTTACTTATAAAAAACAGATGGTGGGCCACATTTGACACTAGGGCTATAGTTTACCAGTCTCTCTGACTTATATTCTCATGGAATTCCATTTCTTCATCTTTCAATTAAAATCCTTGAACTTTTCTCTCAGATTTTATTTTTTAACCAATTTGACTGACTGTATATCTTTATTGTTTTTTATTATAGTAACAGATGTTATATATAAAAAAACTGTACACAAGGGTGTAAATGAAAGGGAAACAAATTTCCCATTATCCTCCCTTAGTTGCACTCCACCAAGGTAACCACTATGAATATTTTAATATTAATATTTAATATATTAATTATTCAGTATATTAATATAAATATATTACTTCCAGAAATTCATATGAACACTATTTATTTTTTAAAATATTTTTAATTTAAAATCATTAATATTAAAAATTAATTTAAAATTAAATTAATTTAAAATTATTAAAATATTAAGTTTTAATTATTTAATATATTAATAAATATATTTATTACAACCCAAAATTCATATGAACACCCTTTATTTTAAAAAATATTTTTAATTTAGGGGCGCCTGGGTGGCTCAGTTGGTTGAGCATCCGACTTCAGGTCGGGTCATGATCTCACGGTTCGTGGGTTCCAGCCCTGCATCGGGCTCTGTGGTGACAGCTCAGAGCCTGGAGCCTGCTTCGTTCGGATTCTGTGTCTCCCTCTCTCTCTGCCCCTCCCCTGCTCACACGCTGTCTCTCAAAAATAAATAAATGTTAAAAAAAATTTAACAAAATATTTTTAATTTAAAATCATTAAAGTTTTTTAATGATTTTAAATTTTAAAATTAATTAAATTAATTTAAAAGTATTAAAATATTAAAATTTAATTGTTTAATGTATTAATAAATATTAATATATTTATTACTTCCAGAAAGTCATATGCACACTATTTATTTTTATTTACTTATTTTTTCCTTTTTTATTTTATTTATTTTTTTTAATATGAAATTTATTGTCAAATTGGTTTCCATACAACATCCGGTGCTCATCCCAAGAGGTACCCTCCTCAATACCCACAGCCCATCCTCCCCTCCCTCCCACCCCCCATCAACCCTCAGTTTGTTCTCAGTTTTTAAGAGTCTCTTATGGTTTGGCTCCCTCCCTCTCTAACCTCTTTTTTTTTTCTTCCCCTCCCCCATGGTCTTCTGTTAAGTTTCTCAGGATCCACATAAGAGTGAAAACATATGGTATCTGTCTTTCTCTGTATGACTTATTTCACTTAGCATAACACTCTCCAATTCCATCCACGTTGCTACAAAAGACCATATTTTATTCTTTCTCATTGCCACATAGTATTCCGTTGTGTATATAAACCACAATTTCTTTATCCATTCATCAATTGATGGACATTTAGGCTCTTTCCATAATTTGGCTATTGTTGAAAGTGCTGCTATAAACATTGGGGTACAAGTGCCCCTATGCATCCGTACTCCTGTATCCCTTGGGTAAATTCCTAGCAGTGCTATTGCTGGGTCATAGGGTAGGTCTATTTTTAATTTTTTGAGGAACCTCCACACTGTTTTCCAGAGCGGCTGCACCAGTTTGCATTCCCACCAACAGTGCAAGAGGATTCCCATTTCTCCACATCCCCGCCAGCATCTATAGTCTCCTAATTTGTTCATTTTGTCCACTCTGACTGGCGTGAGGTGATATCTGAGTGTGGTTTTGATTTGTATTTCCCTGATGAGGAGCGACATTGAGCATCTTTTCATGTGCCTGTTGGCCATCTGGATGTCTTCTTTAGGGAAGTGTCTATTTATGTTTTCTGCCCATTTCTTCACTGGATTATTTGTTTTTCGGGTGTGGAGTTTGGTGAGTTCTTTATAGATTTTGGATACTAGCCCTTTGTTTGATATGTCATTGCAAATATCTTTTCCCATTCCGTCGGTTGCCTTTTAGTTTTGTTGGTTGTTTCCTTTGCAGTGAAGAAGATTTTTATCTTCATGAGGTCCCAGTAGTTCATTTTTGCTTTTTAATTCCCTTGCCTTTGGGGATGTGTCAAGTAAGAAATTGCTGCAGCTGAGGTCAGAGAGGTTTTTCCCTGCTTTCTCCTCTAGGGTTTTGATGGTTTCCTGTCTCACATTCAGGCCCTTTATCTATTTTGAGTTTATTTTTGTGAATGGTGTAAGGAGGTTGTCTAGTTTCAATCTTCTGCATGTTGCTGTCCAGTTCTCCCAGCACCATTTGTTAAAGAGACTGTCTTTTTTCCTCTGGATATCCTTTCCTGCTTTGTCAAAGGTTAGTTGGCCATACTTTTGTGGGTCTAATTCTGGGGTTTCTATTCTATTCCATTGGTCTATGTGTCTGTTTTTGTGCCAATACCATGCTGTTTTGATGATTACAGCTTTATAGTAGAGGTTAAAGTCTGGGATTGTGATGCCTCCCACTTTGGTCTTCTTCTTCAAAATTACTTTGGCTATTCGGGATCTTTTGTGGTTCCATACAAATTTTAGGATTGCTTGTTCTAGCTTTAAGAAGAATTCTGGTGCAATTTTGATTGGGATTGCATTGAATGTGTAGATAGCTTTGGGTAGTATTGACATTTTAACAATATTTATTCTTCCAATCCATGAGCACGGAATGTTTTTCTATTTCTTTATATCTTCTTCAATTTCCTTCATAAGCTTTCTATAGTCTTCAGCATACAGATCTTTTACATCTTTGGTTAGGTTTATTCCTAGCTATTTTATGATTCTTGGTGCAATTGTGAATGGGTCCGTTTCTTTATTTGTCTTCCTGTTGCTTCATTATTAGTGTATAAGAATGCAACTGATTTCTGTACATTGATTTTGTATCCTGTGACTTTGCTGAATTCATGTCTCAGTTCTAGCAGACTTTTGGTGGAGTCTGTCGGGTTTTCCATGTATAATATCATGTCATCTGCAAAAAGTGAAAGCTTGACTTCATCTTTGCCAATTTTGATGCCTTTGATTTCCTTTTGTTGTCTGATTGCTGATGCTAGAACTTCCGAGACTATGTTAGACAACAGCGGTGAGTGGATGGTGGCTTATTTTTTTAGCTTAATTTTATGATGAGCCCTTTTCCATGCCAGCACATACAGAACTCTCTCATTCCTTTAAAATGTTTTTTAACTTTGATTTTTTAATATAATAAATAAATATATATAATATATAATATAAAATATATAAAATATAAAGTTCTACAAAATATGTAATAAATAGTTTACATCCCACAGAATTTAAATAACATAAGAATATATGATGGAAAAAATTAATTTTCCAATCCTGTTTCCCAACTATTTTCTGTATGGGAGCCAGTCATTTTACATCTCAATGTCTCTTTCAGTGGTTTTTTTTAGTGTTCTCTTTTATTTTTTATTTTTAATTTTTTTTAAATTTTTTTATGTTTATTTCTGAGACAAAAAGAGACAGTGTGAGTGGGGGAGGGGCAGAGAGAGAGAGAGAGAGACGCAGAATCCGAAGCAGGCTCCAGGCTCTGAGCTGTCAGCACAGAGCCCGACACGGGGCTCGAACTCACAAACTGTGAGATCATGACCTGAGCTGAAGTCAGTGGCTCAACCGACTGAGCCACCCAGGCGCCCCTAATGTTCTTTTTTATGAATGGATCATAAATTGTTCATCCATTGCCTTAAACAATAGTTAGGTTGCTTCTAAGAATGTTTTTTTATCCATAAAAATAGGGCTACAGTGGAAAAGCTCATACACAGAACTTAATTCTTTTAGGCCTTAATTACAGATTTTTTGCATTGAATTTTATTTAGTTTTTATTTAGTTTTTTATTTTGAAAAATTTCAAATGTGTAGAAAAGTTAAAAAAAATAGCAGTAATGGAGGTTCACATACCCATCAACTGGATGTCCCAGTTGTTAACATTTTGCTACATTTGTTTTATCTCTCTCTATGCATATGCTTTTTGTGGGTGTGGTGACCTATTTGAAATTGTTATAGGCACCATGACATATGTAAATAATAACCTCAGCCACCCCCATTTTGAGATCTGGGGGTGCACAGAAGATATGAGCTAAATACTTGATTGTGCAGCTCCTAAAAATAAGGGTATATTCTCCTCCTCATGCATCTGCAATAACATCACATCTCAGAAAATGAATACTGTCTTATTCTTGCCATTTTCAAATTTCTCCAATTGTCCCCAATAGTCTTTTAGAGCCTTATTTTTATATTTAAAAATTTTTTGTATTTATTTTTGAGAGAGACAGAGAGAGAGCAAGCATGAGTGGGGGAGGGGCAGAGAGAGAGGGAGACACAGAATCCTAAGCAGGCTCCAGGCTCTGAGCTGTCAGCACAGAGCCTGATGTGGGACTTGAACCCACGAACTGTAAGATCATGACCTGAGCCGACGTCAGACGCCCAACCGACTAAGCCACCCACGTGCCTCTATAGCCTTTTTTAAAAATGAGGATCTATCTATCCGGGGCGCCTGGGTGGCTCAGTTGGTTGCGTGTCCAACTCTTGATTTCAGCTCAGGTCATGAGATCAAGCTCCATGTGGGGCTCCACACTGAGCATGGAGCTTGCTTGGAATTCTCTCTCTCTTTCTCTCTCTCTCTCTCTCCCCCTCTGCTCCTCTCCCCAACTCATACACTCTCTAAAATAAAGTTAAAAAAAATTTTTTTTAATAAAATAACATGAGGATCTTTCGAGTTTTACCCATTGCTTTCATTGCCATGTCTCCTTACTTTCCTTTAATCTTTAATTCTTTGAAGAGTCCACAACTGTTTCCTCCCCTCCAAACTGAGAGATTGGTGCACAAAATCACTACCACCTTCTGGATCTATTTGATTGCTGTCTTACAGTGTCATTTAACTTGCTCTTCTGTGCTACATTTCCTGTACACTGGAAGTCAGTCTACAGATTAGATGGAATTTCAGGGTCAGCATTTTTGTCCAGAATATTCCAGAAGGCCCATAAGATTGGGCTGTTCCTCACAGGTCGCTGGATGACAAAGCCTGCGGCCGGGTGGAGGAGTGACACTCAGCCTGTGCCGCATGCCTCACCCTGAGCCCCTTGGTCTGTGTCCCGGCAGCGTCCCTTCCTCAAAAGCCTGTGGGCCGTTCACCAACTTCAACACCACCTGGGAGGTGGTCCCCAAGACCGTGAGCACCTTTCCCAGCTCACTGCAGTCCCTGGTCCATGGCGTCACCTCGGAAGCCTTTGCAGTGCCTTTCTTCATGATCATCTGGTGAGTAAGAACCGCTTAGACCCTTGCGAGGATTCTCCATTGAGACATGTGGACTCCTCTCCACTGGGAAATGGAAGCCCACCTGTTACGCTTGATAAGTCACTAAACCTCTGTGAGCCTCACTTTCCCATCTCTAAAATGGGCATAATAATAGTGATTCTTAAAGAGGGTCGTTGAGCGGGTTCATTAAGATCCTGCTGGTGAAGCCCTGAGCCCAATGCCTGACATAAATCCAGTGAACTTTGTCGATTAATATTACTGATTATTCACAAAATCACTGGCTCTTTGGTAAAGTAAATCATTATTGGGCAGAGAGAAGAGCACCAGGTTAGACACATGCACTTGAACCCTGGCTCTACTGCTTCTAAGTAGTCTGTGTCCTTTCTGCGCCTCCATTTCCTCACCTGGAAAATGGGGATAAGAATGGCACATACCTTATAGGGTTGTGACATGAAGGAAATGTGGTTAATGATGTAAAATGCTGGTGCGCCTGGGTGGCTCAGTCGGTTAAGTGTCCGACTTCAGCTCAGGTTGTGATCTCACAGTTCGTGAGTTTGAGGCCCGTGTCATCGGGCTCTGTGCTGACAGCTCAGAGCCCGGAGCCTGCTTCGGATTCTGTATCTCCCACTCTCTGCCCCTTCCTCCCTCCCTCCCTCCCTCCCTCTCTCTCTCTATCTCTATCTCTCTCTCTCTCTCAAAAATAAACATTAAAAAATTTTTTTAATGTAAAATGCATTTTTATTTTATTTTTTTTAATTTTTTTAAATTTTTTTAATGTTTTTTTTTTTTTTAATTTTTTTTTTCAACGTTTTTTATTTATTTTTGGGACAGAGAGAGACAGAGCATGAATGGGGGAGGGGCAGAGAGAGAGGGAGACACAGAATCGGAAACAGGCTCCAGGCTCCGAGCCATCAGCCCAGAGCCTGACGCGGGGCTCGAACTCACGGACCGCGAGATCGTGACCTGGCTGAAGTCAGACGCTTAACCGACTGCGCCACCCAGCCGCCCCAATTTTTTTAATGTTTATTTATTTTTGAGAGACAGAGAGCGAGAGAGTGAGAGAGAGCATGTGTGGAGGAGGGGCAGAGAGAGAGAGGGAGACACAGAATCTGAAGCAGGCTCCAGGCTCTGAGCTGTCAGCACAGAGCCCTACGTGGGGATCAAACTCGTGACCACAAGACCATGACCTGAGCTGTAGTCAGATGCTTAACCAACTGAGCCCCCCAGGCACCCCTAAAATGCATTTTTAAATGTAAAATGCCAGCAGAGGACCTGGCCCTTAGTAAAGGCTCAGTAAATGACAGGTGTTATATGTCAGGGTGACAAGAGTCATTGCTGCATAGTGATTGATTTTGCGTGTTAAAGTAATTCTAATCACAAATGTACATTGAGGGCTTACTGTGTGGTGGCCATTGTTCTAATCACAGTCTTACAGTCTGTCTTCGTTATTCATAGATCTCAAGGTGGTTTTTTTTTGTATTGTGAATATGCCTACTTGCTAAAATATTTTACAACCCCCAAAATCAGTTTCAAACCATCAGTTTCATGGTCATTTGTGGACTTGCACAGGGTAGCAAAAAATTTGAGTCACCCAAAGGGCATTGTCTTAGTCTGTTTGGTCTGCTATAACAAAATATCATAGACTAGGTGGCTTATAACAACAGAAATTTATTTCTTACAGTTCTGAAGACTGGGAGTCCAAGATCAGCATGATTAGGGGAGAGCCCTCTTCTGGCTTACAGACTTCTGGTGTCCTCACATAGCAGAAGGGCTGAGCTAGCTCTCTAGGGTCCCTTTTATCAGGGCACTAATGCCATTTGTGAGGGACCTAATCACCTCCCGGAGGCCCCACCTTCTCATGACATCACCTTGGGATTAGGATTTCAGCGTACGGATTTTGCGGGCACACCTTCAGACCATAGCATGCATGTAAACAGCTGAGGTCAAACAAGGCAATAAGCCTGCTATCTTCTTTCCGCTTTCGTACTACAAATGTCTTTAGTGACCTATTTAGTGCCATGTTTCTTGCATTTTGTGCTTTTGGTGGCTCATTTCCCAGTATAAAACCATCCCAAGCGTAGTGCTGAAGTGCTTCTCATGTTCCTAAGTGCAAAGAGGCTGAGATATGCCTTACAAAGAAAATCTGTATGTTAGATAAGCTTCATTCAGGCATGGGTTATGGTACTGTTGACACCGAGTTCAGAGTTAAGGAATCAACAATAATGGTAACTAAATTATCTTTAAACAGAAGCAAGATTACGTATTGATAGCTGATTTGCTCAATGAATAAGAAACATAAGACAAGGTATTGATCAGTTGACAAAAATGTTGTGACCAGTGACTCAAGGAACCTCCCCTTGTATTTCCCCTAGGGCCATTGGTTCAGAATTCACTAATCAGGTGTTCCTAGAAGCTTTATAGAATAGAACTACCACAAATAACTAGAATTGATTGTAGCTGGTATGTATTAACTGTAATGAATGAAATAATCGCAATTTACCCCATGATAGAGATATTCTTACAGTAAAACCCCACCCAATGAAGGAAGTGAGCTTCAGAAATGTATTTGTTAAAGGCATGATACCTTTGATGAGATTAACAACATGGTTTGGGGGAGCTGTGCAGACAACCAGCCTGGAATTCTGAGGACCCCAGGATGCAGAGACTCCTGGCCCCGTGCATTTACTCCAGCTGTCATTTGGCTGACGCCATCTGGTGGCGGTTACCTGATCTGGCCATTCTTGTCCTGTGGCCATGGTATCTTCTAGAAGAGTTTCATTGATATCAGTGTTTCCAGTGGCCCTCATTTCCTCAGCCCTATCTGGGGAGATTGGACAGGAAACCACCTCCCCTTCATGGAGTGGAATGAGTTGCCTACTCTTTTCCTGGGGGCTTGCTCTCCACTCCACTTGCCCCTCACCTCAAAGACAGTCATTTCACTCACCCCACTTTGAGATCTGGGACTACATGGAAGATAGGAGCTAATTGCCAGTTGCTTTTATTCAAAAATGTATTATCCTAGGCTTGTTGTCCCTGGGGTTTACTATATTATCCCCATTTTACAGATGAGGAAACTGAGACGAGGGGGGTTCCACAGTGATTATCCACATCCAGTGCATTCTATGCTGAGCTGACTTTCTGGACCATTTCCTTGTCTCTCCCTATCATATTCTATGTGCCAAGGGAACAGCAACAACTTTTAATATTAGCTTAAAAAGCAAGGCATGAATCAGTCTCTGCTACCACTGCCAACTCACAACCCCTCTGGGGCCGTTTCTGATTGCCTTCTGCTTAGGATGAATGAGTTTTGTCTTTCTTTTTCTTTTTCTTTTTCCTTTTCCTTTCCTTTTCTCTTCTTCCCTTTCCTTCCTTCCTTCCTTCCTTCCTTCCTTCCTTTCTTCCATTCCTTTCTCCCTCCCTCTCTTTTTTTCCTTCCTTCTTTTCCTAACAACAGTAAAACTGTCCTGGGCAAAATGGATCAGGTGGTTTTTCTAGTGGCCTTCAAATGGTGCAAACTCCCTACTGACCTCTCCACCTTGTGTTGCAGCCTCATTATGTTTTATTTCATCGCCCTTGCCGGAGCACACAAGCGGGTGGTGGTCCAGCTCCGAGAGCAGCTGTCCCTGGTAAGAAAGAGCAGGTCCAGAGGGTCATGGCTGGGGACCTTTACCCAGGACATCTAACAGAAAGTGGCACTTTTCCCAGGGAGAGGGTGGAATGCTGTGGCCCCGCTCACCACCACTTCCCTAAACTCTGCGTTTAGGCCGGGCCTTCCCCAGCTTCATTCATCCAGTCCTTCAACATGTGTATTGATCACTCCCTGCTCTTCACACCGTGCTGGAATACAGTGGTGATAAAGGGAGACAAGATTGCTAAATAGTTACAGAAAAAGTGATAAATTTCAATAGCAGTAACTGCCGTGAAGAGAACACAGACAAGATGAGTGGCCATCTACTGCTGTCGATGGTGGCCACTGAAGCCCACTTTGAGGAGGTGACATTGGAGCTGAGACTTGAATGCTGTGGGAGGTCTTGGGGATGAGAGTAACAGAGGGGACAGTGAGGGCACCCCTGGGGCTGGAGGACGGTGGCTTATCAGCCGGGGTCACAGCACAGTCTGAAGGCTCTGTTGAGAAGATTGAGTTTAATTCTGAGTGTGATGGGAAACCAGTGAAATGTGTTCAGTAGCAGTCTGGTGTACATTTCTTTTTAATGTTTGTTTATTTTTGAGAGAGAAAGAAAGAGAGAGAATATGAGCAGGGGTAGGGCAGAGAGAGAGGGAGACAGAATCCGAAGCAGGCTCCAGGCTCTGAGCTGTCAGCACAGAGCCTAACGCGGGGCTTGAACCCACAAACCGCAAGATCGTGACCTGAGCTGAAGTCAGATGCTTTACCAACTGAGCCACCCAGGCGCCTCCTGATGTACATTTTTACAAGACTGTTGGCCACTTTGTGGACAAGGGGCCATGGAGGGGCAAGAATGCCAGAGGCAGACCAGTTTGGAGGCCATTACAACCATCCGGGGGTTAGGATCATTAACCGTGAGTCTGACAGGCAATTTATTAGGTTGAAATGATGATACATGTATCCAAAAATATTGAATGTGCTCTTGCACCCATCTCTGTCCTTAGGAAAGTCGTGACAAGCGTTATCTAATTCAGAAACTAACAGAAGCCCAGAGGGATATGAAGAACCGTCTAGACTGGCAGTGAGGATCCTACTGCGTGTTGCTCAGAAGCTGACCTGCTGAGCCTACAGAGTCCACCTGGGTTTGGAGCAGAGATTTTAAAATATATTTTTCTGGAGTTGAGGTTTTTCCTGAAAGTAGCTCCATATTATGCAGCTGCGGTGGCTGTAACCCACCCCTAATGTAACCCAGCCCCCCCATTTTAGTGTCTTAGAAAGACCAGGTTCAAACCTGGTTTGCCTATAGACCAGCAGCTTGGTGACTCCCCCACAAAACTAACTTACTTAGCCGTTTAGGCTGATAGAACAAAATTTGAGGAGGAGAGCCCTTTTATATTTTTCAAAGTGCATTTGTGTTGTCTTTTATAGTTAATTGTGGGAGTCATCTGTTCATGAGACTGGGCTCGTTCTTTTGAACCAGGTTCTGGAGTTTTAGGCTGAAAAGTGTTCCTTAAGAAGTAGTAATCCTTTTTAAATGGTTCTGAGACCTGATTTTTTTTTTTTTTTTCATGAAGAGAAATCCTTGAATTGAGATGTTTGAAACGGATGGTGGAAACATGGAGAGGGTGGCTATATAAGTCCAGTTACCTGGTAGTAATATGAGAGAGAAAAGCCATCCCTGCTGTGTGAATAAGGTTAAGTTTGGGGAGGAGGGGAATGCTGTGGATTGGGGGCCTTGATGTCTTAGTTCCTGGGTATTTTGCTGCCGCCTTATTACTCGGGGGTGGGGAGGTGCTCAGGGTTGGGGGGGAGCTGTCTCTAAGGTGCTGGGTATCCATAGGTCCTGAGTTCCCTTCTGGTCCTGAGTTCTGAGACTTAGCAGAGGGCCCTGGGTATCAAAATTAAGAGGCAAAGCTTGTCTTTCAAGTCTTCCAAATGCCATTTTCCTTCCTGCACTGAGGTCCCCGTTTCTCATGGACACTTCACATTTCAGAGCCAGGCTGGAAAGGGCAGTTGAGTATGTGCACGGAGCACAGGGGGCCATGGTTTATGTGTGTGTTTGAGGATCAGGGGTTGCAGCATCAGACCAGCCTGTGCAAGTGTCCGAGAGGACACTGAATGCTGGCATCTGCAATGCCATATGTTCAGGGCTATTGTTTCCTTGTGACTAAAATTTTAAGTTTTATTTTACATGATAGGCAGAGTATTGCTTAAGATTTCCGTTACAGCAAAAACCACATGCAATAAATACCTCATCATAAACTTACATGGAATTGATAGCTCTGAACCTTTTAGTAAGCCTAAGTTATGGTTTCACGTAATCAGTTTGTGTCTTAATTATCTTCAGAATCCTTTTTAAAGTACTGAGTTTTGTAACAGACCATCGGAGCCTTTCTTCTGTTGTTTTCCTTCCTTTCACAGGCTCTAAACCTTTCCTCGGGAGTAACCTGGAGTTTAAAGCTGGGTACCTGTTTTGGAAAGCTGTGCTCTGCTAAGAGTATTCCCATCCCCACCCCCAACCCGCCATTAATCAAAACGATGGACCCCTTGCTCTGAGGAGCAAAGTGTGCTTTCCACAGTTTACACATTTCTATATATTTGTCCCTTTGCCAGATCATTTTCTTGCTGTTCCCCAAAGTTACCATTAACATGTGATACTTTTGTACCTGTGAGACAAATGAGCCTTTCTGGCTAATAACTAGTATCACAGAATTTTGAGTAACCAAAAGTTCACTCTATCCTCACTTGAAAAAAATTCTAATTGTTGGTATTTTTACCTACTGCACTTATTTATATGTTTTTGCTTTCACCATGCTTCTGAGAACAGTCAAGTTTGTGTGTGTGTGTGCGCGCATGTGTGTGTACAAACGTAAGTGTGTGAGATGGAAACTCCATTTTCTTTCCCTGTTATAAAATTGATACTGAAGTATGCTAATATATTCATTTTGGTTAAATGCTGCTGATTTGCATACCTCTTACTTGAATGTTTTTATATATTTTGATAACTTTAATAACTTCAAGTGATGTCTGTATAATTGTCGAAGTACAGGTCTCTCTAACAAATGTGCCTTAAAACTGATTAAACAGTGTCTTGAAGGTTTTAAAATGTGTTTGCGTATATTTGAATTCCTGGAGGTTTCTTGTCAGCAATGAAGTGATTGTGGAAAACTAATAGTTTGTAAAGTTGTTCTTTGCCTTTTCCTAGAATCACAGAAGTGTTTTTTTTTTTTTTGTTTTTTTTTAAGTTTATTTATTTTGAGAGAGAGTGTGCACAAGGAAGGGGCAGAGAGAGAATCCCAATCAGGCTCCATGTTCAGCACAGAGCCCAGTGGGGCTCAATTCCCCCAACCATGAGGTCATGACCTGAGCTGAAGTCAACTGACTGAGCCACCCAGGCGCCCCAAATGACAGAGGGTTTAATGCAGTCATCAGATGAGTGCTTTTAAGACTCCTTGGCTCTACCGAAGCCAGGAAGGAGTATAGGTATGTGTTTTAAACTAAAAACACATAAAATTATTTCAAGCACTCCTCTCCCAATCCTCCACCCCCCAGAGGGAACCACTGCTAATGATGTTTATTTTCTTTTCCCAGAAAATTATAATACATATTCAAATAGATATATATGTGTGGTTGAATGCATGAAAAATGTATATTTCTGAGCTTCTCCCTTTTTCCTCCTTAATAACATCTTGAAGATCTTTCCATATAAATAGCCACATAGCATCCCATTGTATCTTTTTAATAGCTACAAAGCATCCCATTGTATCATTGTGTACTTCCATAAGGATATGTTCCTTGCTAGGTACTTTATTTTCAACTCACCAACACTGCCCTCCACCCTCTCCTGTTACAAACATGGGGAGTTTTAAAAGTCCCTCCAATCATGTCTCTATTGTCTCTATTTCCCTGTTCTGCTCCATTCTCCTAAAGAAGGTTCTTGTTACTATTATTTTTTTTTTTGCCTACAAAACAGGGCTTTATTGGAATTTAAAATTCTTAATTAAAATTTTTTTTAACATTTATTTATTTTTGAGAGACAGAGACAGAGCCCAAGGAGGGGAGGGGCAGAGAGAGAGGGAGACACAGAATCTGAACCAGGATCCAGGCTCTGAGCTGTTAGCACAGAGCCCGATGTGGGGCTTGAACTCACGAACCCTGAGATCATGACCTTGAGCTGAAGTCGGATGCTTAACCGACTGAGTCACCCGGGTGCCCCTAAAATTCATAAATTTTTAAATCAAAGGAATAAAATTTAAAACAAAACATATATATTTTTTTAACTTTCTATTATTTTCTATTCTTAGATTTTATTTCCAATTTTAATATAAATTCTAGTTAGTTAACATATAGTATAATACTGGTTTCAGGAGTAGAATTTAGTGATTCATCACTTACTTATAATATGCAGTGCTCAATGCAGCAAGTGCCCTCCTTAATGCCCATCACCTATTTTAGTCCATCCCACCCCCCACCTCCATTCTAGCAACCCTCAGTTTGCTGTCTTTAGTTAAAAGTCTCTTATGGTTTGCTTCTCTCCCTTCTCACCTCCCCTGTGTTCATCTGTTTTGTTTCTTAAATTCCACATATGAGTGAAATCATACGGTATTTGTCTTTCTCTGAATGACTTATTTTGCTTAGCATAATACACTCTGGCTCCATCCATATAGGTGCAAATGGCAAGATTTCATTCTTTTTGATGGCTGAGTAATATTCCATTATACATATGTCCATTATATATAATATCCATTATATATACACATATATACATGTATACACATATACATATACACACACGATCTTTTTTAAAAAAAATTTTTTTTAAGATTTTTTTTTTTAACGTTTATTTATTTTTGAAACAGAGAGAGACAGAGCATGAACGGGGGAGGGTCAGAGAGAGGGAGACACAGAATCTGAAACAGGCTCCAGGCTCTGAGCTGTCAGCACAGAGCCCGACGCAGGGCTCGAACTCACGGACCGCGAGATCATGACCTGAGCTGAAGTCGGCCACTTAACCAACTGAGCCACCCAGGCGCCCCTCAAAAAAATTTTTAAGGTTTATTTATTTTTGAGAGAGAGCGTGAAGAGGAGAGGGGCAGAGAGAGGGGGAGACACAGAATCCGAAGCAGGCTCCAGACCCTGAGCAGTCAACACAGCCCGAAGTGGAGCTCGAACTCATGAACTGTGAGATCATCACCTGAGTTCAAGTCAGACGCTTAACTGACTGAGCCACCCAGGTGCCCCAACACATCACATCTTCTTTATCCATACATCAGTTGATGGACATTTGGGCACTTTCCATAATTTGGCTGTTGTTGATAATACTGCTATAAACATTGGGATGCATGTGCCCTTTCAAATCAGTATTTTTGTAGACTTTGGATAAATATCAAAGGCTATAAATCTGCTTAAATTGCTGGGTCGTAGGGTAGTCCGTTTTTTAACTTTTTGAGGAAACTCCACACTGTTTTCCAGAATGGCGGCACCAGTTTGCATGCCCACCAACAGTGCATCAGAGGGTTCCCCCAGAACATGTTCTTGTTCTTTCTCAAGGCAGCCTTGCATGTTCTTGCAATCACAGAATATTCTCATCCCAGCAAAGAGAAGAATCCAGCTGGGCAAGGGTTTTGTTTGCATTAATTCTTAAGTTGGCAATATCTGATAGCAGCTACTCAGGAGTAAGTAATGATGAAGAAGACAATCCATTTTGCCAGAGTGGAGCTGCAAGGTCTGATCCCTGGGAAGACAGGATTTCTGAATGTATCTTCTTTATATAGGGTATGGCTTTATTAGTAAATTCCATTTTCTGTATTTTCTCTCCAATGCATGGGATGCTTAGGGACCTGGAACGGCTTTGCTACTTGCTTCGTGTCTTCACCTTTCTGAGATAAAATGCCCTTTAAAATGGAAAATAATACATATGGTTACTTTTATTTTTGAGAATGGAGTTAGGGACTAATATACTTTTTCTTTCTGAAATTTTGTTTTCTCCTTATAAAAATACTTGTTTGTTATAGAAAATATTGAGAACACTGAAAGGTACAGAGAAAAAAATCACATATAAGCACCATTTATTGACATTCACTGCTAATCTTGCCAAATTCCTCTTAAGATAGAAAGCACAAAGGGAGGGAGGATGGGATGAAAAGAAAGAAAAAAAATGTTGGTATTCTTTTCACTTACTGTGTTATTTCATGTTATCAAAAGTTCTTTATAAACATTTCAATGGGCTACATAACATCATAAAGATGGGTCATAATTTCTAACATTCCTTTGCTGCTTAACATTTTGTTTTCAATTTTTCCTGACAATAACTTGGACTTCCATAAATTTTTGTCAATGTGGGATGGGATTACACTAAAGGTTTAGTAAGAATGTTTTAGGGCTTTTGAGAGACAAGTTTACACTCAGCTTTACATTAGAAGGTCACATCATCCTCACACTAATTGCTTGGGTTTAAAAAGCTATGGAATAGTTCGCCATAATTTATAATTACTGTACTGTGTTAGAAAAGTTTGAAACAACTGTATTAAATATTTTATTAAAATATAAATTATATTGGGGCGCCTGGGTGGCTCAGTCGGTTAAGCGGCTGACTTCAGCTCAGGTCATGATCTCGCGGTCCATGAGTTCGAGCCCCACGTAGGGCTCTGTGCTGACAGCTCAGAGCCTGGAGCCTGTTTCAGATTCTGTGTCTCCCTCTCTCTGAGTGTCCCCCGTTCATGCTCTGTCTCTCTCTGTCTCAAAAATAAATAAACGTTAGGGGCGCCTGGGTGGCGCAGTCGGTTAAGCGTCCGACTTCAGCCAGGTCACGATCTCGCGGTCCGTGAGTTCGAGCCCCGCGTCAGGCTCTGGGCTGATGGCTCGGAGCCTGGAGCCTGTTTCCGATTCTGTGTCTCCCTCTCACTCTGCCCCTCCCCCGTTCATGCTCTGTCTCTCTCTGTCCAAAAATAAATAAAAAACGTTGAAAAAAAAATTAAAAAAAAAATAAACGTTAAATTTTTTTAATATAAATTATATTAAATGTTTTATAACTTGGAAAAAATATATAGTTCAAGGGTGTAAAGTAGAAAGTGAAAGCCCCTTTCTTAACAATCCCAACCCTCAGAAGTTACTGAAATTAAATGTTTTGTTATATCTCCTTCCAGATACGCATCTTTGATTTTTTGCCTTCAAATATATATCCTACATTTGGAAAATTTCTGTTGGTTAGATCCCTTGATGTAGTCAGTGGATATGCGTTATTTAAAAAATATTCCACAAAATTTTTTTGATAAAAATTTTTAAGTAGTTTCAGGATCACAGAAAAATTGACAGTAAAGTGGAAATGACCCTTTTCCCCTACATGCATAGTCCCCCCGCATTCTCAACATCCGCCCACCGGAGTGGTACATTTGCCAGAATTGATGAGCCTGCACGCACACATTGGGCATTCACTTTCAAAAGCATGATATGGTTGCAAAATCTCCTTTTCCCCACCCCACACCCCTCAAAACAATTTGCATCAATAAAGATACACATCAATCGTAAAGCGGAGACAAACAACGAAACAAAAACCATGTTCTCTATACAAAACCTAAAATTAGAGAAAAAAACTAAGAATTTAAGTCGGCTGTTAGAACCATCACCTAGAGACACTATTGACCATGCGGTGAATTTAATTTCGTCAGGCAACTTCTACAAGTGGATGCAGGATGTGAGATACACATAGGGAAAACTCTCCTTCCATGTTGGTAAAACAAAGTACAACAGCTGTGACAATAAAGAGTTCCCTCTTGGCCCTCTTTCCCAGGAATCTACCCAGTCGGCATCTTGGGAAAAGCAATTTAGCATCCTCAACTCCCTAGCAACCCAAGTCTCCTTTAGAGACGTCGGACTCCTGAGTGATTGATGGTGATCATACCCAATATCATCTTTTCCTTTGCCCTTTCCAACCAATCGAATGGAAGCAGGGGCCTAGGGGCGTTCCCACCGCTGCCAGGGCGGGCAGTGTCTGTCTTACGTCTGCTGTGCGTCATCAGTCTGCGCTGAGCGCACGTTTGGCCGTTGCGCTCAGGGCAGCGGTTACCTTGTCACAGCAATGAGCTGCGCGGGGGCGGCGGCGGTTCGCTCCCTGTGGCGGCTGCGCACGGGCGCCCTGCGGCCTCTCCCAGGTAAAGAATCAGCGCGGCCGCATAAGCGCGCTAAACCGCCGAACCAGGGAATTTTCGCCTGTGACTTGGGCCGTAGAGGTCACGGGGCAGACGTCGTATACGTCATAGGGCTGCGACGGCGCGCGACTGCGAAATGGGAAACTCGGACCGCTGACAGGAGGGGCGGAGGTTGTGGTGCTCTGGGGGAATGTGGGGCGGGAGGGCGTGGTTTTCGGCTGGGGCGCGCTGGAGTGTCCGTTCGCAGTTGGCACGCGGGAGAATGACATAATTGTACACCTCTGACGGGACGTCACTGCCGGTGTCGTCGGCATTCCAGGCTGAGGACAGGTGGAGGGAGACCTTGCAAGTTCAGTGTCTATGGGCGTCATCATAGCCTTCTTTTGGAGCCCTGCTAGGCAAAGTAGTCGCGCGACCTGCCGCGTGGGCTTGTTAGAAGTGCAGGTCCCACTCCTGACTTACAGGGTCGCATTGTCTGTAGTTTAGCTAGACCTTCGAATGTCTTGCATGTACTAGAAAGTTTGAGAAGCACCTGGGTAGTGGAAGGGGCATAGAGTTTGGAGTAGGGAGATGAGTTAGGATCCTGGGTCCTTCTCCTATCCTCTTTTCATCAGAGCTGCCTCAGAAAATTGTGAAGTCGTTTTCTGAAAGTTGAGTCGTTCGTATACCACCTGAAGATTTTTACCTTTTAGCAATATCACTTGTACTTTTGATTGCCAAATGTGTTTTTTCTATAACCGTGTTCCATCTTTTAAAAATATTTATTTTTATGGGGGGAGGAGAGCACAATCGGGGGAGGGACAGAGAGAAGAGGACAGAGGATCCGTATCGGGCTCTGAGCTGACAGTCTCACAGCAGTGAGCCGGATGTGGTGGGGCTCCAACTCACCAAACCGAGAGGTTGTAACTTGAACCGGAGTCAGGATGCTCAACCGACTGAGCACGTCAGTGTGTTCCATTTTTAAATTAAATAATTTCACGGAAGCTAAGTTCTTATGGTGAAGACGGAAAACCAAGTATTGCCTGGCCCAAATAGACTAATCAAAAAATGAATGGGTTAAAAACAAAAAGTACGTTGTATTAGATACTATTGCCTACCAAGACTTGAACCCCGAACAGTCTTTCTGGGTGGGGGAAAAAAAGATTAGCAAGTATTAGGAAGGTATTTGTAAACTGAGACATTCTCCTTCATGAAATCAAAGGGATTGCAAAAGAATTTAAAAGAGAGTAACTCTTAACTACGTGGGTGTTATTAAATGCATGTTCATAAGCCACTTAAGATCTTCCTGTATACTACTTTAAATCTCCTAGGTACCATCATTATTAGATTTTTCACACTGTGGGAAAGCACTAACTTAAAATGATACATTTGAGAGCTTCTAGCACAGGGCCTCAGCTTATTTTTTCGCAATTTTAAAGTGTGTGACAATGCAGGCAAAACTCAATGCAGGATATTTAAACATGACTTTTAATGCTCCTTTGTTGAGCCAATGAGCATAACAATAAAAATCATTCTTTATCACTTATAAAGTTACTTTGCTTCCTTTATCTCATTTTATCTTCATGATAATTCAGTAAGAAAAGTGTTACTATTGTAGGTTTCCTTAAAAAGGAAAAAACCTGATTATTGCCAATTTTATATGTAAGAAATGGCAATTTTGATTTGTCCAAGGTTAGTGTTAGAGAATAGAACATGTATACGGTGCCTTGGTGGCTCAGTCGGTTAAGCGTCCAACTATTGGTTTCAGTTCAGGTCATGATCTCACATGGTTCGTGGGTTCGAGCCCCTCAGCTCTGCTGGTGTGGAGCCTGCTTGCAATTCTGTCTGTGCCCCTCCCCTACTCGCTCGCTCTCCCTCAAAATAAATAAGTAAACTTAAACAAACAGGACACAGTTTCTGGCTCTAGCTCTGTGCTCCTTCTGTGGTTCATCCCATACTTTTTAAAGATACCTTACAGAGATTGTGAAAAGATAAAAATGGCAAATAATACAACCCAATCCTCCACACACCCCACAAAAAATCATTTATTAGGTGCCTGAGCCTGGAAAAGTGCAGTGCTGGGGAACTGTGTGGTATGTTTTTAGTACAAATACAGTCCTGCCCATCAGAAGTCAGCTGTGTGTTTACACTCATCCTGTGTACTCAGCCCCTTGCTATTTCTCGTGAAATGTGTTTTTAAAAAACGAGTCCTGAGCTGTAAGTTCTTTCCTATTAACATGTTTTGGGATGGGAGTAACAAATGAAAGAACAAGCAAACAAGATTATCTTGAGAAGTAGAGCCAGGTCATTGTTTTCAATTCCAATTCCTAGGAGTCCTATTTCTGTAAGGAGGTAAGATTCATGGGAGCATCAGTCCTTGGACCTGGAGGAGAAAACTTTGGACAGGCAACCCTGACTTTGTCAAATGTGTCAAATTGTTCTCCATACGAGAACATGGTCATGGGGGCACCTGGGTGTCTCAGTTAAGCATCTGATTCCTGATTTCAGCTCAGGTCATGATCTCACGGTTTGTGAGTTTGAGCCGCATGTCGGGCTCTGCAATGACAGTGCAGAGCTTGCTTGGGATTCGCTCTCTGCCCCTCCCCTGCTCTCTCTCTCTTTCTCTCTCTCAAAATAAATAAATTTTTAAAAATAATGATAATAAAATAATAAGAAATCACAAAAACTGGACCACAGTGACCCACTGTCTGATGGCACAGATCTGAGTGGTACATTACACTCAGCAGAACTTGCACTCCATCTAGTTTTTGGTGTCCAGTTCCTGGACTCCATCCAGTTTCTTGAGTCAAGCAGGCACAGTGAGATGGAGCAGGTCCTGCAGAAGAGTGGATTAGAGCTGGGTCACAAGGCCTCAGACCCCCATATCCTTGCTCCTTTGTTTAGTGAAGCATTTAAAACCCCAGAATACAGAATCACTCAGATTTCAGCAGACCTACCCCATCACCTGTGTCCAAAGCACTCAAACCTTTTTTAATAAAAAAAGTGAAGTTTTGCACACATTTTCAGGGTGTTGAAGTTAGCCTAAATGAGTAGCAGTATGTGTTAAAGATATGGTAGTCATGCATAAGAGCCTTAAGACACATCTCAAGATGATACCAGTACAAGTCAAAGTTCACATGACAGCTGCGTCCATGGGGTCCACATTTTCATATCTACAAAAAGAGCTGATAACATCTTATACACATAACAACACATTGGAAGGCTCTTAGGGGAAAAAACTTTGGGGATGCCTTAATGCAAGGCTCAGAGAATACAATCAAGGCGTTAATGATTAGGAGATCTTTTTTAAGTTTATTTCATTTATTTTGAGAGAGAAAAAGAGAATGTGAGCGGCGGAGGGGCAGGGAGGGAGAGAAAGAATCCCAAAAATTCCAATGCATGAGATCCCACAAATCATGAGATCATGACCTGAGCCGAAACCAAGAGTCAGATGGTTAACTGACTGAGCCACCCAGGCACCCCTCTTAGGAGATTTTTTTAAAGACAAAATTTAATCTATCTTGAAGAATTTACGTTTTGAAGACAAGAGTTCAGTTGAACTGATGATGTACCATAAGGAGATGAAACTCAAGGTGTAAGGCTCTGCTCTCAAAATCCAACGCCCATGTGTGTTTTGAGAGAACTTAAATCAATTTTCTCAACCTTGGCTGCACAGAACTTTTTAAAAATATGGCTGCTTCCTCTCCCCACCTCGGGGATTGACTGGGGAGGAGCATCCATGGTTTTGACAGCTCCCTAGGAGTTCTTATGCAGCCAGCATTGGGAACGAAGAGGCCTGAGGGGAGGTGAACTGGAGAAGCATGCTCATCTAGAGGTCACTGCCACGTTAAATACTGAGCCTGTCTTTTTCACTGCCTGATGAAAAGACAGGCTCAGTATTTCCAGATCTTTATATGTTTAACATGAAGCCAGAATAATCAGATCTTTAGGTAAACTCTATGTTTTAAGTGTTGGTAATTAATTCACTTTTAAAAGGGGGTGGGGGCTGGCTGGCTCAGTCAGTAGAGCATGCAACTCTTGATCTCAGGTCATGAGTTCAAGCCCCATGTTGGGCATAGAGCCTACTTTAAAAAGTAACAAAACTATGGGGCGCCTGGGTGGCTCAGTTGGCTAAGCATCTAACTTCGGCTCAGGTCATGATCTCGCAGTTTGTGAGTTCGAGCCCTGTGTCGGGCTCTGTGCTGACAGATTGGAGCCTGGAGCCTGCTTCAGATTCTGTGTCTCTCCATTCTCGGCCCTTCCTCTGTTCATGCTCTGTGTCTGTCTCTCAATGATGAATGAACGTTAAAAAAAAGAATTAAAAAAATTTTTTTAAAGTAACAAAACTGCAGGTTTAACAGGATACATTTATGGGGATATCCTTCCTACGAGGAAGTCATCTGTGACCTTAGTTCCAAGGTACCCCTTTCTTCTGTATGTAAAAGGAAACATCTGTTTTACCCGAAAGTAATGAAGAATAAACATTTGCATTGCAGCTTATGGAAGAAGAATCAGTGTCAGATTTTACAGTTCAGGAATGACCTTAGACAATATCAATTGGGCAGCTGTGGATCGAATAATCCGGGTGGATCATGCAGGTGAATATGGAGCGAACCGAATCTACGCAGGGCAGATGGCCGTCCTGGGTCGGACAAGTGTCGGGCCAGTCATTCAGGTGGGTGCTCTGTTACCCCTCTCAGGCTGGCCTCACTGAATAGCGTGGGGATCCAAAGGCCTTTAAGTCATGAATCACATTACGTCATGCACTGTCAAGGGAGGTACTGTCCCCAAGAGAACAAAAATTGGTTACTAAGGTGGGGTCAAGGGAGGGAAAAGTATATAATTATTTGTATGTATCAAGTAGAGACATATAGTACATAAACAGATATATGGTATATCTGAAGTATTAACATTTCACTGTGGGGTGGGCAATTAAAAACGTTTGAGAATCATCACATGAGGTGAAAGCACCAGTTGCTGAGAGGTTGTGATCCTGTTCCCAGTGGAGATATTTTATATTTTATACTGAGAGGCAGAGGGAGGGGCCTGGGCTCTGTAGTCACAAAGACCCAGATTCACATTCCAGCTTTCTTCCACCTCCTACTTCTGTGACCTTGGGGAAGTTACATGACCTCTCTGGGTCTCTATTTCCACATTTGCAAAATGAACTGATAATACCTACCTCATTGGGTTTTCATGAGGAATAAATGAGCTGGCATAGAGCAGCTAACACCACATCTGGTATGTAATAGACACTCAGCACAAGTTAAATTGCCTGCTGTGAGCCCTTGGGCAAGTTACTTAACCTCTCTGTGCCTCACTTTATCTGTGTAATGGGGATAATGACAATTAGTGCAAATTAAATGAATTGCCTTCATAAATCTATTTGATAGCACCTGGCACTTAGGACGTGCCAGCTAAGTGTTAGCTCTTTTGTCTTTCCCACTTAATCCTTTGATGTAAATGGTACTTCTAGCATTCTAGAAGGAAATTACACAATCGGTGATTCTCTGCTCTCCTAATTGCGGAGTGGGCTGAGCATCTCATTTCTCTTTAGTGTGGACCTTGTCCTTAAAGAGGCATGTGTTTGGGCACCTGGGTGGCTCAGTCAGTTAAGCATCCGACTTCGGCTCAGGTCATGATCTCGCAGTTTGTGCATTCGAGTCCTGCATCAGGCTCTGTGCTGACAGCTCAGAGCCTGGAGCCTGCTTTAGATTCTGTGTCTCCCTCTCTCTCTGCCCCTCCCCTGCTCGCATTCTGTCTGTCTGTCTTTCTCAAAAATAAGTAAACATTAAAACACAAAAGGCACTTGCAGGTCTCAGAACTTCTGGAGCCATGGTTCATGGCCCGCTAACCTGGAATGGAGATAATGGCTCTTCTCCTGGTTTGCTGGCACTCTCTTCTCCATATCCAAGATGCTTTTTAGTCCGATGCTTCACTTTTTCCTTGGGTGATTGAAGGGGAAGGGGAGAAATAGCGGTTCTCATTCTTCCTCCATCTCCCTTGTGCTTCCTGTCTCCCACAAGGACAGGGCATGGAGCTTCCTTGGCATGTAGCAGGTGGCCTCTGAGTAATGCTTGCATTTATTTTTATGTTTTTCTTACAGAAAATGTGGGATCAAGAAAAGGACCACTTGAAAAAGTTCAACGAGTTGATGGTTGCATTTAGGGTGCGGCCCACCATTCTGATGCCCTTCTGGAACGTGGTGGGGTTTGCACTGGGTATGTGTCCAGAAGAGCTTGCTTGAGCTTAGGCATCTGGGGCGATTACATCGTTAAAGTACTGAATCCACAGTTCTTTCTGTGTCCTCTTACAACCTTTTTGTTGACTTAATATTTCTTAAAGTTAAATTGACTTTTTTTTTTTGGCTTAAATTTATTTAAATATTTATGGATTTAAATCAGTGGTTTTATAAATAGAAAGTACAGTAAAAACAAACACATCGGAGGAAGAAAAAAACTAGAGCAATTCAGTTGTAGCCCGATGATGTTCCCTGACAAAGGTTCTAAGACCTGCTCACTCTTAAAAAGGGAGAAGAGTAAATGTTGGGAAAGAAATAAAGATGTACTCACCCCAGATGAGGACTTTCTTCTTGCCATAATCAGAGGGCTAAAAAGAACACTGAAAAGAGAATAGCATTCTTACTCTGTGATTCCGGATTTGACAGTGTGACCTGGTACCACCTAAAACAGCGATTTTCACTGGGGGCAGGTTGCTCCTAAGAATGCTTGGCAGTGTCTAGAGACATTTTTGGTTGTCACAACCAGGGGTGTTTCTGGCCTCTAGTGGGTAGAGGCCAGGGACGCTGCTAAAGTATCCTCCAGTGCACAGGATGGCCCCCACAAAAAGGAATTACTGAGCCCTAGAGCCTGTAGTGCTCCGGTTGATGAACCCTGACCTGACATGATCTCCTGCACTGGTGTAGTGTCTGTCCCATCCTTTTCTGTGCTGGATTTGACAATTCCAGGTGCGGGAACCGCCCTGCTTGGGAAGGAGGGAGCAATGGCCTGCACTGTGGCTGTGGAAGAGTCTATAGCACATCACTACAACAACCAGATCAGGACGTTGATGGAGGAGGATCCTGAAAAATATGAGGAACTTCTTCAGGTATTTGAATATACTCTGGAAATAGCCCAATAAGGGCGAAAAGGGTAGGTAAGCAACTTGGTGGGAAGGAAAAAAAATAGCAAGTTGGGGAATGACATGGCCTTAGAAACCTAGGTGAGTGCCTCATTCTATAGGCAAGAGACACAGAAAGCTCAAGTCATGTGCCCTGGTCACATGCTCGGGCAGAACTGGGACCAGAAGCCATGTCGTGTCTGCTGAGCCCACAACTGTATTCTCTCCACTTCTGGATCATTGATAGATTCTGAGCCAATGCTGTGAGCACAAATACTTCAGCTTAAATAAATTAACCAATAGATATCTTCATGTAATTTTCTATTACAAATAAGGGAACTGTTTAATTTTTTTTCAAGTGTAAATTGGGGGTTGGTAAACCCTGGCCTGGGGCCAACCACCTGTTTCTGTAAATTAAGTTTTGTTGCAACACAGTCACGCCCATTCTTTAATGTGTCTGTGGCTGCTGTCCCCCAAACATTGGCGGAGTTGAGTAGTTGTGGAGAGGCCCATACAGCCAGCGGAGCTTGAAGAACTGACTTTTTCGCCCTTTATAGGAAAAACTTTGCCTACCCCTATCTTAGACCGTAGAATGAAGCTTTAGCCTCTAGAAGAAGATAGGACAACAGATTTCTTTTGATTTTCTTTGATTTCTTTTTATTTAACCAGGTGATAAGGAAATTTCGGGATGAAGAGCTCGAGCACCATGACATAGGCCTTGAACATGACGCACAGCTGGTAGGGGACCTCTCTTTACTATTTGCTTGTGCTGCCCCGGGCACCTTATTTGGAAGAGTAAAGGGTGGGAAAATTTTTGTTTCCAGAAAAATAGATTTCATAGTGACCACCAATACTTTGCTTTGATAAAAAATCAGGCAAAAGCATTGCTCCCAATGGGAAGTCTTATTTCTTGCCTCCTTTCTCATCATTTCCCCCTAGCAGCTTCTTTCCTCTTCCCGATGAGAAACCAGATGATTCAGATTTTCTGGCAATAGTGGAAGCTTCCCAACCTTTTGAATTAAAAGAAATGTTTAGATCTTATGTCTTATCCAGAGAGCTGCAGCCCTGCCATTTCAGGCCATATCTTACTGCTACAAGTGAACGTAGAACATGTTTCTTTTGTTTGCTTATTGTCGTTTTCAACAGGCTCCAGCATATGCTGTTTTGAAGAGCGTTATCCAGGCCGGATGCCGCGTGGCAATATATTTATCAGAAAGGTTTTAAAGTATGTCCACTTTTCTGTCTATAAAAAAGGATAGTAATTAAACAAGGGTCATTGGCGGAAAAGGAAATGTGCAATTGTCATTATATGAATTTTGTTAATAAACTGCAAGAGGTTGTTTTTTTTTTTTTTTCATTAATAAAAGTCTCTAGTGATGATTTTTTTTTCTCCTGTGCCACCTTACGCCAGAAGGCTGACTGTTGGCCAGGTCTGTTCCAGTTAATAACAGACGAAGCTGCTGCTTGTTTGGGGCATAGTTAATTTTTTTTTTTTTTAAACATCAAGAATGAATCATTAAGAAAATAACAGAAATCTTTAAGGGGAAAAAATTTTGAATTTACTTCTAACCAAAGGTAATTTAAAACATGAGGGTGTTGAAGATTGACAAAGCAAGACTGTCAAATCCATCGTTAAATGGAAGACTGTCATTGTCTCCATTGTTTCCAGTGGCCTCCTTAGCTGTTGTTCCTCTTCTCTGGATTTTTCAGTGCCAGAGGGTCCCAGGCTGTGGTTCTTGGCCCTGTTCTGTCTGTCATCTTTTTCTTGGTATCTCATCCTGCCTTGTGGTTGATTCCTTCACATTCCTGTTTCAGCCCAGCTTTCTCATCTTCAAATATCCACCTGCCAGCCGGTCCCCTCCATTTGGAAGTCAGAGAGAATCTCAAGTTCCACGTGCCCCAAGCAGAACTCCTCGACCCCCACCCCACCATCCTGACACCCCAGTGGCCTTCCTTATCACAGTTAATAGCCACTCCATCCTTCTGGTCCTCAGACCAAAAATCTCTGGAGTCACCTTTGACACCTGCTTTTATCACACCCCCATCCAGTCAGTCAGGACATCCTGCAGACTCTACCAAATCCTTTTTGCGGCCTCAGCTGCTGCCACTCAGGGCCCAACCACCCTCATCTCAGCTAGGTTATTTCAGAAGCCTCCTAACTATTCTTCCTGCCCTGCCTGGCCTCCCACAATCCATTCTCAACCCAGCAGCCAGAGTGATCCTTTGAACCAGAAGCCAGACCTTGTTACTGTTGCTCAGCTCGGAACCCCCCCCCCCCCCCCAGTGGTTTATCCCACTTTCCTCAGCACAAAAGTCAAAGTCCCTATGGTCTCTAAGAACCCGCATGATCTGGTCCTCTGACCACTTCCTCCTTCCTCAGTCTGCTCCAGCCACACTGGCCTCCTTGCTATTTCTCAAAATACCAGGCACCGTCTTGTCCTAGGGCATTTGCAGTGGCTTCTCTTTCTGCCTGCAGTGCTCCTTCCTGTGTATCTGCATGGCCAGATCCCTCACCAGCTCTTGGATTTTTGCTTGATGTCACCTTTTAACCAGCTGAGCCACCCAGGTGCCCTATTGATGTCACCTTTTAAAGGAGGCTCTCCCTGACCACCTTTTCCAGAACTGCAAACCCCGCCCTACTGCTTGCCTCATCCCACTTGCTCAGCTCTTGCAGTTTTTCCCCACAACACTTACCGCCTTCTGACATATTACATGATGTATTTATTTATTTATTTTTGTCTGTTTCTCCCTGCAAGAGTGTAAGCTCTCTGTAGGGCAGGAATCTTTGTTTTAATCACTGACCCATAATAGGTGATCACTAGATAGTCTTCAGTGGGATTGAATGAAGAAATAGCTCTCCTTTGTTAGAAGTCATTTTCACATAACCAGTAATGTAAGAATTCAAGACTATGTGCTTCGCAGCATAATTCAGTACAGATTGATTGAAAAGATGCTACTGGGCCAGGCTGGGCTCCTGGGTTCTGGGTCCATACCATATGATTTGCTATAAAACTCCAAATCTTCCAGCCAAAAGGAAAAAAAAAAAAAAAAAAAAAAAAAGACGCTACCAAGAAACTCAAGGCCATTCTCTTTTTAAAATTTTTTTAATGTTTATTTTTGAGAGAGAGCACAAGTGGGGGAGGGGCAGAGAGAGAAGGAGACAGAGAATCCAAAACAGGCTCTGAGCTATCAGTGCAAAGCCCAGCATGGGGCTTGAGCTCATGAACTGTGAGATCATGACCTGAGCTGAAGTCGGATGCTCAACTGACTGAGCCACCCAGGCACCTCTTTTATCTGTTTATTTATTTTAATGTTTAAAAGGCCATTCTCTATGCTTCTTGCTGATGATTAAACTAAAAAACATGCAAAAGAATGAGTTTGGACCCCTGCTTCACAGTATATATATATAAAAATGAACTCAAATGGATTAAATATCTAAATGGTAATGCTAAAACACATAGAAGAAGACATAAGAGTAAATCTGTGTGACTGGATTAGATTAGTTTTCTGCATAGGATGCCAAAAGCATAAAGCAACAAAAGAAAAAAACAGATAGATTGGACTTAATCAAAATAAAAACTTTGGTGCTTTCAAAGAATACTATCAAGAAGGTAAAAGACAACCCAAAGAATGAGCAAGAATGTTTGCAAATCATAGATCAGATAAGGGATTTGTATTTAGACTATATAAAGAACGCTTTAACAACTCAACGATAAGAGCCCAATTAAAAATAGGCAAAGGATTTGAATAGATGCATCTTTAAAGAAGACACAGGCCACTAGCATTTGAAAAGATGTGTAAAATCATTAGTCATAGGGAAAAACACAATGAGATACCACTAGTGTGGCCAGTGGGTAGTGTGGCACTGCTCAAATAGTGGAAAATAACGTGTTGGCAAGGGTGTAGAGGAATTGGATCTGCACACACTGCAACGGACACGTAAAGTGGTGCAGCCCCCTTTGGAAAACAGTCTGGCAGTTCCTCAGACAGTTAAATATGGAGTTACCATGTGACACGGTGACTCCTCTCCTAGGTATAAACCCCAAAGAAATGACAGCATATATTCAAACAAATACATATTCACGAATGATTGTAGCAACGTTACATAGCCAAAAAGTGGAAACAATCCAAATGTTCACCAGCTGATGAGTAGATAAGCAACATGTAGCCTATCCATACAATAGAATATGTATTTTATGACCAGTTTTGGTCATAAAAACCCTTCAAAACATGATGTTTGGGTACAAAGTTTCAGAATGGAAAGAGGAAAATAGTGAAGGCAGATGGTGGTGTGAATGTACTTACGGACACTGACCTCTGCACATAAAAATGGTTAAATGATAGGGATGCCTGGGTGGTTCAGTCACTTAAGTGTCCGACTCATGACTTGGGCTCAGGTCATGATCTCACAGTTGATGAGTTCAAGCCCCACATCGTGCTCTGTGCTGACACTGTGGATCCTGCTTGGGATTTCTCTCTCTCTCTCTCTCTCTCTCTCTCTCTCTCTCTCTCTCCCTCTCTCTGTGCCCCTCCCATTTGCACTCTCTCAAAATAAATAAAAACTTAAAATGTTTAAATGATGTTATGTATAGTTACCACAATTAAAAAAAAAAAAATGCTAAGTGAAGGAAGCCAGACACAAAAGGCTAAGATTGTAGGATTCTGTGTATATGAAAATGTTCAGCAGAGGCAAATCCGTAGTGACAGAAAATAACCTAGTGGTTGCCTAGGGTTGTAAAGAATGGCGGGACACGAGGACCAATTGCTTTTGGATACAGTTTCTTTTTGGGGTGATGAATGTTCTAGAATTAGCTGGTGGTGGTGGCTGTACAACCTTGTGAACAGATTTTTAAAAACTGCTGAATTGTACACTTTAAAATGGTGAATTTTATGGAATGTGAATCATAGCAATAAAAAGTAGACGATTTATAGTTATTTATAGTTTTATGCAGTATTTGAAAGCCAATTTCAATCCAGTCTGTTGAATGGGGGAACGATTTCCTTAATGTGCCACCCTTCAAGTCAGCAGAGCCTGTAGAAGCCTCAATCTTCTGAGATGCTCTTGCTGTTTCTTGCCCTCCCATATCAAAGCTAATTCTGTAAGTATTGCAGTCAGGAGTCTTAGTCCTATAAAGACATTTTGTACAATACTTATTAAAAGCCCAGATTTGCTGCCGTTTGTTTAGCACCTGCTTCAGAACTGATGGCTGATGTTTTATGCTTCTGAGAGCTTCCAGAACAAGACCAGAGAGATTTTCTGAATCCTCCTGGGATTGTTTATAATTCCATTACAGATTGTCCTCGTGTATTAACAAGGTAATCTTGTCTTTCCCTTACTTTACTGCTCTGACCTTTCAGGGAAAATGTGATTTCAAAATTGGACACCATCCAAAGATGATGCCAGGAGGACAAAGGATGTTATTCTTGCAAGCAGGATAGTTCCAAAGAGACAACCTGAGCTATAGTTCTTTGCATGTCTTGGATTCCCTTGCTGTTCAAAGTATGGTCCACAGACCAACAGCTAGTGGCATCACCTGGCAACACTTTAGCAATGCAGAATTTAGGGCTCCTCCCCAGACTTTCTGAATTAGAATCTGCATTTTGACAAGATGTGGTGGTTTTCTACTCTGGCCAGAAATTCCTGGATAGTCCTCTGTTCAGTGGAGCCTTGTTCCCCTTGCCTTGAATGTGGGCTGTACTTAGTGACTTGTTTCTAACAAGTGGTGGAAATGATTGAGTGTGACTGCCAAGGCTGCCGGCTCATAAAAGACATTGCAGCTTTCACCTTTCTCTCTGAGATCACTCAATTTAGGAAAACATACATGCCAGTAGTCACGTATGTGTGCCATCTTGGGAGTGAATCCTGCAGCCCCAGTCGTGCCTTCAGATGATGCAGCCCCTGCTGACATCCTGACTGCAACATCATGAGGGACCCGGATTCCGAATCAGCCAGCTAAGCCACTCCTCAGTTTCTGACTCTCAGCAACTATGTTAGATAATGTTTGTTGTTTTCAGCTGCTGAGTTTTGGGGTAACTGGTTAAGTACAGCAATAATTAACCAATACATGACACTTAAGCACATTAGATTTGAGAAGCTGAACTAGACGGTGAACTCCTGGATGGCAGAGACCACGTTAGTCGTTTCCATGCCTTCACAGCTTAGCACAGTGCCTGACACTCAGTAAATTTTTGCTGGACTAAATACAATTTTCAGTTGCCATTTTTAAAAAATGAAAACTACCGACTTCGGCTCAGGTCACGATCTCGCGGTCCGTGAGTTCGAGCCCCGTGTCGGGCTCTGTGCCGACAGCTCAGAGCCTGGAGCATGTTTCAGATTCTGTGACTCCCTCTCTCTGTGACCCTCCCCCGTTCATGCTCTGTCTCTCTCTGTCTCAAAAATAAATAAACGTTAAAAAAAAAAAAATTAAAAAAAAAAAAAGAAAACTTTTTGTAAAAAAAAAAAAAAATGCACACATCCACATGGTGAAATATTCCAACAGTGCTAAAGGTATTTACAGTGACAAGTAAATCTCTCTGCAGACCACTGTTGCTTTTCAGGAAACTGACCACTTGCCTTACTCTGTGATTAGTTGTTAGCAATCTGTCACATAAGACAGTACATTTTTTTTCTTTCTCCCCCCCCCCCCCCACTTCCCAAAGAAATCGCTGCTTTGAAATGAAACAATATAAACTGCATATAGGTTAAAAAACACACACAAAAAACACTGTTTCCAAATCTATCTCTAGAAGTAACCACTATTAAGAATTCATTGTGTACCTTTCCAGACTCGTTTTAAAACATCTCTTATTCAGGGGCACCTGGGTGGCTCAGTCAGTTAAGCATCCGACTTTGGGTCAGGTCATGGTCTTCTGTTCATGAGTTCAAGCCCTGCGTCTGGCTGACATCTCAGAGCCTGGAGCCTGCTTCAGATTCTGTGTCTCCCTCTCTGCCCCTTCCCTGCTCACGCTCTCTCAAAAATAAATGTTAAAAAATAAGTCTTTTATTCATACATGTACACCTTTGGGTTTGTAGTGTTCCCTGTGCAGAGTGATACTGTGTGTCTTGATCTGCAGTTTGTGCTTTCCTTTTAGAGACCTATGCTGGCCATCCTTCTAAGACAGCATGTATAGATCCACCTCATCCCTCTGACCCGCTAAGCCACCACCACTACCGCGACACTGGCCTCCTGCCACCCTGCAGAACTGCTCTAACTGCTTCACCCACCGCATTCCCACCACCGCCCTTCAGAACAGGTACTTTCCTCACCCCTTTTATGGAGGAGGAGGTGGAAACAGAGTCTGCAGGGGCTGGAGAGCCTCGAACTTAACCACCAGGTCCCTTGGTTTCTAATTTCCTCTCTTCCTCTGTCAGGTGGACATTTGGGCTATTAATAGCACCAAATTGGGGGACCTCTGATGCTTTAGGCGACCACCTTTGAACATAGTTCTATGGAATTTCAGGAGGAGAGACCTCTCAGGGTTCTTCCCCCTTTTTGGAGGTTCCAAACTTTTTGAGAATGTGATAAAAAGTCTGAATCCTCACCCCAGGGCCTCCTTAAGGCCCTCCTTAAAACTTCTTGATCCGGTGATTTGAGGAGAAGAAAACTTGACCTTTCCCAACAGAGAGGAACAAAAGAAACCTTTCCACAAAACTGCTCTTTTCTGGCTCTGCCAGAGCACAAGGCGCTTTCCTGCTGAATGTATTTTCAAAGGTTTAAAAGGCTTCTCTTGCCTTCGGGGACGTGCTTCCTCCCACTCCTGTCTCCCGAAATGGCAGCCCTGCAGGGCTGTGACAGAACACGACAGGTCCTTTGATCTGGGATCGTGTAGGAAGATCAGCTCCCTGGTGCGCCAAGGGCAATGGAAGGTCCTGGGCCTCATTGCGCCCGCCTGCGGCCACCAGAGGGCGCCCTCTCCCCGAATTCTGAGTCCGGGCGCGCAGCCTGCCCTGCTCGTCAGTCCAGAATGTCCCAGGGACAACGCCTGGTGAGCAAGGCGAGGTCATTGCTACGTGTGGTGAAAATGGGGCCCCAGTAGTCCCACCTCCTGATCGCTGTTGAACGGGAATGGATTGTCACATTTGCACACTGCAGGAGACGGAGGGCTGTTCCAGTCTGCTCTGGCCCACTGACTTGAGAGCATCCCTTATCAGGGAGGATGATTCATTTTCTTCTTTAGGAAAGAGAGAGAGGAAAACAGGGCAGGACGATTAGTCTCTGTCTAGGAGTAAAACACGGAGAGACCAGCTTCAAGCATCAAGCAGTATCCAAGGGGCAGCGTTGAATATTTATTCTTCAGTTCACGCTGCTCCCTGGACACACCTTGGTCACACACACCTTCCTCCCATTTGTACGATCCGCCCTTTTTCCGATGACCCTTTTTCCGATGAAGGCGATGAAGACCATTTGCCCTTCTAAACCGCTTATCTCTTAAGTGACGTCACCCCACACCCTCTCTTATCTCTCCATACTTGAGCTTCTTGCCCTGGTACTTTATTCTACCATCATGTGGTCACTACCTGCCTTCCTGATGACTCTCCAACATGTTGTGGCCTTATTAAAGTCAAGGGCTGTTCGCAAACCTCATTGGCCCTCCGCCAATGTGTGATAGATGAATCTTAGCTAAAAGAAAAAAAAGCCCATGTGAACGCATGAGGTGGAAGAAAGTGAATTGACAGGAGTAATTACGAGTAATGACAAACAATCTTCCTGATCTCAGTATGAACAACCTAGACACTGTGGTGGGACCAGATGAGGTGGAGGCCTGAGGTGCAGGCGGTGAAAGAATTCTGCTCAAGGCAGAACAAAGGAGATACAAGAGCTAGAAGTTTGTTGAATACATTGCAAGGGAGCGAAGAGCAGACTGTCAGTCCAGAGGCAGTGGTGGGGGGGGGGGGAGGCTGGAGTTAAGGAGGAGAGGTGAGGAGGTATGGAATGTATGGAATTCTCCTTTTTTGGTACCTGTGCCTAGTTGGAAGTAGCCCATTGGTCAGCTAGGGCTCGTGCATGTTTTGAGGCGGTCACCTCCTGAGCCTGTTAGCATTCAGCCCAGTGGTCACTGGGGGCACTTTTACCTTACTTAGGTTTCCATTGCTCAAGCCTCTTGCCTAAAAGAGGCTTCTACAGAAACTTCTGGATGAAAGGATGAAGTCAGGCAGGAGGGTCAACCTTTGAGTGTCCTCTTGTGCATCTGCATCCCAAACCCGGGATGAGCCTGGCCAACATTTAACCTGCGGCCGTGTCTCAAGTCTTCTTCCTCAAAATGCTTTTATTTTTTGCTGCTGTGTTTCGTTTCTTTAGAATTTCTCTTCATGTGACTTTCTTCCTTAAAAAAAAATTATTTATTTCTGAGAGAGAGAGAGTCCATGTGCGTACATGTGCTCTTGTGAGCAGGGGAGGGACAGAGAGAGAGGGAGAGAGAGAATCCCCAGCAGGCTGGCTCTGTGCTGTCAGCACGGAGCCCAACTCAGGAACAGTGAGATCATGACCTGAGCTGAAATCAAGAGTTAGACGCTTAACCGACTTTCTTCCTTTTTTAAAATGTCAATTACATTTCTAGGGCTATACAGAATTTTCTAACTCTTAATCCTGGAACACTTAACTGGGCATGCTCCATCAGAGTCAACCCTGAGATTAAAAACAAATGTGCATCTGTTCTACCCAGCCTTCCCGAAGCAGGAGCTCCACGGCTGGCCTGGGGGATAAATGTCTTTTAAAAACTCACATAGGGGCTCTGATGTGCAGGCCTAGTTAAGAATCAGTGGTTTCATTCCAAGGGCTTTATTTTAAATCTGCCGCCGAATAGACGCTTTTCCCCTGCTTTACATTTTATTTTTCCGGGCTGATTCGGGATTTCCATTCTGTTCCATTTCTTTCCTGCACTGTTTTCTGCTGAGACGTGACTTGTAGTTCCAGTGTTCTCCGGCCCATTCAGTGCCATGACAGCTGGAAACACGTTCTTCATCAGGTGGAAACAATGGTGAAGAGCGATGCTCCCCGTTCTGCAGGGGGTGGGGGTGGGGAGCAGCCTTTGTGTGATGTTTTCCATGCCTAGCTTCCAACTGGCCTTATTGAAACAATGAAACACTGTGTGGAGATGCCACCTGTTGCACTTGCTTGCTGATGCTCTGTGTACGTATACGTGCTTAAATAAGACGTGGCCACTAAATGAATAATTATCTCAATTATTTGGTTTTAAGGGAGCATATTATTGTAAGTACTGTGGAGCAAACAAAAACAAAACCTTTAGAACATGAACTTCAGTCCTTTTTTATAACATTTAGAAGAGACCCAAAACATCTCATCTCTGCTGTAAAAGGAACTATTAGTTCTGCTAAATGAAAAACCCAGAGGTTGTTCTCTTCAGCTGTGGTTTGATCCAGGAGCGCAAACAAAATACTTGGCTTCTCTCTCTTCTCTCTGCTTTCCACAGTGTCGATATCAGGCTCACAATGACCGCCGGGGGCATGCATCACCTCCTAACACTGCTCCAGCCACTAGAAAGATGAAGATCTCTTCCTCTAGCTTCTGCAGAAGAGACAAAACTTTGCTTTCCCAGAGTCCACAGCACATACCCGTCCCTCACCTCTAGGCTCATTTTTCTCCCATCAGGTCACACTCCTCACCATCAGCCAATCACTGTGGTCCAGGAGATTGTGGTGCTCTCATTGGCCATCCTTAGTCACATGGTTGCTTTTTTAAAAAACGTTTATTTATTTTTGAGAGACCAGACAGAGCACGAGTGGGGGAGGGGCAGAGAGAGAGAGGGAGACACAGAATCTGAAGCAGCTCCAGGCTCCGAGCTGTCAGCACAGAGCCCAATGTGGGGCTTGAACTCGTGAACCATGAGATCATGACCGAGGCCAAAGTCGGATGTTTCACGGACTGAGCCGCCCAGGTGCCCCTCCAGTCACGTGGTTGCTCTTGAAACAAATGGAGTGGGGACACCTCCACCCAACCCACATGGGCCAAGAGTAGGGGCAGGGTGGTTTCCACAAAGGAAGCCAGAATTCCCTCACCAGGAGGAGGGAGAACGGATGTTGGGGAAGGAAAAGGCCTGTTGTTCCCTGAGCCCTGGGGGTCATGACGGAGACAAAACTTGAGTGAAGGTAAATGGGGCAGCGGGTTTAGGATGGACTATGTACAGCAGGGAGGACTGACACCAGTGGGGGGACATTAGGATAGTGCTCCCGTTTAGCATGGTGAGGACCTGGGTGAGAGCTCTGTGGTTGCAGGCAGAGTAGCATAACGGTTCACAACACCTGGGTGTGAATTCTTGCTCTGCTACTTAGTGGGTGTTACCTAACCTCTCTGTGCCTTAATTTCCCCACTTGTAAAATGACTGCACCTGGGTTGTCACGGATGACCCTGAAAACAACACGCGAAGTGGAAGAAGTCAGTCACAAAGGACCACAAATTATGGTTCCATTGACACGAAACATCCAAAGTAGGCAAATCAATAGATACAGAAAGTAGATTAATATTGCCTCCGTTTGGGGCAACAGAGATGTTGGGAGGTGATGGCTACGGGGTTCAGGGTTATTTTGGGGGTAAGAAGTATGTTCTAAGACCGTGGGGATGGTTGCACAACTGTGTGAATGGACTAGAAGACACTGAATTGCGACTTAAGTTGGTGAATTGTAGGATATGTGAATTATATCTCAATAAATCTGTGGATTTTTAAAATTATTTATTTATTTTGAGAGAGACAGAAAGCACGGGCAGGGGAGGGGCAGAGAGAGAGGAGAGAGAGAGAGAATCCCAAGCAGGACACAGGGCTCAGTCCCACGAACCACAACCCAAGCCTAAATCAAGAGTTGGACACCCAACTGAGTGAGCCACCCAGGTGCCCCCAAATTGTGGGTTTTTTAAAAGTCATAAGTGTCAAGTGCTTTTAATCGCACCTGGCACATCCTCTCTGCCTGCTCCATCGGGTCCAGAGGTCACGGTTGCTTCTGACTGATGTAGGCCCTAGGGGACTGTAGACCAGCCCTCAAGTCTAAGTTTCCTTTATCCCGCCCTTGCCTTTCTGAATAGTCCCATCATAAACTCCCTGTATTAGCCTCTTTTGAGTGTGCCTCTCTTTGCTGCCAGGACCCTGACCGCATAGAGACTACCTCTCCAGAAGAAGAGCGGGAATTGTTGGCTAATCAGAAAGGACTTGTCAATTTTTGTGTTCAGTTGACTGGGCCACAGGGTGCCCAGACATTTGGCTAAAGATGATTCTAGGTGTCTCTGTGAGGGTGTTTTTTTTGTTGAGATTAATATTTGAATTGATAGACTGAGTAGAGCAGAATGCTCTCCTTGACGTGGGTGGGCCTCATCTAATCAGTCGAAGGCCTAGATAGAACATAAAGCCTGTCTTTCCTGAAAGTAGGAGGGAACCCCTTCTCCCTGACTGCTGGATGGGGACATTGGTCTTCTCCTGACTCAGGACTTGCGTTGGAACATCAGCCCTTTGGTCTTTTGCAGATTCGAGCTAAACCACTGGCCCTCCCGGGTCTCCAGCTTGCAGACGGCAGATCTTGGGACTTAACAGCGTCCTGAATCACATGAGTCTCTTTTTTTCTGTATATGTAGATCCTTTTGGTTCTGTTTCTCTGGAGAACCCTGACTAACACAGGACATAAAGAAAAGATGAGTCAGTGATGAGTTTCAGGCGAAATGACTGGGAAAACAGTCAAAATATAGGACAGAAATAAGGAAATCAAATCAAGGGAAGTGGTTGCTTTGGGGAAAATTTTTTTGGTAAACATTTATTTAACTTCTGCCCTGTACCAGATAGAATGCCAGCCGCTGGGGATTGAAAGAGCCACCCAGCTGACTAAACTAGACACCAAATCCATCCTTGACTGTATCTCCAGCCTCACTCTCAATAACTGAATTAATCTCAAGATCTGTAATTTTACCTCCTTGAATTGCTTTCAAACTCATTTCTTTGGCAGGTAGAGAGGACTTCCGTTGGAATTACCATCCCCCAACCCTTTTATTTTTTTATTAATTAGTTAATAAATAAATTAATTAATTAATTTTAGGTAGGCTCCATGCCTAGCATGGAGCCCAGTTTGGGGCTTGCACTCACGACCCTGAGATCAAGACCTGAGCTGAGATCAAGGGTCTGACACTTAACCGACTGAGCCACCCAGGATCTCCCCTCCCCCAATCCTTTTAGACCCATAACATTTTGTAATGACTTCACTCAGGGTTCAGCAGGACCGTGACATATTTGAGGTATTTGGAGAGCTTTTGTACGTAGAATTAGAAAATAGAAAGTCACAGGTATCGATCAAAGTACGTGGAAATAAGGTTTATTTTGCAATTCCATATTAAGGTGATAAGGAAGGGTGTGGCTAACAATGTGAAGTGTTTGTTAGGGGATGAGATGGTGTCTGAAGAAAAATTATCTGCAATTTTTCTGCAAAATGCCATTAGTCAAAACAGGGCCCAGAGTAAGGGAAAGATGGGTGGAGGACAGGGGATACCTCCAGAGAGAGAGGAAAAAGGTGCCCTGGGTGTCCTGGGTGACAGCCAAGACTGAGAGTCCCCTCACACTTCATACTTTTTTTTTTAAGTTTATTTATATTTATTTATTGTTGAGAGAGAGAGAGAGAGACAGATTATGAGCAGGGGAGGGGCAGAGAGAGATGAAGACACAGAATTGGAAGCAGGCTCCAGGCTGAGCTGTCAGCACAGAGCCCAACGTGGGGCCTGAACCCACAAACTGCGAGATCATGACCCTAAGCCAAAGTTGGACGCTCAACCAAGTGAGCCACCCAGGTGCCCCTTTAAGTTTATTTTTATTTATTTTGAGAGAGAGAGAGAGAGAGAGCGCGCGCGCGCGCGCAAGTGGGGGAGGGGCAGAGAGAAGGGGAGACAGAATCCCAAGGCTCTGGCAGTGCAGAGCCTGAAGTGTGGCTTAAACTCATGAACTGCAAGATCGTGACCTGAGCCAAAGTCACCGAATGAGCCACCCAGGTGCCCCCACACTTCATACTTTGTCCCCCTCTGAGGGAAGGGTATCTTAAGAAGCCACAGCAGGGAGGGACAGCTTGGACCACCCCTGCCTCCTTGGAGTCCTGTAGGGTATCATGTTGTCCACCGATTTCCAAGGGAGCCCAGGGAGGTGCTCAGACTGAGATCATCTCAGGTGAGGGTGGTGGGAGGTTGTCCATTCTCTGCTGAGTGAATCCAACAGCAGGAAGCCTTTTCTCCCTCCGCCCCCTTTCCTTCTTTTTGTTCTAGATGACCGGAGATGAGAGAAAGAATAAATCACTTTACAAAAGAGACGCTGCTTTTGGTATTGATTTCTAGGCAGTGAAGCTAGAGAGTATTTGGAAGTTGTTATCATATTAAAAAAAATTCAAACCCCTGCCATTTTCTCTGCATTCCTATCACCTCTTCAGAAGTATTGGCCGCTGTCATCTCTTACCTGATGCCTCAGTCTCCACGTTGGGCTCTGTGCAGCCCGCATTCTCTCCCTCCACATTGCAATGGGATGTGCCCACGTGACTATATTCGGGCCAGAAAAATACAAGCAGAAGTTCTTAGGTGGGGTTTTGGGAAAGCTTCTTAAGGAATGGGGCATAGAGCTAAAACGGACTTTTGTTTTTCTCCTTCCCCCAAATCCTCCTTCCATGAGGGATGTGGATATGATGGCTGGAACTCCAGCATCTGTTCTGAAGACACAGTTCTGCACGTGCAAAATGACACGTGTACAGGGATGTTTGCTGCAGCGCTATTCACAACAGCAAAAGATTGTAACCCATCTCAGTACCTGTTAGGAGGGGACCAGCCAAACAACTTAAGACTCAGCCATATCGGGGATGACCCTGCAACCATTAAAAAGAATTAGGTGGCTCTATTTGTAATATGGAAAAACCTCTAAGACTTACTATACTGGGGTTACGCAAAGATGCAGAACAGTGAATTACAAGTATATATAAGTATAGTTCAAATCCCAGATGAACCACTTCACTAGCCTGATGAGGTTGTAGGTCAGGGGTCAGGGAACTACAGTCAGGGAGCTAAATCTAGCTGTTATTGTACATCAGTTTTTATTGAAACACAGCCCTGTCCTTCATTTACAGGTCTATGGCTGCTTTCCTGCCAGAAAGACAGACTTTGACACCTGCAACAGAATCCGTATGGCCCACCAAACATTAGTTTTTTATCTACTGGCCCTTTACGGAAAGCATTTGTAACCTCTGATCTAGACCTTGCTCTCGTTATCTCTAAAATGGGTTGATAGAAACATGCCTTGGTTCACAGGGATTGTCAGGATTATGGAACACAACGAACATAAAAACTACTTAGTATTTATAGTGAATCCTCAATAAACATAGGTAATTATTAAGATTTTCTCATTGATCTTATTCTCTTTTCTTCCAATAGAAATTTCCCTGTAGCTATTTAATGAATATAAGTTGTCTGTTTGTTTTTGCAGATCTAAGTAAATTGCTTAGCTATTAAAGAATAGTTTCCAAATCTAGGAAGTGTGTGTGTGTGTGTGTGTGTGTGTGTGTGTGTGTGTGTGTGTGTGTGTATGTGTCGGGGGAGCTGGCCCTGAGTTAAGGGTAGGAAACCAATATTTGTTAAGCCCCTACTATGTGCCAGGTGTGGGATGAATGCTTCCCATGTGTTACGTCACTGAAGTTTTATTACCCAGGAAAGGACACATGACTCTCAGAAAGAAGGGATAAGTAGTCAATGACACTGTTACCAAGTCCCTGAGCTGGGACTCAAATCCAATGCTGCTTCCCTCCAAAGCACATGCTGTCTCCATTATAGAAGCACCTAACTGTTGAGCTGTGTCCACTTCAAGGCAAGATCTTGAACCACTGCACGCCTCGCTGACAGCCCTGGCCAATGCCTCTTGTCCACCTTATTTATCCATGGTAACCGTTTTCCCTCTCAAGAGCGAGTTCGGACAATAAATTCTGTGGTCCCCACTGTAATGTACAAGGCTGAAAATATCAGCTCAGTGAGGGCTGAGGTCTTTGTTCTGTTTCCTGAGTGCACTTGGAACACCTAGGTGTTCTAAGCACCTAGGACAGAGGATGGCACATAGTGAGTAGGTGGTCAATAGGTGTGTGTTGAATTGATGGATGTTGAATGGATGATCAGTAACCCACACAGGTAGCTGCCACGTAAACAAAAGCCGCACAGTGGGAAGAGGGTTGTTCTGTTAAAATAACTCCGAACATGCCTGGGTACCTGGCTCTTGGTCCCTCTACGGGGTTACAGCAAACTGTGCCTAGTTTGGATTTGGGGTTTTCAGTGATACATATTGAACACCCACTTCATATGGGATATGGACCAGTTGGGCATCCCGGATAAACGAGGTGAGTATTGTTCAAGGCCTCGTAAAGAACGGGGATGTTGGGGAAGGGGCCTCTCATGCAGGGTCAGAAATTAAACACACGAAAGTGAGCCCTGGGTGGCCTTGCCAAAGAAAAGGGAGGTAGATTATGTGCTCAGCACAGCCATGACATGAAGGCAAGGCTGATAACCCGTCCCTTTTATGCACACAGTGTGTCATGGGCCACTTCCAGCTGCAGAAGAAAGCCTGACCTTTGCAGAGGGGCTATAAAAAGACAGCCGAGCTCGCTCCTTCTCTCCCCACAATGTACCTTTAACAAAGGAAGAGAAGTGAAGGATCTCTTGTGTTCAAGTGAAATGTATGTGAAGGCGACTTGGCGTTTTGTCAAGCTAATGGCCAGAGCACAGAGCGACAAACAAGATGCTGCTTTGGCTGGGATGGCCTCATGTGGCCTGGCGAGAGTTGGACAGTGGGGCTGCCAGCCGAGAGGGGCATCTTTTAGGCCAGCTTTCCAGCACCATCAGACTGGGGCGGGGGACGGTTCTAGAAGATGCTCGAGAACTCCAGAGCCAGGAGTCCGAGATCACTGACAAAGCTAACTCTCAGACTTAGAAATCGCATCTACATCTGCGAGGGGCTCAAACGGATAGGTTGAAGGGCATCGTACCCTCCAGTGAGAGCATTCAAGCGGCCAAGGACTAAAACATCCCAGAGGATGACAGTTGCTGAAGGTTCAGAGAAAGTGAGCAACCTGTTCGTTCTCCCCATCCCTTGCAGCCTAGGGATGGGATGCAGGAGGCTCGAGTCCGCAAGGATGACGAAAAGGCACGTGTTGTCAGACACCCTTGAAATAATTTCTTAAATTCCTAGAATATGCAACATTGTACTATCTCCATACACCTGGTTTATTTTTTTCCAGGGCTGGAACAGGGTCGCTGCATTTCTGTGGTCGAGATCAATACGTTGTTTCCTGGGACCATACTGAAGGAAATAGCAGTCTTTGAATATTAGTCACACCCAGGAGGTGGAAATTAGATAGAGGGAGGTGACAAGCAGATTGTCAGCTTCCATCTCACATTTAATCGTGAGCCATGTGCCCGATGGAGTCAAGGGCAGATGGGTGGCTTTCCTGCAATAAATGTTAATATGTAATTCTCCTATCCCCCCTTTTCCTCCCCCCTCCCCATCCCCTGCTCCCCTATCTTTCTGCCAAGCCGTAGCACAGGCACCTCTGTCTAGCATTCCGTGGGGTCAGAAGAGTTCTCGCATCCTGGTGCAGGCCCTTGTTTTCTCCAAGCCTTTAGATTTCACAGGCTGGTAAAATAGATTCAACAAATATTTATTTATTGAGCGATTCTTGTGCCAGGCGCTGAGGAGATAACAGAGCACAACACAGATAAAAACCCTGCCCACATTCCAGTGTCAGACGGAAGTGATTTGGGACTCTGACCTGGGATTGCCCGCTTTTCACTTTGCTAAGTTAGGACTTAAGGAGAGAGACAGACCTCCTGTGATCATCATTATTATCAATTTCTCCTTAGGAGAAGATGGTTTTTTTAACCTCCATCAGAGTGAAAGGGCATACTCTTACTATTTTTTTAAAAAGCTTTTGTTAAAAAAATTTTTTTTTAATGTCCATTTATTTTTGAGAGACAGAGATACAGAGTGTGAGTGGGGGGAGGGGCAGAGAGAGAGGGAAAGAGAATCCCAAGCAGGCTTTGCACTGTCAGCACAGAGCCCAGTGTGAGGCTCGATCTCACGAACTGTGAGATCATGACCTGAGTGGAAACCAAGAGTCGGACTCTTAACTGACTAAGCCACCCAGGTACCCCTAAAAGCCCTTAAGTAATCTCTACACCCAATGTGGGGTTCGAACTTACAACCCTGAGATCAAGAGTCGCATACTCCACTAAATGAGCCAGCCAGGCTCCCCAGGCATACTCTTAAAGGACACATTTTTTTTTCAATGATTTTATTAGAACCTTATTATATGCAAGTATAAGTTGTTGGGATTCAGCTACACAAACAAAACCGCTTTGGGTGTGGGAGAGAGCACTTTAAATAGTGTGGACAATTTTGCTCACTTCTTTACTTAAAGAGCTGACTTCCCCTGGTCTCCCATTTTCCATGTCTTAACAATGGCTCCTTCACCATGCTGAATGCTTAAAGATATGTATTATTTATACAACTTGGTCGATAACTCAAACCAACTCCTTCATCAGGTGCTCAACCGATGGTTTCAAAGTTGGAGAAACATCAGACTGTGAGGGTCAGCGAGAGACAGAATATCAGTTTCCAAGACAGCAACTTTCTACTAGATTTTGAAATGTATTTTCTTCTTTCAACATTATATTGAAAACAGTTTTCTTTTTTTTTTTTTTTAAATTTTTTTTTCAACGTTTTTTATTTATTTTTGGGACAGAGAGAGACAGAGCATGAACGGGGGAGGGGCAGAGAGAGAGGGAGACACAGAATCGGAAACAGGCTCCAGGCTCCGGGCCATCAGCCCAGAGCCTGACGCGGGCTCGAACTCACGGACCGCGAGATCGTGACCTGGCTGAAGTCGGACGCTTAACCGACTGCGCCACCCAGGCGCCCCTGAAAACAGTTTTCAAGCATACAGAGGAACCAAATGAATTGTGCAGAGGACGCCCACTACTGCCACTTAGATTCTACCGTGAATGTTTAACTTGACTTGCTTTCTCATGTCTGTTCGTTTATCCAGCCCCCTCTCCACCCATCATCCCAGCTCGTCTTCTTGGTACATTTCAAAGGCAGCGGCTGAAATCAGTACACATCACCCCTAAACACTTCACCATGCATTTCACTCCCTAGAATCCAATTTGTGTTTATGATTTTTTTTTTTTTTTTGAGGTAAAACTGAGATACAGTGAAATGCACAAGTCTGAAGTGGACTATTCAATGAGTTTTGACAAATGTGTAATCCAAATCCCTGTGCTGATCTATCAAGGGTAATTTAAACGAAATGCAATTTTTCTTCTGCTATGTGATGACTTTGAAATGCCCCTACCCAGTGAGACGAGACTCCACTGTAAATTGAACCTTATGAAAAATTCTCTTTACATGTCTTATTTTGCTCTTTTGCCCCAGACCCTGGAAAACATCCTCAGATGTCCATTTGGAAGCAATTGAGGCAGTTTGTGGGGTGGTTCAAGTTATCAGCATAAGAAGCATGGGTTTGAATCCCAGCTTTTCCAGTTTCTGGCTCTATGAACTAGGGCAAAGTATGTAGTGTGCCTATATGCCTCAGTTGCCCCATCTACAAAATAGAGGTAAAGATAGAACCTCCCTCATAAGGTTGTTCTGTGTGAATGAGTTAAATGATATAACGGCCTTAATTAGAACATTGCCCACCACGCAGCAGACATTCAGGACAGGCTGACCTGTATCACCACATTGGTAGGAGGAGACAGGGAAGGAGCTCTCGTATCTGACTCATTGACTTTGTAGACAGTGGCTTTTGGAACTCAGTGATTTTATGGTCCTCTCCGTTCTGAGTCTCTCTGGCTGAATTGGCCTTCCAGCCAGAAATTTAATGACTGTCAAAATTCTCACCATGACATCACCAGACAATGTCAGTGGGAAGTCTGTGTCCATAAAATGACTCAAACTAGAAGAACTGGAGCAGGTGGGGGATCGGGTTCTTACTCTTTAATTGTGTTGGGTTTTAGTGTAAATATCATGGCCTTGAATTTAATATTGCGCCATTTTATTGGCATCAAATTGCATTACAGACTCATTAGCTCTCTCTTGGCCCTTCATCTCTGCCGGACCAAAGCTTTCCTTTGACTGATGTTGGTTTCATTATTCAGGACTCTGAAACAGTGTCTTTGAAAATGGAGATCAGGGAAGGACACTTTCTGGTGGACAAGCTCTGTATTGATGTAGGGATACTTTGCTAGACTTCTGAAGGAAGACTCATTCATTGTTTCTTTCATTCAGTCAGCCATTCAACAATTAGTAATTGAGTATGTGCAAGACAGTTATGGTCCCGTTTGCAAAAACTCTCACAATATATTTAAAAATACAAGCACTTATTTAGTAATCACACAAATAATGAATCACAATCAGGATAGAACTCATCTCACAGCAGCCCTTGGAGCAGATCCTATTGGTTGCCTGCTATGGCAAAGGCTGATAATTGTCCCCTAATATTTATTTCCTTTCTTTTCTGTAGTCACAAAACACTTATTTTTAGCAGGATACATGCTATCTAGGGTAATGACTACATTTCCCAGCCTCCTTTGCTGTTCTATGTGAGAAGTAAGGGAGATGATTCATTTTCAGAAATACCAAATAAAAGCTGTGCTGTCTATTAACAATAGGTTTACCACCTATCGGAAATATATATGAGTCCTCTACCCACCCACAATGGAGTCCCAAACCCTTACACACTTCACTTCCTGGTTCTTTTTCCCCCTTTCCATTTCGCGGGCTTATTTTCATGGGCTTTGCGATGAGATTGAGCCAAAGAACAAAGGAGGGACTAAAAGTCTGTGTGTTGTCAGGAAATATACATTTGTTCCAATCAGACTACTTTTTGCCTTACACGGGCATAGGTGACATTTGGGGTAAGGCTGTAACCTCTGTGGTACTCAGCCAATGAGGAATCAGGAGAGGGACTTGCACCCTAAGAGATAAATTGTCTGCTGTAACTGCCCTGAGTGCACCTGTCCATCTGACACCCGCTCTTGCAAGACCATTGATTAAAGCCTCACTTCACTGTGCTCCGAGGCCCCACGTCCCTCCTTTGATTGAGTCAGTGGCCTTATTTCTCACATTCTATAAGGCCGTGTATGATTCTAGGACCAATTCCAATGTATGGAAGGGGTTCTCTCATATCACCAAGCAATTGTCCAAAACTAGCTCGGTGTCCAACAACTCAACTCAACTCTGACATTATGTACCTGGAGACAGTCAGATTCCAGTCCCAAATAGGTCCCCTTACCACCTCACTTTGGGTGCCATTTGCAAGACTAGTTTGTCACCTGTGCTTCTGCTATGAACTGAAATGCCTCCCCACCTCATGCCATGACCAGCCCTGCATCAGGGTTACGAGGACGAAGCACACTCACGTGATCTGAGACCCCAGTGGGGATTATTATAAGGATCCAAAGAAATGAGGCCACAGCCTCTCACTCAAATAGGAATGAGGTCTGGAATGTCATCCAAGCACACGGTGGCTGTAGTGTCCCAACATCAATCATTCTTGGACACCCACCATTCTTGGATCAACTTCTTATTCTCCCTGCTTCTTCCTACCCTCCCCTGACCTGCCATGGTATCTATTTTCTCAAGGTCTTTGCATATTTTTTTTCTTTAAGTTTATTTATTTATTGAGAGACAACAAGTGGGGAAAGGGCGGAGGGGTGGGGACAGAGGATCTGAAGCAGGTTCCGTGCCAACATCAGAGAGTTTGATGTGGGGCTCAAACTCACAAAACCATGAGATCATGAGATCATGACCTGAGCCGAAGTTGGACACTCAGCTGACTGAGGCACCCAGGTGCCACAAGTTTTTTGCATATTCTGTGACTTCTGCTTAATTCTGAATCCCGGTTCATCATGACTTATGCGTCTCATTCAGAATCCCTATGGGAAAAGATAGGTTTGGGGCATTTGGTCACCACCTAGTAGTGGGTGGCATTGTTGCAAAGCTGTGGGGCAGACTCCCTTGTTCCTGGCTGCCCTGGTCCAGTCACTTGAGAGTGAATATTTAGAAACATATGCATCAACTTGACATTGCTGTGACATCCAAAGAAGTGTGATTGATGAATTTGTCTCTCTGAAGAGGATAGACCAGCATGGGTGTTCTGAGCTGTATGTGACACGAGCTGTGTGATAGTCGTGCATACGAGAACCAATAGGAAATTTTTAAAGAAATGGTAATAGATCATTTATCATATATGGTTTGAGAGGCCCTGAGAAAGCTGCAGGAAAGGACTGTGACCCCAACTTCCAGAAGATTCCTCAGCCACACAGCAGAACTGGGCCAACATGGGAGCTGCTGCCTCAGCCTCCACCGGAGAGCTGCCTATGAAATCAAGGCCCAGCTGTGGGTGGCAGAACCACCCCACCTTTGCCACCAGCCATATTACCAAAGCAGGTGTCTTGGGTGGATTCTGTCCCTCGGCCGGAGAATCCAAGAATGTGTCTGGGTTTCCAGTCCGAGATGCAGAAGAAGGGCTGCTGGAGAAGGCTGGAATGGATGGCCAATGAATGCCACCGTGTCCATTCACAAATTCCAGGCTCTTTTTTTTTTTTTTTTTTTAACATTTATTCATTTTTTGAGAGACAGAGAGACAGAGCATGACTGGGGCAGGGGCAGAGAGAGAGGGAGACACAGAATCCGAAGCAGGCTCCAGGGTCTGAGCTGCCAGCACAGAGCCTGATACAGGGCTTGAACTCATGGGGACTGTGAGATCTTGACCTGAGCCAAAGTCAGACGCCTAACTGACTGAGCCACCCAGGTGCCCCCACAAACTCCAGACTCTCGTGACAACAAGCCTGATGTCCTGCTCCCCGCTGTCACATGCCCCTCAACCTCCGTGCATTTGCACATTCTGTTGCCATTACCTGAAATGGACTCCCCGCATTCCTGCTACCCAAAATCTTATTCATTCATTCAACCCTTGCTGGGGACACCAAGTTGAATATGGCCAAGTCCCTGCTTCCAAAAACCTCATCACCTGGTTAGGGAGATAGAAATGTAAATTAACCTGCCTTTCCAGAATGCTCCCTTTCTGTGCTATAAAACACTTTACACTGTGAAAGGGAGTCAAGGACCAGGTTTAAGCACTCAGCTCTGGGGTCAGATTTGCCAGCTGTGTGACTTGGTAGAAGTTGCTTACCCTCTCTTAGCCTCACTTTCCCCATGTGTGGAATGGCCTTAATAACAGAGCCTGCCTCACTGGGCTCGTTCTGACTATTTCAGGAGATGTTGCATGGGCAGGACTCCGTCCAGGAGGCACATGACATCTATCAAACGCAATGTCCTTTCCCATCCTTCAAAGCCTGATCATATGTCTTATCCCAGTCCTCATGAGCCTTCCCCAAGCCTTCGGTGAGAAATGAGTCACCTCAACCCTCTCTCTTCCTCTTACTAGCATTTTCCTCCACGGGATACACCTCTGGGATATCAGAAATGCTGGGAGGACTGTGTGTATATATTTGCTGACCTTTTAAAAAAAAAAAAAAAACAACAGGAGTGGCCTTAGTCAAATATTAAACAATAAAGGCTATTTTTTTATTTAATTGAATTAAAAAAAAATTTTAACATTTATTTATTTTTGAGAGAGAGTGCAAGTGGAGGAGGGGCAGAGAGAGAGGGAGACACAGAATCCGAAGCAGGCTCCAGGCTCCGAGCCGTCAGCACAGAGCCCCACATGGGGCTTGAACACAGGAACAGTGAGATCATGAGCTGAGCCCAAGTTGGACGCCTAACTGACTGAGCCACCCAGGCGTGCCCCCCCTTTTTTTTTCCTAATTTTTAAATGTTTATTTATTTTTGAGAGAGAGAGACAAAGAAGACTGTTTTTAATGAAATAAGAATCAAAAGTCAGTGAAAAAGTGGCAGTTTTCTGAACCCTCCCATGCAGTGCGTCTGGCGTTTCAGTCCCTGAGCTTGGAGCCCCGGGATGTTTTCCTTCACCTTCCCCTCTGCCTGGCACAAGGTGAGAACCCATGGAGGTGTGTAATAAATTAATAATAAATGAATTTGTGTTTGTACACATACAGCAGATTTTCCAAGGCCGAAGTTCTGAGGCTTGTACCTTGTACTCTTTGGAGGAAATGAGCTATGGAAATCGATTATCGGCTGGAAAAACAGTAAGAGCGAAGCATCATTTACTCAGTGTAGTGGGGTGAATCGTGGCCCACTGTGAGAGCATCGAAGACAGGTATATATTGGTCTCTGAGCCTGGTTCTTGGCACAGAGCTCCTTAAACCCTCGAAATTTCCTAGGTGATAAGAGCTCTAAGAGTATCTTTTGCTCTAATGAGATGACTGGGGCGGGGGCTCCTGGATGGCTCCAGGATTGGGGGTGGTCACCAGAGAGATCAAGCCATGATTAGAAGCTTGGAATTTTCAGCACCCCTGCCACTTCTTTTCTTTTTAAATTTTTTTTATGTTTATTTATTTTTGAGAGAGAGACAAGGTATGGGTGGGGAGGGGCAGAGAGAGGGGGATACACAGAATCTGAAGCAGGCTCCAGGCAACACAGAGCCTGATGCGGGGCTTGAACTGACAAACTGTGAGATCATGACCTGAGCTGAAGTCGGCCGCTTAACCGACTGAGCCACACAAACGTCACTCTGTTAATATTCCTCCCATTTCATAGATTAGAGGGGAGATTGAAGCAAAGCGAGATAAAGAGGTTTATACCAAAACGGCGGCCACTTTGCTGTCTCTGCATGCCTGAGCCTCCCCCTTCTTCCCAAGAAGTGCTGGGACTTTCCTTGAGGGATACCCCTCCTACAGTCCCCGTGGGTTGGGCAGGGCTTACCCCACCTCCAACTGTAGTAGTCAGTGGGGGCCACATGTACCATAGACTGGATGGTTCAACCAACAGAAATGTATTTTCCCATAGTTCTGGAAGCTAGAGGGTCCAAGATCAAGGCACTCAGGGTTCGGTTTCTGGTGCAAGCTCTTCTCCTGGCCTGGCCTACAGATGGCCACCATCTTGCTGTGTCCTCACAAGGCCTTTCTTTGGTGTGCATGTGCATGGAGAGAGACCCCTATGTTTTCTTATCATGACACCAGCCCTATTGGATTAGGGCTCACCCTTATAACCTCATTTCATCTTAATTACCACTGAAAAGCCATTTCCAAATACACTCACATTAGGGGTTAGGGCTTCAGTATATGAATTTTGAGGAGACACAACTTAGTCTACAGAACCAGCCCAGACCAGGTGTATCAGCGCATTCTCTAACTTAGTCACTTTTATTTATTTTTTTAAAATTGTTTTTGGGGAGGTGTCTGGGTGGCTCAGTCGGTTAAGCGTCCGACTCTTGATTTCAGCTCAGGTCATGATCTCACGGTTTGGGAGTTCGAGCCCTGCATCTGGCTCTGAGCTGATGGTGTGGAGTCCGCTTGGGATTCTCTGTCTCCCTCTCTCTCTGCCCCTCCCCTGCTCACTCTCTCTCTCTCTCAAAATAAAGAAATAAACATTTAAAAATAAATAGGCACCTGGGTGGCTCATTTGGTTAAGCATCAGACTTCAGCTCAGGTCATGATCTCACGGTTCCTGAGTTTGAGGCCCATATCTGGCTCTCTGCTGTCAGTGTGGAACCAGCTTTGAAAACTCTGTCCCCCTCTCTCTGCCTCTCCTCTGCATGTGCGCGTTTGTGCTCTCTTCATAAGCATTAAAAATTCTTTTTAAATAAGAATAAAAATAAATAAAATTTTAAATGTTTTTTAAATTTATTTTTGAGAGAGAGAGAGACAGCACACGAGTTGGGGAGGGGCATAGAGAGAGAAGGAGACATGGAATCCAAAGCAGGCACCAGGCTCCCAGCTGTCAGCACAGAGCCCAATGCGGGGGCCCGAACTGAACCATGAGATCATGACCTGATCCGAAGCCAGACACTTAATCGACTGAGCCACCCAGGCGTTCCATACATACATATATATATATATATATATATATATATATATATATATATATATATTTATTTATTTTTATTTTATTTTTTTTAAATAAATTCAACCCTCAATGTGGGGCTTGAACTCGGGATTCCAAGATCAAGAATCGCATGGTCTACCAACTGAGCCAGCCAGGCACTCCTAACATGGCCACTTTTAGCATATATCTCAAGTCTATCTCTAGGCATGGCCTTTGCTACAATTTCCAGGCAAGCACAGTTCTCTCTTCCTCTATGACGAGTTTAATGTGAAGAGAACGTGAGGGGAGAGCCACTGCAGGAGATGGAGGAGGCCTGGCAGAGAGGGCCCCAGCTTAGAAAAAAGCAGAGTCAAGAATAGGATGGAGAGTGTCTGGATCGAACTGTACTGAAGCAGGATCTCCTGGGTATCTCACTTAACATGACACAATAAGTTATTTTTTTAAATTTTATTTTTTTACTTTACATCCAAGTTAGTTAGCATATAGTGCAACAACGATTTCAGTAGATTCCTTAGTGCCCCTTACCCATTTAGCCCATCCCCTCCCACAACCCCTCCAGTAACCCTCTGTTTGTTCTCCATATTTAAGAGTCTCTTCTGTTTTGTCCCCCTCCCTGTTTTTATATTACTTTTGTTTCCCTTCCCTTATGTTCATCTGTTTTGTCTCTCAAAGTCCTCATATGACTAAAATCATATATTTGTCTTTGACTGACTAATTTCGTTTAGCATAATACCCTCCAGTTCCATCCACGTAGTTGCAAATGGCAAGATTTCATTCTTTTTTTGATTGCTGAGTAATACTCCATTGTATATATATATACCACATCTTCTTTATCCATTCATCCATCGATGGACATTTGGTCTCTTTCCATGCTTTGGCTATTGTGGATAGTGCTGCTATAAACACACAAGAAGTTATTTTTTAGCTATGTTTCTGTCACTTGCAGCCCAAAGAACCCAGACTAATAGACGATGGTCCAGTGGCTAAGAGTAGTAGAGATGGGATCTGAAAGCAGGTCTCCTCAGCTCTAAGAGGCTCAATCCAGGATTTCCTGAGAAGCATCTTGGTGCTTAACTCAGGAGCCATCCTCTTTGTGCTGAGTCCCAGATGGCAGCTGAGTTCTGACATTTTTAAAGCATTCCACCTTTGCTCTCTTTAAATGGTGTTGGGAGCAGGGAAGGTGCAACTGACATAAGTAAATAAAGATAATGATTTAAATAAATCCAGGTTAGCTAAAGAAATCCCGATTATTTCAGAGAGTGCTCCCCGTTATGAAACAAAACAAAGCTTCTCAGGGACCGAGGCCCCAGTGTATGTCCCGACAACACAGACAACTCCCAGTAAGTAGGTGGAGAAGGGGCTTCTTGGTCAACCTCCTGGAGTCTTGCCCCCTGGCTTCTCTGGAGCCGGATGCTGGTGTTCAAGGCACAGCTCTGCTAAAGCTGTGTGACCCTGGGCAAGGGGCTGAACCTGCCTGTGTCTCAATTTCCTCCTCTGAACAATGGGGAAAATCATAGCGGACGTTTCATAGCATTGACAGGAGGCGGGAGCGTGTGTAAAAGGATTAGCCCAATACCGGCCCACAGTAAGTCTTCTGTAAAAGCTGCTATTGTGATTCCCAAGGCTGGCTCCTCCTCGTTCAGATCTCAGACCAAATGTCAGCCGACCGCGAGAGCTTCCATCTTCTAGAGGGCAACCCCCCGCCCCCGCCCTTCTCACTCCGTCGCGCAGTGTTATTTCCTTCAGAGCATTTTCTGCTATGGAATCCTTTCTCTTTTGGTTTCCTTTTTTAAGAAAGGCTGTATGTAGGCTTTACGGAGGGCAGGGACCTTGTCGATTGCTATTGCCCCAGCTCCTGGCCTACTGCCTGGCACGTAGTAGGTACTCAGTAAATATTGGTTGAATAAGGGACTGCAGCACAGTGGCAGCGGCCGCTTCCGTGCCCAAGCCTGCCACGCCACCAGCGCCACGACTTGCTTGGCTGGGGGGTGGGGAGGCACACCCTGGGTGTGAGTCCTTTTCTCCTCCTTTTCAACTTCCCAGTGTAACTTTATGTGAGCACAACTCCAGAAGCTCCCAGGACAAGGCCACCGCCCCGGAATCAGGGCCTTCCCAGTTCTGCCTTCGGGGAGGGGAACGGGGGTGGCCCGCGGGAAGCCAGTTACGAGCGCCTCCTGAAGTCCCTCCCGCCGCCCCGCGTCGCTCTAAGGCGGAGGCCGGGGAGGGGGCCGCGCCGCCCGCCCGCTCTGCGCTCGGCTCCAGACTTCGGCATTTCCTCCCCGCTAGCTGGCGCGGATTCGCCTCCCCTCGGAAGAGGAAACTCCTGGGGCCGAGTAACGGGAACAAGAGCGGAGGAGAGCGGACACGAGCGCGGAGGGGGAGCCCGGGAGTGCCGCCCAGGGTAGGAGGCAAGCCGGGCCGGGTCGGAAGCTGGCCGCGGGCGGCGCGCCGGGCGGGGCGGGGAGGGCCGCCGGGCGGGACGGAGCTCGCAGCCCGCGCAGGGCGCGGCCCGGGGCCCGGGAGCGCAGGGCGGGCCGCAGCTGGAAGGAAAACTTGAGCTGGGAGAGGAGGCCGAGCTGGAGGGCGCCTTACCCGGACCCTGCGAGGGGGGAGCCGCCGCGGAGGCGAAGGAGACCGGGACCGCGGGGCTGCCGGGGCGCTGCCCGCATGCTGGGCCGGGGGCGCCGCCGGGGCTCGCGCCCTGGGCTGCAGGGCCGCCGCTGTCCCGGGCGCCCGGTATGTCGGTGCACTACACCCTCAATCTGCGCGTCTTTTGGCCCCTGGTGACCGGCCTGTGCACTGCCCTTGTGTGCCTCTACCATGTCCTCCGGGGAAGCGGGGACGACCGGGCTGAGCCCCCCGACGGTGCGGACAGCGGCTTCCCGCTGCTCAAGGTGGCCGTCCTGCTCCTCCTTGGCTACATCCTCCTGCGCTGTCGCCACGCCGTCCGGCAGCGCTTCCTGCCAGGGTCTCCCCGCCTGGGGAGACACTCCACCTTCTCTCCTAAACACTTCCGAGAGCCGAGCCTTGGCATCTTGCTGGAGAGTTACTACGAGCACGAGGTGCGCCTCTCTCCGCACGTGCTGGGCCACAGCAAGGCGCACGTGAGCCGGATCGTGGGCGAGCTGGTGCGGGCTGGCCGCGCCCGGGGGTCCCCGGGACCCATCCCCGGCGGGGCGCTGGCGTTGGCCTTCCGCGGAGACTTCATCCAGGTGGGCAGCGCCTACGAGCAGCATAAAATCCGGCGGCCCGACGGCTTCGACGTGCTGGTGCCACTGCGCCTCCCGCCGCTGGTGGCGCTGGAGCCTCGGAGCCTGGGCGCCGAGCCCGCGCTGGCCCCAGCCTTCCACGGCTGTTTCGTGTGCGCGCTCAAGGCGCCGCCGGGGGCCTCCGGGGGCCACTGGCTCCGGGACTGCAAACCCTTTGCCGACGGCTTCTGCGTGGACGTGCTCGGGCGGCGTCACCTCTCCGCCACTATGGTGCTTCGCTGGTTCCAGTCGCACCTGCAGCGTTCCCTGGCCACCGTGCGCTACAGCCTGGAGGGGCGTTGTCGGGTCAGCCTGACCCCCGGCGGCCTGGAGCAGCCTCCTACCCTGCACATCCTGCCGTGCCGCACGGATTACGGCTGCTGCCGCCTTTCCATGGCAGTGCGTCTCATCCCCGCTGTGCATTTGGGCGATGGCGTTTTCCTCGTGGCACCACCGCCGCCACCCTCACCTGTCGGGCCCCTGTCGGAGCTCCCGGGAGGCCTGCGCACTGATGCACTGTGGGGTGTGAATACAGCGCGTCAGGAGCAGAAGCTGCTGAGCTGGCTGCAGGAACGGGCCCCTCCAGGTGCCTGCTACCTCAAGTGCCTGCAGCTGCTTAAAGCTCTGCGAGACCTGGGCGCCCGCGGGCTGGACCCGGCGGCCGCCACCCAGTGGGGACGCATTCTGTCCTCGTACATGCTCAAGACAGTGCTGCTGGCGGTGCTGCTGCGTGAGGGGGCTCCGGTTCAAGGCTGGGATGAGGCACACCTGGGTGAGCGGTTGGAAGAATTAGTGCAGTTCCTTAGAGACTGCCTGCTGCGACGCCATACGCTCTTCCACTGCGTCCTGGGCCCTGGTGGGGCCGCTGCCGAGGTGGGCCCACTGCCCAAGGTTCTGCGTGAAGCTGCCCCGGTTGACCTCCTGGCCGCGTTCGACAGACATGCCCGGGAACTCGCGGCTGCGAGGTTGCTGTCCACGTGGCGAAGGCTGCCCCAGCTTCTCCGGGTCTATGGGGGTCCTCGCTACCTTGCCAGGTGCCCCCCACCCCGGAGTCAGCGCACCCAGGGCTTCCCTGAAGATGAACCATAAACCTTGACAGCGCCTCCACCTGGCCAAAAGCTCCTAAAGCCACCCCCCCCCCCCCCGCGGGGGGTGGGGATGGCAAGAAGCCAGTTTATCGCAAGGAAATGAGCTGCCACAGGTGTTGGAAAATTCGGAAGGTGACATCTGGTGACTTATTATGTCACCCCTGGCTCCAAAGCCAGTATAGTTATGGCATCTTTTTCACACCCACCAGCGTGTCCGGAGCAAGCCACAGAAAGACATCCAACCCCAGCAGCTAAGAGTTGGTCCAAATGTTGATTTGTGTGAAATGATTCTGTAGAAGGATCCAGCTTTTAGGGAAGTCCAGTAAAGGAAGCAAGAAATAGCTGCAGAGAAAGTTTCCGCTGTCGGTTTTTGAGACACAGATCTCTGGCCCCCAGATTTAAAGAAGCTAATGTTTTTTTGATATAACTACTTGCTAGGTCCTGGGTTCCTGATGGTCTTCCTAAAAATCGGAATCTTTACAACTGGAATTGAAGTTCTATTCTAGGGGCTAATGTTCTGAGGAACACAGTTTCCACCGTTCAAATTAATATTCATGTATTTTTTAAATGGTGCAATCACGGGTGTCTGACAGGATTGCAAAGAATGAAGTCACATATGTTGAGAGAGAGGTCGTCTAGAGTTGGTTAGAGAAACTCCCAGAGCAAACAGCACTGTATTTTGATCAGACCTTTCATTTTGTGCTAATGGCCAGTGCCAAGTTGTTGCATCTGAAAGGGAGACTAGTTCCATTTGTCATTAAGAAATGTGCAGTCTTAAAAAGCAGGCTTGCTTAACATCCCTGCAGGCATACAATGGGGTGAGTACCAGTCAGCACCCATTCATGGAGAGCCTACCGCCAGCCAGGCACAGTGCAGAGTAGCAAAGAATCCATGTTTAGCACGACGCTGGTGAGGACATAGAAACGTGTTGGGTTTTGAGGAAGATGTAGTTCGATCTTCGTCTATGAAGATGACTCACCATAGCTTGCTGCTGGCTAGAGACAGAAACATGTTGGTTGGTTTGTTTGTTTTCAGCCTTTTTAACACAACCCTCTGCCCGGTGATTTCTTTCCGAGTGTCATGAGATGACGAAGAGGCAATGCGGGCTGTAGTGCCTAGGATGTGGTCAGCTCTCTCAGTCAGTGCTCGGTGATGGTTAAAAGTTCCTCTCCCATCGCCCCCCCCCCCCCCCCCCCCCCCCCCCCCCCGCCGCCCCACAGCCTTTAAGTAAGTGGTCCTAAGGCCAACTTGAGGAGTAGTTGATTCAGCCCAGGTCTTGCAGGGCCTTTCGCAAAGAATTCAGTATCCTGGGTTCTGGGCTCCCTGACTGATCAGCCGAGGAGAGTAAGTGAGGGGGAGGTGAGGGGAGTCCTTGTCAGGAGTCTGCTGTTGTTTCTCTTTGGACATAAATGTCCCCAACTCGGCTGAGGTGTCAATAAGTCCACCATCCGCTTGCTTGCCAAATAGAAAATGTAACCAGTCCCACCCAGTGCTAGACTTGGGGACTTTTATTTATTATTATTTTTTTTTACAAAGACATGTACTTCCTTAGATTCTTAAAGGTAAAACTTGGAAGACAGAAGGAGCCATCTAAATGGGGCCATTGTTCAACTTCTGAGTTGTTTTGAGGGAATTCTTTAAACTTGCTTGAGGGGACCTACTTGGCCACTGCAGGAAGTCATTGTGAATAAATGGTTGGCAGGGTATCCTCGTGGGAGCTGAGGAGACGACTTCTGTCCTTTGTCACTTTGGACTGTAAGAGAAATAGTTGCAAATGTTGCGCCTCCTCTTTGAGGTTGTTCTGGGGACAGTTCCTCTTGATGACACAAAGGTCATTCCCAGCTTTGGAGGTCAGTGTTAGGTCATAAGGTACTGCATTTAGTAAAGGAATCCGTCTACCAACTTCCTGCGAAGATATAAACTGCACAGTGTTTCTTAAACTTACTTTTTAAAATAGATGCCAAGAGTACGTAGATCTTTATAAATATATATATATTTATAATGTTTCCATATCAGCCCCAATTCCCCCCGTAGTCATTAAGTCTACTGAAGTGGGGAACAGCAAGGCTATTGGAGGGATTATAAAGCTTTAAAAACTGAATTTTTCAGATGTTTCTAGCTGAGTCAATAGGTTCCTTTTTTTATTTTTATTTTTTAAATCATACTAGTCTTTTGAAGTGTAAATCTGGTAACATTCTGTTCTTGTAGTGTTTTTGTTATTTTTTTTCTTCAGGTTAATTACCCAAAGCCTCATCCATCCTCAAGATTTTTAAATTTTATTCTTATTTTTTAATTAATGGGGCATTGTGTTTGTGAATTTTTAAAATATTAATGTTTTATTTAAGTGCCATGCTGAGCAGTTGTTCTCTGCACATGGTAACCAAAAGTTAGAGATGTCGATCAATTTTGATCAATGTTTAGTGATCCCAAACATGTACTGTGTACAAATGAAATAATATGGCATATTAGCCAGGTGTGATGGTTGTCTGAGGCACTTAAATTAAGCTCAATTCTGTATTTTATCAGGGCTCTGTCATGTCCTTGATCTGAAATGTACATACACATTTTTGGTGTATACTTGGTACTAGAGATTCATTTATGCAAATATTCTTATTCGAGAAGCCTCACAATTGCTCATGTTAAAGAAAAAAGATGAATTGTCCAGCCAGTGCCCAAAGAAAAAGTTTTAGGGAAGATGACTCAGCTGTTTTGCCCAAAGACACCCTTCAGTAACTCCCACTGACCAGTCTTGGGAGCCGTCCCGGAAGGCTCATGCGCTGAGAGAAGGAGATGTTTTTTGCAAAAAGGAAATGGAAGCTGAAAGAAGAGAGAATGGAAGCATGGAGGGGAGGGAGAAATCTGAAGAATTCAGGAAGGAGGCCTTAAGAGAGAAGTGAAGGAAGAGACGGGAGAAGGGCAGATGGTGTGGAAATCACATGGGGGTGCAAGAGGTTTGGGTAGGAAACACATTTTTAGGTATGTGCTATTTCAAACCAGGGGTCGCAAACTCAGCAGCCTGCAGAAGTAAGGCAGGGAGATGAATATGGGAAGGGGTGGGTGGGTGGTGGGGACTGTGCCCATCTTAAGTGGGGCAGCCAACGTTCAGCTCTGCTGGGAAAAGGGTAGGGAGAGGCCGGAAATCAGGATTTTCTTTCAAGTGGAACTTTCTCATTTTTAAACAAAATAATTTTAAAATCTTCCAAACACCATGTGGGCCGAACAGAACATTTGCTGGAGCCTGGGGGCCACCAGTTTGCGGCCCCTGCCTTACACAGTATGTATAAGGTTATATTTATTGTTATGGAGATAATGTTGTTATACATTGTTGGGGTTGTGATACTTCAAGTTCTTTTTATCTCTCAGAGCTAAGCTTTATTGTAGAAACAAACCAAAAAAAAAAAAAAAAATTAACATGGCCACAGATAACACTTAACTCATAATTCCCAGGAGGACCCTCGATCCTGGAGTTGTTCATTCCCAGTCACATCCTCCAATCAAACCGCTGGGGGCCAGTTCTTGGCATTTCCTTCCTGGTGAGTTGGGGCTAAACTCCTTGGCTCAGTTGAAATTTGCAGATGAGTAATCAGGAAGGATTGCAGAAGAACTTGTTTCCTTTTTATTTGTATTTTGTTCTTATTTTTAAGTGAGTTTTTAGTAGGATCCCATACCGTGCCTTAGCAAGGATGGTTGGTGGCCGTGGACAACAGAAATCCAGTGCTGGGTTTTCAAGCTCCTACTGCCAAAGAATACCGTTCTGATCAGATGTTTCTACCCCTTTCTGACTTGGGATGGGATGTCCCACCAAAACGGACATCCTAGGATTTGGAAGGAATTAACCTAACATGCTTCCAAAGTATCTCTTTTAACCTCACGGAGTAAGTCACTCTTTCTGTAAAATGTGGCTTTTGACCTTGGTGAAGACTTAACTTATCCCTACCTACAGGGAGGAAGGCTATGACTTCCTTCCCCAGTAGTGGGGAAGATGAACCTCATTAACATTTCCAGTGACCCTAGAGAGGGGGGGAAAAATGTTCAGTGTTATCATCTTGGTGTTCGTTAATTTTTTTTTTTTTTAATCGTACATCTGTTACTTAGACACTACTGTTTGTTTCCATTTATACCTACATAGCACATGATTTGGTGGAAATTTAGCAAGTATAAGTTGGGAGAGGGTGAAGATAATATGCAATCATCTATACAGAGAGAATAGACTGAAAAAAATATATATAATCTGGTTTTTGAAGTATCAAAGATATTCAGGAATATTTTTAGCACCTTTTGCTTTAAAAAAAAATGTGCCTTGATTCAGTGACTTGACTTTAAAACATTCCTCTTATTTTATTGTTATTTTAAATGTGTATTCTGACCCCCAGCTATATATTATGATGTAGCCCATTGGCTGCAGTCATGGTGTATGGTTTGTTCCAGTAACAGAGACCAAAGAGTTAATCAAATATGATTCCGCTGCTACAGTTGTGTGATTCAAAGGAGTTTTCAATCACACCAAATTTCCATGGCCCAGGCAGTTGAGGCCAGCCATTTGTCTTCTATTTCAGGTTGGAGTAAATTTGCACTTTTAATCTTTTGGGTCATCTGGGGGGCCTTGTTCTTTTATACTTGGCTTTGTTAATAAAGGAACTTGTAGAAAACCCTGGACTGAGTGTCTGATTTGGGGAGGGCTCTCCTCTTCCCTTGGGGAGGGCATCCCATGGATGTACTGGCTTATGATTCCTTACACAAAGCTCACTTGACTTCTACCTCTGGGTGTCTGGGAGTCTTTTCCCACTCAGCAAAGCTAGAACAATTGTTCATCTAGAACTGGCACCATACACAGGTGGGAAAAGATGTTAGTTCATAGCTCTGAAGGTGTGCAGCCTGGGGTCCTGCCTTCAAGTCTTCTTCCTCGCCTAGAACCTTCTGCCTGGCTCCCCCACACACTCCCTAACACAGTTCAAGTCTTGGCCTGTAGCTAATTTATCGCTCAAGAATTTTGCTCAGAAATCTCTTAGGCCCCTGGGCCCTCTCCAAGTAGTAAACGTTTGCTAATAATGAAAAACCACCGGGCTTAGTGAAAGATGGAATCTTGGGGACGATGTAAGACTCCACAAAGCCTTGGAGCCAAGTGAAAGCTTAGAGAAACCTGCAGCCACAGGCTGATTAAACAGTAGTTGTGTAGGATACTTGCCCAGGGCAGAGGCGGTGTGTGTGTTTCATTCAGTTTTCAACAAGTGGGTATTGAGTCTTTACTGTCCCCAGTGTTGAGGACACGTGTAGAAATGACCGAGGCAGACGGGGTCTCCCTCTCAGGAACTCGCACACTAATTGTGAGAGGTTGGCAATTCAGTCGTTTCCATGCAGTGTGGTGGTTGGCGATGAGGAAGGGCTATGGAAACACAGAAGAGGGGCACCTTGTGCAGTTCAGGAGGTTCGGGAGAGCTGCTCGGAAGAAGTGGAGTCTAATGTGAGATCTAGAGGTAGGCAGGAATTCGCTAAGTGGAGGCAATTGGGTAGCAGAGGAATGTATCGAGAACAGAGATGAGTGGCTGGAAAGTGGGGGTGGGAGGGAAGAGGCTCCAGTAGCAAAGGATGGGGGCGGGGGGAGACAGGCAGGCGCCAGGAGATGGGGGTCCTGAAGACAGGGCTTCCCAAACCGGAGTGTGCAAATCACCAGGGAGACTGGTTAAATGCAGATTCTAACTCGGCAAGTCCAGGGTGGGACCTGAGACTTGCTTTCCCAACAAGCTCCCACATGATGGTGATGCCGCTGGCCCAGGGGCCACACTTTGATCACAAGGTCATACATACCGCGATAAAGGTTTGGACTGATCCTGGAGATATTGGTGAAACACTTCAGGTAAGGAATGACAGGGTCACATTTGAGTCTGGCCCACTCTGGCTGCAAGGTGGAGAATGGATTAAGCAGGGGGTGGCCATTTAATTTATTTTTGCCAATGAAGTTTTATAGACGGTGTATATACTGTCTATACTGGTAGAACTGAATAATTGCAACACAACCCTGAAAATACTTACTCAGTGGACCTTTACAGAAAAAAATTGGTTGGAAGTAATCAGGCTGGAAGTGTTCAGATCCTGCAACAGTCCAGGCCTGGGCAGGGGGCCTGAGGTGGGGACAGAGAAACAAGTTGGCCTAAAGATAGAACAATGTCCTGATTAGGGCCAGTGCTTTGACACCAAGAGATGTGTCTTCAAGTCTTGTGTCCTGCATTACTCATCCTGTGTGTCTTTCTGCAAATTACCTAATCCTCTCTGAACCTTGATTCCCTCATCTATAAAATGGGATTAATAATGGAACCTCCCTCACAGGAGTGATTGAGGATTCAGTGAGATGGTTTTTAACATAATAAGCACCTGGGAAGGGGCAGTGAGCATAGAAGTAATTATTGGAATGGAATTTTGATTTAATCTGTGTCTCCATCCTCTTCCTCTGTTTCCTTTGCTGCTCATTCTTTCTCCACTACAGGGCATGTTTCCCTTTTGTCCATGCAACCATCTCTCTATCTACTGTGATTTGGTTTATCTCTTTCCTTGACGTCCATGGCCATCCACTCGATGGAAAGCCCTCACTCTGGGTACGACAGTGGACTGATGACAAAAATGGCCCCTGTCCTCTTTCTCTTCCTGTGCCAATGCCTCCACAGCCTGTCTCATCAAGAAGGCGAGCCTTTTTACCTACCCCTGAAACTGGAAGGACTTTGGGACTCTCTTTAGTCAATAGCATGTGGCAGAAGGGATGCTGTGCTAGTTCCTGGCCTGAGACTCAAGAGGCCTCGTCTGCCTCTGATTGTTCTCTTGGAAACCTGCAGCCACTGTGTGAATAGCCTGCTGGAGGATGAGGGACTCTGTGGCCCAATCAACCCTGTCCCTGAAGCTGACAGCGAGCTTCCTGTGAGACTCGTGAATGAGGCCGTCCCAGACTGATGTGACCACGAACTGACCCAAGCACTTGAGCGAGCCTAGCCAAGACCAGTCACAGATTGGCCCAGATCAGCAGAAGCATTCAGCTGGCTCATAGCCTCTCAGGAATAATAGGTATTGTTTTAAGCCACTGAGTTAGTGGTCATTTGTAGCTCAGCAATAGAGAATTGATTTGGAATCTTAAAAAAACAATCTGGCAGGGATGCCTGGATGGCTCAGTTGGTTGAGCATCTGACTCTTGGCTTCCGCTCAGGTCATGATCTCATGGTTTCATGGGTTCGAGCCCTGCAACAGGCTCCATGCTGTCGATGTGGAGCCTGTTTGGGATTCTCTGTCTCTCCTCTCCTTGCCCCTCCCCCACTTGCACTGTCTCTGCCCCTGTCAAAATAAATAAAGTTAAAAATTAAAATTAAAAAAAAAAAAAAACACAATCTGGCATACTGGGCTGCCACTGGAGTGTGTACAGGCAGTCCTTAACTTTTGTACGTTTGACTTTCAAACAGCCTGACTTTGATACACGTGCTTGACTGACGCCCCAAAGCACCTTGCCCACAGTAATCCGGGTTTCCCTCATCAGCTGTGGCAGGAGGGTGTTGGCCTCCCCTTCAGTGGATGAGTTGGGCCAGTGTAGCCATCTTTGTGCAGATTGTTTACACAGTTGACTGTGTTCCTACATTCACCCTTATCTTGTAAAAACAAATGGAATCTGGGAAAACGAAAGTGCTGATTCGGGTGACAAAAATGCCACAGGTCTCAAAGGTAATACAATTAGGACACTGATTCAATGTGCCCCAAGTGGCTAAGCTTCAGCTGCAGTCAGATGCTGCCTGCTGTTGAGCTGGTGGGTGGGGTGCTCAACTGTAAAGGAAAAGACCCACCATAGTGATGAAGGGCATGCAGGAGACTGTGTCACTTAGACATAGATTAGGTCACAATTTATAAAAACCTAACCTACGGTGACTTAAACAGAGGCTTGTTTTTCCTCAACAGCCAGAGCCTGGAGGTGCACAGCCAGCAGTTCAGGGATGAATCACGGACCCAGGCATCTTTCTGCTCTGTCATTCTGGGTATTTTCACTGCCCCCCCCAACATTTTTTAAAATGTGTATTTATTTATTTAAAAATATTTTTTTTTAATTCTTTAAATTTATTTTTGAGGCATAGAGACAGCGAGACAGAATCTGAAGCAGACTCCAGGCTCTGAGCTGTCCGCACAGAGCCCGTAGCAGGGACTGGAACTCACAAACCATGAGGTCATGACCTGAGCGAAGTCTGACGCTTGAACAACTGAGTCACCCAGGTGCCCCTGGGTATTTTCATTTTTATCATCATACTTGTCATCTCCAGATCCCACAGTTGCTACTACAGTTCCAGGCATTGTTTAATACAAGGAGAAGAGAGAATGGATTAGGGAACGTAGTATACGTCGTCTTACATCTCATTGGCCAGGATTAGGGAACGTAGTAGCCGTCTTCTTACATCTCATTGGTCAGGATGGTGTCACGTGACCACGCCTAGCTGTGAGGAAAGCTGGAGGAGAAAGCCTGCCCCATGGCATACAGCTGCCCAAGCCAAATATAATGGAAGAATGGATATTAGTGGGTAAATAAGATTCTGCCACAGAAATGCTAAGAACAAATAGCCGAAGGTGGTGTCAAAGATGTAATCAGGGAATATATAATTTCATAGTTATATCATTTATACTTGTCTAAGTCTTTGCATATAGTAAATGCGCAGTAAATGTTAGAACTAAAGTCCCAGCTCCACCATTCAGTGGCTGTAATCTCTTGGGCAAGTCAGTTAACTTATCTGGACATTAATTTCCTCGTTTGCAAAATCGCCGGGAGGGCGGGGGGCGGCGATGAAGGAGGAGAATCCTGCCCTTTAGAGGTTGGTTGGGAGCATCAAAGAGCGATGCATGCGAACTTGAGAAGTGCCCTCCAAGTGTTAGCTGCTGTCTCAGGAGCAGCGCCCCAGCATCTGTGGAACAGGAAGAAGGTAAATCCATTTCTTAGGGGATGGTCACCATCTGGCTCTCTGCCCGGCACCTCCCCCCACCGCCAACCTTTTTCTTCAGGCCTGTGAGTGAGCTGCAGCTGTGAGTACTTGTTATACGTGTTTCCAGGAGAGAGGACGCCCAGAGAGAGGATCCAGCACCCCCGTGTCTCTTTCCTCTGAACTATGTCATTTTCTTACAAGCTTTCTCTGTTTCATTTCTCAAACGAAATTTCATTTTCGTGGCTTGAGTCCGAGGCAGAAAGCTTAGTGAAAGCTCGTAGTTCTCAGTCCTGGCTCTCTAACAACCTATGAGGGGCTTTGTGAAATTATCCACGCTCGGGACTCCACCCTGGCCCGATGAGGTCAGAAGCGCGGGGAGTGCGGCCCAGGTGTGGGTACTTTTTGCCGCTCCCCTGATGATTCTAGAAGGCCGCCAGGGTGGTGAACCACTTCCTTTAGTGAGATGGCCCTTAGGTCCGAGAACCTGGAACCTCCAGCTGGTATGTGTGAGGTTTGCTTTGCGGTAGAGACAGCGAAAAGAGGTGATTGGCCGTAGTGGTGGTGGCGGGACAGAAATAGAAGCCCAGGATAGAATTCTTCAGCTGGGAGATACGGGGCAAAATAATATCAAGCAGGCATAGGATTTAATTCCTTTGGCACTCCCCCTTTTCTCCAACCCCAGGGAGATAGAAACAGTTAAAAAAAAAATTAATTTAGGGGCGCCTGGGTGGCTCAGTCGGTTAAGCGTCCGACTTCGGCTCAGGTCACGATCTCGCGGTCCGCGGGTTCCAGCCCCGCGTCAGGCTCTGGGCTGATGGCTCAGAGCCTGGAGCCTGCTTCAGATTCTGTGTTTCCCTCTCTCTCTGCCCCTCCCCCATCCATGCTGTGTCTCTCTCTGTCTGAAAAATAAATAAACGTTAAAAAAAATTTTTTTTAAATTAATTTATAAAAGGCATCAGAGTCATCCTGAAACTTCTCAGCAGAAAAAAACAAAACAAAACAAAAAAAACCCACCCAGCGTCTCTATTCAGAGGCACACTGCCCTTCTGATTTTGTCTTCTAGCCTGGTGAGAACACACATCATATACAGCCTGTCTTTACAAACTGCTGGCTCTTTTCATGAATATTCAATGGTTTTGCCCACACTTTGTCTCAGTCTCTCTCCTCCCCTTCCCCCCATTACCATCTTAGATGCAGTGACTTTGAGCTACCACTTAAAAAAAAAAAAAAAAGTAAAGTCCATCAAGGCGCCTTCCAGTGAAGCCCGATGTCGTAGGGGGGTGGTGGTGGAAACTAGGAGTCCTACTGTGTACCAGACTCAAACTAAAAGGTTGTAATGACCTTATCTCGGCAAAAGATTTTTGTCTTCACGGTTTATTTAATCACTGGTCCCCTCGAATTAGGAGCTAAGCCTCTGATGGGCGACTGTCGATCCTTATCAAAACTACTAAGACATATTTCAACCGTGGAGGAAAATGGTGTGGCATCTGGAGATGGGGGGCCCTCAGGGTCTTGCATGGCAAGAAACTGCAGACTGGAAACACTGCTCCTCGTACCTTAAGTAAAGGCTTTGCAATGATTGATTATTTTTCCTCTGATAAATACCTGGTTTTCAAAAGCAGTCTAATTAGTAGGGATCTCCATTTTCCAAGTATTCGAAATGCATTTGGCTGTCCTATCATTAAACCCAGACCCAGGAGACCAGCCGAGACGTCTGAGCCCTTCCCACGTTCGCGGCAGAGACATTCCTGCTCACTGAATATCCTTGAGTAACCCTGTATTTCCCACCCTGCTGCCATTTGCCAGGGCCAGCTGACTGGTTCTGAGCAATGGGCAGGGAGCACAAGGGACTTGTACATGATCCTGCAGAAGCCCTAAAGGTCACGCGTGAAAGCCATCACAAGATGGAACTGAGTCACCACAAAGAGCACAGCTGCCCTTGACGGTCACCTGATTCATCGTGGCCTTTGTATGAGTGAAAAACAAACCTCTGTGGTGTTAGCCTTCTGAAATGAAACACTGGGATTTTTTGTGACTGCAGAAAAGCCCAGCTTAACCTATCAATACAACAGGACGCTGAAGAGGGCTCCTATCATCACCCCATTTTGGAAGACCCCACTGCAAGCCTCTTATCTTGATGTGTTTGAAGTAGATGGAGAGAAGATGCTCTCTCCTCGGACCCCAAGGACTCCCCAGTCACGAAATGCTCCATCGGCATTCACACGTGCAGTAAATAATCATTGAGTGCCAACCACGTGCCAGGGCCCTTATTGGCACTGGGGATTGCGTGGTTAGCAAAACGGACTCCATCTCGTCTTTGCCTACAGCTTTCAGTCCGTCAGAGGAGACTGCTGCTCGACAAATAAGCATGCCGATGAGCGCAGAATAACTAGCAGCGGTGAGTGCTTTGAAGGAAAGAGGTTTCTAAATCAGAAGGGACTTTATGGCAGCCCAGGGGGTTAGAGAAGGCTTCCCCGAAATTCTGAAGCCCGGCGGGCACGCTAACCATGAGGGTCTGCCTCTGGACGTCACCCTGCAGAGCACCTGCTATGTGCAAAGCTCTCTGCCAAAATGCTAGACACACACCACCCTCACTTGACCGTTGCAACAGTCCTGGGAGGTAGTAGTAATATCATCCCCATGTTACAGGTGAGGAAACTGAGGCTCAGCAAAAGGAGGCCACATGCCCTGTGTAAGTAAGTGCAAACAGGAATTTGAATCCACATCTGGCTACAACGCTAACACTCATTTCTGGCCCTTGCAAACCGAGCCAGGGAGGTTAGTCATGCAGGAAGTCACCCCTCGTGAGGCCCACAGTGGGAGATCAGAATGAAACCAGCAAGCAGATGTTGACAAGTTGCCTGGAAAAGCCACCCACTGTAGGGGGGTGGGGGGGTGGGGTGGGGATAGCTTTCTCTCCAGTTCCCAAGCTCCTCCTTAAAAGTTCCAGTGTTCCTTTTTCATTTTTACAGCATCCCCTCCCCCTCTCCCCAGAGGACTGACTTCTCCTTTCAGCGGACGGGAAGGCGTGGGCTGCCTGCCCTACAGTAGCCCAGCCACTGACAGATGATGGCTTCCCTCCAAACTTAACCCAGATGAAAACGATAGGGACATACCAGCTCTTTCTTCCCTTGGCTTTGTACCATGCTTCCCTTTCTCCCCAGAATAGAAGCAGGAAGGCCTGAGGTAGCTGCGTTGAAATGTTAGCTGAGGGGTGCCTGGGTGGCTCAGTCGGTTAAGCATCTGACTTCGGCTCAGGTCATAATCTCACTGTTTGTGGGTTCAAGGCCTGAGCTAGGCTCTGTGCTGACAGCTCAGAGCCTGGAGCCTGCTTCGGATTCTGTGTCTCCCTCTGTCTCTGCCCCTCCCCTGCTCATGCTCTCACTCTCTCTCAAAAATAAATAAAACATTACCAAAAAGTTAAAAAAAAAAGTTAGCTGATATGAACCTATTGCTTTGTCTTACAGAAGGACTAAACGGATTCTGCATATAGACACATTTACACTCATTCTGGCACATGCTTCACATGCAGACATGCCCGTATGCACGTGGGTGCATAGACATACACTCTCTTTAACACATACACTCATAGCTAACACATTATAGTTATTTATTTTTATTTTTGAGAGAGAGAGAGCATGAGAGAGGGAGGGGCAGGGAGAGGGGGACAGAGGATCCAAAGCGGGTTCCTCGCTGGCAGCAGAAAGCCTGATGGCAGGGCTCAAACTCACGAACCATGAGATCATGACCTGAGCCGAAGTCAGACGCTTAGCCGACTGAGCCACCCAGGCGCCTCGTAGCCAACACTTTAAAGCACTCACCAGATCCCAGGCAACTTTCAAGCTCTGGGCAAACATTTGACTGTCAGGGGGCCAGATCCAGCCTGCCACCTGTTTGTGTAAATAAAGTTTTATTGGAACACAGCCATGCTTATTCATTAACGCATTACCTCTGGCTGCTTTTGCACTACATTTCAGAGTTGAGTAGTTGTGAGAATGACTGCATCACCTGCAAAACCCGAGATATTTACTACCTGGCCCTTTGCAGGAAAAGCTTGCCAACTTCAGTTATAAGTGCTTAAAAATTTTACAAGGCATGCCTGCTGCGTAGCTAACCATCCTGAAACCTAATGGCTTAAAAACGGCCACTGCTATTATTGTCTCTTATGATTTCTGTGTGTTAACTGAGTTCTGCTGGCAGTTCTGCTCCTCGTGATGTCAGCTAGGACCACGGTCCTCTACAGCAAAGGGCAGTTGGTGCTACTGTGCGCTGTGAACTCAGCTGGCACTGACAACCCACACGCGCTGGTTTCCCTCCTCATGGCCTTACTTTTCGGTTCTAGCATCTCACAGCTCAGCCACTGGGTTCCAAGAGGCAGTGTCATGTTTGCAAATGCAGAAGAACGGCAGATCTCCTAAGGTCCGGATTCCATTGGTCAGAACAGATCACAAGTCCAGCCCAGGTTCAAGAGGAAGTGACTCCACCTCCTGGAGGCAGGACTAGCAAAGGATTTGCAGCCACCTTCAATCCACCAGAGTAAGTACTTATCCTCACTTTAGACATAGGGACACAGAGGCACAGAATAGTTGAATAACTTGCCCACGACAGCCGGGGAGTGACACACAACCTCATACACACTCATTCACACAAATATGTGGGTGCATACATATTCACACATTATACATACATTCATCACACACACGTCCACAATTCACATACAGGCATACAGTGACAGTCACATGTTTACATCCTCATATTGACACCAAGTCCTCATGCACGTTCACATATACGTGCATACATATTTGCACATAAGCATGTACACACATGCACATACTCCAGACATACACACCCTCACACACACCCCCTCCACTTCCATGTGTAGAATCACACGTATCCACATGCGTGGGCACACATATACACACATTGTTTTATCCCTCTCCACTGAACATGGTAATTTCCTCCAATGACTCAGAGACCTTTTCCTCCTCTCTTTTGAACAAGGTGTTCCGATGCCAGAAAACCCTCCTGTCTTCCTTCCATTGTGCAAAGTCTCTCTCCACATGAAGAGGCCCAGAGGCTCGGGACCCTGGATCCCTAGCCTTACTCGGAATGGCCATGGGGCTAGAGACCTACACATCTTTGTTGATGTTAGACGTGAGGGACAGGGAAGTTAAGTGCGTTGCCCAGTGTCACACAACAGAAGCCACTAGGCTGGTGGTGATCACTGACAGCTGGGCTAGGTGCTGGGGCTCAGCGGTGCTTGATGAATGAATGAATTGGAAGTCCTTGTTCTGTATGGATTGTTTTTAAGAGAGTTTATTCTTTTAGAAGCAGTTTTAGGTTCACAACAAAATTGACCGAAAGGCACAGAGATTCCATTTATACCCCCTGTCCCCACATGTGGATAGCCTTCCCCATATCCACATTCCCCACCAGAGTGGTACATTTGTTATAATTGACGAACCTATATTAATGCATCGTTATTACCCAAAGTTCATGGTTTTAACCTCAGGGTTCATTCTTGGGTTGTGCATTCTATGAATTTGGACGAATGTACAATGACATATATCCACCATTAGAGTATCATACAGAGTATTTTCAGTGCCCTGAAAACCCTCTGTGTCTAGTCTATTCATCCCTTCTTTTTCCATAACATCTGGTAACTACTGATTTTTTTTTAATGCTTATTAATTTTTTTAAAGAGAGAATGAGTGGGGGAGGGGCAGAGAGGGAGAGAGAGAATCCCAAGCAGGCTCCACACTGTCAGTGCACAGCCATACACAATCTGTGAGATCATGACCTGAGCTGAAATCAAGAGTTGGACACTTAACTGACTGAGCCACCCAGGTAACCCGACCACTGATCTTTTCAATGTCTCCATAGTTTTGGCTTTTCCAAAAGGTCATATAGTTGGAATCATACAGTCCTTTTCAGACTGGCTTCTTTCACTTAGTAATATGCATTTAAGATTCCTCCATGTTTTTGCATGGCTTGAGAGTGCATTTCTTTTTAGCGCTGAATAATATTCTCTCATCTGGATGTAACCATAGTTCATTTATCCATTCACCTACTGAAGGACATCTTGGTTGCTTCAGCATTCATTTTTGCTTGTGACGGTAGAAAGCAGGTAGAACAGAAATGCTCCCCAAACCTTATAAGTCAGACATCAAGGACATCAGAGAGACACTGAAGATGTAGAGAAGCCCATTTTTCCTCCTTCATTTGGTCATCATTTATCCCAGCCATCTTCAGCCCTAGCCAGACATTATAGTGACCTGGGGAGGGGGATTTTTTTAAAATATTGATGCTTGGGTCCCACCCGTAGGGACTGTGATTCAATTGGTCTGGGCTGGAGCTGAGCATCATGGTTTTTTTTTTTTTTTTTTTTGGAAGTTACCCAGGTGACCCCACCAGGGGCTTGAAAACCATTGGTCCACCAAGACCCCACTGTAGGTGGAAGATTCTCCTGGTGGCTCTAGAGTAGAAGGTGAAGTTCATCTGTTGGGTTTAAAACAAATGGGTCTGGCTCGCCCGTAGGCCCTGTTTGGTACGTTGATTTCACTGAAATGTAAAGGTTCTAGCAGGACACTCTCTCTTTGTCCACTCTCAGATACCATCCTCTGTCACCTTCCACCAGCTACTTCACACATGTAGTTACTGGCCTGGCACCTGGAGCCACTGGGTCTTGCTGACTGTGGGGCCTGGCTTTGGCCAAGGTGACCAACATGTCTCAGTCTGCCCAGGGCTTTCTAAGTTTCAGCACTGAAAATCCTGTGTCCCAGGACACTTCCTCAGTCCGGAGCAAACTGGACATTAGTCACCCTATTTTTTGACCCTTCTTATAAGAAAGGGAAGACAGACCTACCAATCACTCTAAAACACCTGTTCTCAATGTTAGCTGCACATTAGAATCACGTGGGTAGCATTAATAACTCAGGTCCCAGTATCACTCCCCATCATGCTCCTAAGTGACTGTCACAACCCCAGAGATTCTGATGTCGTTGATCAGTGTGGAGCTCAAGAAAAAGATTTTTAAAAGCCTCCCAGATGATTCCCATGTGAAGGTAGGGACAAAGAGCTCTGAGCAAGGTAAGAGAGAATTAGCCACCAGGGGGACAGTGCTGGGAAGGAGCAGGGGAAGCAAGCCTCCCAAAGGAAATGACATCGCAGACGACACAATGTAGTTTGACTTCAGAACTTTGAGTAAAGTCCCTTTATCTCTCTGAGCCTCAGTTTCCTTATCTGTAAAATGGGAACCCCCTTTGAGGTCCTTGTGAGGATTATATAAAATCAAGCATGGAAGGTTTTGGGCACAGAACATGATTGACATTCATGAATAATAATAAAGGTGCCATTTATTCAGTGCTCATTATGTGCCAAATACTTTTAAGTCTATGACTCGTTTGGGCCTAGGAGGTAGCTAGTGGTCTTATTTCCACTTTAGAGTCAGAGTGGTCTTCAGTGAAGGAACCCCTGAAGTATCCTGGTTCTGTTAAATTATTTTTGCAGAGAGCCAGGCCAAGGAGCAAGTGACCCAGATAAATCAGAACTGACCCTGGGAATCTAGAAGGGTCAAACTGGCCTTGGATTCATTTTTCAAAATGAAAATAGCTTTGGTGGGAGGAGGGGAAAAATGAAAATAGCTTTCTTGTTTGTGATCATAGATGTAATAAAAATAAATAAAATAAAAAGTTCATATAATGCAGAATCCTACGAGACAGAAGTGAAGATCTTCAGGGCCAAGCTTCCCCCCCTGAGACCAGGAGCGGGAGAGAAGGGCTGCCTTAGCAAGGCCCCTCCCCACCCACCCTTGCCCATCCCTTTAGGAAAAAACCCATCAGTTCCCATGACATCATCTCCCGCCTTGGAGCTGGAGTGTTGGGGACAATGGCAGGATATGGAGTTTAAGGAATTCTGACATCAGCCTCATTGGAAAGGGCTTGGCCTGGAGCTGGGACTTGCCCCTGATGAAGGCCTCTCTGAGGGACCATTTCAGCTGGTGTCCAGAGCTGTCCCCAGAGTAACTAATAATAATGATATTGATCAAACACTCACAGTGTACCAGACATCACTCAGAAGGTGAATTAACTCACTGAATCCTCTTGACCACCCGAGCAGTTAGGTACCATTATGCCCTTCTTATAGAAGAGGAAGCAGGCTCAGAGAGGCAAATAACTTGCTAAAGGCCACACAGCTGGTAAGCAGCAGAGTCAGGATTGGCCCTGGTCCCCAAGCCACATGCTGTGCCTCGTGCCTCAAGAGGCTGATGTGATGCTCCGAACAGCCACCTGGAGCAGGTCTGTTTGGCATCCTCATTAGATAAATGAGTAAACCAGGGCTATGAACAGGCTGAGCGGCCTGCCCAGGGTCTTACAGCTAATGAGCACCAGTGCCAGGAAAGAAGCTCAGGGTCACCAGCCTGCAGAGCTGGCTTTCTTAGTATCAGGTTTCCTCAACTCTGGCCCTTGAGCTGCCACCTTGACTGTCTTTGCTACATCAGTGTGCCTTATTCATTTCATCTGTTTTTTCTTAATGTTGACTTTTGTCTGTAGCCTTATTCCAAACAACCATCTGTAAAACCGTTGGTTCAGTGCTAGTTACAACGTATTTTTCTAATACATTGAACACCTACTCCAATAAACCATATATGTCACATTCAACCAATTATACATACACTCATCTATAAAAAACACAAGAGTTTCTGTGATGAAACCTGAATTCCACCTTTATTTAAGGAGCAGGTGACTGGGGAGACGGGCAGTATTATGGACTGAATTGTGTCCCTCCCCCCCCCCCCCCCCCCCGCCGCCAAAATTCATATGTTGAAGCCCTAACTCCCAGGATTCAGAATGTAACTATATTTGAAGATAGTCTTAAAGAGGTGATTAAGTTAAAAACAGGCTATCAGGGTAGGTCTCTAATCCAATAGGACTGGTGTCTTTCTAAGAAGAGAGAGAGAGACACCAGCCATGCGTATGAACAGAGAAAAGACCATGCGAAGACACAGTGAGAAGGTGGTCACCTCAAGCCAAGGAGAAACCAGCCATGCTGGCACCTGATCTTGGACCTCCAGCCTCCAGAACTATTAGAAAATAAACTTCTGTTGTTTAAGCCACCCAGTCTATCTGGTGGCATTTTGTTATGGCAACCCTATAAGACTAATACAGATAGGGGGGCACCTGGGTGGCTTGGTTAAGTGTGTGACTTTGGCTCAGGTCGTGATCTTGCGGTTCGTGGGTTCGAGCCCCACGTCGGGCTCTGTGCTGGCAGCTCGGAGCCTGCTTCGGGTTCTGTGTCTCCCTCACTCTCTGCCCCTTCCCTGCTCACACTCTGTCTCTATCTCTCTCACAGTAAGTAAATATTACAAAATTAAAAAAAAAAAAAAACCTGATACAGATAGGTTCTCAAATCAGCAAATCATCTGAGATGATCAGAAAAGAGGGCCATGGTGGGAGGTGGGAGCTGGGAAGGGACCAGGTTCAAGTATCCAAACTGGCATCAAGAGGGATGGTGGAAGAGATGTCTTACTCTAGGGGTGGAGTCAATGCTATAGACCCTGGTAAGGATCTGGGACAGGAAGGTAGACAGAGATGAAGAATGTATCCGCTAGATACTGCTGCTTAATAAAGCATCCCAAATTGTAGTAGTGGCTTCACAGAGTGACCATTTATTATTTTTCACAATTCCTATGGGTTGACCAGGCAGTTCTTTTCTTTTTTTGATGTGTATTTATTTTTGAGATAGAGACAGAATGCAAGCAGAGGAGGGGCAGAGAGAGAGAGGGAGACACAGAATCCCAAGCAGGCTCCAGGCTCTGAGCTGTCAGCATAGAGCCCGACACAGGGCTCGAACTCATGAGCCGTGAGATCATGACCTGAGCTGAAGTCGGACGCTTAACTGACTGAGCCACCCAGGCACCCCGACCAGGCGGTTCTTTTGATGGTCTTATCAGGGCTCACTCAGGCAGCCGCATTCAGCTGGCAGATCCACTGGGGTCTGGGCTTGTCCGGGGCCACCAGATGGCCAGGCCTCTCTTCATGTCGCCTTCCATCCCAGGCTCCTTCACAGCATGGCAGTCTCTGGGTTCTAAGAGAGCAAAAGTGGAAGCTGTAGGGCCCAGGCCCAAGAACTCACACACCACCTCTGCTACATTCCACTGGTCAAAGGAAATATTGGGTTCAGCACAGGGGCAGGAGATAGAGAAGTAGACTCCATCTCTTGATTAGAGATGCTGCAAAATACTGTGGCAAAGTTTTTCAATTGATGGCAAGGAGTTTGATCTTACATGCAATCCCAGACTTTTAGCTAATGGGAGATTCATCCCAGGTTCTTGGATAATAATCAGATTAGTCCCTATCAACCTTCTGTGAGTGAGATGGAGCCCCATTAAGAGAGGCTAACATGGGGGCACCTGGGTGGCTCGTCGGTTGGGCGTCCACCTTCAGCTCAGGTCATGATCACACAGTCTGTGGGTTCGAGCCCCGCATCGGGCTCTGTGCTGACAGCTCAGCGCCTGGAGCCTGCTTCCGATTCTTGTCTCCCTCTCTCTCTCTGGCCCTCTCCTGCTCATGTTCTGTCTCTCTCTGTCGCAAAAATAAATAAAAACATTAAAAAATAAATAAAAGAGAGGCTACTAACATGGAATTTGGTTTTGTTTTCCACCCTAGATTTACCAAGGCGTAGAGATTCAAATGCCTACTAAGGCCAAGTGTAGCGGTTGGGGGGGGGGGGGGGGCGGGAATCAAGTGATCTGCTCGGCGATTGCTCATTTGCCCTCTCTTGAGAGATGACCAGAGCACCAGCAGCCATTTTGGTCCATGAGGTGACCATGATGATGAAAGTCGTGAGCTGAGGATGCTGAGCAGGAATATAGTGTCTGGGTCCCTGCTGACGCTTGGAGTCTCCATCCCAGCTCTGAGCTGTTGATTCTCCAGATACTTTCTGATACTTTTATCTTAGCCTTCTTGTTTTGAGGTTTTGTCATAAGGAGGAAATCCTAATCCTAAGTGATTTAGCTGCTAACAAAAGTGGGAAGATGTCATATTCACATTCAAATACAAATTTATATTTTCACTTGAAAAATGAGATCTGGCTACACTGGGGCCACATTCCCAAGTGGCAGTCCTAAGGATGGGACTGAGGAGGGGCTGTCGCCTTTATTCTCAGTTCATACAGTCCTCACTAATCCAGACTGATATCTTATATCCTCCCATTGCCCCCATTTATATTGCCTGCGTGCTCCTGGAGGCATTTGAGTTTGTGACCCCTGACCTGCATTCTTTCTCTGCACCTCAGTTTCCCCATTAGCAAAACTGGGCTAACAATAGAACCTCCTTCTCAGGCTTTTTGGGAAGTGGGAAGATGAGACACGTCACTAGATGTAAAGCACTTACCTGAGTAATGCCCACCAGTCTCAATAGCGAGAGCCCTGTTATTATTGTTACTATTATCATTATTTTCAATATGAGAAGGAATTTGAGTTTTTGGGTGGGTGATCCCAAACCGAAAGAAGAGAAAGCAGGGCACAGCTCAGGCTCCAGCAAGAGGTTCTCAGGTGTGATCATGCCCGTGGGTGACTTTTCTTGTCAATCCGGGGACAGTTGCCATGTTAATTTCATCTGTCCCTTTTAAGGTGTGAGTAGCTCACCGCTTGCACAGAGGATGGAGCTGTCTTTGATCTTCTTCAGGCAACTCACATCTTCTCCCTTCCCAAAGGCAAGAACCACTCTTGGCTTCCCCCCCGAACAAGGCCTTGGGATCTGTCCTGCCCGGGCTGTCTGCCATCATCGCTTCTCTGTTAGGCCAGGCTGTGGGCAGGGCGGCCAGCCCACTGAAGAGGGGGGATTCTGGGTGAGCCCACAGCATAGGGGAGAGTAGGTTTTTTTCCTTTGCCTGAGGCTGGTACCTCCCAAGGATAAGGCAATATAAAAGGGGGGATTTTGTGGAATAACTCAAGGCTGGGAAGGAGACAGACACATTGTGCATACTGGGGTCTGGGCAGGGGAGGGTATATGCTGGCAGAGGTCACCCTCAGCCTGTGTGGTGGATCTCTGCAGTGACTCCTGCTCTGAAGGCTGCCTCCTGCAGCTCAGGTGGGAAGGTGCTTAGCCAGCCAGGGTGGGATTTTCCACCCACGTACAGGGCCAGGAGAAAGCGCTAGAGCATTAGAGCCCTCAGAGCAGCTCTCGGGCACCTGGGAGCAGATCCTGGCTTTCTTTTTTCTTTAAAAAAAAAAAAAAAAATTTTTTTTTAATGTTTATTTTTTGAGAGACAGAGCACAAGCCTGGGAGGGGCAGAGAGAGAAGGAGACACAGAGTCTGAAGCAGGCTCCAGGCTCTGAGCTGTCAGCACAGAGCCTGATGTGGGGCTCGTGCTCATGAGCCGTGAGATCATGACCTGAGCCGAAGTCGGACTCTCAACTGACTGAGCTACCCAGGCGTCCCAAGATCCTGGCTTTCTGATTCACAGGCTGTGTGATCTTCAGCAAGTCACTTAACCCCTCTGAGCTTCTGTTTACTATCTCAGAATCCCTGTGGTGAGTATTCCAGTGTCTCTCTGGGCAGTGGGCAGGAGCCTCTCTGGAACATGCCCTCGGGGTCCAGATGTTATGGGGTGTGGGTAACTCCAGTGTGATTAATGAGGGCCACTGCTCTGCAGTGATTCACGGTCGACACTTCCAAGGGGAGCGTGTGGGCTCTCCCCATGTTGTTGGGGATCCTTTACAAACAGAATCACGACATGTTCATTCTTCATCTTGCTTTGTTTCCACTTGCCATGTATGTTAGAGATCTTTCCATATCAACCCATCTAGATATGCCTCATGAAAAAAATTTTTTTTTATTGGGGCAGCTCAGTCAGTTGAGCGGCTGACTTTGGCTCAGGTCTCGATCTTGTGGTTCGTGAGTTCAAGCCCCACATCGGGAGCTCGCTGCTGTCAGCCGGTCAGCACAGGGCCCGCTTCAGATCCTCTGTCCCCCTTTGTCTGCCCCTCCCCCACTTGTGCTTTCCCCAAAATAAATAAATATTCTTGAATAAATAAATAAAATAAACATTTTATTGAATTACATTGTAATTACAGGAAAGTGCACACACAGCACAGTGACTTTCAAAGTGAAAAACACCTAAGTAATCACTACTTAAATCCAGAAACAGAACGTTCCTCTCATCCTAAATGTCCTCTCCCAAACCAAATGGGTTTATAAATAATATGTACTCTTTTCGTGTGTTTGTTTAGCTTTTTTAGCCAAACATTATGTTTGTGAGATACAGTCGTGTTGTTGCAGGTAGCAGCACTCAGCAATGACTAGAGACCCTCTCGTCACACCTTGCAGAGGGGAGTCCGGTCGTCGGCATCTGGTGGGTGGGGTCCAGACATGCCCTCTGCATCCTACAACTCACAAGACAGCCCCCTCCCCCACCGTCAGAGACTATCTGGCCCCAATCGTCAGTAGTGCCTATGTTGAGGAAGCCTGATGTGGACCAGGCTAAGAACTTTCGATTTTATCCTGAGGGTAGCAGAGGATGAGAATCCCGGGTCAGGTGTATGTTGAGAGTAACTAGATACCGCCAAATATTTTTCATAGTTAATTGTGTCCTCATTCTTTAGTAACGCCTGCATCCTTTTCCATCATATTTTGCCAGTTCCCATCAATTATATTGTTTCCAATCTTTGGCCATTACACCAACTCCAAATGAGGACACCTCTCACAGCCTCTTTACAGAGAATATCGTATTTGGATGTAAACACATACACACTCTCTCACAGAAACCCACAGTTTCTCTTTCTGGAGATTCCAGACAATGGGAACTTGATCGAAGTTTCATTTAAATGTAAATTTTCTTCACTCCAGCATGGTTAACATCGAACTGACTTACAGAAATAGCTCCTGTCATCCTGGCCTCTGCTGCTGATTCACATCTTGTGCGAATGGACACAAGATCCGGAAAGATAAACAGGAAGTCCCTTGAGGCATGGGAACATAGGGGCAGGCCTCTGCTCCTCTGAGAGCTGGGACTCAAATAGCTAAGTGCCAGCCAGGGTGGAGCCCAGAGGGACCAAAGATGACCTTCCTCTGCCTGCAAACAGGACTGACGAGGTCTGGGGTGATTTACAATTTTTCTCCCTAAATGCTTCTTCTGAACTAATTCCACTTTGAAATTCATCTCTGATTTCTCAGTGTCTTTTATCTTTGTCTAAAATTCAAGTAACGGGTAGTGCTTTGATTTCAAATGCACTGTTTTAAACTATAACTACATAATATGTCTTGTTCATTTTTATCTCACCCATTGTTCAAGCAGTTGCATTAACAATTGTTTTACATTAATTCTAAATGTTACAGGAACAATAAAGTCAATAGAACAGAAAATTTTAAATGCGCATGACAGAAAGGAAGACAGCCCAGATTCATTCAGTTACTCTTAATAAGATTTAAAAATTAAATTTTGCTTTGAGCCTTCTGGCGGCCAAAGCAAAAAGGGAAACACAGTGCTACACACAATTTCTTGTTTTCTAATCAAAGGAAAACAACACATCTTTAGTTGAGATAATTATTTTCTTGATCCTAAGTTCTGAAAGGGGCTGAATGTGAAAAAATTTTAATTTATTCTTCTAATCTCTGGTTCTATCTCTGCTTTTCTTCCTTACCCTGGATGGGGTGTAGGTATAATATTGTAAAATAATAATGTTTGAAATGATAGCTGCCCAATGCTGGGCTATGTGCTTTATACACTGGATATGGGCTGTTATCCCCATTTTACAGCGGAGGGAACTGAGTTTAGGTAACAATCCCCAACTCCCGCTTGGGTGGTAGTGGAGTTGATAGATGGTCAGGATGGTCCTCTGAGAAGGTAAGTAACTTGTCCAAGGTCCCACAGCTGGGCAATGTCAGAGCTGGGATTCAAACAGGAGACTTTAGACATCTTAGATATCTTTAGCGCCTAAATGCCAGGTACACCTTAGGGCGTTTTGTATAATTGTGAGGGTGAGAGTAAGTTGAAGTTAAAAGAAGAGCTGATTTAGGCCCAATTCTGCCTCCTAAGAGCCATATGACTCTGAGCAGTTTGATTCCTTTGAGCCTCAGTTTCTTTATCAGAAAAATGGGTAGGTAGGTAATGGCTCCAACCTCAGAGGGTACTTCGAAGATTTAGCATATTGATGCCTGGAGGGGGTTTAGCATAGAATCTGGCAAGGACAGTACCCATTAAACAGCTCTTAATGCCAAGAATCCTTGATGATAAAGAAAATGTGTTATGTGTGTGTTATGTGTGTGTGTGTGTGTGTGTGTGTGTGTGTGTGTGTGTATATATATATATATATATATATATATAATGGAATATTATTTGGCCCTAAAAAGAAGGAAATCCTGTCATTTGCAGCAACATGAATGGACATGGAAAGCATTATGCTAAGTGAAATAAGCCAGACACAGAAAGTCAAATATTGCATGATCTCACTTATATGTGAAACTGACACACTCAAACTCACAGAAGCAGAGAGGTGGTTGTCAGGGGCTAGGAGGGAAGGAGAAGTGGGGAGATGTTTGTCAAAGGGTACAAAGTTTCAGTTATGCAAAATAAGTAAGTTCTGGAGAGCTATTGTACAGCACAAGGCCTATGCTAAACAATATTGTATTATATACTTAACTATTGGCTAAGAGGGTAGATCTTATATCATGTGTTCTTTTTTTTTTTTTTTTTTTTTTTTTTTTTTTTTTATGTTATGTGTTCTTACCATAAGAGGGAAAAAACAAAAGGAACCAGAGGAAGCTTTTGGAGGCAATGGGTAAGTTTATGACCCTGACAGTGTTGATCGTTTCACAGGTATACACTTATCTCCAAACACATCAAGTTGCATACATTAAACAGCTACAGCTTTTTGTATATATCTATATCTGTGTATCTATGTTATAAGGAATCCTTTTTTTAAAGGTTTATTTTTTTTTGAGAGAGAGAGAAAGCACAAGCAGGGGAGGGGCAGAGAAAGAGGGAGAAAGACAGAATCCCAGGTAGGCTCTGTGCTGTCAGCCAGAGCCCGATGTGGGGCTCAAACCCTGAACTGTGAGATAATGACCTGAGCTGAAATCAGGAGTCGGACGCTTAGCCAACTGAACTACCCAGGGGCCCCTCTGTTATAAAGAATCCTTGATGAGGCAGGAATGGCCAGCTCTCCACCTCGGGTAGGATCACCCTCCCTGTCCCTTTTTATAAGCCTTTCTTGTTCCCAGCCTTGTACTCTCTGATTGCCCGGGGGGGGGGGGGGGGGGGGGGGTGGGTTGAGGGGGAGAAACAACCAGGAAGGGGCTGGAATTTAATAACGAAGCACCCTTTGAAATGGCCGGAAGGTCCCAACTCTGAGCTGTCTGCAGTGGTTTTCACTGCAAGCTTCACAGTAATACCGTCTGTTTTTATTTATACTACATTTCCTGTTTACGAAGCCCTGTTGCCACATGCTCTCATCTGTTCGCTGCTTGCCTCGCTTCACTTCTCTGGGCAGTTATCTGAAAGGGCAGGATTCTCATCTCCATTTTATAGATGAAGCAAATAAGGTGCAGAGTGGGGAGGTGACTTCCTTAAGGTCAACCAGCAGAGAGGCTGATAGAACCCAGCTCTTCTGAGTCCATGTTCAGGGCTTTCCTCTAGCACATGCTGCTGCAGGCCAGCAGTTAATAGAATTGTTTCCAGAAGTAGTTAAGAGAGCCAGAAAAAAACACATTTTGAATTGGCCAAGAGGGATTTGAAAAACCAACACACAGGGGGCACCTGGGTGGCTCAGTCGGTTAAGTGTTAGACTTTAGGTTTCGGCTCAGGTCATGATCTCACCGCCCGTGGGATGGAACTCCTCATGTGGCTCCCGCTGACAGTGTGGAGACTGCTTGGGATTCTCTCTCTCCCTCTCTGTCTCTGCCCCTCCCCTGCTCACTCTCCCTGTCTCTCTCAAAATAAATAAATAACCTTAAAAAAAAACAAACTAACACACGTCAAGTCCTGGCTTTTCTCCTAATGTGGCTGCTTGTCCTTTGTCCTCTGTTCCTTCAGTCTTCGTGTTTCTCTGACCGTCCTCACTCTCCTGTTCAGAAACCAAGCAGAGGACTGGTTCGTTCATTCATTCATTCATTCATTCACTCGCTGTTAGGTACTGAATTGCCTTCACCTCCTCAAATTCGTATATTGAAGTCCTACCCCCAGTATGTCAGAATGTGACTGTATGTATGTATGTATTTAATGTTTATTTATTTATTTTGAGAGAGAGTGAGCAAGCATGAGTGGGGGAAGGGCAGAGAGAGAGAGAGAGAGGGAGAGAGAGAATCCCAAGCAGTCTCTACTTTGTCAGAACAGAGTCTGATGTAAGACTTAATCCCACAGACTGTGAGATCATGACCTGAACCAAAATCGAGAGTCGGATGCTTAACCGACTGAGCCACCCAGGAGACCCAGAATGTGACTGTGTTTTAGAGATAAGTCTTTTAAAGAGATAATTAAGGGGCGCCTGGGTGGCTCAGTCGGTTGAGCGTCCGACTTCAGCTCAGGTCACGATCGATCTCGCGGTCCGTGAGTTTGAGCCCCGCGTCGGGCTCTGGGCTGATGGCTCAGAGCCTGGAGCCTGCTTCCGATTCTGTGTCTCCCTCTCTCTCTCTGCCCCTCCCCCATTCATGCTCTGTCTCAAAAATAAATAAATGTTAAAAAACAAAGAAAAAAAAGGGATAATTAAGGTAAAATGAAATCTCATGGGTGGGCCCCAGTCCTAAGCGACTGGTGTCCTTACTGGAAGAGATTAGGACACAGATGACACAGGCAGAGTGGCAACCTTGTAAGGATGCGGTGAGAAGGAGGCTGTCTGCAAGCCAAGGAGAGAGGCCTCAGGAGAAATCAACCCTGCCAGCACCTTGGTGTGGGACTTCCAGAACTCTGAGAAAGAAATTTCTGTTGTGTAAGC